>NC_141687.1:1979146107-1980517357 GCF_964263255.1 Lissotriton vulgaris | reverse complement strand
TCACATCAAGCATTGCCAGTGTGTGAGAAGTGTTAGTCTCCATCAAAGTTACTCTAAAAATGTTACCATACTCTGCATGCACGAGGCTGGTATACAGTGTGCAATTTATTCTCCGTACCAATATATTGCATGAGCTGCACTAATCATGCATATAAAATGTACATTTGACCCCTTATGCCCCACTTGCTGGGAAGTGACTTTTGATGAAGTAATTTGGGCATAAGAGGAGGCTTTGATGTGTCCTTTCACAAGGAGAACCTAGACTTTGACACTTTTATGGATGGTCTTTTACCTATGTGTTAACAGAGTTTGACTACAATGTCCACCTGCTGCCTTGCCCTCATGGAGCTCTAAATGGGATGCCAATAAGAAAGGGTAAGGAGCAAAAATCACACTTTATATGCATGATGAGTGTGGCGCATACAATATCTTGGTACTCTCAAAGA
Source organism: Lissotriton vulgaris (assembly GCF_964263255.1). Taxonomy (NCBI): domain Eukaryota; kingdom Metazoa; phylum Chordata; class Amphibia; order Caudata; family Salamandridae; genus Lissotriton; species Lissotriton vulgaris. Next base: position 1,980,516,911 of record NC_141687.1, on the reverse strand, counting down.
TAATACGTGCACACTGTATACCAACCTGGTGCATGCAGAGTATGCGCACATTATTAGAGAAACTGTGATGGAGACCAACACTTGTACTGCTTACACACTGGTCCCACTTGATAGGAAATTATCACAGTGATCACCTGGAGACATGTGTAAGGATAGACATAGATATAGGTATATGTAATGATGTTGTGCTTGATTAATTACCTATGCCTTACAATAGAATGCACACACATAGGATGCTAACAGGATCCTTGCAATGTCCTGATGAAAGCAAACTAGCTTGATGAGGCATTGGTGTGATGGCTGAAAGATGTTGATACAGAGGACACTAATTTCCTTAGTGCATCCCCACCTGTTTTGACTCTGTAAGGATGCCTGTTGAAAATATAATGAACCCTCAGGACACTCTAGACTATTTTAAATCTAGGATCCCACCAAATAACCAAAGCTCCCCTAGCTACCAATGTTGAGCCCTCCAGATACACTTGGTATCTGGACGATGACTATGATGAAGAAGCCACCTGTTGTTTTTTAACATGTCTTGTAATTACAGCCACCTGGTACCCAGCAAAGATTACACTTATACAATTAGTAATCTATTCTCAGGCAAATTAAGGGCCAGAAAGTAAAAAACATTTGTACAGTTGCAAACACTCCAATTCAGAGTTTGTGACAGCAAAACTGCTTTTTCTGATGTACCAACCCGACTTTAGGAGTTGGTGAACTTTTGACAGTTCTTAAAATGGGACTGCACCCCACACTGATTTTGTATTTGGAAGGGGCGTGTAGTGGGTGTACTGCTAAATACCAAAATAATATGTAACGTATCAATGTTTAGCAACTGTAATCTAGTTGCAAAACATTGAAAAGTTACAGACTCCCGCACTCGAGTGGTAAGGCATTCACAAATGGGAAGGAATCACCAATATTTGTCTTAATGCAAAAATAGAGTATGCAAGATGGAGGCTGGATGCTTCGCACAAAGTACAATACCACCCTCTTAGTCTTCCTGCTCTTCCGCTTTGTTTCGGGTAGTCTGGAAAGGATCGATACAGCATTTCATCAGAGATGGCCTGGAGGCCTCACCCAAGCCACTGCATTTAAACAGCTACTAGGATCTCACATTCCATCCTGAGAAGTGGAAAGTGAGCCCATAGTGGTTGTTTGAAATGTGCCATGCGCTGCAGAGTAAAAGAACAATGGATCTCTTCACAGTCCTGCACCACTAACAATTACCAAAAATATGCATTGTAGAATGATACTTAGTTGGATGATACCTGCTTTGGGGTTTGAGATCTTTTGTGATGACATTCTCTGTTGGCCCCTATAAGCCATAGACGGCCTACCCACATCTACTCAAAGAGTAAAGGCCAGTTTGATGATTTCCACTTTCAGTTGCAGATTGTTTACTATGATTACTGATGACAAGTGGGCCTGAGCGTGCTCTCATTTCGAGAACCCCACAATTTCCCACTCTGGGTAACCCATTCTGACGTTAGCCATCTGTTCGTGGTCTGCCTTGTGTTTCAAGGAGTATACACAGGGCTAAGCGATGTTAAACGCCTATCTTGGTTTTCTGGAAATGTATCCAGGTAAATCACCTGCCCCACTTTAACTTGTGCAAGTATGGTCCACACGGAATTTCCAGAAGTTTTCTAGGTACATATATCATCTGCCGTGTGTTTGGTAGAGGTTAGCTAACCAAGTCCTAGTTCAACAGCTACCCTTGTATTTCTTGGATTTACTCTATAGTTAATCTTGTGTCTCTGAGAGTTTACCTGTGGGCTTTGAGGGGAAGCCTTGCAAAAACAAACCCCAGGCCTAGAATGGAGCTTCATAATGTACACAAAGATTCTTAGGAGTGCGGTTTCTCACCAGCTCTAGCACAGGGGATAGGTCTGCTCTGTCCTTCAGGTTGATATTGGTCTTCTCCAGTCGCAGGAGAAGGTCTGCTTTACGATGAGGTTTCAGTGCAAGCTGGTGCACCAGCCATTCCCGAAGGGGTCTCTGCTCACTAGTAGTGTAGTTGCATTTCTTGGCAGCTGGCGTCAAGAACACAGGCGGTGGTTTCTCGGGAGGTGAGCAGTCCATTGAAGAGTCCGACTTGTTCGGCATTTTTACACCTTTACCTAAAAATACACATCCAAGCAAATTTACTATGTTCACCAACATTACCACAGAATGTAAAACGTCAGCATAGAAATAATCCCATGATCTAAAGTTACAAAACAGCGTCTACTTTTACAAAATCTGCACACCAAGGTGTTTTTTTTTGTCTGAGCATGTTGGGAAGCAGGTAAAGACACGATCACAGAATGGGAGCACAGACAACTTCTAAGAATTGCTAGGTGTGGTTTGGACATAAACTTGGCAATATGACTCACAATGAGATGCAACAGAAATGATCGTCAAATAAAGACATCCACATACATATTAATGGAACTAGCAAATATGTGAGGTCTCGTCCACGCCCTTGAACAGCTTTTAACCTATGTATAATGATTCAGTTCCCTTTGTGTGCCACACAAGAAAGCATACTCACTCACCAACATCTGCAAGAAAACACACAGACTATCAAGAGTAGGACCAAAAGCCCTCACATCCACCGTAATACACAAAGAATCAGTCAGAAAGTCTCTTCAGTGGGCACTTGTAAGTGGCCTGCAAAATCAAGGCATACAAGTTCATTTAGAGTGGGGTTTAGGAAGACACATCATGGTGGCCCAGAGTTCTCTGCTTGTCATTAGTACCAAGGTAATTGTTCCAGATATATTCCCCTTGGAGTCTGTAATAAGGGTGGCTCAAGGTAACTGAAAAAGGCAACAACTTAGCCTTGAGAGATCCCACTTTCTTGAGTTACGAAAGCATGACAGAGTGGGAACCCGGGATCCCTAAAATTGTGCGCCCCAAAGTATTACCTCAACAACACGGCCATGGGTGGGTGAATTGGAAGACAGTGTTACACTTCTATTTCACAAGGCAATATATCCCTAAGATAAGGCACCTTACATTGTGTCAAAATATAGTCACTTAAGCAAGAACTGACTGAATGATGGGATTCTGGAGCAGGACTAGAAATTTTAAAGAGTTATTACAAAAAAAATAAAAAGTGCGATATAGAAATTATAAATGCAAATAAAGGCACTTAGAAATAGACAAATACAGGGTGAGGTGCAACATCAGAAACATTTTTAAGTCTCAAATGAGCAGCAAAATCAATAATAAAACGGACAGCATCCCTAGAAAATCTTCAGGAATGCCCTGGCTCCCCCCCAATATCTGTGGGCTATATACAGTTTTCTTGCACAGGAAATCATCAATTTTAGAAAAATTATCATGGTGTGAGAAAAAGATTATACTGTCATCAAATCAGAGCATAATTCTATGAAACGTCATTTTGTCTTTGCATCTAAGCACTATCCCACTATAAGTCTATTGATTTTTCCCACTGTAAACAAATTAGTTAATATTACAGCAGAAAACTAGTGTGAAGGAATGCAGAACAGTGAGCTAGCAGAAGTGCAACATAACTGTGTGCATTTTGGAAAGTTTGCTTTGAGAAGAGCATTGAATGTGTCAATGGAAAGACACAAACATGACTCTGCTCTACTGCGTGCTACAGAAATGATAAACGGTTAACATATAGAAGACATCCATTTGAACGAGATGGCATTGAGCCTAGGTAACATAAACTATGAAAACAACGTTAAACGAGACATAGCAAATTTATTTCAAATGGAATGGCAATATGTCAGCATGAACATGTAAATACAAGAGTAAATCCACATTCTGCAAGTTGTTAATAATGCACAAAAATATAAAATGCACAAAAAACTCTAACACCAGTCCAAAGAAAGGGAGAAACCCTTTCTCCAGTGAAGTCTGTTATAAAATGACTTCTTTAAACTAAACTTCGCCCTTTCACGGAGCTCCATAAACGTTATGTTACGAAATAAGTTGTTAGGTGCTAGCAGAGTGCTGAAAGTCAGTTTGTAAGATATTGCATCGAAGTAAGTCTGTTGTGTGCTAGGTGAGGGTCTTTGGGGATATCTGAGGGTAGGAAAGGACAAGAGACCTTGATCAGAGTTTGGTGGATGTGGGACATCTGCCACAAAGAGGCAGATGCCCAGCCCAATTTAGAATGTATTGATGTCTAGGTACTCTCAATAAGGTGGACATGACATCTGTTGCTCTTTGGTGGACGCCCTGAATCTGCCAAATCCACTCGATTCTTCAAAACCCCCCTGCCCACCCTTCGAACCCCAACCAAGCAGTCATTAACCTCACTCAATGGCTCACCAACTGCGCCGACAACCTAGCACCTTTGAAAAAACGTCAAATCAAACTAGGCAGCAAAAACGCTCCCTGGTTCAACGATGATCTTAAGAAATCCAAGAAACTCTGTCGCTCCCTTGAGAAGGCCTGGAAAAAAGACCGAAACACCAGCACCAGGGATGCCTTCAAAAACGCCACCCGCATACACCACCAACTAATCCGGGCTGCCAAGAAAGCCGCATTCAAAGACCGACTAGACAACAACGCCCACAACAGCAAGGAATTATTCAACATCGTCAAAGAATTTACCAACCCTTCAGCCAACTCCAACGACATCACTCCCTCTCAAACCCTTTGCGACTCCCTAGCTTCATTCTTCCACAACAAAATCGCAGACATCCACAACAGCTTCGACAACCAACCCGGAGACCAACCCACCCAACCTTCTGCAGTACCTTCACCCCCCTTGAACATCCTTAATGACTGGAACCCAATCTCCACTGAGGACACCATCCGCCTGATGAACTCCATCCACTCAGGATCCCCCACAGACCCATGCCCTCACCACATCTTCAACAAAGCAGACTCCATCATAGCACCACACCTCCGAGACATCATCAACTGCTCCCTCAACTCCGCCACCTTCCTGGAAAGCTGGAAACACGCAGAACTCAGCGCCCTTCTGAAAAAACCCACAGCTGACCCCACCGAACCCAAAAACTACCACCCCATATCGCTCCTTCCATTCCCGGCCAAAGTCATCGAGAAAGCTGTCAACAACCAGCTAGCTGCCTTCCTCGAAACCAACATATCCCTCGACTCCTCACAGTCCGGCTTCCGAGCAAAACACAGCACTGAGACCGCACTCATCTCAGCAACAGACGACATTCGAACTCTACTGGACAATGGAGACACAGTCGCCCTCATCCTCCTTGACCTCTCCGCAGCCTTCGACACAGTCTGTCATAGCACCCTGTTACAACGCCTCAGAAACATCGTAATCCAAGGAAAAGCACTGGAATGGATCACCTCGTTCCTTACCGGAAGAACTCAGAGAGTCCGCCTCCCACCATTCAAATCAGAGGCCACTGAAGTCATTTGCGGCGTGCCACAAGGATCTTCACTAAGCCCCACCCTCTTCAACGTATACATGAGCCCCCTCGCGGCCATCGCACTTCAGAAAAAACTCCAACGCATCCAGAACGCATCAGCCAGACTCATACTAGGCATCCGCGTAAAGACCACATTTCTAGTCACCTGAAAAACCTCCACTGGCTCCCCATTAATAAGAGGATTACATTCCGCCTCCTAACCCACGCTCACAAAGCACTTTACGAACTTGGACCCGAATGCCTCAACACACGACTTTCCTTCTACACCCCCTCCCGCCAGCTACGATCCTCCAACCAAGCCCTTGCTGCTGTACCTCGCATCAACAAAACCACCATGGGAGGAAGATCCTTCTCCTACCTGGCAGCTAAAACCTGGAACTCACTTCCCACTCACCTTCGCCTCACTCAGAACCACCTAGCATTCAGAAAGCAACTTAAAACTTGGATATTCGACAAGTAATTCCCCACCCTTCTTCAAGCGCCGTGAGACCCTCTGGGTATGTAGCGCGCTATATAAATTATTTGACTTGACTTGACTTGAGGCTATGTGTTACCTCTTTTTGTGGTTATGTGATAGCTAGTTTGGGCTATTTGATGTTCTGTTAGGCACCAGGTGAGGCATGTGTAAGGACATTAAAGCAGTCTGTTGTGGGTTAGAACACAGCCTAGTCTAAATTATCAGAGGCATGTAACTGGGCTATAAGCATATTTTACGAAGATTCTGCTCTGGCTAGGTTACGGTTAATAAAACTGCCTGCAAATAAATGTAAATGTAAACCCGTATTTGTAAAGCGCGAACTACTCACCCTTACGGGTCTCAAGAGGCTGGGGGCCGTCGTGTAAATTAAGTGAGCTATTGCCCAGAGTCATATGGTGCTGAGCTGAGCTGTCGCTGCATCCGGGGATCGAACCGTGAACCCTGTGCTCCGAAGTCCGCTTCCCAACACCTCTCCACTGCAAGAGTTGTTTGAGGGTGTGATGGAGACAATGAAAGAGCTGCTGAGGCCTTGGGGGGGGGGGGGGGGGATCTTCTGTGACTGTGAGAGAGATCTGTAAAAGGATTTGATGGGGCTATGTGATTGACAGTATCACTGTTAGGGGGTGTTTGAGGGTGTGAAGGCTTTTCGAGGGATCTGCTTAGGGCTACAGAGGTATGTGTTGGGTCTATGTGATGGTCTGCAGGAGATATATAGTGGTTGTTAGGGGCCTATAAGAGGTTCTCCTAGGGGCTGTGGGGGACTCTCAAATGCTATGCTGGAGTCTGATCAGATAGTTTGTTGGTTCTATGTAAGGGTCTGTTCGGGCCCTTTATTAAGGTCCTCGTGGGTCAATGTGATAACCTGCCTAGAGCGACTAAAAAATAATGACGAGTTCAAAATTCATCCAGCCTCGCCCACAAATACCTCACTTGTCCTTACAAGCTGTACTCCGGATCATCTCTGGCACCCGCTCCTAGCAACTCCAAGGTCTTCCTGGAGGGCTGCTTGCTAAACCATGCCAACTTGTTCTGAAGATTTATAAGTAGCAGCCCCTCTCTCTCTTACTCAGGTACAATGCATTGCGATGCTTTGAATTCATACAACCACTGTTATGCCAAATCGTCCCAGTTAAGCTTTATCTCTAATTTACAGTGACCACTGCCTGGGGCACGTAACGCAATTTCACAGCAGCCACTCTATTTGCACCCCAAGACACTTTGCCTAGAGTAGATAACTACCTGTGTGAAAAAGGACTGGAATGAGACACTAAGGGGCATATATACGAAAGGATTTAGCATTTCTTAACTGACCAAATTACAATTTTGGTCTGTTTAGAAATGATAAATTGCCTTTCCATATGTACAACGGCAGATAAGGAATCGCAAAATGCAATTTCTACCCATTTGAAACAGCCCTTTGCGATTCCCTAAATAGAAAATCGCAAATAGGGATTTCCGATTTGCAATTTCCTAGGCACATGTACAAAGCATTTCCTAAATCGATGTTAATGGTAACCATGTGCAATTTTAAAAAATGCATCCAAAATGCATTTTTTGAAGTGCCCTGTAGAGTGCACATGCCCCTTGGGCACCTGTGCGCTTTACATGTGCACCATTTTGTTTTGGGTGCATCAAGGGGGGTCCTTAGGCACCCTTCATTTTCCATTTCCAAAATTGTGATTTCCTACTAAGGAAATCATAATTTTGGAAATGCAAAACCATTCGTAATAATAGGTTTTTAGGTCCCTAGAGCATAGTTTAGCATTTCCTAAATAGTGATTCTCTAACAGCGATATTAGGAATTTTCTATTTTAGTACATTCCATTTTGCATTTCCTAAATAGCGATTTCTTGGGATTTGCTATTTAGGAAATGCAAAATTGTTTTTTTTTTTTTACATACGCCCCATAGTCACAGGAAGGGGTTTGTATTCAGCTCTGTTATGACAGTAACCGCTGAACATATTTCTCATCTTTCTTTTTGGGTGCTCTTGAGGAACATGGAGTCAGACGGATGTTTTGCTGTTAGCTTTTAAGCAACACGTTCACCAGGAGAAACCCCGGGCATCAGTAGAAGCAAATTAGAGGGAAGGAACGCCCCAGAAGAGGAGGCATTTACCATGGATTAATACTTACAAGGGAGACAGCAGATTGCGGATGTTTAATTGCTGCGTATAGGACTATACCCTTGGCCATCGAGGTTGATGAACTCAGCTGTTCGTATATGGATAATAAATTAATGTTTTAACCCTGTCCTGAGGAGGCCTAACAGGAAGATAGGCTGAAACGTGGTCACGTCGACGACACATTTGTGGAGGAGTCAATGGAGATATAGTGCACTTCTAAATTATAGAGTGTCACACTGTAAATTATAGAAGTAGTGGTTCTGACTTAGAAGTGTGTGTTTACGACTACCTCCTAGTGGTCTGTCCAGATGTGAATGGAAGCCACTATCTAAAATTGCATTAATATTTAGGGTTACGCCACTTTCTCCACCCCCCCCCCACATCTGGTACGACAATTCCCCCTCTTTACAAAACCACTCTTACCCATTTTTTCACTCCCGACAAAGAAAAACTGTCCAGCATAATCAACAGTATCCACTCTGGCTCCCCTAATGACGTGTGTCCGTTAGATAAATGCAAAGACATTATGGACATTGCCCTCATGGACCAAATAAGCCAACTCATTACCCTTTCTTTCGAAGAATGCCATGTCCCGGAGGCTTGGAAAAACGCCCAAGTCATTCCCCTGAAAATAAAACCTAATGTTCCGATCACTCAATTCCAAAATCTCAGGCCAATATCTCTACTGCCTCAATGCGCCAAAATAATAGAGAAAATTGTTAACATCCAACTTATGGCGTTTTTAGAGGAAGAAAACATTCTTCACTCCACTCAATCCGGTTTCAGACCAAATTACTCAACGGAGACAGCTGTCTTGTATTCCACGGAATATATCCGCAAGATAGTGGACGAGGGTGAAACAGCAGCGTTGGTCATGCTTGACTTAAGCGCAGCTTTCGATACTGTGCTACATGCCACACTGCTGTCCCGTCTTTCAGATATCGGAGTAAAGGACTGTGCATTGGCGTGGATTAAATCTTTCCTCACCAACAGAACTTTCCAGCTTCATTGCCCGCCCTTCAAATCATCATCTCGGACCGTCAGCCATGGGGTTCCACAGGGCTCTAGTTTGAGCCCCACATTGTTCAACATCTATATGGAACCCCTGGCGCAGATCATAGAGAACTTTGGGGTTGGCATTGTTAGCTACGCCGATGACACTCAGCTTATGTTTAAGCTTACTCCTGATACCGAGGAGTACGCCTCAAACTTCTTGGAGTGCATGGCTGCTGTGGCCGTGTGGATGGACAGTAACTGCCTCCGACCTAATGGAGACAAGACTGAGGTGCTAGTGATAGGGAATAAAACCTCCCTATGGTCCCAAGCGTGGTGGCCCACATCTCTCGGCGAATGCCCTCGACCTGTCGAGAAAGTCAAGAACCTTGGGATCATGATCGACTCTGATCTATCAGGAAAATCCCAAGTTAACAAGATCATTGGAAAATGCATCGGCACATTAAGAATTCTCAGAAAAATCATTGACCTGATACCTATCAAAGCCAGGAAAACCATCGTGCATGCTCTCATTACACCGCACCTGGACTACGGGAATGCCCTCCTTCTAGGCATCAACCAAAAACATCTACACCAGCTGCAATGTGTACAAAATGCAGCGGCCCGTTTGGTATTAGGCCTTCCCAAAAGAACTTCCGCCAAAACTGCATTATCCAAACTGCACTGGCTCCCCGTAAAGGAGAGAATAAAATTCAAGAGCCTCTACTATGCCCATAGGATAGCCCACAACAAGGGTCCCACCTACTTAAGGAGCCTCATGACCATACACCGCCCTACCCGACACCTGAGGTCCTCAGGAATGTCCCTTTTCAAACTCCCCCGCATCCACAGAGCAAAAATCGGTGGTCGCTCCTTTCGTTATCTAGGAGTGAAACACTGGAACGCTCTTCCTATTCATTTAAGAATGGAACCATCGGAAACTCTGTTCAGAGCTAACTTGAAAACCCACCTGTTCCCTCAATAACTCTGCCACGCTTTCTTCCTTTGACTTGATTCTCGGTTGAGATTCTTCAGCAATTAGCGCGGGGATACACAGTTGTGCAGCCATGCGCTTTATAAATGTTTTTATTATTATTATTATTATTATTACTTTGTGTTTTTTGTAGAATGTATGTCCTTGTACAGAATGTGATTATATGTGAAGCTTTGTAATTCATTGATAAGGTCTTATTGGCTATGAGGAGACAATGCATGTATGATAGATTCATTGTGAACTATAAAACACAGGGAAGGTAATTTAAAAATACCTTCACCAAACTTAGTGTATTATTTATTCCTTCATACCGACTGTTGGTTACTCCTTCTATATCTGATACCCAGGTTTAGAAGGGTTATTTGGGTATATCCCTGTTGCTTTTGAACTGCTCTTGATCATCAGCAAAGGATGCGGTCAAGTAGCATTATTGTTATGGGAGGTGATGAAGGTCACTAGTCTAGCCTCCCCTTCACTGCATACTCCATGCACACTGAACTCTGAGCCATATCACATTATGCACACAGTAACTAGCTGAGAAGCATTGCACTAGTGCAAAAATTACCTTTGGGACATGCCCTTTGGAATGAGGAGTCTCTCCTAGCAAAAACATGTTGCTGAAGAATGTGCTGGAATCAATCCTTTCCACATAACATTCCTTCGCTAAAGGAGTTATATGATTTCCAACCACTTCAGCTAGACTTGCATTCTTTTATCAACCAAACTCCTCCAGCCTATTAACAGTGGGACCAAACCATAACTCGTCCATCTTCCTGGAACCGACAAAGTTTTGTGTTATGGTAAAACACAGTTTACTGTATAAAGTAACTACACTTAAATTAATGAATGTGGGTACAAAGTACAAAAACTTTTGCTCTGCTTCATCCTCAACGAACCACTGTGGTTGTGAGTACAGGCAAAAACTATTGAGGTGAACAAAGGTACAAACGAAACTCCACTTTTCTAAGAGTGATTCTAAGACAGGCTTGGCTCCAGTGTTGGACTTGCCTAAAGGGCAATCGGGCAGAGCCTGATTGGCTGGTCTGACAGGTCAGTGTGAGGGCCGTTTTGATGGTTGTTTGTGGGCCAGTTTTGTGGTCTACTGGGCTGTTTTTTCTGAGGGTTTCCGGAATATTAAAAAAGACTGCTGCGACAAATTCAAACCCACGCTGTCTTACACAATTTGCAAAACACTTACACAGAGTGGCCAGTTTAAAGCTACCCCAATTTACAAACTTGCCCCGCTTTTTAGAAATCTGATTCACTAATTCGGGGCACTTTTGTTTTGGTGCCCAGTCCAACCCTCCTTGCCACACGTTACCATATGAAATATGTATGTCATGTTAAATGTAATATCTCACATGTTCTCTGAAGCTGTGGGGTAGAGGAGCACGGCTGAAGTGTGATCACTTCAGGTAAAAAATGGCGAGGGTGGGGGGTTGAGAGCCAAAAGCCAGGGTGGAAAGAGAGGTGCAAACTAACAATAACCACGCATTCATCCCGCAGCTCCGTGTTAATCCCTGTCCCCTGCTAAATCACCCATAAACAGTGGCACCCCTACGTTTCCAATCTGCGGCCTACGTAGAACCAATGGCTTCTCTTTCAGTTTCACCTCCTCAATGGCTTTGATACACGTCACTTCCTGCGGTGGTGGTCCGTATATTGCATTGTTCCCATTGGTGGCAGTGACTAGCTGCTGCGTTATCACTGTTGTTATGAATTCTCAGCCACTGTGTCCCTGGTCCTGTACCTCCCTCACAGCTCACTACCTGTGAGGGAGAAGCCCCCCTACCCAACTCTTGGGACAATATCGGTGATAAAACCTACTCATCCATAGTTACTACATAGCTTAGTAAACAAGTAATGGCAACTAACGGGATCCCTAAGCCACCAAGTGAGGTGCCCGGGAAACTGCGCTTCAGCAGAGTGAAATGATTGGGAGCCCAGAGGGGTCCCTTAACAACCCTGGCGCATGCCTCTGCCCTCCCTGCTTCATGTCCTCCACCACCCACCACATTCCATATTAGCCATCAGCTTGCAATGCATCGCCTATGATGAGGCACTACTGTGATTGTAGGTGATTTTGGGATTGTGGGTAGTTACTGGAAATGAAGGAAGCCAATGGTCTGAAAATAAAAGCGAGTTTGACTTATCCCTTTCTTTTTCCAACTACTGGGTAAGGAATACTGAGCACAGAACAGAGACAACAGCAAGAGATTTAACCAAGTTCAACAGTAGGTGAAAAACTGATGTCTGTTCTTGACCTTATCTCTAAATAGTGTTTGTGGAACCCATGCCTGATATCCCATATGGCAGCCAAACATAGGTCAGAAATAAAACCAGTCAATGGCATCTGCCTTTTCTTAGACTCCATCCATATGTATTCATTCACCATATTGTGATAAAGCACCTACTAAAATTTTAATTCCAGGGCCTGGAACCCTTCCTGTACAAATACATTCCCTCTGAAAGACCCAAGCTCCTGAGAAGTAGAATTAATATTATTTCGGCTTGTCAAAATACATCCATCTCACGTCCCGGTTGTGTATAGGACGGGCATTATTTTTTTCATTCTGTAGGAATTGTAATGCAGAACAAATCCGTGAAAGTTTCCTGATCCACTGTATAAAAGAGGCTGTAGGGTAGCCAATGAACTGCCCATTAATTGAAAGCTACCGGGTTCGTGGGCAGATCGCGGTTCCTGCGCTTCTCGGTGGACTACATTTTAAGAACTAGGAAGAACAGATACCACACAAAATGTGTGACATATGATTATTGCTCTTGTTTGCTTAGAGCATATTCCCTTAATTTTACTGCACAGGAGGACTGAGTAAAAGGCAGTTTTTTGTTTCACAGTTCATGTAAGTGTTCAGTTCAGCCAAAGTTGTGTAAAATTTGCTGGGCCAGCAAAATGCGACCAGGAATGATTGTAAGTCAACTTTACCTCCTAGTCATCCCTAACATGAACGAACATCAAGTCTGGCATCATCAGTGTGCCGGGCTTCAAGCAGGATGAGCTTTTAACATCAAGTCAAAATCACCTCACTCTCAGTTTTAGAACACACAATTGGGAGGGGCGTTCTTTGAACAGCCAGCACATCAAGCTGGTGTCAGATTCTTTCACATCTCAACCGCACATTCCTCCAGACCACTTCTTTTTTAATGTATTTATTTATTTTGCAGGACATTAGCATTTCAACAAAAAGTGCTGCACATACCAATAGAACCACTACATTGGTGGCCATAAACAATTTGGGTAGTAGGCCAATATAATTTTAAGGGTTAGGTGCACAGTGAGTAGTAAACTTGGACTCAAAGCAACTAGATGCAAGCAGAGGTGATGAAGTTGGGAAAAGGACAAAAATCAGTTTCAGATAAGTCAGGGGCAAAACATCTGAATTGAAAAGGCTTCATTAAATAATGGATAGAAATAAGTAAGGAGAGGAGGTAGAAGACAAGGCATTTGTAATAGTAGGAGTGTAGTGAGAGTAGGTGACTTTATTCTGGATTGCATGGTCAGCTGTGGCTTTCTTGAAGCAAAGTAGGGCAGTGGCAGCTCTGAAACAGGGGGGGGGGTATAAGAGCAGAGAGTGTAGTGGCAGGATGCAGGCAGAACAGGATGTGACGGTGAGATAAAAGGGTGGGAAGTTTAAATGCCACATGAACTGCCTCACTCGGGGCCGAGACATGGACGCAGGAGTGCTATTCCTGGATTCTCACTCAAAGGCATTTTGAAGGCAGAGCATCACACGCCGTGGCAGAACAGCCCGTTTCTGAGCAATACTCTGTCACAAGCAACATGAATGGGAGACAAAAAGGCAACATTTACTAATCCTTGTACAGCTGTGGTATGAACTCGACACTCCCCCTACCTCAGATTCCAGAACAAGCAAAATGTAAGGTTGAATCTATTGCCGTGCTGGAGGCAGTGCGGCCGGTCAATGGTAGATACCACTCGGCGGGGACACAGTGTCTGCCATCAGCCTGTCATTCAGTAGTCTGTAGGGCCCAGGGCAGAGGGAGTGGGCGGACACCGAGTCTTGACTAACAGAGAGAGAGCTCCCGTCTGGCACTGGCTTGACATGCAATAACAGCACGTGTAAGTCCAAAAGACCCTGTTGGAGTTTGTGTACCCCACGACCCCCAGAGGGTTTCTGGACATTGACCAAGGCGTAATGGTGGTCGCATACATTCTTTATACCTCGGTCGGGTGGGGGGCGACCTGTGGCAGAGCGGTTTTCTTTTTCCCGTGCTGGACGCCAATAATGAGGACTCGAAATTTAGGATTATCGCGACGCTTAAAAGGTACCGGCTGCATTATTATTGACTGGTCCCTTTCATGTTTATTTATTTATTTATTGCGAGGAGGGACTTTCGGGCAAGCCAGGGTCTCCAGCCCCAGGCGCTGGGCATGCCAGGAGTGGAAGAGCCATACAAGGGGCAAGTGAAAGGACAAGCCTCGGCGGGCTCGGCGAGCTGACAGCTGTACAGATGCGGCGCTGATCCGCACACACATGCTCAACCGGCCCCGGGGCTGGCACTGCCCCTCTAGCGCACGCCTCAGCTTCACCGCCGACACCGCCCCCAAAATAAACAGAATAACACGCTAATTGGTCCGTTTGGAAGAATAATTAGTGACTAAACGAAGGGGAGCGCATCCTCCTGGCAAGAGACTTGTTAGCGAATGCTCAGAAAGAAGCTGTAATCATCAGCTCAACCCCCGGAGCAGCGCGGAGGCCCCCGACGGAGGACGGGGCGTCACCGAGGAGGCCCCGCCCCGTCTTATCGACGAGGCGCAGCCCAGGGCGGCAACTCTTCAATTATTTTCAGAGGGCGGTCTGAACATGCCATGAGCGACAAGGGCTGGAAAGAAGCCCTTAAGATGGGTTGGTGGGTTGGTGCACCTGCTGCAGCGTGTAGACTTAAGAATACTGGTCCACATTTTGAAAGATAAACTCAGCCTTTCTTCTTTTCTAAGTCGATGGATCAGGTAACAACGGGTTAGGCAACAGTGACGCGTATTAAGGACAAAGCTACGAGAACTCAGCGCGGTGCTTACGAGGATAAGACGAGATGTAGCAAAAATAATTACCTCTGTACACCCGACAAGTGACTTCAGTTTATAGTAGCAAAGAACTCCACACCCTCTGAAGGGAAGTGCCTAGACCTCCTCCCGATACCCGTTCACCAGTGCTTGACATGGAAAAATAGAAGTGCAAGTACGCTGTCCCAGAGTACCTGCTCGTTTCTGAGAAGTGCCAGTACTCTCCAATTAAAAGTATAGCATTTCTCTTGAGAAATCAAAACGTGACGCTACTCCGTACAAGACAGTACCGGCCCATATAAAGCACTGCTGTCTCTATGTCTATGGGACCAGGTGGCTCCATGTCACATTGACACCACTTTTCTTTTCCTACAATTTGCTCTTACATATCAATGCATTCTGAGAGTTGCAGTCTTGGTAACATTTAATGAATCCAATTGGACCAATACACCTGATAGCAATAACGTGTAAAAGCAAAGCCCAGGAATCAGGGTCGGATTGGGATCACAATTCGGCCCGGGCACTGACGAAAAAAGTGGCCCACATTCAAGAGGCGTGGCCCATATTTAAGGGGCGTGGCCCACATTCAAGGGGCGTGCCCTTTTAAGGAACACCATTTGCACAGACAAGGAATGAAAGTGGGAGGATACTGTTCTTGCACACGACACAGGGCCAAGGTGACAATGGCCTACATGCTGAGCAACTAAAAAAAATAGCAAGGCCCCTTTTTGTCACAAAATTATTCCAGCCCTCCAGCACAGGAGCACCTGAAAAGCAGCAAAGCCCCTGCTATTACTAACCTACTCAGCCCTCCCCAGACCTTCAGCTCAGGAGCACATGAACAGAGGTAAGGCCCCTGCAATTAGTAAATTAATCAACCCTCCAGGCCTTGGGAAAATGTCCTGGCAGGGGAGCACAAAACACAGCTTTCTGGGTCATCCAAGGTAGCCAGGTAGCCAGGGGGGAGGCTGAGGTGAAGCTGGTGCATGGGAAGTGCCTTCCCAGTGTGTTCTGGCAGTTTGCGTGTTTACCATTTACTGTAGTATTACCCTTGTACCTGTGTATGGTACCCTTTTGTAACTTGCACACGTCACTTTTCTCTGGTATCACACTGTATGCTACCTCTCACTTTTGTTTGCTTTAGATACTTGCACAAGTGCCACCATTGCCTACGTAACATTTGTTCTTGTGCTGGAGTGTCTGCCATTAGTTGCAGTAATATACCTCTACTTGTATTTTGTACGCTTTTGTAACCTGCACACATATCTCTTTTTCCTCCTGTAATATATCATTTGCTCCTCTTGTATTTTGGTTGCTCACTATTGTCACTTTTGATTCATGTAACTTAACGTTTGCTTTTGTAATTTGTCCACTTATAATTTTCTCCTCATGTATTATTGCTGTTCCTAGTGTGAAGCGCTCTGACACCTTCGGGTAAAGTCCGCGCTATGTAAAATCGCATAAATAAATAAATAAAACAAAAAAATTCCAAACATCACTTGGCCCCCACAGCAAGACCCATTCTTCCTCGTCCACTATGCCCTGAATGTGAAGGGCTGTGGGCGAGGTGTTAAGACTAACACCGTTTCTGGGCTGCGTGGGCCCCAGGGGGCCGAGGTGCAAATGGCTCAAAGGCCTGAGAAACACCTGGCCCCCAGGGAGGCCGATTATTGCAAACAATCACCCCTGCCCAGGCTCAGCTTGATTGCTTGGCAGGGCAGGGGTGAAGGAGAGCCCACAGCTGACAATCACTGTCTGGCCGCACAGGGAGGCTGCTTTCATTTTCTCAGTCGCTGTCTCCGTGCACTCTGTGGGCCGTTTTTTTTTTCTCCCCTTTCCTAGTCCACTCTCTGTGGACTGGGACAGGGGAGAAAAAAAACGGCCCACAGAGGGCACTGAGGCACCGGCCCTTCGGCCCGTTCCCGAATGCCCGCCTTGCCAATCCGACCCTGCCAGGAATGGAAATATAGTGTCCCAGTGCCATGGCGCCATCCGGTCACATTATGGAACTAAGTGAGGCAGTGATGCTCATTGCTGGGTCGTGGCGGTGCTTGCAGCCTCCCTGACTTTCACAACTGGCCCCATGTTGGGGCTAGGCTGCCTTTACTTCGCTGAACGGTAACTTTTGGATAGAAATTAAACAAAAAGGACAAGCATTTATTTGCTTGTTAGATTAAGTAAAGAAAAAGAAGCACAGAAGGTGTCCTGCACCTCTTATGTTTAGGAACACCTTCATGTTTAAAGGCATCATGGAACAAATGTACAAATACAACAAAGTTTATTCACAGTTCAAAAAACTGTATTTATCGTAACAGGTGAGAGTGTTTCAACTTAGTACATCAGATTATATCACTGCCTCAAGTGGCATTTATTAGAAGTGAACATGAACTTAAAACAATCATGCCCTCCCCCATCTCTGATGACAATGCCATTAGTGAACCAAGAGACAAGTCAGTTGCCATGTGTACTCCATGTGGTCTAGGGTTGTTGTTATATATGGAACAACATTATACTGTATTCATTTAAAAATGACGTTTTTGTACAGCACACATCCTATTTCAAAGTGTTCATATATATGATAATAATTAAAAAAACAGGGAACGTGAAACAAAACAATTGCCTTGGATCCCACAATTTGGTCAAGCAGGGAAGCCAGTTTGATTCCACATTTTCTGGTTTCACATTGTGCAATTTATGAAGGAGCTAAGGTGGGTGAACTTTTTTTCCTTGAAAGATTTGTCAAAATTCATCAAATGGTGCCAAAGTTATTGGCAAAACAAACAAGCATTTGCAGAGCAAATATGGCTCGCATATGCAAGAGCTATTGGCAATGTATTTTAGCCATGCCATGCACAATGTGACTGCTGTTCAGCATGTCTAAAAGTTAGTGGAGTGGGGTTGAGTGGTTTGAAGTTGGGTAGATGGAGTAGAATGGAGTGTAGTGGATTCGGCTGGGGCATAATAGGGAATACTGGAGTAGGGTGGAGGGGGTAGAATGGGTTGGAGTGGGGGAAATTAGAGTGGAGGGCCGTGGGGTAGATTGGAGTGACAGACTGTAGTGCAGTGGAATAGAATTGGAGTGGGATGTGGTAGAGTGGGGTAGTTGGGATTCGAATTGGGTAGACTGGCGTAGAGTGTAGTAAATCGAGGTGGACTGTTGTAGACTGGAGAGAAGTGGGGTAGTATGGAGTGGAGTGGGGTAGATTGGAGTGGAGTCGACAGGTAAATTGGAGTGGAGTGAAGTGAGGTGGAGCGGGGTGGGCTACAGGGCTCTGGTTTATGTTGGGGATTGATTGAGGTAGATAGGAGCGGAGTTTGGTAGACTGGGGAAGTGGATAGTGGAGTGGGGTAAATTGGGGTAGCATGGATTGGGGTAGGTTGGATTAGAGAAGTGGGGTAGACTGGAGTTGGGTGAATTAGGGTGGATTAGAGTGTAGTAGGGTAGATTGTAGTGGGGTAGAGTGTGGTGGGGAAGATTGGAGGGGGTAGATTGGGGTGGAGTTGGGTGGGGAAGACTGGCGTGGGATTGATTGTGTGCGGTAGATTTGGTGTACTGTGGTAGAATGGAGTGGCGATGGGTAGACTGGGTACAGTAGAGTGGAGTGGGGAATATTAGAGTGGGGTGGGGTGGAGTGGTGTAGATTGAAATTGGTTAGATTTGAGTTGAGTAGGGTAGATTTGGAAAAATTGGAGTTGGATAGATTGGAGTTGGGTAGATTGAAGTACATTGGAGTGAAGTGGGGCAGATAGGAGTATTGGGGTAGGGCAGAGTGGATATACGGTTGAAGTGGGGTAGGTTGGAATTGAGTGGAGACTGGGTTGGAGTGGGGTAGATTGGATTGGAATGGGGTATATTGCGGTTAAATGAGGTATATTGGAGTGGATTTGGGTAAACTGGAGTGTAATGGAGAAAATTGGGGCAGTTTGGGGCAGATTGGCGCGAGGTAGACTGGGGTAGATTGGGGTTGAGTGGAGTGAGTTAGATTGGAGTGGAGTGGAGTGGGGTAGATCGGATGGAAAGGGGTCGAGTGGAGTTCAGTAGTTTGGAGTGGGGTACAGTGGAGTGGACTGGGGTACAGTGGAGTGGATTGGAATAGATTGGTGTGGATTGGGTGGAGTGGAATGGGTTATATTGGGGTAGAGTGGGGTAAATCGGAGTGTAGCAAGGTAGATCAGAGTAGAGTGGGGTTGTCTGGAGTGGAGTGGAGCGTAGATTTGGGTAAAGTTGAATGGATTGGGGTAGAGTGAAGTTGAGTGGGCAGTAGCTGTGGCCGTTAGGTTTTATGAGTATAGGCCACATGAAAGCACTTTCAATTAAATACATATGAGAATGAGGACTTCGGCACAGGTATTAGAAAGGGAGAAGTTGCTGCACTGTACAAAACTGAAGCGCTTTAAACAAACAATTACTTTGCATGCGCAGAGAAGAGTTGGAATACATTTGAGACTTCGGACAGGTTTTAAGGAGAAATGGATTAACTGCAGTGCCCAAAACTGAGGCCCTTTAAAAAGCCAAATACTTTGAAAAGATAGAGATGTGTCCCAAATGTTTATGTTGCTTAGTGCCACTGCACGCTGGTTACAAAAGCATGAGAGATGTTCACGAAGGTACAAGTGGACATTTGCCTAAGTGATGAGTGACAGCAATGTACAATGAAGTAGGGAGACATGCAGTGGAAAAGCAAGTTACACTGGTATTTTTGTAGTATGGACAGAGTGCTTAATGATGGCAGTGTGTAGAAACAGTGGGGTTACAGAGTATACAATGGTATGTACAAGATTATGGTGTTCATAAAGGAAACAAATGGGGTTCCTTTCTGGAGCGAATAAGCCAATCTAAGAAGTGTGGGAGTTTGGTACAGAGGATGGAGGGGAAGTAGGAGGAGTTGTTTTCTCCTTTTAGTGTTAGGAGCTGGAGGGAGAGTTGACTCAATTAAACATTGTCAAATAGTCCAGTCACAGTTGTATCTGGTGTGAGGACACATAAGAGAGACAGGTTTAGAAGGAAGTTCAGTGGTGCAGTAAAGACACTGCAGAAGAGTGCGGGTGGCTGGGGGGCAAGGCGTGGGTGCAGGCATTGCCTGCATGTACCCAGGAAGCAGGCAGGATGTTGCGGCCGAGGTTGTGTAAAGGACTCAACAGGGTCATATATGGGAGTCGCCACAGGGGACCACCCTTGTCTGTTTTGGACTATTGCCTATATTGTTCTGGGAGTCCAGAGTTAAGGAAGAAATAATGCTAGTCACAACTAGAAGACCAACTAACAGAGCTTCATCTTCATGGGGATGGAGGAACCAGAGGCCCAGTGTTGATGTAGTGAGTAGGCTTATAAGACAATGGAAGTGCCAGCCAATAGCAGTTTATAATCAGAAAGTCAAGGCACATGAGACTTGCTCTTGTCTGGCAAGAAATCGATTTCTATTTTTGGCATTCATTGCTCCAATGGCAGTTGGAAGTTCTGCTCAAGCCCAACGCCCTGATCACAAATGGAAAAGAAAAGCATTGGCTAATAGGTCTCACCTATGTGGGATCTGTTGGCTATGTCAATGTTTTTTTAGCCGAGCTGTACAAAAGAGAAGCTACTGTGCATTGTGTAGTATGGTATGCAAAGTCAATGTATGTATAGTATGTTATGGTATAGTATGGCTTGTCATTGTAAAGTATGGTATGGTATCTCATTGTGGGGTATGGTATGGTTTGTCATGTGATTGAATAGAATGGTATGGTAGGTTCTGAAATTGTATGATATGATATACCCTGTCATTGTATGGTATGGTAGGGCCTGTCATTGTATAATATGGTAAGGTATTGCCGCCTGTATTTTTATAGCATGGTATGTTATGTACGGCTTGTCATGTTATGGTAAGGTATGGTACAGAACAGCCTGTTACTGTATAGTATGGTATGGCCTGTCATTGTAGGATATGGTATGCCATGCTATGGCCTTTCATTGTGGAATATGGTATCGTATGGAATGTCATTGTATGGCATGCCGTTTTTTTTTTATAAGATATGGTATGATATGGTAAGGCCTGTCATTGTATAGTATGGTATGGACTGTCATTGTATTGTAAAGAACGGTAAGGTATTACCTGTAAATGTATAGTATGGTATAAATGGTGTGTCATGGTATGATATAGAATGGCCTGCCTTGGTACAGTATGATATGGCCTGTCATTGTATAGTATGGTATGGCATGTCGTACAGTATGGTATGGCATGTCATTGTATGGTATGCTATGATATGGTAAGGCTGGTCATTGTATAGTAAGGTATGTTATAGTATGACCTATCATTGTATAGTATGGTATGGTACAGCATGTCATCATATGGTATGGCCTGTCATTGTATAATGTGGTATGGTTTTGCCTATAATTTCATAGTATGTATTGCATGTCATGTTATGGTATGGAACAGCCTGATATTGTACAGTAAGGTATGACCTGTCATTGTTTTGTATGTATGGTATGGTTTCCAGTCATTTAGTATGGTATATGATGTCATTTTATATGGTATGGCCTGTCATTATAGGTATGTTACGATATGGTAAGGCCTGTCAATGTATGGTATGGTATGGACTGTCATTGTATAGTATTTTTAAGGTATTTCCTCTAACTATGTAGTATGGTAGGATATGAATGGTGTGTCATGGTATGGTATATAACGTTCTGTCTTAGTATAGTATGGTATGGCCTGTCATTATATAGCATAGTATGGCCAGTCATTGTATATTATGGATTATTAACAGAAAGAAGTGTCAAAAGTCACAGGGTAGGGAAGGCACACAGACAGAGGGTGGAGGGAGGCAGCAGGTAAAGGAAACATCAACAGATGGACAGAGAGAGATCAAAAGGAACAAGCATTTACAATGCAATAGGTCTCGCATTAGGAAAGTTTGAGCTATTGGTTTTGTAAATGACAAATTTTTCATGTATGTGTTGGTTTTGAAAATAGCGAAATTAATAGATTTGTCATTTACAATGCCAATAGTTTTAACTTTCGCAAATGTGACACCTATAGCATTTGTAATGCAATATGTGTTGTATTTACGTGACTTACATGTATTGATATTTCAAATAATAATGGCTTTTAATTTTTTTAAAGGAATCTCAATGTGTGATTCCTTAAATGTAATCGCAAAATAGAGAATCGCAAATTTTGCGATTCTCTAATTTGCGATACACTTTTGGGATGATACATCCCGAAAGGTATTTTCCCATTCGCAAACGGGCCAATTCTGAGAATCGGCCCGTTTGCGAACAGGAAAAGGGCTTGATACATATGCCCCATAGTCTCATATGTCTTGGGAGAGTTCAGCACCAAGATCGTCCTTCAAACCAGCTATTACTGTGCTTAGAATATCTGTTTGTGCACACAACAGTATGCTGTAAACTTGACAGACTGGGGGTAGGAAGGAATTAGTTACTTACCTGTACACTATAGTTCTCCAGTATTATCTTTCATAGATTCACATGCTTGTATCTTCCCCGTCGTCATGGTGGGAGTCTCACGGTAACAGAATGACCAAGCAGTATCATAGAGAAGAAAAACTGCATAGAAAATCCCCATAGGGGCTGTATTATTTGGTAACCAGACCATTTCCTTGTTTTGGTCCAAAAGCTAGCCAATCAGAATTGCTGCCCTGCCCTCACACTCCCCAGCAGCAGCTTCCTGCCTCAGATTTCCGTCCCCGAGTGAGAGACAAGGATAAATACCGAGAACAAGATCTGCCTGAGAAACGGGGAGGCGGGCGGGCGCATGTGAATCTATGAAAGATAATACTGGAGAACTATAGTGTACAGGTAAGTAACTAATTCCTTCTCCAGTATTACATCTTTCATAGATTCACATGCTTGTATCAGAGTAGTAAGCAGTGCTCACCATATTCGTAGCGTTTCCAGGCAGAACCTAGAAGGAAGCTCTGCCGCAAAGCAATGACATAATAAAAGCTATGAAAAACATCAGCAATACGATAAATGCATGTAATAACACATCAAAGTACTGCAAAGCAAAGAACAAAATGCCATTAGGCCATACCTTACTGGAATAGACGCTTCAGAACAGCCTGACCCACTGCCGTGTCCTCCTTCCACGCAGTGTCCAGACAGTAGTGTTTTGTAAATGAGTGGACACTCTTCCACGTTGCTGCCCTGCAGATATCTGGCAGTGCCACTCCTGCGAACAAGGCCATCGAGGTTGCCATCTTCCTCGTTGAATGCGCCTGCACTTTAGAATGTAGCGGCTTCCCCGCTTTGTCGTGACATTTTAGGATGGCTGAGGATATCCATCTAGCAATACTCAGTCTCGACAATGGAAGGCCTTTTCTTTGTCCTTCAAATGCAATGAACAATTGCTTGGACTTGCGGAACGGTTTCGTCCTCTCAATGTAGAACTTTAAGCATCTTGAAATGTCTAGAGAGTGTAAGGCTCTTTCTGCCTCCGATGAGGGCTTGCTGAAGAAGGTAGGCAAAACAATGGGTTCGTTGAGGTGAAAAGACGTCGCCACCTTGGGAATAAAGGTAGGATTAGTTCTCAATATAACCCTATCCTGACGGAATTGTAAGAAGGGTTCCTCCACTGAAAAGGCCTGGATTTCGCTAACCCTCCTTGCCGATGTTAAGGCGAGAAGGAGGGCTGTCTTCCATGACAGGAACTGCAAGTCTGCCTTATGTATGGGCTCAAAGGGTGGCCTCATAAGCTGTGATAGAACTGTATTGCGGTGCCACGGTACAGGTGGTCGTTGGATGGGTGGGAAGACCCTAAAAAGTCCTTTGATAAATTCCTTTATTACCCTGGATGACCAGAGAGAAGGTTCGTTTGGCTTTCGCCTGAATCGTGATATCGCTGCTAAGTGCACCTTGACTGAAGCATGCGAAAGGCCTGATTTTGATAGTAAAAGCAGGTAAGGCAGGATACCTTCAGGCTGAACCTCAAAGGGATGCAAGTTTTGTCTGTTGCACCAGTGACAGAAACGGGTCCATTTTGCTGTATATGTTTTGTTCGTGGATACGGCTCTCGCTTGTGAGAGAATATGCCTGCATTCTTGTGAAATATCTAGATTCTGAAATTCACGCTCGTGAGGTTCCATGCGGACAACTTTAGAGAGTGTAGATCCGGATGCAGAATCTGCCCTCTCTCCATGGAGATGAGGTCTTGGAATGTCGGGAGCTGGATCTTGACGCCCCTCGACAATTGAAGGAGGTCTGAAAACCACGCCTGTCTTGGCCAGGCGGGTGCAATCATTATGATCCGGCACGGTTCCAGTCTCATCTTGCGCAGGATGCGCGGAATTAACGGGAACGGAGGGAACGCGTATGCAAACCTTCCTGTCCAGTCCATGAGGAATGCATTTCCCATGGATCCCTGTTGACGGTACCTTGACGCAAAGTGAGTGCACTTTGAATTGCCTTGAGTCGCGAACAAATCTAATGTGGGAGTACCCCACCTTCGGAACAAAATGCGAACCTGAGAGTCGTGAAGTTCCCATTCGTGTGTCGCATTGGGAGTGCGGCTCAGGGCGTCCGCCCGAGTGTTGAGGACTCCCTGTATATGCTGGACTTGGATTGAGATTTCGTTGGTTATGAGCCACTTCCAGATCCTTTGCGCCAGTGCTGACAGCTGTTTGGATCTCGTCCCGCCCTGTTTCAGCAGGTAAAACATGGACGTGGTGCTGTCTGTTTGAATAAGTACTGACGACTGACGTATTCTGGGAAGGAAAGCTTGAAGCCCTAGGAATACTGCCTTGAGCTCCAACATGTTTATGTGAAGCTGAGCTTCCCAATCTGACCAAAGGCCCTGAATTTCCAGCTCTTGAAGATGCGCACCCCATCCTTTCAGCGAAGCGTCCGTCGTCATCACGAAGTCGTGATCCCGATGAATGAAGCTCAGTCCCTGGTTTAGGTTTTTTAGGATCTTCCACCATGACATGGCCACCTTCATACTGGTCGTGATGGTAATGCGATCCTCGAAGGTTCCGCTGGCCTGTACCCACTGCTCGTCGAGTTGTTCCTGCAAAGGTCTCATTCTCAGACGACAGTTTGGTACCAATGGGATGCAGGATGACATCATCCCCAACATGGACTTGTAAATCCTCACGGAAGTGGACTTTTTTGCTTGTAGAGAAGTCGTCAGTCCTCTGATCTTTCTGATCCGATCTTTGGAAGGGTAGGCTTTTCCCTCTTTGGTGCATATCCATGCCCCTAAGAATTGGATGCCCTGGGCCGGAGTCAGCGAGGACTTCTCCAAGTTTGTTCTCAGGCCTAATCGCTGAAACAACCGGATGCAGTTCTGTAGAGCTTCCGCTGCGTCCCTGAAAGATGGACCTGTCACCAGCCAGTCGTCCAGGTATGGGTAAATGTAATGGCCTTGCAGCCTTAAGTGGGCCGCCACCGGGGCCATGCATTTGGTGAATACCCTCGGGGCTGATTTGAGTCCGAACGGCAGGACTTTGAACTGGAAGTGGCGACTCTCCACAACAAACCTCAAATACTTCCTGTGCTTCCGATGGATTGGAATATGGAAGTACGCATCCATGAGATCCAAGGACGCTAAGTAGTCTTTGTCCTTTAACATGAGTAAGATCTCCTGCAACGACAACATTCTGAAGGGTATCTTTTTTATGTAATGATTGAGATCCCTCAGGTCCAATACCTGTCTCCATTTCTGGGCCTGTTTCTTTTTGATGAGGAAGAAATGTGAATAGAAGCCTCTCCCTCTGAGATGCTGTGGTACTTCCTCTATGGCTCCCTTTTGTAGAAGCGAGAGAGCTTCCATCTGCATTTCTTTGCGATGATGGTTGGGCCTGAGCACTGGAGGGTGGTCCGGTGGTATCTCCACAAATTCCAGTGTGTGGCCCCTGCTGATGACGTCCAGGACCCATTTGTCCGATGTTATGGACATCCAGTTGGTGTAGTATTGAGACAGATAGTGGTCGTTGTCCGGGATCTGTAGTGTGGGGAGCGCCTGCCTGAAATCATTGACGTCTATTAGACTGCTGATTTTTCCCCCTGGCGTTGGATTTACCTCTGGACTGTTGTTGGTAAGAGGAGTTGGAGGATCTGTACTGGTTGTTGGAGTTAAACTGACGATATCCCTGCTGACTGTACGGTTGATATCGGTTAGATTGAAAAGAGGATCGTTGGTTAAATTGTCCTCTTGCACCCCTCTTCCGAAAGGACTGAAACCTTCCCTGCTGAAGAGATCCCAGCGCTCTAGCCGTATCAGTGTCTGACTTTATGCCTTGCAATGCCTCATCGATATGTTTCCCAAACAGGTTCTCACCGTCGAAGGGCATATCGACAATCTTCGCCTGCACTTCTGGTCGAAAAGAAGTCGCCTTTAGCCAGCCCTGTCTGCGAAGCGAGACCGCCCCTGCCATTTGCCTGAAGCCTAAAGACGAAACATCCATGGCGATGTCGATAGACTCAGCTGCTGATTTTGCTCCTTCCTTGAGAAGGGCTGCCGCTTCTTCCTTTCGATCCTCTGGAAGCGCCGACAAGATGGGGGCCAGATCTGACCATATCTGCCTGTTGTAACGGCCGAGCAGAGCCATCGCATTTGCCGCTTTAATGGTAGAGGCTGCCATGACCGCAAACCTCTTACCCGCTCCATCCATTCTCCTCCCTTCCTTGTCTGGTGGCACTAGTGACGTAGCCACCGGGTTTTTTGAGTTTCTTTGCGCCGCCTGTGTCACCACCGATTCCGGCCTGGGATGACCAATGAGGCAGGCTGCCGTAGATTCTGGAGCTCTGTATTTCTTTTCAATTCGCGGAACTGAAACCGCTATGGAGGCTGGTGTTTTTAGAATCTTGAGGCCCTCCTCCCATAAATGCGGGATAATAGGTATTGAGCGGAGTGACTTCTTGTTATCATCCTTGAAATCGTACAAGAAACAATCCGTTTCTTGTACGTCCACATCCAGACTGAATCTCTTGGCCGCCCTTTCCATGATATCGTGGAAGCCTCCGATGTCCTGAGGAGGGGAGGTAGATTTGAGTGGTTCAGGTGATGCAGCTGAAGGCAAAACGTACTCGTCCCATTCCTTCCCCGAGGCATCATGGACTAGCTCTCCATCTTCGGGCTCTTCATCGTCGTCAGAGTCCGTTAGGTCGTCCCTAATAGTAACCACCTGCGGAGATTGAACTCCCTGATCTTGAGGGGCAGGTGCCTGTTTAGGTGTCTGCGTGGGAGGCGTGAGCGTAACTGGTTGCGATGAGTTCGCCTCCGGGAAGCGACGATAGTAGTCGTTCAGCATCAATCTAAGGTCAGACACAAGGGTGAGGGGTATGGAAACTGTCTCTTGACGTTCTTCCTCCCGTGAGTCCTCGTGCTGCTCTTCTTCATCTTCATAGTCACCAGATTCCTGGAATGATTCATATCTGGCAGATTGTGGCCTGTCCTTGAAGGAAAAGGTTTCCTCCTCATCCGTATCCTGGCTTTTTATTTGAAGCTGAGAGGGGCTGTAGGCAGCACCTGAGGACTCCTCTCCCTCCGAATCCTGCTCCAACAGCGATGATGGCGGCAATGGAGAAATCTTTGTCCAAGAGGTGAATTCCGCAGACTTACTGATGGTAGCCGAACCTCTTGTCGACTGAAAAGAGCGTATGGAGATCATGGTCTTTGATTGAGGAGAACTGTAAGCTTTAGCCGTTGAAAGTAAGATTTTCGTCGCCGGAACCACCGTCGACGGGATCATCGTCGACGGGACCATCGTCGACGGAACCACCGTCGACGGGACCATCGTCGACGAGACCTTCGTCGACGGGACCTTCGTCGACGAGACCTTCGTCGACGGACCCTTCGTCGACGGGACTGTCGTCGACGGAACCTTCGTCGACGGGACCTTCGTCGACGGGACCTTCGTCGACGGGACCTTCGTCGACGGGACCTTCGTCGACGGGACCCCCGTCGACATTCGAGACATCGAACCTGTCGTCGACGAAGTCGTCGTCGTCGTCGTCGTCGTCGACGGGCCTGACAGAGACATCTTACTCATCGATGTCGTTGCCGTAGACGTCGTGGTCGTCGACGCAGCCTTAGATGAAGCTGAAGACGACTGAATCGAAGTTTTCACCACAGACTTATGAGCAGAAACCATCGAACTGGTAGAAGGTGCAGATCCAGGACCTTTAAGACTAGACTGCTTCTCCAGAGGAGTAATAGGAAGAGATGATGTCGATTTTTCTCCAGATTTACTCCTTTTAGGCTCCACTTTCTCCACAGAAACAGAGGCCTTCCTTTTCTTGGGAGTGGAGTGAGAAGATTCTTCCTCAGAATCTGTGCCTGATGTGGCCTTCTTCTTCTGAAGCCACAACAGTAATCTTGCCTCTCTGTCACGCTTAGTTTTGTCAGAAAATTTTCTACAAAGCTTACAGGCCTTCACCAGGTGTTTAGGGTAGAGGCAATAAAGGCAGTCCTCATGTGGGTCCTCAGAGAAGAGTCTGGCCTTCCCACAGGATCTGCATGGCCTGAACAGCCTCTTCTTAGAGCTTTCAGCCATCTTAAGCAAAAAGAATACACACAATACCTCAAGGTAGAAGGCGGTAAACAGATTCCCAAAGGGTCAAAAGTTCACACAGGAACAGAAGAAAACTGAGCAGAGCTCAGGGAGACTCCTTTCTCACACGAAGGCGGTTGGAAATCTGAGGCAGGAAGCTGCTGCTGGGGAGTGTGAGGGCAGGGCAGCAATTCTGATTGGCTAGCTTTTGGACCAAAACAAGGAAATGGTCTGGTTACCAAATAATACAGCCCCTATGGGGATTTTCTATGCAGTTTTTCTTCTCTATGATACTGCTTGGTCATTCTGTTACCGTGAGACTCCCACCATGACGACGGGGAAGATACAAGCATGTGAATCTATGAAAGATGTAATACTGGAGAAAGTAAGGGACTGTGTGCGTAGGAGAGCGCTCAAGAAAAACCTCAGGAGTTATATACAATCTGCAGAGGGGGGCTGCAGCACAATGTGCTTGAAATGCTCGTGCCATGATCTAGGTTAAAACTGCCCTGTGCTTTTATATATTATTTGCGGACAATTCCGTTGGAAAGTTCGTGTTAAATTGCTCTTCTCGTCAAGACAGGGTCCCATCTATCATATTCACTTCTGCAAATTGTAAATGTCACTAAACACTGACGTTATGCCACTGTATAGAAAACACTGCCTCTTGTGTGGAAAAGGGGTAAAAGCTTCTGAGAGTCCGCAGCTCCCAAACTCCTCTATTCAAAAAACGTGCAAATGTCCTGTAACATAACTTTCATACATCTTTTACTATTGTTTAATCAGCCTCATTGGAAGAAACAGGGATTTTTGTAATTACCATTTTACTACTCCTAACGACAAAATCAACCAAAAGGCCTGTGCTGAATGCCTAAAGCAGGTCCTGGGGCAGCAACCAGGTTAAGATCCGCCTATGCAGCATTTACAAAACTTCTTCTGATCATTAAACTTCTTGATTCCTTGTAGCTGCGAAGAGTGAATGCCTCCACAATGAAGGAATTGTAGAGAAGCATTGGAAAGGTTAATATAATTCAAACAGTAACTAACATCCAGCATATTGTTACAGGAACCTCGTAAAAAGCCTTTGTCTGTTTGCCAAAATAAATGCTATGTGTCATCGAAAGCCGCTGACTTTTGGTTGTACAATACGGTGCCATCTTTCTTGCCTAGATGATACTATGATCTACCGATACCCCTCTGGCAAGTTCTTATGAGCATCAAACACATGTCATTGTGCATTTACTGACGACGGGTTAGCTTGGATGCAATTTTATTATTCCAAAGGACATACATAATGTTTTACCCGGGATGATTCAAGTGCAAACAATGTTCTGCCTCTGCATACATACGTGTGTAAACTTTGTCTAAGTGAAAGAAATGGAATAAGAGTTGGGGTGGACTAAGAAACTTCACAGGAAGTCTCCGTCTGTAAATCTCACATCGACAATTCATTCAGTGCATATTAAAAAAGTTCAACAAAGAAAGCTTTAAATTCATAAAGGAACAAGTCCCGCGGCGACCCGGAAGCTCTTGGCCGGCCGGCCAATCTGGTCGCGGCCGACCGGAAGTCCCGCCTCCCGAGGTCCGCGAGCTGCCAGCGCATGGAGCGCCCTGCCGGTCCGAGGTAGCCCAGGTCCCCAGGAGGGGGCCGGGGAGAAGGAGGAGTGTGGCGCCTGTTGCGGGGCTCCTCGGACCTGAGGGAGCCCCGATTGAGAAGAGGAGATGAGACGCGCCGCGCTGTGAGGAGCGGAGCGCGAGAGGAGCCCCGCCGGAAGAGCGCAGTCGGTGAGTGGGGCCCAGGGCTGATGTGAAGTGCGTGCGTGCCTGTGTGTATGCCTGGGGAGGGGCGGGGGAGGGGGGGGGGGAAGTGTGTGCGCGTGTGTGCGCGAGGGAATGTGTGCGCGCATGCGTGACTATGTGTGATTGATAGAGAATGCGAGGTAGGGGATAGTGTGCCTGTATGTGTGCCGTATGCCTGCGTGTGCATGCGCGCGCCTGTGTGTGTGTGCATGCATGCAGAGGGGTGGGGGCTGCCTGTGTCTGTGTGTGAGCAAGGGATTTGCTTCGCGCATGCGCAGCTATCAGACGCTCGCTCCCGAGGTGAAATCTGACCTCGTCAAAGCGCGCGTCTGATAGCTGTCCACATTCCTAAATACGGGCCACAATAGGTCTGAAGCAGACACCTTCAATGCTCACGCATTGAGGGTAGGTCTGCTCGACCTAAAAAATATCGTGCCTCCCATACAATTACAACAACCAAAGTCAGAAAAATGAAAGTGAAACACCCACTCCGAAAATAAACTTTCAGAGCGAGCAGGGGTTAGGGGGCAAAAAGTCAACATGGGCGATGGGGAGGAGGGTTGGAGGAAGAGGGACATAGGCACATGGACGAAGGGTGAGACAGAAGGCAATAGGTAAAGACAAACACAGATGGAAGGAGGGCAACAGGAAAGAATACCATGTCTGCAATACAACTGAACATTAGTCATAAAAAAGTAATTAATGTACACTCCAAAAATAAACTTTCTCAACTATGGTGTACAGCATTTGAAACCGTAACAAAGATGGAGATATGGAGAGAGGGGTCAAAAGGCACAATGATGGATGGTGGGAGCGATGGAAGATAAAGTCAACACAGACGGAATGCAGGAGGGTTGAAGAGAGGCCAACATGAAGGAAAATCATGACTGTAATACAACTAAAACAGCAAAAGTCAGAAGTGACTGTGAATTTTCCTAACTATAATGTAGAGTGTTTGAAGCAGTACAAAGATGGAGATACAGAGAAAGGAGTCCACGGCCACAGGGATGAAGGAAGGGAGAAGGGGCAAAGGCAACACAGGCAAAGGGAAGACGAGAGGGAGGGAGCGTGCAAAGGGAACATGGAAGGACATTTTTGTCACACAACACATTTTAGAAAAATATAACGAACACGCGCAGCCTGAAAAGAAACTTCCTCTGTCACAGCAAAGCTTCTTTTTAGCAAGAAGGGGAGCAGCACGTGAAAAAAGACAGCCTGCAAACAGATGCAGTATGATGGAGTGCTCGATCACAGATGCAGTATTATGGAGTGCTCGATCACAGATGCAATATTATGGAGTGCTTCCTCCAAAAGAAATAGGAACAAGCATTTACAATGCAATGGTCTCGACTTTGTTAAAGTTAGAGCTATTGGCATTGCTCATGACATTATTTTTGTTTTTAAAACATAAATAAATGGCATTGTCATTTACAATGCCAAATAGCTCAATCTCTCGCAAATGCGGGACCTATTGCATTTGCACCAACACCCACACACAGAGCCACACACAGCCACAACCACACACAGAGCCACACACAGACAGACAGAGCCATACACACACAGACAGAGCCACACACAGACAGAGCCACACACACACACAGACACAACACACACACACAGACACAACACACAGACAGAGACACAACACACAGACAGAGACACACACACACACATACAGAGCCACACACACACAGACAGAGCCACACGCACAGACAGAGACACACACACACACACACACACACACACACACAGAGCCACACACACAGACAGAGCCACACCCACATACACACCCACACTCCCACAGACAGAGCCACACACAGACAGAGCCACACACACACAGACAGAGCCACACACACACAGACAGAGCCACACACACACACACACACACACACACACACAGCCACACACACACACAGAGCCACACACACACACACACACACAGAGCCTCTTCTCAGGGCACCAGTTGGAGGGCAGTGCCTCTTCTTAGGGCACCAGCGGGGGGTCAGCACCACTTCTCAGGGCACCAGCGAGGGGTCAGTGCCTCTTCTCAGGGCACCAGCGAGGGGTCAGCGCCTCTTCTCAGGGCACCAGCGGGGTGGGTCATTGCCTCTTCTCAGGGCACCAGCGGGGGGTCAGCGCCTCTTCTCAGGGCACCAGCGGGAAGTCAGCGCCTCTTCTCAGGGCACCAGCGGGGGGGGGGGGTCAGTGCCTCTTCTCAGGGCACCAGAGGGAGGGCAGTGCCTCTTCTTAGGGCACCAGTGGGAGGTCAGTGCCTCTTCTGAGGGCACCAGCTGGAGGTCAGCGCCTGTTCTCAGGGCACCAGAGGGAGGGCAGTGTCTCTTCTCAGGGCACCAGCGGAGATTCAGTGCCTCTTCTCAGGGCACGTTCAGCGCCTCTTTTCAGGTACTCTTGTACGATGGCAGCAGCCCTTCTTGGGGATCCCTGCAGCTCGTCCAAGGCCTCAACAAAGCTCTCAAGTTAGCCCAGACCCGAGCATGAGCGCTTCACCCAGCCCAGGGTGTTACTTTGGATTCTGGCTCCCCTCGGTCTGAGTTTAGAGTGTTAGAAACAGGACTACAAGTCCCAGAATACACTGCAATAACATGACATGGAGTTGGCAGTCATAGGCCATAGACCTCGGAAATGTATAGGCTCTGATGAGGAACGTGCTTCACGCCAGTGTGATCTTCTAAAGCTTTAAAGCTGAAAAAAGATGAGATTTTACATTCGTATAAACCTATTGTTTAATGAGGGGTTCATTAACTTTTCATTTATTTAGCGTGAAAAATACACTCTATTTTAGCTTTAAAATGTGTTTTCTTCCCCAATGCTACTTTTCTTTGTACCTGAATAATTTCTGTCCATTAGAGTTTAGATTTTTAAGAAAAGAGCCAGTGCTTAAAGAAAATGCCGAAACGGTGGACACAACGTATTGCCTGCGCTTGATTTTGAAAGGTATTGCATTGCATGAGTAAATGTTCGAAGTTGACGTAGTTGTGTCCATTAATGAAAGTCGGAGTATTTGCATTGAAGCATATATGATATAGATAAAATATCGGACACTTTGACAAAAAAAAAAGTACCTAAACCCATGAAAAAAACCAACCTCCAAGCATGTCCCAGAGGTCCTTATCGCAGGCGAAGCCTGGTATGCACAAGGGGCCATGGTTCACAGTGGCAGAGTCGGCGGTTGCCCAGACAGGGCACCTGGATCGGCGGCAGACAGACGACCAGCTCCCGCAGGATGGGGCCACAGCAGTGAAGTCCGAGCATGTGGAGGGTGCACCGCAGTCTGCACAGTCTGCATCAGTGAGTCCGGTTCGAGCGTGAAGCGGTTCAGGCAGCGAGGCGGACCGGACTTCAGATCGTCCGAATAGGACTCCAGCAAGGTAAGAACAGAAACCAAGTTGATAGAGCTGGTTGCAGGATTTAAGTAGAATACTGGTGCTTCCTGTGGATTTAGGAGATGCGGCTAAGAAGCGAAACACGGAAAGACAGACCATCTTTCTCAGAGGTCCTGCAAAAATGGCTCTCCGAAACGCCCCGTCATTTTCGGACTGGGGGGCGTGTTTTTCATTCTCTCCTCTTCCCATTGGCTGGAATGTAAAATTTCAGCAAATGGGAAGAGGAGAGAAAGACACTTAACACACCCCTCAATCCGAAAAAGACGGGCTTAAACGGAAAGACGCCTGTCTTGTCCAATGGTTGGCCTCCGTTTAGGAAGCCAACCAATGAAGAAGAGGGGCGGGTTTAAGCCCCACTCTAGAAAACATAAAATCTCGCCAGCGAGACTACGCAAGCGCAGCCTTTGCTAGCTGAGACCTAAAAAGCAGCGGGTGGACACTCATGGGAATGAAAGCAGCACTTTGCCCTTGTGCCATGGAAGGACAAACATAAAAAGACTAAATAAAGCCAGCACGTGTTAACCAAAAACAAGCAAGGAAATAAGAGATGAAGCCAACCAATGGTAAACAATGAGCACAAGCTCCAAGACTTTTTTAGCCAATAAAATGTCTCGTGAGCAACAACACATGATCTGTTTCAGACGAGACCTACAAACAGAGATAGTGAGCGTCTCTGGCCCGGTAAAGTGCTCCACTAACATGATCCTAGTGAAGTGGCATAGATCAGCCAATAGCCGTGCTGGGAATGGGTCAGGTGGGTGGGGGCAAACCTGAAGATAGCTTTTGTTGGAGCGAATAAGACATCCTCTTGGAACCTCTACAATGGGAAACAGGGTTTCTACTCAAGCACAGCACAGGATCATACGCTTTCCCTTTATTGTTCCATAAACGGGGGCTTCATATCTCATTGCCTGTGTGTAGTGAGGTGTAACTTGGCATGTGGATGAAGCAGTTTGTTTGACTGTTACAAGGATAGTGTACATGTGCTATGTGGATTAGGTCTCCCCCATGGGATAATGGCTGCAGCACATCTTCATGTTGCCTTTTAGACTTGACATTCCCCATGGAGCTTCATTTTGCAGAGCTGTGTAACCCACTTGGGCTGATTTCGGAACTCCACACAGACTTTCTGCCATGCCAAAACTCTGATGGAGAAGTTAAGTACTAGCCAAAATAGATTTTTTTTGCACGTTTACCTGCAGATCTGCCAAGAGAAGGCTTAACCCTGCTTGATAAGTCTGGCCCATCTCACCTATGATACAGTCCTTAAGGCGCTCTCCTCTCGTCTTTAATTAGCACGACCTGGGCTGGTCAGAGGCTGGACATATCCCACACGGGAAGGGTGCAAGGCCTCCTACGGATCTTCCTACATTATGTGTCACAGTGGTAAGAACTTTTTAATATTCTCTACAATGCCAGTTAGGTGACAAATCTGACTGTGATATCTCATGTCACTCATTTCAAGTAAAGCTGTAACCAAACCTAGGCAAATGGAAGAACCCTGATGCCATGCCCTGCTGGGAAGGGTGAAGCTGCACTGCACTAGAGAGCAGACAAGCTGCATAACCAAAGCGCAAGAGCAAGGACCAGATGTCCTGATTTTCTAGGAAACCAGCTTGATCAAACTAAAATATCTGTTCCATCGAGGGTTAAGATCATGTTGGGAATATGGGACAACTAGGTTGGCAGACAGGCTGCTTTGGCACTTTGTAACCACTGTTTGTGCAGGAGCCAATCTCATAATGTTTTCATACCTTGTTGACATGAGGCATTTTCCCTTTCAAGCCATGTTTAGGGGCATGTCCTGCAGGCGCACACCGTAATGGTCCAGTATTCTTACTGTTTACATGTGTGGTATAAACTAGCTGTAGACTTGTAGTAGTTCTAATGGGTCAAACACAGGGAGAAGGGTGGCAAGCTTTTACAGAGTCACCATTTCTCAAAGGTTCATAAACCCAGGATGGATGCGAAGACAGTTTTAGCGCCAGTAGTCTACCTGTTTTAACACCGACTTTAGTGCCAGCTGGAGGTGCATCGGATCCATTTCACAATGTCCAACAAACTCTAGTTCACTGACCTCCGGATCCTGGGCAGCCCCATCAATGGCACACTGCGACTTTAAAACCAGTTCTTTAGCACCCTGGAACTCAGCTCACACTTTTAGATGTTTAGGGTGTTTGTAACGGTATTGAGGCTGTGGAAATTTTTGGAACCAGTGGGCTCAACGCCTCAATCTGGCCAGGGCCGTGAAAAAATGAGGGTACAGAGCAGATGCGACTGCGTAGGTTTGATAGCATCAGTCGGGCAATCTGTTCAGTGACGCTGCAAGAGTACCACACCAGAGACTTGAAAGCGTGTTAACATTGCAAAGAACTCGCCATCTTCCCTCCGAAGAATAACACTGGTCATAAGACCCACTATTATTCTGTATGGCTCGGTGATAAAAAGCCACAGGGGTCCATTAACTCACTGCTATGACGTAGCTACCAGTTGTCAAAGAAATCTAGACTGCTCTTGTTGGGTTCTCAAAAGCTTGTCAGAGCAGCGGGGGGAAACCACGGAGCACAGCTTCTGAAGGAGAGGACACAGAGAGTGGTAGGGGTGAGTGGCAGGAGGCCAGGTATTTAATGTTAATGTTAAGGGAAATTTATTGAGCGCACTGTCACCATGAGTTTCCTGGCGCTGATAGGACACTGAGGCTGTGCGAGAGAAGTTTAGTGGGGGTGTGAGAAGAGCAGAGTTTTTAAAGATTTCCTAAATGATAGGAGAGAACCTGAGGTCTTAAGTGAAAGTGGAAGGGAATTCCATAGCTTGGGAGCCAGGTGGGAGAAGCTGCGGCCGCCTGATTTAGTGAGTTTGAAACGGGGGATGACTAGAAGCTGAAGGTGGGTGGACCTCAGGGTACGGCAAGGACAGTAGGGGGTGATCAGGGACTTCAGGAAAGCAGGGGAGGGACCAGTTAAGGCTTTGAAGACCAGGCAGCAAACCTTGAAGGCTATTCTTTCGCTGACTGGTAGCCAATGTAGTTGATGTAGTAAAGGTTTGGCCGACTGCCATCTAGGGATTTTAAATGCCAGTCTGGCAGCCTGATTTTGGATGATCTGTAACCTAGACAGCAGGGATTTGGGAAGGCCATGGTACAAGGAATTGGAGAAGTCCAGGCGGGACATCACCAGTGCTATTAGAACTTGTAGTAGAGCTTCGGGAGTCAAGAGGTGGGCGACTTTCCGTATCCTGTGTAGCTGGAACATACAGGAAGATGTTACAGCACTCACCTGGGCCTTGAGAGTGAGCTCTGAGTCAATAATGACCCCGAGGCTCTTTACACAGCCAGAAGGAGGAGGTGAACCAAGCTCAGTTGGCCAGTACTGGGGGCCCCAGTGGGGGGCACTTCTCCCAGGAAGGAGGAGCTCAGTTTTCCCAGGATTGATCTTTAATTGATTTTGGTTCATCCAGTGCTGGATGTGTATCATTACTGCCTGAAAGTTGGTGAAGGCGTTATAGATTTATTTTACATTTTGGACACAGGAAGAGAGGCCTGTTTTGTATGGCTGCCCCATTACTCTTCCGCCCCTGTGTAGCAGTTAAAAGCAGGGGCAGATGATTTTGGGCACAATACTTAACATAAAATTATAGATAGGTAAAAAGTGAATTATGGGGATGAATTTTACCTACGGGTTCTGAGTGACTTTACTCTCGTCTATTTGAGAACAGAACACCTTGGTGGAAAACATCCAACAATTTACTGTTACCCATAGATAATTCTATATTCAGCAACTTTGTATTACAAACCCGCCTCAGGTCTTATTTCGACCTCAGGCGATGCTAATAACATCTGCTTTACTTTGTTACTTATATTTAAATGCTTTGTATTTCCACCCAGTATTTAAGCATTAGCTCTGACTCGCCATTATGTCGGATGAGTGTTATTTGTCTCTGTTCCAAACCTGGAGCACGCTTACACTGCTCGACCAGCTCTCCTCCTTGGTGAGCCAAGCGTACAAAGGTTTGAAGGGCAAACGGAGTGAAACCGCACCTGAGGCCTCCGGACCCCACTACCTACAATGTATTCTGACCTGCGCCAAGAGATCAGGCCTCAAACATATCAAACATAGAGACAACCAAAAGGCACTGTAGGACTGGCTGAAGCCTGCTAAGGCAACCAACGTATATTTCACATCATAACATATCTTAGGAAGCTTTCCTGGCTCCCCATTCATAAGCGCAGCCAATTCAAACTTCTCAAGCACACATACAAAGCCCCACGCAACACAAGGACCAGAATACTTGAATAGACGTGCACCAGAAACCTATGCTCTGCTTCCCTATCACTGGCAAACATTTGCAGCATCTGCAAAAGCAAAACTGGAGGTCGCTCATTCTCCTACATCACACCTAAGATATGGATCGACCTTCAGAGCCGCCCCCTCACTTATTGAGTTTCGCAAGAAACTGAAGAC
Organism: Lissotriton vulgaris; assembly: GCF_964263255.1. Taxonomy (NCBI): domain Eukaryota; kingdom Metazoa; phylum Chordata; class Amphibia; order Caudata; family Salamandridae; genus Lissotriton; species Lissotriton vulgaris. The sequence goes on along the minus strand of NC_141687.1, from coordinate 1,980,478,736 downwards.
CTGGCAGTTCGTATAAGTACCTTGGAAGCCACACACCTGCCCAGACGCCAGGATACCTTCTCCAGGTGATTAGTGCACTGTACAGATCTAAATAACAAAACGTGACATGAATGTTCAGCTCGTGCCCACCAGGGGCATAACCTGGACCCCTGCAGCCCCTGTTGAGCCCTGGAGATGGGGGGTGGGGGGGGGGTCAATTCAGCCCAAAGTCAAAATCTGTGGCATATGATGGGCTTCTCATCCATTTCTGCGGGGGGGCATCATTTTGAGTGCTCATGTCAACCCTACACAGGTAAGGCACACAGAGTCCACTCAAAGTTTACCATGGTATAGCTCCCCAAGGAAAGACCGCAGAGAAACTGAAATACTACACAGAGGCCTCGCAAAGCAAAGAATGCAGCTGCAAACCTCTGCACTGAAGACACAATAATGTGAGACTCAGTGTGCTTTGTACGTCAGTAAACATTGCTGTACTTCCACCACCTGCCTCTGCTGCAAGTTTCCATTCGCTTAGCCTGGGAATTAGTAACTTGTTGTTTTTCATCAGACAAGTAATATTTACTATGATTGTACCAGCACCTACTGTGCGGCTCCAATCTGCAAAGTTGGAAAGATGATTCACATAAATGGGGTAGGGTTGTGCATGAACCCTCATCTTAAGCCCCCAGCGATTCAGAGCTTCATAAGGGTTGTCTTGCATGTGCATCTTTGTGGAGATGCTGCCTCCCCCTGTATACAGCGACTGCCTGGCCAGACAACACATAGAGGGCCATTTGGGTGGCATGGTAAAAACTTTCCTATTTTGAGGAGGGAAACTGGAGACACTTTGGTGTTGGCTTTGCCACCTCTAGTTAAATATGTTCTATGCGAGTGACAGGTGCGCTGCAGAGTTGGGCCGTTCTAGATCCACCATGCAGGGAAGAGGGATTTGTTTGGGTCTTGTTTCCGTTTGCTTATTATGATGATGCTTTCAGGTTTAATGTGCAGCACACTAGTATTGTCTCTGCTTGGTCTCCTTCCCCTGGGCTCTCACACGGTTGTGGCTCTGCTCGCGCCATGCTATACCAGCAATACATCATTAGACTATCACACCTACTCTTATGACTCTGACACCTCCAGCCATCAAAATATAGTTCTGGACTGTCAATGGTCTGAGAGACAAATTTAAGAGAAGGTAGCACTTCATATCTTAAGCGACATGCCCAAAATCGTTCTCCTCCAGGAGAAGCACCTGCGAGGCAACACTTATCAAGCTCTGGATCGCTGGGGGTTTAAGATGATGGTTCACGCGGATTACACTTCAGGATCTAGCGGGTGGTGAATTGGCACGCAAATCCCTCCCTGTCATGATCCAGTACACGTAGATGGATAGATAGATACAGAAGATATACAGCACTTACTGGTAGGCGGGAGGATACCGCAATCAACATTGTCGCAGTTTACATACCCCCTTGGCTACACGAAACAACCTTTATTGAACTTAGTGGTCTTCTATTGTAGCTCCTGGACAGCGACCTTATAATGGGCAAAGACTTCAATGCGGCCCAACGTGACATTTGAGGCCGTTGGTCAGCTCGACACACTTACTCGACCCGCCGTCCTTTGGCTGACTTTTGACAGCCCTAGGGCTTATAGACTTCTGGCATGCCCGTTTCCCTACAGAACTGCAATACACATTCCACAAAGGTGCACACCACAGATGTTCATGCATTGATTATATTCTTACTTTGCCCCATCTGCTTCCCCAATTTAGAGAAGTCGGTCATCTTGCTAGAGGGCATCTGATCACTTCCTAATCTGGTAGACATATGGCAACCCACTCCGGGTTGACCAGAGGCTGCTGATAATCAGCCCCTGATATCTCAAGGTGCCTCAGATCCGTAGTAACCTTAGCACAGCAACTGAACAATATTTCAAGGACAATGTTAGTTCTGTGGAGTCAGCGCAGACCCTTTGGGAGGCCTACAAGGCTGTCATAAAGGGTCATGGGGTCTTCTTCATAGTGGGGCACAAGAAAGAAAAGCCGGTGCACATGGAGTCTTTAGAGCGTTAAATCCAGGAGATGGAGTCATTGCCTTTGCACTCGAATTTTGTGGATGGGCATCACCGCCCGGTCTTGAAACAGAAGGAGTTCAAAGATGTTGCGTTGGAGGCAGCAAAAACGCATTATCTGGCCACATAGCGCCGCCTGTATAAGGTGGGCGACATGGCTGAAACATTGCTGGCCTAGCTTGATGGAAAGGAAAGGGCATCTCAATGGGTGCCGGAAATACTAACGGATACGGGGAAATGTGTGCAGGGTAGACAAGAGATAGTGAATGCCTTTGCGGCTTACTAAACGCGGCTGTACTAGCCAGTGCTCGCGACTACTGCAGGTGAATTTCAGGAACTACTAACTGATTAATCTCCCCACCCTTTCCCATTTGGATACAACTTAACTAGAACAAGAAATCACAGAAGATTAGATAGTGCAGGCAATTCGAGACTTGTATTCCGGTAAGCCGATGGGTCCTAATGGCCTCCCTATCAAGATGTAGAAGCTCACAGCATCATAAGCTCACTGCATCCATGATTGCCCCTCAACTCCTTAAGATATTTCACGATAGCTGGAAAAGGGGATCTCTGGCCAGGACCAGAGACTGGCCAGTGTTGTTATCTTACCCAAGGAGGAAAAACCTCCAGAAGCCTGTGCCTCCCTCAGGCCTATTTCCCTTCTCAATGCAGAGGCAAAGATCCTTGCGAAGCTATTGGTCTCCCAGACTAGTCCGGCTTCATGACGGGGTGTAGTATGACACTCAACCCGAGGCGTCTTCATGGGTTCTGAGTCACTCAGCAAAGATTTGCAAAGATCCTGTTGTGCTCTCACTTGATGCGTGAACAGCCTTTGATACTGTTTAGCGGTCATTAATGTCTGAGATCCTCCGGTGGTTCGGTTTTGGACCACGTTTTCTATCATGAGTGTGTCTCCTTTATACTGGTTCTCTAGCTCAGGTGTCTGTTAACAGTGGTGTGTCCTCGGCATTTCAACACCTGGGGGGCACAGGCCAGGGCTGCCACTGATCTTTGCTCTGGTCCTGAAGCCTCTGGCAGAGTGGGTTCGTAACGACTCTCTGATTAGAGGACTTCGATGGACAGAGTAAAGGTAGGATAGAATTTCGCTATATGCGGACATCTTTCTTTACATTGTTGACTCTACTCACACCCTTTACAGGATCATAAACATGTTCAGGCTTTCTGTCGATATTCGCAGTATGCTATCAATTGGGATAAATCCCTGATTTACCTCCTTCGTGGGGGGGCCTGCAATTGCCAGACAGCTGTGCCACCTGCAGAGTTGTGGAGGATTTCCGCTATTTGGGAATATATATCACAGCGGAACAGAGTGTTTTCCACTCAAATAACCTGGAGGCCCGTATTGGCACGTCTTAGGAGGCATGTCTAGCATTGGAGGTCCCTCCCCATGTCACTTGTGGGAAGGGCTACTTATTCAAAATGATGGCATTGCCTTGTTTCCAAAATACGCTCCTTAATACGCCGTACCCGATTCCAGCCTCCTATTTTCAGGCTATAGATCAGGAAATTTGCGCATTATTTTGGGAAGGGGGTCCCGCACGTATAGCTATTAAGAAACCAGTGAACAGCTATTACAATGGTGGATTTGCTCTGCTGGATAAACAAACTTGTTACCAGGGGGCACAATTAGCAGCCATCAAACACTAGGTTTATCTTCTGGACTCTGAGCCAGCCTACCATATAGACTGATATGCCATGCAGCTGGAAGATTACCTCAGGGCACTATATGGTGGGGGAGCCATCCCACATCCTTCCCTGACCCCACAGCGGTTACTCTTGCACTTTGGCATGACACGTTGCGTTCCCTGGGTTGGCGGGCAGGATCACTCGGGTCAATCCCCTATGGGATACTGCGCGACTGGGCACTCTGGGTACTGAACCGGGTTTCTATAAGTGGGATCTTATTGGAACTGAAAAAGCGGGTGACCGGTGGCTGCAGGGCAGGTTATTTCCACTCAGGGATTTGCAGGTTGAATATCAGCTGGCGTCTACTGAGGCCAATCGGTACCTCAAAATCCCCCATGCCCTGTGTCAGCGTTGCCAGAAGGAGAGGAACTCCCTGAGTCCTCCCCACTTGAGGATAGATTACTGACTGTTCATATGCCCAAGAAAGCAGTTTTGCTCACATATCTCAAACTCATTAATAATTCACGTGACATCCTAGTGAGCATTCTGGAACATTAGGAGAGCGACCTTGGTGGATTGGAAGTTGGCCAGAGGCTCTGCCGTACCCATGGGAAGTAGCCAGATAAACTGGGTTTCAGTGGTGGCTTGTTTGTATAATATTTGTGGGAGCAATGTGAAGCTCTGCCCAAAATGGTGGTGTTAAACATATGGGAGGAAACCGATCTCACCTGCACAGACCAGACCTGGATGACCTTGGGGTTACTGGTGGGCTAACACAATCTTGCTCATGCTTGGAAGGCTGAACAACCACCGGCATTGGGAGATTGGAAGCTGGACTTAGACTGCTGCATGCGAGCAGAGAGGGAGGTGTATGAAAGCAGGGTCTGCCCAGCTAAATGGACTTAAATTTGGGGGAAATGAAATGACCACTTTGAGGGCTGTGTGCTCCACCTACATCTATGGGAGCTGATGTTCACAGTCCGATACAAAGCGATACAAAAAGGGGATGATGGACGGAGCGGTTGAGCCAATCAAACACTCACCCCCAGTCATCTGATCTGGGTTTAATCCATCACCATTCTTTAGCTCACTCAGCCACCCCAGTTCAGACATGGCCATATGCAAATCAGTCTGACCCTGTGCCTCATGGGAACAATCCAGCCCGACCTGCCAAGGCATGTCTTCCCTGCACCGGAAACAAGCATCCTGGGACCGGTTTCGTATTCATAATCCTCATCAGCTGGCTATCTTAAATCCAGTGGCCAAGTGAGCAAGGGACTCACGTCTGAGCACTGGATTCAAGCAAGCCGGGCTGAAGTTGGCTGGAATGCCAGAAACCGGTCCTCAGAAGCTTGTTTCCGGTCCAGGGAAGGCATGGCTTGGCAGTTCGGGCTGGACTGTTCTCATGAGGCACAGGGTCAGACGGATTTGCATATGGACATGTCTGAACTGGGGTGGTGTGGAGTGCAAAAAAACGATGGATTTAGGCCCAGATCTCTGTACTGGGGTTAATGTATGACATTGTTCTGCATTCTGTCCATCAACTGTGGTTTTTGCATTTGTCAACCCGAGTGGGATGGGTATGCTCAGACGTGAGTCCCATGCTCTCCACACCACTGGATTCAAGCAAGCCGGGCTGAAGACGGCTGGAATGCCAGAAACCGGTCCTCGGAAGCTAGTTTCCGGTCCAGGGAAGACATGGCTTGGCAGTTCAGGCTGGACTGTTCCCATGAGGCACAGGGTCAGACTGATTTGCATATGGCCATGTCTGAACTGGGGTGGTGTGGAGTGCATAAAAACGATGGATTTGGGCCCAGATCTCTGTACTGGGGTGAATGTATGACATTGTTCTGCATTCTGTCCATCAACTGTGGTTTTTGCACAGTCCGATACAAGAACTTGCTGCGACTATTGTGCAATTTGATCGCAAGTTCAGTGAGGTGGGGGAGAGGGTACCAGGAGCTTATCGGGGAGAGTAATTTTGATTGATTGTGTCTTGATGCTGCACTCTTGATAATGTTGTACTGTGCTGTTTGTCTTTTTAATTGCAATAAAAATAATTTTTAAAAATCTGCAAAGGAGTTTCGAGCCCAGCAAGGGCGATATGGATAGTCTTTAATGTATTTGAGTTCTAATCAGATCCTCTGTCTAAAAATTAGACTTTACATTGCTGACGTCATTGCGTTTCAGTTTAAGTATTCCTGTCTTTATTTTTCCCCATGAAATGAAGTGAAAGCACTTTATATGCAAGAGTTAATAGGAGGCACCATTATGGTGCAATATGGAGCAGGTAGGTGAATAGAGAGGCCTCTCTGTAAACAATGCATGTGGCTGGACAGCTCATGCATGAGTCACCGGCCAGCAACAACCTGGACTCTCACAGAATTGCAAACATATTTACACCTCTGCCTGCAAACAAACCAGGATCAACTATCAAACCCACAGTCAAAGCCACAAAACCATACAAATCAATACATACGACACACCCAGGCACACAATACAATTATTCATATACACCCGAGTCGGCAAACATAACTACATCTGTGCATGTAAACACGCTCTGGTTACAGTCATGAACAGGAGGTAAAGTCGCACACACACCTTAATAAAACACCTTTATAAAAGGCCACACCCACACAGACAATCCAAGTGCTAATACAGACCCAAGCCTTACACCCCTGCATGCAAACATTTGCATTAGATTTAGATTGTAGGACGTGACATGGATCACACACCCTCACCATTAAGCATGCAAGTATACACCAGTACAATGTAATTATCAACACACATACGAAACAGAAAAGCTGCCTACACTTCTGCACTGACTTATTCCGATTTCAATTGACATGCTGCAAGTCACATACTCAAACAAAGCCGTGCATGCCGACAGGCCCACACAGACTAACCAATTATAAATATACACATCTAGGCCCTCAAACAAGTTTGCATGCTCTAACAACAGGGTTAGGATACCAAACACACAGCAAACGTTCCAGGATTCAGTATCTAGTCACTCCCACAAACTTCTAAATTATCAATGCCAACCAGTCTGGACCCTGCCGACTGATCTTCATGCAAACACCATCTTTAAAAGCTTCAAAGCATTTTGTTTAGACTACACCTCGGTTTTGACCACGACTAGGGGCCGATTCCTGTATTTTTAGTGCCAGAGACTTGGTACTTCTGCACGTTTCCCACTGTAATGTTTATAATGGTAAGTGTGATATAATACCACTCAGACCAGCAAGTCTTTACAGAGAGATTTCCACTTTAATTACATTTGCACTTTCTAAATGTGTCTCTGGCATGTTTGCTTACAGACTCCAGCAGCAGGATGCTATTTTTAATCCAATTACTTACACATCTGAGAAAGCAAACATTGCTACAGTACAGCACGAGTGCGTACGCACAAAGGCTACACAGGCAATTTACAAAGCGCATTTCACAGAAAGGCAACGATTGCTTGACGAATCCATTCATAGGTGCAGACCAACTTCAACTCTCCACCTGAGCTGGTGAACATATGGTGCATTGGACCTTCTAAATGACAGTGCCTGAACTTAAAAATGAAAAAAACGAATGCTATGATTTGCAAATGAAATCCAACATGATCTACTAAAAATGTACCTTCATATTTTCGAACTCTGAACTAAGAGTATAAAATAAAGAAAACAACCTTATAACTACATATGGAAGTCGTTTCCTTTCAATAGGGAAAGACAAACACTGATGAGTGCCAACCATGGGATGTAACTAGAGACCCTCTAGCCACACGTTCTTAATTACTTCAACCGGCGTCGTCGGACCCTCGACGTCTCCAGGCTGAGCACCACTAAAATTAACCAACTTTTGAAACTCTTAAGACTACCCTACCATTAAACTAAGCTGTGCGTCTTCCACAATAGAACATATGGTTTTGCCATGGAACCACCCAGCTGGATATGCAGTGTGAATCCCACTCCACAGAGATATAGCACAGCTCTTTTCCGAACAGCTCTGCTACTTCAAGGACTTGAATCAGTTTCTCATAGTTTCCCAGAGAGCCCAGGGTACAGGGGGCTTGCTGTACATATCCCATGAAACAGTATTGAATAAACAACTATTCTAGAAAAAAATACAAATAGTCACGGTTTATGATGAGATGTAGTGAACGCAAATGTGTAATTTGTCCACCACTGTCCATTGTAATGCCTGATGGGATGCTCACCAAGTAATCTTATCTCCATGTGGAATGCATTATAGATTTCATCTTAAATTAAATAAAATGTCCCACCTCCAAAAAAAAGGCACGATTTACAGAATTTCCTCAACACATACCAAAGGAAACAACACAAATATCCCTTTTCACACTCTGCGTACACGCCCAAACCTTCACAAGTTTATGCCAAGAAAATCCTGTACGAATACGCCTCAGGGCGGGAGTAATAATCATAGCACAGAACAGAAACTGCTGCGTGCTGAGACAAAGTCAGCCGAAGTTTAATTTACAAGTGAAGTTAAAAGACCTACTACACTTAAAGCAAAGGCGTAACCATCATCAAAATCGCACACTGCTGAATTTTATTGAAGCTGCAACCATCAAAGCAAAAAAACACAGATCTCTTCCTACAAACAGGTCAAGGTTATAAACGAACATACCTGCCTCTGCAAGCACAGACTGTCGAGCAGTAAATGAAACATGTACAGATGCAAATTATTTTGGATACATCGATAAATCCATTTAACAGAGACTAAAAGCAGTGCATTAAAACGCACACAACAAGAATTATTCAAAACATGGACAGTGCACTCTGGCAAATGGAAACAAGCATTTGCAACGCAATAGGTCTCTCATTTGCGAGAGTTTAAGCTACTGGGATTGTAAATTACAATGCCTTTTATTTTTCTGTGTTGCTAATTAACAAATAAGTAAAAGGCATTGTCATTTACAATCAGGCCTTGAAAAATCCTAAAAATGTTACTAGACCTGCAGCGCTAGTGACTTGAATAATCTACTCAAACTAATTATAATGCTTTTGACCCACACAGTGGTTTCAAATTGTGTGATCCTGGGCAAGTATTTTAACTCACTGAGACGCCATTTTCTTCTTTATCTCATGAGAACATCTTCAAATATGAGAGTTCGGCATGTCTGCTGTACAGAAAACTCATGTTTAGTTTAAAAGACAAAACTTTTGCCTCATATATAATACAAATCTAGCCACATATAGGATACACATGACTGCTGGCTTGCCTTAGTTTATTAACCGTAATGTCATCAGTGCAGGGGCAGGAATGTTTCTGAAATCATGTTTAAAAACTGTCACTTTCAATAAATAAGTAACTAAAGCATAAAGTAGTAGTGCACTGTAATTTGTAATCAGCAGATTTTACATCGAAATGCCCACAGACATGCTTTTAAAACTTTACAGTGTACAATGTCTGAAATCAAATTTCTGCAAGCGGCCACCACTGTCCTGTGCTGCTCGGAAAGTGAAAGCACGCATGGCGCGCCGAATGTTGCAGTAAAGCACGTCGTGCCTGCAGTAGGAAATATTTATTAAATAAAATAGTGCTCTCCTGGCTCGCGGCCTGTAGCTCTTCCAGAAATTACCCTGCACCCAGCCCGCTTCAGTCCCGACTCCCTCCCTCATTAGCGGTTGGCGGGGTAGACTGAGGTACGGTGTGTGGTTTGTGGATTGCAGTGGTAGCGGTGTGCAGTGGCCCCCCTGGTGACTCCTGTGACCCCCCCTGTGGCTTGTGGCCCGTTGCCTGGGGGCACTGTGGTAGTCTGTTCACCCTTCCCTTCTGATATCCTAAGGAAGGAAGGAGCAGCTAAGCAGCTGAAGGCCCAACACTTACCTCCTACTCCACCTCGGTTGATATCAGATGTCTGTAATAAGATAGAGGTGAGCAAAGCATAGTTGCTGAATTCTCGGGCCTGTTGAAAACAGCTGCAAAGTTACAGAGATTGTTAGCCTATGAGACTTTTTAGGTTTGCTGACCGAAACTTTTTTTTGAAAACCTGATGAGCGGCTGAAACAGTGTGAGCCACCACAGCCAGAATTGGAGCTAGGATTTGGGCTAGGAACTGTATGGCGTGCCTTCGTAAGTAGAGCCGTAAAATTTGTTTTAACATCGTTCATCGTTTATCGATTCCAGGAAGCTGAGTAGGGTGGACGAATACAAGTAAATTTAATTTTCAAATCTCCGAACTCTTGACCTAACCTGCAGACTTTAAGATCAGGCCGACAGCGAGGGGCGCTGCTTAGACCTCAATCGAAGAGACGACAAAAGAGTGAGGAACGCATTGATGTTTGTGTCACTACAAAAGAATGTACGTTAGAAGAAGCACCCACGAGTAATTCAGCTAAAACGTCAGTGACCCCTGTAAATTCTGGTCAAGACTATAAAAACCAAGTCTATGTTAATCAACTGTCTATTCAGAGTTTTTTAAGCATTACCAAAAACAGTATGAAAAACAACAAAGTAACAAATATAATGAGTCTGATAATGGCTGCTCACCACTTTCATCACCTTCATCTTCAACAAGTGTAAAGAGAGTTTGCCCGTGTGCAATATTACAATCTAAATTGTCCTCAGAAATAGAGGAGTCAAAAGATGGAGGTAAACTTCAAGTTAAGATCAAAAATTCAGGCTCAGAAACGTTTGAAGTGTCGCCAACCCATAAATCAATCTTAAAATCATCCGGCCAGTTACAGGTAAAAGCCTAAATTCATGTGCAAGACTCTGCAACACAACCTGTTGTGGTATTTATGGCCGATGAATCTCCAGCGGTAATTCCAAATAGACGGGAGGAGCCACTTAAATCGCTGGTTTGCAGTCAAAGTGAGATAGGCTCAGTGCTTAACATCTCCTCAGGCCTGGACCAGAATGTAAGCGACGAGGTCTTCATGTTAGGCTATGTCGTTGATGAGACAGAAAGTAAGAGGGGGAGTCAAATATTGATACCGGGGACAGCTGAATTATCAACTAGTCCAAATGGTATAACTGATAAATTTGGTAACGTAAGGTCTTTTAATCCGGATCAGTCAAGCGTAATCCTGGAGAACAGTTTTAGTAACAATAAATCATTACTGGTACTAGGTATTGCCAATGCTGAGAATGTTTACATTTCAAATGAGCAAGTAAGTTCACACAAGTAGTTTCATACAATCAGTTTAATCCGGTGGACTTCTAATTATTAACAAAATTTGATGGGCATTATCAAGCTAGATCTGGTGACATAAAAAACATTCCTTCTAATCCCGATCATGGAATGTGGGAGTGTTTACTCCACACTATGGATTCGATCACAAATTTTCTTAGCTTTCACTCAGATAAATTAAATATCCAGGTAGATATTTTAAATACACTGGCTACCCATGTAGTAGGGATCGATGCACAACTTCTCCAATTGACTAATTTGATATCTAAAGTCCAATCGAATAAAGAGAACCGATTAGTAACTTCTACACAACTGATTGACAAAATTTCAGATCTACCGTCAATCATTAGTTCAATGGTATAGGAAGTAAAACTGATGTCAGGTAGAACAATCCAAAGTAAAATAATTTCCCGCAAAGATCAAATTAATTTATCCGTGGCAACAAATTATACAAATTATCCAGCCCAATTGGGATGGACTACCATGGAAAAGTCAGTGAATTCACAAGGAAAAGTGAATAGAGGAAACCAAATTACAAATGTAAAATATCTAAAGAGTAAAAGTCATTTTCAAAGTGTAAATAGTGCAAATAATAAAAATTGACGATCCGAATGAACATCTCGTAAATTATGCCTTCAATCTGAAAATGTCTGAGCTACCTCAAGATAGGCTCAAAAGAACCGAATCTAAAGAACAATTGATAGTGGTTGAGGAGAACACCACTTAGTCTAAAGTAAATCAAGCATCAAGTGCTACTTCAAACTCTGAGATCCTGTCCAAACGGGCAAGAAAAAGGTTAAGGAAAACCCACAATAAGATATCAAAGGGTAAAAATACCCTCAAAGAGGTTGTAAATAAAGAAGCCATTGAGCTTAAAGAGCCCGACACAACAGTCCTATTTTCGATTTTCAGACCTGCGGAAGCACCTACGGTTAACCCAAAGGTTAACCAAAATAAACAAACCATTGACAGTTCCACCCCTGACGTGTCCAACGATAGTATATGGTCTAAAACACCTGCTCTTTCAAAGTCTGGGGACATTGGGCAAGAATAGTTATCTAAAGAATTGGTCGATCAACGTGGAGAACAAAATACCTTCACTCAGAAAATTGCTAACAAGGTCAGCCATCAGAGCCATTACGAGATCTATATTGAGCAACCACTTATCCATGACAAAAAAACATCAGATGTTCATGTACCAAGACAATCGGCAGTCCCAGTTTCGGCTCCTACCATTGGAAAAATTGATCTAATTGGTCAGGTAATTAAGGAGCAAATAGAGGCTACAGATTGCTTTTATGAACTGAAGAAAGTAGTCGTTTGTCCTCAGTATACTACAAGAAGCCCCTTTGATATCTTGAACCGTGGAAATATTCTTAAATTATTGAATGCAAATACAGATTTGAGGGATGTAACATCAGATGATTTGGAATCAGTTGAGTTCAAGAAAGATTGTAATAACCTCTATAATGAAATAACTGTTACAACTTGGCAAAATGACAAAATTATTAGCAAAATAATCACTAACAATAACCAATTTGAATTTATGGGTCCCAATATCAGACTTTGCTGATTCCGAGTAGGTTATCCTGTAGCCCGGACTTAAAGATCAGTGTGCAAAAAACAGGTCCGGGATCACATGGCAGAGTTTTGAAAGGTGCCTCTGGTCCATCAACAAAGCTGAATTTGTCGTTTGGTTTGAAGATCAGGAGCTGTCAACCAGGTTTTCGAATATGTGAAGAGTCAAAGAAAGAAACTAATCCGCTTGAAGATTGGAATTGGCTCCCATCCACAATGGTAAATGGAAACCTTGTAAAGTACAATTGATGCTCGAACACGCCCGATAAAGCATTAAAACCTTTTAAATTTGTTCTTGGAACACAAATGGCCTTAAATCTTTGCTTGAGGATCCGGACGTAATATGTTTTCTTAAAGACTCCGACATACTAATGCTCCAGGGAACTTGGAATAAGATCTGTGAACCCCATATTGGATATTTTGAATATTCAAATATGTCTCTTCGTTAGGCCTCTACTGGTCATCTGAGTGGTGGCCTCTCTACTTTTGTTTCTGTGAACTTGGATGTTAAACATTTTGAGATTGATTTTCAGGTAAAATGGCTACAGTGTATTAAATTAATTTCCAAGCAATCTATTATCATTTTAAATGTTTATATAAGTTCAAAACATAAGGTTAAATCCACTCAACTATCAAGCTTATGGGAAATAGTAAAACTGTTATATTATGACCACTTAGATTCATTGATAATCATTTCTGGTGATTTCAACATGCATCTTTTTACTTGTAAAAAACAGAATATACACTCGAAAATTTTAATTCAGTGGATTAATTCCCAGTTTATAAAATGTAATCTTAAAATATTGCAAGACGAGGATTACACAGCGACATTTAAAAAAACTTATAATCCCTCTATCATAGATTACTCCACAATTTCTGAGAAACTTTTAAATTCGCTTCAGAGTTATCATGTATTACCAAGGATAGAGAGTGATCATAATCCACAAGTTATTTCCTTCACTTTTTCTTTCGATTATTTACCGGATACAAGAATAATTAAAACTGCTCCTATCTCATTTAACCTTAAACGGTTAATATGAAATGAGAGAACTGAAAAGGATATAATGGAAGTCCTTTCCTGTTTAATTTTAAAAGTTCAAGGTGCAATTGCTGAAGGAAAATCCATGGTTGCCCACTGGCCTTGTTTGTGTTCTGCTCTTTTGGCTAATTTTCCTAATTCTAAAACATCAAAAGGTGCAACTCTGATTTCAAATAAACCGGGGTGGATCTCAAACCTGTTACTCTACCTTAAAGGAAGTCTTAATAGAGCAACAAGAGCATTGTATAGAAAAGCGAAAGGAACATCTAATTTTGTTGTATCTCAACAAATTAAACAATTGAAAAAGGGACACAAGATCGAAATATGGAAGGCTAAACAAGTGCATTATGAAGAAATTTGGTCTAAATTACATATTTCATGTAAAATTAAAGACTTAAGGTTATTCTGGGGTATCATTAATAATCTTGAACTTGATAACCATAGAGGCAATAGTGCCAATTTTGAAGAATTAAGCTGGGAACATTTTTTCCATAACCTTCACGCTGTTCCTTCGGACCTACAGTTTGATTCTAATAAATTTGATTCTGCCCACCATGACTCGCAAGAAAAAATAAAAGATGGCGGGCCAGACTTAATTACCCATGATCCATCAAATCTATTTGGTAAAGAACCATGGTCGGTAGAGAAAGTCAAAAAAGTAATAAATAATATTAGATCAAATGGAGTTGCCGGCCCGAATGGAATTCCTAACATAGGGGCCGATTAGGATCGCGGAGAATCCGCATCCTCAGGGCTGGCGGAAGTCACCGCCAGCCCGGAGGATGCGGATTCTCCGCAGCGGAGCCTTCAATGTCCCCCCGCCAGATTAGGATGGCTGGGGGGACGAGAAGTCCGTCTGCCGCTTTTCCGCCGCGGTCGCCTTTTGACCGCGGCGGAAAAGCTCTAATATGGTGGCGTTGTCTATTAGACACCGCCAGCCATATTAGGATGGTGGGAAAGACATGCTTTTCGGCGGCGGCTTTCCCGCCATGGAAAAGCCTACGGACTTTCACTTTGGGGGGCCTGTTGCGGGCCCCCTGGGTGAAGGGGTGTGGGGGGTGCACATGGGGGTACCTATGGTACCCCCCTGCATTGGCGAGCACAAAGCAGCAGGCACCCCGTGCGGTGCCTACCGCTTTGTGCATGCAAATGCAATGCATGCATTTTAACCTTGCGGCGGTTGCAGCTTGAAGCTGCACCCGCTGCAATGTTAAAGATAGTGGATGTGACCGCCACACTGGCGGTCACATCCTAATCTGCTCTGAGGGAAAGCCGCAGCCCCTGCGGACGTTCCCTCCTCCTCAGGGGTCGCGATTAGGATAGCGGGCGGACTCAAGTCCGTCCGCGATCCTAATCGGGGCCATAGTTTTTAAAGCAAATCTAAAATATTGGCCAGAGGTTTTAGCACTTTTATTCAATGATGTGCTTAAATCGGGTTATATTTCGGAATCATGGCGGGGAAGTATAATGCAACCAATATACAAAAGTGGTCCCCAAGACAATACCGCAAATTATCGTCTAATTGTCTTAACGGATGTGGAGGCCAACATTTTTGCTAGTTGTCTTTTGGAAGAACTGGAGGCATGGGTCCTGAGAGAGGATTTGATTCCCAATTTACAAACTGGTTTTAGAAGAGGAGAATCGACTAACACAAATTTGATTTTATTGACGTTACTGAGCGATAGGGCCAAATATAGGAAACAAACATTATACATGTGTTTCATTGATTTAAAAGCCACCTTTGATTCTGTACTTCGAAATCTATTATGGTCGAAGGTAACCAATTGGGGCATATCTAACATCTTGTGAATAAATTATTATACACCAATACATGGGTACAGATTAAAGTCGGTGATGGAAGACACACAACTAGATATCTTGAGACCAATACTGGATTGAAACAAGGCTGTGTCTTGGCACCTTGCCTTTTTAATCTTTTTATGTCTGATCTCCCAGTTCATTTTAAACATGTTAATGCCCACTCCCCTGCCATCTTAGGCAAGGAGATTAAATATCTACAATATGCCGATGACACCATTTTATTAAGCCAATCTGTTATAGGATTAAAAAGATTAATAGACTCTTTTAACCAATATGTTTCTCAAAATGGTCTAAAGATAAATACAAAAAAGACAAAAATAATGACAGTAGGATAAACGAAGATAGGAATGAAAGAATCGAATATCAATGGCTCGGTCATTGAATGTGTAAAAACGTACAAATATTTAGAAGTCACATTTGACAATAGTATGTCATTTAGGCACTATTTTAATAATCTTGAAGCTAAGGGAACATCGTTATCATTTGCTTTTAGAAAATTGAGAGAAAAGCTATCATGCCCAAATTACGATTACCTGTTGAAGGTTATGAAAGCAAAGTTGATTCCATCCTTGGATTATGGTTCTATTATTTTCCGCGGCAAAGAAGCGAAAACCCTCGACAATATTGAATTAAGGACATATAAAACTCAGTGTTTAGGATTCCTAGATATATTAGCTGTGCCAATATAAGACTAGAATTCGGCCTAAAAAGACAATTATTGGCTCAACAATCTACATTTTCCCCTGCAAATCAGTGTTGGCATGAGATAATGAGAAGTGAATACGCGAGAAGCTGGCAAATATACTTAAATGAATTTCTACGTAATTGTGATTGTCCAAATCTAGAAGACGAAACTAGGAGTAAAGTGGTTTATAAAAAAAGCAATTAACCAATCAGCTAATCTAATGTCAACTATAGAAGATAAAGATGAACTTAGGAAAAAAAAAACACCTATGGTCAATTGTAAATTCCTTTGGTAAATTGGCTCCCCAACCATATTTGTTGTTTCATTTAAAACCTTTAATTGAGAATACATTTATGCTGTATCCCTCCCCAGCTGGATCCCCCCCCCCCTTACCACAGGCAAATAGGTCTTCCAGACCTATGTGTGGCCCCTGTAGTTTGTAGAGTCGCAACCCTCTCCCACCCTGAGTCCTTAGCTATTAGCTACTCTGTACATACTTGATTGCTGGTAGTTTTACGGAGTTTTCGGTGGACTAGCTGTTGGGGATTTTGGCGGGGTTCTAGATCTAGATCTATGGTCATTTCTTCTTAGATCCGAAATCTCCTCGAGGTACTCTCCCGCTTTTATCTCTGAAGTGAACATCCTTGTATACCCCTTCCTTATGACTTTCAACCTTGCAGGGAATAACAAATAGGCTTCTGCCCCTTGCTTTTGAAATGGAGTTATCATTTGCCTTAGCTTCCACCTTCTTTCAACAGTGATATGGCAGAAATCAGGGCGGGCGAAGAAGGTGTTACCATCCACAGTCTTTCTAGCATCAGGTCTAGCCTTATCAATTATTTCTTGCCTTGCTAAGTAATTCCCTAGAAAGACTAGGATAGCTCTCGGTAATGCCTTCTCCTGCCCCCCTCGGTTTTTCTTTAAAAACATAGGATATCTATGTGCTCTCTGAACTTCGATGTCCCATTGCCATTTTGAATCTGGAAAAGCTTCAGACAATAATTTTATCACAAACCCTCTAGGGTCCTGGCCTTCTCTCCCTTCCTCCAGTCCCAAAAGTCTTACATTATTACGCCTTTGGCGGTTTTCGAAGTCTTCCAACTTCCACTGCAAGTCCACCACCACCTTTTCTTGTTCCACCTTAAAAGTTTTCCAGTCTGTTACCTCATCTTCCACTCTGCTAGTCCTTTCTTCAACTTGGGTTACTCTTACTTCCACCTCATCCTGTTTTCTGCTTACTCTTCTGATAGAGGCTTGTAACTTCTTTGTATCTCTTTTCGCTCTTCTGCTTTCAGCTCTAGCCTCGGAGTGCATCTGTTTCAATGTACCAAACAACATTTCCAATGTCACATTTTGCGAATTTCCTGTGTCCCCATTTTCACCCTCTTTTTGATCTCTTTCTTGATATGTCTCTGATGTTGCGGAATAGTCCCATGACAATTTTTTATTCATGCTGTTTCTAGACCCTCTTACGTCTTTTCTTATTCCAACTCTCTTTTTCTTCCTAGTCGTCTGGTCCCTGGAACTTTTACTTGCTTCAGAATCAAATGACAGGTCCGTACTAGTACCCTCCTCCTCCTCGTCCTCTGGCCCGCTAATATCCGTGGTATCAGAGCCCTCATTGACTGAAAAGAACTCAGGCGAGCCACCCCTGGCACCCCTGTCATCTCTTCCTCCTCTGCCATCCTCCTGGCCTGCTACAAGGTCTTGCAGATCCCTAAGGCTCCGTGCGCTCCCCCAACTTGTATCTCTATGGATTAAAGCTCTACTATTTAAGCCAAGTTCGACACTCCTTAATGCATCCAACATTTGGGTATTGTTGCGCTTTTCAAGCTGTTCCAGCGCATTACCTTTTGAACTACCGCTGCCGCTCTCCTCGCTCGTCTTTTCCAGCTCTGTGCTCACGCCTGCATTCTGCGCGCTGTCTCCTTCGGCCTTCCGTGGTTGCCCGGCAACCGAGCCCTCGACGCTCTGCGTCCTCGCGGTCTGCTGCCGTGCTGTGTTTCCGGCATCTGTATCCAGCCCGTTTACCAAGCTCAGGGCTCGCGCCTCAGTCTGCTGTGTTACCACATCGTCACTTACTGCACCAGGCTGTTGAAGGTCAGGCGCTTGTAACTGAATCATCGGGAGTGCCTTTGCTGTGAATGACTCCGGTAATGTAGACTGCCGCATTTGCTCTTTTGTTATAAGCGCTTGTGCTCGCTGGCGCTTTACTTCTGCTTCTGAGGCTGTCTCTCTCGCAGCTTTGCTCGTTGTGAGTCGGGTCTCCGGTTTGGCTTCCGCCTTCTTCTCTGGTTTCTCCGTTTTCTTTAGCGAGGTTAGTTTAGCGGGACGGTTAGTCTGATCCAATTGTTTCTTAGGAATATTTAAAGGTAACTTTGGGATCGCACCCTCCCTCACCGCTTGGGCTTTAGTCAGCCCTGGTGTTTTATCCTTGTCTTTGTCCGTTTTATCCATTTTAGTTCTCTGTGACATCTTGAGAGCTGCCTTAGAAGCAGAGATTACTTCTCTCCAGTAATCAAGAAAAGCAGCCCCTCTATTCACAAAAGATGACCAGCGTAAGCCTGCTGTATATCGGGACCATACATCAGCCAACATCCACATCCCCGTATCTCCTTAATCACGCCGATTCCATCAAGGGTGGGAGAGAGAGGAACTAGCGACTGTCTCCTACAAAGCTACAGCGGCCATCTTGCCTCCGCCTCCTGCAACTCCGCCTCCTGCGGGGAGGGGGGTGAAGGCAAGGGGGGGGGAGACAGACACTTAGGTGATGGGCACAATCACAAGATAAAGCACAATGCACATAACAGAGAAAAGAAAGATTTGATGGAGAAAGGGTTCATTAGCTTCCCTTTTTCAAAAGTTGTAGGTAAGGAAATAATGAACCACTTGAGTTTTGGAACTGCGAGCAAGAGGGGGGAAAAATTGATATATAATGTCCTGTAGGATAATCTCACTAAATATTTGTGGTCTAAATGATCTAAATAAAAGGCTTAAGACTACTGCTTATCTGAAATCATTGAACCCGGACTTAATATGTATCCAAGAGACTCATATAGAGGATACTAAGGCCTACCTGCTAGAACAGCTAGGCTTTAACGTATTAGCAAAAACTAGCCAAAATACTAAAACGAGAGGGGTAGCCATTTTAGGGAAGAAATATGACCCACAGATAAAAAGAAAGAAGGTAGATCAATGGGGTAGGTGGGTTTTAGTGGAATTAGTATTTAGAGGGGAAACTATTACGATTGTATCGGTGTACGGTTCTACAAGTGATGACCCCGAGATCTTTCAATACCTGGACACAGAGTTAGCACAGTGGCCAGAACCCATTATACTATGTGGGGATTTGAATATACATGATATAGATAGCAGCTTTCTAGATTCTGGTAGGAACTACTTAGGAAGGAAAAGGAAAACTCACAGAGCTCTTGCAGATTTGGTAAGAAATAACTCGTTAGAAGACCCATGGGTAAAATACCATCCCAATCTAGATGGAAGTACTTATTTTTCAGCCCCTCATCAAATACTGGTAAGACTAGACTATTTCTTAATCTCAAGAAGTATGATGAATAGAGTTAAGATAGATAGGGAACCGCGGATTATATCAGACCACAACCCATTAGTATTAACCGTAATAATTGGACAGAAGAGGATTAAATTGACCCAGTGGACATTTGATAGAACTTTACTACAAGATCAGGGGTATAAGGACAGAATGACCAACTGGATTAAGGAATACTGGGAGATAAATAAGGGCACAGCAACACCAGGAATAGTGTGGGACGCCTTTAAGGCGGGCGTAAGAGGTGAAACCCTGAGCTTTGTTATTAAGGCACAGCGAGAGACAAAATTAAAAGCGGAGGAAGATATTAAACTAATCAGGGATTCAGAAGAAGCACTCCTTTCGGCTATTTCTTCTCGCTCCCCCATTGACCGGATATTGCTGAAAATAGTGGCCCTTAAGGCAGAAACTCTGGAGGGAATGGCTAAAAAGACAGTTGAGAAATATATGGCAAATAAAGAACAGGCCTATGAACTTAATGAACGAGTAGGACATATATTGGCAGTGCGGGCTAGGCAAAGGGAGGGAAGGGCTGATGTCAAGGCAATTAAGAACTTACAAGGGGTTACAGTAAAGGAAGATGAACAAGTTAGAGAAGTCTTTAAACAGTTTTATGCAGAACTTTATGCACAGGATGGGCAGGAAAACAAGGAAGAAATAAGAAGCTACTTAAGTGAGATAGAGCCTCCCCGGCTAGACGAGCAAGATAAAAAAATGTTGGAGGAAACGATACAGCTGAATGAATTGGTTGAGGCCCTGGGGGAGTTGCCAACAGGAAAAGCAGCAGGTCCCGACCAGTTGCCAGTAGAATTCTATAAGATTTTTCAATCAGCATTACTAGAAGAAATGCTTAACGTAATGTTACTAGCACAAAAGGGTGAGGCTGTACCAGAATCATGGGGAGGCGCAGAGATTATCGTGATTCTCAAAAAGGGTAAACCCACAGACGTTCCGGGATCATACCGTCCCATAACACTAATGAACGCAGACGTTAAGGTGTTCTCTAAAATTCTGGCAAAAAGGCTCTCAAAGGTTATTGAATCTCTTGTAGCCCCTTCACAACATGGTTTTATTCCTGGAAAGGGAACGACTCAGCACACGAGGCAAGTAATCACTGTATTTGATGCTGCAAATACGTTAAAAGACCCCACGGCTGCCCTGTTTTTAGACGCTGAAAAAGCGTTCGACAGGGTGTCCTGGAGTTACCTATGGGAAGTACTGAGGTGGAATGGTATAGGGGCAGGATTTGTTAAAGCCTTACAAACTCTGTATATTAACCCGACTGCCAAAATAAGGGTCAACAAAGGACAATCCACTGCAGTTAAAATATACAGAGGGACAAGGCAGGGGTGCCCATCTTCCCCCCTACTTTTTGCTTTATATCTTGACCCCTACATTCGGAAATTGGAAGCTAACCAACATATTCCCCCTTTAATTCTTAACGGATTCAGATTTAAAACACTAGCATATGCCGACGATGTGGCTATACTGACTGCACAACCTATGGAAGCTGTTAGAACAATTGAAGCTGAGGCGGAGCGTTTCGGGCAGTTCTCAGGATATAGTTTGAACAGCAACAAAACCCAGATTGTAAGAAATCAGTGGGTAATTTGTAACAATGATAGAGTGGTAGAAGAAGCAATTTATTTAGGGGTGAGAATCACAGCAGAGATAGATAATATTATCAAAAGTAATCTAGATCCCTTGATCTCTACTGTAAAAAAAGACTTGGAAAGAATGAATAATTTACATTTATCATTGGTGGGATGCACAAATATTATTAAGATGATGATCTTTCCTAAGTTCTTATACTTCTTCAGAGCCATACCCCTATTATTTGAATCCCATTGGTTTAATAATATAGAAGCTATATGTAACCGGTTCATCTGGGCTCACGGTAAGACTCGGAGAGTGTATAGATTCATGACATTACCTAGGGAAAAAGGGGGTTGGGGAGTACCTGACTTTCGTTTATATTATATGGTTACTGCATTACAGTATATACAAGGATTAATTGGGGGGAATGTAGATGATATAAGATTGCAAGATCTGTCTACAAAAATTTATACTGTTGTACTAGGGTCAAATGCAAGTAATTGTTTTTTAAAATGTATAGACTATAGTTACTTTAAGAGAACTAGGTTCAAAACTGTGAGGGCTGCAGTTACGATATGGAATGCCTTTTTGAAGAAAGTTAAACTGGGTAGATTTAATAGATATGTTTGGTTGCATAATAACAGTTCCCTCCCGGGAGAAATTTTTGCTGATCAAACTATGTTAGAATGGGAAGCGTGTGGTATAACGCAAATAGGGGATTTATTCGATCAAGAAGGTTTTAAGCAATTTACGGATCTGAGAGAAGCATATGGCATCAGCAATAGGGGCTTCTTCAAGTATTTACAGATTAGAAGCTTTTTAAAGAACAAATCTGGAGGGCCTGCAGGTTTCAATAAGATAGAATTGATGGAGAAAATCAGGGGGTCAGGGGAGTGTACAATAAGGTCTTTCTATGCTGCTTTGGTGAAAGAGAAACAGGACGATCTAGAGAAATATAGTACAAAGTGGGCAGACAAACTGGGTGTTGATAGTAATTTATTCATGGAATCCTTAAACTTAGGATGCACAATATTAAGTGCTGCACCCCTACAGTCCCAGCACTACAAAACACTCTACTTTCTTTATCATACGCCCGAGAAAATAGCAAAATGGGGAGGGAACACAGGCATAAATTGCCCTCGTTGTAATGAGTTGGAAGCTGATAGTATTCATATCTTTGCAACATGTCCACAGCTACACTCATTGATAAGGGAAATAGAGGGATTCCTAGAAAGATCTCTGGGGATTAATATTTGTCTCACAACATCCTGTATAATGCTAGGAGTAGCTGAGCAAGGTCATGATCAATTTTCGGAATTTTTGTTTGTAATAATGGCAGTGTATAGACTGACAATAGCCAGGGCTTGGTTAGATAAAAATCCCCCCAAATTTCAAGACTGGTTGGCTTCCACGCTGTATGCTCATAAGATAGAAGAAAATGTTTACGCACGGAAAGGTAGGGGAGGTAGACGCATGGGGAAGAGAATATGGGACCCACTAACCATATGGAAAGAGAATCAAAGAAAAATTGATTAATTAATAGGGATTCTTCACTCATCTTATTCTTTCTCGTTATTTTTTTTCTCTTTTTTTTTCTTCATTTGGTTTTACTATTCCTTCCGTTTCAATGAATGGTCTTGTTGGATTAAATGTCAAGTAGGTATGAGTTATTGTCTAAAACGTGTAAATATGGTTTATTGTGCAAAGGTAATTTGTAATGTCAAATGTGCCTATGTAACTAAAGGAAAATAAAAACTTAAAAAAAAAAAAATTAAAAAAAAAAAAGAGAATACATTTATGCTACTACGGTTCGGGAGATATCCGACTAAAGATCGAATCCCAAAATGGGAAAACACGTGGCCTACTAAATTGTGTAGGTAATGTGGTTCTTGTGAGGAAACCTTAAGAGCATATAGTAACTTTATGCCCCAAATTGTTAGAGGAGCGGAAAGCTATATTAAAGTCTATTTTTAATGAAATGGGGGTAAGATCCTGTAGAAATGCCATCATCTTATATCTAAATGGAGCCACCACCCGTCTTATCTCCGTTAATGTTATCTTTATAGCTAAAAATAAATTTTGTAATATTGGCAAAGTGAAGACATTTACAATACAAACATTATTTATAATGCAGTAATGTATTTCTTGGGTTATGAACGGTCTTTAAACCGTAGTTGTTAGGGTTTGGTAGCCCAAGTGTACTGTTGCTGTTTGTTATATTGTTATTAAATGTCTTTTGGGGTAGTGCTGGCATTCTTTAAATTAAAACAGAAAGTCTGCTTAGCGGAAACACATACTATGTCTTAGGTTTGAACAACTGTATTTTACTTCGACTTCTTCTTTTTCATCCTTGCTTTTACTGTTATAAAGTACTTTTTAGACCGTCAGTTGCCAGCACAAAGCATTTCATCTTATTTTATTTTTTGTTAAAGCCTACCAGTACAAATGCAAGTTACTGCTAAATGTCGTTGCTAATGGAATTTTGCTATGGTGGCTTTTTTATGTAGCTTTCACTGTTCTAAAAGTTTTTGGGCATGTTGACAACCTTAGCTGCTAACACAAGGTACCTTAGTTCTTGCTGCTAAAACTTTACTAGCACAATTGCTAAAATTGTTCTAAATGTTATTGTATTGGGCATTTTTCTATCTTTGTAGTTCCCTTGTCTTATAGTTTCTCTTAGAGGAATGTATTGTATATTGTAAACTATAGCTGCTGGTACAATGCACTTTAGTTTTGCTTGCTGATCATTTGCAACCAAATAATCTATGTTAGGACTTAGTTGTAGATTTTTGCTTGGCTATAAATGTACACTGTAGCGGCGTTTTTTAAATTTAATTGTAATGATTTTACGTAATCAACAAATACATTCTTACCTACCTACCTATTCCATACTCCAATAAAGCACGCCACAGAGCAGAGCATCCACTGCCCAGGCTTGACTTAAAGAGGCTCAGTAGTGTTGTATGCAACAATGTAGACTGTATCTTCTGTGAGCACAGACAACAGATATAAACACTTCAAATACTATATGTTCATTAGCTACACATGCAACCAAACACACCTACCAAGCTCCTACTTAATTGTAACAAAGCACAACACATACGAAGATTATCAAGCTGGTTGAAGTACATATAGTACACTTTCGGACCCTGCAAGCCTTAACAATTCACTCAGGCACAGACAGTCCTATCATTCCACACACTAGCCCCAGTCAATTTACAGTTCAAGTTTCATTACTATATCACACCAGATCCTCTGATCGGGCAATAATTCCAACACAGAATGTCACAAATGCTATGTTACAATCCAGTTTACAATTATCAGCACAGGTATGTCACTCTAAAGTGGCGTCCCTAGTCGATGATCGATCCAGGTTTTTTTCTCTTTTATGCCGACCACTTTAAATGCTGTTCCTAAACTTCACAGCTTCATTTTGGAGAACTACTGGCACACTAACATCGGGTGTACCTCATCCCACCTTCAAAAACCCCTTTCATTCATTATCTTCACAATGGCGTCTACCAATTCCATGGGCATTTAATTTGTGTTAGCTTGGCCACACAGGAGTTTCCTACCATCCTGCCATCATGTCCCACTTCCAGTATTTATGTAGGTTACAAACTCTTTGTACAACACAAACGTTTCCAGTAAGCAATGGAGCGCTGTACAAAGTAACAGGCGAAGTTACAGTCAACAAGAGATTGGATGGATAGCGGATTCCTGGGAGCAGAGGTTAACTCTTACTGGGCTCATAGTAGATCTTCCATTTCGATTAAACTGAAGGAAGACTCTCACAAAGAATACTCTATATTCCCCTTAGCTCTCCCTACAGAAACTTGGAACTTTTCAGAAGATAGGAGGCCCAGTCATCTTGTCCTACCCAGTATACAGGTTTCATTGAAGTTACCTCATACCCAGTCTTATCTTTGCTTCCTTTTTCATGCAGCTCTGAGCTGACGGAAATCATTTATAATTTTATCTCCACGTGTTTTGCACATTTTACACCAGCTTTTGTTACTCTTACCCCCGCCAATACATTGCCTAGACTACATTTGGCACAATCCTCCCCCAGTCTGATAGAATTCTCCGCCTCCTCTGAATTGTGTTGAAAACTACCTGTCTTTTTTAATGTATTTATTGGCTTTAGGCATTTAAATGTCTCATCCAGATAAAGCAACATGAAGCCCTGGAACTTAGAGTTTAAAGGAAGAGTTTGAAACTTCCATCTTTTAGGCTATGGACGTCTGCACATAAGAAAGGCAAGATATTCGGTCAGTCAAAGGATTTTTTTTGCCCAAGCTTACAAAACTGTTTAAAAAACAAACAAATAAAAAACATTTTTATATTGCAAGGTGAAATACCTACAGACGGACTATCAGCTATTTTAAGCCACAATAGCTGAACGGGAGTTGCTGGATTGGCTAAGTATGCAAATGATGAAGAATATGTTAATCGGAATAGATACTTGACTTAGAAGATGTGTCTCTCAGATCATTTATTCTATATCCAATTGTGTCTGGTAGAAGCAAAATGTATTAATTTTGGTGACACTTCTTTGCATTATAATCAATTTAGCTTCCAAAATATTTTTAGCCGTATAAGTAATTTATTAAATAGTTGTTAAGAAAAGTATTATAATTAAGTATTGGTATTACGGACTAAGATTAACCCCTTAGGTGCGGCCGCGATTCTGCGCCTATGCGGCGCTTTTAATGAGTGGGCGGGTTCATGACGGCCCCCAGCCATCATCAGCACACGAGCACCGTGATGCATGACGGCTGGGGGCCGTCATCAGCACCGAAGGGGTTAAACTACCCACTTTTTTTTGTTGTGCTTTAGGAAACATTAATTTCTACCCTGTGGAAACTTACACTGCAATTATTATGATTGTATGTACCAAATCAATTAACACTGAAAACAGTTGACTATAAGTACCACATTGGCTGTATGACAGAATATTGTTAGCAAAAATATCTTCAAATATTGTTTACAAAAATATTGTCCCACTGGGTGTAGATTTTTTATTATTATTACCTCCTGTGGAGCAATATTTATGTAACCTCTTCGATGCGTCGAACGCCCCCCGGCCGTTAGACGTCACAGTGGGCATGTGCGGAGGACAGCCGGGGGCCGTCCAAACCGCGCATGAGTCATTTCTTTCAGCACCGCAGCGGAATGTCCGCCACGGAGAAGAGGGTAAACAATATTTCGAACACATTGTCAGACAATATTTTTGTTACAATATTTTGTACTGTAGCCCTAAATAAAACATTTGTAGATTATTTAATATGGTTTTGATGAGTCTGTGGTTTCAGTCACACATCATTGGAGCATCTCAGCTCAAGACGGTCTCCTTTTTGTCTTTATCCTCCATGGGAAGCAGTCTCATGAACTGGATACCAAAGCCAATATAAGGTCTTTGGTGTAATTTGTAAACTGGTAACAAAACCATATGATAAATGGATGGGTTTTTCACGCTTTACAACGATTTTGTACTCAGAGTTTTTGCACTAGAAACCTCAGTCCTACATTCAATGTCATTCTTCCAATGTTGTAAGTCATGTCTCATTTACTTCTTTTCTAGGCAATCAATAGCAGACCCTCATAGTAAAATACAGGTACAGGGAAATGAAAGAGAGACTACCCCATCTTCTATAGTTGTATGTGCTAGTAAACATCTGACTTTCCTCTACTCCTCACCAAGTGCTAACAGTAGATAATCCTTTTTGGAAAATAACACATACATTTTACTTTCTCGTCAATATTTAAACAATCAGCTAGCATTCAGAAGCCTTGCATGAAAGTGCTACCACCTGTATGTAAGGTTTTGTCCAAGCATTCATGTTTATAGTATCGCATCATAGAGCAAACAATATCTCCGAAAAAGAATAATTAAGGCCTTAGTCACAGAAGTATTTGAGGTTGCTAAACCAGTGCATCAGGCTTTGCCACCACAAAACCCGGTTACATAATGTATACATTTCCCTTATACAAGTTGGAAAAGTATTTCTGGCACACCCTTTGTGATTCCCTTGTAGGATGGGGCACAAAAGGGGAGTTTTCCTCCTCTTTACCATTCGCACAGGAATGTATCAATGTTTTTTTTATCTCAAACATGGTCGTTAACCATTGAAATGTTAGAATGCTGCAGGCTGGGGTGGTTTACAGATGCACAAAGGTGGAGTTGTTCCTGTGAGACAGCTACCCTCTGCGAATCAGGTCAGGCGGCCTCATGGGGAGCAGGGAGTGATCGGGAAGTGCCCTGCCTGCTCTCCCCTCTTCATTAGCCCCAGTGTCTTCCAAATAGAAAATATTTGTTTACAAGCAGAACATGTCTCTTTAATGGGGACGGATTGCTTTTTAAAAATATATATTTTGGGAAAGCAATGCAGGGTATGGTGGTCAGTTGTCCCTTGCAGGCCACCACCCTTTTTAGGTCTCGGCTAGCGTAGGCTGCGCACATGCGCAATCTCGCTGACGAGAATTAATGACTGAGTAGTGAGGGTAAACTCCGCCTCTCTTCTCCATTGGCTTCTCCTAAATGGCGTCCAACCATTGGAGAAGAGGTCTCAGTGTCGTCTGTCTCTCGCTGAAAGCCCCGTCCTTTTCGGATTGGGGGCGTGTTTTTATCGTTTCTTTCTCTCCTCTTTTCATTGGCTGGAATATAAACAACAAGTCTAAAACACGCCCGTTGTTTACATTCCAGCCAATGGAGAAGAGGGGAGAAAGAAAAACACGCCCCCAATTGCAAAAGGACGGGTCTCACAGACATGGCGAGCACTTGTTTCTCTTTCGTGTTTTCTTTTTTCTTGTTACTACTGTCGGTTGTGGTTCGGAAAAGAGCTCTAAAGAAAAGGGGGCGTTTATTCAGACCCCCTCCAACGGTACAGCTGAATTGTTTTCCTGCTAGTGAAAACGTGCGACCCATCCCAATATTTTCCGGGACCTTGGTCCGTACAATCTTTCGCAGTCAAGGAGAACACGAAACAGTACGGTTTGGTAGCAATGTAATATAAATTCCTACGAAAGTCTTGTAAAAAAAACACATTCCCATCTGTTTTAATTACATGGCGGTGCCAGGGGCAGAGCCCATCCGCGGCACGGCGGCTTTCATCAGTCTGACATTCAGAGAACACACATAGCCCAGGGTGGCGAGCACAGCAATCTGTTCTTTACTGCTTTTACTTCGTGTTCTGATCTAAGCTCGCCGCTTCGAGAAATCTAAAAAGAGCAAAGCGCCCTGCGCCGTGATTCCGGCCTGCTGAGCCCACAGAGCGCTGGAACACGATAAACACTGTATTTATTTCATGAGCTTCAAGGGTATGTTATTTATTGAGAGGCGTTTTTTATTTAAAGTGGTCTTAAATCAACGTCATAAATTGCCCTTCTCCTCCTTTCCTAACATTCTTATATATATTTTTTTAACGTGAATAAACATAAAGAGCTCCGAACTCTCTAATGTAATACATTGTTTCCTTTCAAAATAACATGGCTGCCATTGATCCTCAAGTGAGAGGTTAACAGTTAGATACTCGTTTTTTTTGTCCGGGACCACTGCCAGCACGTTCTCCGATGCCACAATGCTACTACTCAATGAAGCTTATCTGCCCTTGTTAGTCCCCTTGTTTAGCCATGGGAAGATTATGTGATTTGCCCAGAATCTCATGTTGATCAGATGCCGAGATTCGAACCTGGTTTTCCTGTTTCAAAGTCGGAAGCCCTGGTTAACACATCCTCTGCTCCTCTTATGCAAGAGCGCTTAATCTACTGTGGAGTAGGCATGCATGCACTTCAGTTTTCTGGAAAACACTCTGCTATAATTACTACCGCTCTCTTCCATTTTTTTCTCCCATGCAATTCAATTTGAGAATGCTTTATTGACATTGCCAGAGCTTTTCAAAAACGCAAATAAGTACAAACTTCGCATCTGATTGTAACAGCCCTTTGATGGCTCTTCAAGTTGGAAGGTATTTCGCCTCTTCCCACCACCGTTGAGTGATTACCGAGCAGGAGACTTTACACAGAGGCTTTTTGTTGTGATCAGCGCAAAAGCGCTTATATTGTGTACGATTTGATGATTAGTCACAAAAATGACAAATGCAGTTACACGTGTGCAATGAAGGTGTGCACTGCACAACAACCCCTAATGCGTTGCTTTTTTTTATTCAAACCTATGGTCCGATCCAACATTCTCTTTTTTATTTTTCGTAGTTTTATGTCGAACTCTACCAGAAGGCACTAGAGCGCTTTACATTAGCTCCAGTTTTATCACCAAAGGAAATATTTATCTTTTTTAGTTTTTTAGCCACAGGAAGGTTACGTGATTTGCCCAGAATCACATGATGGTGATCCGACGCGGAATTCGAACCTGGTTTTCCTGTTTCAAAGTCGGCAGCCCTGGTTAACACATCCTCTCCTCCTCTTATGCAAGAGAGCATAATCTACTGTACAGTAGGCATGCACGCACTTCAGTTTTCGTTTTTGGAAAACACTCTGTTATAATTACTACAGCCATTTTTTTCTCCCATGCAATTCAATTTGAGAATGCTTTATTGACATTGCCAGAGCTTTTCAAAAACACAAATAAGGACAAACTTTGCATCTGATTGTAACAGCCCTTTGATGGCGCTTCAAGGTGGAAGGTATTTCGCCTCTTCCCACCATCGTTGAGAGATTTCCGAGCAGGTGACTGGTTTGGGGTTTGTACGCCATCTTTCAGTTTACACAGAGGTTTTTTGTTGTGATCAGCGCAAAAGCGCTTATATTGTGTACGATTTGATGATTAGTCACAAAAATGCTTGGTATTATTATTTTTTTGTGGGAGATGTAACTTGATTTTACTCTAATTGTCACAGGCTTAGTGCCCTGTAAAATATCCTTGTTTTATTTCATTGTTTTCAGTTTCTAATGTGAGAAAACGTCTTGCCATTTACGTTTTGGTTGAGCTTTATTGTATGGTTACCTGGTGATTTAGTAATGTCTCTTGTGTGGCTAGTAAGTAAAATACCTTCAGGAAGCATTGCTTTGCTGAGTGCTAACAGAGCTTCCCTGTGTTTTTGTGGCTCCCCAACTTTGAACCTTGGCAGCAGCTGGCAGGCAACTGACAATAAAATCTAAAACATGTGGGACTAAAACAGTGCTGTTTGGAAAGCTTACAATAATGCACCGTACATCGGCTTTTTCTCCTGTGCCCGAGTAAAAGCTGCTTGCCTGCTCTTTGGAGCAGCAGGAAATAATTGTAGTATTGCTTAATTGCTCTAACTTCAGAGCAGGGAAAACGCGGATTGTTTTGACCTGGCCATGTTCTATCCACCAGTAACCTAATGAGCTAAATTGTAGACTTAGGCGGTATGGTGTTTTTTCTTGTTGGGGGCAGGGTGGGTTCTGTTGAAATATAATATATTTTGGGATTGCCAGGCAAAATAGGCAGGTATACATTTATTCTGGCTTTTTTTGAAGAACCTTGTTTAATGCAGACTGACTTTGTCTGAAGAAATGTTAATATTAGCCAATCAAAGTAGTTCTCTCTCTTGCTGTTTTTTATTCGGGGATGAATTGCCTAATGCCCAGTATTTCTGCTGCTGTGCTGGTCACTTTAGGAAATTGAACATATGTGTGTGTGGGGCTCTGTGTGTGTGAGTCTGTGTGTGTGTGTGTGTGTGTGGGTCTGTGTGTGTGTGTGTGTGTGGCTCTGTGTGTGTGTGTGGGGGGGGGCTGTGTGTATGTGGGTCTGTGTGTGTGGGGCTCTGTGTGTTTGTGTGTGGCTCTGTGTGTGTGTGTGTGGCTGTGTGTGTGTGTGTGGGTCTGTGGGTTTGTGTGTGGCATTTACGAGAGATTAAGCTATTGGCATTGTAAATGACAATGCCATTTATTTATCGGTTTTCAAATCCAACACATAAATAAAAATGATGTCATTTTCAATGCCAATAGCTCTAACTTTTGCAAAGGCGAGACCGTTGCATTGTAAATGCTTGTTATTCAAAGCCATCGACAGAGGGTAACAAAAGGCGACCTGCTTAATATTTATTAGCTGGTCCATTTCCAAACCCCTACAAAATGGAAATTAGTTATGTGACCTTTTAGTACATGGGTTAACTGCAAATTATGCCCCATTCTCAAAACAGTCGGTGAGCATATGGCACATCCTTGGTTTTAGAATGGAGATATTACATCAGGCCTATTGTTGTGATTAAGCTATTTGTTAACAGTATGAAATACATAATTTCCCAGGGAGAACGGGTACTCACAAATGAAGAAAGTTTAGATGGCTGGCTGCCAGTCTACCCGGGAGTTCACAAAGAACCCATATTTATGTCCCTAGATGTACAGGTCTTTGCATATATGATAAATATTAGAGTCCATGATACTATCATCAGGAAAAGGCTAATTAAGTACAGCTTTTGTAGAAGGGCAGCCAGGAGAAAACAATTTCCTCCAAAATTTAAAAACATTTCAGCATGGCTTACGTTTACAAAAATACTGAAATCAACTCCAAGACTGCTGCAAAATAGAAATGTAAATGGGCAAAGCATAGTAATGAACAATGATTTTTTTATCAAAAGCCACACACTATGTATCAACACAGGAACTTGAAAGCAAACATCAAACATGGTGGTGGAGGGGTAATGACTTGATTCTATTCTGTAGCCACAGGACCTGAACGCCTCATAAGTATTCAGTACACCATGAATTCTTCACTAGAACAGCCCATTCTAGTGGGACATGTGGGCCTGTTGGTTCAAAAGCTAGAGCTGAAGTGGATTGTGCAATAGGTCAATGATCCAAAACACACCAGTAAATATATGGCTGAATAGCTGAGAAAGAAAAGAAACGGGATTTTGGGATGGCTAAATAAAAGTCCAGAACTCAACTTTACT
Organism: Lissotriton vulgaris; assembly: GCF_964263255.1. Lineage (NCBI taxonomy): Eukaryota > Metazoa > Chordata > Amphibia > Caudata > Salamandridae > Lissotriton > Lissotriton vulgaris. The sequence goes on along the minus strand of NC_141687.1, from coordinate 1,980,446,729 downwards.
GAGATCTAAGCAAACTTGTGCTCCTCTCTACCCTGACAAACCGTTGGAATCTTTGGGCAGGTGAGCCTTGTATCACAAAGCCTGTGCGATGGCCTCCAATACCCTTGCCTTTCTCATACTGTTGTCAGCGTTTCTAAACTTTGGCTCCATAACTTTGTGCTCTGCAACATTGCCTTTCATTGAACTTCTCTCACCGCTCTCTGCGCATCCGTATATTACTACTCTTATTACCATTTTCTCAATAGCATCAAGCCTGATCCAGACATTAGTGCCATCAGTAAAGAGGCAAGGCTTTCATGCCAGCCTTGAATTGTTAAAGGTGATGAGATTTGGGCTGTGCGAGAGGTCCTCATCTCTGCAGACCACTCATTTAATCAGTATTGCGTGCCTCATGTTATCCAACTCCTACTCCAATGCATCACCATACAAGCCAATGGTACTTAGCTTGCCTATGTGACTTCAAAAATAAAACAAACCTGCATATATCAATCATTCTTAGTCTAAGGCAATGGTTCTTAACCTGTGGTCCAGGTACTCAGGGTGGAGGGGGGGGCATTGTGCAAAGCTTTTTCAGGAGGTCCGTGACTGCTTGGAAAAGTAAATAACATTAACAGATGCATTAAGTGTATATAATAAAAACACAAAATGTGTAAAAAAAATTCTGTTCTGAAATGTGAAGGAATTCGAACATGGAGGTTAAAGATTAAGGTAGTATCCTCTAATTGATTGTGGGAGCAGTGCAGATGCCTCAAACAGAATATAGTATGGATGTTGATTGGCGAAAATTGAATTTAGAAAAGCTCCAACCTTCTCAATAAATGTGAGAAGTTGGCCTGGTATATGATGACCACTAATTCTAGTGAGCACCTTGTACCAGTCCAAACGACCCTTATGGTGATTGTTTGTTAGTCAACCTTATAGACCAGCTATTCTAATGGTAGCGTGGACAAAGCAGTCTTAGGCTAAACTCAAGAGGACATGTGAAGCCAGCTGTTTTACCATATGCAATCCCTTTCAATACCAAATGAAAGGACACCACACAAGTTATATATTATAAAATATATGTATTTATTCCTAGAATAATCCCCTTAACTCTTTATGAGCACAGGAGCACAAGCATTAAACAAAGAACACAGTATAACATACAATAAGCTGCACAATTCTGGATAGGCCGGGTAGCCGCTCAAACCATATATTAAGAAAGTGGTATATGTACCACGTCACGAACAATGAACAGGCCTAGGTCCTTGGGAATCGCTGGACCTACACTGGACTAACGAAGGTTAGGTCGCGAGAGGCCCACAGGATACGGGTGCAGAGTCTATAGGCAACCATGTTTACCATACAAGTCAATGGTGCGTAAAAATCAGAAAGTTATAGGTTTCGGAGACTTCTGACTGGTCTAGAACTTAGCCACTTAAAACTAGGACACTAGAGGTGTAATCCACTATAGGAGCACCGGAGTTAGTTTGTTACCTCACCCACAGGAAGCAGGTGCATAGGTGCCAAACTGTGTCGGGTTTCGTCGTGAAGTTCTATGGAGCATGGAGATGAAGATGCTGCAGGCGGCCAGGAGAGAAGAGTCCGGTTGGATCCAAGGGTGGATCGAAGATGTAGAGTACCTGAAAGCAGAGGGGACAGAGTTCAGGTCACTAGCCAGTGACCAGCGAGGAACCAGGCGATGTCGGGTTGCAATCAGGTGATGTCGAGGTGTTTGTCTCCGCTGCCACGTGGACCAGGAAGGATCGAGGATGACCAGCTAGTGAACACGAGCTGTCCCACGAAGGCTCTTGCTGTCGGCAGTGTCGGTACTCGATTCGGTGTCACCAAGCCTTGGCAAAGGCAACCCACGCAGGATGCGAAGATGTCTTCTTGATCGGACCGGGAAGGTCAGATCGATGGCTCCTTTTCAGGGGAGCTGGGGCCAGTCTGGAGCAACCAGACCAGCAGTGTAGACCAGCAGTGTAGTTTCGATGATTCGTCGTCACAGAGGCCACTAGCCAACGGGAATGCGACCGGACAACGCGTTGAGCAGGAAAAGTGCAAAAGGGCCACACGCAGCACTCTGAGAGTGTGGAGAGGTGATCTTTGGAGCACAGACTGCTCGGGGCTGGGGCTTCTCAAACCCCAAAGCACAGGGTCGAGGGAGCCTCGGGAGCTGCACAGGAAGCACTCCGTCGACTTTTCAAGATGGCCGGTCCCACGTCTCACGTCGCCTCCACGGGTCAGAGCTTTGCCAGGACTGTGGATCGGACTGTTGGATGTCTGGGAGTCTGGTTCTTGTCGGTCTCGGTCGTTCGAGCTCCGGCGGGAGCAACGGCAAAGAAAGTCTCGTCGCGCTGATGGTCCCTGCTTGCACAGGGTGGCCACTCCTTGACCACAAGGGAGATTCTTCAGTCTTCTACGTTGAGTAGGATGTCGAAGGGTCCAGAGTTTTGTTTCAAAGATCAGTCAGGATGATCTAAATTGCATTAGCGCAGCTCCTACCTTTATTCCAAATCAAGGGGCTGGATCACCTGCTAGGTCCCTCCTATGGGTGGGACCCAGGAAGGGGGTGGTTACACCCCTTTCCCTTTGTCCAGTTTCGAGCCAGAGCTGGGGCTGGAGTGCCCCAGCACCGGTTTGAACTTGACTATGCATGGGACACCTTTTGTGCCCCAGGCAGTGTCTAGTTTCATTCAACCCTCCCTGATACAATCCACTATCTCCTGTCTGGGGTGGTGTAACACCTCCCTGTGACAGGATACCATTTGTCCAGGCCTCCCCTGCCGGAGTTTCGGTCAGCAGCAGGAGGCCAGACTTGTATCTGTGGCAGCAGCATCCATTTTGTGATGCTGGGGCTCTGGTTAGATTTAACCGCGTTTAAGCAAAGTAACAGGTCTTCTCCCTCTAGAAGGGTGGAATGCTACCCCCGTCGCCAGAACTGGCATGGGGGTAGTATTCCAAAGCGTATGACACCTTACACAACATGTTTTGATAAAGGCAAACCAAAGTTAGCAAGTAACCTCGAGGATTATAATGCACTTAAGAGTATATGGTATGGCAATATCCCAGAACAGCTAAGGGAGTTGGTCCCGAAAGCTGCAGACAGGCTCAGCTCATGCTAGACCACCATCTCACATAAAACCAAGCACTCTGCCTCCAGGATTGATAAGGCCTGCCATAGGAGTGACTTATAGGTGCATATGTGTCTGGATATAGGTTTAGATATAGGTATACTATATCTAAGCAAGGGGTGATAAAACCACCTTGCCCCAGCTGAGTAATCAGCCAGTTGTGTCAGTTTGGATAGCCAGCCAGGGGTGGCAAAAGATATGCTGCAGCCCCTGGTAGGCCTTGGATACACCTATGCCCTGGGTACCTATAGTACACTGTATAGGGGCTGATAAGGTGACCCAGTGTCCTATTGGAGATGTACCTAGGGTACATGGAGTCCATTTTACAGAGAGAGCTGATAGCCTGGGACCCTGATTAGCAGGATCCCAGGCCAACTAAGTCGAAAACCAGCTAAACACTAGGCAAAAAATCTGGGGTAACCATAGTCAGGTATCCACCTTCCTACAATAAATGTTTATGTTTTTAAAATATATTTGTGAATTAAATTAAATATTTAATCATTTATGTATTTGTTTCATGAATACTTGTTCTTGTACTTTTTCATATTGTTTTGCGGTTCAAATCACTGAAATGCATAGCCGCAGTTCCCACCTTCCAATAATGATACAGAGGTGGTCCCTGGGTTCCGGTAAAAAAAATAAAAAAAATAAAAATAAAAATAAAAAAGATGACGAAGGGGTCCACAGAAGTCAAAAGTTTTAAGAATCACTGGTCAAAGGCAAGGGAGTGAGACAAATCGGAGGTTTGTATGGGATGACCTTGTCTGGTCCAACTAAGGAGTAATGTATCTAGGACTACTGTGTTTCTATATGCTGGAAGGACGTTTTCAATCAATCCTGGTCTTTCATTTTTATAAATCAGTGCATCCTGGGTCTTGTTATCTTTATTTGCTTCTAGCGAATCAGTTGAACTAATGCATGAGAACTGAAGACATTAAAAAGGCAAATGGTAGAAACCACACCCAGGGCATTGTTTAGTCAAGTTGCATTTAAAATGAATGTTTTATATGGTATGAAAATAGTAAATGTAAAAAAAAAACCACTGAACCATCTTTTTAATTTACTTTAGCATCTGGGGTACCTAGCGGCAATTGGAATGGTGGTGCTTGTTTACAAATAGTCTCCAGCCAGGAAGCAACTGGCTAGAGACCACAAAACAGGACCAACGTGTAAGTAATTAGGGTTAAAACCAGATATAGGTACAAAGACATGTGCAACGAGCATTGTAAAGAGCATTAACTCTTGGTCACGAACAAACTATACAGAATCGAATGTGTCAAACGACTTAATAAACGTATTCATAAACCAAACACAAACTGAAGAAACAGCTCGAAAGCAGGTATGAAATGTTGCCATGTTCCCTGAAGGAATGTGCCTAGGTTACTGTGCCTCCTCTCTCTATTGTCACCCGCCCCAGGGACAGGCAACAGATGTATACATGCCTGTGGGGTATAATATCCTCGCATGGCAACATACCTGGTGTGCAACAGCAGTATCAAGACTTGAATATGCATACATAGTTCAGGTGCTACCTAACACCAGTGCACACTAGCAACAAAGTAAACAACTAATTTCACATAGGTATCGATACAAACCCCAAACCCACACATTATGCAGGAAACTCGGCCTATGCAAGGCAGCCAGAACCCACTACCTTCACATATATAGAGGAAAACACACTTTCACGAATCCAAGCAGAGCACTTTTACTTAAGAATGTGAACATTCAGACTCACACTGCGTATCCCTCCACTATAGAGTGCTGAGTCATAAACGTATCAAAAGCCACTCAATGTTAAACATAGCTCACTATTACATATATTTAAAAAACTCACAACCGATCATACTTTGAAACTAAGCAAGTCCCCATGATGCTGTTCTCTAAATATAACATAACTCTGTATAAATATTACAGAGTGTAAAAGGAACAAGCATTGAAAAAGGAACAAGCTTTTCAAGAGCGCTTTGCGTGGTCTGGTAAGAATGTTAGTGAGACACGGGGAATGCACTTGCCATGAGTAATACCTTTGTAGATCTTAAGATCTCTGTGGTCTCAAAAGGCAAGACTGCTATCGGCACACTGTTTGCACCGATTAGATGCACACAAGTGTCACTTGGTGCTCAGCATCAGGAGATTAAAGCTCTCCTCACCCACACTTTATATGCCAAATAAGGTGGCATTCAAAAAATACACAAAGTCCACCATTTAAGTTATCTCATTACAACTGTGGCAGCAGGGAGTGCCATCTCCCTAAGCAAAACACAGAAGAGACCCACTCCCACTGAACGCAAATAACTTTGTCCACAGGCTCCTAGTCCTACAGTCCACAGGCCAGGGTATTACATAGGAAATTTCGTCTGAAGAGGTTTCAAAGAGAAGATGTTGGTGGCCTGTGTGTGCACGCTACACATGCCAGTTCCTATAGATCTACTGGGCATCTTTTCCTCAGTTCACACAGTGCACCCAGTCATTCCTTTAAGCTCAGTAGAGGAGTTAACCTTTTAGATGCTCAGGCTTTCCCACCCCCAATGTTGAGACTATTTTTGATGTTTGAGGCAATGTTCAGTTAGGCGATTATAACTTTTTACCAAAAATGTATCAGCCCAAATGTGTGTCGTTCTTTCCCCACATCTTGGGAATTTTAAAGGTACCCAGTGTTTGTGAATTGCTATGGAAGAAACCAAGAAAATAATCAAAAGATAGAAAACTTTTGCCTTTTTTAAATAAAATGGGAAAAGTGCTGTGCAAGAAAGTCTTTTTTTTTTCTTCTACAGAAATCATCAACAAAAGATTTGTCAAGATCACCGTCTTCAGAGCGAGTTGGAAAAGAAAACCAACATTTTTACTGTAGTTTTTGATAACTGCTCATTCAATTTTCCTATTTTTTGCGGTTTCAATCTACTTGCAGTTTGTGGTCTTAAAAAGGCATAAAACCAAAATTTGGCAAGTGGTCATTAGTCTAGGTTGCTCAAGGTTTTCCAAAAGAAACGAATCTGACATTAAAATAATGAAAGAAAGTAGGAAAAAATATAAAATGGTGACTTTTTTTTGCCCTGATGGCCGATTTACAAAAACATAACGTCACGTCTGTCAAATGCTTATAGTCACAGGGATATATAGCGTTTGTCCAAAAATATGTGCTACCCACAGCCTGTAACTGAGCAGCTCTTTGCAATGATTTTTCATTGGGTAGCGAACATGCAGCAATTCATGCGGTAAAATCTAATGAATGAAAAATGGGTAAGAGTATGAAGGAAGCCCGGGTAAGAGTATGAAGGAAGCCCTGTGTATTTTTTAAATGTGCACACTGGGTTTATAATTACTGAGTATTTGTACACCTCTGAATTTGTGGTTACCCATATTGTAGGATTCCAAGGGCATTTTGCCAAATGTGTTCTTTATTGCAAGAAATGGAGAGAAATCCAATTGGTAATAACAAATATTTTACTATGCTGTGTTACCACACTTCTTTCAATAAAAAAATGACACCAGGTCCTATCACCGCAACAAGAAACGCCACAAAATTAGACAAAGACATCACATTTTTTAGCATGAAAATAACCTTTTTTGGAGATGTGGATAGCTGTGCAAATTACCCTGGGCTCAATCCACAACTACAGGGAAACCTACCAATATCAGGCATTTCTGAAAATAAGACACCCATGGGAGTTCAAGGTGGAGGGACTTGCGCAGATCCTACTGCATTATCTTACCTGCAAACCTCAAACTTGGGCTAAAAACACACACTTTCTTCACATTTCTGTGAGACATTGCCTTAATCTGCAGGGAGCCACAACATTCCTACCAGGCGATCCCCAAGGTGGGATCCACTTGGAAAAAACAGCAATGCTGCCTCTCCCTTGTTGATCGGTGCTGGTGGAGCAAGGAAGGGGAGCAGTGCTGTGCACCAATCATAAGCTAAAGCAGACCGCACTGTTAGAGTGGTCTGCCTTCACTTTTGGTTTGCTAGGATATCAGCGTGCTGGAATGAAAACAATTCACACAAAAAATAAAATCAAGCTTTGTTCTTCATGTCCTGACTTTGACTTTAGAAAGGGAAATACTTCTGGTAATTTCCCCATAAGCATTTTCTTTTTCTTGTGCGGCCTTTGTGTTAAATGTGTAACAAGTGCGCCTTAGAGATGATTCAGCTGGTATTGTGATCATAAGTCACAAAACACAACACAAGAATGGAGCACTAGAGAGGTAATACTGCATTCAAGCTAATTGCAGAACCTCTGAATTTCCAAGGGATTACAAGTAGGGTATCAAACAAGCCTTGGAAAAACCACTAGATCTCAGATATAAAAGGCCTTTTGGCTTTGCCAATGCTTGCTTGTATGACAGATAAAGAAGAAAACGTTTCTTCAAATGTGCAGTGAAAGGATACAACTCATACAATCAAGAGACAGTGACACCAAAATAATTCAGGGCAGAAAATCAAGAATGGGGCACAAAGCCAACAAATCAAGAGCAAACATCCAATAGAGATCAAAGCTATCTACTTGTGACCAAAAGACTGACCCAATGCCCACTTTTAAATTTCATGTTATGCATTGGAAACAACAGATCTTCAACACACAGTTTTTGATCTGTAGCAAAGACCTAAAAGCAGAATCTGGAAGTTAGTGGCAGCACATGTCAATGCCAAGGTTGGAGTGAGCGATGAAGGACTATTTTTCATAAGTGAACATTATTCTAAAGTGGCATCAAGCATAAAAATACAGTGCATGTAGCGAGCATAATAACTGACTTCCCAGCAGTAACATGTCTATGTTATAACACAGATGCTGCCTTGTCTGCTAAAATGCAGAAAGGGGTGGATGGGAAACTGCCGCTCAGTGCAGGGAAGGATAATAAAGTAGACATAGCTAGTTTTAATACGAAAACAATTCTCGGCCTTACCAGGAAAATCCATTGCTAATTTTTGTAAACTACAATCCAAGGTGAATAAAATTCAACATATGATAAACATCATGTACTAAATGAGATAATTTGTTTACAACAGCATTGCTACATTTTCAACATTGTGTGCAATAGGATTTCAATTCTTTCTCCAGACAGTTGTTAAAATGGACAACAAGTAACAGGGAAAACCACCCATAATTGAGCCCGATCACAATACTCCCAACAATTGAAGATACCAACATGTGATCAACACCAGGGTACAGCTAGAAGGCAAAGGTTGCCATAATGTATGCCACCTTCAACTCAGGCCAATCTCAAAGCAACATCAAAGTAATTTTAGAACAGCATTTATCCCTATAAGATGCAATTTGTCTGTCCATCATATTTGGTTTTCAGCCTATCCCGATTACACCATTATGAAGCCATTAAGAGGATTTTTGGGTGGGCGGGGGGCAGTAGGAGGGATGCAGAAGTTGACGTTCAGTGCAGGCGAACGACAAGCACTTGATGACCAAAGTAGACAGGCTATGGGTAGTCCGGGCTTATAAACGGACTAGCGCCCTCCATCCTCAGAGACCATCTTGTGGAGAATGCCTTGGGACCACAATCCACACCTTCCCATATGCCTGTGAAAGGACCTCTTTTGGTGACCCCTTCACAAGGAGAAAAGTGTGAACAAAGGGACACTGTGTGCTAGCCCCCTGAGGCGCACGCAAAGCCTGTTGTTGTGGTGCATGTCCCAGAAGAGTCAGAAAAGAATAGGATCAGGTACAGAGGTTAAAGAGGAAGGCCACCTCGAGAATAAGATGAAGAACTCTCTTGCATGGACCTTACACTGTCCTATATCAGGCATGAGCAGTGAATCCAGTCCTGATTTCTATGGTGCATTTTGGTTTCAGTAGTCTTCCTGGTTCCCATTATAAATGCAAAAATACAAATCACGCTAATAATACCAGATCTAAATGGTCTCCCTAAACCTGACAAAGACAACCGGAGAGATTTGCACTTGGATACTCTGTATGTAGAAACCCAAACGTTCTAACCATGTCCAACTTGTGACACTCCCACAGCACCCAATTGGTGTGCAGTTCAAACAAAACACACAAAAGAATGGTTTTCTAGTAAAAATCAAAAACAATTTAGATTTGTAGAAAGTATGTTCTAAGATGCAGATGCGCGAAGCAAGACAACGAATGCTGAATTCCTGCCATATGTGTGGGATATCCTAGCTCCATAAATAGGTTCCATATAATTACATTGTACGCAAACTTAATTTCTGAGGATATCCTGGAAATCTCACTTGGTCCTATGCTACACACCCAGTTCTACACATATGCAAACACGGAGTGTGATGCAGCAAAAAAACATGCCTGGAGTCCATCAACTCATCTGAATTAGGCCAAACCTACCTAGGAAACTAATCGCCTGATAAAATCTGACACAGCAGTACATTGAAGGGTTGTCTGCTGGGGCTGAAACCATATGGAGATCATGAAGGAGGCTTATCAACAGCAAGTACTGGTTTCAAAAAGGATGGATGCAAATTGGTTAACTCTGCACCTAGAAAATGGATCCTTTGCTGGAGGCCAATTGTATGTAACTATGCATTTAGAGGGAACATGGGTCTTCAACACTGCACAGAGGAGCTAACCATGATCTTTGTGGCTCACTGGTTAGAGGCGGCAGACCCGGAAGCAGAGGACGGCCCGGGACCAGGGTTCAATTCCCGACGTGGCAGGGTCGTGAAGCAGGGTCAGCGAACTCGATAATTCTCACCTCGGTGCCTACTCTAACCAGGGATCACACTCGGCAACTCTGGGCATTAGCTGGCCTCATCTCCACAACGGCCCCCCACAAACGCCGGGGATGCCTGGTTTCACCTTGGAGATACCCAGGAGGGAATATCTCACAGGGAAAGCCAGGATGGGTTCCCCAGCGGTCTATAGCGCCAGGACACCTCCGGGTAGCAGTGCGCTTTACAAGACACACACATTTACATTTACATTTTGTCTAAATATCTCGGAAACTATTTCCTTCCTGAGATCTCCTGCAGTTCATCCTTGATCTTCTTTCATCTCACAAACTCGTATACATTCACACACCCGTTGTGGTAGCTACAACTCTGATATAGGCATGGCTTGGAAGAACCACAGGACCGCGGAAAAGATGGCGTCTAGATGTGTAGTGAGCAAAGTGACTTTTTGCACGTCCCATGATCTGCTGTGGGGAGAAAACAGACTTGCACAATGTAGCCCAATAGGGCCACATGGACAGGCTAACCTACAGTGAAGCTGAAAATGTGGCACTGTCATCTCTTTGCATTCTTGTCAGTTTTCTATGATGTTCTCCTTTTATTTTATTTTAAGAAAACAACCAGTCTTAATTCCGTTATTAAAAATGTTTCACATTCTCCATATAGACGCATTAAATTTTATTTCGCTCTCTGTGGAAATAATATCAGCAAACGACATTCTGGAGGATAACCTGTTGTCAAGCGTCTCATAGCTCGCCCCTAAGAAGTCTGCGCCAAGTGAAGTCCAAAAGTAATGTAGGAGGTGTTAATAGTAAAAGAAATAAAGCTCCAAACTTTACAAAAAATCAAAATGTTTAAGTATTATTGGGTACCGAGGAGCAAGTAAATAAAGTGATTTTAGCAGCATGACGCAATTTGGCTTAAACACCTCTGCTCCTCGAAACACAAACAGTAAGAAAGCAAGAACCCTAAGGGGTCTGGACTTGAGACTGGACCTGTGCATTGATGCTTTCCAGTAGGACTCTGTCTCGCTCGCCCTCCCAAATAAATAAAACATATCTTCCAAAACAATTTTCAGTGGGAGTGATCAGCCTCCTACAATACTTATCTGTTCTTTCTCAATGAGGAAACTGATGTTGCCTCTCCAACCAAGGTGCAGCAACAGCGCACACCCCACATCTGCTACAAGAAGGCACCTATGCAACTAAAGATCAGCAACACTGGTCCAGTCTAACTAGTGCTAAGACTAGGAATGGCACTGTGGGGTTGGCTTACTGCGATAGGAGGCGCCAGGTTTGATCTCGATGGCCGCCCTGCTCCATGTCTCCTTCTCCACCTGTGACACTCGGTCGCGTGTAAGCTGGTAGGAATCGTCAGTGGCGCAAACAGTGATTTTATCCTGGATTGTGCCCACGCAGTCCAGATGGCTCTGCCCAGACCTATAACAAAATAGATTATCCTATTATTTATGCATTATGTACATCCACCACCAAATGCTCACAGCTCAGTGGCTTCAGATAACATCATAGGTGACATGGATGGAAGGCACATGTGTGTGGGGCAGAAGGGAGCATCAAACTCTGCCACAACCCTAGTATAAGGTCATGCCATATATTTCCACACATACAGGCTAATTACTTCCAGAATAGTAAGATTTCAGGAATAAATCAAAACGCATACATTAGCCTGATTATAAATAACTTTATTCAGTAAGCAGCTTCCTACAAGGGCGAGTAACCCCATTCATGGACAGTTACCTTCTCCTGCACAAAGACTTACTTTCTTAATGCAGAGCTACATCCCGCAAAGTTATATAAAGAAGGGAAGCTGCAATGCAGGTACTTTATACAGCAGCCTGCAGGAGAAGAGTGCTTCATGCAAAGTAAGCTGAAACTGGCTTTTCAAAGCATATCAGACTGCAAGGGGCTGCTTTATTATTGTTATTTTTTTTTAAAACTACAAAAATAATGTTTAAAAAAGGCTGCACTTCAACGGCAGGCAATACTTTGCATGAAGATTTCTACCTGCAAGACGAAACACTTCCTGCAAGAAGAATAGAACTCCTGTGAAGCAGATGCGCTTCCTAAAGGGAGACATGGGCTTCTTGCAAGAGATGATTAACTTACTGCAAGAAAGTCCTGCTTCCTGCATTGGGAGAAATACTTCCTGAAATGTGAGTTAAAGTTCCCACATGAACGATACATTCCCTGCAAGGGGTATGTGCTTCATGTAAAATAAGTGATTGTACCAGCAGGGGGATGTTATAATATCTGCAAGGGGGATACATTTCCTCCAAGAAGGACACCTTACAGAAAGTATATATACTTCAAGTAAGGGGAGGTGCGTTTGAGGCAATGGCAGATATAATTCTTGTATAGATGTGCCAAGATTTGTAAATAATTAAAGGGGGCATATGCAGCAGAGTGAGAGAGAGAGACAAATGTTTTATGGGAGAACAAAGTCTTATACAAGAGTAATGAGAAATTCAGGAATAAGAGAATTTCTTTTCAACGTTTGGCCCTCAAGTGACAGACACAGCAGAAAGGTGCTGTTAGGGCTCCATTCTCCCCTTCAGTTGTAATTAGATCCTCGCCTTCACCTAGGAAACGGGCACTGACATTCCATGCATCATCACATTCTCACTAATTAATATAAAAAGTGATGCATGGAATGCTTGCATTAACCCCTTCCATGCTGATGACGGCCCCCAGCCGTCATGCACTACGGTGCTTGTGTGCTGATGACGGCTGGGGGCCGTCATGAACCCGCCCAATCGCGATTCTGCCACACAGGCGCAGAATCGCGGCCGCATGGAAGGGGTTAATCTCAGCCACTGGTAATTTCTCTGGCCATATCCCAGTCCATAGTTATTTTGCACACAATGACACCTCAGTTTGAACCCAGTCACATGCAAATCAGTCCTGACCTATTCCAATGGGAACAGTCCAGCCAGAACTGCCAAGCCAGGTCCTCGCCGAACCGGAACACAAACAACCAAGACTGGTTTTGCTCAGATTAGGGCTCATCAGCCAGGTATAGCCTAGTCTCAGTGACATAATGTGTCATGGAGAAATTGGTCCCAGGTTGCTTGCGTTCTGGTACAGAGCCATCATTTCGGGTTGGTCTGTTCCCATTGGAGCAGTGGTAAGACTGATTTCCATATATATGGCTGGGTACAAACTGAGGAGGCATAGTGCACAAAATAATGCTGGAATAGGGTGCAGCCCCGAGAAACTGCCAGTGGCCAAGATTAATTCAAGCATCCCATCCATTACTTTTTTTGTATACTTCATCGCATTCTCACAGCATCCACATTCAACATTCTACCACAAGCCCGCTCAGTCCAAGCATACACAGATACATCATGTCACTACATCATCCCCTTTCCTTACATGCAGGTCAAACCAGATATGACATCACTATCTCATTCCCTTTCCTTACACACAGGACCAATTCAAAACCAATGCAAAAATGACCGTGAAACAACAAGACAAACTCGCACCTTTTTTATCCCACAAAAGCAACGCACACAAGGACAATACAATTCATGACTCTCTCACACACATACGCCCAATGCCCAGTCATATCAGGTGATTAAATTAATAGGATCAAGTGTCAGACCAAAGAAAGAACATAAATCTGCACCCAGTACTACGCACTGTGGAAGCTGCATTAATTTCAGAGGGTCTCACATACACAATGATGAAAGCCTTGGGTATGCACAGACTGAAACATCTGAAAGCCAACAATCTAACATGAGTTACCTTCCAGTACACTCAATCACATGCACAAACAAGACGATCACAAATGTACTCTGCCTCTAGTACTGCGCACCTGTCAAATCCTACAATAACAACTGGTCCAAGAGAACATACAGGTGACAATGTTGTATTGGGAGAAGAAGGTCTCCATACAAGATTCAGCAACCACTCAAGTGGGAGGTAAGTTCTTTATTCCATGTTCAGCCCATGGGTTACCATCATGGCAGATAGGTCCTGTGAGGGTTCCACTCATCCTCCAGCGCTCCCAGACTTCAACCAGGATGCAGACACTAGCATTCCCTGCATCATCACATTCTCACAGCATCCGCACTCCGCATTTTACAGTATGCCTACTCAGTCCATGCATGCACAGACAAGTAATCGAGGGCGGCTCCTCCGCTATGGCAGAGGAGCGTCACCCCACTGCTTTTAAGCAGTACAAATTAAAGGAACTTAGAGTTATTATCATGTTATGTTTTCGTACTGCTTTGTGGACCGGCATGGCCGCTCTGCTCTCGGAGCAGGGCAAGGGAGAAGTGGTTTGCCCATTCCTAAGTGCCCATGACTGTTTGACTGCCCACAACAGTCATGCGCACTTTCCCTGTTATCTGCAGGCTGTATTACAGCCTGCGAGGAGAACATGCCCACCCCTACAGCCCCTCACTGAGCACTGTGTCACGGCACTCAGACCAATCACAACGCTGCATTACAGCCTGCGAGGAGAACATGCCCATGCCCCCATTCCCTGACTGATCATCGAACCAGGACGCTCATACCAATCACCATGGTGCATTGCAGCGTTGTGATTGATCAGGGGAGCCTGGCTGTGCTTCCTGTTCCTCGAGGCTGATGAGAGGGAAGCAGGAGCAGAGACGCGGGACCCGGTGGCAAGGAATTTTTTTTTTTTTTTTAATATTGCGCAGCCCACTCTCCCGCGAGCCATGCCGGTGACCATCGCACGTAATGTTGACACATCAATGTTAATTGTTCACTTATTTACTGTAGATCAAAGTATATTTCAGGGCGGATTGATTGACAAGGAGAGGGAGACCATCAACATTTTTGGATAAGGTAGGTAGAGTTCTCTAGTACAGGTGGGAGCATGTATAAAATATATATCCTGTGACAGAGAGATCGATGTCTTGCAAGGGGAGATGTACTTCCGGAGCGACAGACTTTCTTAAAGGAGAAAGATACTTCTGCCCCGGGTTAGATTGGCTGCGAGACAGACACGTCCTTCTGAAGCCACGTTGTCGCGAGGGGCTGGAAAATGCAGTACATTGGGTAACAAACCGGAAGACCGGGTCTTTCCCAACGGCAGGGGGTCTTGGACTGCACAAACATCCTCAGCAGAGGTGTGTTCGAAACACGAGGGACTAGAAGAATGCATTGTCCATTTACAGCACATTTCAGGCCGTGCGTCAAGTGTTTGGCATAGGAGGGTTATTTTCTTTACCATCACTCTGAATAAATATTTGTGTAGAACAAACAAGGTTCACGCTAAAATGATACCTCTGCACTGCCATCTGGAAGTAAATACTTTATTGGAGTGTGCTGTAAATGGAGGCATTGCTATCTAAAGCAAACAAGCCATGTTTTATTTCTCTGCCTAACATTCGGACGGAAGTACGTTGGGATCCTGCTGTCTTGGTAAGGGAGTAAAGGACAGATGTGTTGGACGATGACTACGCGCGTGTTGGGGGTGCACGCAAGGCCTGGGCTTAGTGGGTGAGCTACACTAAGAGCAGTCCTTTGGTACCCATTGTGTTGGGTGGGCACATGCTTCCAACTCAAGTGGTCTTATGCACGGTCTGGATATCTGGGTTATGTGTATGGCGCTCACACAGTTTATGATGGGGGTGGGTTTGATATCTTTCTTATGTGCAGAAATCGGGTTCAATTTATTATACATTTCGGTGGGCGTCTATGATTCTTGCACCTAAGTAAGAAGGCTGCTCAGTGAGTAATTTGGGCAGCGGGGCTGCAGATATGTTAACAATGAGAAAAAAGAAAAGAAAAGGGGAGAGAGAGAGAGAAAAGGGGGGAGAGATAAAGAGAGAAAAGGGGGAGAGAGAAAGAGAGAGAAAAAGGGGAGAGAAAAAAGGGGAGAGAGAGAATAGGGGAGAGGGAGAAAAGGGGGAGAGAGAGAGAGACACACAGAAAAGGGGAGAGAGAGACAGAAAAGGGGAGAGCGAATAAAAAGGGGAGGGAAAGAGAGAAAAGGGGAGAGGGAGAAAAGGGGAGAGAGAGAGATAAGGGGAGAGAGAAAAGAGGGCGTCTGTGCGTGTGTGTGTATATATATATATATTCCAAACTCAGCCTCACCACGGGATACGAAGAGGAGACGACATCAAAATGTGGTGAAACTTTTTTATTTTCCTTTATCGCCGCATTTATTTATATATATGTGAATCTATTAGATTTGCAGTGTTTGAGGGAAACAGAACTTTGGAAAGGGGAGTGGAGCACTGGACCGAACAGTGTGTGGGTCCACACCCCTTATGGGAAGTTACATGGCGGAGAGTGGAAGAGAGCAGCAATTGGCAGGATAATAGAGACGCTCGAGAGATCACTAATAAGGGATTTTAAGCTGGAATTCAACAGACCATCTTCTGCTTCCTTCTCAAGAAGAATGGAAGGGTGACAAATAAGAACTCAACAGAAGTGCAGGAGGCAACACTGAGGAATGTCTTCAGCCATAGGCAGATCGTGTTGTTGGTTGAGGGGGTGAAACCCTACTCAAGCACCAACCACAAATCTTGGCCGGGGTGAGGCACAAGCAAACCCCCAACTTACCCTGTGCTCAACCCTCTTGTACCTTCGCACAGTTTAGTAAGGCTAAACTTAAAGGCAATATGTAAAGTATTTATGCAGCACTTCAAACAGTATAATAAAGTGAAAGCACTACACAAGAAAAATCCCACATCAATTAAGAAAAAAACATACAGCAAACTTTAATAAATAAATCAAGATCAAAACGACAAAAATCCTGGCAGCTATGTATAACAATTCCATCAAGCGTGGTCTCCTCCCACCATCGCTCCATGAAGCTATGCTTACACTTCTCCTCAAGCCGGAAAAACCCCCTGAATGCCGTGACTCCTACCGCTTCCTGTCCCTTATTACCACGGACAACAAAATCTCTGCAAAGTTAATCGCCTTGCGCCTTCTTCTTCTCATGCCTCTCATTGCCGCCCTGATCAGTCCGGCTTCATTCCTGGACGGGCCATTTCACACAATCTTCGGACCATATTCTACGTCCATCAGATAAATCCAGCTCTCCCGGCAGTGGCGGCTCTTCTCGATGCCACCAAGGCCTTCGATACCCTGGAGTGGCCCTTCCTATTCTCTCTTCTCCCACGCCTTGGCTTCAGCCCTGTATTCATACGCAAGATACTGTTCCTCTATACTCTCCCTACTGCCCGTCTTCGGATTAATGGACAGACTTCTGACCCCATCCCTATAGGGCGTGGCACCCGCCAGGGGTGCCCGCTCTCGCTCATGTTGTTTGCCATGGCAATGGAGCCCCTAGCCGCCAGACTTCGACAACACCATACTCAGAGGGGCATTGGCTTTGTCAACTGTGCCCTCTTGATCTTCATGTACGCGGACGATATTACATTATATGTTCGTTACCCCCCCAAAAAATCTCACCCCCTTGGTGCTCGAGATCATACGGTTTGGTGTATACTCTGGTATCCAAGTGAATTGGAGTAAGTCCGTTCTCTTTCCTCTCACGGACGCCACAGAGTCCTATGCCCCAGACTACTCGTTCAACTGGGTGTCTGGTCCTACTCGCTATTTGGGTATCTGGGATGTGGATGAACTCTGGAGGGCTAACTTTGGTCATGTGCTGGACTGGCTTGAGTCCAAGATACCCCACTGGAATCGGCTTCCTCTATTGTTGGCAGACCGTATTGCCATTGGCAAGATGGTGGTTCTCCCAAAATCCCTGTATCACTTCCTGAAAATCCTTGTCCCTCTCACAGCCCACTTTTTTCATATGATCCGCTCGCTGATCATCTCTCTATTTTGGGCTGGTAGACAACCCAGGTCGTGTGGTGGTCTGGGTGCCTCAAACTTTAAGCTCTACACATTATGTGCTCAGGCCAGTTTTTTGCATTTATGGATCCATCCCACTCCATTCCAGCCGCACGTGGCGGTTGAAGCTGATCTTGCGGCCCATGGCCGCTCGCTACCACCCTGTTTTCCCCTACCAAACACCCACGCACTGAAGTGGACACGGTTGAGACTCTGCGCTGGGCCTGGGATGGTTTACGCCATCTGTCCGATGCTCCGTTATTATTGGCAGATACGATGCCGATTGTTCTGTACCCTGCCTTCCCTCCTCTTCAGCCCTCTGGTATGGCTAAGCATGCCACCCGCCTAGGTCTGACAACTTTAGCGGATCTCTACCTGGGGGACCGTTCTATTCTCCCGCTGCCGATTCTGGTCGCATGGAGACACTACTTTTTTATCAGTTGCGGGCAATCTGTAGGGAGCTGTATCCCACGTTCCCCCAGCCCATTCCTTTGATGACCACACTCGATTTCTTATATTCGTCTCCCACTCCTAGGAGGTTGGTTACCAAACTCTATGCCCTCACGCTGGCGGCCACTTCCATCTCCACTGACCGCGCTCGTTTGGCATGCGGCGAGGACCTCGGTATGGATATTTCCCGGGCCGATTAGCTTTACTGTTGCAACCAAACAAAGCGATTATCTCCAAACTATTGCCTGTGCCTCAAACATTTTAAATATTTGTGCAGGCTCTATCACACCCCTGTTCAGCTTCACATATTGGGACTCATTCCCAGTGACAGATGCCTGCGCAGTTCTGCTCCTGCCGCGGACTTCTTCCCATCTTGCTTCGTTCTGTCCAAAGGTCTCCGACTACTGGCGGGGGGTTTGTACTGCAATATCTGAAATCACCTCTTCTCCTGTTCAGCCTGATCCCTCGCTATGCCTCCAAATCTTTGTTAAATATTGCCCAGTCCCCTCCTGCTGATTGATTGCCATGCTGCTTGTCCTTGTGCGACGTCGGGTGTCCATGTGCTGGGGCCGCAAACTTGCGCCTAAGTTCGCCCAATGGCTCAAGGATGCATCACGCTGCCAGGCCATACTATCGGAATTCTGGGATCCCATGCCTGCTAGATCTCGCCTGCTTGATATTTGGGGGCCCCCTAGTGACATACCTCCATACTTGTGCACCCCAGAGGCACTCTGCCTCTCCCGCGCTCCCTGACTGCTTTAAGCCCATGGTGGCCACTCGTGTTGGTCAGTAGCCACTCCTTTCACTGTCCTTACTCCCCTACGGTCAGGCCTGCTCCTTTTTCCCGTAATCTATATGATTTTCCACTGCAGTGGTTTGTTGCCCAAATGTGCCCTTGTGGTGTCTGTAAAAGTTGTTACCTCATGCTGATCTGACTTACTGGATTTCTGTTTTAACAGTAAATGTACTATGTATTCTGTGCTCCGATTCAATGCAAGTATGTATTATATCTCTGCAACTTTGTCAATAAAGGTTTTTGAAAATAAAAAATGACAAAAATCCAAATAGCAGAATCGGAGATATGCAATTTTAAAGATTTAAGTGAAAATAGTGCCAAAAAGCCCAAAGCACCACTTGTGGCTAGCTGGTTGTCCAAGACTGGCAAAAAGCCACACATTTAGGCCAACCGGAATGAAACACCGGTCAGTCACAGGACCAGGCTAATCCTGATGTAAAGTTATCTTCTCAGTCCAACACAAAGAGTCACGTTCAGGGTGGAGGAGGTCGCACAGAGACAGATGGTATTTGATGTAGCACGAAGAGCAGGCCTGGTGCCGCAGACTATCGTCACTGTAGCGCAAAGATCCCGTTGTCTTCGCCAACGGTCGGCCAGAACTTTGCAGTGGTGCTCCCTGCGAGCGGTCAATGCGGTAGCGCGAAGAGTCAGGCTGACGGAACTTCACGTTGGCAGGCAGTGTGAGTGACAATTTTTTGGCACCAACTGGCCCATTCACGGTGGCGAGGAGCCCAAATACTTCAATTCAGCTCCACTGATGCCACACCAAGGTTCCAGGACCTGAGGGGCACCTCTTGGGAGTCAGGGGCTTACTCCAGCTGGATCGGAGTGCTGGTTTAGGTAGCTGGCAGCCTGGTATGTCACTTTGGCTCTGAATAGGAGGCCAGCAACCTAGTCTTTTTAGCCTTTCTGTGAGTCCTGGGTTCAGGTGCAGGTTCAATTCCTCTGACCCAGGCAGGAGGGTAGTGGGGCAGCAGTCCAGTGGGGCAGCAGTCCAGTAAGGCAGCCATCCGGCAAGGCAGCCATCCGGCAAGGCAGCCGTCCAGCAGAGTGGCTGTCCAGCAGAGCGGACGTCCAGCAGAGCGGACGTCCAGGAGAGCGGACGTCCAGGAGAGCGGACGTCCTTCTTCCTGGCAGACTCTCCACAGGTCTAGAAGTGTACTGAAGAGTTGCTGTCTGAGGTTCAATATTTATACCCGGTGCCTCCTGTGCAGTGGGAGAAGCTTCTAAATGTTTACATTTGACATGCACAGGTTTCCGGTCTCCCGTGTCGTGGATCCAGACTACATACAGGGGTTATGCAGTCCTTTGTGTGGAGGCAGCACACAGCCTATTCAAGTGTAAGTAGGCTGTACCCCGCTCTGACCTTTCATACTGCCAGTGACGGCCCATGCAAGTAAACATAGGCCCTATATTGTGTGCGACTATCTAGGAGAAATACACAAAGCCCAATAGTCATCTGACCCAGTGACAGGCTACAGGCACTAAATGGCTAATTCAGAAAAATGCCAACTTTCTAAAAGAGCAACACAAAAAGATGATGGACGGAATGTTGAACATTGTCAAACATTCACCCCCAGTCACAGATCTGGGTTTAATCCATCGTTATTTTGTTCACCACACCAACCCAGTTCAGACATAGCCATATGCAAATCAGTCTTGACCCTGTGCCTCATGGGAACAGTCCAGGCCGTACTGCCAGGCCATGTCTTCCCTGGACCTGAATCAAGCATCCGAGGACTGGTTTCAGGCTTTCAGCCCTCTTCTGACAGGATAGCTCGACTCCAGTGGTGTAGGGACCACGGTACCCACGTCTGGGCAACCCTTCCCACTTAGGGTGAAAATGCAACACAAAAAGATAATGGACAGAATGTTGAACATTGTCAAATATTCACCCCTAGTCACAAATCTGGGTTTAATCCATCGTTATTTTGCTCACCACGCCACCCTAGTTCGGACATAGCCATATGCAAATCAGTCTTGACCCTGTGCCTCATAAGAGCAGTCCAGTTCGAACTGCCAGGCCATGTCTTCCCTGGACCGGAATCAAGCATCCTAGGACCGGTTTCAGGCTTTCAGCCCTAATCAGCCAGGATAGCTTGACTCCAGTGACGTAGTGAGCACGGGACCACGTCTGGGCATACCCTTCTCACTTAGTGTGAAAATGCAACACAAAAAGATGATGAACGGAATGTTGAACATTGTCAAACATTTACCCCCAATCACAGATCTGGGTTTAATCCATTGTTATTTTGCTCACCACGCCACCCCACTTTAGACATAGCCATATGCAAATCAGTCTTGACCATGTACCTCATGGGAACAGTCCAGACCGAACTGCCAGGCCATGTCTTCCCTGGACCAGAATCAAGCATCCTAGAACAGATTTCGGGCTTTCAGCCCTCATTAGCCAGAATAGCTTGACTCCAGTGGCGTAGTGAGCACAGGACCCACGTATGGGCATACCCTTCCCACTGAAGGTGAAAATGCAACACAAAAACATGATGGACGGAATGTTGAACGTTGTCAAACATTCACCCCCAGTCACTATGTTCGCCCTAAGTTGGCAAGGTATGCCGAGACGTGAGTCCCTTGCTAACTTTGCCACTGGATTCAAGCTAGCCTGCCTGATTACGGCTGATTAGCCAGAAACCAGTCCCAGGATGCTTGTTTCCTGTCCAGGTAAGACATGGCTTGGCAGTTCGGGCTGGACTGTTCCCATGTGGCACAGAGTCCGACTGATTTGCATATGGCCAGGTCTGAAGTGGGGTGGCGATTGAGCTAAAGAATGATGATGGATTAAACCCAGATCAGTTGACTGGGGGTGAGTGCTTGCAATGTTCAACACTCCGTCCATCATCCCCTTTGGTTTAACTTTCTAAAAGTGGCATTTTCAAAATGTAATTTAAAATCCGACTTTACCTTTCGAGAGGATTTTTCATTACAATTCCAAAGACAGCAAACATTAATTGACAATGTGTTCTCATTTGGAAGTTCTATCTTATTAAATGTAATACGGTAATTCCAATGTTACCCCATGGAAGAGATCAGCCTTGCAGTAGTAGAGTTTTTCACTACCAGGGCATGTCAAACTTAAAAATACATTTCCACTTTTTAAATAAATGCACTTTGCCCTCTGGGTGGTCCAGGGTCTACCATAGGGGTGAATTATATGTATTAACAAGCATTTACAATGCAATGGTCTTGGCATTAATAAAGGTAGAGCTATTGGCATTGTTCATGACATTTCTGTTTTTTTTTTAAATCATAAATAAATGGCATTGTCATTTATATTGCCAATAGCTTAATCACTTGCATATGGAAGACCTCTTGCATTTGCACCCACACACACACACAGGGCCCCACACACACAGAGCCCCCCACACAGAGCCCCCCCACCCACACAGAGAACCCCCCACACACACACAGAGCCCCACACATACACAGAGCCCAACACACACACACACAGCCCCACACACACACACAGAGCCCCACACACACACAGAGAGAGCCCCCAACACACACACAGAGCCCCCAACACACACACACACACACACACAACCCCCAACACACACACACACACACACACACAGAGCCCCCCCACACACACAGAGCCCCCCCACACACACAGAGCCCCCCCACACACACAGAGCCCCACACACACACAGAGCCCCACACACACAGAGCCCCACACACACAGAGCCCCACGCACACACACAGAGCCCCCAACACACACACACAGAGCCCCACACACACACACACAGCCCCACACACACACACAGAGCCACACACACACACACAGAGAGCCCCACACACGCGCGCACACACAGAGCCCTACGCACACACACAGAGCCCCCCCACATACACACCAAGCCACACACACAGAGCCCCACACACAGAGCCCCACACACACACACACAGAGCCACACACACACACACACAGAGCCCCACACACACACACAGAGCCCCACACACACAGAGCCCCCCACACACAGAGCCATACACACACACAGAGCCCCACACACACACAGAGCCCCACACACACACAGAGCCCCCCACACACACAGAGCCCCACACACACACAGAGCCCCACACACACACAGAGCCCCCCTACACACACAGAGCCCCACACACACACAGAGCCCCCCTACACACACAGAGCCCCACACACACACAGAGCCTCACACACACACAGAGCCCCACACACACACAGAGCCCCACACACAGAGCCCCCCACACACAGAGCCCCCCACACACAGAGCCCCCCACACACAGAGCCCCCCACACACAGAGCCCCCCACACACAGAGCCCCCCACACACAGGCCTCAGAGCATCTTCAGTTCATCTCTTTTGCTTTGTCCGACGCTCGTATAAATAATTAACAATAACCCGAGCCTCTTCTATAGATTAAACAATGCCTGTCTAGTGTTCACGCGCTTTGAGTGGCGTTCTAGCACTTCCGGTGTAACAGTGATGCTGATGGCCAGACGAAAAATAAAAGAGCCCTGGTCAGCTAGCATTGGTCACTGTAAAGCGACGATCAGCTCCTCGAGCGCAGCATGGCATGAAGCTGCAATCAGGGGCAGTGATGGAAAAGGGCGGGAGCAGAGGAGCGGCGGCTGAGGGGGACCGGTGCTCAAGGTCACACGATCAGGAATGCCCGATAAGGCGCTGGGAACAGCGGCAGCTGGGCCGGCATGGACGGAGAAGAAGCAGGCCCTGGAGAGCAGGGACTCCCTCCCAAACCCCCCCTCTCCCCCTCCCCGATTTGCTGGAGTATAACCAAAGCCAGGTCCGCCAGCCTTCAGGTTACCTCACATGACAGAAACTGAAACACAGCATCCCCTCTGCGATGCACAGACTCAGACTGATGGGGCTACTGTGGCCTCCAAAGCGGGGTGAATTGTACCCGTTCCTTATCTTGTACATGGGCTTTGTGGTACGAAACACAATTGTACTGTTACAATAGACTGCCCGCCGAGATGTGATGGACCCTCAGAGCCGGCGGCTGCCCGGCATAGGGCAAAACAACCCCGGGCACGTGAAGCAGGAGACCAGCACAGCACACAGGGAGAGTCCACATGGCAGCGCTTAGACACCCGCACCTCTCCCCCCCCCCCCCCCGGTGCCCCGTGTGCCCGGCCCTTATGCCTCCCGTGTGGTAGAGATGTTAATACCACAGCTGTGCAGGTAGGGCAAACTTGCCCTAGGGCTGTGTTTCAAATATGGCAGGAGTCTGTGCAGGCAGCGTCCCCTCGTACACGAAATGACTTTGATTGTTGAAATGACTGTTGAATAGTGTGGTGACAGGGGTAGTAGTGCTTACCTCTCTGCAGCACTGCAGCGCCGGTTGGAGCGTCTGCCTCCTCAATGCAGGTCGGGGCCGGTGGGCATTAGGCCCGACTGCTTGTTCGGCTCCGAACTTACCCTGGAGCCGCTTGCTTCATGCCGGAGGTAGGCCAAGCCTATACATATACTGCACGTTGGTTTTGCATATCTGATACTTTCTGTGGAATTTTACATCATTACGCCAAAGCTTCTTTTTCTTTGTGCCACTCTGCCTGGACTTCCATGAACGTTAATATTTCCCATCCTAAAATTGCCGCTGTAGGGTAGGCACGTAGCAGGCAAAGCAACGCACCTGTGAGTGCTCTAGTTTCTCTTTCGGCTTTCCATGGCACCCCTACAGGGAACTGTCATCCACTGTAGGCGACGCCGTTGTATCCAGCGCATGCGTGACCCCGATTGTCGCGCGCTAATTGAGTGGAGCTAGACGACAGCTTGTGCTTCCTGGATGGCTGGACCTGACTCCCCATGCCCTCCTTGAGAGCATGCTGAGCCTGCGCGCGGCCTCCCCAGCTCTAGCGCGCCTGTGCTGGATGGAGTAGTTTCTGTCCTGTAACTCCAGTTCTGTAGTAGGGGTATCTCCGTTATAGTCATAATCTAGTGAATAGTCCCGCCCATGTGTGTGGACCCCGGAGCAATCAAAAATAATCTCTCAAGTTGTCAAACAATGCAGAACTGCAAAGACACTTAAGAGAGAATTTAAAGACAGATAATGCAGCCTATATCCACATGCTACACTGTCCAGTACTTCAACTAGAATTTCCACAAAAACAACCACACAAACAGCACAGCTTGCCCAGTTTCCTCACAGAGAAAGCTTGCCTCTACCAGCAAAAGCTTCTGGAATGATAGAGAGGAAGGTATGGACAGACAAGCCCTATAGGCTGCCATTATGTGGCTCGAATAGGATACTGTGCCTTTAAGAAAACTTTCCAGACTCTCTCAGTATCCCAAAATGCACAGCAGGTCCCTTTTACTTTCAGTTCTTTCTGTAGGCGTAACATGCCAGACCTGTAGCATTCCTTACATGAACATCTTACTCCACCGGGGAGGAGGGCGGGCGCTTATGACTATAACAGAGATACCCCTACTACAGAACTGGAGTTACAGGACAGAAACTACTCCTTCTGTAGTAGGGGATCTTTGTGTATAGTCATAATCTAGTGAATTGAATGGCAAGCCCATCCCCACACCAAAGCGGCGGTGGAGAAAAAGACATAACACCACTACTGTGCGAACAGATTTCGCAGCGAAGCCTGCCCAACCAGAGCGTCTGTCCTGGCATCAGTGTCCAGACAGTATACATTCTTTGTCAGCAGCTAGTCATGAGTCAGCAACAGGGCAGGTACCAGATTTTATGGGCAGTATCATGGCCAGGTTTCAGTGTTCCTGGTCAGGTAGGTGTTGGCGCTCTCAGTCATAGTGTGAGTGGGCCCGAGGGTCCTAACATGCTGATGCATACTCCTTCGCTGTGTTAAACAATCTACTGCAGTGGACTCCGGTGACCCCTGCTCAATAGGAGCAGGCAGGGGTCTCTCTTTAAAGGCTGATTTATTGTGTGTGCAAACCTAGCTCACTTTCAGAACTTGCCGCTTACCTTCACATTAACACATGTTCTTTCCATTTGTTTTTCCACACTATTTGTTTTAATAGGTTACCTTATCAATGGCTCCCTTGCGCAGCCGCTAGGTGTGTGTACAGCATATTGGCACAGAATATTTTGTGAACAGCTGTTCGCTTTTGGAGAATTTGCCTCGGACTGTCTAGTTGGCAGCATTTGGTAAATCATTTAGAACAGTACCTTCTTATAGTTCTTATTTTATTGGCCGTGTTATTTGAGGTCTGTAGAAACTGCAGGTGTTTGAATAGATTCTTACATTTACGGATCAGCGCACTGTAATTTTCTGCAGTTCACTCTGTAATATTCCCAGCTCGGGCTCTCACTAGTGGCACCAGGTGTTCTAATACAAGTATTCATTTGGTCTGTCATATGCATTAGCAGCTAGGACGCCTATTTACTCTGCGTTGCATTCCCTGAAAAACTGTTTACCTGCTCAACTAATTACACGGCAAGTGTCCAGCCAGATACTAAAGTCACAACTTGTGTTACTCTGAATTTAGCAGAACTGACAACTATCTTTCATAATCCTCTGAAAGTGCGATAGGTGTCTAGTACTGGATGGAGCATCTTGATTGGGTGGCGCGTGAGTTATCCCTTCGTGGAACCACCCTCAACAAGCGGAGTCAGGTTTAATTGTGCTAATTATTTTCATACTTGCAGATCAGAAGTGTTGCAAATATTGTGTTTTTTAATTGTGTTGGACAAGTAAACTATTAGGATCAGTTCATATTTTCAAATGAGTTGATATTTAATCCGGTTTAAAACTATGATCTTTGACAGATCTGTCAAAAAAAACTGCCCTACTTGAGGTAGTGGTCCTGATCCATAGGTGAAGGCCATTAGTAAGAATGAACCTCGCAAGTTAGGAAATTGACAATTCCCTCCTGGGTCTACTTTCTCATCCCATTTGTGCCTGGTTGAGGACCTATATACAAGATGACCTGCTCCTGGCACTCTTCTAACCAACATGTGGCCAAATGCTGCCAAACATGTATTTCTTCAGGTCCTACAAGGTTCAAGTGCAATCAGACAGTGGAAATGGAAGACTGAGTATGACATTTTAACTCCTTTTGTCCCAAATGTGATCTGTAATGCATGTCAATGGTAGATGGACCACAAGCCTGGTAGCTTTGCAATTTCAGCAAGGGAACCCCCTGCACTTCTACCCAGGTGGATGCTGTGACTATGGATGACCGCATCTGAATAGAGTAAGGAATCTCCAGTGTCACTGCACTTACTCTCCGGTTGATGGAAGCAAGGTGGTGCCAGGGGGCAAGGACTAATGAGGAAGTCCTTCCTACGGTTATAGACCACTGTCAGAGCAGAGTGGTGGGCATCATGGCACGTCCTCCCATTTGGTAGCCAACACTCCCACCCTCTTCATTCTTAAGAGCTATTGGAGTAGTAAAAGTAAATGCAAACAAGAGATGTGGAGGCTAGACAAGTGACAAAACAACTTGACACAACTGGTCTTCTGGGTCTTGTTCCACTCATGTGATAACTTAAACTTGAAATGAGTATTTTCTTTTCACATCTGAGCCTTCACAGTGGTGAGTTGGCCGCTGCAACTTCCATCCAATGGATAGACTTCTGCGTCTCTACTGATTCCAGAACACTTGATCAGGGAAAGGAATTGTAGGTTGCTCTTCATCCTGGTCGGCTGGTATCTGTTGTTACAGTCGAACACCCAGAATAAAGTAAAAACACTTCTTCTATTACAAGAAAGTCTGTTTTCTACCAGTCTTGGGGACGGAATCTGTAATGCTGGAAAGAGAGGGGACCAAAAACATAGGATGTGCCTAGCAATCCCAGGTGAAGAAAGGCTGATGGAAGCAATAGCTCGGCTGCAAACATGTCAACATGGATGTGCTGAAGTTTTCATTGTTTAGGTATGTATGCCAAGCCAAATCTACCCTCAATCAGAATACTGTGGGCCTGATTTAGCGATTGGCAGATATCCTGTGCACGTGTAATAAGGCAGACAGGGTGCCAATCAGGTTTGTGACAAAGTAACTCCTCTGCCAAACTGTAGATGAGGTGCTATGTGTTTTGTACAAGGAATAGAAATTAATGTCTTTGATCAGTGCTCAGATCTCACTTCTTTGGCCACCAGCTTTGTAACATTATTCAAACATGGAGTATTTTTTTCCCCAAAGTTTGAAGGTATAGGAGAAAACACAATTTATTGCAATTCCAAAAATACAAAGATCAGAACTAGCTAAGTCACATACTAGAAATGAATTTTACATTCATCCCACTAGAGGGAGAGATTCTGGTTCCTTCCAAATGGCATTGTCGGACGCCAGTCATATTCAGTGGTCCTATGATGATGTTTATCCTGGAAGTGTCCATTATAAAAAATGTGGAGCGACAAGATAACCTTCTAGATCTGCTATGTGGCCAAAGCAAGGTCAAATGTGTTTTTAGCTTTTCCTGTTTCAGTGCAACTCCCTATCCGAGCTCAGTGGGTGTCTTCGCTGGCACTGTATGTTTGGAAGGACATCTATGCTTTTGGGGGGAATCTAGTAAAACGCTTTATCAGAAAACATAAATGGCCCGTGGTCTAAGGGCCCTCCTCCTAGCCTTCTCTGGCAATGCCCCTACTATCTGGAATGCCCTCCCAAAAAACCTGCGCAGTAACCTCTCCTATTCCAGTTTCAATAAAGCCCTCAAAACCCACCTCCTCAATTACTATTGGGGAACCTAACATGTGTCCTACTCCTGATCTCTTATCACCATACCATCAGTAATATTTTGTCGTCCTTCCTGTACTCCATTCTACCTAATTACTTGAAATGTATAGCTCCAGCTCCTGTTTATCTGTCTTGATTTGTATAATGCTCATGTTGTTTTTACTTTGTATATTTCACATTGTTGTTTCCTTACCTTTTATATGCTTTTATACTATGTTTACCTTATACTATCCTAATCCATGTAAAGCGCTCTGATACCTCTGGGTCTAGCCAGCGCTATATAAAACTTTTAAAATAAAAATAAATAAAATAAATAATGCTTAGCAAAGGTATGGACCGACTTCCAAGTGGCCGCCTTGCAGATTTCTGCAACTGGAACATTACGTAGCAAAGCAGTCGTGTCAGCTTTGCCCCTGGTGGAATGAGCCTAAGGTTTACCCCCTAAGGTCTTATTAGCCTTTTGGTAACACAATTGTATACAGGACACAATCCACCTAGAGATGAACTGTTTGGAGGTAGCAAGACCGGTCCTGACTGATCCATAATTGATAAACAATTGGCCTGACCTACGAATATCTTTGGTTTTACCCAAATAAAATTTCAACACCCTCCTAACATCCAGGGAATGTAAAGACCTTTCCGCTGGAGATGAAGGATTCTGAAAAAACGTAGGCAAAGTTATAGTCTGGTTGACATGAAAATCAGAAATAACCTTGGGAAGAAATTTAGGGTGAGTGCGCATAACAACCTTAGCAGCATGAAATACAGTATAAGGTTCTTAGCAACACAACACCTGAATTTCACTCACCCTGCGGGCCGATGTAATGGCCACGAGGAACGCCGCCTTCCAGGACAGGTGCTGCAACGAAGCCTTATGAATAGGTTCAAAAGGCTCCGGACAGCACCACATTCAATTCCCATGAAGGTGAAGGAAGCCGGACAGGAGGGAATACTTTCTTCAAGCCTTCCAAAAATCTTTGATCACAGGGATCTGGAAGAAGGAAGTCTGTGAAGGGCATTTCCTGTAGGCAGTCAATGCAGCGAGATGAACCTTAATGGAATGAAAATTAAGGCCAGACTGCGCCAAATGTAGAAGATAAGGAAGGATGACATCCTCCTTACACGTCGTAGGGTCATAGTTCTTGGACTTGCACCAGATGCAGAATCTCTTCCACTTGTAAGCATAAGAAGTCCTAGTGGAAGGTCGCTTAGCCTCCTTCAGTATGTCCATACAATCTTCGGGTAGATTCAAAGGGCCATATTGCACTATCTCAGGAACCATGCCGCCAAACTCAAAGACGAGAGGTTCGGGTGCACCATCTGCCCCCCGAACTTCGTGAGAAGGTCCGGCCTGCACGGCAATCGTATGTGAGGAAGGAGAGACCGGTGAAGCAGGTCCGTGAACCACCACTGTCTGGGCCATTCCGGGGCGATCAAAATCATCCGCGCCCTGGACCGGGACAGCTTGATGAGCACCGCCGGAATCAGGGGAATGGGTGGAAAAGCGTACAGAAAGCTGTTCGACCAGGCGATCCATAGGGCATTCCCCAACGTCCCCTGTTGGTAGTACCTGGAGGCAAAGTCTCGGCATTTGCTGTTTTCGGTGGTGGCGAACAGATCTACCTACGTCTGGAGTCCCCCACCTTGCGAAGACTTCTCCTAGCACTTCGTCGTTTATGACCCATTCGTGGTTTTCCTGAATCAGTCTGCTCAGTGCGTCCGCCTGAACATTCTGCACACCTGGTAGATGGGTAGCTGTTATCGTCAGTCCTCTGGCCAGAAGTCAGTGCCAGATCGCCTGTGCCTCCTGCGACAGAGTGCGTGATCTCGAGCCCCCCTACTTGTTGAAGAAATACATTGTGGTCGTATTGGCCGTCTGTACAAGCAGAGAGTTGGTCTGAAAGGACGGATGAAAGGCCTTCAGTGCCAAGTGAACAGCTCTGAGTTCCAGGAAATTAAGGTGGTACGTGGACTCCGACGGAGACCAAGTCCCTTGAATCCATAAGTTTCCGGAGTGCGCTCCCCAGCCGCGGAGAGACGCATCAGTCACAATCGTTTGTGCCGGAATGTCCTTGTGGAAGGGAACCCCTCTGAGGAGATTCTCCGCTAAACACCACCACTTCAGAGACTGAAGAGCATGCAGAGACAGTCGTATCGTGTCGTCCCAAGAACCAGTCCTCTGATCCCACTGATCCTCCAAGCACTCCTGCAGTGGTCTCATGTGCAGCCGTGCGTGAGGCGTGAGGAAGATACAAGAGGCCATCGACCCCAGTAGAGAAGACACCGTCCTCACTGTGGTAGTTGGAGCGGTCATAAGAGCCTGAGCCTTCCGAAGGAGTGATAAACGTCGCTCCTCCGAAGGAGACACGCTTGCTGACAGCGTATTGATGGAGGCTCCCAAGTACTGTATGCATTGGACCGGAGTCGGGACAGACTTGGACATGTTGATGTGCAATCCCAGCTTGTTCAATAGAACGCACGTCTTCTGGAAGTGTGCTTGAGCTTCCGAGAAGGAGGAGGCCTTGATCAACCAGTCGTCCAGGTACGGGTAGACAAACACCTTGTTCTTCCGCAGGTGTGCCGCTACCACTGCCATGCACTTCGAGAACGTCCTGGGCGCAGACTTCAGCCCGAATGGCAGTACTGTGTATTGATAATGATTGGCGTTGACTTGGAATCGCAGAAACTTCCTGTGTTTCTGTGCAATGGGCACATGGAAGTACGCATCCTGTAGGTCTATAGCACAAAGCCAGTCTCCCTGCTGCAGCTGAGGATAAATCTGCTGCAACAACAGCATGCGAAATCTCTCTCTGCGAATCCACTTGTTTGCTTGCCGCAAGTCCAGAATGGGCCTGAACTCGTTCTTGTCCTTCTTGCGGACCAGAAAGAACCGTGAGTACAGACCTCTTCCTCTTTGAGGCAGAGGTATGTCTTCTATCGCCCTTTTCTTTAATAGGGTGTCGGCCTATGCCTGGAGCTCGCGCAGCTGAAACTGCGAGCTCACCGGCGGAATAGCTGGAGGTGGGCTGGTGAACCGAAGACTGTATCCATTGCAAACAATATTCAGCACCCACTTGTCCTGAGTAATTTTTCTCCGCTCTGCCAGAAAAAATTGAACGCTTCCCCCCACCGGAGCGGGTAAGGGATGTAGGGGAAGTAAACGCTCAGGGCCTAGACCCGGCCGGGCCTTTGGTCGCTGTTGCGGACTGTTGGCCTCCTCTGCCCCTCTGGCGTTTCTGAAAGGGCTTCCGGAACTGCTGCTGTTGTTGTTGCTGCTGTCCCGAAGTCTGCCCTCGCCCTCTGCCTGAAGTTCCGAACTGTCTCTGGAACGGGCGGTAGTTCTTCTTCTTCTCAGGCTTCTCTAACCCGACAGCCGTCAGGGTTTCGGCTTCTGCTTTCATACGGGCCATTTCATCGTCCGCATGCTTGCCGAACAGGGTTTCCCCCGAGAAAGGCAGGTTGGCCACCCGCTGTTGCGCCTCCGGTTTGAGTGAGGTGAGGCGAATCCAAGCGTGAGGCCGTTGATTGATGCCGTGGCAGTATCCGTGCGCTGCCAGAAGAGATACATCAGCAGCCGCGCTGATGATCTGGTTAGACACCATCATCCCCTCATTTAATATCTCCAGAAAGTCTTCTTTCTTGTCACGAGGGAGGAGCTCAGCGTACTGCTGGAGGGACTCCCATAGGGCATGATCATATCGCCCCGGCAGAGCCCCGGCACTTGCAGCCTTCATGGTGGTAGATGCCGTCCCACAGACCTTTCTGCCCGCTGAATCCAGCCAACGGCTGTCCTTATCAGGCGGCACTGTCGAAGAAGGAGTGGTGGCATGCTGCTTCTTAGCCGCTGTCACAATAACGGAGTCTGAAGTTGGGTCCATTCGAAGGAAAGCCGGGTCAGATTCCGGAGCCCGGTATTTCTTGAGGAGCCTGGAGGGAGCTGCCTTCGTCACCGCCGGAGTGAGGAACAACTCCTTGGCGGGCTCCTCCAATCCGGGTTCCAACGGCAGCAGCGGTCGAGACAAATGCTTCTTGTGAAGTGTCTCGAAGATCACGGACGTCGTAGTGTTGGCACCGTCACCGTGATCCCTAGCTTAGACGTACCCCTCAACAGCACTTCCTGGAAGGAGACGATATCGTCAATCGGCGACACCCTCGTCCCTGGAGACTCCGACAGCGTTGGGGAATAATCCCTGGTGGAAGAGCCTGTGCGGGATCTGGATATGCACCTCCTGTGGCGTCGTCTAGTTCGAGGTGACGACCGACCACGGCTCCGCGATCTCCCTCTCCGGCAGGAGAGGGAGCGCGATGTTCTCGGCCTCCGCCGATCCACAGGTCTCGCAGGAGCAGGCGATGTCGGCCTAGCCGGGACCCTCGGCTGAGGGGTCCCCCTAGGAGGCGTTGGATAGCGTGGCAACAAGGCCGTCCTGGGTGGAGGCACAGGTGGAGGAACGGAGGGAAGAGGCGGTGGTGGGAGCTGAGGCGGGGGTGACTGACGAGGAGCCGGCCCACGAGGCGGTGTTCCGGCGGAGGCGGACCCTTCGGCAAAGGAGGAGGGATAGGCGTCCTAGGTTTAGTAGGCATATACACCACTGAGTACACCGAACCCGGTTACTTTGTCTTCTTCCTTGGCGACGATGGCGAACCAATCGGCGACCTCCTAGCGTCAGGACTCCTCCTGCGCTTCCTTGGCGTCGAAGAACGCCTCCTCGACGTCGAGGAACGTCTTCTCGACGTCAAACGGTAGCGCCTCCTCGACGTCGACCCGTGGCGCCTCCTCAACGTCGAACGCTTCCTCGACGGCGAACGCCTCCTCGACGGCGAACGCCTCCTCGACGGCGAGGATCCCCTCAACGCCGATCTTCTCTTCGCCAATGGCGAACGGCGGTGGCACCTCGACGGCGAGCGCCGACGCCAGGCCTTTTCTTGGCGTCGATAACTCGACGATGACGTCAACGATGTCGACGACGATGCTGTCGACGTGGTCTGTTCGGCTCCCTCGACGCCGAACGTCGACGCTGCTTCTCCCCAGAGCCCCGGGGCGATGGGGAACAGATCGTTGTCATCCCCCTCGACGCCGCAATCGACGCTGGCGGAGTAGGGGGACGCTTGCTGGACTTTCTGCCCCTGGGGTGCCCCCCAGAGGCCTCAGCATGGGCAGATAAAGCATGCCCTGACCCACCTTGTGCCTTCTGATGTCTGTCCTCGAGGCCTTGGAGCCTGATCTTCATCCTCTCTCTAAGGATCCTGGCAGAGAAGGTTTTGCAGATTTCACACTCCTCTGGGGCATGAGAAGATGGGAGGCAGACGATGCACACTCCATGTGGGTCGGATTTGGCCTTTTTTCTATCACACTCTGGGCAATTGTCAAATAAGCCAGGCATTTTGACAACACAGTGAAGAAAAAGGGCTTAGTACTTAAAAACAAGCACTACACACAAGAAAAAGTGAAAAAATCACCAAATAAACCCTTGAAAGGGAGAGCTCAATGCTCCAGGGTCCTGCTTGCAGGAGCCGGAAAAAAGAACTGAAAGTAAAAGGGACCTGCTGTGCATTCTAGGATACTGAGAGAGTTCTGGAAAGTTTTCTTAAAAGCACAGTATCCTATTTGAGCCACATAATGGCAGCCTATGGGGCTTGTCTGTCCATACCTTCCTCTCTATCATTCCAGAAGCTTTTGCTGGTAGAGGCAAGGTTTCTCTGTGAGGAAACTGGGCAAGCTGTGCTGTTTGTGTGGTTGTTTTGGTGGAATTTCTAGTTGAAGTACTGGACAGTGTAGCCTGTGGATATAGGCTACCTTATCTGTCTTTAAATAATTCTCTCTCAAGTGTCTTTGCAGTTCTGCATTGTTTGACAACTTAAGAGATTATTTTTGATTGCTTCGGGGTCCACGCACATGGGCGGGACTATTCACTAGATTATGACTATACACAGAGATCCCCTACTACAGAACATCGGCTGTTGGGGAGCTGCGCAGTGGGACTTGCGCGGGCTTGGTTCTGCATGTCTACCTGGTGTGTGCGGCGGAGATGGCGGGTGCAGCGGAGGAGGTTGCTGCTGCATCAGCGGCTGAGCTGGGAGGCGAGCCGCTACCGCCTGTTGAAGAGGAGCGGGTGGGGCAATGCTGGTGGTCAGTGGGGTGCTGGTGAACGTGGCTTTGCTCGGTTTGCTGGTGTTTGGCACCTGGCGATTGTGGCGGCACTGGAGCGGCCGGCGGAATGGTCCAGGCGACGGCACTGAGGGGGAGGCCGCCGCCCTACCCCGCATGAAACGCCGGGACTTTACTCTACAGCAGCTGCGGCAATATGGGGGTATGCCCTGCGGAGAGGACGACGTCGGAGGGGGAAGGGTCTTCTGCCCCACCGGGAGAGCGCCGTATCCTACTGGCTGTTAACAGGAAGGTGTTCGACGTGACCAAGGTCCGCAAGTTCTACGGTCCTGGTGAGGAGGGAGAGGGCATGGGAGGATGCTAGTCGTTGGTGCATGTGCATAATGGGTTAGTTAACGGCTTGGGACAGTCATCGGTAGGATTTTGTGTACTGTAGAAGCCTGCTCTGGGTTATATGGCTGTGTGTGGGTGCGGCGACATGGTATGTTTCAGTAGCATGTGGGTTACCAATACATGGAAGGGCAAGGGAAGTGGAAAGACTGAGTAAACCCCTGAACAAGTGCTCGCCATTTTTTGGAGATAAGCCCCGTCCTTTTCATACTGGGGGGCGTGTTTTTTGTTGAGTGACGGATGACGTCACAGTGAGAAAGAACGCAAAAAATATGCCCCCAAATCTGGAAAAGACGGGGCTTGAAGGGAGTGACGCCCCTCTCCTTCAATGGCTGGCCAGCATTTATGAGGCCAGCCAATGGAGAAGAGGGGCGGGTTCAAGCCCCCTTACTAAGAATCATTAAATCTCTGACAGACTGCGCAAGCGCAGCCTACGGTCCTTGACCTAAAAAGGAAGGATTGGGTCAGGAACAAGGTTTATTTTGTCAGGTTGAGATAGCAGTTTAAAACTGCACACACAGGCTGCATTGGCAGACCAGAGACATGTTTAAAGTGCTTCTTAATTGGGTGGCACAATCTGTGCTGCAGGCCCACTAGTAGCATTTAATTAACAGGTCCTTGGCACAGGTAGTATCACTTTACTAGGGACTTACAAGTAAAACAAAGGCAAAACGTTAGGGGGTAATCTCGCCAAGGACACCAGGTCTAACAAGGATGCTGTGAAACGTTACACTTCTGAATCCATAGCTGAAACTGAAATTGGGATAGGGCTACTAGGCGTAGTCCCATCCCAAACCTAGGTTAAGCCAATGAGCACTATTGTGCAATGGTTAATTTGTGTCTACTAACCTTCTCAACAGCACAAACAACGACATTTAGGTGAGCCTCCCAGACTATGAGAAGGTTACAGAATGTGGCATGGACTGAGTCAATGCTCACATTCTGTGTGTAGGAGTTTCTTACTTGCTTCATATTCGCCATAAAAGGCTGTATCTATGCCAGGTGTATGAAGAATGCCACATCCATGTGACATAAGGTGGCCTAATTTGGCATCTCTGCTTCTGAATCTCACCCTTTAGCAGTATGCCAGAAATTATAACCCGGAAGGAAAAGACTGCAAAATCAAGCACTCTCATGATGACACACATGCACACATGACACACAAATGTACTACTTTACAATCTCGGCGAGCACTCACCTGGACATGCCCTGTCGAATACACTCGAAGCTGGACTGAGGCTTATCCTTATTCTCACGCGAGAGGTAGAAGGTGAAGACGCGGACTGCATCATTGGGGCCTGTATCCGATGCAGGGATTTTGATATACTGTGAGAAAAGGTGAAAGTAATGTGTCAGAGAAAGCAGTGAGGGGCAAAAGGAAGGCAGTGAGGACTACAGAGAGGAGAGGTTCCAGGAAAATCCACTCTCACTAAAGAGACCTGAAATGAGTTTCCGAGACCCTGGGCGTGAATAACCTCTCGAAAGAGAATTGCTAAACTGAATATCAGGCCCAAGCTGTTCATCAGTGACCAAACCACTAGCATCATGAACTTCAAATCATGTCAGTAGGTTCAAGACACTTGACAGAGGTTAGGTAAAACCTAGCACAATGAAAAATGTGAATATGAAACCACTTACGCGATGCTTGAAGTTCAAGAAAGAGTCAAGATTACACCATCAAAAGTGCAAATATTAAGTAACATGTGAAGGTGCCAAAAAAAGATGGAGCAAGGTTATTTTAAGCTAGAGCTGAGAAAGCACGAGCAAACTCTTCAGCGCGTCCTACTCCTGAATACTGCTGCCTCAAAGACAAAGCCTAAACAACAAAGCATACACACAATGGCAAACTATAGATAATGTATTATTTCACAGGCATTCACATGATTCCACACCCTTCCAGGGTCCTTCTAAAATCATCATTGGCACTGTCAATCATGTTGGCTTTGGCATACTGAAAAAGTTTTCTTATGCATCAGAAAAGGGCCCAGGACAGGTAAGATATGGCAACAGCTGTGCAAGCTACCCTCCGACACAGAGCAGGTACTGCACAGGCGGCTTTGCAAATACCCACCTTCACACAAAGAGCAGGTACAGGACAGGCAGGAGCAGTGGCCAATCCCGTTGTGTGATGGGGAGAACCTTTCGGAAGGTGAACAGTCAACACACTCATAGCTGCATAGTTGGTGGTAGAGGCCCACGGTGGGGGCTGTAAAATCAGGAAAGAGATCATCCAGGCCAGAATCACAAAGGTAAGCCTGAACCCCACACATTAAACGGGCCCGAGGTCTACAAACCGTTTTGCTCTGAACCCCCTAAGGAAAATATTTTTACATTGGGCCTCCCGTCAAAACTTTACTGCAATATTTGAGGGAGCGGTGGGACTGGGCTGGAAAGGTCATTTTCTGGGGTATTTTTTCTTTACGTCATGATCCACACTAAATGTGAGACTTCTAAAAGAACAGATACACAAAACAGAAATTGACCAAAAAACACTTCTCACCATATTTGGGTTATTGCGACCCTCTCGCACTCCTAGACCTCAATGCAACAGGACCTGCTGCACTTATAATAGCTAAGGCCCTGAGTCACAGGCTGTCTCCTCGGACTCTTTCACCCCTTATTTACCATGCCTGACCATCATGCTAATCAAGGGTGTAGCTATAAAATGTAAATACCCCCCCCCCCCCAATTTGAACCAAAGCTCTTAT
Organism: Lissotriton vulgaris; assembly: GCF_964263255.1. Taxonomy (NCBI): domain Eukaryota; kingdom Metazoa; phylum Chordata; class Amphibia; order Caudata; family Salamandridae; genus Lissotriton; species Lissotriton vulgaris. The sequence goes on along the minus strand of NC_141687.1, from coordinate 1,980,409,039 downwards.
GGGACCAAGCAAGCAAAGAAAGTCATTGCAGCCCTCCTCTCTTGTCTCTTCCATCTAAGCATCTATCCAGTCATGCTTCAATTCACCCACTGAAATCCACCTTTCAGCTTTATATTCTTTTATTCATTCATCCATCATGCAGACTTTCACCATTAAGTCTATCAATATCCAAACCTATCCATCCATAGCCAAACATGTCCACCAAACCTCCTTTCATTCATCCATCCCTACATCCACGCTTTCACTCATCCATCCTTTGAGTTATCCATCCATTCTTTCGCTCATCCATCCACTTTTTACTCTACCCATCCACCCATTCACTCAGCCATCCGTCCTGTCACTCATCCATTCACCCTTCCACTCATCCATTTACTCTTTCACTCATCCCTCCATTCACTCACCAACACCCCCACACTTTCGCTTCAATTATGAGTGTTTGTCTGCTGAATTGCATTCTGAAGAGGCCCACTTGCAGGGGGAAAAAAAGGATCTTCCACGTGTTGCCCGCCTCTGTGCAAACAAGGCTGCCCTCAGGCATGAAGCTAGCAAGGAATATTACACCCCAGGCCTCTTTTGTAAAGGGAAACAGTCATAACTATTATATAGTGTATGCCTCACACATCGGGGTCCATCTGCTCCTGATTCACTAATGAGAAAGTGTATGTTTAATGGATTTATAAAAATGTTTTCCACCAGGTTAATCTGATTACCCATTACTAAAATGCATTCTTTGAAAGCACTTGTTTTTATCTTAAACACTAAATAATTTTGTGGCAGCCTATCTTTTATTCAGGGTAACTGGATTTATGATTTGGTGACTCTGCAGCCACTGTGTTTTCCACATTCGCCACAAAATCCATCATCTTTTGCAGAGTTTAACCAAAACATTGTCTGTAGCTCAAACGGATCAAGCTCCCAAAACGTGTCCCTGAGCAGTGGAAAGTTCTTATCAATGGAAAGCCCTTTGTAGTGGAAAGTCCTTCGCAAAGTGACTACTTATCTTTCAATTACTCATTGCTGTATTTGGGTGTTCGACTGGTACTAATCAGGTACAATCTGAGCCCAGATAGTACAACCATGTGTAAAAATATAAAATACAAATTACAAAATGTGCCGCATTGTGCCGCAAAATTTGCATTTTCTTGCTGCTTAATTTAGTCAACCCTGTCACATAATTTGGTCTTCCACTGCTACATAATTTCAGTGGCCTTGCTTATACTGTGTTTAATACTATTTTAAAATAATGACATATTCAAGTGATTGCTGTTACCGGCTGGAGCTTCTTAGCCCCAAATAAAAATAAGTCACTCTTCCGAACGGTGCCAACCAGGATTTAATTCTGTGACTCTCTGGTCTCACAGAGACATTTGAAATGGTCGCATTAACCAAATGAAATTTCATTACGTAAAAGAGTCCCGTACCCACCAGCTTAATTTGCATTTATTTGTTTCTTAACGTGTGTAATTAGTTTTATAGGCAGTTGTCTAAGGGTGGAAAAAAACAACAAAATACTTTACAATATTTTATTAACTTTTGCCACCTCTTTGATCCGGCTACCACAGACTTCACTATTACAATTGACATGCTTTATTAAGTACTTGAAACGATAAATGAAGATAGCCTGGAAATGCGACAAATAATCAAAGTCGGGCTTCGAGGCCAGGCATTTGTGCCTCCCGGGGAACAATGCGATGGACCCACAGGGGGGTGCGCCCACCAGTTTGAAGACCTTTGCAATGGGCACTGAAACATCACTCCTAGGAGTGGGGCAGGCATGAAACGAGAACCACAATGCCAGGGAGCAGCGGCATTAAGGGTAGGAAGCGAAGGAGGGCATAGGCCTGTGGCCTTTGGTCATGAATTGTGCCAGATAGCTGCTCCCCTCATCCTATACATAGAGGCCACCAGAATCTTCCAGCTGCCTCAGCCTCGAGCAATGGCTCTTGGAAAAGGCAATGAAGCTGTTCACTGTGTATAAAGACCCCATCTCAGTTACTGTTCTCCCCAACCAATAAATCTGGCAAGAATTTTGCCAGCCAATCTCAGGATGAATCCATCACCCAATCGAAGATCTTCGCCCTTGTTGAAAACAAACAGAATGTATTTCTACCTATCAGGGCCGTATTACACATGCAGCGCATTTTCCTTCTTTGCGCTAGGCACAAACAAGTAGAGTGCGCCATATGCCATATTAAAATAAATGCGCTGCCGGAGGGGGGGGCGGGGAGGGGGGCAGGGCATGCGAGTGAAATACAGAGCGGCTTTGAAGCAGTCGCTCCGTGCTTCACTGTGCAGGCAGCAATTTGCCTGCCCTTTTAAGAAGATTGAGAGATCCCCTTGCATGTGGGTGCAGTGAGTGACAGCACCCACCTGCAAAGGCATATCTAGGGGGTCTATAGGACCCCTTTTACCACCCTCCGTAGGTCTGCCATCAGGAGGCACAGACAGCGAGCCTCTTCACAGCTTTTCTCCCTTTGCGTTCACGTCTATAATATGGTGCAGGGCCAGAGGCAAAAAGAGTCCCTCATTTGCATGGTGCCACACCACCATGCAAATCAGGGAACGATCTCTGATAATAGTGCTGGCGCTATATGTGCACCAGCGCGATCTGATTTACAGACGCCCCTTTAATAATACCAAAGTGCCCGGGGCACGCAAAATGGCGCAAACACCCATTGCGCTCCCGGGGACCTTTGTGTAATATGGTTGTGAGCCCGTAGGGGCCACACGTTCTAACCCGGTTTGTTGTATTTATAGGGAAAAGACACAAGTTAAAGGAGTTCTAACCAACAATGGTGTTCAGTTTCAAACACCGCACCATCCAAGAAAATTCTAGACAGGAGGTTGGAAAAATGGGATGGAAAAGAGAGTGCAATGGCTCATTTCCTTTTCCATCAAGGCCAGCATATTGCTTCTTACACAGGCTGTGTTTGGATGGATCAAGATAGCCCGTTTACTAGAGCGTTGATAATACAATTACTTTCATCTCCACGTGTAACTCAACATCCTCAAAAAGGTTTTCAAGTCAGTCTAAGAGAAAGTGATCAAGAAACACGTGTTTGGCAAACAATATTAGCACCGTTACTACAATTACTGCTCGGTAGTATTAGTTTACACAAACAAGGAAAATAGATTTTCTCAGTTTGCTTGTTTGCGTGTTCCGCCTTCATGGTATATGAAAAACATATGGTTTAAGGAAAAACAACATATTAAGATGGCCAATTAATTGCCAACCTGTAGTAAATCTGCCAACCCGAGGCAGCGTTCATCTGCATTCAGGAGGATGTTGCGTCTTGTTTACATGTGTAGGCGATGCGGTGAGTAAGTGTAGAGGCAAAATGTAGAGTGAGGGTACTTAACACACCCTGGGTCTCACCACTGCAACTACAATAGTATCGCCCAAGAAGTGCCAAATGGAACAAAACGTAAATATCACACTCAAGGTAGGGTAAAGTCAACATTAAACAATCTTTGCACCGCTTGGCCCTACCATGCAGCAAAGGCGTGAACCTTGTGTTGATGACAAGCTCTCCCTCTAATGCACAGTAATGAAATGAGGAAGGGCTAACCTTCTGCCACCCTGCTCTCTTCCAGCATCAGAGTAAAGTGTATTGGACTAAACCAGAAGCAAGGAGACAGAGCTTTCAGACTGGGATTTGAACTGTCTTCAATTGAATAACAACAAAACATACAGAGGATGCAACAGTAAGGGCGGCTACAATTATGCGATTTAAACAACCATGTAAGGCTAAAGGTACCAGACCTCAGTCTGCACTTTAAAAAACTTCAGAAGATATTTTACCTAATTATATCATAAAAGAGGAGGAGGGTGTACTTGGCCAGGGGCAGACTTTACACTGTTTACGCACCAGTTCGATTTTTTTCTTGCAGGATAAGGTGAACTACTTCTGGCCTTCTCCTGCCATAAGTTGATAAAACATCACACTCATCAATGCGAACTTAATTTCTGGCCTGGTTGTATCAAATAAAAGTAGCACTGTGCGAGTGTACCACAGTTGGGCACAGTGCCTCAGGCAAGAAGTAATAGAGGTATCCACATATCAACGTGCACATGTATGTGTTCAGAGATTAACCCTCAGACGCAGATCTAGGCAGGCAAGGTGGCGTCAGTGAGAAGGAAACGCACCTGAGTCAGGAGTTGATAGTGCCACCTGGAGGTAGGGTGTTAGCTGAAATGAAATGCACTAAACTTTGTGACATCTCTGGGGGTGGTTTCTAAAAACCACTGAAATGCTGAAAAAAACTTCAGATAACTTAGTAGTCTTAAGACTTTATTTGCAACGTCACTGCTTCTCACGACCCAACAAGAACCATTCTGCTAAAGGTCAATTAAACATGAATTCCAACTTAAAACATCGAGGCAGCCACAGAGGAATATGGATCATTTCCAAAGTTTTCTTTAACCTCCTCCAGCACCTGAAGAAGTGCTTTGGCTTGTCGCCAGAGGTATATACTAATGATGTTTTAATCAAATGGGTCTGAATATTCTATTTAAAACCCACCTTGAGATAATGCCAATACTCCACAAACCACGCTCTACTGCTGTCTCAAGTTAGGCTGTATGCAGGAAGTCATAAATGCCACTTAACACACTGACAATATGGCATGATCAGCAAGAACCCCATCCAGTAAGCAGCACCTTCCACCTAACACCACTCTCTACACTTTACTTTTCTCACACACATAGGGATACACTGACCCCCAGGCACTTTCATGTGTACAACACAGAACCAAAGCCATACAGCTTGTACAGCACTGCCATCTCAACAGCACCCCTGCATCACACCAGCATACAGCTTAGATTCATTCATGTAAATTCAGCTTAAACATAGCACACCTTCGTGCATACAACATCACATTGCAATCTACCTGGCTAATGGTGCAGCCAATAAAACTAGCTGCACTGTTCGAAAAAACAGACAACTGACTACCTAGCTCAAATAAAGGTAGCAAACTCCTATGGCACACCCATCAATATACAAAACACCCTACAATGGTCCTTAACCAACAGAAAAACAACAAGCAGTTGGAAGGAATGCTTGAATTAATCGCACAGGCTGCATTACAGACTATCGTTTTTAACCCACTGTGCCAATCTAGACAGAGACCCACCTTATGTAAATGAGCATTGGCCCTGCTCCTATACGAAGAGTCCAGGCCGAACTGCCAGGGTAGGTCCCCTGAAAATGGGAACAGAAGTAACCCCAGACCTATTTCAACCAACTTTCCTTCCATCACGGTCTTGTTTTTGCTTAAAAAAACGATAACCTAACACAACACATAAAATGGAGTCTGCAGGGCCCACTGTACAAAACCAGCGTTGTCAGTGTCTCTGTAATTGATTGGCAGCTCCTGGGAGAATTAAGTTCTTTTTGCACGAGACATGAGGAACAAGCGTGGATAGAGCAGTAGGGTGGCGGCGGGATGCCAAATTTAATTGGCAAAAATGGTTAGAACTTAGCCAGGCAGGTATAACATCTTTGTGGTCTTTCCACATAACAAAGTGTTCAGACACATAATTTCTTCTGCACCAACCACGCCCCACTGGGTGAACTGCCTGGTATTCTCAATGGTCTGTTCAGATTTCTGAACATTCTGACTGGTAAGCAAACACCAGAGGGCATGACTCTTGGGTTCAGGAAAAGAAAAAAAAGATCTTGGCTACATGCTTTTTCGTTTGCCTGTTTAGCATTTATTGTTTAGGGCGCAAGTTAAAGCCTTTACACGGACGGTGATTGTTGCAAATCTTTTTTTTGTTGTTACCTTGAAAATGATACACCAGACATGCTTGACTAAGGTGGGTTGCGATAATGCAGACAGGCACGTCATTTTCCAAATATATGTCAACAGGGGTTTATGCAGTAGCAATTTCAGAAGAATCTGAACAAATGCCGAGTTTGGAGGCAGTTCTGGTGCGCAGGCACCAGCGAGATCTCGATGAAAGCTGCACCGGCTCCAGAGCCCGTTCCACTGGGGTCCCTGCCGTTCAACAGCGACCTCCCTGGGGGCCACTGTTTACGGGCTGTGGGCCCCAGCAGTTTTGCTGCCTAATTGTCAGGTTATTGAGTGCATCATCTGGTGGTCCCCCCGAGGCAGAGGCTTAGCGCCATTTTTAGCACATTGGATTATCCAGTGGTCTCCCCGGAGCGCGCGCGCTCTCCGGTCTGAAGTCACTTTTCTCGTTCCGGGGAGAGGAAGGAGATGGAAGCCCGGCCTGTTTTCACAGTCAGGAATTCACCTGGCTCTGGGTCGGGGTATGGTGTAGGGTACTGGGGAAGACGCTTCACGCACGCGGATTGTATTGTAATTGCATTCATATAGCGCTTACTAGCCCTGACGAGGCGTCAAAACGCTTTTTCGGCGAGTAGCCCGCTACTCCGGGACCCATAGAGGATTAGTGTTGAATTAGTATAGTGAAACATGCAAGTAAATTTTAAGTGGTGGATAGGTTAGTCAGTTATTTGGATTTGGAATGATAGCAGAAAGATAGAGGACGACAAAGGTTTGCATTTATATAGCGCTTGTTGACGCACGCTATTCAGGAAGCCTAGAAAAGATTAGTGGGGAATTAATATGGTGAAATATGAAGTAATTTCAGTGGTGGATATTAGTCAGTTACTGGGAGTGAGAAGGATAGCAGAGGGATAAAAGGGGAAGAAAGATTTGCATTCAAATAGCACTTGTTACCCCTAATGGGTGTTGAATCGCTTTTCTGGCCAGTATCACGCCACTCCGGAACCCATAAAGGATTACTGTTGAAAATGAGTATAGTAAAAAAAAAATGAAGTAATTTGAGTAGTGGATATGTTTATTCAGTTATTTGGGTAGTATATTAGTATAGTTTAATATGGAATTTGAGAAGTGAACATGTTAGTCTGTTAATTTCGATTGAAAAGGATAGTGGAGGGATAAAAGAGTGAAAGATTTTTTTTTTTTTAGGTCTTAGCAATGGGAGGAGGCTTTTGGATGAGTAAAAAGGAGTTTTGGAGGGGAGGACTCAGAGGAAAGAGTTTAGAAAGGTATGCTTTAGGACATGGGTACTCACAAACATTCTCTCTGGGGCCAAATTTACACTGTGGTTTGTGTCCGAGGGCCGCACCAGTGGGGGCGGGGTCAGTGGAGGAGGGGGCGGGGCAAGAACAACAACAAAAAACTGACCCTGAGGTTGATCACTGGTCCCTGCAGCGGACACGTTTGTCCACTGAGCCACCAGACCCGGCATACTCACATCTCTCTCTTTCTCTGTCTCCCTCCCTCCCTCTCCCTTACTCTGTCCCCCTCTCTCTGTTCTCCTCCCTCTGTCTCCCTCCCTCTGTCTCCCTTTCCCTCCCTCACTCCGTCACTCCCTTTCTCTCCCTCCCTTTCCCTCCATCCCTTACCCTCCCCCCTTTCCCTGCATCCGTCTCCCTCTCTCACTCCCTCACTCTGTCTGTCTCCCTTTGCCTCCCTCGCTCTGTCTCCCTTTCCCTCCCTTACTCCATCACTCTGTCACTCCCTTTCCCTCCCTCACTCTGTCTCCCTTTCCCTCCCTCACTCTGTCTCCCTATCCCTCTCTCACTCCCTCACCCGGTCTCCCTTTCCCTCCCTCACCGGTCTCCCTTTCCCTCCCTCACTCCCTCCCTCACTGTCACTCCCTTTCCCTCCCTCCCCCTCCGTTTCCCTTCCTCCCTCCCTCCCTTTCCCTCCTACCCTTTCCCCCTCTCACTCCCTCACCCGGTCTCCCTTTCCCTCCCTCACTGTCACTCCCTTTCCCTCCCTCCCCCTCCCTTTCCCTTTCTCTCTCCCTTTCCCTCCTTCCCTCTCTTACTCCCTCACCCGGTCTCCCTTTCCCTTCCCTTCCCTTTGTCTCCCTTTCTTTACCTCTCCCTCTGTCATCATACCCTGCCTCTGTGTCAGCCCGGGCTGAGACAGCTTCGGAGCACACACACACACAGCCGCACCGAGCGCATTAACAGGTCTTTAAAAGACCATTAGCATGTTAATGAGGCTGTGTCGTTCACCTCTAAGCGCCCCTGCAGCTCCACTCGAACTATGGCAGGAATCGCCCGGCGGGCCCCCACAGAGCACCAGAGTCTGCGAATTGCACTGCTGTAACTTAGTTTGCAGACACTCTTTAAAAAAATAAATACATTTAAAACACTGATATGATGTGTGCAAGGTCCGCGGGCCGCCAACAGCCCGCGGGCCGTACTAGGAGTACCCCTGCTTTAGGAGATCGGTATAGTAAAAGAGGTGTCAGATGATACAAGGAGGGGTAGAGTAGGAGAGAGTCTAGAAAGGGTTATTTTGGCAATCATAGTAGTGGTATGGGGTTTGGAATAAATGAGAGTGGATGTAGAGGATATATTGATAGATGTATAGGATGAGAGATAGGGTAGTGCATTGAAAGGAGTAGTAGAAGAAGTTTGAGATGAGTCAGAAGGTTGGGCTAGAAGATATATTGAGCGAAGTATAGGCTGGGAAATAGGGTAGTGCATTGGAAATGCTAAATTAGAAGAAAGTGATAAATATGTAGATCCATAATTACATTGAAAGTATATAGATACATAAAGGAGGTAAGTATATGTAGATTAAAGATATTGATAGAGGCACAGGATGAGAAATAGGGTAATGCATTGGATATGCTTTTTCAGGAGAAAAGTAAGACACACAGATCCAAGTACATGGAAGGTACATGGATGCACAATGGAAGTATGCACATGTAGACCAAAGATGATTTTTATTTATTTAGTATTATTATTTTTTCTCTCAACGACAATCATTTTACATGTTTATACAAAGTAATACACAAATATAGGTACCTATCTATAGTGAAAAAAATGCTTGTATACAGAGGGTTATGCTGTAAATTTCTGTTTGCGTATGGTGCTTATGTGGGGAAGAGCCACATCTGGAGTCGTTTTCTGAAGATAAGGTGGTTGTCGGTGGACCTTATGTTGGGGGGTAAAGAGTTCCATAGTTTGGCTGCTTTAACAGAGAAGGATTTGCCACCCATGTTTTTTTCTTGTATGGTGGGATTTTGAGGCAAGATGCTCCTTTAGAGTGGAGGTTCCTTTGTTGAATGTGTTTGGTGATTTTATTCCTGATGAAGAGCAGTCCCATTCCATGTATTGCTTTGTGTGGGATACAAAGCAGCTTGAACGTTGTTCTTCTGGCAACCGGTAACCAATGCAGGGATTTCAAGGCAGGGGAGATGTGGTCTCGCGGTTTGATATGCAAGAGTAGTCTGGCAGCCGAGTTCTGAATTCGTTGTAGTCTTTTCATGGTCGTTAAAGGTGATCCATGGTAGAGGCTATTGGTGTAATCAAGTTTGGACAGAACAAGGGAGATGGTAGCTTGGACCTTGTGTGGAAATCCCAAATGAGGGAAAATTTGTCGCAGCGTTTTTATAGTAGCAAAGCTTGATCTTGCTAGTTTATCCACATGGGCATTCATCAACAGCTTAGAGTCCATGGTCATTCCAAGGTTTCTTACTTCCTTCAATACTTAAGGCAGTGATCCCAGTTCATCAGGCCATGCGGCAAGCAGGTTGTAATTTTTCCAATTGCCACACGTGAATATTCCAGTTTTAGAAGCATTCAATTTGAGATGGCTCCAGGTCATCCACTGATCCACAGCTCTGAGACAGCTGAAAATTGGTGATTTTCCAATGTCTTTGTAGCATTCCAGTTGAAGGAGTATTTGCGTGTCATCTGCATAGTTATAGCACGTGAGGTGAAATTTATTGATCAGTACTGGTAATGACTTCATCTAGATGTTGAAAAGCATGGGTGAGATGATAGAACCTTGAGGGACCCCTGCTTTTGTGGAGTATGGTTTGGATGAGAAAGGTGGGGTATGGTTGACATTAGTTCTGTTTCGAAGGTAGGACGCTATCCAGTCTAAAGCAGTTCATCTATGCCGGCTTCAAAGTCTTTGTTTCAGAGTGTCATGGTCAACCATGTCAAAGGCAGCTGAGAGGTCCAAGAGGAGTAGCGCAGCCAGCCCGTTGCGGTCAACTGTATTCTTTGGGTCATCCCAGATGGCAAGGAGGGCAGATTCAATGCCTCTTCCCGGTCGGAATCCTGTTTGGAAGTCTGAAAGTATGTCATTCTCTTCAATGAATTGTGACATCTGGTTAACGCTGCTCTGTCTGTCAGTTTGCCCAGGACCAGTCCATTTGTAATGGGTCTGTAGTTGTCAGGGTTCAGTGGGTCCAAGTTTGTTTTCTTCAGTAAAGGGTGTATGTATGACTTTTTGAGTTCTTCTGGAAATATTCCAGTAGTTAAGGAATCGTTGATGACTCTTCTTACTTGAGTGGCAGCAGAGGTTGTTAAAATAATTGTGTTGAAAGTATGTGCCGGACAGGGGTCGGAAGGGCTGCCGGCAGGCCTGCTTGCTTTGACCAGGTCCATAAATTCATCGTGTGAGAAGTGTTGGAAGGAACGGAGAGGCGTGATTAGAGCATTCTTGGATTGTTGTTTTGTACAAGGGTTAGTGCTGGTGCTTTGTTTCTGGTTTAACTACGATTCCAATGTGTCTGCTTTGTCCGTGTAATGATTTGCCAGTTTGTCTTTGAAATCTTGAGTAACAGGATGAGTATTTGTTTTGAGCCAGGTATGTTGCAGCTTTCTAATTTGTTGTTTTATGTCTTATTTCTATGTTTCTCCAAGGCGCTTTTTTTCTTTTGTTCTGTTTTGTGGTTTTGAGTGGTATCAGGATGTCAAAAGCTTCCTGTAGCCACTTATATAGATTTTGAACAGAATTAGACTCTCTCTTGTGGAATTACTCCATACAACACAGTTTGAGGTCATAAAATTTCTTATTTGACCCCAGAAGAAGATTCCGTGGAGCTTTGTTAATGATTGCGTGAAAAAAATAAGAGGAAGTATTTCGACGATGCCATACCACAAGTAGCAAATACATTGCAAATCGTGGTAAATAGAATTATTTGCTAGATAAGGCAAGTCCCCCAACCACAGACATGAAACCAACCAAGATCCAAATGTACTCACCCCCACCCTAAGTCTTCAAAGGCAGTGGCCCTAAATATATGAACCCAAATTACTCCACTGCATGAGGGCAGTATCCCAGGCTTTTAACACAAGGCCTGGAGAAACCCTTTCTTGAGCCTGGCAATCACAGAAATGTTTCAGCATGTGCAAGATTTTGAAAAAAAATGGTGGCGTGCTATGACTGTATGGTCACTTGGACTCAACCCATCATCGTCTGCCTCTACAGTGAGGCCTCTCTTGAAACAGCACCCCGAGACACAGTTGTACATCAGGTTTTAACAGTCACATGTGGCACCAATTCCTAAATACGTCAATATACTTAGAAGACACTATGCTGGCTTAAGATCACAATTTAAACTAGCAACTGCCAGGAAATAAAGTCTTGAGGTGCAAGCAGAACTTTTAAGGCCATGTCAAAAGCTAAGAGCACTTTGTTTTTTAAACAGTGTGGTCCCAGATATTTAGAATCTAGTCAGCTCCAAGAATACGGATGACTAGGTACTTTGAAGTCTGCATTTGAGGCGATATAAATGCTCTCATGCACTCACTCATTGACTCACTGATGCAGTGAGCGGTTCACTCGCGCACCTCAACATATATATACTCCACCTGCGACTCGGTATTAACAAAAGGCTGACTGTGCAAGAGAACAGCCAGTCACTCCACCGACACAAAAAAAGCTTGGCCAGGACAGTGGTGCAGCTGGCTAGCTGCCAGCTGAGTTGGCGCAGGGCCAACTTGGGTTTGAAGAGCTGAGATGGGATTAGCTGCAGTGCACACATGAGCAGAACTGAACCTATGGCTTTCCCACCGTCCAGTCTGTGATGGGCACTATGCCATATAGCGACTTTATGTAGTTATTCAACCCTGTCCCCTTTTAACCTCTGCCTCCTTTTGCCACAGTGGGTTGCATTTTCAGTGAAGCGGATTCAGAAATAGTCATCTGTGTGTGCATACCCACATAAACACAAAAAAGTACTAGGTCAGCAGATGTAAGGGTAGCAGTGAGGGACGGAGACCGGAGTAGGTCATTTTCCCTGCAATCTGAGCGAAGGCTGGGCACGAGGCAGCTGGGCCTGGCACATAAACCATGCCTGATTTAGTCCCTTACAGATCAGGTCATTTTATGTTATTGACAAGTTGGTTACAGTCAAACTAAAACATACAGTTCCACATACTGCACAGAGCAGCAATGAAAAACCCATCAGGTCACCTACGTACAAGAGCTCACCGCACTGGTCACTACCAATAACCAAGTTAGACTCGTATCAGACTAGAATTGTGCATGTACGAAATCAAAGATGCCACCGACTGCTGAAGCGGGAGAAATGCCCCACAGGACAACCTTCTCCCGCACAAAAGGCGAGTGGTGAGGGTCTGTTTCAGATACCACTGCAGCCCAGTCTACTTCCGTCACCAGACGTTCCCCCCACACCTTCCTGGAGTGCACTAAGCAAGACATTCCGAACCTAAATGGAAACAACACGGTGCACACTAGCGTGCACACAAAAGATAACCCTTCCAAACATTGTTGTGTGACCGACGTGAACATTCTGTAATGTCCCAAGTGAGCCACACCTACCCAGAGAAAGCCCCATCCCTTGCTCTGCAACATCTGCCTCTCTGGAAGGTTCCCAATGGAAGTTACAAGGTGAGAAGACACACATTGTCCCTGTGAAGTGCAGGGTACGTATAAAGCAAATCACCCTGTAGTGCTTTATGACACATAAAAATCCATAGGACGTGGCTTTGGTCGTGCTTTACTGCACAGTACACCTCTGGTCATTATCAATGACATACTTTTTAAAATACGCGGCAGAGGAGCGCAAACCCATGGTATGTATTGTGCACGGATGTGACGTCATCCGGGTACTTCTTAGAGCAAAGAGCCCACTTCACCTTGAACCAAAGCACTTAACATTTTTTGCACTTAAAATCTGACCTACTAAGACGCTTCAAATGAAAGGGTCTGGTTTTAAACTGCAAGCAAAAATGTTTTTTAAAAAATGTGATCCAAAATAGCGACTAATTAACAATTGAAATGCTAGTAGTTAAAACAAACACATCTTGTTTCCTTTACAAACAGTGCTCTATCATCTTATTTTACCATCAACAAAAAGAGCTGTTAATAATAACCATGTATAGGATTCACACAAAGTGGAGTTTTTCAACAGTGCAGAACTTCTGACTGGGCCAACAAAGTTTCACCAAGGCCTAACTTTTGTCGGTGATGTCACTGAAAAGCACTCAGATCACCGTCCTCTCCCTACAGCCCACCGGTGAGGGCGTTGTCAAGGTTCAAAGCTGGGTGTTGTCAGAAACATGCGAGTGACCAGACAACTCCGGGTCTGACTAGGAGCAGTCAGAATTTACCATGGCATAAAATCTGACACCCTGGGGTTCAAAATGTATAGGGTGCAATAAACCGAGTTTTTCTCGCTAATAATCAACCCTCCCCCCTCCCACCCCCCCCCCCGCCCGCCACCCTTTGAACTCCATCATTGTTTGACCTGTCGAAATGTAACAGAGATCAGATTTTACCGCTCCGGCTACCCAGAAGGTGCAATGAAGTCCCGTTCATTTCACAATTTTGACCCCTGCGCAAAGTGGCATTTGCCCAGAGACCAGATTGATCAGAGCCAAGTGGAATTGGGCCCTTGGGCGGATATCTCGGCCTCTGTCATAGCGCAGATGCTCACGCCTCAAGGCCAGGCCCGGCTCCAGGAATTATTATTAGGGTGGGCCAAGGGTACATTTGGGTGGGCCACTGCGGGCCAGATTTGTCTCTTATATGTCTAGCCAGACCTGCTTCCGGGCCCTCCTTTATCTCTTCTTAGTCATACAAGGCCCAGTAAAATGCACTCTTTTCCAAATCTCTTAACAAATATTATCACTCTAAAAAAGGTTTTTTTTCCATGTAATGTCCCTTTGATGGGAAGAGGAGGTTTCTGAGGTGGGAGTATCAGGCAAGTGACACTACTGGGGCTCCCTCTGTGCGACCCTTCAGGGAGAATCCCTCTTCATTACTACCTCCACCTGACTCTGCAGCGCACATCCTTACAGGCTTGATTATCCAATTTTCTACCATCCCTCTCCAGTGCACCTCATCTTATAGCTGACCTTGGGTCCCAGCCCAGCCACTATCCAGTTCCACTCTCATTGTTTCCGGAAAAAACATTCGTAAAATCACCTTCAAACTTGAAACATTGAAAATAGCATTAAATGTAATTAGCATGTACTTTAAAGAATGTTCCACCGTTGCCCTAATGACCCGACTGTTAAATAAATAACAAAAAACTGAAAGGCCATGACAAGGCCGCTTTAGTGCTGGTGCAAAAGTCTTTTTGGCACCCCACCAATGACATCTTTCTCCGTAGATACCTTTACTACCACCCACCCACAGTGCCCTTCATCTCTCCGTAGCCTCACCCCTTCATGACCTCCTCCTCAGACTCCTTCACTACCACCCTCCTCCAGTGTCTCTCATATCTTCATAGCCCTCCACCCCATGACCTCCTCCTCGTATTACCTCACTGCCACCCTCCACTAGTGCCCCTCATCTCTCCGTAGCTCCCCCCACCCCATGACCTCCTCCCCGGATCCCCTCTTTGCCACCCTCCAACAACGCCCTCATCTCTACGTAGCCCCTCCCCCTATTGACCTCCTCCTCGGATTCCCTCACTGCCACCCTCCACCAGTTCCCCTCATTTCTTCGTAGCCCCTCCCCCTATGGACCTCTCCCTCGGATCCCCTTTGCCACCCTCCAACAATGCCCCTTATCGCTCCATAACCCCTCCACCTATTGTCCTCCTCCTCGGAATCCCTCTATACTACCCTCCACCGGTACCCCTCATCTCTCTGTTTATAAACAACAAGGGAGCCCCAATGAGTCAGCACAGGACCTCGGGGAACATAATGTTTTCAAACAACAATGGTCCCATGCACAAATTATGAACAGAGAAATAAATATAGACAAGATTGATCTATATTGGTTTTGACATGTCCAGCCGGACAGAGGTCGCAATCTTTACTTGATCAATAAAATTAGAACAAAGAATTCCTTCAACAATTCACCGTAGTGGGGCACAAGCCTGCACCCAAGCACACACAGGCAATTACCGTTTACAGAAGAAAGGAACAAAGCAGGGCTATTAGGCAAAAAACTGAGGGTTTCTGTGAATTACAGTAAGACAGAAAATCCAAGAAGCACCTTTACACATACATAGTACATAATATACGTTCTGTATAGGGTGCACATAAAGGTCAACGGCGTTTCTATCCCGCTAAGTAATCATGGGGATCATCATCAGGACAATTGGATGAAGCCTAATAATTGTTAGCCTCTATTGCCTAGGGAGCAATAACCCTGGCGTACTCGTAAATGCGAGTAGGAGAAGGCCGGTGAAGCTGCCCAGTTAAGGGGGCTTTCAAAGACGCGTCAGCTCGATCGCGTGAAATTCAAAGAGGGCCCCGGGTCAGTCGGGGTGTGTTCCTCCCTGAGAATGCTCTCTGTAGCTCCTCCCCTCCACCACATGACCTCCTCCTCGGATTCCCTCTTTGCAACCCTCCAGTAATACCCCTTATCCCTCCATAGCCCCTCCCCCTATTGTCCTCCTTCTCAGATTCCCTCAATACTACCCTCCACCGGTGCCCTTCATCTCTCTGTGGCTCCCCCCTCCTCAGACTCCCTCACTGCCACCCTCCAACAGTGCCCCTCACCACTCAGTAGCCCCTCCTCAATGACCTTCTCCTCAGATTCCTTCATTACCACCCTCATCCCTCCGTAGCTCCCCCTCATGAACTCTTCGGATTCCCCACTGCCACCCTCCAACAGTGCCCCTCATCTCTCCGTAGCCCCTCCCCAAATGAGCTCCTCCTCGGATTCCCTCATTGACACCCTCTACCAGTGCTCCTCTTCGCTCTGTAGTCCCTCTCTCATATACATGTCATTTGTTGTATAGCGCTACTCATATCAGCAGAAACGGCCGCTCCTCACGCAGCTCCCCGCATCTAAGTGGTATCGTAGCGCTTTGCAACAACACCGCTGCCTGCCTGCTCGCCTAGCTGCGTATCGTGCATTAGATTTTGTTGCGTGGCTGTGCTGATTGATTTTCCCTGATTGTGCCGCTGCCTGTGCCCCAACCTTGTGGGGATTTTGGCTCGCTGCCATTTTGTTGGATCTGTTGTTGTTTGTGCCGCCCTACCCGGATCTCCGCCCCGCTTCCCGCCTCCCAGCTGACCCTCCCACTGATACCATCTACCCCGATCCCCGTGTGACTCGCTGTGACCGCCCTGCTTCCAGCTGAAACGGCCGCTCCTCACGCAGCTCCCCGCATCTAAGTGGTATCGTAGCGCTTTGCAACAACACCGCTGCCTGCCTGCTCGCCTAGCTGCTGATCGTGCATTACATTTTGTTGCGTGGCTTGTGCTGATTGCTTTTCCCTGATTGTGCCGCTGCCTGTGCCCCAACCCTGTGGCGATTTTGGCTCGCTGCCATTTTGTTGGATCTGTTGTTGTTGTTTGTGCCGCCCTACCCGGATCTCCGCCCCGCTTCCCGCCTCCCAGCTGACCCTCCCTCGCCCCTCCCCCTTCTCATATCCATATATGACAGATGCATTTGCGCGCAGCATTCACGCGCAGCGGTCGCGCCAAAGGTAAGCCCGTCTACGCCCGTCCGCGCCTGGACCGCGCCCAGCGCCAAACCCCTTGGCCTCCGCAAACCACACTCCTCCAGCATAACGTACAACGCCGCCACCCTCCTAGCCCTTAATCCCGGACGCACACCGCAATGCTACGAAGCTGCCCCAGGATGTACCCACGGTCCTTTCGCCTGCCACTCCTGCAAATTTACCAGCATCAAGACCCATACCACTTCCACTAACCCCAAACACAGCTCCGACCCTAACCACCTGAAGTGCATCCTGCTGAACACCCGCTCGGTCCACAGACACGCCACCGAACTCTGGGATCTACTCGACACTACATCACCGGATGTCGCCTTCCTTACTGAAACATGGATGAACGCATCATCAACACCCAACATCGCCATAGCCATCCCGGACGCTTACAAGATCATCCGAAAAGACCGCACCGTCCAAACAGGAGGAGGCATCGCCATCGTCCATAAGAACACCATCAAAATCACGACCAGCTCCGACGTTAACCTTACAACCACCGAACACCTTCACTTCCAGATCCACACCGACCCTAGGACCACACTCAGAGGCACCCTTATCTACAGGCCTCCAGGAACCGGTAAACAATTCAGCGAAGACATCACTGACTTCATCAGTCCACATGCCCTCCCCTCCGAGAACTACATTCTACTAGGAGACCTCAACTTCCACCTGGAAAAGGAACACGACGGCAACACCACCACCCTTCTTGACAACCTGGCCAATCTCGGGCTCAAACAACTTGTTGACACTCCGACACATATAGCCGGACATACGCTCGACCCAATCTTCACCTCCAGCAAACACATTTCCTTCGAGCGTACCACAGCTCTCCATTGGACGGACCACAGTTGTGTTCACTTCAGTTACAAAACCACCTCGACCCACAACCCCCTTCAACCTATCCCCCGAAGAAAATGGAACAAAATCACCACCGACCAACTCCTCACATCACTCAACCAAAACCCACCCGCCCTCTCATCAGACCCAAACCAAGCTGCCATCAAATTCAAACAATGGATCACCCACAGCGCTGACGAATTAGCACCCTTGAAAAACCATCACACCAAACAAGACAGCAAAAAGGCCCCCTGGTTCAACGATGACCTTAAGAAATCCAAAAAGCTATGCCGCACTCTCGAGAAAACATGGAGAAAAAACCCAACCACCGACAACATGACCACTTTCAAAGCAGCCACCCGTAAACACCACCAGCTGATTAGATCCACCAAGAAATCAGCATTCAAGAATCGACAACAACGCCCATAACAGCAAGGAACTATTCAATATCGTCAAAGAATTCACCAACCCCACCGCAGCCTCAAACGACATCACTCCCTACCAAGACCTCTGCGATTCGCTATCCTCCTTCTTCTACAACAAAATCGCCGACATACATAACAGCTTCGAAAACACTTCAAACAAACTGTTTTCCTCTCCACCCCCTCAGAGCCTAAACCGCCCTCTAACAACCTCAGCGCCTGGAATCCAATCACCACTGAAGACACCATCCACCTAATGAATTCCATCCACTCTGGCTCGCCACCCGACCCATGTCCCCACCACATCTTCAACAAAGCAGGCTCCATCATCGCACCACATCTCTGTGATGTCATCAACTGCTCCTTCATCTCTGCTACCTTCCCAGAAAGCTGGAAACACGTCGAAGTCAGCGCCCTCCTGAAGAAACCTACAGCAGACCCCTCTGAACTTAAAAACTATCGCCCCATATCCCTCCTCCCTTTCCCAGCCAAAGTCATCGAGAAAGCCGTCAATAGCCAACTCGCCGCCTTCCTCGAATCCAACAACTCCCTCGACCCCTCTCAGTCCGGCTTCCGAGCCAAACACAGCACCGAAACCGCCCTCATCGCAGCAACAGACGACATCCGAACACTACTGGACAACGGAGAAACAGTGGCCCTCATTCTACTCGACCTCTCCGCCGCCTTCGACACTGTCTGTCACAGCACCCTCATACAACGCCTCAGCAACATCGGCATAAAAGGAAAAGCCCTGGACTGGATCATCTCGTTCCTAGCTGGGAGAACTCAGAGTCCGACTTCCCCCATTCAAATCAGAGGCCACCGAAGTCATCTGTGGCATACCACAAGGTTCATCACTCAGTCCCACCCTCTTCAACTTTTACATGAGTCCATTCGCTTCCATCGCGCGTCAACACAACCTCAACATCATTTCCTACGCTGACGACACCCAGCTGATCCTTTCCCTCACCAAAGACCCCAACACCACCGCCAAAACCAATCTTCGCAAAGGCATGAAAGAAGTAGCCGTATGGATGAAAAACAGCCGCCTTAAACTTAACTCAGACAAAACTGAAGTGCTCATCCTGGGATCATCCCCCTCTGCCTTGGACGACTCATGGTGGCCCTCGGATCTGGGCTCTGCACCCGTACCTAGACTACGGAAACACCCTCTACGCCGGAATTACAGCCAAATTACAGAAAAAACTCCAACGCATCCAAAACGCATCAGCAAGACTCATTCTGGACATCCCTCGCCAAGATCACATTACCGGCCACCTGAAAGACCTCCACTGGCTTCCGGTCAACAAGAGAATAACTTTCCGCCTCCTCACCCACGCACACAAAGCCCTCTACAAACTAGGGCCCGAATGCCTTAACACTCGACTATCCTTCTACACACCCACCCGCCAACTTAGATCCTCCAATCAAGGCCTCGGCGCAGTCCCACGTATCCAAAGATCCACCATGGGAGGGAGATCCTTCTCCTACTTGGCGGCCAAGACTTGGAACTCACTCCCCACTCACCTCCGCCTTACACAGAACCACATCTACTTCAGAAAAGAACTTAAAGCCTGGCTCTTCGATAAATAATGTACCCCTCCCCAAGCGCCTTGAGACCCTCTGGGTGAGTAGTGCGCTATACAAATGCTGGAACTTGAATTTGAACTTGTAGGGTGTCACAGTACTTTACATCAAGCACACATTATACAGAGACAATAAATAAGATAACAAGGAATGTCACAAAGTAATGAGGATTACAATGTGTAGGAATCACGTCATCTGTACTGGTAGGCAATATATTTTAAGAGTGTTTGGTCTGGAGAAGCACAAACACAGGATTTAAAGAGTACTCCAGTGGTTGCGGGTTGGCTTTACTGATTAAATTGTATATCAGACCGAACAAACTCCTTTTAGCAAATTATTTTAATGAAAGACTGGGGAAGTTCCAAGTATATAACAACACAAAAAAGCGAAGTTTGTATGCAGCTCTTTGATGACAGTTCAGAGGTCACTGTCCGATCTTAGGATTGCAACTTCTGAGCTGCAAGTAACACAAGGATCACTGTGACAAAGGCAGTAGCCCACTGAGCTGCCACATAAAATAAATTGTATCTGCATTTAAAAACTACCAATAGACAAATGCCTGCTTTCCGGCAGGATCATAAATCACCAGTTATCTGAATTTGTTTTTATTTTGGTACATCGGTGGCAGATTCACTGCAAAGGCCAAGGTTCATGTTTGGGTTGGGCCAGGCTCATCTTTGGGTGGGCCTGGCTCACCCTCTAGAAGCAGGCCTGCTCAAGGCGCTCGCTGCTGGTTGCACTGCACGCTGAGTGTTCACTGCACGGAGCTTGCCGCCCCACAGCACATCTTTCCAGACTGGAGATGTGCCCTTAGGTAGAAGACAGCTGATGGACCGCGGCAATAGGTGCATCCAGAAGGCCGGGATAAGAAGGTGAGTAGTCATACAGAGGAACCTCCAAGTCGAGGAGGCGGCCACTGCTGCTGTGTGCAGGGTTGATATGCGTACATACTGCTACTCTACCAATAATCTGGCCTTTGTAACAGTCACAATAAACTAACCATAGAGACCTGGAGTGAATATAAACTGTATACTAGACATGGTCTGTCCTCACTAAATGACCCGCAGCAGCAGCATCACAGGCACAGTGTATGGAACAGCAGTCCATGCTCCCTTCACACACACACATGCGAGGCACAGCACGTGCAGGAGTTGTGCACGCTGTTTGGAGACAGAACAGATACAAATCACCCAGCAGTGCGCATGCGTCAAACAGAACAAGTACAGCCCAGCAGATGAATAGTCCTCTCCAAACTCAGACCAGACTATTAAAGGGTAACAGCAGTGAAAGCTTCTCTCACATAAAAATAAGTAGGTCAGGGTCACAGACCTCTACAGTGAAATTGTTCTTTGTGCAGGACAAGGATGGCACAAACAATCGGCAGCAGATGCATTCTCACAGAGATTCTGGAGACCACTGCCAGGAGTTCGGCAAGCTTCCTTCACACACAGAAGAAGTGCTGTTTGGACTGGGGCAGTGCAAGCTTCCTTCACACACTGAACAAGCGGTGTTTGGGCAGAGGCAGTGCAAGCTTCCTTCACACACTGAACAAGCGGTGTTTGGGCAGGGGCGGTGCAAGCTTCCTTCACACACTGAACAAGCGGTGTTTGGGCAGGGGCAGTGCAAGCTTCCTTCACACACAGAAGAAGTGCTGTTCGGACTGGGGCAGTGCAAGCTTCCTTCACACACTGAACATGCGGTGTTTGGGCAGAGGCAGTGCAAACTTGCTTCACACACAGAAGAAGTGTTGTTTGGGCAGTGGTCGTACAAGCTTCCTTCACACACAGAACAAGCGGTGTTTGGCAGAGGCAGTGCAAGCTTCCTTCACACAAGGAGAAAGCGGTGTTTTGGCAGTGGTTGTGCAAGCTGCCTTTACACACAGAGCAAGCGGTGTTTGGACAGAGGCAGTGTAAAGTTTCTTCACACAGAAGAAGTGGTGTTTGGGCAGTGGTTGGGCAAGCTTCCTTCAGGCACAGAACAAGTGGTGTTTGGGCAGTGGCGATGTAAGCTCCCTCCATTCACAAACAGAACAAGTGGTATTTATACAGCAGCCATGCAAGGTTCCTTCACACAGCTCAGGTACAGATTAGCAAGCTTCCCATGTATACAGGATTCCCTTGCCTAGATAAACTGTGCACTGTGCATCCAGAAGCAATGCAAGCTTTCCTCGCCCACAGAAGTGTCAGAGGCTGGATAGCAGCTGTGCAGGACTCGTTCTCAAAATATGCAAGCAATCTGGGAAGCAGCAATGTATTCAACTATTCATCACAAACAGGACATGCAGAGCACATCCAGCAGCAGTGCGGGTTCTCCTGGCAAAGGCAGGCGAGTACAGCAAGGCAGCATCCGCCCTTCGTGCAGAGGACAGGTACCCCACAGTGAGCAGGGACTGCGTCCCAGAGGCATATGAAGCGGGGAGGGCGCAGGCAGGAGGCGGGAGGGAAGGGCGCACATGCTAGATAGTACAATAGTACTATAACACAAATCGTTTCATTATTTCTAAAGCCCTTTCCAGATTATCAGCAGTTATTTCACAACCTTTATTCCAGTTGCAAGGCAGCCAGGGAAGCCCAAATTGTTTTGTCCTTCACGCAGGTTGTTAGCACACCAGTCCTTTGTTGGAACTCTGTGCTATGTGGAATCTTCTATTGTGAGTTGTTGGGATGGATAGACTCAACCTCCTTTCCCTGCAGCCCACTCCACTGACCTACCCCCTTCTGCAGAAAACCTGGCGGAGCCCCAGCAGCTTGCTCAGCAGCACTAATGCGCATTCACCATGCTAGGCACATCCTGCAGCAAAAAAAACTGGATTCTGCAGATATGGCATCTACTGTAGTCCATGAGGTCAGTAGAGTTGCAGCATCAACTCTACTGACCCCGTTCTGCTACCTTATTTTGGTCCAAGGGGGGTCAGCGTGCAGCATCATTTATCCTACCCCAGTTATGGCTTCTTAATGTGGTCCATGAGGGGTGACCCTGCAGCATCATTTTGCCTCCCACAGTTCTTGATATCTTAGTGTGGTTCACGAAGTGCGAGCTTGCAGCATCCCCTTTACTCCGCACATTAGGTCATCTACTGTGGTCCACAAGGAAGGTCAGCAGCATCACCTCTAGTAACCCAGTTATGGCATCTTCCTGTGGTCCAGGAGAAGAAGCATGAGGCATCCTCTGTCACCCCCCAGCTATGGCATCTTACTGTGCTCTATAAGGGACGAGTCTGCAGCATCCTCTCTACTCCAGCGGTTGCGGCATCTTACTGTGGCCCACGAGTGGAACCTGCAGCAGCCTCGCTTCTCCCAGAGTTAATGCATCTTGCTGTGATCCATGTGTGGCAGGCAGCCCTGTAGCATCCACTTAGCTACCCAATTTGAGCATGCTACTGAGGCTCGCAGAGGTGGGAAACATCGGACAAATCCGCCCCCCCCCCCCCCCCAAACCCCCCAGCCCACCACTCATGGAGTAATCTTTTACAGCCAGATCGAGTATTATTCACAGATTCATATATCATACCCACGAGTCATCTGCTAACATCAGAATCGGGTCACTGCATTCATCCCAAACCACAAGAAGACTAGGAAGGTCTCAAAAGACAGTTACTCACAGTAGGAACACCCCCTAACACGACCCACCCACCCCACGGCCAACCCTGCAGTTCATCACCACTTCACTGGAACGCACTCACCCCCCTTACAGAGTAAACTGACAAGACAGAGACCGGTTCCCACCTCTCAACTTGTGTGCCCCTCCCCCCCCCTTGCTTCCTCACCATGCGACAGATTATTTGGATTCCGATCCACTCCCCCAACTTTGGTTGGAGCTGTGGCCCGCAAGGCCCACACTTGCTGCTGACCCGGGAGTTCGCCCAGCGCCTGTCGCAATAATGAATGACTAGCCCCTTGACTCTTAAGTGCCATGTGTCCATTTTCTGGTACCCACAACCCCGTTTTATGTTTTACCCCTCCCCTTTCCCTATCCCCTATTCTCCCTTCTCCACCCCCCATTGTTGCATTGTATAGCACCAATTGTTCTGTTCTCCGCTATAATGTACCTGTGTTGTGCAACTTACTTTAATAAAAACTGACGTCACACAAAAAAGAAAAAAGACAGTTACAAGAAAATCTGGGCCTACATGAAAGCACAGAGGATGGGCCGCTCCTCACTGACCCGCTTTGGAAAGGGCGCCTTTAACCAGACATGGTGTCCCTGTGCCCCTTCTGATACTCAATACTTTAAAGCAACAGTCCCTGGACACGAGCTGCTCCATTAACAGGGGAAATAGTTGCATCAGCATTCCTGGTCAAAGTGACTATACTGTGCAGGTTTAACTATACAATGTGAACAGACAATTTATGAAAACGTGCCCTTCCCTTTACTGGGACAATTCTACAGATAACCCCCCTTCGAGATGGCAGAGTGACATTACACACATTTAACATCAGCTCATTCATGATAACCTAATTCCTCATTATTTGCACTCACATGAGCTTTATAGTTGCCCTTCTTATTATTAGATGAACTAGACGTACCACTACATGGAGTAATAACAACTGCCATTTACAACACTTCGCATCAAAACTGCAGTAGTGAGCGCAATAGAAAAGCACATTATTATTATTAACAATAGAATGCTCCCTCGCATAATTTACTGCATTCCACTAGCCGTTGTCAAGAACTGCTGCAGCAATCAGCTCTTACAGGCCACCAACAGCTCATGACTTACATGTCACCACCCACGGAAGCCATCGTCTTTGATCAGCCGCAAGATAGTCGCCATCTTGGAATGAGTCCTTGAGCTCATATGCAGCCGCCAGCAGTAATCTCCCAGCACCACGCCTTTTCCATACGTAAACACTGCCTCACACCCCCCGATATTTATGGTCACCCTCATTTTTGATACTTCCATAGCAGCACCTTAAGGTGCATTTCTACTTCCATCTTGTTTAAAAAATACTGAATGTGTACAGGTTGGAGAAAAATAGAGTTAAAATTAATTTGTATTCAGCAAAGAGCACCCAATGCAAGATGAAAGAACTTTCCTGACGTCATACAAGGTTCTGTCGGTGCGGCGGCCAGC
Organism: Lissotriton vulgaris; assembly: GCF_964263255.1. Classification (NCBI taxonomy): domain Eukaryota; kingdom Metazoa; phylum Chordata; class Amphibia; order Caudata; family Salamandridae; genus Lissotriton; species Lissotriton vulgaris. Next base: position 1,980,384,426 of record NC_141687.1, on the reverse strand, counting down.
ATATAGCTCCCAGATCAACTTATCCCCGCTACCTCAGTGGCATTCTCCTCTGTGCTATTATCAGCATGGGACACAGCAGTAGGTTCTCGTGCTAAACATGTGTATTTAAAATACCACTGTAGGAGGGACAGAGTTACTGCTATGAGACTGAGTTTATTCAAGGCAATTCCACGGTGTCAATCAGTGTAGGGCAGCTCTTAAAAACAGAATAACTTCCTTTTGCAACATAGCATTGTACAATAAAATCCTATGTGCACACAGCATGACTGTGTGAAATTGCGATATTTCCTCTGTCGGTTTGTGTACAGAAAATATTGAAAGCGGCCTTCTGCTTCCTCCGCTTCTGTAACGTTTCCATAGCGAGGCATAGAAGGGTCAGGCTACGAGATGCCAATGTGGACTCACTCGAGCCTGGGCTTGGACCCCGTGCCCAGCAGCAGCTGTGAGTCCGTACCAGCCAAATTATCAACACTCTCAAGGGAGGATCTCCTCTTTCCCCACTTGACCAAGCTGTGGGGTAGCGAGAGACCACTCGGATTAGGCACCCCAGTTAAAATGTAGGGGTGGTTAGAAATCGGGTGTTATGTGCTACATAAACGCTATTACCAAAGCAAATAGGTCTGGCTGCATACCGTGTCTGCGTGTGTACACACATGCTATACACACACACACGCACACGTGCGCTTTAAGGGAGAAGTCTTTTTATAGGTCAGAAAAGGGTATGGTTAAATTCTCTCGCACGTGGGTGGATTTGTTCAGAAGTGTCTCTGCTTTCGGGATGCATAGGAGAAAGGGGAGTCCGCTTCTGAATATTCCGATCCCACGCAGATTGTGTGCGAGACACACAGCTAAAAAACTCAGACAGCCCCTCCCTCAAAGCAGAATGATACCCACCCTTGTTGTGACTCGGGTCCCCCATCCTAGAGAGCACAATCCTAATCCCAATGAGCGACAATTAATCGCCAATGGATTAACCACCATACTTGGGTTTCAGAATAGCGTGATACTCACCCTAAATCACGCCTCATCCCGGGTAATAAGCGCTATATAAATCCAATTACAATACAATACAATACAATCCTATTGTAGCATCACCTGCCTCTACTGCTCCCAGTTCAGCCTAGCAGGGGGCCAGAGAATGTGAAGATGACTACTGTACCCCTCAAAAAACATGAGTGCAGATGGAAACAACCCCACAAACGCCCACTGACTGAGACGCATGAATAAAAAGATGGCGAATGAGTTACTGGCCCTATAGTATACAAAGGATTAAATATTCGAGGCTGCTGTCCTAGCACAACAGACTCTTACAAATTACCCCTTAAATCTCTGCAAGTAAATTTCTTACTGACAAGAGTGATTCTTGGCTATTGCGCCCCCTCCCCCCCCCCGGTTTTGAACTGAGACTAGAGGAAAACTGACCCCCCCCACCCCACTACTGACTGGGAAGTGTATATGTTTCAAAATGTAAATTAACATGATTTTTGTGGAACATCTCTATGTGATAAACTTTATTTTGTAACTGTAGCACATTGATAAAAAAGAATGCAGCTGTGAAAGGGATGAAAGAGGAACTGGTATCAGCTTATAAAGAAAGACAGGCGAATGGTGAAGCATATAGAGGCAAATATCTATGCATGTACATGTAGGCAAATTCAGGATGAATGAAGACCCCTATACTATTTCACTCGGCCTCCTTATCTTCTGTAGAAGTCTTGTATCCTGACACGTCACAGTTGAAGACCAAACGTTATGCTGAAAATGTACGGAGTTTTTGTGTTAAGAATGCTGCCTGTACCCCCTTGAAGTTAAGTCGCGGACTTCTGTATCTGTGGGTATTGCAATTATGGGCAATGAGCGGTGTAGTTTGGTCCCTGGCATGACTGTGCCAGCTATAGATGTAGCTAACAGCTGAGAGTGGCAATGTAATGAAGGAAGACAATCAAATGAGTAACAAAAACCCAGGTGTCCTTGGTGCTGAATATAGGAATATGTATTTCCTGTAGCAAATTTAGCATCTACTTTTCGACTTTGTGCCATCATTACTGGAATATGAGACTGAGATAGTGCACCCTACCTGGATCTTTATGCACTCTGTAGCCTTCTGTATACTTTTTGAGTTAAATGTATATTGTTTGTAAAAATAAATGGTGCTACCATGATTCACCTAATGTGAGACAAGGCATGCACGCAATTTTATCAGAGCTGAAAATAACTTATCAAGGTCAAAGTCGGTGAGTCACACAAGTGCACACCGGTGAAGAAGTCGGATGCTTCAGAGAGACAACCACATGCTTGGTTTTAAGGATAAAAAGCCCGATTCATCAAGCTGAATTGTGCTCGCAAAGGGCCAGATTCTGAGAATCTGGCCCTTTGCGAGTGCGATTTTTGCATTTGGGATTCATCATCTCAAATGCAAAAATCACTATTTGCGAAATCGCATATTTGCTAGGAATTGGATTTAAGGAATCTCTATTAAAGATTCCTTAAATGCAATTCATTAACCAATTGGAAATTGCGAATTCGCAATATTTGGTCGCTATTTACCACGAAGTCTGACTTCGTGGTAAATAGCGAAAAAATAGAAAAAAGCACTTTAGTGCATTTTTTTCTGTTGCATGTTACACACACACATGGCCTTTGGACATGTGTGTGCGCAGCACCTGTTTAAATTTGCATTTCAGGGGTGCTACAGTGTGTCCTTTGGACACCCCTGGCACCCTTGAAATCGCTATCTTATTTGCGATTAGCTAATTGCTAATCGCAAATAAGGAATACTCCCCATTCATTCCTATGGGCCTTTAGGCCCATAGGAATGAATGGGGAGTATTCCTTATTTACGATTAGAAATTTGCTAATCGCAAATAAGGATTGTGTAGGAATCGCAATTTATTTTGCGATTCCTACATGAATCCCGTTTTGCGAGTCTGTAATAGCGATTCCTTATGAATCGCTATTACAGACTCGCAAAACGGGTCTTTGATGAATCTAGCAGATAGTCCCCCATGGAGGATAATGCTCCAGGAATCTGAGCTGGTGCCAAGCTCTCCATCAAAAACACAGACTGGCGGCTTGAACCTACTGAACCCACGGGAAGCTGGTAACACACAAGAAATAACATCCACGGAATGTGGATTAAAGAAGTACAATAGTGTTCTTAGGTGTGTACATAATCAAGAGTAATTAGAACACAAAGTTGCTATTTTTCTATCTCAACTGTTGCAAAACACATGATAAAGTTTAAAATTGCTCATCTACTGTTACTTTAAAGACTACTGTTAACACAATTTCCTCTTCCAAGAACAGTACTGCGAGTAGTTTTCAAAGTTTGGCAAATTAAACATCTCATTTGTTGACTATTTCCTACTTTTAGTCTTAAAAGGGGACAAACTGCTGCATCCACCCTGTGTTCCTGGAAGAGCACGTCCAGTGATGTTTGTTCATGGGAATAGTATGGATATGTCTTGAAAACCTTTACCGATCTTATCCCCACCTGTAATTCTACCTGAAGCAATAATCATGGTTGACACATCTTTCCATACACCCTGCAAAATCACTCACTGTATGCCAACCTCAATACCACAGTCATCTGTTCCCCTTACTCAACCTACAGTATCACCAGTCACATATTATCAGCAACAGTATCTGCATCTTCCATCAGCCCTGCAGCATCTGTGGAGATTGTCTAGTTGCACCACCAACACAAAGAACCGCGAGCAACGCCTCCCAAGCCTGCAACAACCGTTAAGACACAACAACTGCCCATGTGGCACCACCAGCCTATGAGAAAATTAAAATCTCAAAATTGCATCAAAGTGCATATACACAGTGCCACCACACAAGCTGTAAAACAAAAAGATTACCACAAGAAAATACAAGAAGCCTTCCCTCCTCCTACAGTATATGAATATAATAACCATTGGAGTCTGGCTTCCAACTCCTAGCACTATACTTAAATAAAAATTAAAAAAACACAGGTTCAAAATGCAATGTCTCTGTATTGCTGTAAAACACCAGTATGCACATTCTCCACGTCACCTCACAGTAACCTATACAAGAAGCCAATGTCGGTCGGCTGAACCTGGACAGCAGACCGTACAAGTGCTGGCTCTACCACCACTCACGCAAAATGTGAGAACTTAGCATGAGGTGTGCGACTGCCCATAGCCAGGCACAGCACCAACCAGAGAATGGATTTAGACAAGACTTATATTGAGTCTACGTGCCAACCACGGCACAAGTACTAAAAAAAGAAGTGGGGGGACTAACCTAGTTAATCAGAATGCAAGTGGCATCACAGTGCATGACATCACGTTGTGTGACATCGCGGCCTGTGACATCATGGCACGTGACATCACATGAAGTGGCATCATAAGAAGAGAGATCAGATCTTGAACCCTCACATATATGTTTAGAAAGTCTATCATGAGTATATTGGAGCACATTTGGAGTATACATGCAAACCCTCCTGATTGAGGCAGAAGTTTCACACTTTTGAAAGCTATGCATAAAACAGTGTTGCCTATTGTCAGAGCAAACTTCCTCTACCCATAGTGCTTTACAAAAAAAATAGTGGTACTTTAAATTATTTCAACGCCTCCTCAGGGGTAGTAAGCACTATATAAATTACATTTATTTTGTGTAAATACAGGGAAAGACCAATGCATCTGACATTCTTCCAGCGGATGCATATCTTGTAAACAGGGACTGAACAAAGTGAAAAGCTGCCACTCAAGTATGTGTGAAGTGCTACCTAGGTGTGAGCCTTTGTTTCATTAGTGCTGCTTTTGCTTCTAGGTGTGAGGCTCCTGACTGCTGCCAGCCAGGATATCTGAACAAAAGCATGCCTGATGACCCCTCAAATTGGACCTTTGTTATGGGCCCAGCAGGAGTCTGAACTAAGGTGGCCCCGTCCCCGCCTGCATATTGTTGCGATCGAAGGAAGACAACTACATGCAGGCGCTGCTGAATGTGTCCTGTGTTTGCAAATAGCACCGGGACAAATTCAGTTTATTTTATAGTGGGGCCCAACTTCTTGGCAGGGTGGACAGCGTCCACCCTGTAAAAAATACTGGGTGGATGCCGTCCATCCGCGTGTAACCCCTGTAATGAGTTGGCAGTTCAGCCTATTACCCCGGCGGACGCCGGATGTGTCGCACCCACACACTTACGCCAGTGGGCGGAGTGTGGAATAATAAAAAGGGAGTGACCCCATGAGGGCGTGAAGAACACCCACCCGAGGCGGGACCCGCCCAAGGAAAGACGTGCACCAACTGTGGCATCCCGAATCATTTCGCATCAGTGTGCAGAAGGAAGGCCCCGCGCAAGGACGGCAGAGGGGCCAGGCCCATGCAAAAGCTTGTGCGAAGCTGTCGAGTGTTTCCCTTGCGTCCTTCCCAAGGGGGAAGGAAGAACAAGCGTGCCACCTACTGGACAGAAGACTCCTCCACGGAGGACGAGAAAGGGAAGACGTACAGTATCTTTCACGCAGACACTCAAGAAACGGAGGAGGCCACAGCCCACGTGCACAGTGAAGTTCGCCGGGTCAGAAGTAAGCACAGTGATTGACACTGGCACATCAGTAAATGTAATGGGGATTCAGCAATATAATTGACTGAGGCTCAAACCTTCTAAAACAAATATCTTAGCATACGGAAGCGATTCACCCCTGCCACTCTGTTGCAAGAAGACTGTGTCAATACGGTCTGAAGACAATGAAATTACCCCAACATTCGCGTCATCAACCAAGAGGCCGAGACCCTACTGAGCAGCCATGCTACAGGAGATCTAGGGCTGGGGATGTTCGCGAGAAGTGTGCAGGCGTACCAAACCAAGAAGCTGCTAAGCCAATTTGCAGACCTGTTCAAAGGCCTACGATGAATCAAAAAGGCCCCAATCAAGGTGCCCATTGACCCGTTGGTTGCCTCGACAGCACTATGCCACAGGCAGATGCTTTTCCACCTTAGACCACTAGTCGAACAAGAGCTACAAAAGCTGGAAGATCAAGGGGTCATCTAAAAGTCTCCGGCCCCATGCAATGGTAGCAGAAAAACCCTGACAGCCAGGAAAAATCAGGCTGTGTATCGACATGCGCCTCCCTAACAAGGCCATTCAGCCCGAATGCCATATCACACAAATGATGGACGACATCGTGGCTGATGTCAACAGGTCCCGTCGGTTTTCTACGTTAGACCTAAATGCAGGATATCATCAGTTGGTCCTAGCGAAAGAAAGTAGTTACATTACCACGTTCAGTACCCACCCCGGGCTGAGAAGATATAAACACCTCAACTTAGGAATATCACCAGCAGCTAAGGTGTTCCAGGACACAGTGAGGGAGATTGACAGGTCTGCCAGGGGTGTTGAACATGAGTGAGGCGATCCTCATCCACTCCAAAACCGCGGACGAGCATTAAAAGCACTGGAGAGCCACACCGAAGCGGCTCCAAGAAGATGGCGCACCCTGCATAAGAAAAATGCATATTCTTCAAAAAGCAGACAGAATTTTTCAGCTACATGTTCAACCAGGAGGGAAACCAAGTGGACCCACGGAAGTCCCAAGCGATCAAAGATGCACCAGCCCCCCTGACCATGTCAGAAGTGCGGAGCTTCCTCAGGATGGCTACGTACTGTGGCCGATTCATCCCAGACTTGGCCACCATCGCGGAGCCACTCCGGAACCTTCCTCGAGCAGACGCCATGTGGAAGTGGGGGACCATAGAAGAAACTGCACTCCAAACAATCAAGAACACCCTTCTCAACCACACTATGTTGGTATATTTCGACCCTGCTAAGCAGACGGAGATACTTGTCGACGCCAGCACCGAAGGCCTCGGGGCAGTCCTATCTCAGGAACAGCAGCCATGTAGATGGGTGGCCTTAGCGTATGCCAGCAAGGTGCTCTCACCTACCGAGAGGCACTAAGAGAAGATTGAGAGGGCCATCCGCTGGGCGTGCTGTCACTTTCATTTATATGTCTGTGGCCAACCGTTTCAGGTCATCACAGACCACCAGACATTGGTGTCGTTGTTCAAGGGGTCAACACCACACCCACCCCCAAGGATTGAGCGATGGGCCATTGGACTCCAGCAATACAAAAAGGAAGTAGCCTATCGCCCTGGTGCCAAGAACCCTGCTGACTTCCTCTCGGGACATACGGCCTCATAGGACGAACAAGGAGAAGAATCAGACGTTGAGGCGCTAGAAGTCCACCTGAACATGATCTCAACCTTCACGTGCCCAAAAGCACTGATGCTAGAGGACATTGCCGTTGCAGGGGGAAAAGACAACGTGAACGCCAAAGTGTGCGCCGATGTCCAAGAATCTACCAATGAGTGGGCAGGTCCCGAAAAGGAATGCCTCATGATGATGTGGAGACTCAGAAACGAGCTAAGTGTGACCCAAAGGGGAATTCTGCTGAAAGGGTCCTTCATTTTCATCACTGCGACCCCACAACATCAAGCAACACAATTGGCTCACGGAGGACACCAGTGAATCGAAAAGATGAAGGCCTTGATGCGAGAAAAGGTCTGGTTTCCAGGGCTGGAGGCCCGAGTGGAAGACGCGGTGAAAAGATGCCCGGCCTGCCAGCTGACCAGTGCCTCAGAAAGACCGGCACCAGTCCAAGACAGAAGAGCATGGGAAGGCCCTGTGGGAGAAGGTGAGCATCGACTTTGGGAGCTTTCCCGATGATCAGACAACCATAGCCATGGTCAACAGCTACTCTAAGTATCCCCTGGTGGAGGTCATCGGCTCCACCGCATTCTCCCGGTTTCCCCCGGTGCTGGAGAAGATCTTTGCAATGTTCGGATGTCCAGAGGAGATGAAGAGCGGAAATGGACCCCCATTCCAATGGAATGAGTTTCGGGAGTTCATGCAGCGTCATGGGATATGACATCGCCGCATCACCTCGCAATGACCACAGGCCAACGGGGAAATCGAGAGGTTCATGAGAACCCTCAACAAAACTTTACGAATTGCCATGCAGAGAACGCAGACCCAGATTGGTACCTGCAGCTGTTCCTCCGAGCGTATCGAAGCACCCCCCACAGCACAACCCGCCAAACACTGTGGGCTCTTATGTTCAATGGGACCCGCCGTGACACTCTACCTGTCTGTCCTGGGTGGGCCCGCCACCTTACAGTGAGGAAGACGCCCACAGGTGAAGGGAAAGACAGAACCTTGCCGCCAGTCGGACAAGAAGGGCGACGCCCCGGAAGGTGCAAAGAGGGGACACAGTGATAATGAAAAATAGGAGACCAGGAGGTAAGTTTTGAACCAGGTAAGAATCTTACCTACACAGTGGACTGTGCATCTTCCTTTACTACAGGCACCATGATAACTGTGGAGAAAGAAGGGGAGGAAGTAACCCGAAACATCTCACGGTTCAAAAAGATCCCAGAGCCTCCCTCCGGTGTGGAAGCAGACAGTGTCCTAGTGACTGGGGAGAACAGCAAAGCAGAGCAAGAGGAATCCCACGTGAACACACAGCCAGAACTGCCTCCCACAACACCCAGCAAGACCCACCTGGAAACGGAGGCAACGCAGCACGGGGCCCGGGAAACAACATCAATATTCGGACCACCAGGATCCCCATCCACTGCCCGGGGTTCTAGCCCAGGTACAGACTGAGAGGGAACCAGAGACCGAGCTCCCGCCTGGAGCTACCGCCTGAAGGACTTTGCATGCCAAGTAGAGAGGAGGCGGGCTCCCAGCAAAAGGAAAAGAGACTAAGTTGGGATGGGATGTAATGAGTTGGCGGTCCAGCCTATTACACCCCAGACTCGTGCCCTGGTGCCAACAGAACTTATCTGCACTTGAGTAAACTTAGAAGCATCGGAAAGGGGGCGGGGGTATGTCTGAGTCAAGGACGTCATGGCCGCCATTAACACAGACCAACTAGAGTGATGGCACTGCCGCGCCAGATCCTACGTTATATGCGTAATGGCGGCCAGACGGAGATGCAGGTTGCAATGTACAGTGGCTGTGAAAGGCCTATTTGAAGGAAGCCACCCACCTGAGACACTCAACCACCTAGGGATCTCATATCCTCTAGAGCCGACGACAGACACCCACTACCAGACAGTCATATATTTGACGGCATGTGGTGGGCGTGGGCACATGCTGAGTGAGGTCAGGCACGTGCGCAAACGCCGGAGGTCAGGCAGGCGCTGGGGCCTAGGCACGCGCGAAGGGATACTGAGGACAGATGCACAGGGCCAGAGATTCTGAGATCAGGACACTAGGAGGCACAACGGATGTGCGTAAGTAAGAGATATTTCCTGACACCGGAATACAGCAAGGGCAGCTCGGGAGGCGAGATGGGATTAAGGTAAAGTGGACCAGACACCGACAACCTGTGAACCCAAAACAAATTGGTGAAAAATACCCCAATTCGTGAATTTTATTGTTTACATTCCTGAATGGTTACAAGGCATATCTGTGGCAGCTCGCTTTTTAAACACTTAAGAACGGTTGCAAAATGTAAATTCTTTGTTTCGCTCTTAAACAATATGCACGGCGCGTCTGTTATTTCTGCAGACTTAACATTTCCTACAACGTTTGTATATTTTTTCTTGAAGAAATCTGAAAACAATTTCAGGCGTTTTTCGCTCATTCAAGCTACCTCCCGTTTCCGTTCCGGTTAGTGTGCTCTGCCCGGCGTAACCCTTCTTTCCTTCCAACCTGCTGCTTTTTACGACTCGCTGGTTGCTCTAGCATGAAATACTGGATCGCGGCAGGGTTCAGGTAACAAGCGGCAGGTAGACATGGTTCTATTTGTGCAAGAGTCACAGCGCTGTGCCAAAGTCCGATTATCAATCTGACGCGCCGTGTGAGTTTCAGCTCTGTGATATCATAGCCCAGGGCAGTGAGCCCCGCCCCCCGACACCCTACTGTGACCGAGGCCACTTGAGACGGGGTGCATCCGAGAGGTTGTCCAGCTCCATAAAATTCAGGAACAGCCAGCTGTGATGGCTGCCGACCCCCGGGTTTAGGCCTGGGCAGGAACTGTGCTCAGGGCTCCACGCGCACCTCGTTTAATGGGTCACAGACGTGCAAGCTCCTGGTCGCACCTCCGTAGAAAACCCTAAAATATAAGTGTTTGCAAAACATCTCCATGCCTGCAGCATCTTAGTCGGGCAAGACTCGGCATACGTTCTAATCTGGGGCTGCCACGTTAAAATGCAGACAGAAAGCCCCCACTCACCCTAGTCTTCCAAGACCTCTGAACTCTTATCTTTTGGTGCCGTAAACAGTCTTCTCAGCCCCTCGGCCCCACTTCATGGCCTCGGTGTACCCGGAGTACCCGGAGTCCCCACCAAAATGACTTTACCTGTGCGATAGAGATGCAAAGCATAATGCAGAGTAATCTGGCCGCAATTTCATTATTCATACAAACCTACCATCTTAAATTACTGCTCACAGGTGGGAACATCATTGTTAGACAAAACGTCACACTGTGATTTCGCAAATACCCTATCATAATTTGTAGACCTTATTTCCTGTTACCAGCAGATAGAGGCGTTGCTACTTTCGCACCCTGCAGATTCCTGGCTTTAACTAGCTCACCGCTCATTTTGCTCCATGTATCGGGCCCAGGGCCATGATTTAGAGCTGCAAGTGCAGAGTGTCTGGGTAACTGGGTAACCCTTTCTCCTACCCCTGCTTGCCTTGCCATCAGACATCATTTGGGCCACATGAGCCAGGGTAGTAACATATATTGTGGTCCTCTACGGTCCAGTTCGGTTCCTGCGGCTTCGTACTTGCCCGTTGCAGCCAGGGTCTGCTGTACGTGTGTGGGGTCTCTGCCCTGGTGACTGGCTCGTTTAAAGGTTGCATACCCAGCCAAATTAGGGCGAACAAAGCAAACACAAGGAGATGATGGACGGAGCGCTTTTCAGACACTCACCCCCAACCACAGATCTGGGTTGAATCCATCATCTTTCTTTAGCTCACTTCGCCACCTCAGTTCAGACACTGCTAATGCAAATCAGTCTTGACCCTGTGCCTCATCATGGGAACAGTCCAGCCCGAACTGCCAAGCCATATACTATAGAAATCCATAAATAAAAGCAATAACTTTATTTGTTGCAAAGAGCCTGCCACTCTTGAGTGCACTTCAACCAGGCACATCTCCAGATATCAGAAGCAAGACATGTCTACAACACGACACAGCTTGTGCCCTTCCTGCATGAATAAATGGTTGTGAGGTTTCTCAGGTACACATCACAAAAAAGCAATTGCTGATGTCTGTATATCGGTTATGGATGTCCAGGCAATCATAAAAAAAAACAACAAACGAGGAGGACAGAAAAAGAGAGGTGCAAGGGGTCCCACTGAGGTAATTTGTTTAACCTCAAAGTATCTTCGGATGATGGGATACCCAAAGATATTGGAGAAGATGCCTCTCTCACTTATCGTGACATGCTTCATCATAGGCATCTTTCCACACCCAGGTAAGATGGTACTACCTGGGCGGACTCAACCAAAGATATTATGGGAGTTCTTATATAAAATATTAACTGGCCATGCAGGGAACCAGATGAGTGATGTTAAAAATACCTACAGGTATACACAAACAATACGTTTATTCATAGGGTACCTGGGGTACTAAATAAAAAAATGAACCAAAAGGGGTTTACTTTGAACACCATTAATTCAGTTTTGCCTATGATGAAGCATGTCATGAAAAGTGAGTGAGGCGTCTTCTCCAAACTCTTTGGATATCCCATCATCTGAAGATACTTTGTTGCTAAACAAATTACCTCAGTGGGACCCCTCGCATCGCTCTTTTTCTGTCCTCCTTGTTTGTTGTTTTTGGATTGCATGGACATCCATAAAGGATATATAGACATCAGCAGTTGCTTTTTTGTGATGCTATTGTACCCGGGAGATTGCAACTGATCTGCTTCTCTCACTCTCTTCTGTGAATAAGAAGAAAAATGTTTCTCAGTTTGCCAGCATTTCAGTTCATGCCCATTACTGATTAATATGATTAATATTCAAAGTGGATTGCCTTACTCCATGCTTCTAGCTTTCAGGGATTGTCTTACTCCATGCTTCTAGCTTTCAGGGAGTGAGATATGATAATACTGCATGAAATCATTTTCTAACACCAATCCTAATGCCTGTGACTGAAAGTGTGTACCAGCAGGTTCCTTTGCTCAGCATAAATTTCAGATCCTGAAGAGACGTCAGGCTGCAGGGCCGCTTCCACAAGTGACTCACAGAGGACACCATAAATGCAGGTGGGGCACAGGGCAGACCAATAACACCGCTCCCTATCTGGGACTGTGTGTGCTACAAGCAAACATGCACAGCACGGCTAGCACATCAACAGAATGCTGAAAAAATAAGTTTGGTGACTGCATCACAGGAGTGCCATTGCCTAGTTCAGCAGGCGCTTTCTAGCTAGGATGTACTGTGTCTGACTTACTGGAAACCTGCCAATGGCACAAGAGTCATTTGACCCACCGAAGTCCATGGTTCCTAAATCGCAATCCTGAGTAACAGATACATTGCACATCCCCCGAGTGATGCAGGTTAGGTAATGGAAAAAAGTCAACATTTAACATCAGAATGAGCATTCAACAGGTTCCAGTTTATCATATACAACTGCATAAGCCCCAAAAAATAAAGATTCATTGAATAAATACAACATGTTAGACATCAACTTCGTGTAGTACGTTATCAAATTATTTAAATCAAAGTGTTCTTATGCAGCTTTCATTTATCGTGGTTACCTATTTGTGTCTCTTGCTGTACTAGTTAATGGGTAGAAGAAACAAAATGTCTATAGAAATGAGGAGATAATAATCAAAAGAGTGGAAAGGCAAATGTAAACAGCGGTCACAAATATTGATGCTAGGTATTTAGCAATTTTCATTTATTGGCTGATGGTGCACTTCACGAGGGCTCATGAAAAAATGTAATGGGGGAAAGTTGAAGAGATGCAGGAGGGAGGATAACCATGGGACAACTAGCTCACAGCCAACAAACAAACCATGGAACAAATAAAGTGTTGTATGTGATCTTTGCATTCCATCCCAGGGCCAAACTGACCTCACCCCAACAAGAGGCATTTGAAGAATATAAAGTGGCCTCTTCATATTCTTCAAATTGGGGTGGGAGGGTGGGCGAGGGGGGAGGTCAGCTGTCATAGAAAAATGGTATGAACCTCATGTAATGCAGGGCAGCCAAGAAAAGGGCTGAACACCTGGGCAGATCTATGGATCTTCCACTCTAGAGTGTCTACGTGGTCTTCTTAAAAGGTTTCACCGATACAGTAGACATCCTCCCAATGCGATTACCTCACTCAGAACATCATCCAAATCAGGAATTGTGTTTGGTAGCTGCTTTAAGAATAAACCCTTGTTACCCGTGAATATTTAGCTCCTCAACATTCTGGTCCAGTAGTATATGTCTTCAGGTCGAGGTCACATTCCTAAGAACCCCAACTCTCCACCATTTAACCTCAACCCTAGGAACAATAAACCCAGGTAACTTGTACATGTACTAAATTTCTTATGTGCTTAAAATAAGTATGAGAAGACCTCCAGGACCAACTCGACCACAGTGTTTCTGAAAGTAAAACGAAAATGTAAATACTACAATGACTCACACATTCTGCCCAATTCTTCAAAGAATCACAGAACAACAAACTACTATCGACATTCTTCGTTACTACTGTCCACATGGCATAGCCAAAAACTAGAAGTCTACAGAGACAAACTTCTCAACGTTGTTCATTTTTACAAGTTGTTTCCATGACCATTTCCTCAACACTACATCCCTCAATACTACATCCCAATCCTCTACCAATTTAGGCAAGCAGCTAAACAAAACGACCTCACCCAGCACCCCACTCTCCAGACACATATCACAGGTCATCTTGGTGCCTAGATCATCACCAAGAATGGTACCATAACTTTTCCCTCCACAAATATCTAACTGCCACGGTCAGAGCACATTTTCACATGATCATCATCCAATCCCAAGCATGTATCACTAACGGGCATTCCAAATGTCCATATATCTCCTGTTGATCAACCAATGCAATTGCACCAGGTAAAGTTGGAAATGACCTTGCTAGGAATCCAGCTCTCTGCTGTACACCCCTATCTACCACACTCCAATCGACCCGCTCCACTCTCACACACTCAACATGCATGTTTAATCAGCATGAAAAACCCCTCTCAAGTAACCCAATCTACTCCACTCCTTCCCAACCTACCGCACTCCACTCAAATTAACTAAATCTGCTCCAATCCACTCCAATCTCAATCAAATGTACCCCAATCAACCCCACTCTAACGTACCCCCAACCAACCCACTCCAATAGACCCCACTCAACTATAATCCACCCCAGTCCAATTTACCCTGCTCCACTCCAAACTCCGCTGCAATCTAACTCCTCTCCACCACAATCTACCCAACTCCAACACAATCTACCCCACTCCATCGTACCACAATATACCCCACTCCAGTCTACCACAATCTACCCCACTCCAGTCTACCAACTCCACTCAAATCTACCCCACTCCAAACTAAGCAACTCCATCCCAATACTCCAATCTACCCCACCCTAATCCACCCTACTCCAATCTACTCCTATCCACCCTACTCCAATCTACTCCTACCCACCCCACGCCAATCTACTCCTACCCACCCCTCTCCAATCTACCCTAATCGACTCTGCTATACTCCACGCTAATCAAATCTACCCCATTTTACTCCAATCTACCAACTCCACTCAAATTCAGCCCACTTCACTCAAATCTAACCCACACCACGCCACTTCAATCTATCCCATCCAACTCCAAACCACCTTACTCCAATCTACCCCCCTCCAATCACCCCAATCCAATCTACCCCACTCCACTCCACTCATCCCCAATCTAGCTCATTCCACTCTAATCTCGACCATACTCCAATCTACCCAACTCCGCTCCACTCTATCCCAATCTACCCCACTCCACTCTACCCCAATCTACACACTCTAGTCCAGCCAATCTACCCACACCAGTCCACCTAATCTACCACACTTAACGCTACCCCAATCTACCATACTCCATTCCACTCTACCCAATCTACCTCACTCGACTTCACACTACAACTTGCCACTCAAATCTACCCCACTTCAGTCCAATCTAACCCACTCCACCTCAATCTACCCTACCCCAAACAACTGTACTCCAATCTATCCCATACAACCCACCCCACTCCAATATACCCCACCCTAACCCAATCTGCCCACTCCATTCTACCTCTCCCCTTCTCAATCTACCCCACACCACTGTATTCAACTCCACTCCAACCTACCCCATTTCGAACTACCCCATTTCGAACTACCCCATTTCGAACTACCCCACTCCTATTTCATTCCAGTCTACACTCCTCCACTCCAATCTACTCCATGTCACTCCAGTCTACTCTACCATAATACGGCCAATCTATCCCACTCCCATTACCCCCACTCCACCCTGATGTACCCCACCTCACTCCACTGCACTCTACCATACTCTTCCCCAATATATCCCACTCCATTCCAATTTACCCCAATACATGACACTCCAATCTACCCCACTCCACCCCAATTCAATCTACCCCACTCCAATCTACCACACACCACTCAATTCTGCTCAACTTCACTCCAGTCAACCCCACTACACTTCATTCTACCCCAATCCATCCCACTCTTCCCGAATCCATCCCAATCTTCCTAAGTCTACCCCACTTCACTCTACCCCAATTTACCGAACTCCAATCTACCCCACTCCACCCAATCTACTTCAGTTCAAACTACCCCACTCCAATCTACAACACTAATATACTCAAATCCCCCAGTCCAATCTACCCCATTCTCCACTACACTCTACCATAATCAACCTCATTCCACTCTACCCCACTCCAATCTACCCCACTCAACTCCATGCAACAAACTTTTAGGCATGCTGAACAGCAGCCACACTGGTGTGCAACATGGTTAAACATATTGCCACAGCCAATAGCTCTCGCAGGGGCAAGATCTAGTGGCTTTGCCAAGGCTTCTTCGTTCTGGCTTCAGAGCACAGCTGTTGCCGAACCATACATGATCTACAGAAAAAAAGCTTTAAGAAGCACTTCTGAGAGAGCGGTTTGGGCTCCACTCTCAAGTTGATCTTCATCCCTACAGACTGAATTGGGCAGAAATGTTGTGCCTCCATTGAAACTAGGTCTTCACAGATTATGCTCGATAGAGTAGATCGGAGTTAGTTATGGAGACAAGCCAATGATCTGTAGGCCCTGCAGGTTTATTGAGAACATGCATGTTCAATACCATAATAGGTCTGATTCCTGAAGTATAAAAGGGGATGTCAAAGATCTGAATTATTTATAAAAGCATTTGTTAACTGCAATACCCATTTATGGGTGTATTGTTAGTGCACGGTCTTAAACCCTGTAGACAATACCTTCTCATTTTCTCACATGGTTAAGGGTTGCTTTATGGGGTGCTTACATGTGACTAGGCGATTTGCTCAGGAGAGGTTTAGGATACCCCAAACTCTATGCCTGAGCTTGCACTGTTCTTTGAACCAATTGTGGCTGGAGGTAGAAGGTATGAACAACAAAATGGTGTACAGAGTTCCCCCGGGAGAGCTCAAGAATTCTAGCTCAACCTGTAATTCTCTCTCGTGATATCTAGACAGGGGGTGAAGAAAGGGTCTCAAGTGTGCAGTGTAGACCCATATTCCAGAATGAAAAGGTACCTCACACAGGCTATCAACAGGACCACAACTGTAGCCCCAGTCGATAGTTGTCCAGCCTCATCATCGGTACCTTGCTCCTTCGGCAGGCTGGCGGTGCAATGCCCGTCGGGCAGCGATGAAAGCTGCACTTTTAGTGGAGATCTTTAATTCTGGGCCAGCGGGTGTGTGCGTGTGAGGGGCCAAAAGGAGTGTAATAGTGAGCGTGGTGGTGAAGTTAAAAGAAGTCAGGGAAGTCCTGTTGGTGAACAATTTATTGGTCAGGCTTCCTGCTTCAGTAAAAAGGAAAGGGGTACTAAGGGGTGGCAAGTAATGGAACCAACCCGTATTCAACCCTTTGTGTGCAAGAAGTGGTCAACATGTTTCACGCCCTGAGGGCGATTCATCAGGACCTGGGTGCTCATAAATTACTTGGTTCCTTAAAGAATTTTTCAGGACACCAGTATACGACCTGAAGTAGTGTCGTATCGTAATGGTTCCACAGAGGGGACCTTCTGGAACTGCAAAAGAAAAGAGAAACAACAGTATAAACACAGACAATGGCTCCTTGACTGTCAGTTAATAGTGACTTATTTTCTGTGTTTTTTGTGTGCATGCTATCCAAAGCATGCGTGCCCAGTGAATGACTTTGTCTAGATAATAAAGGCAACAGGTTTTTTCGTGCGATGGAGAGAGAGAAAATCAGAATTCACTTAATTCTGATAAGTGCGTAGAAGGTGCTCGCACTAAATAGTGGTTGCGTGCTAATTTTGCAGTGAACCATATCGTAAAATGAACGCTGCCGCCTGCGTCAGGTGACCAGGCGCATGTACAAACAAACCCCTCGGGGAGATGCGGTGGTGAGTAACAATTGTCAGCCAACCGTGGGAGGTTCGAATCTTTATGCTCTGAATGAGCGAGCCACACAGTGAAGAACGGAGACGAGCGTGGTTTGACACTCTGTAAAGAATAGTTGGTCTGTACGCCAATCAGCGCACTTACCCCTAGTGTTTCCTCCTAGAAACCTCACGGGCCATCCAAGTGGGGCCAGCAGCGAGATGAGGGAGTCCTAAGGGGGAAGAAAACAACAAGGCAAGAGCCCAGTGGGGAAGGATATGAAAGCCGATCGAGGTTGTTGCGGAAATGCTACGCGGTCGGCAAAACCGTCAAGGCAACCAGCCGATAACAAGCCCACCCAGCTCCTTACCTCTAGCGTCGCTGCAGGCAAGCTGCTCTGCACCTACCCCTCCCACAGGAAACGAAGGTCTGGATAGCCGGCGTGGTTGAACAGACCGTTTCCAGGTTTAAGAGAGGGAGGTGGCGCGCGCACATTGAGGGTGTGTCCGTCTCGTTGCTAGGCAACGGGAAGCCTAGTTGACAAGGCAGACGGTAAAGAAGAAGGACTGCACAGCTCAGGCGCGTTAGTATGAGTGCCATCTTGGAATAGGGTTAGATATATAACAGTCTGGGGTGCACAGATATGGAAATTACCGTGGACAATGTATATATAACAGGGTGGGGTGCACAGATATGGAAATTACCGTGGACAATGTGTCCCGAATCATGACTATCTGGCGAGAGTCGTCCAGGGCACCCCGTCATTTAAACCCAGCGTGTCACACTGCAAGCGATGTATCCATCTCTGTTCATGCAAAAATAGTGCTTGTTGGTTGAGGTGTGGTAGGGATTCAATCACAGTCCATCGAATGCTCTCAGGGAGGTGTTCCTTCTCCTTACAGTGGTCATACAGTTTGGTATGAGATTTATGACAACGGATGTTACTATTATGTTCCATTATCCTTTGCTTAACAGGGCGCATGGTCATCCCTATATAAAGGCAGTTGCAAGGGCAAATCAGGACATATATGCACTTGGAGCTGTTGCAGTTCGTGTGCTTGCTGTAAGTCCATGTAAAAGTGTTGTTCAGGATAATGGATTTGCCCTGGATAGTCTGTGGACATACAACGCATGTGCCACACCGATAGTGTCCAGTCACAGGCGGGAGATCCCACAAAGTCTTGGTAGTGTGTGCAGTGGTCTTCTTGGGGCGAGTGTGTACAAGAGTATCTTTGAGGTTTGCCGTCCTCTTGAAGGCGAAACGTGGACGTGGTATCTCCAGTCCTGCAGAGTTCAGGATACCCCAGTGGGCATTGACAGTTTTTTTGATAAATCCTGAGTTCCTGGTGAATGAGGTCACACAAGTGATCTTATCGTCTGGTATCTTTGGGTGCACCTCGAGAAGGGCCTCTCTATTGTTATTCAGAGCTCTTTTTGTGGAATCTTTCAGGAGGCGGGTGGGGTAACCCCGGTCCAGGAGTTTGGTTTGAAGGGAGCGAGCCTGTCGTTTGTAGTCACCGGTTGAACTACAGTTTCTCCGGAGGCGGAGAAACTGCCCAAATGGTAGGTTATCCCTAAGGGACTTAGTATGGTGGCTATTGTATGGTAGTAGGCTGTTCCTGTCCGTCTCTTTCTTGTAGAGGGTGGTGCTTATTGTCGTGGGTTCCAGCACAATGGTGAGGTCGAGGTAAGGGATATTTTCACTTGACATGGTGCCAGTAAATTTGAGGAACGGGTCCTGTTGGTTAATCCAAACACAAAACTTCTCACAAGTAGTCTGGTCCCCTTTCCAGAATACCAGAATGTCGTCGATGTAGCGACGCCAGCAAGTTATGTTCTCACGGAAAGGATTTCCATCCGGGGGGTAAATGCACCTCTCCTCGAACGATGCCATGTAGATGCAGGCTAGGCTCGGCGCAAAGGTCGAGCCCATAGATGTACCGCGTATCTGATGGTATAAGGACGATTCATATTTGAAAAAGTTTTCAGTTAGTGCCAAATGGGCCAACTCCATGATGAGGGAGATGGGTGTGGGTGACATCCACTCCTCTTGTCGCAGGAGTGCTTCAACGGACTCCAGTGTTGCTTGCTGGGGGATGTTTGTGTAAAGTGCTTCCACGTCAAGTGTCAAGAGGAGATCGATGTCCTCTCTCGCATCCATATCGTTAATGAGGCGAAGCACATCTCTCGTGTCCTGAAGGTAGGATGGAATGCGTTTGACCAGGGGTTGCAGAAAAGCATCACAGAACTGAGAGAGGGGTTCTAAGATAGAACCAATGCCTGACACAATAGGTCGTCCTGGAACAGGGGTGATGCCCTTATGTATCTTTGGTAAGATGTAAAAGTATGGTGTTACAGGGTCTGTGGTCACCAGGAATTCTGCCTCTTTTTTGCTAACCCATCCATTGGTCTCTGCTTCAATGACCAGGGACATCACGGTGGTCATGAGACGGTTAGTAGGGTCTTCAGTCAATGGTCTATAATGATTAGTATTGGACAATTGACGTCTGCACTCTCGGTCGTAGTCATCATAATCGAGAATGACGGTGGCTCCCCCCTTGTCGGCCTGTTTTATCACAATGGAGGTGTCATTGCCAAGTGAGGAAGCTGCCCGTCTCTCATCATTAGAGAGATTGTTGAACGGTTTGGTGGATGGTTTGTTCTTTAGGGTTCTCAGCACAGCTCTTTCGAAGGTCAAAACCTCAGGGGGGACCATCCCATCGGTTGGAGTGAAAGTGGAGGGTTTCCTCAGGCCAGTGTCTTCACAGGGGATGTCCGGTTTGTTGTCAAAGAACGCTCGAAGGCGTACCTTCCTGAAAAATTGCTTCAGTTCTATCATTTCATGGAAGGTGTCGGGGGTCGGAGTAGGGACAAACCCCAGTCCTTTCTCCAGGACTGTCTTCTCTGCGTCGGTGAGGGTTCTCTTGGAGAGATTAACAATCAGGCTCTTCTCCCCCTGGACGTCGTGCTCCTGGTTTCCATCCCCGTTGGTTCTGGCACCTGATCTTGCCACTGAAGGTAGCAGGACTGCCCGTCTATTCCAGAAGGCACTCCTTAACAAGCAGGTATATTAAGGGTGCGTGCTACAATTACCTGATCTGAAATTAATAGGTCATCACATACAGAAAACACACCGAGCAAGCCAACGAGTTTACATTTCCATTGATAAGATATTGTGCCATTAGAAAGTGCATGTACTCCCCTACGTTTGTAAGAGGACGAGGCACTGCGTTTATTTGCAAAGTGCAGGATTGTTATTCGTAACAAATAAAACAGGAGAAAATGTATTATTCATAGTTGCACCAGGAGACGGTGTATTTTTTAAGGGCAACAATTCAAGACAGACGCAGCGTTTGCAAAGGCGGATCTGGGGATTCCTCGGTGCTGCAGCAGGCGCAGACAAGGCCAGACTAGCCTGGCCGCCTTATCTGATGTTGATGTCTATTTAACAAGGCATCCAATATAGGTACAATCATTTACCAGAATCGTTTCTAGCCAACCAGTTCTCGGTTACTGCTATATGATCTACAGCCGCACGGGTTATGACCCGAGTGGCACCCTCTCTTACTAAGTGTCACTTTCACTTTAAATGCCGTTAGGTTACAGTCTTCTGTCAGGGGCACAGTGTATTACACAGAGCACATGTCAGGGGGCACAGGGCACATGCCACGGAGTGCCACAAGCGAGGGACAGAAGCGTAGCAGAAAGCCGTCAGCTCAATTCGCAGCTCTTTTGTGTATCAACAAGAGTCTTGCCACCAGAGAAGTAACGCTATCGATAACAACACCTAAAAGCCGCAGAGCTCCACTTCCAAGCTGCTGTGCGCTCCGGTTTCATGTGAAGCCCGCACACGCCCTCGGAGTCGGTGCATCATCAGTCGTGTGGAACAAGCCCCGGCGCATCTCTTGCAATCAGACAGACCTCGCTTATTGACAAGTGACGACTTACTGAGTCAGCCTCAGCCACAAAGAGCTTTAAGTACTAAGGAAATAGAATTCATACAAAGGTCGCCAGTTTGCCTCTGGAAAAGCGTACAGGCATGTGGGAACAACTATTTTACTCAATTGTTTTCCCTACGTGAGAAATCGTTGCTAATACCTACACTTTAAAGGCTCAGATAATAATAATACTAAAAATAGACCGATATTGAAATACTTAACCATGATTGCAATGGTTATTTCTATAATTCCGGAGTTTTATGCTGAAATGTAAAAAAAACATATGCAACACCAAATGGTCTCGACCTCAGGACATATTGGCTTTTACCAATGTTTTTTAGCCATGCTGTGCAGAATGGCTCAAGGAAATAAACTTATAAAAAAAGAGGAGCTATGATGGGGCGGTCGCGCCATTTTGTAGGCATGCGCACACATCATGCATGTACGCCCCTACAAAATGACGAACAAATTTAGTTACATTTACCGATTTGGGTCAGTAAATAAACAAAAGAATAAGTAAAAATTGGGTGAAGCAACACGGAAGAGACATGTGCAGGGAAGTAAAAGGGGTCTGAAAGCAACATGCAGGGTTATAGTGGAGAGGAAAAGCAACAGAAACAATATTGGGGCAGCCACACAAAGCGAGGATGGAAGAAGTACATGCGGGCGAAAGCAAAATGGAAGGGGGTGAGGAGAAGCAAACGGGTGATAGAGAGTAATATAGAGTGCAGGGAGAGATGTACATAAGGAGGACAGCTGGAAAAAACATGCACTATCAGGGAGAGCTTAATCCAATAGAAAAAAGAACTGCTTGAAAAGCAAGAAGAAGCAGAAAACACAGTCAATCAAATATGACGGCAGAGACGCTGTGCTCCACAGACGAACAAAGACATGATTGACAAGTAGGGACACAAAAAAGAAGCAGAGTATCATATGCCGATGATGACACACAGTTGATTGTTACTCTGGAGCAAAAGGAGGCAGGAACGGCTTCTGAATTTAAGGTCTGCTTGGGGGAGCTTGCTAACTGGATGAAGCTCAGCTGTCTGCCGTTGAATGCGGGAAAGACGGAGGTGATGGTAGTTGGTGAGCAGCCCTCTCTATTATCACATTTATTGGGGCTGGAGGAGCTGGGACCTACTCCGACCCCTAAGCAGAAGGTCAAGAATCTGGGAGTATGGTACAATGTCACCCCTCCTATTCAGAGCGGATATCAGCTGTGGCTGGAGCCTGCTTTGGCATTCTTAAAATGCTGCGAAAGATCCTGGACTTACTCCCATTAGATGCCAAATGAACCATTGTAAAGGCCCTTGTCACATCCCATCCAGATTACTGCAACATCCTGTACTTAGGCCTTTGTACCTGTTCTCCTGGGGACTCAGGCTGGAGGGAGGGTGGGAAGATCAGGCCAGCTGTCAAGGCATTGCTGGAGTTCTAGCACAGGGACACTCTGTCCGAGTAACCAGGCGCTCTATTAACTTAATAATAATAATAATAATAATGATAATGAGTGACAGGAAAGGCAACCAGTGGTACGAAATGGGCAGGGTCCCTGTAAATTCCTGGTAAGCCCACAATGCGTTTCAAAAGTAGGCTGTAACTAAAAAAACAACACAGATGCAATGCTAAACCTAGACCCAATGATCTCCTAAGTGCCAATCCGAAGCCTATTTTTAATGTACCACTACCCCTCAGCACTACGGCTCCTCCATTACTATGCCGAACGCTTGGCTTGACTGTAGCCTGGGCTGTCCCTAAAACAATAACCTTTTCACGGACCCTAACCCTAGCACGGTGCCCTGACCCTAAGACCAACTCTAAACCAAAGTCTTATACAAAAGGATAAAGTGAACCTTCATTTTCAATTTTGCCAATTTCACTTTTTAACAAACAACATTAATATGTAACAATTCAAATAGATCTTCTCTGTATTTTTGGTACTTTTGTGTTTAATTTTATCAGTCATGACAGACTAGACCGTTCCGTAACCTAGAGCAGCATTTCCAACAAATATTTCTTAATTGTAAACGCATTAATTTCACTGAAGATGTTTAAAAAACAATCTGCTGGCTGTAGGGGAAAGCGTAAAACGAAGATATATCATTCCATGCAAATGATCGGGCCTGCTATTCGGACTAACTGTTCAATCAGGATAGCTCTGAAAAGGGCACACGTCCGATAGTTTGGGGACAAATGACTGGTGAAAAGTGCATTTGTTACTTGCTACAAAGGTATTTTCTCTAGGTCTGCTACAACTTTACAGACTAATAGGCTTCCAAGACACCTGTGACCAAAGGGCCAGGCAACAGTGTGTTTAGCGCCTTCTGTGTGTCTGTGCATTCCAAAACCTTGGACAAAGCTTGTACTGCAAAATGCCGAATAATTTGCCCAGTCTGCTTTAAATGTCTTTCCCCAGTCTGTGGAAAAATCTACAATTTAAACACAAACATACCAAGAGTTCATATTGCCAGGTATATGCATAAGCAAGGCAAAAAAGCCAAGGCTGAGGCAATTTCTGAGCAAAAGTGGACAATCTACGAAGAACAAGCCGGCACAGGAACACCCCACAGCACTAAGAATCCATTTTAGGTCTCACCTACATACTGCTTTGGTGGTCTTTAGGCAGACCTATTGTTTCCAGTAGAGAATAAACACTTAGAAAGGGCTTTAGGTCAGTCGCTTTCTTATGATAGGATAGTTCTCTTGTCTATCCCATGTGTATGCTCTTGAGTCAATGGCCTTCCTCCCGATTCTTGTGCTTGACCTAGCTAGGAGCATGTAAGTCTGGTCAAAAGGGAAATCAGGCAATCCCCAATGGCTGGTCTGACAGATCAGTGTGTGGGCCTCTATATTAACCATTGTGGCCATTTTTAAGGCTGGGTGAGCTGGTTTTTACAGTTGGTTTCCCAGATATTACTTTTTTATTTTTTAAGATATCTTCTTCGTTAAATGGGATCACTCTAATCTTGGTGCCCAGGCCTATACACATATATACATATAACAACGATGCACTCCAGAGTTAAGTTTGAAAAGATTTATTTTTAGCAACACTCAACCAACGCGTATCAGCCCTTGCACGGCTTTGCTCATGCTTAGTGAGTCCTTTCTCTATTGCACCATATATACACACGTGGCCTTGATGTGGCATTATGGGATTTGTAGTGCCATAACAAAAAAACTTTATTAGAATCTCCAGTATAAACAGACTTTGGAATAGGCCCACTGGGGCATAATGTAAGCAAGAATATAAACATCGGATTTATACCCACTGTGGCAAGCGATGTGGTACACCAATGTTTTACAAGCAGGGCAGTTGCTATGTTACGGTAGAAACAGATGTTTTACAGCCACCCTTCCTTTTTTCTTTAAAATGTATAAAATGCAATTTCTGCAATGGGAATATTGTTCGACATCTGCAAACCAAGTAAAGTGGTTCAAAAAACCTTATTGAAAAAGCTTTAGTGAAACGGACAGCCACATATGTAGAAATACTTTGTGGAAACAAAATAGGTCCATAGAAACAAATTAACCTCACAAGTTCTGTTTCCCACTTGTCTGTGAAACTATACAATTATGTATAAACAAGATTTATGTTCAATTTACATCATTTTGTTTTAAGAGGAAGTTATAATTCAAAATGAATTGCGGAAGTCTGTTTATAGTGCCTATTGTTTTGTCACGTAGTTGGTAACAAAAAATGTGCGTTTTTCACATGGATCACTCGTGAGCAAGGAGCGTGGGCTCATAAACGAGTTGAGTGTTGTGCCAGTAAAATTCATTTATCGTCTTGCAAAAACCTGGTCCGTAACATGCTGTTATTTTGTGGATTGACTGCATCATTTGGAACATTATATATATATATATATATATATATATATATATATATATCGAGCAAGGCGTCAGGTACGCCGAAACGCGTTTGGTTAGGCACGATAATGCACTTGGAATAATTGAAAAAATAAAGAATCTCAGCGGCTGCTGAATTTGAAAAGAGTCTGTCTCTCATTTTTTGTGGACCCCGTATGGATGTTGGCGTTGAGAGTGGAATCAGGATATATCAGGCTGCTGTATGTTTCTTTCACTTTTTATTTTTAGTTTGTCATAATAAAAATTACCATGCGTCATAATAGAAAGACACATTTAAAATTCACGATGTGCATCACAGTGGCTTTTTAAAACAGAGAATTATTGGCTTTATCTTTATTTGAACGCAACCCTTCTCAAGCGTTGACAGATGAACGAAAGGTTCTGAATTAACATAAAATTTGACTCGGTAGATTATCGAGAGCACAAGTCTTGCACGACAGCATCCCCATCTAAACAGATGACATGCTCTGGTGGTAACAGCACAGGCCTGTAAATCTGTGCTCAGTCGAGAGACTCGAGGTTATAATAAGAACGTCTTATTTGGTTGATTATCACTTAATAGCACAGTCAGTATTGCAGTGCTATAAAATAGTTGTTCCCGGTACTCTACTCAGTGCTGAATTCCTTGAACATCAGAGGATTACAATCTTAGTCAGCCCCCGAAGGATCTAAGGATCTTCTGTAGATCGGGGAATCTTACATTCCTAGTTTTGGGAAGGATTCACGGTTAGGTGTTGTGAAATGTGCATTTCTGCCTCTATTTGTTCTTGTGCTTAACCAACTGTAATTAGGTAAACCTTTTGCAAAATGTTGTGTTATGCAATCCCCTCTCTGCGGCATTTCAATACCGATATTCTTTTAAGAAGCATTGGCAAAACCAATATATTTTATGTGTGTTAACACATGCGAACAGACGCATGCACATGTACATGCCTGAGAACATTAATACCATGGCTGTTGTCACCAATGCTGGTGTGCCCCAGAGTGACACAGATTCCCAAAGGCAATGGTATTTTACCATTTAGTTACCCATTTCCCACTAGCCACACTGCGTTTTTATTAAACTATAGCACTTACAAAGGATGTCTGCGTTATCATTGGTTTGCACCAATCTACAATGGTTTGAATACAGCACCAACCCTGGGTGGTGCTGCAGAGAGGAAGTGCAATGCAGCTCCAACCCACCCTAAAGGAAAAGCTACACCTGCCTCAAAACTGGGATAAGTGAGAGGCCACACCAGTCTCCTCCAAAGCTCGCACGCGCCCTGGGGTCTTTTGAAAGCATCAGTAGTCTGCCCTGAAGACATGAAGAGTTTACTGCAGAGGCAGTGACACAGAACAGGTTGATAGCTGTGTAGTTTACCATCATCTTTACACTATTGTACGAGTGTACTATGGAGAAGAGAGGTGGATGTTTGTGTGGGTGTGTTTTCACTGATAGTGCGTGTGCTGTTTTGTGTATGTAGAAAGCTTGCGTTGCTGCTGCATGTGCTGTAATTTTGCCATCTACTGACATGAAAAGAAAAACAAGCATTTACAATGCAATGGTTTCGCCTTTGCAAAAGTTAGAGCTATTGGCATTGCTCATGACATTATTTTTATTTATGTTTTTTTAAAAACATAAATAAATGGCATTGTCATTTACAATGTCAATAGCAGGGCAGGAGAGCAAGCACAAGCAAAAAAAAATAAAGCTGTTTAAACTGTCTTCAAATAAACATTAAAATACAATAGTTGTTGGAACATCAGGGATTCTGAGAGACAGCTGAGGAGCAGAGAGTGAGGACTGTGATGTGAGACACATGAGGTTGCCAGTGTCGGAGCAGTGGGGTGTCTCAGAAACAGGTGAGGGGCACGGACTTCCATGCGAGACAGCTGGAGTGCTCACTGTGTGAACAGCGGAGTGCCCGAGAGAAAGCTGAGGAGCATAGAGTCGAGTCTGTGGTGTGAGGAACCTGGGCTACCCCGTGTGGGAGCAGTGGGATGTCTCAGAGACAGCTGAGGAGCCAGGAGTGATGTGAGACACCTGATCTGTATCCAGTGTGGGAGCCGTGGGTTACCTGAGAGACATCTTAACAGGGAGTGATGTGAGACATCCGAGTTGCCCAGTATGGGAATAGGGGGTGGGGGGGAGTCATGGGCTGCTGAGGGACAGGGAGTGGTGTGAGACATCTGAGGTGCCCAGTATGGGAGCAGGTGGTTGAGGCGCTATCCCGGGACCCGAGGTGTGCTGGTCCGAGGCGCTGCGCCTCTCCTCCCAGGCAGGTGTGGGAGGCGGGTGAGGCGGAGTCAAAGTTTCTGGGAGTGAAGGTGCTGGGAAAACTGGAAGTGCGAGACAGGGAGACGCTTCCTCGCTGAAAAGGAGCAGCGTTGCTGCTGCAGGATAGCTCGGTGGGTTCAATTGCTATACTATCCTGCGCGTAACCGCAGGACACGGGCTCTGAGGATCGGTTCTACTTTTCATCCTTCCGAGGCCAATGGAACGAAAACTATTGAGATGGATAAGGCAGCGCCGATTCATGTATAGCGCCCTGGAGAGGCCTCTCCCTCCATTCGCCACCACCGCCGCTGCAAGCAGATTCCATGCTTTTCGCAAACATTTAACCTTTTCAGCTTCTCGACGTGAAGGCGTTAGGGCAGGGGCCGGGTCAACTGTGTGGGTAGTCAGGCTGGGCCCTGAGAATGCCAGGCGTGCCAGGGGGAACAAAGAGTCGCCGAGGCAAAGACTACAGGGGGGCAGGAAGGGCACGAACAGCGGGAGGGAGGGGGCGGGAACGGCACACTGTCAACGGGAGGGGGGGCAGCGGGAACGGCACACGGTCAGCGGGAGGGGGGGCAGGAAAGGCACACGGACAGCGGGAGGGGGGGGCACGAAAGGCACACGGACAGCGGGAGGGGGGGGGGGAGGAACGGGCACTCACCTGGACTTCTTCCGGTGGTGGTCGGCCGCGGAATGAGAAGAAAACAAACGGACGACAATAAAAAATAAGCCCCGCCCACGGCCGCGATGACAACATCGCAGAGGCGGAGAGGGAAAAAATCTCGGGACGCCCACGAATCTGGTCCGGCCTTGACGGACAGATCTGGCTTCCAATGGCTACCCTCCATTTATGGAGATAGCCAATGGAAGCAGAGGCGGGACTAAGCAGTACACTGTAGGGGCATAAGATTTCTCCTGGGCGGAGCTAGGAGCTCCGGCCCCAGGCGAAACCTAAAAAAATCAAGGAAGGATTGCTTTACGTTCATTAGCTACAGTTCACCTATGAGAAAACCTTTAAAGAGAAAAATTGCTGGGTGCCTGAGATGTAAAGCAGTCCATATGAAGTGAAGTGATATAACAGGCATTGTCAAAGCCAATATGTCTTGCCTATGTTAGAGCTTGCCTATGTGAGAGCTATTAGCTTTGGCAAGGTCTTTTAGCCATGTTGTACAGCAGAGTACAGTGGTATTGAGAGGCATGGCGTAGAGTGGCATAGAGTACAATGGCGTAAACAGGTGTAGAGTAGAGAGGCAAAGAATGATGTGGAGTGGAGTGGCATGGAGAAACAGTGGCGTGGCTTAGAGTGGGGTGGGGTAGAAGGGCATTGCATGGAGCAGAGTGGTGTGGAGTGACGTAGAGTGACGTAGAACGGAGTGGGGTGGCATAAAGTGGAGAAGGTAGAGTGGCACTGTATGGAGTGGAGCAGAGCGGTGTAAAATGGGATGGAGTGGGTTGGCGTGGAGTAGAGTAGCATGGAATAGAGTGCCGTGGAGAATAACAGGGTGGCGTGGCACAGTGGAAAAGGTAGCGAGGCACTGTATGGAGTGGTGTAGAGCAGAATGGTGTAGAGTGGGGGTATAACGTAGAGAGGAGTGGCATGGAGTAGAGTGGTGTGAAACAGAAAATGGTGTGGAATAGAGCAGTGTGGCATGGCATACAGTGGCTTGGAGTAGAGTGGCATGGCATAGAGTGGGGTGGAGTAGAATGAAGTAGAGTGACTTGGAGTGGCATTATATAGAGTGGGGTGGAGTGAAGTAGAGTGGTGTGGCTTAGAGTAAAGTGATGTAGAGTGCCATGGCACAGAGAAGATTGGTGTTGAGTAGAATGGCAGAGTTGAGTTGCGTAGAGAAGAATGACGTAGGTTAGCATAAAGTGGGATGGAGTGAAGCAGATTGGCGTAAAGTGGCAAGATTAGAGTGGCGTGAAGTGGTATAGAGTGGAGAAAGTAGAGTGGTGTAGGGTGGGGTGGGATAGAATGGCACTGTGTGGAGTGGCGTACAGTGGTGTAGAATAGAGTGGGGTGGCGTGGTTCAGAGTAGAGTGGCATAGAAAAGAGTGGAGTGGTGTAGAGTACAATGAAGGTGAGTAAAGAGGCATTGTATGGAGTAGACTGGACAGAGTTGAGTTGCATAGAGAGATGTAGAGTGGCATAGAGTGGGATGGAGTGGAGTAAAGTGGAGTGGAGTAGACTTGAGTAGAGAAAGTAGAGTGGTGCAGAAGAGTGGAGTACAGTGGTGTAGAATTGAGTGGTGTGGTGTGATGTGGTGAGGCGTAGAGTAGAGTGGCATAGAATATAGTGGAGTAAAGTGGGGTGAAGTGGAGTATAGTGGAATGGTGTACAGTGGGTGGTAAAGAGTGGGGTGGAGCAGAGTAGTGTTGAGTAGAGTAGTGTGGTACAGAGTAGAGTGGAGTGGCGAAGAGTAGACTGTAGAGTAGAATGGAGTAGAGTAGCATATAGTGTAGTGGAGCACAGTTGAGTGGAGTGGCAAGAGTAGAGTGACAGAGTAGAGTGGTGTGGACTGGCATAGAGTGTACAAAGAGAGGCATAGAGTGATATAGAGTGCTGTGGAGTGGAGTACAGTGGTGCAGAGTATGGTGGTGTAGAGAAAAGTGGCATATAATAGAGTGAAGTAAAATGGAGTGGAGTACATTGGTGTGTAGTGGCATAGCCTATAATGAATTTGAGTAAAAAGTGGCTTTACGTGGCCCTGCATGGAGTAGAGTGGGATAGAGAGGTGTACAGGGGCACAGGGTGGAGTAAAGTGCCGTGACGTAGAGTGGCAGGGGCATTGTGTGGAGCAGAGGGGCATGGCTTGCTGTGGCGTTGCGTAGAGTAGCGCAGAGCGGGTGGAGTAGAGTGAATTGGTATAGTGTAGAGTGGGGATGAGTGGAGAAGCATAGAGTGGCACGGAGTGGCATAACGTAGAGTGGCATGAAGTAGAGTGGCGTACAGTAGAGTGGCAGAGCATAGATTGGCATACAGGAAAGTGTCATGGTATAGAGTGGAGTGCCAGTGTGTGGATTGGAGTGTCATGGAGTGTCGAAAAGTTGAGCGGCTTGGAGTAGAGTGGCAAAGAGTAGAGTCAAGTGGCATTATGTGGAGTGGCATAGCATAGAGTGGCATAGAGTGCAGTTGATTGGTGTAGAATAGGGTGGAGTGGAGTGAAATTGAGTAGTGCAGAGTGGTGTTGAGTAGAGACGTGGAGTAGTGTGCCATACAGTGGGATGGAGTGGAGTACAGTGGTGTGGCCTGGCATAGAGTGGAGAAAGTAGAGTGACATGGAGTGGTGTGGAGTTGCATTGTGTGGAGTATTGTGCACTAGAGTAGAGAGGTGTGGTGTAGAGTGGTGTGGCATAAAGTGGTGTGGCATAAAGTGGAGTAAAGTGGTGTGAAGTGGCGTACAGAGGAGTGGCGTACAGTGGCATAGAGTAGGGTGGAGTAGAGTAGCGCTGAGTGGTGTGGAACAGAGTAGAGTGGTGTGGTGTGGCGAAGAGTAGAGTTGTGTAGAGTGGCATAGAGTAGACTGCGTAGTGAAGAGTAATGTAGATTAGAGTGGCGTAGAATGAAGTTGCATAGAGCAGAAAAGTTGTAGATTTAACTAAAGCATCAATAGAGACAGCAAACAGGGTGAAAGCAACATAAATAAGCAGCCTGTGTTAAAAGTAAGAAAGCACATTACACGTTCATGACAAATACTGTAACACTCAAAAAATATATAAAAAATAGTGCACTGCATAAAGACAAAGAAGAAGAAAGAGGAGGAAGAGCACATGTACTTGGTCGATGCTCTAGGGAGGCGGTGATAAAAGAAAGTAAGGGTAGCGTACGGGAGCTAAGCAATCAAAAGATTGCAAATGAGAGTGATACCAAAAGCAACCAATGGTATGCCGTGGGTGGGTTGTATGCCCACTGAATTGTAAACCAGAAGTCTTGTAGCCCAGAGCATTGGGTGTGTAGATGAGACCAAAAAGGCAGCCAATAGCATGAGGTAAGAGACAATTGCTCCCATCGCTGCAGTCGGTTCCCACTGTATGTATATTGTGAGGAATTGTTAACAAGCCAGCAGACAGCTGCACCTTTCGCGCCAGACCTAAAAATTAGATAATAACCTCTCAGTTCAAACACTTGGATACCTCTTTCTAGAAAAGAGTTTAAAGGCGGATTATCCTGCTTTGTGCCAGAACAAGACAGTTAACAACAGAGTGAACTATGTTACACCTGTTACGAAAGAATGGCATGTTGATCACTGCTGGCCAGAGGCAATCTAAGAAACATTAACAACGCAATTTGTTTAGGCTTTTTTACAGTGGAAATGTCTTCTTAAGCTTTTGAAAGACAGAGTACAATACCCCAGGGACGGCTGCAGAAGTGAAAGATGTAATTGCACACACACAGGATACAACAGAAATGTAAGGTTCCCTTACACTGAACATGTGCCATACAGACAGCAACATTTGAAGAAGTAAACCATCATTTTCGAGCAGGAAGGAGAGTATCTTTCCCTCCTCTTTAGAATAACTGTATGAGAAGCATATTAGATGTTCACATTTCCGAAAGTAAACTATGATAGATCTTATGTTTTTTTTTTTTACTTTTCACTATACTTTATCATAGAAAGATCACCGCTATTGGGGAGATGTCGCTATGGTAAGCTATAAGAAAAGTATAAACATTAATTAAATTTGAAAAAAATATTAGTAAAACTATTTTGACGCTAATTATTAATGTGCATTAATGTTATACATGTATTTCACATGTAAAATAAAAGAAATGCTACAACACTATTAACTTAATTTTTAAATAAATATTTAAATATATTAAATTAGCATAATTTAAAATGTAAACAAACAACCCACCTAAAGTAAAATCGTTATGTTAGGTACTGAAAATTTACATAATGTTAAGTATAGAATTCATTAAAAAATAATTATTTTTAGAAAATACAATTTACATTTGTTTTTAAATAAAAAAAGCTTAAAAAAATATTTTAACAAAATATTTATTGTTTATATTTACATTAAGTTAATTTCATATAAATAATGTTTATATAAATGAATTTATTTTAACACTATTTAATATAGGGTTCTTTATTAAATCCATGCCTTTATTATTTTCTATAGGAAGTTGCTGTAGTATTGGTGATTGGCCAAGAGTGAAGCTGGACTACTGTTCTGGTTTGGCAGTAGTAAATTACAGTCGTAAATTAGGGCCCACCCCTGTTTCAGGCACATAGATCTGTGCGAGTATCTGGCATGTGACTGAACATGTGCTTTTGTGTGTAATTGTATCAAGCATTAACATTTATATATTGTATAATACAAATGAAATGCTTTGAAGAACCTAATATAGCTTGCAATACAATGGAAAGGCATTTTATAACCACAGAACAATGGAAAATGTAGTTTGTAACTGCGATAATTCACATTTATGCCTTGCAGCTTACATACAATACTTAGGACGCCAGGTACAATACAATTCTGCACAAACTCATGAACCCACGGTGCTTGTCAGATAGAAAACCAACAACTGGCATGTTACATTCAATGATCTGAAGGAGACTCCGTCACCCCCTACTTCATTTTATGGTCATTTAAGCATGTGGTCAAAGAGTACATACAGAAAGCTCCACAGCAAGTGAG
The DNA here is from genome assembly GCF_964263255.1 of Lissotriton vulgaris. Taxonomy (NCBI): domain Eukaryota; kingdom Metazoa; phylum Chordata; class Amphibia; order Caudata; family Salamandridae; genus Lissotriton; species Lissotriton vulgaris. Next base: position 1,980,351,160 of record NC_141687.1, on the reverse strand, counting down.
TTAACGATCCGAACTATCCTGGCAGTATTAGACCATACGATTTGCTACATACGCTTACATCTGTGCATCATGTGCTTTAAGAGCCTGGCCTATTTTGAAAGGCTTTCGGTTATAACCACTTAAGTAAGCCATAACTACTTTCCTAGTTTTAATTCTGTTGTAAGTTTTTTGGGGGCCTGAGTTTGCAATAAAAAATAATATGTATTAGAACCCTGCCCGCGGCTTGCATTGCATTTTTCTACTCATGACACTGTCCGTCCTCATATTGTGACGCCCTAATGGCACCTTTTCAGCCTCCCTCGCTACCAATCCCCAGTTTGTGGGCTTGCCTCCATTTTGAACGTATGCCTCCCAAAGGATGCAAACATATGGCCTATAGCTCTTCCTGTCAGAGCCTGAAGGCAAACACACCAGAAAGCAGTGCACCTGCAGTCTCTCCGTCCCCAAAATCCCAACGAAGCCAAATCGTCAGTCCATAACGCTCATTCTAGTTATAGGACAGGATAGACTTGATAGGAATACAAGGGAATGGAGACCCGAATTTCAACTGCCAGGCTGCAGAACTTTTACCGGATAGGTGTTCACTGCCAGCAGCAGCCAAGAAAGCCATGGTGTTTGGCCTCCCTCTTCATACTTCTTGGGTCTGGAGAACACTTGGCATATTCATGCTGTCTACCCAAGAGGTGCAGTAGCTCCCAACACCACGTTCCTCTCTCATCCCTATCAGCCACATTAATGTAGCAGAGCAGAGAGGGGCTTGGGGCAGGATGCAAGTTGAACATGAATCCCAAGACCGCTCTAGCAGTGATGGGACTACCATGAAAATGACAACAGGCAGGAGACCACAAGTCGTGAGCTGAAAGGATACAACGCTGCTTCACAATTAAAGGTCTTTTGCCTTTGGTGCTGTAGTGGGCAAACCTCTGTAATTCACTGAGAATCAAGATCCTAGTGCATTGAATCACCCAGACCTCTCCCCAAAAGCAGCCTTGCGTTCTTCAAATGTTATCATGGGGCTCACTCTTCAAATGTTATCATGGTGCTCGCTCTTCAAATGTTATCATGGTGCTCGTTCATGTTATCATGGTGCTCGTTCTTTAAATGTTATCATGGTGCTCGCTCTTCAAATGTTATCATGGTGCTCGCTCTTCAAATGTTATCATGGTGCTCGTTCATGTTATCATGGTGCTCGTTCTTTAAATGTTATCATGGTGCTCACTCTTCAAATGTTATCATGGTGCTCGTTCATGTTATCATGGTGCTCGTTCTTTAAATGTTATCATGGTGCTCGCTCTTCAAATGTTATCATGGTGCTCGCTCTTCAAATGTTATCATGGTGCTCGTTCATGTTATCATGGTGCTCGTTCTTTAAATGTTATCATGGTGCTCGCTCTTCAAATGTTATCATGGTGCTCGTTCATGTTATCATGGTGCTCGTTCTTTAAATGTTATCATGGTGCTCGCTCTTCAAATGCTATCATGGTGCTCGCTCTTCAAATGTTATCATGGTGCTCGTTCATGTTATCATGGTGCTCGTTCTTTAAATGTTATCATGGTGCTCACTCTTCAAATGTTATCATGGTGCTCGTTCATGTTATCATGGTGCTCGTTCTTTAAATGTTATCATGGTGCTCGCTCTTCAAATGTTATCATGGTGCTCGCTCTTCAAATGTTATCATGGTGCTCGTTCATGTTATCATGGTGCTCGTTCTTTAAATGTTATCATGGTGCTCGCTCTTCAAATGTTATCATGGGGATCGCTCTTCAGATGTTATCATGGGGCTGGCTCTTCAGATGTTATCTTGGTGATCGCTCTTCAAATGTTATCATGGTGCTCGTTCATGTTATCATGGTGCTCGTTCTTTAAATGTTATCATGGTGCTCGCTCTTCAAATGTTATCATGGGGATCGCTCTTCAGATGTTATCATGGGGCTGGCTCTTCAGATGTTATCTTGGTGATCGCTCTTCAAATGTTATCATGGTGCTCGTTCATGTTATCATGGTGCTCGTTTTTGTTATCATGGTGCTTGTTCATGTTATCATGGTGCTTGTTCTTCAGATGTTATCATGGTGCTCGCTCTTCAGATGTTATCATGGTGCTCGCTCTTCAGATGTTATCATGGTGCTCGTTCTTCAAATACTATCATGGAGCACGTTCTTCAAATGCTATCATGGAGCACCTTGTAAGGGTCAATACCTTGGATTTCCCCGGGTTGATTTTGGTCTCACTCCCTGCATCTGGGCGTCAGGCGCATGCTGCAGCCTATCACAGTTAACATCAAGTAGGACAAGGGCATCCGCGTCCAGCACTAAATAATGGTGGCAGGTCTGCAGCTTAGGAGGACAAATTCTGTCCGACATCAAAATGTCAAGCACTTCTGCCAAATAAATACCGAACAAAGAGGCAAACACACGCTATTATTTAAAGACAGATTGAGCTGAAATCTGAGACAGCATCTCTGAAGCACAACTCGTATATGAGCAATGATTTTCACAAGCATACAGATTACACTGTGAGGAATACTCTCTTATTATCCACAAACTGTTTCTATCAACATGATCAACAGCTGTGATCTGTTTAATTTTGGAAGCCCCTCGGCAGCCTGCGCCCAAACCCAATGAGTTGTACCCCTTGAGCCCAGTCAACTAGGACAAGGGGCATAGGTATCATAACATAACTAAAAAAATAACTTTTGACTAGGGACTGTACCAAAGCCTCAGTAAGACAATTGAGACAGTAAGGTTTTCAAAGATAGCCAAGACTTTACAGACATGCTCCTATAGAATAACACTGTCCATAGATGCTGTGTTATTGGAATTGTAGCGCCTTAGCACATACCATTTGTTTAAGATGCTATCTCAGCCACCGAGTGTGACAGAGCCTTCCGGTTTGTTTATTGTTCATACTTTTAATTGTCCTGTAAAAAAAACACATATTTTTTAAGGACTTAGCTCTAAATGTATAATGCTTTTTTTCGGTATTACTATGCCATGCTGTATCCGAGTTTAAAACCTTCTCAGAATTTTCTCTTTCAGCTCAGTCTCTTAGACCCCTTCAACACTTGATTGATATGCCCATGCATAGTCATGTTTCGGCATGTTTCGACATCAGCACCAATCATTCCGGGGCAACTCTATCGAAAAGACTTATCAGTTCCAAAGTACCTCAGATGATCAGAGAATGGACTACCATGTCCCGCGCATGTGGGGAGGCAACACAGCACAGTACCCAATTCTTGCATCGTATGCAAGGCTTCAGGATCAAATAACATTCTGTTCTGATCACTACAATAACTCACCCTTAGTTGTGGAATATTAAGAAAGGCTGAAGAACTTGTGACCAGCTCAGTGGCTGGCCTGATTTGGACATATGGAGCCGCTGGACAATGTAAAGGTTAATAGGGTTTGTCCCTAATCCCTTCTCAATAACGGCAGGTGATTCCAGGAAAGTACAAGCAACAAATGGGCGAGGTGATGTTGAAGAATCTAACCCACCCTTAAGAGTCATAGGAAACTGTTTGGCAAACACAGCTCGCTTCCGACTGCCCTTCCAGTACCTTAAAGTCATGAAAAGTCTTGTTAGATGCCATGGAGGAGAGGAAAGCAGGCGAGTACCTCTTGAATGGGTCAAGGACGAAACGAAAGAAATAAGTAATCCTAGTCTGCCTCACACTCTGTTCCCCACACAATATACACCATATTGTCCTTGTGTTATGCATTACAAGTTCAATCGGAACTAAATAATTTTTGTCTTCATTGAACTTCTGACTTTAGTTCTTGCCCCTCCTTTTGTCTGGAAAATTGAGGACATTTTTCTACCCAAGGAAGATACGGACTGAAGTTGACCCCGCTTTACCCCCCTTGTGATTGTACCATCTCATTTACATTTATTTAAGTGTCATAGTCATGGGGTAAATGTCCGCGCTTCCCCACTCCAACCAGTCTTAGTGACTGGCCTTTCTCCAATGGAATACAACATGTCAGACCTAGCAGCAGTAGGCAGTAATAACTCACTGAGAAGAACATCCTTGCAATAACTGCAATTCAAGAATTTGGTCTCAAGTGGCCGGCTACCTTCCCATCGTTGCACCCCACTCCCCCCTAGGATAGGAATTTGACCGGCTGACTACCAGATCAAATACAATCAAGGTCTCCTTCAATGTTATTACAAACCGTAAGCAGATGCTTTAGCATACTTGTGCGATCAGTCACATACCAACAGTGTATACCACATACGTATACAAGAAGTGGTCCATCAAAGTCATTGCTTTGAAATTTACACGGGCAGAATAAGGATCCCAACTATGCATTGCTGCTTTACGTTACTGTGCCGGACATATTTTGAGGGCAGTTTTAAGCGTTGGCAGACCCGTTAATGAGCAAACACATTGATTCCCTGTTCAGCCATGTAATAAGACATCATACACTCCATCATTCTCCACTTCTTGGGCGGATTTAGTGACCATTGCCACCTCCTCATCTCCACTGGACTCTATCAGTGCCTCACTCAGTGGGTTACGAGGAGGTGATGCAACCCCCAAAACCTACATGTCCCAAGGGATGCTCTGAACACATTCCTGGAGCTGCTCCAAGTGACAACTGTCTGCACCCACATCAAGGAAAAGTTATGGATGTTGTAGCAGATACACCAATTATAAATGATTTGAAAAATAAAGAGCGTCCATTTGGGATACTGATCTCTGCTCAACAACATTACCTAGTGAAGTCCCTACTGAGGGAGCGGAGGACAGGGATATGACTGCCTTTTAAATCTATCCCAGCTGATTTATTACATTTGTTTGATGCCAATGAGAAAGAGGCACTCATTGCGTGATAGTAAAATCCTCCTCTGGAAGCTTTGCATCCCAACAATACCTGCCTTCACCGCCACCAGACAATACCTTGAGCTGATCTTGCTGACTACGTTTGGGGACTTTTAAATAAACGCTTAGGCTGAAAAATGCAATGAATAATCCGTTTGACAAATGCCTGTTTAGAATCAACACGACAATTATGGAAATGGCCATGGTGCATTAGGCACAGGTACTTAATAGTTTAGAGGTGATATAACATTGTTGTAACAATATCATCAGAAGAAGGGACCATTCACTACTGCCCCTGCCAGATGATGGCAATTTCAGCATGCTCATTCCATTCCCTACGTGAAAACATTCCACTGGTAGACACCATCAACCATTTGAGAGAAAGTTGTCCAGACACATTTATCCTACTTGAAGCATGCCCCGTGCCCTAATATTGGGCTAAAGGCCACTATCACTACTAGTGCCAGAACAGCTGACTGCCAAATGGCAGTTACACCCTTATTACAAAGGCCAATTAGGGCAGTAAATTGGCCTTTGTACTATGGCCCCTACTACCAGGGAAGAACTATTAATGTATTACAGCAAGCTCTAAATCGCGTCCAAGAGCTTACGCTCTGCTACAGTGAATAGGACAATTTTTTTGTACAGCAAAGGATCACAATTAGCCAAAATGGAGCAGACATGTGTCTGAACATTGTCTAGCATGTCTGTCTATGTTACAATAGAGCTACACACAACCTTCATTGTTAGATCCCTGGATGTCAGGGGCAATGTGACTTTTTGGTGTAGTCATTCTGGCCCTTACCACTCATTCACATCGTCTTATACGTGGGCTAGAAGCCATTAGTTTTTATAAGGCACGTTCCTTTCTTTGAGGGCCACCGCCATTCTTCATCTGTTACACCATGAGAGGTAATTTTTATTAAAACGGGAACATTGAAATTAAGAGAATACATTGGTCATTTTAACATAAAACGCGGGTGTTCCCCTTTAAGAAAACCAAAACAAACAAAAAAATCATATGACCTCCCCTTTAGGCGTGCTCAGACACTGCTGTACTTACCCCCTGGTTTCCTTGGAAAGAGATTACTGGCTGGGACAGTCTCGCTCCAGAGACCTGTGGAAAGGGAATGCAAGAGAACAGTAGTTCAGTAAAAACAATATAATTCATTCTCACAAGTCAGTCCTTTCAGCTCACCCCTTTAAATACCTTTGCTTCTAAACTTAGGATTCAGTTCTTCACTTTGAAAGCTAGTTCCCTAAGTATGACATTATGGATTATGAAAGCATTTTTGGATTCCCAGCCATCTCAAATAATAACATGTTATTGCGGCGGATCAGACTAGCAATGAATGCACATTATCAATGTAAAACCATTTACCAACTTTTCTACTGAAACCCAAAACGATGGCTGCTTGAGTGAATCTAGGAAAATATGGTCACATGAGTAAATTCTGTATTCTGGGTTGTAGATGGCAGTAAATCGGTGACTTTGCGTGTGCCTGCTGCTTACTTTCTGGTGTTAGTCGGTGCTTCTTTGTTCTGGCTGAAGAGGTTCCAAGAAAGAGTCCCAGAGAAGAGTTCCACTGCTCCTAGGAGACCATGAACTTGGCATGACGCTTTACTGAGAACAGAGACAATGAAGGTGAGCCGAAAGCCAGGTAAGTGGCACATGGCTACGCTACCCTTTGAGCCTTCCATCCAAATGTATTGTGTATTTTTACTTCTAATGGAATGTTAAATATTTATTACACGAAATTAACAAAGGATAATAAGCACCACCAAAGATAACAAGGATTATAAAATTAAGGATTTTTTAAAACCTACATGATAATTGCTCCATTGAGCCTTTCGATCTTGGCAATACCATGGATGAAAAACATCACAGGTGTCCGAGGTGGGTCCATGAGGATCTCCTCCACATTTTCAGGGTAAGTAGGAGTGCCACCTACTTCTCCTGTGTAAAGGAAGTCTCTTTTTAGCAAAGGTCATGAACACATTCAGGTAGATTCTTAGAAAATGTAATAACCTTTTATAAGGGTATTACCTTGTTCTTTAAGTACTGTTGTGACAACTAACCAATGTGTCACCTTTCCCAGCAGAAACATTAACTTGGTTTGCTTTCTTTATAATCAGCAGGATGGAGCAATGCATAAGATATAGCTCCACAGACACCATCTTCAATTACACACACAATCACAGGGTTCTTCACTCGACCCACTTTTTTTTAGCATTTGCATAAAAATCCCTTCAAAGCGCGCTACTGTATCCTGGTTAAGTTCACAAACGTAGCCAATGGCACCTCACTCTTCCGACAAGACGATGCCAAATAACTTTTTTTAAATCATCATTCCTAATAATTTTCGGGGACAGGCTACATTACTGTCCTACCTTCAGGACTATATGTGTTTGTGTTGACATTGGGTTGGAGAAACATCACAGCAATGAATGAGGCCTGGATAAGATAGCAGTGACCTGTGTGCATTAGGACCGTAAGTGCCCAAGTCCAGAAAGTGCACAATTCCTGGTGCATAATTTTTCTGCAACAGCGGTCATGAAGATGATGATGCATAGAGAGGAGACTGAATGGGCACAGTAGAGCTGTTTTAAGGCACGTGTGGGAGGAAGCAGCATTTCACAGAAGGTTCGCTAATTGATATGATGGGCAATGCACTTGTCTTAATGCCGAATCCTGCGAATTTAGAACATAAACTTCAAATTGGAAACAAAGAATTAAAAAAAGCAAAGGGCATGCCCCGAAAGGCCAATACCTTTTAACTTGTAGGAAATCCCTGGGTTACACTCAAGCTGGCTAGAAACATGTCAAACACTCAAAAGAGAAACTGTTCCCAATCCAGCAGAAAAATGGAACCAAAAACATGGTTAAGAAATTCCAGGGGGAGACATAGGGAGCTCTAGCCAAAGCACTCATACTTAAAAGAAGACAGATGAAGTTAAAGGTACTTTAACAATATACGTAATCTCATATCTACGTCGACGTGTCTAGCTTGTAGAGTTACTATACAAGGTTACGACATTCATCGAGTCCTGCCTTGCCTTGCCATGAGATGAGGAAAAGCCTTACAGTTACAGCTTCCGGATTCTCTGCATGTGGCTGAGCACTCCCCAACCCCTTGCACGGTCCAGCTGCTGAGTCACAGCATCAGCCCTCTTAACAAGAGATGTTACCTGCAGGCAAGAGACACAATGGACAGGGGTGCCAGAGAAAGCCTGTCCGCTGGGGTAATTAGGAGATTCTTGAACAGACAGATGTCTCCGAGAGGCAGGTGAGACTGGAGAAGGGTCAATCAAATGTCAGGCCTTTCAGATCCCAGCACCCCCACAGGCCAGCCGCTGATCCTGCTTGGACTTGCTTGCGCACCTAGCTCCTGGGTCTTGCTGTCCTGCTCTTCAGCTACACGCCAGGTGACATCAGAGAAGGGGCCTAGCAAAGAAGAAGCTCACCCCATCTCAGATGATTCACAGGCCTCACATTAAAAGGGAGTGGGAAAAAGGTTGTCGCCAAGACCCCGCCTCTACTTTCTTCACTAAAATAGTTTAGCAGCATCTGCAGATGCCTTCATGTAAGTATGTTTTCTCAGGTGTTTAATGAAGGCGCAAGCACCACGATCCATAACTCCAAGTAGATGAAGTGCTGAGAGGGCTAAGGAGCACAAGCAGATAGTTGAAGCGAAAGACAGAGTGGAAGTTTCTGCCTTTCATCAAGGGAATGAGAAAATGCGAAACCTATTGCATGGTAAATGTTTTTTTTTATTTTTTAACAATAAGACAGATGGGGGTCCAATTTCCATAGTGCAGGTGACCCCTCCAATACGCAACTAAAAAATATCTAAATTCTTCTCATGTTAATATAAAGGTTAACTTATGTTCTTCTACGCACTTAAAATGTTGCAGTCACCATGGTACTATAAAGATGAATGGCAGAAGGCTGTAAGCGTAAGGCGACACTAAGAGGTGCGACTGTCAAATTACGAAAGATTTCTTCAAAAGGTCCATTAACCCACGGAGCTATATAAGCACACAGCACATCTAAATACTCAACACGATCTTAAGAAACAAACTCATCTATAAAAGAGATTCCAAGGGTTTGGCATCTGGAACCATGTTTAGAGCCTCCATCATATCAAACTAATCGCCTACAGTGACCTATGAGTACGGGCAGGGTGAACTCCGCTAATCTCTGCCCGCAAACCATCCTAATAAAAGCCACAGCCCGGGCGACATTAGAACGAAGCAGAGTTGAGACTTGCACCAGATGACACTTTAGACAGAGAATCCCTTGAGATTTGAGCTTCTGATAGAGGGAACAGCATCCTCCGCAGGAATTCATTGTACGTATATGATATATGTCCCCATCCACCACCATAATCCACTTAGGCAAACAGGGAGAATACCCCTGGCACAGCAACCCTCTTCTGATGGACACTACAGCACATGCCCACATACATGGATCTATGCAGCCTGCTTCCATAGAATGCATTCCAATATCCTCAGTCCATTCTCTGACTCGACATTGCAGGTAACGGAGACCGAATTACCACATCGCTGTAGCGAGTGGCAAAGGGCTCCCATAGATTGTTTTTAAACCCATTGGTCACATAGATTGCTTTTAAAACCTATAGCTGCCCACCTCACCTTGAGCACTGTTGCGCTTCTTATAACCAGGAAATTATTGTTTGAAGTACTGTTTTGAACCACGCTGCTCTCACCTGATCACACACCCCCTTCCCCGGTCCACCACTGATTCAGATTGTTGTGGAGGGAAGGCGGGCCGGAAGTGAATACTACTTCCCCCTCGCTTGCAGGTTAGCAGGCTAGTTGCTCTACCCTGTCCCTCCATAAAAGATCGATGCCGTTCAGTTCGCGCAGCGGGCGAACCGAGGGCGCGCCAAAGGCAAGCCCATCTGCGCCCGTCTGTGCCAGGAATCTCTGCCCCCGCCGCCTATGCTCCCAGAGTTTACAACCGGGAGACTATTTCATCTAAGGCAGGCTCTAGACACACCATGCCTTCACCCACTTTCCCTGGAGGGACGACAAAGCAACTGCACCCACTGCTCTTACACTCTCTCACCAAAGACAACCCCACCCCCTATCGAGCTCGCAATCAGCATGGCCCTGCTGAACTGCAGATCCCTGCCCAAACACTCTGTAGAAATAAACATGCTAAACAGGACTCAGAACTGGATGCTCTGTTCCTGACAGAGACATGGCTATCACCAAGCTCTGAGCCGGATGTGGTGCAAGCCCTCCCCTCAGGATACCTTATCCAGCGCCTCGACAGAGTAGGTCGAAAGGGTGGCGGAATCGCAACTATCCATAAAAATCATCTCTCCTGCCGCTTATTAGATAGCCTAATCCTCGACTGTGAAAATGCCCATTTCATCATCCAACTCTCACCCTCTAAATCACTCTCGGGCATCCTCCTGTACCGCCCACCGGGAGCACATGGGCAATTCTGTAGCTCACTGTTGGAAGCCACCATCTCTCGCTCTTGCCTCACTTCCAACTTCACACTACTAGGAGACTTAAACCTCCACTTCGACGACCCCCTGGACAAACTGGCAGGTGACCTAACAGTCGACTTGGCTACCTATCAGATCCACTTGACAAACCATCAAGCTACACACATAAAAGGTCTCCTACTGGACCCCATCCTATCAAAAAATCCCGGATTAAAAACTAGTGAGCCAAAAAAAAAAAATTAGTGAGCCACTCCCCATCCCATGGTCAGACCACTTCCTAGTACCATTCACCTGGCAAACCATCACCGACCCCTCCCCCACGGGCCACTACCTCGCCTACCAGAACGCCCTTGGTCAAAACTAGTCCTTGATGACTGGAGACGCGAACTCGAAATAACCATCCCCACACTCGAACCAGATATACACTCAGCGGACAGGCAATTTTCAACCTGGATAGAAAACTCTTTAGACCAAGTATTACCAAAATAAATCCTACCTAAAAATAAGGGAACCTTCAAATCCCCTTGGTTTACCCCAGAACTCCACGACTTGAAAAAACAATGTAAAAAACTTGAACATGCATGGAGGAAGGACTGGGCCAGTAGCAAAAAAATAGAATATAGAGTAGCCATCAGGTCCTTTAAAGCCTGCCTGAAAACCACCCAGGTGGCCTTCTTCGAAGAAAAAATTCAAACCTCCGTCAACTCCTCCAGAGAAACATTCTGCATTGTTAAAAAACTGCTGGAAGTCCCTGACCCACCTCCCCTCACTGATTCCTCTGGTTGTAGATGCAACGAACTAGCTGAATTTTTTTCCACCAAAATATCTTAAAAATCCTCCCAGCCGCAGACCACCTCCCAGGACATCACCCCCTGACCTCCACAATCAACACCCCACACTTAGACTCCTTCTCCCCCCTCACCTTGGAGATGCTTCCCCACATTCTAAATTCAATCAAAAGCGGTTCCCCCCCTTGACCCTGCCCCTTTTAACATCCTGAAAATTGTGACACCTACCATCACCTCCCCCATCACTAAACTTCTAAACGCTTCCCTAGAACAGGGTACCGTTCCTTCCAGCTGGAAAAAAGTCACAGTAAGAGCATTACTAAAGAAACCTCATCTGGACCCCGTAGAGCTGGGCAACTACCGGCCCATCTCTATACTCCCTGGAATCAACAAGGTGGCAGAAAAATGTGTTAACCAACAGCTCTCCACCTTCCTTGAATCTAATGGCCTTCTACACTGCTCGCAGTCAGGCTTCCGGCTTGTCAGGGCACTGATACCGCCCTGCTGGCAGTTGTAGAAGAAGCAAGAACGATTCTAGACTCGGGTGGATCGGCAGCAGTGATCCTCCTAGACTTAAGCACTGCTTTTGATACGGTGGACCACCGTATCCTTGTCCACCGTCTAAACAGAAAAGGAGTCACAGTGACAGCCCTATCATGGCTCAAGTCATTTTAAGAAAACAGAACCTTCCAGGTCTCGGATGGCAATACCCGATCCAGAGCCATTCCACTCCAATGCGGGGTGCCTCAGGGCTCTTCCCTAAGCCCCACACTTTTCAATGTATATATGTCCCCACTAGAAGAAATTGTAGCCCCGTTCGGCAACAAACTAGTCATGTACGCAGACAACACCCAACTTGTTGTCTCCCTCAAACTGACGGACCTATTCTCAGAAAATCTATGCTCATGTCTCCAAGATAATTCCGCTGAATGAGCAAATCACTCCTCAAACTAAACGGAGACAAATCAGAGATTCTAGTGCTAGGCAATCAAGCAATCCTCCCCCCCAAACTGATGTGGCATACCTGCATGGGACAAGCTCCCCCTCCCCCCCTGCAAAGAAAGAAATAAAAAGCCTAGGTGTCAGGCTCAACCAGGACCTCTCTTTTCAGACCCAAGCCAGGAAAACTGCTGGAGTCTGTTTCGGCCTTTTACGCACCACACGAAACATTCTCCCCCTCCTACCCCCCCCCCCCACTCCAAGAAACTACTTATTCAGGGCCTTATTCTCTCCAGTCTGGATTACGGGAACACCCTTTACCTAGGCGCCCCGAAATCAGTCAAACAAAATCCAACTTGTCCAGAACTCGGCACCTAGGCTGCTAACTGGCATAAAAAATGCTCCGCCAAGCCTGCCATAAATTCACCTCACTGGCTCCCAATCCAAGAGAGAATTAATTTCAAATCCCTTTGTATAACGCTTAAAATTCTCCAGGATAAGGGCTCCCCGATACTGAAACCCTTGATTAAACCGTACAAAGCCAACAGGAAGCTAAGATCCAATCATCTTTTTCTGGCAAACGTCCCGAGAATCAAGAAGGCGCGGTCAGGAGGACGCCTTTTTTCGTACAATGCCCCCAAACTTTGGAACTCCCACCCCCTGAACATGCAGAGTGAAATCAACCTATCAAAATTCCGTAAGCTCCTAAAAACCTGGCTCTTTCCCTAGGTCACACCTGCTCCCTGTCTAACACCTCGAGCTCAGCGCTGGGACGCCCCTTGGTAACCACGCGCTCTACAAATCCAATTCCAATTCCAATTCCATTATCCAAAGTATACTCTAGCTGGGGCGCCAAACAGATTCAGAACTATAGACTGACTCAAAAAGTTTGTGCAGAGGGCCCTTTAAAAAAGTTCCTTCCTCTGCATAGGCAGTCTAACATCTCATTGGTTTTCTCACTTTCCTGGTATGCTGGATTGGTTTCATCTAGGTGTCCCGGTCATCATGTCCCCATTTCTCCATCTTGTGGGTGCAGACATCTCAGACTCATAAGCCTCATATTTACAAATCAAATCAAAGATGCTTTATTCGAGTTTTTCTCATAAAAGCGCGTACAATCATAAATATAAAAACATCATTAAGAAAGCACCTCAGCATTTAGAAAACATTAATTCATAAGTAAAAGTTACGAATAAAATATTCAAGTATGATAAAATACAGACAAACCCTGAATACAATAAGAGACAATCAGCTGCCTAAAACCCTCTGTCTGAAAGTCCATGCCCGTCCAAGATATTTGGCTGTTGCTATAACTAAAGGCAAAAAAGTGCTAGTACAAATAATTCTTAGAGCTAACGCGCTACTGGTGGTACCTAGATTTTTGCACGCTGGTGTTAACCAAATGCGCCTGGGTTCTTCATAGGTTCTACAAGAAAATAAGAAGTGACCAATTGTTTCCTTATGTGCTCCACAGGCTGGACAGTTGCTATTAGATGGGAAACATCCTTTACAACGCAACTTTTACCACGCAGTACTTTTACAACGCAAACCATTACAACGCATTGCGCTGGGGGCGCTCTAGGGTAGGGAATAGATTTAATTTACTATCCAACACCTTCCCTACATTCCACTGGGACTGGAGTTGGAATAGTAGCATCCCAATAGAGTTCTAAGCTGGGATACAGTTTAGCTTCTAAGAAACCTCCAGCCATAGAACCTGCATTGGTATCTCTCCAATTCCGAGTAGCCACATTTTCCCAATAGATTTCCTTTAGGACTTTTTTAGTTGGGAATGAGGCACCTGTCGGATTATGCCAGAGCAGTTGGAGACAGAGATCACCCAGCACAGTTCTAAGAACATTCAGCCAGCCTAATTTATGGAACGCATCCGCTTTAATTATAGCTAGAAACCCCTCGGCATAATGGTAAAGCTCGGGAGTGGTCCAGAGCCTCCTCCAGTATAGGATAGGACGGAGCCTCGCCAGATCTACTACAGCCTTCCTGCCCAAATCATACCTGAGTGGGAGCAATGAAGTACTTTTAGGAAGACCAGTGATTGCCCTGAAAAACGTATTTTCTGATGTTTGTAATGACTGGAGCTTCTCAAAGCCCCACAACTCGGCACCGTATAGTGCAGAGCCGAGGGCCTTGGCCTCGTAGACATGCAATGCTGGCTTGATTGGTTTAGTCCTAGATTTTCTATGCTCTGAACCAAGAGCACCAGCCAATTGTCTATGCCTTAGGACTGCAATATCTATATGCTGGGACCATATAAGATCATTTGTTACATGGTTACCCAGATACATGAAAGCTTTGACTATCTCTAGAGGGCGATCATTCATAGTCAACTTGGATCTAAAACTTCGATGGGGGTTAAAAGTCATAAGCTTAGTTTCAACCACATTGACTTCTAAGCCATGCTCCCCACAAAAATTGTCAAAAATAAGTACTGCTCGCTGTAGGACGCACGGAGACTTTGATAAAATCAGGGTGTCGTCTGCGAACATTAAAATCGGTATCTTAATACCAGCCAGAGACGGTGCGTCCACATTAGCAGATAACATGCGAGCCACAACACCGTTAATAAATAAGGAGAAGAGCGAGGGGGCCATCGAACATCCTTGCCGAACTCCCCGCTCCGCCAGAAAGTCTATGGTGACCGCTCCCTGCCCCCCACCCCCACTGAATCTTGGCAAAATTCGCTTCATGCAGCCGCATTATCATTGTCAGTAGTTCTTCAAGTAAATCCAGGTTCCTCAGTACCGATCACAGCTTAGACCTTGGAACCAGGTCGAAGGCAGCCCGCAAATCGACAAAAACCGTGTACAGGCTGCCCTCGCCCAGCAACACAGTGCGCCACTGGAGTAAGGTAAATCGAAATACCTGGTCCACCGTACTGGTAGACTTCCGGAACCCAGCTTGGAATGGAGACAGGGCATTGTTCTACTCAACCCAGTCCAAAAGCTTGCTGACAACCATCCTCCCCACCACCTTTTGGATGGTGTCAATTAAGCTTATAGGTCTATAGTTCCCGGGTTTGGATCGATCATCCTTCTTAAATACAGGTATTATAATTGCACCTTGCCAGGATGTCGGTACAGGTGCTCGCTGTGCCACTGCATTAACAAGAAGAAGGATATACTTACACCAGCGATCTTTATCATTAATAAAGAGATCCGCCGGGACCCCGTCTAAGCCTGGGGCTCTGCCACTAGTCACCGAGCTGAGGGCCATCATTACTTCTTTGTTACTAAAGGAGCTATCTTTAAAGTAAACCGGCCTAAACCCAACCATCTCACTACCAAGTTGCGTTTCGGCATACTTGGGCTTGAAATAGTTAACCAAGTCCTTCTCCGATACGTTATTATCCGGAGGGTCGGGGACTCCACCCCTGCCCCATTTTACAATGTTCCAAAAGAGCCTGGAATCTTTTTTCCCACTCGCATCCTTTAGCTCATTCCAGTGGATCTTATCCCATGTTTTCTTAGCTGAGGATATACTATCCTTATAGGCCTTTCTAGCGATACGAATAGCCGTCAGTTCTCTCCTCTTGATTGCGGTACCTAAAGCTAAGCGGGCATTCATGCACTGGGTTTTATACCATTTTGCTGGCTTGATAATTTCCCTACTGGTCTTCTTTATATGTTTCAGGAAATGGTTTCTGATCATGAAAAAGAGATTATCATGGATTTCTGTTGCTGTGTTCGGGCGTGATATGGTTAGATTGGCCTGCTCCATAGCCGTTATCGCTTTATCTGCCTCAGCGTTAATAATATCCATAGACCGTTGATTGGACAAGACATATGGCCATTTTAACCTATGCATATCGTTTGTTGGGACAATCAAAAGGGACACTCCCCTCACTAAAGTCGGGGTCTCGTTTTCGGGTGTCCACCATTTGTGCTCTACGCACAACGAATTGTGATTGGTTTCGATCCTCCATTTAACTTCCAGTCGCAGACTAATTTCCAGAGTTTCAAGCTACAGAAAACATAGTCTATTCTGCTCCTATGTCGCCCATTGTCGAAGGTACATGCCCCCGCCTTGTCACTCTTGGTACTCCCGTTTAGTGCCCTTAAACCCCTTTCGAGACAAATAGCATTTAAACAGATAATATCTTCGGACCATCGAGTGACAGGATTCAGTTCAAGTTTGGGGAGCCTCCATTGCCTACCCTCTTCCTCCCCAGCAAAATCATCACAGATGGCCAAAGGTTCAAAAGTACGGTTCAGGTCACTGGCTATGATAATGTTATTGTCCAGAGAATGGGTTTCAAGGAGGGAACCCAAAGCCGCTAAAACTTCTGACCTCCCAACCTTGTTGCCCCTGGCATAGACATTATAAATGTCAAGCCGTCCTAGAGGGCCCATGTCCATTTTAATGTATTGGATATCTTTACTTCCAACATCTACCACCTTAACAGTAAGCAACATACTTTGCTGGACCCATATAGTCAGGCCACCCATAGGTCGGCCCTTGGGACCTTTAGTTGCTGGGGCCGAGTAATTCAAATACCCCTGGGCAAAAGAGGGTTCACACAGCCATGTCTCCTGGAAAATGCACACATCAAAAGTGTTAACAAAGTTTAGCCAATCCGGAGTTTCCTGTTTAAGGCGCATGCCAGCTATATACCATGAAACTAGCTTTCCCACACCATCCCTCTCGCTATGGGAAAGTCCTGGGGGGGATACCTACTGAGGGAGTGGAGAGAGCTATAGTGTTGCGAATAACTGCAACAGAATCAGTATTTCCATTCATCATGTCAGCCCGGCATGAAGGATAAACAGGAGGGGGATTAGAGTCTTCCTGCAAATGACAGCTAACTCGGTTACTACCCAGTCAGTCGCAGTCATTGAGGCCCGAAAGAACATTAAATCTATTTGTGACCTCAACATCTGCAATATCTCCTTGGTCTCCTCTGGGCCAAGCTCTATTTGTTTTCATAGGTATTGTGCTCCACCCTCTTGTTCCCATTGGAAAGCGAATGTTATTGGCGGGCGTCCTATTCATAGGATTCCAGTGACTAAATGTGCCCCTGATTACCTGGTCTGTAAAAAAAAAACAAGAGGCAATATTTCAATGCCCTGGCCCTTCGACGTTATACTTCGGTCTAACTCCCTAAAGATCCTAGCTACTGGTATCGGGCTATTGAAGTTTATGACTATACAATCGCCCTCTCTAGTCTTCCTAGAGCGTTCCAGCCATCCAACTCGGCGGGCCATAATTATATTGTAACCTACCATATGGCTGCCTTCAATATTTTGTGAAAACCAGTGAGTAATCTTGTTCTTTAGTTGAAAGTAGTCCTTTTTTCCCCTTGACGGAGAGGAGGGACTTTGGCCATAACCACCACTAAAGGAGTGCTTTGGGGGGGTAAATCTAGGATAGATCGGTTTCCTATGCCTTGAACCGGCTTGTTAAGATGGATAGGGCCAGTGGCCGGTTAGATGGCTGAGCACAGACTTCCTGATATAACTGCAGACCCCCTGTGAGGCCCTGGATTGCCTCAATGCCCAGAACTCTACCCCTTGGGTCAATTACTCTATTGTCACTGTTTATCACAGGCCTTTTTACTATTTTAGGTGCAAGTTTGCATGGAGCTATTGATTGGGAATCGTTATCTACCCGTTCGCTTACTTGTGTAGAGTCAGCTCCTACCTTCTTATTGGCGATTAAAGAGTGTAACATTTTAGAATTGTTAATAGTGACTTGTTCCAGCTTGCCTAGACTAAGAGTGATTATTTTTAATCTCTCTATTAGGGGGGAGTATTAGGGATCTAATTATGTGTTCTACCTGCCCTAACAGAACCCCATCTCCTAGTTCAGCAGCTATAGGTTTAAACATTGGGTGAGGTTGTACCGGAGTATCAGGCTGTGTATGGTTCAACACGCCCAAAGATTTGGCCCCTTTATTCACTAACTTTGGAATTTTTGCTCTTTTACCTTTCTGTCCACCTCCCCCTCGCTTTCTTTTGCCTGTCTGTAAATTACATGAAGGTGAAGAATCAGCTACATGGCAAGCACGAGTAATTGCCGGAGGTGTCACACAGGGGGCAGTTTCCACCTGAATAGCACTACCTATCTGTGAGTTCTGTGAGCTATACCCCAAGGAGATGTTACTGAGTGAGTCTAACTCTATGCTAGTCTGTGGCAATCCCAAGTCACTTAAACGTTGACTTATACGATTCACTGGAGTGGTACAGTGCTGGATTAATCCCAGAGAGGACCGTTTGGAGAATATTTCGGTCGACAACCTTTTTTCAACATCAACTATTTCTTGATCCAAGGCGGCTGAAACCCGAGTAATATAATTGTCTAGTGTTCCCTTTAGACTTCCACTGATGGATTTCAGTCCAAACTTTCCCCCTTTATCCAACTTTGCAGCCAAGTAGTAGGGACAGAGCTCCAGTGAATAAGTAGACACAAAACGAATTAGCCCTTAGTGGTTATCAAAACGACCAGTACACCAAAGGGTAGTGACAGTATATTGAACAGAATCTTAGGGGGGTTGCCCAGCCGGCTTCGTCAGGCCCCGGACGGCCACAGACGGCCCGCCCTTTGCCCGGGCTTAGCCCGGCTAGTCCCGCGAAACGCAGGAGTAGCTGTGCTTTTGTACAGGGAGATGGGGGCGGGAAGAGGCCCCAGCTGCAGCGGTGATGGACTCGCGCTGCAGGCTGGGCCTTGCAGTCCCACCGGCGATGTTGCTCCTGACGCCCGATTCGGCGATGTCTCCCCAAAGTCCGCAGAGTCCAGAGGTCACCCAAAAGAATCCAGAGGTCTTATCAACTGCTGGGGGAGGGGGCGGGAAGGGGCCCCAGCTACAGCGGTGATGGACTCGCGCTGCAGGCTGGGCCTCGCAGACCCAGAATCCAGAGGTCTTATCAACTGCTGGGGGGAGGGGGCGGAAAGAGGCCCCAGCTGCAGCGGTGATGGACTCGCGCTGCAGGCTGGGCCTCGCAGTCCAACCGGCGATGTTGCTCCTGACGCCCGATTCGGTGATGTCTCCCCAAAGTCCGCAGAGTCCAGAGGTCACCCAAAATAATCCAGAGGTGAGCACCAAGGTAATAGCAGTGGCCAAGTCTGTCCTTTGAAAAGAGTTCTGCTCCCACACGGCTGCGAGCGGAACCCCTCATATTTACACGAAAGGCTCTTAGCCTCAGGAGCCTCATCTTGGGAGACAACAAATAATTGGGGATTATAATATAGTTACTTTCGTTGAGGCCCTATGGAGTCCATTTTACATTGCACTACTTGGATTGCGAAGGAGGCAGGAGAATTCCATTGATAAGACTACTATGCTATTTTTTTTAAGACAAACATACACTTTTGGAATGCAAAAACCTATTTTTTGGAGCCAACTTAGTAAATTGCAACCCTAGACTTAAAAAAGCTTCACTCTACCGTGGAGGGTACAATGTTCCCTTGAGAGAAGTTCCAGCCAGATCATAGTCAGTCACCAGTATCCTGCCTACACAGAGTTATGCAGATTTGAAGCACCATCAATCATCGGTGCCTTGAGGCAGTTTACTCTTTTCACTGAGCACTATATAAATCTCTATGCTCTCTTGGCTCTCACGTGCCTGGGCTACACCTGCCTGTTGGAAAGTTTCAGCACTTTGGCCCTTGTACTATGGTCTCTGCTAATACACAACGTTGGTTATGTGAGCTACGTACCGACAAGGTGCTATTTTAGGGTGGTGGAAATATTTAGCAGGCACAGAGTGAACAATGTTGCCCCATCCTTCTCAGACAAAATCCAGAGTAACTTTAGGCCAAACACAATGCACTGGACTTTAGCATCAAATAGAAGTGTCACAAACATGTTTTAACCAATGTTGCTTCTTTTACAATTCTGAACATGACTTATATGCCATCCAACAAGGCAGTACTCATTGTGATGAAAAATAGAGGCCCTTCATTGAGGACAAATATACGTGAGTAGCGTAAAAGGAACATCCATTTCTGCTTAAACTTATTCTGAAAATTCCCGCTTTTTCTCATGTAATTTTTTTAATTCAACCGTGGGTGCAAAAATAGACCACTATTGCGTACTTTATACAGAAGTTTCTTCAGAACGCATTTCAAGACTCCACAGAAGGCGGCTATTTAGGGCTACTAGACAAATGCATACCACTCTTACACTGTAAGAGTTACACTGGCACCAGCAGTGAACAGATTAGAATTTAACTCACTAGCCTTGCAGAAAGATGCCTGATCTAGGTTTGTGGCTCACCAGATATGAACCAAAGCAAAACTTGTACAAAATATGGCCACTACAAACCTGTGGCCCGGTCAGTGCTTAGACGCTAGACAGGCAGGTTGCACGCTGTTGTAACTTAGTATCAAACACAAATGACTTCAAAATGTGAAAAGATGCATTTTACAAAAATCATCAGTTTGCGGTTATCGAGATACCGAATATGCACTAGTAAATTCAACATGAATGGGACCATATGGAATCTGAACACAAGCACAAAACACAAGGCTTAGCAATGCAAATTGGCCTCAACTTTAAATAGCCACACTTGTTTAGACCGGCATGCATATACATGTCAGACAATACTGGAAGGGGTTTCCTACGTAAAAAAAAAAATAATCCAAGTTTGCTACCATGGGTTACGATGCATGCAGGCGTAGTGACGTGTGTGTGCACGCATCACAACATGGGCAATATTTATTTTATTTTATTATTTACCATCCCAAGATGTCAGGCACCACCCTTGAAACATTACATTAAAAAAGAAATATTATAAAAACAATGAAATGTGTGCAAAAACAAATTGAAAAACAGAAGCAGTCTGGCAGAAAGCTGCAGCGACCTCCAAATACATAAATAAATAAATCATCTTAAAAAATGGTGCAGTGGAGTGAGAGAAATAGTAGTATGGGTGGGAACGGTAGGGATCGAAGCCAGTTCAGTCAACATTTGATTTACAGGTGTTAGGGGAACACCCTGTATTCACCTAGGGTAGTTAGATTTGGCCATAGTCCACAGACTGAAATTAGGGAGTATCTGAAGGAGTCAAAAGCAACACCTGTCCCAGCCTCTGCCCGGAGGAGCAGCTCTCCACACGCAGCAGGGTGTTAGCAGTGACTTTGGGAGCTGTGATAATGAAGTCAAAGACTTTTGTTTTTATCTTTGTTACTATCGGACTCTGCTGATAGAGAGCTAACACTGCTAGTACACTTTAGATGGGATCTATCGGCATAGAATAGGCACCCGTCACATTTAATTTACACACACAGCACCGCGATGGTGCATTAACCAACAAATCGGTCACAGTGCAACTAGAAAGTGCC
The DNA here is from genome assembly GCF_964263255.1 of Lissotriton vulgaris. Taxonomy (NCBI): domain Eukaryota; kingdom Metazoa; phylum Chordata; class Amphibia; order Caudata; family Salamandridae; genus Lissotriton; species Lissotriton vulgaris. Next base: position 1,980,329,826 of record NC_141687.1, on the reverse strand, counting down.
ACCCCTACAATACACAGGGTCTCCGAGGAAGGTCTTTTAGCCCTCTGATCTTTCTCTGTAGGATTAGGTGCAATAACCCCATGTGGGTTTTATCTCGCAGCACCCAGAACCTGAGTATTTGCCTGCAACATCCCGCAGTGAGTTAATTATTTTACCCTTGCATGCTTTCTTTTGTGACTGCACTCTCCCTCCATTTTACTTCCGTTGCATTGGTTTTTATAGTTTTGCTGAATTCTCTCTGTTCAATATTATCCCTTTGCTCTTTATGTTGGTTTTACTTGTTTAGCCATTTGTTTTGTTTTTGTACTTTTTATTTATTTTCAATCCAGTCATCTACGTTTCCTGCACTTTTCCTTCTGAAAGAGTGTTTTTCCTTTTCTCTCCTTTTCCATCCGTCGATTCTGCTCACTTCCTTTCCTACAGTTTACCTTACCCCCATCCCTATCATTCTATCCCTACTCGAATCTCTAATAAATACGTATGAAATCAATCACATAAACTCAAAACAACCAAAGAACACCGCAAAAAAAGTTTTTTACTAACTACTAGTCTTGGATTCTGAAGAGCTTTAAAGCCTCGTCAGTGGTCTTAGGCGCTAGATAAATACATTAACAATTCCAATGAATCTGGTTTCCTGTCCTTTTCCATTTTTGCTGCTCTCTCACTTTTCTCCTGCCCGGTCTCTTTCTTAACATGTCCCCTTTAACAAACTTTATTATTTCCCTTCTCGGTCTAGTGCACCTGAGCCTGAAACAGCGCGCAAGAAGCCACAGGGGAGCTAAATGCAGAGGGCAGGGGAACAGGGGCCAGCCTGGCCGTCAAGACTACGTGTCCTATATGACTCGTTAAAAAAGGGTTGTAAATCCAGCAGAAGCCGGAATGTATTACCCTTTGCATCAAAATGTCAAACCAGGAACAACAAGTCAAAATCGTTCCAAAACGACGTTAAAGTTGTTTACAGTACTCCAGCACATGCCCTGCAGCTAGAAGAGCCTAATCTGTCCTGTTACACACCAATGCTAGGGATATTTTACCAATTCATCCACACTCAGCCTCCACACAGTTGTTGGTATCATTTTGGTCACAAAGTTGCTCCACTGCTTTCAAGCTATGTTTGCGCTACACAAATACTGTTACTTGCACACATTAACTGTAAAAAAGAAGAAAAAAACTGTGATGAGGTTACAGCAGAGATCCGTGTCAACTCTGTTCGAATCCTGCTATTTTAATTCAGTCCTTCTAAACTGTCGACACTGTCAACTGCAGAACCACTGAAAAAGTAGCCCAGCAAATAGGTGGCAACAAAGAATTATCTGAGGCAGGGATGTAATAACACCAGGGACCAAGTGAACCAAACAGTTTTGCAGTCACAAGCCCTGTGCTTCTGAAAATCACAGGGTCTCCAACCACAAAATGGTTTACTGCAATATATAAAACTCATTCAAAATAATGTCCCCTCCTAATTGCTAATTGCATATTTGGTCGATAATTTGTGGCATTGTTTTGCAGTCAGACTTTTCAGATATCTGGCACAAATATGAAGCACGTGGACAAATATATGTATGTTTCAAGCACAGGGACAAACAAAAACAACTTTGTTTAGTCTTACATATTTATTTTGCACTTTTGCTTAAATACAAATGTATCCATATTCTGGTACAACACAGTAGTTATTTTCTAACATGAGGTTTATAGCACTAAGCTTACAGTTCAAGTTCGTTGTTGCAAGTGTTTTGGACTCGAAGAGATTGGAACCGTGACTGGCCAGTGATTAATTTGAAATTGTGGTTATAGGTGGTGGGCAACCGCACTCATTTATGGAAACCAGGATTTAGATTTTATTGTCAGACTTTCACCCAGAGCAGGAGAGAGAAAAGCAGGAGAGAGAGAAGAGGAAAAGAAAGATGGGAAATAGGTGAAAAAAGGAGACAGCATGGATGAAAAATATCTTGCAAGAGAGAAATAAAAACACTAAGTGCAGGGAGGGTACTCCCTGCACTTAAGCCCTGCCTCTAAGAAAGAGGCAGGAGGGGGGATTCAGACCAAGCGGTGTTAGCATTTAGCTACCCCCAGAGTCAGCAGTGCTGACAGAGAGCTCCTAAGAAAAAACTTTAAGAAACTACATATTTTTAAAACAAATTAACCTCTTGGTTGACATTTTGAAGTATATGCTAAGGTAGGCTGAGGAGAAGCTCTACCCAATATTCCAGCTCAGAAGCTTCCTGCAGGAAGTCCAGCCTTAACAAAGATGGCCGAGCGCAGCACAGTGACAGCCTTTACCTCATACATAAAAGTGGAAGTATCCCTTCCCCATACAAACGTGTTGGTGGGGCCGTGGCGAATTAAAGTCACCCCAAAAAATACAATGATAGTTTTCTGTTTTAAAGCATGCATCACAAGCTCTAACGAGCAAGGGGATATCACGTTATACTTCATATTATTTTCATGTTCGGGCTCATAAGAGAAATGTTGTGAACATCGGGACCATTCTATTAAGCTCACGGCTAAAGTCTGGCCTTGGATCACCATTTCAGCGGAGGTTACAATTCATCCCGGTGTTCAACACAAGCACATCCACAAAACACTTAAAAAGCTTCTACAGATACTTGAATTGAAAACATAAAAAATACGAACCGATCTGAATGAGAGAAAAAAAGGTGTTAAAGTATTCTTATTTTCAGTCTATTTTTCGTTATTAAAACGTTTGAATGTTTAATGCACTAGGAGTAAAATGGACCCTAATCTCTTATAAGCCCCCAAGCCAAAACATTTGAATTTTCATGATTAGGATAGTATAAGGCAAACATAGTATAAAAGCATATAAAAGGTAAGGAAACAACAATGTGAAATATACAAAGTAAAAACAACATGAGCATTATACAAATCAAGACAGATGAACAGGAGCTGGAGCTATACATTTCAAGTAATTAGGTAGAATGGAGTACAGGAAGAAGGACAACATATTACTGATAGTATGGTGATAAGAGATCAGGAGTAGGACACAGGTTAGGTTCCCCATTAGTAATTGAGGAGGTGGGTTTTGAGGGCTTTATTGAAACTGGCATAGGAGAGGTTACAGCGCAGGTTTTTTGGGAGGGCATTCCAGATAGAAGGGGCATTGCCAGATAAGGCTAGGAGGAGGGCCCTTAGACCACGGGCCATTTATGTTTTCTGATAAAGCGTTTTACTAGATTCCCTCCCAAAGCATAGATGTCCTTCCAAACATACAGTGCCAACGAAGACACCCTCTGAGCTCGGATAGGGAGTTGTCACTGAAACAGGAAAAGCTAAAAACACATTTGACCTTGCTTTGGCCACATAGTAGATCTAGAAGGTTATCTTGTCGCTCCACATTTTTTTATAATGGACACTTCCAGGATAAAAATCATCAAAGGACCACTGAATATGACTGGCTTCCGACAATGCCATTTGGAAGGAACCAGAATCTCTCCCTCTAGTGGGATGAATGTAAAATTCCTTTCAAGCATGTGACTTAGCTAGTTCTGATCTTTGTATTTTTGGAATTGCAATAAATTGTGTTTTCTCCTATACCTTCAGACTTTGGGGAAATACATACTCGATGTTTGAATAATGTTACAAAGCTGGTGGCCAAAGAAGTGAGATCTGAGCACTGATCAAAGGCAGTCATTTCTATTCCTTGAACAAAACACATAGCACCTCATCTACAGTTTGGCAGAGGAGTTACGCAAACCTGATGGGCACCCTGTCTGCCTTATTACACGTGCCATGGGACATAGTGCACAGGATATCTGCCAATCGCTAAATCAGGCCCACAGTATTCAGATTGAGGGTAGATTTGGCTTGGCATACATAGCTAAACAATGAAAGCTTCAGCACATCCATGTTGACATAATTGCAGCCGAGCTATTGCTTCCATCAGCCTTTCTTCACCTGGGATTGTTAGGCACATCCTATGTTTTTGGTCCCCTCTCTTTCCAGCATTACAGATTCCGTCCCCAAGACTCGTAGAAAACAGACTTTCTTGTAATAGAAGAAGTGTTCTTACTTTATTCTGGGTGTTCGACTGTTACAACAGATGCCAGCCGACCAGGATGAAGAGCAACCTACAATTCCTTTCCCTGCTCAAGTGTTCTGTAATCAGTAGAGACGCAGAAGTCTATCCATTGGATGGAAGCTGCAGCGGCCAACTCACCACTGTGAAGGCTCAGATGTGAAAAGAAAATACTCATTTCAAGTTTAAGTTATCACATGAGTGGAACAAGACCCAGAAGACCAGTTGTGTCAAGTTGTTTTGTCACTTTTCTAGCCTCCACATCTCTTGTTTGCATTTACTTTTACTACTCCAATAGCTCTTAAGAATGAAGAGGGTGGGAGTGTTGGCTACCAAATGAGAGGACGTGCCATGATGCCCACGACTCTGCTCTGACAGTGGTCTATAACCATAGGAAGGACTTTCTCATGTGTCCTTGCCCCCTGGCACCACCTTGCTTCCATCAACCGGAAAGTAAGTGCAGTGACTTCCTCTCCATTCCTTGGCAGGACTGGAGATTCCTTACTCTATTCAGATGCGGTCATCCATAGTCTCAGCATCCATCAGGGTAGAAGTAGAAGTTCCCTTGCTGAAATTGCAGAGCTACCAGGCTTGTGGTCCATCTACCATTGACATGCATTACAGATCAAATTTGGGACGAAAGGAGTTAAAATTTCATACTCCGTCTTCCATTTCCACTGTCTGATTGCAAGTGAACCTTGTAGGACCTGAAAAAATACTTGTTTGGCAGCAATTGGCCACATGTTGGTTAGAAGAGTGCCAGGAGCAGGTCATCTTGTATATAGGACCTCAACCAGGCACAGATGGGATGAGAAAGTAGACCCAGGAGGGAATTGTCAATTTCCTAACTTGCGAGGTTCATTCTTACTAACGGCCTTCACCTATGGATCAGGACACTAACTCATGTAGGGCAGTTTTTTTGACAGGTCTGTCAAAGATCATAGTTTTGAACCTTATTGAATATCAACTCATTTGAAAATATGAACTGATCCTAATAGTTTACTTGTCCAACACAATTAAAAATCACAATATTTGCAACACTTCTGATCTGCAAGTATGAAAATAATTAGCACAATTAAACCTGACTCTGCTTGTTGAGGGTGTTCCACAAAGGGATAACTCATGAGCCACCCAATCAAGATGCTCCATCCAGTACTGGACACCTATCGCACTTTCAGAGGATTATGAAAGATAGTCGTCAGGTCTGCTAAATTCGGAGTAACACAAGTTGTGACTTTAGTATCTGGCTGGATCCTTGCTGTGTAATTAGTTGAGTGGGTAAACAGTTTTTCAGGGAATGCAACGCAGAGTAAATAGGCGTCCCAGCTGCTAATGCATATGACAGACCAAATGAATACTTGCATTAGAACACCTGGTGCCACTAGTGAGAGCCCAAGCTGGGAATATTACAGAGTGAACTGCAGAAAATTACAGTGCGCTGATCCGTAAATGTAAGAATCTATTCAAACACCTGCAGTTTCTACAGGCCTCAAATAACACGGCCAATAAAATAAGAACTATAAGAAGGTACTGTTCTAAATGATTTACCAAATGCTGCCAACTAGACGGTCCGAGGCAAATTCTCCAAAAGCGAACAGCTGTTCACAAATTATTCTGTGCCAATATACTGTACACACACCTAGCGGCTGCGCAAGGGAGCCATTGATAAGGTAACCTATTAAAACAAATAGTGTGGAAAAACAAATGGAAAGAACATGTGTTAATGTGAAGGTAAGAGGGAAGTTCTGAAAGTGAGCTAGGTTTGCACACACAATAAATCTGCCTTTAAAGAGAGACCCCTGCCTGCTCGCATTCAGCAGGGGTCACCGGAGTCCACTGCAGTAGATTGTTTAACACGGCGAAGGAGTATGCATCAGCATGTTAGGACCCTCGGGCCCACTCACACAATGACCGAGAGCGCCAACACCTACCTGACCAGGAACACTGAAACCTGGCCATGATACTGCCCATAAAATCTGGTACCTGCCCTGTTGCTGACTCATGCCTAGTTGCTGACAGAGAATGTAGACACAACCTTCTAACTTGTCCAACTAGTTCAGTTAGAGTCTGAGAACCCCAATTCCTTAGTAAGTGTTTATCAAAAAGCCCCAACTTCTGTACAGGCACTCATCAAGAAATCAGGTTCGAGTCTTTATATTAACCAGTCTCCCAGACTCGTGTCCTGGTGCTGATCAAGAAGAGTTTTTTCCATCCAGGTGGAGATGAGGTACCTGGGCATTTGTCAAGGACCCTAATGCCTGCACCGGATCTGACCAAGAGCTCAGGTGCCTACACACATTTACCAAGATCCCTCTGAAGGCAATGACCAGCAATTCAGAGTTGCAGCCAGGCATTGACCAGGAAGTCCAACTCCTCATGTTCGGGGGGAGGGGTGGTGATCAGGAACCTTCTGGCCGTGTGGACCAAGAACTCCCACTTCTGGCCAGATGATAACCAAAACTCCAGATACTGACCACTTGCTGAAGAGACCCGGTCTCCTGTGCAGGGCAAGACCCGAGTTCCCCACACCTGTCCAGCTGCTAAACAAGAATCCAGCTCCCGGCTAGGTAACCGGTAAGCCTGTCCCAGCTGCTGGTTCTCTTGTCCAAGGTCATTTTCAGACCAAGAACGCACTACTGATTAGAAGCATGGTCCCTGTCAATCTGCTGACCAAGAACGCGTGATCCTGTGCAGGTGCTGACCTCTGACCTGTGTGTGCATTCCTGTCAGCAGTTCACTATCCTCAGATCTCGTTCATAACCCTCCACTACCCACCAAATCCACTCAATAGCCACAGAGCGCTTTTTAACAGCGGCCGCACACCCGGGGACGTGGGGAGAGAGTTAACCGGGATCCCCTTCTACAGTTGCAAATGTCTAAACGTAATTATTGTAAACATAACTTGCTGTAGTACCCTTACTGTTGCAAAGCGCTATGATGCCTTCAGGCCATGTCCGCGCTATATAAATTTGCAAAAAATAAATTAATAAAAATACAGTCCGAGTCCGGTAACGCTGGCCTCTTACACGGCTCTGACCTAGTGGATTCGCACCACACCCCCGGGCTCTGCTCCTAGACTCAACTCGTCCGCTTTCCCTCGGGGACCCCACCTCCCCTCCTCGTTCTCCCACCACGCCCCCACCGACCCAGACCACAAACCCTTCGCTAGGTCCCCCTGGCTCATGGTACCCGCAACCTGTGGAACTTCCCTCACCCCCGCGGGGGACCCCCGCTCGCTCTCACCTCGCCCCCCGCGGACTCCCGCTGGAAGTCCCGCAGGCTCCGCAGCGCCGAGTCGGTGAGCTTGAGCTGGAAGAGGCTGAGGCGGGGGCCCCGGCGGGGCTCGGTGCGGTACGGGAGCCGGCCGCTCAGCTCATCCCGGGGCCGCGACATGGCGCTCAGTGCCCGGCCTCAGTGACAGCCCCAAGCCGAGAGCCAGCAGAGGGCAGGGGGGCTGGAGGGGCGTGGAGGAAGAGGGGAGGGGCGGGGGAGTTGAGAGACGGTGATGAGGGGAGGGAAAGAGAGGAGAGAGGGGCGGGACGAGGGAGTGAGGGGAGGTGGGCAGGGTTTCAAGGGCGGGGAGAGCTGAGGAAGGGGACAAGATGGAGGGCGTGCCCGAGGGATAGTGGGCGGGTGAAGCGTTACTTTACCCTGTGCAGGCAGACGAGGGCAGTCAACGCACCTGCGAGTCCTTCCAGTAAAACTTTGTTTTGTGGGTTTTTTTGTTGCATATTTATATAGCGCGAACTCGACCCGAACGTAGTGGAGCGCTGTACATGAGCACCATATTTACAATGCACATTCAGGCACGGGGAGATTAAGTGACGCGACCCCGAGGCTCGTCTCCAGCACCATAGTCGGCAGTCTAGCCGACTGACCACATCACATGTACAGTACACAGTTGGAAAGGGGCCGCGCGAGAGAGGGTTTGACATTCGGATGAGAACTGAAGAAACTAGAGGCGAGGAGCTGCGGTGAATGAAGGTGCTGGACAGGTAGGCGGCGGGCCTAGAGGAGGTGAGAGTAGAGGCGGGACGGGAGGAGTTTGGGAGATAGAAGGGCGTGCAGGATGGAAGGAGGTGGGGTAGAAGTTGGAGGTGGGGCAGTTAACTGACGAGAGGGGCGGGGAGATAATAAAACAGGAGGAGGGATAAGCTAATACAAGGCGGTAGATAAGTGAGAATAGGTGGGAGGGGGCGTGAGGTAAAATCAGGCAGAGGGTACCTGGGTGGGAGCAGGCATGACGGGGAGAAGCGGAGGTAGGGAAGGAGAAAGGGGTCTAGAGGACGAGGAGGGGGCAGACGGAGCTACGACAGAGTTAAACCCGTGCATCTTTATCGGACAACATATAAAATTGATATTATCCAAGAAACGTACGATAGAGGAACTGTAATCCCCCGTTAACAAGTCTAGTGTGATTACGGATATAATGTTACACTTACAGAGAGAGGTGTGGCTACTGTAGAGGGCCAGGTCAGGGCCTGACACGTGGTTGCTGGACCGCAGTAATAAGGGACACAGGCACAGTATTGCTAGTTAGCCGGAAAGACCCCGAGCGGTCTTCCGCCTTCTTTATTTATACCCCGGTGCGAGCCCGCCCCCGGGGTATGCGTGGATGCGTGGTGTATTGGCAACATTGTGTGGGAGAGCCCGGGTGGCTCTCTACATCCCTCCTTCAATTTAGTCTGTTCTTTACGGGAAACAAAATCATTGTCTTAGGGAGATGTCCAGACAAAGTCTCTCAGCTTCTGACTTGGTCTTGGGTTGGATCGTAGGCTGTACCGCTGGCTCCGGGCAAACGGGGATACGGCAACCCCAGCGGGGGTTCTCTCATCAATTTCACTGCTCAGGGACATGCTCGGCCGACTGGATTCGACCATGGTGTTTTGCGTCGCTGCCCTGGGTGAGCTCCCTTCGTAAGACCTTGCCACCGGTGATCCTGGGAACGATGCCCCAAGATCCGAATCTCCATCCTCTCCCGTCTGTGAAAGTGTGGAAGATAGCACTAGGAGACTCTTGAAGTAGGATACAGGAGTTTATTGAGATAAAGGACACAGTTACGTGTCTCAACTACATGGGGCCAGAGAGCAACTGCCTGTCATGGAATCTGACGGGGCAGATTCCATGACATCGCAGGACGCTCTAAGACACGTCACCACAGAATATCCTGTTGTATCATGTTCCATTACCGGTTCTTTTGTTTTCTTGAAGCACAACACGTTGCGTGTTACTACCTGCCCATTCCTCCGGGCGGTGACCATGGTCCCTTGAACACGGTCTACGACCCATACCTCCGGCTCGTAGGGTGTTCGAAATTTCCACCCCGGGTGTCGATCCCGAACCACCACGGTGTCTCCGACTTGCAGTGTATGCTCTTTGGCGTGGCGTGGCGTGTCTCGCTCGCTTTCAGATTGGTGCCTCCGGGCCTGAATGGCCTCGTCATTCCTGTCTCTAGGCACCCACGTGCTGTCAGTCGGGATGCTGTCTCTAGGTGCTCTTTTGAATAGTATATGTGCTGGGGCACACTTGGTGGTACTATTTGGCGTTTGCCGGTAGGCCCCTAGGAACTGGTCCAAGGCCGTTTCGGGATCCTCTCCATTGTCCACTGCGATCCTGAGGGCTCGATTGAGCGTCCTCATCAGTCTGTCAACCTCCCCATTAGCCGGAAGCCATAGAGGGATGATCTTCCAGTGTTTGATCTGGAGGCCTTCGAGATAGTTCTGAAACTCTCTCCCTTGGAAGGGTGGTCCATTGTCCGATTTGACTTCGTCTGGAAGTCCCATTGTGACGAAAATGCGATTCAGGGCCTCTTGACCTGGGGAAAAGCTGTTGAGGATATTACATCCACCACCGGAAACTTGGAGAATGAATCAACCAGTACTAGCGTGTGCCGTCCGTCTGGGAAACTCCCAAAATCGATGCTCAGGTGTGACCACGGCGTCTGGGTAGCGTCTTCTGTGATAACTGGTGCTGGTGCCGGATCGCTGCCAGTGATGGTGCAGGCATGACAGGAGCGCACCATTTCGTCGACTAGACTGTCCATGGCGGGGAACCAGACCTTGCTTCTCAGGCGGGCTTTCGTCTTGGCCATTCCCTGATGACCTACGTGAGCCAGCGCTAGTATCCTCTGCTGGAAGCTCTCAGGTATTACGATCAGATGTCCTCTGAGTATGACCCCTTCATCTCCCCGCTGAGCTCACTCCGGACTTGCCACAGCTGTTGGCGTGTGTGTCTGACCTCTGGTGGAAGGGCTTGTTTTCCATCGAGGAAATGTGCCCAGCGGATCGCTTCAAGAGCGTGGCAAATTCTGGATATCATTTCGTCCTTCGCAGTCGCCTCCCCTATCTCCTTTAGTGTCATGGTTTCTGGACACGCGGCTTGTGATATCATGTGTACGAATTCATCTGCCTCCGTTCTTTCTGTCTGCGCTGGGCCTTGACTGGTGGCATCGGGGTGCCGGGACAGATAGTCAGCTGGGCTGTGTGCTCCAGGTCGGAAGACGATCTTAAAGTTGTATCCTTGTAGTTGGACGGCCCATCGCGCTATCCGTGGGGGCGCCAGCCTGGAGGACCCTGCGAACAGTGGCAACAGCGGTTTGTGGTCCGTCACCACCGTGAATTCCTGGCCACACAGATATAGGTGGAAGTGCTGACACGCCCACTTTATGGCTAATGCCTCTCTCTCGATCTGAGCGTATCGAGTTTCGGTATCCGATAGCGCTTTGCTTGCGTATGCTACTGGCTTCCATGCCTCCGGTCCGTGCTCCTGCAGGAGTACTGCCCCTAGGCCCACTGGGCTGGCGTCCACTATCAGCTCTGTTATGCGACATGGTTGAAAGTAGGCCATCACAGTCGTGTCTAGGAGATTGGCTTTTATGTCCTGAAATGCTTTATTGGCTAGCGCTGTCCACTCCCATTTGTGGTCTGTCCTCGTGAGTGCCCTTAAGGGCTCTGCTAGAGCTGCCAGGTTCGGGATGAACCGGCCACAGTATGTGGCCATTCCCAGGAAGCTGCACACTTCTGTGGGGTTCCGCGGAGTGCTGGCTGCTTTGATTGCTTCCGCCTTTTTTGGGGTCAACCTTGAGTCCTTCTCTCGTGAAGGTATACCCAAAGAAATCTATGGACTCCTGATAAAAGGAGCATTTTGATCGGTGTAGGGTTAGTCCACATTCTACTAGCCTTTGGAGGGTCACCCTCAGGTGTGCATGGTGTTCCTCCAGTGTCGCTGAGTATACCAGCATGTCGTCACTGAGGTTGATCATTCCACTCAGCCCGGACAACACTTCACGTATTGCATTTTGAAACACCTCGGCAGCTGAGGACACGCCGAAGCTCAGCCGCTTGTAGCGGCGCAGCCCTACATGGGTTGAGAAGGTAGTTATGTACCGACTCGCTGGCTCCAGTTCAAGTTGATGGTACCCGGAGTTGAGGTCCAATTTCGAGAACCATTTGGCCCCATTCAGGTCGGCCACTATGTCGTCCATTGTAGGGGTGATGTGTCTCTCCCGTTTGACAGCGACGTTAGGCAACCTCATATCTACACACAGTCTAATCGCCCCAGGCTGTTTTGGCTTGGGCGCTACTACCAACGGGGACACCTAGGGTGTCTGGCCTGACACCTTTTCTATCATTCCCAGGTCTTCCAATTTCTGGAGCTCTTCTTCCACCTGCGGTCTCAGATTGAATGGCACTCCCCTATGCCGTAGAAGTATCAATGTGGAGTTTTAATTTTCTCCCTTTCAGTTTTCCAAGGCCTTGGAATAGTGCTGGGAATTCTTTCAAGAGGATGTCTGCATGTGCCTGGTGTACCTGGTTCGCGAAGAACACTAGCCCAAGATCCTCGGCCGTATGGCAGCTCAGCAAGGTTCCTTTCTTCCCTTCCGTGATGTGGAAATGTGTTTCCGTTGAGAATTCGCCATTTACAACCGTCGTCTGGATAACCCCTCTCAGTGGCATGGGCTCTGTACCACCGTAAGTGTAAATCCTGGTGTTGGATGGTGCTAGAGGGGGCTTGGGGGACATCTTTTCGTACTGGTCGAGTCCATTACATTTACTGAGGCCCCCGTTTCTATAAGGGCTTCTATTTGAGTGCCTTCTATGGAGACGGAGCACATGGGCGGGGGTCTCCTCTTCGTTGACACTCTGCTGACGTATGAGATGACGTATACCTCATCGTCCTCGTCATCTTCATATCGGGATCGTCTCCCTTAGGCTTGACTGTCTAAGGAGGCGGCTCTTGATCTAGCGACAGCTGCCGAACGCGTTGCGTAACAGTCCTGGGCCTCTGACCTGCTGGCCTGTACTTTCCTCCTCGGCACACGAAGAGGTTTAGTCGACCACATTTCAGACATGTCTTCCCTTTCGCTCCGCACGTCGCCGTCGCTGGGTGGTCCTCGCCACAGTATCCGCACTGGTTCCCTCGGGAGGCGGGGGCCCGTGAGTGGGCTGTCTGGGGCCTCCTCTGGATAGCGTCGATCTTCTCCTCCTTGATCGGCGTTGTCTTGGTCATGGTCAGTGTAACCACAAGTGTTCGTAGAGCAACCTCCATTTCTTCTGCCCTTGCGTCTGAAAGTTTGTGTGACCTCGCCAGGACCAGTATCTCATCCAGCAAAATGCCTGGTTGTCGGAGAATAAGTTTCCTCAGTAATTTCGAGCGAAACCCCACTATTATCTGGTCTCGGATTTCTTCTCTCGGGTTGGTGAACGGGTATGTTTTGGCTAACCGGCGTAGCCGGGCGTAGAACAAGTCCATTGACTCAGAGTCGGTCTGCCACGCCCTTTTGAATTTGAATTTTTCGAAATGATTGTTGAGTTGAGGGTCAAAATGCGCATCAAGTGCAGCGACTGCGGCATCGTAGTCGTGCTCTGGTCCGGTGTTGGAGAGTGTCTCGAACAGGTCGTAGATCTCGGGACCCCCATATAGGATAAGAAGCGACCTCTTGACTGTCCCATCTGTCTCTCGGGTGCCTTTGAAGTAGAGGTTTAGCCTTCCTACCCACTCCTTCCACCTCGGCGCCGCCGTCGCAGGGTCTGCCGCCTCACTGAACTGTGGAATTGGCGCTGCGCCTGAGTGCATGTGGCTGTGTGGCACTGGTGCAATGGCCCGGCCTGGTTCTGGCCCGGTGGCGGTGATGCGACTACCACGGGCGGCGGGGTGACCACCACGGGTGGATTCTGTGCTGCCCCGGCTTGACCGGCTCCCGGTGCTGTAACGGACATAGTTCAGGTTCTGTTCTGGGCTTCTGTTGCCTGCCTGCAATGACCTTGCTCAGTGTCCTCTTGCCAAGACTGTTGGCTTGTCTGGTGCTTGTTTGTTTGGTAGGAGAGGTCAATTGTTGACTGTGTGCTTCCTCACTGTGTTCAGAGCTGAGCGCTGAGCTGGGTCGCTGTGGGGATGGGGCAAGGAGTGTCAGTGTGTGTCCTTCGACGTTTTCATGCCTCCTTGGGTCTTGCCATTGTTTGTTTTGGCCGTGGGGTATGAGGCTTCTTCCCACTCCCTCGGTGCTTTCTGCGGTTTCCCCACTGTTGGGGAAGCGTGCTCAGGGTCTCCCTGCTTCACTGCGGTGCTTAGGCGCTTCACTCGGCGCGTAGCTCCTCCCCTTTTATGCCGAAACGAGTCGTCAGCTCCTGCGGGCCTTCTGTCAGCGAGGAGAGCACACCGGGCCAGGTAGGCCGCACGGGGCTGCGCGGGCGGGGGAAGGGGGGGTTGGGACTCACCCACACCTGTTGGAGGCGTGACGGCAGCGTGAGGAACTCTCGGTGAGCCCCGCCAGCTGAAGGCGCTCCCGACGGGGAGACGCGTGGGCGGGCCTCGGAGCCAGAGTCAGCCACCGGGTCGAAAGCAGGTGGGATCCGCAGCCAGGAATAGGCAGACAACTGCTCGGCAGGCCAGGGGTCGGCCAGGCACGCGTGTGCACAGACCGGCCTCGTCGCCAGTGTAGAGGGCCAGGTCAGGGCCTGACACGTGGTTGCTGGACCGCAGTAATAAGGGACACAGGCACAGTATTGCTAGTTAGCTGGAAAGACCCCAAGCGGTCTTCTGCCTTCTTTATTTATACCCCGGGGCGTGGATGCGTGGTGTATTGGCAACATTGTGTGGTAGAGCCCGTGTGGCTCTCTACAGCTACGTTATGAGGTACTATGAGGTATCAACTTAAAGAGCTTTGGTGGAAGGATTGCAACAGCATTCTTGTTTTGATTCACTCAATATATATATATATATATATATATATATATATATATATATATATATATATATATATACACAGGACTTTAATTGTGATGAAAAAACTGGGGGGTCTCTCATAGGGGCATGGCCACTGTAATTAAGCGTGTTGCTTAAAACACTTAAATAAAAAATCTGTGCTTAGCATAGTGTGCTGCCCCACCGGTATTTTGCTGCTTCTGTCCATTCATCCAGATACTCATTTAACAAGCATTGGCATAGCCAATAGATCTCACCTTTGAGACCTTATATGTGTTTAGTTATCCAGCACAATATCCTTGGTGCAACAACATCAAGTGTTGCATGGCTAAACCCTTATGAGGTCCCAAAGGCTATTGGCCATGCCAATGCTTGTTTTGAGTGAGTGACTCGTGCAGGTATGCCACTGTGTGGTAGAGATGCTGCAAGTTCTTTTACAAGAGCCCCTGTGACATTGCACCTCTTCAAAGTGTATCTTGAGTCTGGTGTAATACTTCTAGCCCCTATTCCCATTTTCTCGCACCCAATGTATCCTTAAATGTCCCATGTACAGCCGGGTTGACATTCCTATTACCCCTGCCCTCCAGTGACAATTTACCTGTCACAGGTGGTGGTGGTGGACATGGTAGTGGACGTGGTGGTGGTGGACATGGTGATGGTGGTGGATGTGGTGGTAGTGGACGTAGTGGTGGTGGTGGATGTGTTGGTGGACATGGTGGTGGACGTGGTGAGGTTGGACGTGGTGGTGGTAGATGTGGTGGTGGTGGACATGATGGTGGGCATGGTGGTGGACAAAGTGGTGGAACTGGTGGTGGTGGACGTGGTGGTGGTGGAAGTGGTGGTGGTGTACAAGGTTGTGGTGGTGGTGGGCGTGGTGGTGGTGGTAGACCTGGTGGTGGACGTGGTGATGGTGGATGTGGTAGTGGTGGTGATGGACATGGTGGTGGTGAACGTGTTGGTGGTGGATGTTGTGGACGTAGTGGATGTGGTGGATGTGGTGGTGGACATGGTGGTGGTGGACGTGGTGGAGGACATGGTGGTTGTGGACGGGGTGGTTGATGGTGGATGTGGTGGTGGTGGACGTGCTGATGGTGGACATGGTGATGTTGGTGGACATGGTGGTGGTGGATGTCGTAGAATTGGTGGTGGACATGGTGGTGGTGGACGACTTGGTGGTGGTGGACTTGGTGGTGGTGTTGGTGGTGGACCTGGTGGTGGTGGTGGTAGACGTGTTGGTGGTGGACGTGGTGGTGCTGGTCGTGGTGGTGCTGGTCGTGGTGGTGGACGTGGTGGTGGTGGACGTGGTTGTGGTAGTGGTGGATGTGGTGGTGGTGGACATGGTGGTGGTGGACGAGTTGGTGGTGAACATGGTGGTGGTGGTGGACGTGTTGATGTTGGTGGTGCACATGGTGGTGGTGGACATGGTGGTGGTGGTGAACATGGTGATGGTGCTGGTGGTAGTGATGGACGTGGTGGTGGTTGTGGTGGACGTGGTGGTGGTGGACATGGTGGTGGTGGGCATGGTGGCGAAGGACGTGGTGGTGGATGTGATGGTGATGGATGTGGTGGTGGACATGGTGGTGGTGGACTAGGTGGTGGACGTGGTGGTGGTGCACGTGCTGGTGGTGGTGTTCATGGACATGGTGGTGGGGGTGGACATGGTGGTGGATGTGGTGGTGCATGTGCTGGTGGACGTGGTGGTGGATGTGGTGGTGGTGGACATTGTGGTGTATGTGGTGGTGGTGGATGTTGTGGTGGTGGTGGTGGACGCGTTGGTGGACGTGGTGGTGGGTGTGGTGGTGGTGGAGGACCTGACAGTGGTGGATGTGGTGGTGGTGGTGAACGTCGTGGTGGTGGATGTGGTGGACGTGGTGGTGGTGGGGGATGGGTTGGTGGTGGTGGACATGGTGGTGGATGTGACGGTGGTGGACGTGGTGGTGGTGGATGTGGTGGTGGTGGTGGACATGGTGGTGGTGGTAGTGGTGGTGGTGGACATGGTGGTGGTGGACGTGGGGGTGATGGACGTGGTGGTGGTGGACATGGTGGTGGTGGATGTGGTAGTGGTGGACGTGGTGGTAGTGGACGTGGTGCACTTGGTTGTGGACGTGGTGGGGATGGACGTGTTGGTAGTGGTGGACCTGACGGTGGTGGTGGATGTGCTGGTGGTGGCGCAGGTAGACGTGGTGGTGGTGGTGGATGTGGTGGTGGTAGACCTGGTGGTGGACGTGACTATGGTGGACGTGGTAGTGGATGTGGTGGTGGTGGATATGTTGGCGGTGGATGTGGTGGTGGACGTGGTGGTGGACATAGTGATGGGGCTGGATGTGGTGGTGGTGGATGTGGTGGTGGTGGATGTGGTGGGCGTGGTGGTGGTGTTGGAGCATGTGGTTGTGGAAGTAGTGGTGGATGTGGTGGTGGTGGAAGTGGTCGACATGGTGGTGGTAGTGGACATAGTGGTGGAAGTGCTGGTGGTGCACTTGGTGTTGGTGGACGTGGTGGTAGACATGGTGGTGGATGCACTGGTGGTGGACGTGCTGGTGGTGGATGTGGTGGTGGTGGACATGGTGGTGGTGGACATGGTGGTGGTGGATCTGGTGGTGGTGGTGGATTTGGTGGTGGTGGTGAATGGGGTGGTGGTGGTGGACGTGGTGGACATGGTGGTGGTGATGGATGTGGTGGTGGATGTGGTGGTGGTGGTGGATGTGGTGGACATGGTGGTGGTGGATGTGGGGGTGGTGTATTTGGTGGTGGTGGTGGATGTGGTGTTTTTGGTGGATGTGGTGGAACTGCTGGTGGTGGATGTGTTGGTGGTGGACATGGTGGTGATGGACGTGGTGGTGGTTGTGGACGTGGTGGTGGGTGGTGGTGGATGTGGTGGTGGGGGACATGGTGGTGGTTGTGGTGGTGGTGGACGTGGTGGTGGTGGATGTGCTGGAGGTGGTGGACATGGTGGATGTGGTGGTGGTGGACGTGGTACAGGTGGTGGAAGTGGTGGTGGTGGATATGGTCGTGGTGGACATGGTGGTGGTGATGGTGGACATGGTCGTGATGGACATGGTGGTGGTGATGGACGTGGTGGTGGATGTGGTGGTGGTGGTGGTAGACGTGGTGGGCATGGTGGTGGTGGATGTGGCGGTGGTATATTTTGTGGTGGTGGATGTGGTGGTGGTGGATGTGGTGCTTTTGGAGGATGTGGTGGACATTGTGGTGGTGGATGTGTTGGTGGTGGACATGGTGGTGATGGACGTGGTGGTGGTTGTGGATGTGGTGGTGGTCGACTTGGTGGTGGATGTGGTGGTGGACATGGTGGTGGTGGATGTGGTGGTGGGGGACATGGTGGTGGATGTGGTGGTGGTGGTGGACGTGGTGGTGGTGGACGTGATGGAGGTGGTGGTGGTGGTGGACATGGTGGACGCAGTGGTGGTGGAGGTGGTGGTGGTGGACATGGTGTTGGTGGTGGATGTGGTGGTGGAGGTCGTGGTAGACGTGGTGGTGGTGGATGTGGTGGTGGTGGATGTGGTGGTGGTGGTGGTGGATGTGGTGGTGGTGGATGTGGTGGTGGACGTGGTGGTGGTGCACTTGGCTGTGTACGTAGTGGTGATGGATGGCTGGTAAAGGTGGTGGTGGACCTGGTGGTGGTGGTGGATGTGCTGGTGGTGGCAGTGGTGGACATGGTGGTGGTGGATGTGGTGGTGGTAGACCTGGTGGTGGACGTGGTGATGGTGGATGTGGTAGTGGATGTGGTGGTAGTGGTGGTGGATGTGTTGGTGGTGGATGTGGTGGTGGATGTGGTGGTGGTGGTGGACATAGTGATGGTGATGGATGTGGTGGTGGTGGACGTGGTGGTGGTGGTGGACGTGGTGGTGGATGTGGTGGGCGTGGTGGTGGTGTTGGAGGATGTGGTTGTGGAAGTAGTGGTGGTGGTGGAAGTGGTCGACATGGTGGTGTAGTGGACATGGTGGTGGAAGTGCTGGTGGTGGACTTGGTGGTGGATGTGGTGGTGGACATGGTGGTGGATGCGCTGGTGGTGGACTGGCTGGTGGTGGTGGACATGCTGGTGGTGGACGTGGTGGTGGTGGACATGGTGGTGGTGGATATGGTGGTGGTGGTGGTGGATATGATGGTGGTGGATCTGGTGGTGGTGGTGGATGTAGTGGTGTTGGTGGTGAATGTGTGGTGATGGACGTGGTCTTGGTGGACATGGTGGTGGTGGGGGACGTGGTGGTGGTGGACGTGGCGGCGAAGGACGTGGTGGTGGATGTGATGGTGATGGATGTGGTGGTGGACATGGTGGTGGTGGACGTGGTGGTGGTGCACGTGCTGGTGGTGGTGTTCGTGGACATTGTGGTGGTGGTGGATGTGGCGGTGGTGTATTTTGTTGTGGTAGATGTGGTGGGGTGGATGTGGTGTTTTTATTGGATGTGGTGGACATTGTGGTGGTGGTGGACTTGGTGGTGGATGTGGTGGTGGAGGTGGTGGTGGTGGATGTTGGGGTGGGGGACATGGTGGTGGATGTGGACATGGTGGATGTGGTGGACGTGGTGGAGGTGGTGGACGTGGTGGTGGAGGTCGTGGTGGACGTGGTGGTGGTGGTGGACATGGTGGTGGTGGTGGATGTGGTGGTGGTGGTGGACATGGTGGTGGTGGATGTGGTGGATGTGGTGGTGGTGCACTTGGTTGTGTACATAGTGGTGATGGACGTGCTGGTAAAGGTGGTGTTGGACCTGGTGGTGGTGGTGGATGTGCTGGTGGTGGCAGTGGTGGACATGGTGGTGGTGGACGTGGTGGTGGTAAACCTGATGGTGGACGTGGTGATGGTGAACGTGGTAGTGGATGTGGTGGTAGTGGTGGTGGATGTGTTGGTGGTGGATGTGGTGGTGGTGGTGGACATAGTGATGGTGGTGGATGTGGTGGTGGTGGACGTGGTGGTGGTGGTGGATGTGGTGGGCGTGGTGGTGGTGGTGGAGGATGTGGTTGTGGAAGTAGTGGTGGATGTGGTGGTGGTGGAAGTGGTCGACATGGTGGTGGTAGTGGACATGGTGGTGGAAGTGCTGGTGGTGGACTTGGTGGTGGATGTGGTGGTGGACATGGTGGTGGATGCGCTGGTGGTGGACGTGCTGGTGGTGGTGGACATGCTGGTGGTGGACGTGGTGGTGGTGGACATGGTGGTGGTGGATATGGTCATATACAAACAGAATACCTAAGCACACCAGTATCATTATTTCCAATATTAGTAATGTAAATATTGCTCCAAACAGTCTGTAAGGTCTCAGTGCCCTACGCAGTTCAGTCCGAAAAAGTCTCAAGAGGAAATGAGTGAGTAATCCAAACAAATCTTCATGGGTCGAAGTCTGTTTTTAATTTCACAAATCACAAGAAGAAGACAGCAGCCGACGCGTGTTTCGCCCACATGGCTTTTTCAAGGCTTGTTGTTTTTTTACTCTTCAAGCATCTATGAATCAACGTGTTTCCTTAACGATATTGCTCATGCGTGGATGGAAGATTATCCAAATATTTATAATTAAATTTCTTTTCGGTCGTATGATGTCGCATGCATGAGCTCCTATTTTTCACTCGATACTAGGATAAGTGGGGCCCCAATGTGTGAGACGCATTTGTTCTCTTTCAAGTTCTAAAATTCCATTTTGGAGTTCAGTTCCATCCATAAAAAGGGAATTAATTATTCCATGGAATCATGATAAATCCAATGGTTGCTTCTTAATTTCCAGAAGAACAGCTTGGATATGGTGGTGGTGGTGGATATGGTGGTGGTGGATGTGGTGGTATTGGTGGTAAATGTGGTGGTGGACGTGGTCTTGGTGGACATGGTGGTGGTGGTGGACGTGGTGGTGGTGGTGGACGTGGTGGACATGGTGGTGGTGGATGTGGCGGTGGTGTATTTGGTGGTGGTGGATGTGGTGTTTTTGGTGGATGTGGTGGACATGGTGGTGGTGGACGTGTTGGTGGTGGACATGGTGGTGATGGACGTGGTGGTGGTTGTGGACATGGTGGTGGTTGTAGATGTGGTGGTAGTGGACTTGGTGGTGGATGTGGTGGTGGATGTGGTGGTGGGGGACATGGTGGTGGATGTGGTGGTGGTGGATGTGGTGGTGGTGGACGTGCTGGAGGTGGTGGTGGACATGGTAGACGTGGTGGTGGTGGAGGTGGTGGAAGTGGTGTTGGTGGACATGGTGTTGGTGGTGGACATGGTGGTGGAGGTAGTGGTGGACGTGGTGGTGGTGGTGGACATGGTGGTTGTGGATGTGGTGGTGGTGGATGTGGTGGTGGTGGTGGACATGGTGGTGGACATGGTGGTGGTGGACGTGGTGGTGGTGGACGTGGTGGATGCGGTGCACGTGGTGGTGGTGGATCTGGTGGTAGACGTGGTGGTGGTGCACTTGGTTGTGGATGTGGTGGCGATGGACGTGCTGGTGGTGCACCTGGTGGTGGTGGTGGATGTGCTGGTGGTGGCGGTGGTGGACATGGTGGTGGTGGATGGGGTGGTGGTGGTAGACCTGGTGTTGGACGTGGTGATGGTGAATGTGGTAGTGGATGTGGGGGTGGTGGTGGATGTGTTGGTGGTGGATGTGGTGGTGGTGCTGGACATAGTGATGGTGGTGGATGTGGTGGTGGTGGACGTGGTGGATGTGGTGGTGGATGTGGTGGGCATAGAGATGGTGGTGGATGTGGTAGTGGTGGACGTGGTGGTGGGGGACGTGGTGGGCGTGGTGGTGGTGTTGGAGGATGTGGTTGTGGAAGTAGTGGTGGATGTGGTGGTGGTGGAAGTGGTTGACATGGTGGTGGAAGTGCTGGTGGTGGACTTGCTGGTGATGGATGTGGTGGTAGACATGGTGGTGGATACGCTGGTGGTGGACGTTCTGGTGGTGGTGGACATGGTGGTGGTGGACATGGTGGTAGTGGACATGGTGGTGGTGGACATGGTGGAAATGGTGGTGGTGGATCTGGTGGTGGTGGATGTGGTGGTGTTGGCGGTGAATGTGGTGGTGTGGACGTGGTCGTGGTGGACATGGTGGTGGTGGTGGATGTGGTGGACATGGTGGTGGTGGATGTGGTGGTGGTGTATTTGGTGGTGGTGAGTTTGGTGGTGGTGGATGTGGTGTTTTTGGTGGATGTGGTGGACATGGTGGTGGTGGACGTGGTGGTGGTTGTGGACATGGTGGTGGTGGATGTGGCGGTGGTGTATTTGGTGGTGGTGGATGTGGTGTTTTTGGTGGATGTGGTGGACATGGTGGTGGTGGACGTGTTGGTGGTGGACATGGTGGTGATGGACGTGGTGGTGGTTGTGGACATGGTGGTGGTTGTAGATGTGGTGGTAGTGGACTTGGTGGTGGATGTGGTGGTGGATGTGGTGGTGGGGGACATGGTGGTGGATGTGCTGGTGGTGGATGTGGTGGTGGTGGATGTGCTGGAGGTGGTGGTGGACATGGTAGACGTGGTGGTGGTGGAGGTGGTGGAAGTGGTGTTGGTGGACATGGTGTTGGTGGTGGACATGGTGGTGGAGGTAGTGGTGGACGTGGTGGTGGTGGTGGACATGGTGGTTGTGGATGTGGTGGTGGTGGATGTGGTGGTGGTGGTGGACATGGTGGTGGTGGACGTGGTGGTGGTGGACGTGGTGGATGCGGTGCACGTGGTGGTGGTGGATCTGGTGGTAGACGTGGTGGTGGTGCACTTGGTTGTGGATGTGGTGGTGATGGACGTGCTGGTGGTGCACCTGGTGGTGGTGGTGGATGTGCTGGTGGTGGCGGTGGTGGACATGGTGGTGGTGGATGGGGTGGTGGTAGACCTGGTGTTGGACGTGGTGATGGTGAATGTGGTAGTGGATGTGGGGGTGGTGGTGGATGTGTTGGTGGTGGATGTGGTGGTGGTGCTGGACATAGTGATGGTGGTGGATGTGGTGGTGGTGGACGTGGTGGATGTGGTGGTGGATGTGGTGGGCATAGAGATGGTGGTGGATGTGGTAGTGGTGGACGTGGTGGTGGGGGAGGTGGTGGGCGTGGTGGTGGTGTTGGAGGATGTGGTTGTGGAAGTAGTGGTGGATGTGGTGGTGGTGGAAGTGGTTGACATGGTGTTGGAAGTGCTGGTGGTGGACTTGCTGGTGATGGACGTGGTGGTAGACATGGTGGTGGATACGCTGGTGGTGGACGTTCTGGTGGTGGTGGACATGGTGGTGGTGGACATGGTGGTAGTGGACATGGTGGTGGTGGACATGGTGGAAATGGTGGTGGTGGATCTGGTGGTGGTGGATGTGGTGGTGTTGGCGGTGAATGTGGTGGTGGTGGACGTGGTCGTGGTGGACATGGTGGTGGTGGTGGATGTGGTGGACATGGTGGTGGTGGATGTGGTGGTGGTGTATTTGGTGGTGGTGAGTTTGGTGGTGGTGGATGTGGTGTTTTTGGTGGATGTGGTGGACATGGTGGTGGTGGACGTGTTGGTGGTCGACATGGTGGTGATGGACGTGGTGGTGGTTGTGGACGTGGTGGTGGTGGACTTGGTAGTGGATGTGGTGGTGGACGTGGTGGTGGTGGATGTGGTGGTGGTGGGGGACATGGTGGTGGATGTGGTGGTGGTTGACGTGGTGGTGGTGGACGTGCTGGTGGTGGTGGTGCACATGGTGGAGGTGATGGAAGTGGTGGTCATGGACATGGTGTTGGACGTGGTGGTGGTGGATGTGGTGGTGTTGGATGTGGTGGTGGACATGGTGGTGATGGATGTGGTGGACGTGGTGGTGGTGGATGAGGTGGTGGACATGGTTGTGGATGTGGTTGTGGTGGTGGACGTGGTGTGGTGGACATGGTGGTGTTGGACATGGTGGTGGTGGACGTGGTGGTTGTGGTGGACGCAGTGGTGAACATGGTGGTGGTGGTGGACATGGTGGTGGATGTGCTGGTGGTGGATGTGATGGTGATGGTGGACGTGGTGGTGGTCATGGTGGTGGACAGGGTAATGGTGGTGGGGGTGGACGTGGTAGTGGTGGATGTGGTGGACATGGTGGTGGTGGTGACATGGTGGTGGTGGGTTTGGTGACATGGTGGTGGACGTGGTGGTGGTGGACGTGGTGGTGATGGTGAATGTGGTGGATGTTGTGGATGTGGTGGTGGTGGACTTTGTGGTGGATGTGGTGGTGGTGGTGGACTTGGTGGTGGAAGTAGTGGCCGTGGTGTTGGTGGATGTGATGGTGATGGACGTGGTGGTGGTGCACATGGTGGTGGTGGACGTGGTGGTGGTGATGGACGTGGTGTGGAGGTAGTGGTGGACGTGGTGTTGGTGGTGGATAATATGGTGGTGGATGTGGTGGTGGATGTGGTGGTGGTGGTGGACATGGTGATGTAGGACATGGTGGTGGTGGACATGGTGGTGGACATGTTGATGATGGACGTGGTGGTGGATGGGTTGGACTTGGTTGTGGTGGATGTGGTCGTGGTGGTGGACATGGTGGTGGTGGAAATGGTGGGGGACATGGTGGAGAATGTGGTGGTGGTCGTGGTGATAGTGGTTGTGGACGTGGTGGTGGATGTGGTGGTTGGCATGCTGGTGGTGGATGTAGTGGTAGTGGTGGTGGATGTGGTAGTGGTGGTCGTGGTGGTGAATGTGGTGGTGGTGGATGTAGTGGTTTCGGTGGACAGGGTGGTGGTGGTGGACATGGTGGTGGATGTGGAGGTGGTGTAAGTGGTGGTGGGGATGTGGTGGTGGTGGATGTGGCATTGGTGTTGGATGTGGTGGACATGGTGGTGGTTGCGGTGGTGGTGGATGTGGTGGTGGTGGACATGGTGGTGGATGTGGAGGTGGTGTAAGTGGTGGTGGGGATGTGGTGGTGGTGGATGTGGCATTGGTGGTGGATGTGGTGGACATGGTGGTGGTTGCGGTGGTGGTGGATGTGGTGGTGGTGGACATGCTGGTGATGGATGTGGTGGTGGTAATGGACGTGGTGGTGGACTTGGTGGTGGTGGTGGACATGGTGGTGGTGGTGGACCTGGTGGTGGACGTGGTGGTGGTGGTCATGGTGTTGGTGGATGTGGTGGTGGTGGACGGGGTGGTGGTGGACGTGGTGGTGGTGGTGGACGTGCTGGTGGTGCACATGGCGGTGGACTTGGTGGTGGACGTGGTGGTGGACATGGTGTTGGTGGACGTGGTGTGGAGGTAGTGGTGGATGTGGTGTTGATGGTGGATAATGTGGTGGTGGATGTGGTTGTGGTGGTGGTGGTGGACCTGGTGATGGTGGGCGTGTTGGTGATGGACGTGGTGGTGGATGTCGTGGACGTGATGGTGGTGGATGTGGTGGTGGTGGTGGATGTGGTTATGGTGGATGTGGTGGACATGGCGGTGGTGGACATGGTGGTGGTGGTGGACATGGTGGATGTGGTGGTGGACGTGGTGGTGGACGTGGTGGTAGTGGTGATGGACATGGCGGTGGATGTGGTGGTGGGCGTGGTGGTGGTGGACGTGGTGGTGGTGGATGTGGTAGTGGTGGTCGTGGTGGTGGTGGACATGATGGTGGTGGACGTGGTGGTGGTGGACATGGTGGTGGATGTGGTGTTGGTGGACATGCTCGTGGTGGACGTGGTGGTGGTGGTGGACATGGTGGTGATGAATGTGATCGTGGTGGTGGATGTGGTGGTGGTGGACGTGGTGCTGGTGGACGTGGTGGTGGTGGACATGATGGACGTGGTGGTGGTGGTGGACATGATGTTGGTGGTGGACGTGGTGTGGCGGTAGTGGTAGACGTGGTGTTGGTGGATAATGTGGGGGACGTCGTGGTGGTGGATGTGGTGGTGGACATGATGGTGGTGGTGGATGTGGTGGTGGTGGATGTGTTGGTGATGAACGTGGTGGTGGATGTGGTGGTGGACATGGTTGTGGTGGATGGGGTGGTGGTGGTGGACATGGTGGTGGTGGATGTGGTGGTGGTGCTGGACATGGTGGTGGTGGATGTGGTGGTGGTGGATGTGGTGGTGATGGTGGGCGTGTTGGTGGTGGACGTGGTGGTGGTGGATGTGGTAGTGGTGGACATGGTGGTTGATGTCGTGGTGGACTTGGTGGTGGACATGATGTTGGTGGTGGACGTGGTGTGGCGGTAGTGGTAGACGTGGTGTTGGTGGATAATGTGGGGGACGTCGTGGTGGTGGATGTGGTGGTGGACATGATGGTGGTGGTGGATGTGGTGGTGGTGGATGTGTTGGTGATGAACATGGTGGTGGACGTGGTGGTGGATGTGGTGGTGGACATGGTTGTGATGGATGGGGTGGTGGTGGTGGACATGGTGGTGGTGGTGGACATGGTGGTGGTGCTGGACATGGTGGTGGTGGATGTGGTGGTGGTGGATATGGTGGGTGTGTTGGTGGTGGATGTGGTGGTGGTGGATGTGGTAGTGGTGGACATGGTGGTTGATGTGGTGATGGACATGACAGTGGTGGACGTGGTGGTGGTGGGCATGGTGGTGGTGAATGTGGTGGTGGTGGATGTGGTGGTGGTGGATGAGTTGGTGGTGGATGTGGTGGTTGTGGACGTGGTGGTGGTGGACATGGTGCTGGTGGACGTGGTGGTAATGGACATGGTGGTGGACGTGGTGGTGGTGGAAGTTGGTGGTGGTGTTGGAGGATGTGGTGGTGGATTTGGTGGTGGTGGGAGTAGTCGACATGGTGGTGATGGTAGTGGACATGGTGACGGAAGTGCTGGTGGTGGACATGGTGATGGTGGATGTGGTAGTGGACATGGTGGTGGACGTTGTTAGAATTGGGGGTCTCTGGTTGGCGCAAGTATTCACTTGTGACAAGCAGGGAACCTCTCCTCTAAGTCAGGGCTCAGGATGACCCCTTAGAACTACCCTTGCTCACCCTCTAGGTGCGTGGCGTGAGCAGCCAAGGCTATTCTCCAGGCGTTGTTAGTTAAGCATTTGTAATAACACACACAGTAAACACACAATCCCCCCACAAATGGACACCAGGCTGTAGATATATAAAAATACGTTCTCTTTATGTAAAAATATATATATTCAGGTAGGACTTATCACCAGACCAGTATAACACAGGTTTAGGCCACAAGATCTTAAAAATAGGCAATTCGTTTTCTGTAGAGTTTAAATGGTTAAAGTTCCTTCAACTTCAGGCTTGCTCACTTGGCAATAGTCTCAGTCCTTGAGAAGTACTCCTTCTACGATGTTTCAGGTACTTCAGGCAAGTCCTGGACCCACTGGGCGCTTCGTAGCGCTTCGTAGCGCTCTGAACGGGAGAAAGCCACAAGCCCTACCAATGCTCATGCATCGGGCGTGAGCCGGGTACGCAGCGTACAGCTTAGAAAAGGGAAAATGAAGCGTACAGGCTAGCTCAGGCAATACGATGCGCACAATGCGATCACTGGGGTGTCTGGTCCTCCGGATCTGTGGGGGCTTTAGGGATTTCAGCGGGAGGCGTGGGGGGCTTGCAGCGAGCCTCTGGCGGGCGGGGTGACCCGGCGACCCGGCACAGCATAGGGAGAGCGGCTCAGGCTGAGCGAGGCTCCTCTCTAGGCGGGGACGGCCAGGCGATCAGGTCGCGGCCCGAGGAGGGCCTGGGGGGCACCAAGGATCACGCTCCGGCGAGGAAGAAATCTCTTTAGGCAGCAGCAGACGAGCGGAGGTCAGTTTGAGCCAGATAGTCCTGTGGCTCAGGTCAGGGGGCAAGCTCTCTTCCAAGCCCTTGGAGAAAGTTTCAGCACAAGTCTACAAAGCCTTTTTAGCAAGTCCTTTCTTCTCCTTCCTCAGCAAGGCAATCAGCAGGCCAGTCCTTCCAGCGTCTTCTTCCCCTTCTAGTTGGGCAGAGGTTCGTTGTGGGAAACAGGATTCTAATTTACAAGGAGCAGGGCTCCTACTTTTATACAGCATTTTCTTTGTTCTCACAGGCCAGGGGGGCCTCTGCATAACTTTATTCAGTCTCTGAGCACTTTGTTGGGTGTACTCTGGCTTCTGCTTTCAGTGTGAGGGCCAGGCACATCAAACGTTCCACAGGAGGTGGAGCCAGCATTGTGTGGACAGGGGCAGCCACGAGTACCTTGTTGACAGGGCTTCGCCTCTCCTGGGCCAGGTGTCGGGCTGAGTCATCAGTCGCTCCCCAGGGGGCGGAGCCAGCATTGTGGTGGCAGAGCACAGCCCTATTCAGAGTCCAGGGGCACTCCCACCTCCCACCAAGGTGTAATCCTTGCATTCACCACCTGTCATCCACCAGCCCTGTCACTCACATAACCCAGACAGTTAGATACACATTCTAGCAGAGGCGGGTTGAAATGGTTAGGCAAGCAAATGCTAACTTTCTAAAAGTAGCATTTGCAAACACAGGATATTAAAATAAACTTTACTAAAAGATGTATTTTATTATTCTAAGTTCAGGCATACTAAACTTGACTTTCTACCATGTTCCCTGAGCGTGCTGGGATTATAGGGTGTAATAATTCCAGCAGCTCATCTTGGCCTAAGAGAACAGGTAGCCTTACAATAGTGAAAAACGAATTTGGCTATAATTCACTATTAGGACATGCCACACACATCAGGGCTTGTCCTGCCTTACACTTACAATGCACCCTGCCCTAGGGCCTACCATAGGGGTGACTAATATGAAGTTAAGGCAAGGATTAGAGGCTGGCAAGTGTGTGCACTTGCCCAGCCAGCATGACAGTACCAGACTGCACGCAGTTTCTGCAATGGCAGACCCAAGACACATTTTAAAAGGCTGCTTCTGTGGGTGGCGCAACCAGCGCTGCAGGCCCACTAGCAGTGTTGGCATTTACAAGCCCTGGCACTCCTGGTGCACTTTACTGGGGACTGACAGTAAATCCAATGAACCAATCATGGAAATCAATCACATATACACTTTACATTGGGAGAGCATATGCACTTTAGCACTGGACAGCAGTGGTAAAGTGCTCAGAGTCATTAAACCAACAAAAACAGGCCAGAGAGAATATTGGAGGAAGGCAAAAAGTTCAGGGATGACCCTGCCAAGAGGGCCAAGTCCAACACAACTCCCTTCCAGCCAAAACGCACGGTAGACCAATCCCCACTGTGATGGGCTTCCCTGCTTTGGGTGATAGAACATGGACCTGGCCGCAACTGCAGGGGCACATTCCAGTTCTACGCCAATCTCAACCTATTTCAAATCCTCAGTCCATACTCTCAGGGTCCACCCAGCTAATCCGTGGGACACCCTTCTCTTCCTCTGTGGACATCACCTGTGCAGCCTCTAACCTTAACTTGCTCACAGGTGTGTCCCAACAGACAGTCATCAAATCACAGTGGACACTCACAGTAGTCAGGGCTGAGACCCAGGCCTTATGCCTCTCAGGGCTCTCAAACCCCTGTGGCCTTAAGGAGCGGGGGGCAGTAGCCCCAGGTGCTTGGCACCTTTTGTCCACTCTCCCTCCTGTCAGGTCAGGTATGTCATCCTGGCCCTGACCCACCAGCCCCAGGACTGTACCTGGCTGCTGGAGCAAAGACTGGGGTGGGCTCTCCCACACCCGGTCCTCCTCCTTGGGGCTCTGTACCCTCCCACCTGGAGTGGTACCCCCTTCCAGAATTGTCAGGGCATCTGTGGCAGGTGACCTGCACAATTCGCCCACCAGTTCAGGGGTGCTATCCTGCAACTGGGGCACCAGTGGAGAAGTGTGGCTCAATGGTTAGAGCGGCAGAGTGGAGAAGTGTGGCTCAATGGTTAGAGCGGCAGACCCCGATGTAGAGGTCTAGCCCGGGACCAGGGTTCAATTCCCCGCCTCGGCGGGCCTTGGGCTCAAAATTCCACGGACCTGATAATTCTCGCCTCGGTGCCTATTCTAATCATAGAGTCCCACTCTGCAATTCTGGGCAATAGCTTGCTTAATCTCCACAACGGCCCCCACAACGCTAAGGATGCCTGGCCTCCACCCTGGGGGTGCCCAGGAGTGGACACCTCACAGGGAAAGCCAGGACGGGTTCCACAGCGGTATTCGTACAAGCGCCTTGAGACCCTTGTGGGTGAGTAGTGCGCTATACAAGTATCAATTTACATTTACATTTACAGGTCAGGGGGGACACCCTGCACCTGCGCCTTTATCCTAGGGTCTAAACCCTCAAACTGCACCGGGGTCAGAGGCGAGGACTCCCTCCCTCTGCACCCCCTTCCAGAGTACTGCCCACTCCCCACTGGAGTGGTACCCTTAGAAGTGACATGGGTCAGGACACCGATTACAGTGGTCCCACCCTCCAGGTCAGACAGCACCTGAACCTGGCCTCCCAACTCAGGGACCCAACCCTGCAGTTGAACAATTGCCTGGCGCACCAGGACTTCCCGGGGAGCACGCCTGCCCCCCCTGAGGGTGGCACATAGCTCATGTGCCGTGCGACAGTCTGCCTGGCGCAGATCTCCCATCCTCTGTCCCTCTGACAGTATGGGAAGATCCCCCAGGACAGAAGTTGTATCCCCCTGGTCATTCACTGGGGGCCCAGTTCTGCTGGCTGGCCCCTGACCCACTGGTTCTTCCACTGGGGACTCTTTACCCCTCTCTCCCAATCATGGAAATCAATCACATATACACTTTACATTGGGAGAGCATATGCACTTTAGCACTGGACAGCAGTGGTAAAGTGCCCAGAGTCATTAAACCAACAAAAAACAGGTCAGAGAGAATATTAGAGGAAGGCAAAAAGTTCAGGGATGACCCTGCCAAGAGGGCCAAGTCCAACAGACGTGCTGGTGGTGGTGGACATGCTGGTGATGGAAGTCATGGTGGTGGTGGACGTGGTGGTGGTGGACATGGTGGTGGTGGACATGGTGGTGGTGGTAGATGTGGTGGTGGTGTTGGTGGTGAATATGGTGGTGGATGTGGTGGTGGTAGATGTGGTGGACGTGGTGGTGGATGTGGTGTTGGTGGTGGACAGGGTGGTGGTCATGGACGTGGTGAACATGGTGGTGGTGGTGGATGTTGTGGCAGAGCCGGACTGGGAACCACAACCGGCCCTGGCAAAGTGCTTGGCCGTCCCCACCCCTCCCCACTCGGGGGTTGGAGGTGCCGCCGAGCTCTTTGCCAGGGCCGGTTTTCGGTCGATTTTGGTACAGTCCGAATTTGCACCTATGCTGCAAAAACAGCCCTGTAACAAAAACTGTCCCCAGGAGCCCAAAACCGGCCCCCATCCTTGCGGCGCACCAGGGCATTGCCCGGTGCCCACTATGGCCAGTCTGCCCCTGTGTGGTGGTGGTGGATGTGGTGTTGGTGGTGGATGTGGTGGACATGGTGGTGGTGGATGTGGTGGTGGGCGTGGTGGTGCTGAACGTGGTGGTGGTGGACATGGTGATGGACGTGTTGGTGGTTGTGGACATGGTGGTGGACTTGGTTGTGGATGTGGTGGTGGACGTGGTGGTGGATGTGGTGGTGGGGGACATGGTGGTGGTGGACATGGTGGTGGTGGACGTGCTGGTGGTGCACATGGTGGTGGACGTGGTGGTGGTGGACGAGGTGGTGGACTTAGTGGTGGACTTGGTGGTGGACTTAGTGGTGGACATGGTGGTGGACATGGTGTTGGTGGTGGACGTGGTGTGGAGGTAGTGGTGGACGTGGTGTTGGTGGTGGATAATGTGGTGGTGGACGTGGTGGTGGTGGTGAACCTGGTGGTGTTGGACATGTTGGTGATGGACGTGGTGGTGGATGTGGTGAACGTGGTGGTTGTGGATGTGGTGGTGGTGGTGAACGTGGTTGTGGTAGATGTGGTCGTGTTGGTGGACATGGTGGTGGTGGTGGACATGGTGGACGTGGTGGTGGATGTGGTGGTGGACATGGTGGTAGTGGTGGACATGGTGGTGGAGGTGGTGTGTGTGGTGGTGGTGGACGTGGTGGATGTGGTAGTGGTGGTGGTGGTGGTGGTGGACATGATGGTGGTGGACGTGGTGGTGGTGGACATGGTGGTGGATGTGGTGGCGGTGGTCGTTCTGCTGGTTGTGGACGTGGTAGTGGTGGACGTGGTGGTGGACGTGGTGTTGGTGGTGGACGTGGTGGTGGATGTGTTGGTGGTGGACGTGGTGGTGGTGGTCGTAGTGATGGTGGAAGATGTGGTGGTGTGGACGTGGTGCTTGTGGACGTTGTGGTGGTGGATGTGGTGGTGGTGGACGTGGGCATTGTGTACGTGGTGGTGGTGCGCGTGGTGGTGGTGTTTTAGGATGTGGTGGTGGATGTGGTTGTTGTGGAAGTGGTCGACATGGTTGTAGTGGATATGGTGAAGTGCTGGTGGTGGACATGGTGGTGGTGGACGTGGTGGTGTACATGGTGGTGGATGTACTGGTGGTGGACATGCTGGTGGTGGTGGACATGCTGGTGGTGGAGGTCATGGTGGTTGATGTGGTGGTGGACATGATGGTGGTGGACGTGGTGGTGGTGGTGGACATGGTGGTGGACGTGGTGGTCATGCTGGTGGTGGTGGACATGGTGGTGGACATGGTGGTGGTGGACGTGGTGGTGGTGGACATGGTGGTGGTAGACATGGTGGTGGTGGACGTAGTGGTGGTGGATGTGGTGGTTGTGGTTGGGGTTAAAGAATAGGGTTATAGATTTGTTACAATGGTTCCATTTCTAAGTGCAGTGTTGGCGTCCAGACTAACCCTCAGAGGCAGCGCACAATTCATTATGGATTGTTATGTTGCTGGTATCACTGAGCGCCGATTGTGTGCCTGCCAGCGAACCGTATGACCGCTGTGAGTGCTTTTCTTTCCTGGATGTATATCATGCTGTATATACGGACTGTGTTTACTGGTGCTTTTGCGCCTCTTTCAGGGTGATTGCTCCAATTGGTCAAGAACCATGTGACGTTTTTAGTAAAGGTACTGGTAATGTGCCACACTACACCAATAGCGCGGCACGACTATTTTTGTACCCCTTGCCTACGAAAATCAAATGTGTCCTTGTGTAACATAACTAGGTCTCATGTAAAGCTCTCCAATGTAAGAGAACTGGTACTCATGTAAAGCACATTAGTAAATGTCACCCAAAAGTAAACGCACAGCCCACACGCAAATAAAGGTAAAACAAAAGTGTCAACAGTCATTATAAAACCCACCGTGTCCTGCCGCCAGTAAATGATCCTGTTGTCCCTTCTGGTTGCCACCCTGTCCAAAAGTGGACAGGGTGGCAACCAAGAGGGACTACAAAGCCTCCGGTACAATGATTACACTCTGTTCAGCATGTTCAATGATGCCAAAAGAAGCACAACAATGAAAAGTACAGGCGGAGCACAGACATGACTTCTGGAATCGGATCAATTCCAAGAAGCCCTCGCATGTCAGACAGTGCATGGCGGGACCTAAAAACAGCAAATGGAAATCACCGCAAGCACATAAGGCATTTGACAAAGGGCCTAGTAACGCTGAAATACTAGTGTGATTCATTACTTCAGTTGTCTTGTCCTGGTTATTTAATTGAAATGTTAGACAACGACTACATACATCTACAGCAATATGTTGAAATCCTGTTATCTCCCAATAGTTCCGAAAAATCCTAACCAGACTATGGGGCTGATTAGGATGCGGCAAATCCTCTGCGGACCTACCAAAGACCCACGGCCACATTAGGATGGCTGGTGGGTCCTGGTTTCAGTACGCTGCTTTTCCGCCGCGGTTGACTAACACACGCGGCGGAAAAGCTGTAACATGGCTGGCGGTGTCTATCAGACACCGCCAGCCATATTAGGATAGAGTAAAAGAGATGCTTTTCCACAGCGGCTTATCCGCCGTGGAAAAGCATACAGAATTTGACTTTGGGGGCCCGTTGCGGGCCCCTTGGGTGAAGGGGAGGTGGGGTGCACAAGGGGGGTACCCATGGTACCCCCTGCATTTGTATGCAGAAATCGGCAGGCACCCCCATATCAATGAAACGGGTTGGTCATTCACTTCTCCATCAAAATATGGCCTGCTCTGGTCTGCACCAAGCAAACACCCCTCCTCCCCCTCAGGCGCAATCATAATATTTTGTTGATACCCTGCATTATATGCCATTTTATTTCTTAAATTTTGTTTCATTACCAGAGCTGTTGGCATAGACATTCAAAATGATTTCTGATTCTACATATTCTTGTTTGTACTCTGCATATTCAACATTATATTGCCTCTCTGGTTTTGCTGGATATGTTCTGAATTTGCCTGAATCCTGTTAGGATTTGTATACATTCTGTGTTCCAGTGCCTGATCCTCCTTGAATAATGACATGCTTTACTCTTTTTCAGCATTTGCATTTACCCCATCACCTCACCTCTACCCTCTGATGCTTTCCGTAATCCCTACTCTTCCGTTCTCTGGAATTATCACAGAACTACCATCATCAGTCTTGGGCTCTTTGGTTTGGATCCTTCGAGTACTTTCATCCCATCATTGAACTCACTTTGCAACACTTCATTGGTTCATTCCATTCATCCCATCCTGTACAAAATGATTATTTGAACACATTTGAATTTGTGATCTCTTCTCAAACTGTTTTGTTTGAGCAATCATCATTTCCTCCTTCTGCTACTTTTGCCTTGTTTCAAAATAGTCACTACTATTTTCTACTAACATCAAGATCTCACCAATGCTCTTCATTTGCCAACACAATTTACTATGTTGAATATGATTACTAATCTCTGACCTCAATCCTGTCACAAAAGGAGAAACAAAACCTCTAGCTCCAGCCTTTCCAGTGTGTTGGACTCTGCTATGTTTTTTCAAAACATGCATCAACCTCTCAAAATAGTAATGCACTGATTCTTTTGGTTCCTTTGTCATTCTCAAAATCTTTTCCCAGAACGGACATCCACCGGCCATCTGACGCACAGGCCCACCGTGAAGTCGGACGGCCGGCGGCTGTCCGACGCATGGAAGCGGTTAAGTATTTTAGACTAATACATTACACATCTATTGCATTAGTATACAGTCTTCATACTTACAACCAATAGGAATCAAGCATGAAGCAACAGTTGCAACAAAATGCATTCAACGTTATTCTAATGATTCAAGTACATAAAGGTCGGGTGTACTCAGCATCTCTTCTCAGCACATGACATGTTACATGGTAAATTGTGCAGTCTGGGACAGTTTCTCTTGTCCTTGGATATGGACATTCTGCTTATATAGCTATTACAGTTTATTTCTTCGGCTAGTGAGATCTATGAGTCTTCATTCTGACACTGAATAAACAGACGCTCTGATCACGTGTTAGAATGAAACGTCACAAAAAGGATGGTTGCAAAAAATGAAGTTGTCCTAAGTTGGCAAAACACAGGTTAGTTCATGAAATTTCAAAATATTCAAAACAATCCACATTCACAACTCTCCCTCTGATGCTTTCCGTAATCCCTACTCTTCCGTTCTCTGGAATTATCACAGAACTACCATCATCAGTCTTGGGCTCTTTGGTTTGGATCCTTCGAGTACTTTCATCCCATCATAGAACTCACTTTGCAACACTTCCAATTCAGTGTCAGTTCTTTTCTCTTTTTCCCATTCCTTGATCTCAGGTTCCTCCTCCCACAACTCAATATACCAGTTGATGAAATTCATCCGCAGATTTTAAAGAAAAGAAGCACACATGCATCGCCTATTATTATCACTAACAGAGGTGTTAGTCGTAATTTTAATATTTCCCCCCTCCTACGCTACCTAGCCGTTCTCTTGGCAGATACCTTTGCAACTGAGCTACATACTGAAACTACTCCTTCATAGGCAGGAGTTTCTTCCAATTCATGCGGCTCATTGATAATGTTAGTGACAATAGTGATATAGCTTTGAAGCTC
This sequence comes from Lissotriton vulgaris, assembly GCF_964263255.1. Classification (NCBI taxonomy): domain Eukaryota; kingdom Metazoa; phylum Chordata; class Amphibia; order Caudata; family Salamandridae; genus Lissotriton; species Lissotriton vulgaris. The sequence continues at coordinate 1,980,294,823 of NC_141687.1, read as the reverse complement.
CTTATGTATTTAGGAATAATCATGCCGCACTCCCTTGCTTGGATTACTTTGCAAACACTGCCTTCCTTGGCTAAAAGCATATCAAGCACAAGTCGATTTTTTGACTTTTGCTCATTGAAAGCAGCTCCTTGTCAATTACTGTTAGGGCACCTGCTCTATTTGTTGTCAGTCAGTCTACTAAAGTGGACAATTTTCTAATTTTGACTTCGTTAAGAGCAACTCCTACGGATGGTATTAATGCACCAAAAGTGTTGCTCATTGCCTGTGAAAAATATGATTAGTTCGGCGAAATTAAGGCAGAAGGCAGAAGAAACTTCCTACCCAGTAGGACGGCAGCTAAAAATAAGCCGATTTATCACACACATTACATATATTCCCTTACTACTTGCTTCTATCTCAGCAAAGATTCCATTTGCAACTAAATAGCTATGGTCACTTTCACCCCACCCCGCATCCCCCACTGTCTCAATTCCTTCCTGTCTGCAAACTATGCAAAATGTCCTTCTTTTTTCCATGTCTAAACTCAACTTAATAAGACCTTCTTATTTACGGTTTCTCTTCTCCAATCACTCTCTCTTGCCTTCTCTCCCTTACTCACCTTCTCATTCTCCTTTGTAATCCTGTCATTCAATTAATCTACAAATATCCTCTCACCTGGGCTAATACGGCAGGTTAGTTCATGCGCATCAGAGTTGGTGAGGCTGGCATTGGTTAGAGGTATTGTTGAATTTCATGTTTAATAAAGGTGCAAGAGAAAATACGCAGAGGCCATGACTGCAGATGCTGGAAGAACACTGACCATGTCATGAGTGATGTAATATGTGACGTCATCAGCAGTGCATTGCAGGCGCACAAGTTATAGTGAGACTAACTAACTATAACGTGGGAATTTCAATGGTTTTATGTCAGTAAAATTTCCAGCTAACTATAACTGGTGTCAAACCTATGGTTTTTTTCAGTGAATTTAATAGGTTTTTAAAATGCTAATTCCTAACTATAACTGGTGTGAAACCTATGGTTTTTTCAGTGAATTTCATAGGTTTTGTAATTGCTAATTCCTAACTATATATAGGGCCTCAAACCTGTTTTTTTCAGTGAATTTCAAAGTTTTTTTAATAGCAAATTTCTATTGCTATCAAATATATTTTTTATAATGAATCCTATATTGTATATTTATGTAATACTATTTTTTATATGTATATATTATTATTTTTTTTTCCCTTGAGCGCTCCCGGTGCGCGTACCGGTGAGTGCACCGGTAAGTGCAGTCTTGCGGCGCGTCCCGGTGCGCGTACCGGTGAGCGTCCCGTTAGCGCTATTGCCGCGAACGAAAACATCATCGTGACGTATCGCGTAGCCGCGTCCGCGTGATACGCACAGCGTAAGCGCACCCGGAAGCACCTGAGCGCATACGATCGCGCTACGTAAGCGCCCCGGGGCGCGTAGCGTATGCGCGTCGGGTCATGTGACCTAAAAATAACACTTTTTATTGGTTCAGGACAGTTTTGGTTTCCAAATGATGAAAGCCCTGGTCATGTGACCAGAAAATAACGCTTTTCATTGGTTCAGGACAGTTTTGTTTCCCTAATGATGAAAGCCTCCACCTTTTTTCCTCATTCTCACTTTGTACTTTGAGTGAGGAAGACCTGTTTCCAGACCTATTTGTACTTATTTGTACTGAGAAATGGCTACAGTAGCAGCAGCAGCAGGAGCATTCTCAGCCACCACCATCAGCACCACTACAAGGACCACCACAACACCACAGTGGTGGAGATGAAGAAGAGGAGGAGGAGGAGGAGGAGGAGGAGGAGGAGGAGGAGAGGCGCTACCTGCCAGAAGATACTACTCCCTACAAGCCAAGGGTCACATTGTCTGGGAGTTTTTTTAAATCCCAAGGGGCGTTAATGCGCCAAAGGTTACTTGTCTAATCTGTGGCACTGTACTTTCCAGGGGGAACCCTGCCAAAAAATATTCTTTTGGCAACAACACCATGATTCGCCACATGCAACGCCGGCACCCTAACAACTATAGTGCGACAGAGGTCAGAGAACTGACCAGAAACCCTCCCCAATCTTCTCCCAGCACCTCCCAAAGTACCCAACCCACTCCATCGGGACCAGAGACAAGGGAGATGGTTAGAAGGGCAAAATGATAATCCTAAAGCGAGAGTGCTTTCTTCCTCTTTCGTAAGTGGTCGTTGAGAAAGGTTAACAACCGTCATATTCATTTCAGATTTTTTATGCTCCTTGTTGTCATTCCCATGGGAGCTTTGTTGCCGTTGGCGCCGCCTCTTTTTGGCTTGTTTGTTGCGGCGGTTCCGCCTCTGTGCCCTCGACCTCGACCGACAAAATAGAATATTGTTTTGCCACAAAAACATATTTTGTCGCTTTTGTACCGTACGACCCAACTGATGTATATAAAATGAACTTTGTGAATCAGAATACCAATATTGAACTGTGGATAAGGTAATTTTGCATGTTACAAGATGGCCGCCACCTGGTTTTCGTGATGTTAATGTATGCACTAGGGTGTGGTGTTTAAATAATGGTGTTTCACGCCACGAGACGAGCGTGACCAAGCCGTAATGGCGAAACGCGTCGTGGAATTCTTCTCATCTGCTGAATAAACTTTGTACAACTGCAGCCCTGGGTGTCCTGTTTTCATCAATATCTTTTGATGTATTGCGGAGTGAATATATATATATATATATATATATCCAGCTCAAGGTTTCCACCAAGTTTACCAAAAGAAAAGAAAAGAAACCACGCACTCCGGGGGTAGTTCTTAGATGGTTTAATTTAAAGTTCGCAACAGACTGAGGGGGACTGAGCTGGATATATATATATATATATATATATATATATATATATATATATATATATATATATGAAAGCTCCTGAGTCTCCCTCCCGTCCGGAAAGAAGATAAAAGCACTCCAGGTTTCGCCACAATATTATTTATTCACAAGGCAGTAACGACAAACGCGTTTCGGACAATAGTCCTTCCTCATATATGTATATATACATATACATATATATATATATATAAAAACAGCACTCTGACCGCTGTCGAAGCGGTAACACAGCAGACGCAGACCTCTTCTCATTTACGCTGATTAGGCTTAGAAGTAAAACGCAATCACACCATCAGTGATATAAGCAGTCGAAAATTTATTGCAGCAAGTGCAGAGCAAATGCTCTCCTCGACGCGTTTCGCTCCGCAGGCGGAGCTTAGTTACATGACGCGCCCAAAGTAGGTGTAACAATATATAGTGAAGATAAGGCTCTATCACCCATAAAAAAGGGTTAAAAGCACAAAACAATAAATGGGCATAAAATCAATTCATGAATACATAGTCACTTTGTGTTTGTGTTCAATAAAACACACATACACAACAAAACAAATACAAGCATAGTGCTCAAATCGTTATAAAATGAAGACAATCATCATTTTAAAGAATGTACAATTTCAAAACAAGGTAAAAAGCACCGAAAGGCAATCAGAGCATAGTGCTCATGTGCAAAGGTTTAAGGTTTGAATGAGTAGACTGTAATTCATGATGGTAATTTCAAAATCGAGTAGGGCAGAGGTATTCAAACTTTTCCAGGTTGAGCCCCCCCAGCTGAATTTCCCCAGATGTTGGGCCCCCCCACCAGCCGACCGAAACCTCGGGAATCCGGCACACCACATGATCGACTGCAACGCGCACACCACGGGCCATATCCGGCAAACAATGAAAAACACAACAAGAGTGCCTAGCAAACTGCATGCCTGGGAGTGGGTGTGGCGAAACTACAGAGGCGTACCACACAGCTCAAAACACAATCCTCCAAGGCAAAGAAAGTCATCACAACCCTCCCCATCCATCATGTACACCTTGTCATCCACCAACTCCCCCACCATTCATTCCGTCCCTCTATCTGTGCCCCATCCACATCCAAACCCCTTCACCACTTGCAAACCCATCCACCATCCATCCCTCCATCCATCATCTTATCCATCCATCCCTCCATCCACCCCCTCACCCATCCATCCATCATCCATCCATCCCTTCACCCAATCCATCCCCTCACCAATCCATCCACTCTTCCACCCATCCATCCATCCACCCACTCATCCATCCAACCACTCACCCCTTCACCCAAGCTATCCTCCCACTCATCCATCCACTCCTCCATTCATCCATCCACTCTTCCACCCATCCATCCACTCCTCCACCCATCCATCCAGTCACTCATCCATCCAACCACCCACCCTCTCACCCATCCAGCCATCCCGCCACCCACTCATCCATCCACCCAGTCACTCATATGTCCACCCACTCAACCCCTCACTCATCCATCCACCCACCCATCCGTCCCTCCCGCTCTCCACCCTCCTCCCACTCATGCATGCATTCTCTGACCCATCCATCTCCATGCTCCTCTCCTCACCCATCCATGCACACACCTGCCCATCCACTCTGCCAATCATTCATCCATGTCCTCACTCATCCATCCATCCATCCTCCCCCTCTCTCTCCATTACCCCCTCACCCAGCTACCCACCCCTCCATCCACCCTTCACCCATCCACCCACTCATCCATCCACTCATCCACTCATGAATCCATCCATTGACCTCTCACCCAGCCCTTCAATCCTCCATCCATCCCCGTTCATTCACCCTCCTCAATCACCCATCCATCCCCACATCCACCCCTTCACTCATCCATCCATCCATTCACCCATCAATACATCAATCCATCCATCACCTCTCTCATCCATCCACCCACTGACTCGTCCACCATCCACACCCCATCGATCCATCCACCATTTCACTGATCCATCCATCCCTCCACCCATCCATCTACCCTTCCAACCATACACACATCCATCCACTCCCATCCATCCCTCCACTCATGCATCCATCCTCTCTCCCACCATCCATCCACCGTTCGGGTGTCAGAGTTGCTGGGTTCAAGAACCGGTGCGGGCTGTGGTGGTCGGAAGGGCAGGTGCAGCAGGAGGAAGTGCGCATCTGGTTGAGGAAGTCTAAAACACATCAGCAGAGTGTGGGCACGTGGGTGGCATTGCGGAAGGCGGTGGTGGGGACCGTGTGCCCGGTGTGATGGGGCCGGCATTGGCAGGAGATTGTGTTGTACGATGGGCAAGTGTTTCGGCATGCGGATGGGAAGGGGGCGACGGGATCACAGCTGTTAGCGGAGTTGCGAAAAGCTTTCGGGACGCTGGGAGTTGACGGACGGCATTATGGTACGCACTCGTTTCGTATTGGAGCGGCGTTGGAAGCGCACAGGTGGGGGTGCGGGCAAGGGGACATCATGCGTCTGGGGATGTGGTCGTCCAATTGTTACCAGCGATATGTGCGCAGCGAGGAGAATTATTGAATGCGCGGTGCATTTGTGACCTATGTATTTACTCTGGTTTCTTGTTGCAGGTTCTGTGGTGGGTCCCCTTGCCCGGGACATGTTGATTTGGATTGTGTGCCACTCCTTTGTGAAGAGGGCCAACTACAAGCACAGGATAGATATTTTGGCGAAAGTCTAGGGTTTAATCCAGCATTATTTCAAGTTATTTGGCCCGGGAGGGGTGGCATGCGGTGGAAAGAGCTGATACATACACTGAACAGTTTGGTGACGGAAGGACGGTGTCCGGACTTTATGGTTTTCCACTTGGGGGAGAACGATATGGTGCAGGAAACAGGTTTGGTTCTGATGCGGGCCATGAAAAGGGATTTGGCGGAGATCAGGAGGAAATGGTCAGGGTGTACTGTGGTTTGGACCGGGCTGGTCCCGTGGAGGGTGTGGAGAGGTGCGGTGAAACCCCAGGCGGTGGAAAAGGCCCGACGTAAGATTAATGTGGAGATGGTGCGCTTTTGTCGGCATTTGGGGTTTTCCTGTATTTGTCAACGGGATATCAGGTATGACGTGCCGAAGTTGTTCAGGGGAGACGGGGTTCACCTTTCCTGCATGGGCATGGACCTGTATTTGTTATAGCTCAGGGAGGTTTTAGCCAAGTTGTTGGGTGTGCGTGGGGAGTGAGGCCCAGCGGGAGGTTGGAGTTTGGGTGTTGGGGGGGGGAGCAGGAAAAGGAGGAGGCGGTGTAATCCCCTTAACCTTCCGCCTTTTCCTGGGTGTCGGAGTTGTTTTTGAAGTTGGCCAAGTTTGGCTGGAGTTTGGTAGTTTATCGTTAAGTTTGGGGAGTTGGGGAACGTGAGCGGGGAAAGGTCAAGCAGTTTGGAAGTTACATTAGAGGGTAGTTAGTTTCAGTTGCAAAAAGTCAAATAGGACTGTAGGTCTTGGGAGGGTGGGAGTTATAATGTTATAATGTATAATTGTATATTATGTAATGTATTTGATGTTAGATATTGTATCTTGCAGGGTGGGGGATTCTTATCATGTGGGGATCGTAGGGGTGGGGGGAGGAAAACAAAAGGGGGTAATTCGATGTTTAGAGAGGTTTTAGTTTTGTAAGGCAGATTGCCAGTTTAATAAAGTGTGATGTGCACCTGTTTCAATAAAGCGGCCTTTTACACACACAAATGGCTGTCAGTGTGCATTGCCCCTTCCCTCCCTCCCAAGGGGGGTTTGGGGGCAACCAAGCCACAAGGTCTGCCCCCCGGACAGATTTGGGAGGGGGTGAGAGCGAGAGCAGCCATTTCACCGCGTTGGGCTGCCTGGGGAGTAGCCCAAAGGCAGCCCAAGTTGTTAAAAGCAGCCCATGGGGTAGGGGTTGCCCGCGCTATCCAAGCCACCATTTTAGATACAGGTGACCTGGTGGCTGGGAACGTAGTAGATAGAGGTTTTTTGTCCCCGCCCACCCTCCCTCGGCTTAGGGTTTTTGTGGTGGCGTTTTTTGCGAAGAGGTTTTTGGTCAGGGAGCTTGGTTTAGAACAGGTGCATAGGGGTTGTTATGCAAGGTTGTCACTTGGAACAGATGCTGGCGGAGTTGTTTTTGAAGTTGGCCAAGTTTGGCTGGAGTTTGGTAGTTTATCGTTAAGTTTGGGGAGTTGGGGAACGTTAGCGGGGAAAGGTCAAGCAGTTTGGAAGTTACATTGGAGGGTAGTTATTTACAGTTGCAAAAAGGCAAATAGGACTCTAGGTCTTGGGTGGGTTGGAGTTATAATGTTTGTGATAAAATTGTGTATTATGTAATGTATTTGATGTTAGATATTGTATCTTGCAGGGTGGGGGATTCTTATCATGTGGGGATCGTAGGGGTGGGGGGAGGAAAACAAAAGGGGGTCAGGTAATTCGATGTTTAGAGAGGTTTTAGTTTTGTAAGGCAGATTGCAAGTTTAATAAAGTGTGATGTGCACCTTTTTCAATAAAGCGGCCTTTTACACACACAAATGGTTGTCGGTGTGCTTGCCCCCCTTCCCTCCCTCCCAATGATATTCTTGTAATGTTTTGTTACTTAACCTTGCCTGAGTTTCTCTTTCTCATGTTACTATTCCCCTGACTACCTACATGTATTAATGTACTACCTTTACTTGTTTCATCTTACATACTGTTTCTACAACGCTCTGATACCTCTTTGGGATTATGTCCACTCTTTATAAAACCTTTCAAATAATAATAAAATTATAAAAAGGCTTTTCCTTCCGAAGGGGTGGGTTCTTTCACAACTGGTGAGGTAGGCGATGACTTGAGAGAGATGAAAGATGGAATCTTCTGTAATCCGGAGGGTCCTGCGTTTTCCGACAAAGACCTCTCTCTTCTGGGACCTGCTGACTCTGAATGTGCCCTCTCTGAGCCACGCTTGTTTTGGTGTCCTGTACTGGTTCAAGTGCTCAGTAGAGTCGAGCTGTCTACTCACCACTTGTGCTGGCAGTGCTAGTGTTTACACTTGCACCCTCTGGGCAGCTGCCCTTCTTGGCAAGGTCCGGGTGCAGCAGGGTGTGTTTCCTCTTAGGCTTTTCAGCCATGGGACAGACAGTAGCCCTTCAGGAAATCCTGGGAAATCTCAGCCTTCTTCGACACGTACACCTGGCTGTAGGGGCAGTTGTTTTTGTGTAGGGATCTTGTCTTTGGAAACCTTGTGGGAAAAGGAGCATGTTCCATCAGTCTACTTACATGTGCCCCGTAAAAACATGGTGCACGCAGCCACTTTTTCAGGGTCTTAGATGTAGGGGCAGCTCTCTCCTCGGTTACAGTTTCAAAAGCAGTTGTAGTGCATACAGTACTCCTTTTTAGGTCTCGCCTAGCCAGCGCAAATGCGCTGCCCTAGGAGAGGATCTCTTGGAATGACTTCAGACTTCCAAGAGACTTCTCCGTGTGGGTCTTCCTCCTCCCACACATCCAGTTGGCTTTTGTGTGTGGCTTTCAATAATTGAAAGCACGCAAATGTCCAAAGACGGGTGCATGTCCCCCCTTTCCTCAAAACTGTCACTCCCATGGCCTAGGGGTCTCGGTGTAGTGTAGTTCCTATATTCCCAATAGGCTCTGCGCATTGGAATAATATATCCTATAGATGTGACGTAGGACTTATGTCTAATAGGTCATTATCGAATATATTAGACTTAATTGTGAGTGCCAGCTAGCTCAGAGGTCACTAGAAACTTTCTCGAATTCACAAGAAGGGATTTCGTTTCTGACAACCGCATAAACATGACAACTTTGTTTCCCCAAGATAAAACGTATCTTCAGAGACGTGGAAGCAATAGATAGATATTTTACTCAGTCATTCGTGCATGCTTCTTTTCACCAGAGGTGCAAAGAAATAGATAGACGGGCGTTTTCACTAAAAAAGTTTTTATTGAACAGTCTTCTTTCTCATGCAGAAGAAATGAACTGCTACAATCGTAATACTGGCTGCAAAGTATAATGCGTACAGCAAGAAGAGTATTATAAAATAATACTGTAAAAGCATGGTATGGTTTCTAAGCCATAAAGTACATACATTAATAAATAAAGACTAAAGTACTCACCTGGTGCTTCTAAAATACGCCTACCCCGATGTACCTAACCTAAGTCTAGTATGAGGGAAGAAGTAAGTGAGTTGTAGAATAAGTTTAGTATTCTTTTTGCCAAGAATCTATCCAAGATTTCTCTTAGGGTCTAATCAGCTTGGTTTAGAATGAAGGAGGTCTGATATCTCTCTGTCTCAGGACTCGATTTCCCAACACACCGCAAGGAGAGCTTGGAAACACTGGAGCTGGATTTCTCCGCAGGAGAAAAGACAGCGTCTCTCTCAGTGCGTCTGCTGGAGGATCAGCTTCCTTCGGCACTTTCTGTAACAGGATGCGTCTGGGCAAGTAGGTAGTCGAACTGCTCCAAACCATTGTGTGTTTGCTTGTGCAAATGTGGGCATATTTATACCTTGAAGGTGCCGAGTTTGATGTAAAGGTGAACATAATAACGTCATCAAAGAGTCTCAGTTCTTTGAAAACTCCATGAGTTCTTGGACAAGTCAGTATTCAAGCAAGGGGAAGTCCCTAGCTGCTGCAGCCGAGTTTTCCAAGAAATCGCTGTGGATTTTCAGAACTAGTGGAAGTTGCCATGCCGTATTTGGAGTGCATGAGCTATGTCTAAATATGGTTGTAATTTCTATGCCTATATAAGGATATGATGATTTGTACCTATATAAGGGCATAAATCTGGAAAATTACACTAGGGTCCTAAAATGCTATACAACATACACTCCACTTTATTATGTTCGACATTACTAAATTTCTAAGCACTAAAACATATCTAAAGCATGTGTTTACAATCCCACCCAAATATATATTAAATGCATTTGAAAATGGTTGTACACATAAAACGAGCATTTGTACAGTACGCTTTAAAAGGCAATGATTTCATTGTAAGCATATAATATGACATTGGCAATGCTAACTGAATGAATCACGAAATTACATTTATGAAATGGCTCTTAGTTACAGAAGAAAAATAGAGACCATCCCATAGCAGAATATATAAACTGTTTTGGTTTGTGAATAAGGTCAATATTGTTTCTGGGAAGAATTCTCTAAGAATAGTCCTACTTTAAGCAGATTACTTTGTGCCACAGTTCAGTTTTGGAGAAAAAAGCATTAAATTGTAGAAAAATAGAGTTCCAAAGTTAGAAAGTTTGTTTGTTAAAATGAAGGTCGAATATTAGAGTTCAGATAACGCTGTGTGCTAATTTAAAAAGTTATTCTCGGTGTCAGGAGAAAACATTAAATCGTCTAGGCTGGCAAAGAAATTGTCTACCACAGTAGATGAAAGTTGAACCACTTCATTAAGTAGATTAATTGTACACAGATGAGAAGCATCGCCGTCAGCGTCAGTCGCATTAGTAATGTTCGCAGTAGATGGTACCTGTGTGCCTGTTGGTCCACGTATCTCACTCTCAGCTGGAATTGCCGGTGAGACCTCAATGAATGCAGTCATCAGGATTGGTAGCTGTTGGGGGCAACACAATGCATGAGCCGATACCAAACCAAGCAAAGCGTCAACATCCGTTGGCGGTGCTGATGGAAGTGTTAGACAGTTATCCAACACGCATTCTTCTCCACAAAGCAGGCATCGTAGAACAGGTAAGATGCAATCTTGCCAGATTGGCCTGATGATGGGAACCACGTGGTATTCAGATCTCTCAAATGAGCCAAGCCAAGAATCTCTGTTATTCGCTCACGATACTGCATTGCCAGAAGAGCGTTCTCTATGGTAATCTGGGTATCGCTGGTGACTGGACCTGCCATAACGGAGCAGAAGAAACAAAAATAGTATCCCTGCTACGAGTCCCAAGATGAGAGGCAGGTTGCCGAACACAGAGTGCACGAAGTTTGGAAAAATGCCTAGGACTGCTTCAAAGGGTGCTAACAGTCCAGAAAAGATCGTCTTAAATACATGTACAATACCACTGGTATGAGACATGTTTAAGATACGACCTAACATTTCTGCAAAATGTATTGGGAAGTTTGTTGATAATAGGGCATGTATCTCTGCAGAGGACCTTGCAACTTGCAAATCATGCTTCTCTTTGGATGAGGTCGGGGGCACAGTATTTTGTAAAAGAATGGCTTTCATTCTGCTTAAAGTATCAATTCGTATAAAAGAGATGTCCAGAGAAGGCCATAACGGTGACTCCCCATCTGTCTTAGTTTTAGTAAACAATACTTGCATACAACAAGTGACCCTGGCTGGCACACTAACGAAATAGGCTATTCCTGGCATCATTCCACAACAGCTGTGATCATTCAACATTATGTAGCTCCCATTAAGCTGCCTAAAAATTGGATTTATCACTGCTGCTGGGGAACCCTGCAGGTGGCATGATAAGTTGTCGGAAGGACCATCGCAGGCTCCATACAAATTAATGCCCTGACATAGAAGTGTACTGCTCAGTGCGTTTTTGCAATTTTCCCACTAAGAAATACCTCCTTTTCCCCACTCCAACACTTGTGTGTGTATGGTAAATCACAGGTCGACTTTATGTACTCTTTACCCAACCTTTCATACAGGCCTGCTGGTATGTGTTTTAAGCAATACTGAAACTGGAAAATCGTCACTGGTATCGTGATGGTGCCATGTATTATCCATTCAACTGCTGGTTTATCAGAAACGGTTAATGGTAATCTCTCCAGTTTTTCTATGCTCAGCACCGTATAGTCTGCTCCCCTCTATGCCAAAGAGATTTGTTTATCCGTAAAGTTAAATACAGGAAACAATGACGCGGTGTTGATTAGATGCCAAGGCACATAGCCTGAACGAAGATTTTGTAACGTCCAGCCTAACAGCATTATAGAACGCAATTGAGAGTGTCCATGTTATAACATTAGCAAGTCCTGTTCCATTATGTCTATGACAGAGGATACAATGCTGTCCAAAGAATACATTCTGGATTACAGAGTTGTTAAACCATTGTCAACTACAGAGAGAGCTTTCTCTAAATTAATATGATCAATTTCACGTATTTATTCTGCAGTTTCCATTTGTGTGACTTTCCATGCTTCATTATAAGCATCGTAAATACCGGCGTACATGAAACATTTATGACGTGGTTTACAAGGTCCCATTAAGAATTTCAAAAATCCAAAAGATTTATCAGGACATACTTGATCAAAATTGTGGCAGCACTTCTCCTACGCTGGCCACTAGTCTTAGTGACATGAGTCCTTTTTCCATTCTCACTCATGCCCCTCTACTCTCATGGCCAGAACTCAATCCTGTAACCCTCATGGAGATTTTGTGTAAAGTAAAATCAGGCTCACCCACTGATCCTCTGCCCATTCCTATTCTTCGACTATTAGAAACACTGCAGCTCTCCATGATCTGTACAAAACCCAACCTCTATATAACTAATGCCACAGTCCCAGCTTGCTGGAAGCATGCTATGGTGACTTCCCTGCTGAAGAAGCCCAATGCCGATACTAAAGTCCTCTAAAATTTTCGCCTTATTTCGCTGCTGCCTACATTTTCTAATGTCTTGGAAAGGCATATTCATCATCACTTAGCTCAGTTCATTGCCACCAACAATCTTTTGCACTTCTCCCAGTCTGGTTTTCGCCCAGGCTTTTCGACTGAGACTACGCTTTTGGGCGTTACCGAGAATCTTCCTCTTATGTTAGATAGAGGAGACACAGCTGTACTGATCCTACTCGATCTTAGTGCAGCTTTCAACACTATTTCTCATAACATTCTCCTCAGATCCCTTGCTGCTATGGGCACTGGTGGCAAAGCCCTAAAATGGCTGACATCTTTCTTGACCAACCGGACCTTTCAGATTTTCTCACGTTCTTCGACCTCCAAAACCTATTCTTCACCTTATGGAGTACCCCAGGGCTCGATTCTCAGCCCTCTCCTTTTTAATCTATATGTCACTCCCTTGGCTTACATCGCGGACCGTGCGGGGCTTACTCTGTTCACCTACGCTGATGATTCTCAAATCATCTTTTCCCTATCTCATTCTGACCAGGCCTCTTCCTCCCTCCTTCAGTCAGGACTTAAGGAAATATCCACTTGGATGAACCTTAACATACTTAAACTGAATGGAGGGAAGACTGAGGTTGTGGTCCTCGGGCAAAAGCAAGACCTTTGGAGCTCCAAACACTGGCCATCTGAAATGGGCCCCCTTCCATCTCCATCCGAGCATGTGCGCAACCTGGGAGTGACTATAGATAAAGGGCTGACAATGCAAGCTCAGGTAAACAAAGTGGTTGCCATCTGTTTCACAATTCTGCGCTGGTTGAGGAATTTATTTTGGATGCTGCCAAAGGACACCCAGAGGTCCGTAATTAACGCCTTGGTAGCCTCTCGGTTGGACTATGGAAACATACTCTACCTGGGGACCACCAAGGCAGTCACGAGGCGCCTCCAACTGGTTCAAAATGCTGCTGCACGTTTACTCTGCGGCTGCAAGAAAACCGATCACATCTCTGGGCGCCTCCGAGATCTCCACTGGCTTAGAGTGGAGAGCCGGGTACAATTTAAAGCTTTAAGTTATATGCACAAAATTAAGACTGGAAGTGCACCCAGCTATTTGCAAACTCTTGTAAAAACCTACTCTCCTGCACGTCCTCTCCGCTCTTCTTCACAAGGATTTTTCTGCGTGCCCAAATACAGACTCTCAAGAATGGGCGGCAGGTCCTTTTCCTTTCTAGGTCCCAGACTCTGGAACTCTCTCCCTATTGAAATCAGTTCTGAGAACTGTTACAGTTGTTTCCGTAAAGCCATTAAAACCTGGCTATTTAATCAATAATTTACTGGTTCTCTGTGTCATGCGGCTCTTGTCTTTGTTAGCGCCGGGAACCCCTTTTTGGGTAGCTGTCGCGCTCTACAAGCTTAATAAATAAATAAATAAATAAAATTCTCTCAAATCAATGCCATCTTTAAGTAAAGTTAGGTGTTGTTTTATATCCGGGAGTGCAGATTTTTGTAGTCACTCAAGGCACAGTTTTCCTATACTGTAAGTTGTTATTATCCCTGGATGTTGTTGCTGGACAAATCTTGGATCTGGCCTAGTTACTGTAAACCGTTGTGTCTTGTTCAGGAATCTATCTTGACAGTTATTAGTGTCTGTGGGTCAGATCAACCATTTTTTCCAATCAGGATCAGTTCTGTTCTGTTGTAAAATGTAGTTTACGTCTACCTCCTCATCTGTTGTTCCATTACTATCAGGTGTGGGTTTAGGTAAGGACGGTTTGTTTAAATCTTTTATCTTAGCCAGGTCAAGACAAGATGTCTGTTGAACAGTTTCATTTAAGAACAATATTTGTTCAGGGATGATGCAGGCTCTTAATAAGGCTTCTAAACCTTGCACCTGCCAGTCTTTGGTGCCCCAGACAGTTTTTGTCTCAATATTGTCTTTCCAAAAGTCAAAACCTAATGTGGACAATTGAGCATCAAAGGCTGCAGAATAAATTTGCTTAGTATTAGTCAACATACTTTTCATTCCTGTCTTATTAACATTTTTAAAGTAAAATGTTTCTGGATTTGTGACATTAAAACTTGAGAAGTATGGAAATTTTTCATAAAATGTTTTTGAGCTACCTTTTGGTGGCGTTGGACAATGTTCCCATTGATTATAAGTTAAAACATTTCTAGAGTTTGCAGATTTGTGCAAATAATGATGACCAAAATGATTAAAACAATACATTTCTTCATAATTTGATGAACCTTCTAAGTATTCATGTTTTGCAAATTTTGCTGACATTTTCAAGTCTGCTTTCATGTTATTAACAGATACAAAGTCTCAATCATCAGTAAATGTGCTGGGTGAAACAATGCCACTCAAAGAAACCTTAAATTAGTGTAGAATCTTCAACAGTTTCTCTATCGGACCATAAATGTCATAATCAGTTCTGACCCATGCTATACCACCAGATAGAGGAATGGCTGTGATGTTCACTGATGACAGGTCTCTTTGTTCACGGTGAGATGATTTGTGTGGCTTCAGGAGCAAGTTGATGTTCTTACTTGCTGTGCCCATTTTACTATATTTTCCGTCTATCAGCTTTCCCAAACTTAAAACAAGAATGAACCAAAGTAGGAGAAAAAGTACACCTAACACAATCCAAAATTCAACCCATGGTGAAACCAGATATGTATTTGCAAGTTGGTGAAAAAGTTCAATTACTTGTTCCTTGAAGGTTTTATTTGCTGGCGTTGTTTCAGGCTCACTGGGATCCTCAGAAAACATATCAAAGTTGATGAAATAGCCAGAGGCAGTCCTGTCAATTGTTGGTATTGCATCCGGATTATTTGAAATTGCTGGAGCTGCTTGTTCCTTTGACATATTGGTATAGTCAGATGCTACATCATTGTAGACAGGAGTGTCTCGACAAAATGTTATTTAGGTTTCAAGAGGCACAGGTTCCATGGCTTTGTTGCATAGTCCTTCTTTTCTAACTGCAGATTCTTCAAATGTGATGAATCTTTCAGTTTGAACCTCTTGGATAGTAGCAAGATTTGGTTGTCTGCTACATCTTTGTAGTCCACTGGGCCTACTACTTATTATCAGCCATATGGTGTGGTTTTACCAGGTCAATTGATACAGACCGGTTCTCCTTTATTCCTGCAAGGGGCGGCAGTAACACTGTTCTTGATTCGTGGACTGCTAGTACAGGTACTGGTTTTCTGTAAGAAGGCCCAAATTCCTTCTTATCCGCTATTTTCTCTCTGACCAGATCCCCAATCTTTGGAATCCAGACAGGTCTTGTTGGGACAGGTGGTTTTTCTTCAGTGGTCTTAGGCTGCTGTAATGTGTTGCTTAGACTTCTTTGTGTTTCATTTAAGTCCTGCAAAACAGCCTCTTTGATATCAAAGGGTTTTTGTTCTACCACTGAAGTATGATGATTGAGGTCCTAGACCATCATTCTAGTACCAAAAAGTATTTCATATGGAGTGATTCCACCCAGAGAATTTCTTGCCAAGTCATTAAGGCTACGTTGGACACATATTAGATGTTTGACCAACCCGTCACCCGAACCTAATAACCTGGCTGTTATAGATTACTTTATGTCACAGTTTTTTCTTTCCACTACAGAATTTCCCTCAGGATGGAATGGACTCGAAAACCGAAATGCAATGCCCAGACTGGCCATGGCCTACTTGTAAGCTCTAGAGCTAAACGCAGGACCCTGGTCAGAATGTAGCCTGCCGATAAAGACTCGCAAATCTTCTATAACAGTTCGGGCGTCAGCCGAGCGCTGAGGCCACATCCAAATGAATCTTGTCCTAATAGTTGTGGGACCACATTCATCCATGGTGACGTCTGCGTGTAGAAAGTCTAATGCTGTCTAACAATGGTGTCTTTACTGGGCTGGTTATACTGTAGTCAGGTATCTGGCGGCGCTCCAAGCTGTGATTTCTGTAGCAGACATCACAATTAATATCAAATTCGTAAATGTGGGCGCTCATCCCTGGCCACCATTATATCTATTTTAATTCTAGTAGAGACTTTGAGATCCCTTGATGTATCAGACCCTCTCCCATATGTGCTTCTTGAATCAAAGCACCTCTCCGATTCCTGTTTGGAATTACCCTATCCCCCACTCCAGGGATTCGAGCAAAAAGAACAGAGTTGGCATCAATTATGTATGTATATTTGAGTGGATAGTTTAGAGGTAACGCAGCTCCGCTGCCTTTGCTTGTGGCATTGACAGCTAGCATTGTTTCACCGTCTATTTTTGTTTTTGAACGAGTGATTGCAGCTACGGAAGCCGTTCGCACAGCTGCCTTCGGGGCTTTATCAGCCAATGAATTCCCTTCAACGTGAACGCCATCATGCTGATGACTCAGTGTATGGATCACGTGAGTCTTTTGTAGTTCTTTCTGTAATTGAACTACTTGTTCCCAAAGCAATTTATGCTTGATTGTGCCACCTTTTGCGTCTTTGAAACCGTTTTGAACCCAGTTCTGCAAGTATTCGTTGTAAGACTGGACGCAGTAGTACGAATCACATACTATGAGTGTGGGGAATTCACGATCGATATTTTCAAGTGACATCTTGAAAGCCTGTAGTTCAGCTCGCTGAGCTGTTCAGTCTCCTAGTGATTGAGTTTTTGTGACCGTAGGTCTGAATTTACCATCGCGCCAGCGACCTTTAACAATCGCACACGCTGCACTATAAGCTTGTTTACCCCCAATTGAAGGCTGTGCTGATCCGTCTGTATAAATTATACATCCGTAATGTTCTAGAGGAAGAATCTCAGTGGGCAGAGGACATTCTTGTTCGTATTGGAGAAATTCTTGAGTTTTCAATTAGGGGTCAAAAACGTATTCAACGTCTGTTGCAGCAAGATAGTTAACCCATTGTATCCATCTTGGATGTAAAGCTTTTGCATTCGGAAGGCTCGCTTTTGTCACTGCCTCTAAGGCAGGTACAGGAATAACTACTTTTATGCGTTTACACTGTGCGAGAGCTCTCTCTTTTATTACCGCAGTTTGAACCGCTGTCAGAATTTTCTCTGTAGAAGTGAATTTCATTTCAGCTTGTGTGTACAAGTGTGATTTGTAAGCTATTGGTACCTTTTCACCTTCAATAAAGGTTAGGTATGTGAATCCGCATCTCCCTGGAATGATTCGGATTGCAAGGTTTCGTTCGTTTACGCGTGTCTGTGAATGTGTTGTTGCTAACATGTCTGTTTGCACTGAACACAAAATTTCTGTGTGTTTTTTAGTCCAATTAGTGTGTTTGAAATCAGATTTGATTGATTCATAGAGAGGTTTAACCCTTTCTGCGTAGTTTAGAATGTAAGTTCTTCCGAAATTCAGGAATCCTAGAATTGACTGCAAGTTTTTCAGCGTTTTTGGAGGTTGGAGCAGCGCACATTTCTCTAAAAAGTTTGCTGCCAGGCTTTTGCCTTCACTTGAAAGTTAGTATCCTAAGAATAGGACGTTGAGGTGGGCAATTCTTGATTTTTTTAAATGTAATTTGTACCCTTCAGAGGCGAAGCCAAGTATTATGGTGTTTATCCTGTTCAAGTGCCTGTCCAAGACATTGTCTGTAAGATAGATGTCATCGACATAAGATAATGCCTCATCATCATACGTTTGCAGTAACACTTTTACACTGGCTGGAAATAACCCTGAACTATTCTTGAATCCCTGGGCGAGATGACAGAAGTGACGCTGTGTCCCCATGATTGAGAAAGCGGTCAAGTACCTGCTTTCAGGTGCAATGTTTTGACAGAAGAAACCGTTAAAAATATCTAATGTGGTTTTATATTTTTTGAGCACAATGTTATTCATCAGTGCTGCACTGTGTGCATTTTGTACTGCAAAGGTTTTGCAACAAGAGATTTAATGTCTGTAATCCAAAACTAGATGATATGTATTGTCTGGTTTGGAGACAGGAAACAAAGGATTATTCATGGACGAGGTGCATGTTTCAATCACCCCTTGGTATTCAAGTTGATCTAGGATCTCCCTGACCTGTTTAGGGCTCGTCCTTTCCTATTCCGCAGGAATAGGAAACGAGCCCTAATGCACTCAAACCATTTCTTAAGGCCAAGGGCCCTCAGAGGATTTTGGGAAGTGCACGCCGCCTCGTGCACGAGCTTGCCTGAGCCTTCTGCCTATCAGCCTGCCAGTTCTCCTCCCCTAATTATTCATTTCACTTGTGACTCCCCACATCAAAGCCTCAGCCTCCCTCCCTTGCCATTTGCTTCCTAACCAGCCTGCCTCGCATAATTGCATCAGACCCGACACTTCAAAGGAATGCGCCCGAGAGCCACTTTCACGGCAGTGCATTTCTCTTCCCCCCTCCCCACAGCAATGCCAGGAGCTTGTTCTTCACTTTTTCTTGTTTGTGAAATCTTGCGTTGTTCATAAATACATAAACATCATGCTTTAGACGTCTTCTTTTGTCCTCAACACTAACACATAAGTTACCCTGGTGCCTCGCCACATGTCCAATTGCTCTTTTTCTGGTAACACCACGCGCACAATAATTGAGTTAGGCTGGCGCCCATTGCTACAAAAGAAGTGCTTCTAAGGAAGGCCTTCTCCTCTGCATCCGTAATGGCATTTTGTATATAAAGTTGCCTTTAACCTTTCTGTTCTATATGTTGTTAGGAGCATTTAGTGCTAAATTGCAAGCACAGCATGCGTGTGGTCTTAAAAAACACATGTGCATAATGTGCACGCTGTTAATTTGCCGTTATCACAGCATATTAAAAAACACGTGCGTAATGTGCACGCAGTTCATTTGCCGTACCAGTGCATTATAAAACTATTTACAAAAATGCAGTACTGCTTATTTGCATAACCAATATGACGCAATGATATACTAATCCAGTCCTGACGCCCAGCCACATTTCAAATTAAATGCACAATTTTCAGATGTACATTTTCGATGCTTAAAATTGCATTAGCTAAAGTTGCGATCTAGCTTACGGTTCTCATTGTTAATAGCATTTTGCCCTTAAAGTTACCTCACCCTTCAGCTTTAGCTGTTTTAAAATACATCAAGGCAGTCAATGTTGTGCGTCCAGCTAGCGCCATATAGGTGATTTGTTTCTCTTTCTTAGCGCCTCAAAACATAGCACTTAAATTGCTATGGCCCGACACATTTCTAATATTTGCCCTTCTTGATAACAACTCATGCAGAATGCTTATGTTAGCCTGACGCCCATTGCTACACAAAAACTGCTTCTGTGCCAGGCCTTGTGCTTTGGCGTACATTCGTTATTAAGCATTTTTACAAATTTTGGTTGAAAATATATGGACGCAGACAATGTTGCACATCAATCTGTGAACGCGCACTTTTTCAGCTGTACATTTTCGATGATTAAAATTGCATTAGATAAAGTATGTAAGCTAGCTGCCGTATTTGCACTTTTCGGCTTTAACAGGTTTAAAAAGATATCCACATTGCTGGAAGGGTGGTCTCTAAAATTCCTCTCCTGGTGGGGTAGAGCGGAGACGCTCAAAATGATGTCTACTCCGTTGGTTAACTATCTGGCCAGCATGCTCCCTATGACGTTCTCGAACAACTTTGTTGCTAAGGTAGATCAAATGTTTGGTAGTTTCCTGTGGCGGGGTAAGAAAGCCAGGGTATCACTAAAGAAGCTGCAATTGGCAAAAGATAAAGGCGGCCTGGGTCTCCCCTCGTTCAGGAACTATCAAACAGCCTTTCTTTGTAAACAAGGAACACAGTGGTTGATAAAATCCCCAGTCTATACACCAATATGGGTTAATATTGAGGAGTCACTAGTGGATCATGCTCCTCTTGACCCTTCTTACTATGGACCTGTCACATTTACCACACTCCAAATATATAATGCTAAATACTAGACGGGCTCTACTCTAGGTATGGGCGGAAAATCCGTTCCGCTCGCGGATTTTGCGGATTTTCGGGAAATCCGCAATCCGCGAGATTCGCGAATCTCCCGCAAAATCCGCAAATCCGCGAGCAGCGGATTTTGCTCGCACTGCTCGCACTGTTCGCGTGAGTTCGCGGCTTCCCAGTACAATTTCGCGCCCCGCGAATAAGTGCTAAATTGCAGAAATACGATCTTAGCAAAACTGAAACTACTTGCCAGGTTCAAAAGTTCAGGCTCATCATTAGTAGCCATTTCCTGTAGTGCTTCCTGAGGGGCCCCTCCAGAGTTCAGTTGCCAGTTGCAACTATTATGTGACCCTGCTCTGAACCTCAGAATAGTTACACATATGCCACAAAGGTCCTGAATTACAGCTAAGGGAGACAAGCAGGAGCCAGGCTGGAAGTTAAAATCCATTAATCAGCCCCTAATTCATTATTGTCAGTTGGGGCAGGGCAGGTGTTGTAACTAATTTTGCAACAATGAAAGCACTTAGCAAGTGCAAAAGATCACTAATCAGGGCGCACTAAGGAAGCAGGTGCCAGCTAAAAAAATATTCTGTGACACATTAATCAGCCCCAAATTAATTCAGGTCACTTGAGGCAGGGAAGGTGTGCTTTGCTTTGCCGAAAATAATGTACACTGGACAACCAGAGGGTGTGGTGATGAAACAGAGGGTGGCATGGGTGGGCCAGAGGGTGGCATGAGTAGTCAGAGAGTGGCAGTGGTGACAGAGAGTGGCAGTGATGAAGAAGAGTGTCCCAAACAGGCTGGACACGTAGAAACAACAAGTTCGCAAAACTTGCGACCCGACAGGTAAGTTCGCAAATTGCGAAATTGTAAAAACCCTCGCGAACTGGCAGAAACACGGGCGAACACACAAAAAAAAAATCCGCAAATTCGCGGGAATTCGCGGATTTTGCGGATTGCGAATTCGCAAATCCGCAAAATTCGCGAACGCGAGATCCGCAAAATTCGCCCATGCTTACTCTACTCAGACTTGACCAAACACATAAAACTAAGTTGACATTCCCTAAATCATCCCTTATGTCCCTGTGGAGAAATCCCCATCTCAAGCATAATGGCAATAAACTCTTCTGGGAATCCTGGTCCAAGAAGGGCATTAACTTGGCAAAGGATCTATACGACGATAAAGATCCTCTCCCGTTCTCGACCTTGCAACAGAAGTATGATCTTACTCCGATGGATTTTTATGACTTCTTGAAAATCAAAGCGATACTAACTGCTCGTAATTTCTCTCCCTATACACCATGGTTAATAATTCATCTCTCACGTCTTATGTATGCGGGCCACTTCGTTTCTAGGGTGTATAAACTATTATTGCCCTTGCCCAAGAAAAATCACAGAAAGGTGGAATCGAAATGGGAAGCTGAGCCGAATCTAACAGGCATAGCTTTCGACTGGGACGTGATTCACAAGATGGCCCTTACCCATAAAGTATCACCCATTCTATTCCAAACAAAATACATGCTAATTAACAGAGCATTTTGGACTCCAGATAAGCTTTTCAAATGTAAATTAAGGGATTCACCTACATGTTGGAACTGCCAGTCAGGTTCTGGTGATCTTGCACACATGCTATTCAACTGTCCTTCTCTAAGAGTATACTGGGGGTTCATATTTGATTGCATTTACCACGTATTCAAGATAAGGCCTGTACAGGACTTTGTATATGTAATCTTAGGGGCGCTTGACCCACAACTATCGAATGATCAAGATCGTCAGCTTTTGGATTTAATGCTAACATTGGCATGTAAAGTGGTTCTATGCAAATGGAAAAGTGCAAGTGAGGTAAACTTCAAAATCTGGCAGGAGTGGTTATCATTTCTGAGAGGTGCTAATAATCCGGCACTACAAGCATCTACTTGGAGTCCGTCTAATAGAAAGCTTTGGAAATCACTAGACGCATCCTCTTTTCACTATGAGCCACCCTGATGTATTATATGGTGGTCTGGATACATTGGCCTGTGACATTTGAGAGTACGTTTGTTGACATCCACTAGAGCCTAAATCTCTACCTCCACACACTGAGTGTTATATATATATATCTGTATATCGATGATGCAAGCAAGAGTTAATTTACTTTATGTCTTTGCTTTTTGCTTTTTGTAATTGTTCGGCAATAACTGAATCGAATCATTTCGGTAACGGAAGAATTACTGTATTGTCTTTACTTTTGGTTTTCTACTTCAATAAAAACGACTTGAATTAAAAAAAAAATATATATATATTGACTAAATTTACGATCTAGCTATGTATGCAGCTTTGCTAGCGCGTTTGCAGTCTTTAGCTTTAGTTATTTGAAATACATCAAGGCAGACAATGTGGCGCGTACAACTAGCGCCATATTGGTCATTTATTTCCTTCCTGCTAGCACCTCAACACTAAGAGTTAAGTTACCCTGGCGCCTCGCCACATGTCCCATTTGTTCCTATCCTTGTAACACCTAGCGCACGATAATTGAGTTAGGCTGGCTTCCATTTCTACAAAAGAAGTGCTTCTATAGAACTTCTTCTTCTCTGCATCAGTAATGGCATTTTGCATATAAAGTTGCCTTTAAACCTTCTGCTTTATATGTTGTTAAAAGCATTTTGTGCTAAATTACTAGCGCAGCATGCATGTGATATTAAAAAGCACATGTGCGTAATATACACGCAGTTCGTTTGCCGTTATTTGTGCATTATCAACCATAAAATTAATGCTGTAATGCTTATTAGTATGCCCATTGGGGTGCCGCTCGAGTCTGAAAGCCTGTCCAGTGTCAAGTCACGCTCGCTACAGGAGTAGCTGGGAGCCAACGCGCTAGTGGGGCAATTCATCACCTGAACCCGGCCGCAGTGGAGGTGAGAGGCGCGGCGAGCGGGACTGCGAGGACCAGCATTCCTACATCACCGCCAGCTGGTTCCTCTTCCCGCCGTGCCGCGCCCCCTCCCAGTGCCACGCCCCCCTGCCTGGGAAACGCTCATTACCTCTCGCGGCCCCCGCTCCGCGGGTTCCGCTCGAGTCTGAAAGCCTGTCCAGTGTCAAGTCACGCTCGCTACTGGAGTAGCTGGGAGCCAACGCGCTAGTGGGGCAATTCATCACCTGAACCCGGCCGCAGTGGAGGTGAGAGGCGCGGCGAGCGGGACTGCGAGGACCAGCATTCCTACATCACCGCCAGCTGGTTCCTCTTCCCGCCGCGCCGCGCCCCCTCCCAGTGCCACGCCCCCCTGCCTGGGAAACGCTCATTACCTCTCGCGGCCCTCGCTCCGCGGGTGCCGCTCGAGTCTGAAAGCCTGTCCAGTGTCAAGTCACGCTCGCTACAGGAGTAGCTGGGAGCCAACGCGCTAGTGGGGCAATTCATCACCTGAACCCGGCCGCAGTGGAGGTGAGAGGTGCGGCGAGCGGGACTGCGAGGACCAGCATTCCTACATCACCGCCAGCTGGTTCCTCTTCCCGCCGCGCCGCGCCCCCTCCCAGTGCCACGCCCCCCTGCCTGGGAAACGCTCATTACCTCTCGCGGCCCCCGCTCCGCGGGAGCCGCTCGAGTCTGAAAGCCTGTCCAGTGTCAAGTCACGCTCGCTACAGGAGTAGCTGGGAGCCAATGCGCTAGTGGGGCAATTCATCACCTGAACCCGGCCGCAGTGGAGGTGAGAGGCGCGGCGAGCGGGACTGCGAGGACCAGCATTCCTACATCACCGCCAGCTGGTTCCTCTTCCCGCCGTGCCGCGCCCCCTCCCAGTGCCACGCCCCCCAGCTATACTTAAGAGCAGTTGAGTACGCGCATCGCGGGACGCGCGCGGGGCGATCCCCGGGGCGAAGACCGGGCAAAGAGCGGGCCGTTCTAGGCCGTTAGAGGCCGGCAGAGACCGGACCGGGCCACCCCTCTGACGCTCCCTGCCCCGTAGCCCTTCTCTACATACTCCATAATGGCGACTAGAACTTCACGGAGTAAGTCCGCCCAACAAGGTCTAAGCACTCTGGAAAAATTCTTCCCAAAGGCGAGTAATCAAGCTAGCAAATGTCAGTCAGTTACAGAAGCGCTCCTCGAGATGGGTCCGGAAAGCGTGTTTCTGGACCAGGGGGATACTTTTTCTACAGATGCTAGCACACCCATCCCACTGGATGCCACCCATATGTCACTAATGGACAGTATTGATCAGACCATTGAGTCGGTCCTTCAGCAGTTAAGAACTCCCTTAACGCAGAGGGATAGGAACTCCTCACGGGTATCTGGGACCTCTGACCCTCCTGCCATTCCGGAAATTATGGGAATAGACTTGCAAGAAGCAGGCCAGGCCGCCCTGCTTACAGAACCTGCAGGCAGTGGAGTGGAACAGCCTCCAAAAAGGAAAAGGTCCAGGAAACTAAAGAAGGCAAAGAGGGCCAAAGTTGATACAATAGAGCCAAATCAGGTTGATAGTACAGACTTTTCCGCCTCCCCTGATCTCATTTTGTCAGGGTCTAGGTCGGATCACATGGGCTCTCCAGCTCCCGCTGCCCTACCTTTGCACTCGGGCCCTTTTATTTTTGGCGGGGAAACTTCTAATAGCACTGACACAATAATCAATTCACTCACAGATATCATGAAGAATTTGCTAATCCCCATCTCAGCTAAATTGGACGCCATAGAGACTAGACTGAAGGCCTTGGAAAACAGTCACGTAAGGAAAAGTCCTGGGTCAGCCACAAATGCGATAAATGCTCCTCCAGCCCCTCGGGCTCCATCTGGGAACAGACCGTTGTCCTCTGCACCGTCCCAGGGCTCCAATACGGTACTGCTGAGTACAGACGGTGCGCCTGTTCCCCAGACGCACCCTTTGCCACCTTCAGCACCTAGGCCTCCTGTCCCGGCCCCAAGGAGATCTAAGCAACTTCCTGCACCACAACCAGGGGGAGTAGTGAATTCTACCAATGGCCCCACTGATGGTATCACTCCCCCTTCTGACAGGCGCAGGGTGGTCAATCTGCCCCCAGAAGCAGTCCCATATACGGCAATCATGGTGGGAGTACCTGAGCTAACTGGTGATATGAGGGAGCCTCAAGACTCTTTACGCAACAAGGTGATAAGCTGGCTTAGTATTAATAGGCCGCTGCCCCCTAACCGGAAAGGCGAGGTCCTGATGGTTAGGAGGATCCCATGGATTGGTCTTACTCCAAAGAATAGGGCAGGGGATTGTATTATTATAAGTTTCAAAAGCCCCCACGTTGCCAACTACATCTGCAACTGGCTTGTAAGGCCTGACAAGTCCAATATTGAATTAGTACCCCTTTCATACTTCTACCCAAATGTTAGCAATACAGAGGTAGGGGGGGAGAAGGGGTGAACCAGAGTAGGCTTTGCTGTAGATGGCTCGCGTTATAGACCAAGGCATTACTTACCACCTGCCCAGGCAAATTTCATACATCATAATAGATTTTCCTGTCTAGATCAGGTCGACTGACCACAATCCGGGGAGACTTCTTTCAGCCCTGGGAAGATGGTCGATGAGGTGCAAAGTCGGGTGGGAGTGAGTACAGCCCCTGTAACTGAACATGGCCCGCAAGATACCGTTAAAGATCGATCACTTATCACGGGTGATAGTCTGGGTCAACAGGGGCCTCCACCTAACATCGGGACTGACCATATCCTGCAACCCGGGGTGGCGGAGTTGGCTGGTCCATCCGCCATCGCGGATTGCATTACTGCTTTGCCAGGCACTCACCCACCCACAGTCATTGCGCAACCTCCTATTGTAGGTCAAGGCTCTCTACCACCAGATCAGGGCTTGAGAATTGTCTCATGGAATGTGGCAGGAATTGCAAATAAGGAAGGCACACCGGAGTGGGATCATCTAGTAGGTAGCAGCGACATCCTCCTTTTTCAGGAAACATGGGCGAGGGACACCCAAACTAGGAGAGGGTTTGAAATATTCGAAATCCCTGCCAAATGGAGTGGGAGGGGGAGGCCGTCAGGTGGCTTGGCAATCTGGATTGCGAGTCACACTGGGTGCCAGGCGGAACAGGTGCTTACGTTCTCGCAGGACATCCAGTGTGTTCGGCTCACATGGCCTGGTAAACCATCATGGGCTATTGTGAATGTCTACTCGCGACCAGTTGCCGCGACAAATGAATCACCGACCCTAAACGATATGTCCTCCTTCCTGGGTCAACTCCCGGGAGATTTCAAGGTGGTGCTTGGAGGAGACTTCAACTGCCACTTTGAACCTCTGGAAGGCCTACTGGAGGGTGCCCTCACGGCCGAGGATGACTACTGGGGGGTCCCACCCTCGTCTTCCCCTCATCCCAAAGCCTGGTCCCCCCTAGCAATACAACTTATGTCCCTTACCCTGAACTACGCACTGAGGGCTTGTAATGGCCGTACCCCTTCCGATACCCCCTCAGTGTGTACTTTCAATAGAAGGGGCCATGAGTCGAGGCTAGATTATATCATGTTAGATATTACACTTTGGCCCAAAGTCCTCGACTTTAGGGTAATAAACAGGTCAGATAGTGACCATAATGCCCTTTGCTTAAACATCCAGTGGCCCCCGCATCTAGCGGGCACATCGGTAGAAAATGGAGGGGGAGACACGGGGGAATTGCTCCTTACAACTAACAGGCGCCGGGTTAAGTGGGGAAAGCTTGTGAGCTCAGAAGAGGCTATCAATAAGCTATACGAGTTGGCACTCCCAAGGTTTATGGAGGTGGACGTACTTCTAAATGTACCAAGAACCTCAGAATATAATGAGAAACTGGGTGACATACACCAGGATCTTGTGAGGGATTTGGCTGAGGTATTTCACCCGGTGGTGCCAATCCGAAAGAAAAAGACCCATGTTCCCACCTGGTATACCTCCTCTTGTAGGGCAGCAAAATCTGAGCTTATCGCTGCAATAAAAGAGGGGTCAAATAAGGCCAAGGTACGTGACCTTAGGAAACATTATAAATCAGTGATGGCGACTGCTAGGACCGAGTGGGACTGGAACCACTGGCAAGATCTTCATGATGCCCTAAAAGTTAGGGACTCCCGCAAATTCTGGGCCCTTGTTAATAATGGGATAGGGGAACTTAAAAAAGCAGTTGAACCCAACATTGCCCCCGAGGTTTGGGAGGCCCACTTTGGGGCACTTTATCAAGATACTAACTCCTGCCCTGATATAGCCCTGTTAGCGCCCTTTGGCGCACAGGACCATGACATGGAACTATCCCTGGGGGAAGTGGAGACCGCCCTGAAGCATTTATCATTGGGGAAGGCGCCAGGTCTGGATAGGCTACCCGGGGATCTGTTCAGGCATCATCCGGACATCTGGGGTCCATACCTTCTCATTCTCTTCAATGCCATTCTAGGAGGTATGTCAATCCCCGGGTCGTGGCTGGGGGCAGAGATTGTTCCGATCCACAAGAAGGGATCCACTCTGCTCCCCGCCAACTACAGGCCTAATAGCCTAATAGATGTACCCCAAAAGCTTTTTGCGCGCCTTATCCCTAACCACCTCCTGGACTGGGTGGAGGACAATGACATCATGAGCCCCCTCCAGGCTGGCTTCAGAAAGAACACGCCGACCATGGACCAGATCTTCCGCCTTCTTCTTCTATATTGGAAGACGGTAACATTAGAGGGAGGAAGACTGTACATGGTCTTCGTGGATCTGAGGTCAGCCTTTGACCTAGTCCCTAGAGGGAAATTATGGGAGGTTCTGCAGAAGCTAGGAGTACCCCCCCACCTCCTTTGTATTATCATCAGGTTGCATGAGAACAACTATGCACAAGTGAGGTGTGGGAGGGATGGTAAGCTCTCGGGCAAATTCCCGGTCCGTCGAGGAGTCAGACAGGGCTGTGTCTTGGCGCCGACCCTGTTCTGTCTTTTCATTAACAGTGTCATTCAACACCTTGACACTGTTAAGGACAATGATGCCCCGCTTTTGGCAGGCAGGAGGGTCCCGACAATTATGTTTGCTGACGATACCCTCCTGCTTTCCAAATTTCCCATGGGGATCCAGAGGATTGTGAATGGTTTTGGCCTTTTCTGTCGTCAACATGGGCTGGAGGTGAACACGGAAAAAACTAAGTTCATGATCTTCAACCCCCCTACCAAAACCAGACCCAATCCTAAACTGGGGGAAGTTAGTCTTGAGAGGGTCTCGACCTTTATATATTTGGGGGTAACACTACAAGAAAACTTAGCTTGGGACTGCCAGATAGCGAGATCCAGGCTGAAACTATCCCAGCTATCGGGCGCACTCCTGAAGGTGGCAAATAAGTCCACCTTTAAGCCTGTAAGCCCGGCCCTGGAAACATATAGATCCCAAGCGAAGGCAGCAGCCATGTATGGTAGTGAGTTGTGGGGACACAAAGCAGGGAAGGTACTGGCAGTTGTGGAAAATAGTTTTTTGAGACGCTTACTTGCTCTCCCGCAAGGTACGCCACTCCTCCCCTTAAGACTAGACTTGGGTTTTCACTCCATTGCTGAAGATCTCCTGTTGAAACCCGTGAAGTTTTGGCACCGGATATGGACCACCGAGGAACTGTATCATTACAAAAAGAAGCATACCCTATGCACACACTTGAAAGGTATAAGATGGGCACAGTATGTCCAATTACAATTTGTTTAACACAGTGCAGAGAAACAACATTCATATGTAAGTTAATGTAAATAAATAAACAAGTGTTTGTCAAGAAATCTTGGTCTCCTTGTTTTAATCAGTCACAGCTTGTGAACAACCAGCCGACACGTGTTTCATCGCATCTTGCGAATCTTCAGGGCTGGAAATAATACAGAAAAACAAGGGGCTGTACTTGGGGATATGTACATTTGTATGATGACCTTAGACACCACTTAAGGTCAGCAGTTGAGACAAGCATTCATAGGATAATCTCATGCGTCAATCTCTGCCCTTGAGATGGTGATAGGAAAACATCCTTTTAGTGTGCGTAGGTGCTCTCAAATAGTTCGTTGATTACATGCACTTGGGTGAGCGGTAGTGCACTTAAGCACCCTGATTGACTTTGTGTGTATTCTGTGCCTATATTTCAAAATTGTGAGTGGTGAAGTGCTTGACTTAGTTCTATACGGGTGTGAGAATTCATGCGTGCAATATGTAATATAGCATTGGAAAAGTTTTGACACATACCTCCAATGGTTGTGTGTGGACCAAGTGGTCTGAAACGATTGTTTGGAGTGAGTAGAATTTGGAAAAACAGGAGAAGGGAAAGGTAATGGGGAAGAAGAGGGAAGAAAAGAAGAAAAGTCGGAAAGTTAGATGCACGAAACTTACATGTATTTGATATTAAACACGTGACTAATCTAGACGTAAGGTCTGATCTAGTCACTCACATTAAAGAAGATTAGTGGCCTTATAATATCCGTAACAAGAAATTATATAGAAACCGGTAGGCTCACCGCTCTTCCGGTGATACTTCCGACCCGGAAGGGCCCAAGACCATCCAATATCACAATCAAAGTAAATTAAACTGGCTGAAAAAAAGTTATAAAGAAAAAAATATATTCGAGTATGTGTAAATTAAGTAAGTGGAGTTCATCAAGGTCCTTGTTATAGACCGAAAAATAATCCATAGATTCATGCTCCTGTAGTAGAGACTATACTTTCAAAAAAATGATTATATGCTAGACAAACGTTGCAACTACTAATTTAAGCTGAATAGAGATTTCTTTAAGTAGAATTGTATAGGTTGCTGGTAAAGTAGAAAAGAACATGTGTCTGATTCATTATATAACGTTCTTTTTCAGAAGCTCGAACATTTATGCATAAAAGAACCTCTATCTGAGCAGAATACGAGTAGTCCAAACAGGTTTTACTCCAATTTTTAAATTCTCGCTTTACCTTGCAAGCGTAGTGCGCTTTGTATATGTTGCCCGGGAGAAGGTAAAGGTTTGGGATCACTCTGTTATCTGTAAAGCGATAAACGTGGGTGATGTTTAGGATGATTTTTCGAGGCGCTGGCATAAAGCATGTTTCATCTTAAAAATAAGGACATAGATTGAGGCAGCTTACCAATGATTTAGTCTATGTCGTGTTGATTAACGGAAGCTCAAAGGACTCGTCCGGACTGGATGTCTGTAAGACAAACATTCCGAAAGGGTGTTACTGAGGCTCCGAGACAAACGCTCGAGAAAAAGTTTACTCCAAAAGAGAGTTGTTCATTAACGTTACCTTTAGACGGCTTGTCTCT
The DNA here is from genome assembly GCF_964263255.1 of Lissotriton vulgaris. Taxonomy (NCBI): domain Eukaryota; kingdom Metazoa; phylum Chordata; class Amphibia; order Caudata; family Salamandridae; genus Lissotriton; species Lissotriton vulgaris. The sequence goes on along the minus strand of NC_141687.1, from coordinate 1,980,264,405 downwards.
TTCGTTTTCTCCCGGGTCTCCGTGTTCCGAGTGCGGACACGTGACCCGGAAGTTCCTGGTGTTTTTGTAGCATCCGGCCTCCTGGGTGACGCAATCATCGTCATAGCGAGACAGATTAAAGAGACAGTACAAGTGAAAGGAGATCAGGACAGGGGTGTGCGTCCATCATAGTTGTTGAACGATTAACCGATCGGACTAGGCAGACTCATAATACCTAGCAGGGACTGCGTGTCTAACATACATACCTCTAGTTTATATCCAGGTGGAATGTGTCCATGCTGGTGGGGTATAGCATTAATCTTTGTGATATTGTCGACACATAGTGTGTGGTGGGTGATTGTGATAAGTTCTGAGTTTTGAGTAACCGACCAGCTTCACTGTACCAGCACACTGTAATGTTATCAGAAATGATGGAATTGGTTTTGAATAATAACTTTTTTGTCTTTGACAAGAAATGGTATCGCCAAAAGAAAGGAGTGGCGATGGGATCCAAATTTTCCCCATCGTTTGCCAATCTGTTTATGGGCAATTTGGAATCTGATCTCATCTGGGGGGAAAAGGGCTCTCAATACATTGACTCCATAATTTACTGGGGACGCTATATAGACGACTGCATTCTCCTATGGTCAGGCACGGAAGAACTACTTATGAAATTCTTTACCTACTTGAACAATAATACATGGGAAATCAAATTTACAATGACGCATAGTCAAAACAAAATAGAATTTCTCGACATAGAGCTGTATGTGGTAAACAACACTTTACACAGCAGACTTTTCAGAAAATCTACCTCATGCAACTCTGTATTACACGCGGACAGCTCACACCCTCCGCACCAGATAAAGTCTATACCATATGGGGAATTCTTAAGAGCCAGAAGGCTCTGCAGTGAAGAATCCCAATTTAAAGACTGCGTACACGACATGAGAAACAGGTTCTCCAAAAGAGGCTATGCCAGTAATGTTGTCAAACAGGCAGAAAGAAGAATTAACAAAACTGTGAGAACTGACATTTTGCAACCTAAAAAACAACCTCTGTCTACTGACAACACAATTAGGTTGATCACGGAATTTAATTCCTTTCACCATACTCTGAGAAAAAGTATGAACAAACATTGGGGAATATTGAGAAATGAGAAATCTCTAAATCCGTTTGTCACAGACAGGCCCCAAATCTGTTTCAGGAGAGGTAACACCCTCAGGAATAGATTAAGTCCCACTGTACCACATGGCCTACAGGCAACAGACTGGCTTTCGACAAAAAGCAAAGGTTTTTTTAAATGTGGATTTTGCGCCATGTGCAGATGGGCAAAACACAAAACTAAACAATTCTCAAATCCCAAAGGCGAATGTTTCACCATAAATACCAACATCAATTGTCTAACCAAATATGTAGTGTACATCATAGAATGTAAATGTGGCAAACAATATGTAGGGAGCACCATACGTGCCCTGAAAGATAGGATCTCGGAACATATGAGGGCAATTCTTAAACAAGACCCTAGATACCCTGTAGCCCTACATGTAGCAGGATGCCAAAATTTTGAAAGTGAGAAAGCTGTCTCCTTCTATGGCATTGATGTAGTCAACCTGGGAATCAGAGGAGGTAATAGAGAACTAAAATTGAGACGCACAGAAGCCATGTGGATCATGAAAATGTACGCAGTCGGCCTGGGTCTTAATTTCGACTCAGAGCTTCAATTTTTCTTAGGAGACTGAACTCTAGAATGATACCAATGTTTAACCACACATACATACCATCCATACATAAATTTAGATGAAATGTTTTGATGACTGGCAAAGTTTAATCAACATATATTGAATTTGTTGTTTGTCATGGAGGTATCTACTAGATATTGAGTTCGCCAATCATACTGTAACAAATGCTTTTTGACCTGTATACAAATGAGATAACTGTGATGCAAGTTACTTGTTATATTCTGGTTACATCTTATTAATGACGTCCTTAATCTGATTGAATCAAATAAGGTTCTTAGAAATGTAAGAGAGGTTGGGAAGATATCGTTTTCACGCTTTCCACAAACCGTTATGATAATATGCAAGACTTTCGTAACATCTTCTCGAGCACATCCGCGAATTTCTGTTCACTGAAAATATTATTATGGCATTGAGCATGTATATTTATGGGAACTTATCACAATCACCCACCACACACTATGTGTCGACAATATCACAAAGATTAATGCTATACCCCACCAGCATGGACACATTCCACCTGGATATAAACTAGAGGTATGTATGTTAGACACGCAGTCCCTGCTAGGTATTATGAGTCTGCCTAGTCCGATCGGTTAATCGTTCAACAACTATGATGGACGCACACCCCTGTCCTGATCTCCTTTCACTTGTACTGTCTCTTTAATCTGTCTCGCTATGACGATGATTGCGTCACCCAGGAGGCCGGACGCTACAAAAACACCAGGAACTTCCGGGTCACGTGTCCGCACTCGGAACACGGAGACCCGGGAGAAAACGAAAGAGACAAGCCGTCTAAAGGTAACGTTAATGAACAACTCTCTTTTGGAGTAAACTTTTTCTCGAGCGTTTGTCTCGGAGCCTCAGTAACACCCTTTCGGAATGTTTGTCTTACAGACATCCAGTCCGGACGAGTCCTTTGAGCTTCCGTTAATCAACACGACATAGACTAAATCATTGGTAAGCTGCCTCAATCTATGTCCTTATTTTTAAGATGAAACATGCTTTATGCCAGCGCCTCGAAAAATCATCCTAAACATCACCCACGTTTATCGCTTTACAGATAACAGAGTGATCCCAAACCTTTTCCTTCTCCCGGGCAACATATACAAAGCGCACTACGCTTGCAAGGTAAAGCGAGAATTTAAAAATTGGAGTAAAACCTGTTTGGACTACTCGTATTCTGCTCAGATAGAGGTTCTTTTATGCATAAATGTTCGAGCTTCTGAAAAAGAACGTTATATAATGAATCAGACACATGTTCTTTTCTACTTTACCAGCAACCTATACAATTCTACTTAAAGAAATCTCTATTCAGCTTAAATTAGTAGTTGCAACGTTTGTCTAGCATATAATCATTTTTTTGAAAGTATAGTCTCTACTACAGGAGCATGAATCTATGGATTATTTTTCGGTCTATAACAAGGACCTTGATGAACTCCACTTACTTAATTTACACATACTCGAATATATTTTTTTCTTTATAACTTTTTTTCAGCCAATTTAATTTACTTCGATTGTGATATTGGATGGTCTTGGGCCCTTCCGGGTCGGAAGTATCACCGGAAGAGCGGTGAGCCTACCGGTTTCTATATAATTTCTTGTTACGGATATTATAAGGCCACTAATCTTCTTTAATGTGAGTGACTAGATCAGACCTTACGTCTAGATTAGTCACGTGTTTAATATCAAATACATGTAAGTTTCGTGCATCTAACTTTCCGACTTTTCTTCTTTTCTTCCCTCTTCTTCCCCATTACCTTTCCCTTCTCCTGTTTTTCCAAATTCTACTCACTCCAAACAATCGTTTCAGACCACTTGGTCCACACACAACCATTGGAGGTATGTGTCAAAACTTTTCCAATGCTATATTACATATTGCACGCATGAATTCTCACACCCGTATAGAACTAAGTCAAGCACTTCACCACTCACAATTTTGAAATATAGGCACAGAATACACACAAAGTCAATCAGGGTGCTTAAGTGCACTACCGCTCACCCAAGTGCATGTAATCAACGAACTATTTGAGAGCACCTACGCACACTAAAAGGATGTTTTCCTATCACCATCTCAAGGGCAGAGATTGACGCATGAGATTATCCTATGAATGCTTGTCTCAACTGCTGACCTTAAGTGGTGTCTAAGGTCATCATACAAATGTACATATCCCCAAGTACAGCCCCTTGTTTTTCTGTATTATTTCCAGCCCTGAAGATTCGCAAGATGCGATGAAACACGTGTCGGCTGGTTGTTCACAAGCTGTGACTGATTAAAACAAGGAGACCAAGATTTCTTGACAAACACTTGTTTATTTATTTACATTAACTTACATATGAATGTTGTTTCTCTGCACTGTGTTAAACAAATTGTAATTGGACATACTGTGCCCATCTTATACCTTTCAAGTGTGTGCATAGGGTATGCTTCTTTTTGTAACGTTGGACTAGTACAGCTTGCTGACTTCTCCTTTGAGTGGTTATATGGTTGTCCACTCACCCAGTTGCACCACATCCCACTTGGTCCTATAGTGCTTCCATACTGGCAGTGCGCCCTTTCTCTGACATCCAAAAACCATTTTCTTTTGAATTCTTTCAGTCAGCATAGGGTTGCCGCCTAGCACTCTACAAACTTTTTTACTCGAATTGTTTGTTTCTATTCGATCCTCACCTTTTCCAGCTGATATGGATCGCGGTAAAGCGGCAGAGGAACTTTTTGATAACTTAGCTAAAGGCATGTCCACTACAACTGCCACCACCAGTACAAATCCCCCACGTAAGGAAGGCCTTAGAGACAAGTTTCTTAAACTTGAACGCCTTAAAAAACAGGAGAATGCGAAATGGAGGGACGGCACTACTCTCAAACAATACCAGAGATTAAAAAGAATACCCAGAGGCCTCAGAGGTCAAATCTTTCCTACTTATGATGACTTAGACACGGACCTCATGTCCAAGTGGGAAGATTCACTCACTGCAAATTCAATGACCCTTATGGATATACTAATAGAAAGTTCGGACCGCAAGGTCACTAAATTACAAGCTGATATTGCTGTGGTCGAACAAGAAATCAAAGACCTTAATATACCTGAAGCCACAATGAAGAACTACGATATCCTAGATGATATCCTTCTCAAACAACAAAATGACATCAAGAGTAGAAAGGCCAGACAGATCAGACGAGATGAAAATGACTATCAACAAGGCAGGGTATTCACCTACGCCAGTAAATATGACTCTTTAATTCCTAACAGCAAAACTAGAATTGTTAATAATCCACCTACAGCAGGAGCTAGCTCCGTTTCATCCAGCAATGCTTCAATTAGTAGTGCTGGATTAAGCACTGGAGAACCAGAGAACTCCGCCACGGGCAGTGTGGCGACTTTTTCTCAGGAGGTTCAGAGGATAAGGAGAGGCAACAGGTTCCCGGTCCAGAGAGATCCACCCGATCCAAAACCCGTAGGGGTAGGAGACCAAAGAACAGAATACAGAAGCAAGCTCAGGTCAGGAATGAACAGGAACTGAATACAGCTAATCAGACAGAGGTTCAAGTAATTAACCTTTCTTCATATGATCTCACTCCAGACATGATTTCACTTTTGAGCAAAGGTCTGAGCTTCAATCCATGTGCCATAGGGGATCTCTGTAAACTTAAAATAGATCTTTTCAAGTTTATTAGGAATCTAAAACTGAAAAAACATTTCGCTGACAAAACTAGTACTGATGTAGGTATTAAGAATATTCCTGTGTTGACTAATACAGACGATTTTTTGTCAATAAAAGATGTACAAGCTACACACTTACTTTTGTCAATTACTGATATTGAAGATTCACCATACGACATGAATAGACTTTTAATGGAACTTGATATAGACCCAGACCTCAGTCTTTCTAGTGGTTTAAAAAACAAATCTAGATGGATACCTACACTTTCAGGAGGAAATGCCATAGATCAATTCCACAAGAGGGTACTAGAGGATATTGATAGACTTAACACCAACAACCTAGCGAAATCTCTCAAATATCATGACAACCTGACAATAGGAGAACGGGCAGCCCTTACATCTCTCAGTGGTAATGAACACATTGTCATCAGAGAGGCCGATAAAGGCGGCAATGTGGTAGTGATGAATAAAATAGATTATGAAGGAGAAATCTACAGCCAACTTGCAGACGCCACATGCTACGAACCAATATCCTTTAATCCAATAGGTCCTTTGACAACCAAGGTTAATGATAAACTGTTGCTTTGGAAACAATCAGGTCTACTTAATGACCAGGAATATTTGTATCTGAAAATTTTCCGACCTACTTACCCTTGGCTTTACACACTCCCCAAGGTGCACAGGAACCAGCCCTTCCCTCCAGGCAGACCAATAGTCTCGGGCATAGGGGGTCCAACGGAAAGGATGGCAGAATACATTGACCTTTTTCTAGGTCCTTTAGTACACAACCTTCCCTCATATATTCAGGACTCCAGACACATCCTGAGCATTCTTTCTGATATTCAATGGCAACCAGACACATTTCTTGTTACTATGGACGTTGTGTCCTTATATACGAGCATCAACATTGATTTAGGACTCCTTGCTATGAATAGAATTTTGAGTAACCGACCAGCTTCACTGTACCAGCACACTGTAATGTTATCAGAAATGATGGAATTGGTTTTGAATAATAACTTTTTTGTCTTTGACAAGAAATGGTATCGCCAAAAGAAAGGAGTGGCGATGGGATCCAAATTTTCCCCATCGTTTGCCAATCTGTTTATGGGCAATTTGGAATCTGATCTCATCTGGGGGGAAAAGGGCTCTCAATACATTGACTCCATAATTTACTGGGGACGCTATATAGACGACTGCATTCTCCTATGGTCAGGCACGGAAGAACTACTTATGAAATTCTTTACCTACTTGAACAATAATACATGGGAAATCAAATTTACAATGACGCATAGTCAAAACAAAATAGAATTTCTCGACATAGAGCTGTATGTGGTAAACAACACTTTACACAGCAGACTTTTCAGAAAATCTACCTCATGCAACTCTGTATTACACGCGGACAGCTCACACCCTCCGCACCAGATAAAGTCTATACCATATGGGGAATTCTTAAGAGCCAGAAGGCTCTGCAGTGAAGAATCCCAATTTAAAGACTGCGTACACGACATGAGAAACAGGTTCTCCAAAAGAGGCTATGCCAGTAATGTTGTCAAACAGGCAGAAAGAAGAATTAACAAAACTGTGAGAACTGACATTTTGCAACCTAAAAAACAACCTCTGTCTACTGACAACACAATTAGGTTGATCACGGAATTTAATTCCTTTCACCATACTCTGAGAAAAAGTATGAACAAACATTGGGGAATATTGAGAAATGAGAAATCTCTAAATCCGTTTGTCACAGACAGGCCCCAAATCTGTTTCAGGAGAGGTAACACCCTCAGGAATAGATTAAGTCCCACTGTACCACATGGCCTACAGGCAACAGACTGGCTTTCGACAAAAAGCAAAGGTTTTTTTAAATGTGGATTTTGCGCCATGTGCAGATGGGCAAAACACAAAACTAAACAATTCTCAAATCCCAAAGGCGAATGTTTCACCATAAATACCAACATCAATTGTCTAACCAAATATGTAGTGTACATCATAGAATGTAAATGTGGCAAACAATATGTAGGGAGCACCATACGTGCCCTGAAAGATAGGATCTCGGAACATATGAGGGCAATTCTTAAACAAGACCCTAGATACCCTGTAGCCCTACATGTAGCAGGATGCCAACATTTTGAAAGTGAGAAAGCTGTCTCCTTCTATGGCATTGATGTAGTCAACCTGGGAATCAGAGGAGGTAATAGAGAACTAAAATTGAGACGCACAGAAGCCATGTGGATCATGAAAATGTACGCAGTCGGCCTGGGTCTTAATTTCGACTCAGAGCTTCAATTTTTCTTAGGAGACTGAACTCTAGAATGATACCAATGTTTAACCACACATACATACCATCCATACATAAATTTAGATGAAATGTTTTGATGACTGGCAAAGTTTAATCAACATATATTGAATTTGTTGTTTGTCATGGAGGTATCTACTAGATATTGAGTTCGCCAATCATACTGTAACAAATGCTTTTTGACCTGTATACAAATGAGATAACTGTGATGCAAGTTACTTGTTATATTCTGGTTACATCTTATTAATGACGTCCTTAATCTGATTGAATCAAATAAGGTTCTTAGAAATGTAAGAGAGGTTGGGAAGATATCGTTTTCACGCTTTCCACAAACCGTTATGATAATATGCAAGACTTTCGTAACATCTTCTCGAGCACATCCGCGAATTTCTGTTCACTGAAAATATTATTATGGCATTGAGCATGTATATTTATGGGAACTTATCACAATCACCCACCACACACTATGTGTCGACAATATCACAAAGATTAATGCTATACCCCACCAGCATGGACACATTCCACCTGGATATAAACTAGAGGTATGTATGTTAGACACGCAGTCCCTGCTAGGTATTATGAGTCTGCCTAGTCCGATCGGTTAATCGTTCAACAACTATGATGGACGCACACCCCTGTCCTGATCTCCTTTCACTTGTACTGTCTCTTTAATCTGTCTCGCTATGACGATGATTGCGTCACCCAGGAGGCCGGACGCTACAAAAACACCAGGAACTTCCGGGTCACGTGTCCGCACTCGGAACACGGAGACCCGGGAGAAAACGAAAGAGACAAGCCGTCTAAAGGTAACGTTAATGAACAACTCTCTTTTGGAGTAAACTTTTTCTCGAGCGTTTGTCTCGGAGCCTCAGTAACACCCTTTCGGAATGTTTGTCTTACAGACATCCAGTCCGGACGAGTCCTTTGAGCTTCCGTTAATCAACACGACATAGACTAAATCATTGGTAAGCTGCCTCAATCTATGTCCTTATTTTTAAGATGAAACATGCTTTATGCCAGCGCCTCGAAAAATCATCCTAAACATCACCCACGTTTATCGCTTTACAGATAACAGAGTGATCCCAAACCTTTACCTTCTCCCGGGCAACATATACAAAGCGCACTACGCTTGCAAGGTAAAGCGAGAATTTAAAAATTGGAGTAAAACCTGTTTGGACTACTCGTATTCTGCTCAGATAGAGGTTCTTTTATGCATAAATGTTCGAGCTTCTGAAAAAGAACGTTATATAATGAATCAGACACATGTTCTTTTCTACTTTACCAGCAACCTATACAATTCTACTTAAAGAAATCTCTATTCAGCTTAAATTAGTAGTTGCAACGTTTGTCTAGCATATAATCATTTTTTTGAAAGTATAGTCTCTACTACAGGAGCATGAATCTATGGATTATTTTTCGGTCTATAACAAGGACCTTGATGAACTCCACTTACTTAATTTACACATACTCGAATATATTTTTTTCTTTATAACTTTTTTTCAGCCAATTTAATTTACTTCGATTGTGATATTGGATGGTCTTGGGCCCTTCCGGGTCGGAAGTATCACCGGAAGAGCGGTGAGCCTACCGGTTTCTATATAATTTCTTGTTACGGATATTATAAGGCCACTAATCTTCTTTAATGTGAGTGACTAGATCAGACCTTACGTCTAGATTAGTCACGTGTTTAATATCAAATACATGTAAGTTTCGTGCATCTAACTTTCCGACTTTTCTTCTTTTCTTCCCTCTTCTTCCCCATTACCTTTCCCTTCTCCTGTTTTTCCAAATTCTACTCACTCCAAACAATCGTTTCAGACCACTTGGTCCACACACAACCATTGGAGGTATGTGTCAAAACTTTTCCAATGCTATATTACATATTGCACGCATGAATTCTCACACCCGTATAGAACTAAGTCAAGCACTTCACCACTCACAATTTTGAAATATAGGCACAGAATACACACAAAGTCAATCAGGGTGCTTAAGTGCACTACCGCTCACCCAAGTGCATGTAATCAACGAACTATTTGAGAGCACCTACGCACACTAAAAGGATGTTTTCCTATCACCATCTCAAGGGCAGAGATTGACGCATGAGATTATCCTATGAATGCTTGTCTCAACTGCTGACCTTAAGTGGTGTCTAAGGTCATCATACAAATGTACATATCCCCAAGTACAGCCCCTTGTTTTTCTGTATTATTTCCAGCCCTGAAGATTCGCAAGATGCGATGAAACACGTGTCGGCTGGTTGTTCACAAGCTGTGACTGATTAAAACAAGGAGACCAAGATTTCTTGACAAACACTTGTTTATTTATTTACATTAACTTACATATGAATGTTGTTTCTCTGCACTGTGTTAAACAAATTGTAATTGGACATACTGTGCCCATCTTATACCTTTCAAGTGTGTGCATAGGGTATGCTTCTTTTTGTAACGTTGGACTAGTACAGCTTGCTGACTTCTCCTTTGAGTGGTTATATGGTTGTCCACTCACCCAGTTGCACCACATCCCACTTGGTCCTATAGTGCTTCCATACTGGCAGTGCGCCCTTTCTCTGACATCCAAAAACCATTTTCTTTTGAACTGTATCATTACAGACAGGACCTTATTCATGTATTGAGGCTGAATGTTAGCAACAAAATTCCCTGGCTGGCTTTTATCAAGTCGGAATTGTATAGTTTGAACTTGCCAGACTTATGGGATGATCCAGCTCAGGGCTGCCAAAGGATTACGCGCAAAACTCTCGCCCAGCTCTATAAAAACAAAAATCTCGCCGACATGGATAATGCTCATAATAGCGGCACCTTGACGGGACGTTTTATGGAATCCAAAAATTCTTATGTTTTTGAACCATTTATGGATTTTATTTTTCCTCTTTTGGCGAGGAAACTGTTCCTGCAATGGAGGTTTGGTACACTTCGTACCAAAGCATTCACTCACAAATGGTCCATAGGGGGTGACAAACTTTGCCCCTGTTGTAAAACTCAGGATGAAGATGACCTACACATAATGTTTGTTTGCCACGCCTACCAGAGTCCCAGGAAGCGTTGGATAGCACCTTTGTGTCGGAACCTGGGCTTCAGGAATTACTTACAGGCATACAGGGTCATGAAAACTAACACCCTGGGCCATATTGTCTTTGCTGTTTCAAAATTCCTAATGGCAGCATGGATAATAAGGAAGAAAATGTCCCCCTGAACTGGTACTACCATGTAGTCCTTACCCCATGCAGACCCACTAGATCTTTTATATGTAAATACTGTGTTAAATATATGTACTGTATTTTATTGCATCTTTTATGGCCTATGTGGCCGAAATAAAGAATTTTTGGAATTGGAATTGGAAGTATGCCCATTATTCTGCAATAATCTACTAGTTATCCGTTTCTCAGCATTTTATATGTAGCTTTTCTGTGGTGAGCCCTATAGTTTGCATTGTTAATAGCATTTTGTCTATAAAGTTGCCTCACCCTTCAGCTTTCGCTCTGTTTAAATACATCGAGACAGTCAATGTGGCGCCTCCAGCTAGCGCCATATTGGTGATTTATTTCCCTTTACTAGCGCTTCAGTAACATTTGTATATAAAGTTGCCTTTAACCCTTTTGCTCTATATGTTAGGAGCATGTTGTGCTAAATTGCTAGCACAGCATGCGTGCGGTATTAAAAAAACACATGTGCGTAATGTGCACGCAGTTCATTTGCCGTTATCACACCATATTAAAAAACACATGTGTGTAATGTGCACGCATTTCATTTGCCGTTATCACACCATATTAAAAAACACGTGTGTAATGTGCACACAGTTCATTTGCCGTTACTAGTGCATTATAAAACTATGAAAATAAATGCCGTACTGCTTATTTGTATACCCAATATGACGCAATGATATACTAATCCAGCCCTGACTCTGAGCCACATTTCAAATTTGTTACCTTCGTGGTAACACGTCACGCACAATAATAGTTAGCCTGCGCCTATTGCTATAGAAGAAGTGCTTTTATGGCTCCACACCACCGCTCAACTCCACACCACTGCTTAATTCCTCACCACCGCTCAACTCTACACCACCGCTCAACTCCACACCACCGCTCAACTCCACACCACCGCTCAACTCCACACCACCGCTCAACTCCACACCACTGCTCCATCCATCCATCCATCCCCGCACTCCATCCATCCATCCCTGCTCTACACTCCATCCCTCCCCCGCCCCACTCTCCATCCCTCCCCCGCCCCACACTCCATACCTCCCCCGCCCCACACTCCATCCCTCCCACGCCCCACACTCCATCTCTCCCCCGCCCCACACTCCATCCCTCCCCCGCCCCACACTCCATCCCTCGCCCACACTCCATCCCTCGCCCACACTCCATCCCTCGCCCACACTCCATCCCTCGCCCACTCTCCATCCCTTGTCCTCTTGCCCTGCCTCTCTCTCGCCCTCCCTCTATGTATCTTTCACCCTCCCTCTATCTTTCACCCTCCCTCTATCTATTTTTCGCCCTCCCTCTATCTATCTTTTGCACTCCCTGTATCTATCTTTCGCACTCCCTATTTCTATCTCTTGCCCTCCCTCTATCTATCTTTCGCCCTCCCTCTATCTATCTATCTATCTATCTATCTATCTATCTATCTATCTATCTATCTATCTATCTATCTATCTATCTATCTATCTATCTATCTATCTATCTATCTATCTATCTATCTATCTATCTATCTATCTATCTATCTATCGCCCTCACTATCCATCGCATCACCACAGCATCACTCAGGGGCACCACCATATCACTATGCGCTACCAGAGCAGCACTGAACGCCACAGCATCACTCAGAGCCACCACAGCACCAATCTGTGCAACCATTCAACAACAACTGATTCAAATATGTTCTCTCAATGTTTCAAACTTTATTACAAATGTCACAAACATTTTTTAATATTTCACTTCTGTTCTTGTATTTTCATCACAATAAATAAACTAAACATAATCTTCCAAAAAGTTATTTGTAAAAGTTTAAGCTATTGCCATTATGAATTACAATAACTTTTATTTAAGTATTAAATATTGAAAAAAATACAACCCATTGTTATTTTTAATATTAATACATCTAAGTCATGTAAATACAACACGTAGTGCATTACAAATGCTATAGGTGTCACGTTTGCAAAAGTTAACACTATTGGCATTGTAAATGACAAAGTTATTAATTTAGCTATTTTCAAAACAAAAACATAAATAAAAAATTTGTCATTTATTTATTTATTTATTTATTTATTTAAGGTTTTTGTAGAGCGCATAGTAACCCGTGAGCATCCCAGTGCTTGAACCTATAAAGTGAGGAGGGAGCAGTAGCGGAAAAGACGGGAAGATCAGGGGAAGAGGAGAGTTTTCAGTGCTTTTCTAAAATGGAGGAGGTTTGGTTCTGTTCTCAGTTTCCGGGGGAGACCATTCCAGTGCTTTGCTGTGTTTACAGAAAAGCGGCGGCCTCCAGACCGGGCTTTTTTCACTCTATGAACGGTGATGAAGTTCTCGTGGTTTGACCGGAGTGACCTGGTAGCTTTGTAAGGAATGATGAAGTTTTTAAGAATGGGGGGACCTTTCAATACTACACCTCTAACTTTACTTATGCGAGCCCTATTGCATTGCAAATGCTTGTTTTAGCTTCTTGCTTAACTGGATACTGCCTCTGAGCAGTAGGTTGATTATTTCACTGGATTTTTTGACTGGATCTTATGGTGAGGAGAGTCCTCATCCCATCCCACATGATTTTTATATAATGCTGGAGCCTGGGCCACAGCCCATTTTCTGGCATAGGTGTATTTTTTATGAATAGAAATATAATTTGAAAAGGCTGGCATAATAATATCTTCGCCATGTGGGCACTACCTGGCAAATTCAGGTGGCCAGTCTTTTTCAGCCAGAAGAATGTCATAACCCTTTGATAGCTTTTCCCAAAAGAGTGCTTTTATTTTTCTAGTTATGTCCCCCTCTATCCTGAGTGTTACTTCATGTAACTTATGGGGTATGCTAACCCTGGTATCGGCAGTTTTAACTTGAATGCATTCATTCAAGTCCACTGTCTCCAGATGATCCTTCAGGATCCTGCGAGCTGTGGTAACTTTTGCTGCGCTGTCCAGAATTGTCTGGGCCCACTCCCCGTTCTTGAGTTGTGTCCTCAAGATCCTCGGCATGTCTGATTTTTAAACTTGCCACCTTCTTTTTGGTGAATTAAGTTTTCTTATTTTTTGGAACACGTTGATCGTCTTTGGACTTTACGCGTTATTCTTTGTGTTCTGATCGTCCTCTTCTTTCGGATTTCTGTGAGGAAGTCTGAAAGGTACGAGAGGAACGAGTATCAGTATCTTGATATCTATCAGGTTTTCTCAAATTATCCCTATTTCTGAGGTTATATCTCTTTTCAGAGTGCTCCTTTTGAGGAGACCTACCTCTGGATTGGGAACGCTCCTCTTTAGGAAGTGTCTGTATAGTATTTTCCCATTTCTTTTTAGGAGTAGTGAGAGTGTTTTTGATAAAAACCTTTTCAGGATTTTCTGTTAGTTCGGGTTTTACTGGTTTCCCTCCCAAACTATCTCTACCTAGTTCTTCATACGATTTTTCTATTATTCTGGCAAGTTCATACGGTTGCTCAGTTACATCAAGTTCTTTTAGTTTTTGGCGGATTGCCACTGATGCTGCTTCACCGTTAATATTAGCTAATATTATAGCTGAGACCTGTTTGAAATCCTTCAGTAATTTCATACCAAGATTTAAAGCAGGCTCTGCCTCGTATTTATTTTGAATCTGTTTCAGGACATCTGGTATCACCGCCATGGACGGAACACCATGTGTTTTTGTGTAGATTGCAGCAAAGACTGTACCCCAAGTGTCTGGGTGTGGTGCGATCCTCATTGGTAAACAGATTGTTAGAATCCTGTGTTTCTCATGAGGTGTACTATCGGGAAATACTGCCTCAATCTGAGTAATTTTTTGAGCTCACCAGAATGGAATTTGTTCCCTTTTTTGTGGGTAATTTACCAATGACTGATTGTATAGTCTGTGGTCTAATTTTGTTTGGGTTTCCCCTGATAAGGGGGTGTGCTGTAGAATCCTTATAGCAGGTTGGACTGTTAGAGTCCGCATGACATATTGAACCAATTGTCTATGTATTTTTTGCTGAGCTAACAATTATGGACCTGTCATTTGTTCAATGGCAGGATGTGGTGTATAGCTGGCTAGTACCGGCCATGTTGCTCCTGGTCTACCTAGTGGACCGAGCCTGGTAATATGATTTTGATGTTGTAGGGCGCCTTTAACCGGAGCTGATGCTCTTGGTAAGTTAGTGGAATTTCAACATCCTCGAAAGGAACGTATTCCCTGGATGTTCCTCTATCTTATAGAAGTGGAACACATGTGTTGTTGGATTTGCTTGTGGAAAGATAATCAGTGAATAGAATACCTCTGTCTGCCGATATTCATGTGCCTCTATGACAAATATAACTCTATCACCTCTTGGGGATAGGCCATTTTCTATAAGCTTTATAGCTATAGTTTTCCTTAAATTTTCCGGGATGATTATAGCATCCGCATTGTCTTCATTAAACCCTGTAACGTCCAAGCCTGGTCGAGCTGCTGCTGCAGCTCCACCGGATGCGTTGTTGTCGCCGTTATTCGACATTGTTTAATGAAAGTTTGCAGAGCAAGTTTCAAGGAAACAAAGATAAGGTGCACAATATTTTGGAACACTGTATCCTTCAATGTTGAACAAAACCAAAAACGAATACATAGGATTTTTCGTCCTACTTAGTTATGGCAGATATTTTGTCCTTTAACCCACTCCAGACGTCTATTGGAGTAATTTACGGGTAAAAGGGGTCTCTGTAAAAAGCACGACTGAGTTACTCTAGTATCTAGCGTTAAATTAGTGCCTTACCAATCTTTTGGGCACCATGTAGTGTAGTTCCTATATTCTCAATAGGTTCTGCGCATTGGAATAATATTTCCTATAGACGTGACGTAGGACTTATGTCTACTAGGTCCGTATTGAATATATTAGACTTAATTGTGAGTGCCAGCTAGCTCAGAGGTCACTAGAAACTTTCTCGAATTCACAAGAAGGGATTTAGGTTCTGACAACCGCATAAACATGACAACTTTGTTTCCCCAAGATAAAACGTATCTTCAGAGTCGTGGAAAGAATAGATAAATATTTTACTCAGTCATTCGTGCATGCTTCGTTTCACCAGAGGTGCAGGGAAATAGATAGATGGGCGTTTTCAATAAAAGAGTATTTATTGAACAGTCTTCTTTCTCATGCAGAAGAAATGAACTGCTACAATCGTAATACTGGCTGCAAAGTATAATGCGTACAGCAAGAAGAGTATTATAAAATAATACTGTAAAAGCATGGTGTGGCTTCTAAGCCATAAAGTACATGCATTAATAAATAAAGACTACTCAACTGGTGCTTCTAAAATACGCATACCCTGTTGTACCTAACCTAAGTCTAGTACGAGGGAAGAAGTAAGTGAGTTGTAGCATAAGTATAGTATTCTTTTTGCCAAGAAGCTATCTAAGATTTCTCTTAGGGTCTAATCAGCTCCGTACCTTGGTTTAGAATGAAGAAGGTCTGGTATCTCTCTGTCTCAGGACCCGATTTCCCAACACCCCGCAAGGGGAGCGTGGAAACACTGGAGCTGGATTTCTCGGCAGGAGAAAAGACAGCGTCTCTCCCAGTGCGTCTGCTGGGGTCGGCTTCCTTCGGCACCTGCTGTAGCAGGATGCGTCGGGGAAAGTAGATAGTCGAACTGCTCCAAACCACTGTGTGCTTGCTTGGGCAAATGTGGGCATATTTATGCCTTGAAGGTGCCGAGTTTAATGTAAAGGTGAACATAACAACGTCATCAAAAAGTCTCAGTTCTTTGAATACTCCATGAGTTCTTGGACAAGTCAGTATTCAAGCAAAGGGAAGTCCCTAGCTGCTGAAAGCGAGTTTTCCAAGAAATCGTTGTGCATTTTTGGAACTGTTGGAAGTAGTCATGCCGTATTTGGACTGCATGAGTTATGTCTAAATATGGTTGTGATTTCTATGTCTATCTAAGGATATGGTGATTTATACCTATAAAAGGGCATGAATCGGAAAAATTACACTAGGGTCCTAAAATGCTATACAACATTGGGAGCGAGCAGCAGTGCGCATTGCCAGCTGCATTCCCCCCGATCGTTATCTTGGATTTCCAGGCTGCGCTTGTTATTTTTATTGCTCCCTCAAGCCCACTGCTGTGCTCTTTTCTGCTGGCCCCACCCTTGAAACCTTCCTGCCTCAGGCACTTCTCCTAGACTGCCCTCACACTCTGGTCAGCACCCGGCACAGCACTACCTGCCGAAACAGTTCCTAAACTTCCCCATTACTGACACCCGGAGTCAGTGTGCACACCTAAAGGTTTGATGCTTTTAGTGCTTTCAGCTAAAATGTTGTGTTTTGAGGTAATGTGTACAACTGCAGGCATGTAGTTCATTAGCATGACGTGCTACCGGTATGTGCTGTTGTTTAGTGTGTTCATATGCGGATCCGGTGCTGTGAGTTAGTGTGTTCACTTTGCGGTTTGGTGCTAGGTGTATTGCTTAGCTATGAAGATTGTGCTGTAAACCCGACAAGCAATTTTCGGAAAGTCACCGTGTGATTTGCCTCTGACCCCTACGGTTGGAGGGTGTCTGTGTATCTGTGAATCTACACCCGGCCAGTGACGTGCACCGGGCCCCAGCCCTGACGGACCTCAGGCTATGCTCCTGGAGCCGGCAGTAGCGGGACGCAGACAGGCAGCACAAAGATACTGCGGCTGCCCATCCATCCTGCTATCAGAGCAGCCCTGCTCTCAAAGGGACCCCACCGGAAGCCCCCTGGGACCTACCCGCCGGGGGTCCACGCCGACCTTTCTTCCAGAAGAAAGGATGGGACACCTGATGAATTGTGAGACCCAGCTGCTCGGAGAAATCTGCGTTATTAGTAACATGCAAATTCCTTCTCTCTACTCCCTGTTTACGCCTTCCTGGAGTAATAGTGTGCCCAAATAGCCCTCCCCGAGGGTGGAAGGACATTTATTTTATTTAGCACAAATTCATTTTATATATTTTGCTTGCTTTTTCTTTCATAAAATGCCTAAACCTAAAATAAAGGATAGCGTTAGTCAAATGCAGTAGTGCCAAAAGTACAAGTTGGACTTGTTAAACAATGTATGAAGGGACACAATATTTTGAATGACATCACATGTATTCACATCATAAATGGAGTATCATTCGTTATTTAAAGGTAATAGTTCTGGTGCTCACACAGGTACGGGAAAGTGCGTGAAATGAGAGGTGCTGGTGACAATTACAATTAACATCGTTTTGAAAACAGAAAAATAAAATTCCAAACTAAATTATGAGCAGTAGGGAATTTAGATTGTAATGGTTGATGGCGTTTTGATCTAAAAAGTTGGAGATCATCATCAGGACGAACAAGGTGTGAGCTAGCAGAATTGGTTGCAGCCACGAGGGGTCAGATAGGATGGATGAACGGCGTAGGTGAGACTCTCTGATGCGCTGGTGTCAGCGTGGGAGGAAAACCATAGACTGATGTATGGGCCATGGCGCGGGAGAGCCCATGGTCAGGAGGGCCAAGAGGTTGCAACCCGTATTGCGTGGGTGTGCGAGGAACTTGAGAAAGCCGTGAGGGGAGAGGAGAGGAACCCAGGAGCAGTTATGCTGAGAAGGAGAACCCCGACAAGCGTGGGTGACTCCAGAGATAATTTTCCTAGATATGGGATGCACTCGCAAGGCGGTGTCATCAGGGGAATCAATTCTTGTGGCTTTCAATAATTGAAAGCACGCAAATGGCTAAAGACTGTTGCATGTCCGGCCTTCCCTCAAAACTGTCACTCCTATGGCCTATGGGTCTCGGGAGCGAGCAGCGCTGTGCATTGCCAGCTGCATTCCTCCCTGATCGTTATCTTGGCTTTCGCAACCAAGTTTGTTATTTTTATTGCTCCCTCAAGCCCACTGCTGTGCTCTGTTCTGCTGGCCCCACCCTTGAAACCTTCCTGCCTCGGACACTTCTCCCGGTCTGCCCACACACTCTGGTCTACTCCCGGCACAGCACTCCCTCCCGAAACGGTTCCTTCGCTTCCCCACTCTGTCCAGTAGCGCTGCGAACTGAGGCTGCGTGCCAGAATTCCCGTAAAACAGCCTTTCACCCCAGGGACCTCTGGTAGGCATGTGCCCCACCTCTAGGAGTACATCCCCTCCCCGGGCAGCTGAGTGTGGTGTCCATCTGTCCCATCTGCTCTTTCGAGGAGTTCCTCTGTGTGCTGCGTGCTCAGTGCTGCACCCGGAACAGCACTCCCTCCTGAAACGGGTCCTCCGCTTCCCCACTGTGTCCGCAGCACTGCGAAGACTCCTTTCTGACCCTCCGCACTCCGTTTCTCTGACAGTGCTCTCTTGTTCGTGGTTTTCCGTCTCTCTCATCCTCTGTCTAGTCTAGCCCTGTTTCCTATTCTCTCACCCAGTGTCCCTTCCATTCGCGGTTATTTCTATTTTCCAACCACTCCGGTTTCTTTTTTTATTATAATTATTTTGCAGTTGTATATAGCGCCAACTCGGCCCAAGGGTATGGGAGCGATTTACATAAGCAGCAGTTATATTGCACGAGGTTACATTTGTATATGCACTGGGAGATAAAGTTATTTTCTGTCCCCAGTCCTCCTTCCATTTCTCCTTTATTCTCTCCAGGGGCGGCTCTAGGCTCATGGTGGCCCTGGGCAGGGAGTGTAGGTAGGGGGCCCCGGAAAAAGGGGTCTGGGCGGGGCGGAGCACGGAGGCCAGTGAAGAGGGGGGTCAGGGTGTTTGGAAGAGGAACATAGGCCAGCAAATCCCTGACCAGGGGCCGCCACGCAAATATGTATCCATCCTCAGAGGTTTATTATATTAAGGATATATATTGGCGTGGTGGCCCCTGGGGTTTGTTGGCCCTGTGCAGGTGCACAGCTTGAACATGCCTAAGGCCGCCCCTGTTCTCTCTCTCACTTTCGCCACTCCTCTCCCCATCTTTCATTCCCCTGTGACTGCCTGTCTAATTTCTGTCACTCTGTTTCTCGTGGTCTTCCAGGTACCCGTTTTAAAAAGCACGGGTGCAGCGCTACAAACACGCAGTGCTTTGCACAAGAGGGGACGGGGTGTAACAAGAGAAGGGGCATTTTATAGGGCTCGGAGATGTACCGTTCTCGTACCTCTGTCTATCATTCTATCTCTTGTTTTCTTGTCCCAGTGTCTGTCTTTGCGTTATCATTCTGTCTTGTTGACCATTCCATGTATGTGTTTGCACCTATAAAATAAATTGCATGCCCCCGCCTGGGTGCTGCTGTCTCTTTGGCTCGCAATGCTGCACTCTTTCTTTCTGTGCCCTCTCACGCCCATCCCCACCCCCACCACCGGCTGGCCTGGGTGAGGAAGCCTCAGATAGTGTGACTGAACTCTCGGTCGACCATTATGTCTTGGGGACTCACTGCACTGTATGTGGGACTCTCTAGCTTTACTCTATCTATAATGCTCTGCGTCTTAACTCCCTGTCTCGTGCGCCATGCACCACACCCTCAAACTCTCTCTCTGCATGTCAAATTTCCCACACCCAACAGTTCTTATTAACACTACCTGTCGTTTTCCCTACATCTATCTTTCTCCCTATTTCCCTCTTTCGCCCTATATCGGTCTTTCTCCCTACCTCTGTCTTTCTCCCTATTCCTCCTTCTTCTCTACTCCTCTCTCTTATGTTCCAGGGATTAGCCCCTTGCCTCAGTGTCTCTCCACTGCTCCTTACCCCTCTGTCCCCTGCCTCTACCCCTCCATCTCTTACCCACACCCTGCTACTTGCAATCCCATTGTCTTTTGCTCCAAACACCCCCTCTCTTACCCTCAACCTCTTTATTGGTCTCCATCCTAGTGTATTTTGCACCCTACCTGCTGTCTCATGTTATATTACCCCTATCTTTTGCTCTCTACTGTGTCTCTTGCTGTCTAGCCTCTCTCTTTCCTCTAGCACTCTCTTATCTTCATACTCGTCTTCATACTCATCTGTCTCCTTCTCCCTTCCCCAATGCCCCTTGCTCCGTACACTGCTGTCTCTTGATTCATGCCCCTCCCTCTCCTGCTTCCTGCCCCTGTCTTCAGCTCTTCACCTTGTCCCTCTGCCTCTTGTCCCTTGGTCTCTTGCTCCCTCCTCTTCTCTCTCTTACCCCATACCTGCTCACTTTTGCCCCATATCACTCTTTTGCCCCCTATTTTGCAACTGCTTGTCTCTTGCTACCCCTCATACTCTTCATTTCTTCCACTCTGTATTTCATTCCTTATCCCTCTCTCTCTGTGCCATTGTCTCTTTCTACCCACCCCTCTGTCGCTTGTCCCCCTGTCTCCTGCTCCCATCCCCTACCTCTTATCCATCTGTTTCCTGCTCCCTACCCCTCTCTTCTGCTCTCCACCCTTCTGCTCTCCCACCACACTTTATTACCTGCCCCTAGTACTTTCCCTAGTACTCTCCCCCTTCTCTCCCCCTTCTTGGCCCTTTCTCCTTTGCTCCATACCCAACCCCTTTGTCTCTTATAGCCCCTCTCGCTCTCTACCCCTTTGTCTCGTCCCCATCTGTCCCTTGTCCCGCACCCACCTCCCGCTTGCTCCTTACTTTACCCCCTTTGTCTCTTGCCCCTCTGCCTTAGTGACATAACATTCGCCCGCAGTCTCTGCAGTGCAGAGGGCAACAACCTGTGGGGGACCCACTCCGACCGGTGCAGAGAGCTCCTGACTGGGTGCAGAGTGTGGGGAGCCCCTCACCTTTCGTTACGCCTTTGCTGTCCCCGCTGCTCTCCACCCCTCTGTTTCGATCAAGCCTCACCCCAGCCTATACTCAGTGTGTCCTGTGCAGTCTTCTTTGTCTCACATTCAATGTTTCTCATGCACTACCAGTTTCCTTTCCATGCTCCGTTCGGACCCTTGCTTCGTTCACCCTTAGTGCCAAAATCGGCCCACTCACCAGCCCTACCGCAGCAACATACATGTAGCATAAATAAGCAGACAAGACAACTTTTTGGTGGAGAAAATTGCTGCAGGTTTATTAGCATACAAATATGCCAACATGATGGGTTATCTTACAGGCGATCCAAAGGCAAGCCGCCCCTCGCGGTTTACCACTTGATGCGCCAACTTGCATCGTGGCCTTAGCCAATCGGTGCTTAGCGGTTGTGGTGAGGGGATAGCCACTCCCATTTCCGGTGAACCATCGGTCCACCATCTTGCTCACGCCCCCCTATGAGGGGTGGAGCGTTCATGCGACCCCCGGTTGTACAGGTTTCCAACCGCCCGTAGGATAGATGGGGTGCCGTGGCACCCCAGGGTCCACCGCACGGACTTCCTGGGGATATTAGGCCTCAGCACCCTTTGTGCTCCTGAAGAGGGTACCCCTGAGTACCTTTACGCCTCTGGATTGCCATGTTACTCTGCCACAGCCCTGGGTGTGGCGACCGTCGCAGCCAGGGCCCCCCACTAAGGCCGGCATTCCTACTTACATCCTGCTATTTCTAGGGCCTCTCCCCTAATCAGCAAGAACAGGGCCCTGCTTATACTGGGCAGAAGTACCCCATTGTCCTCCAAACACCCTGAGAATTTTGCATGTAGCACCCAAGTATAATGAAGCCAAGTATCCTCTGCCCAGTGAATTTACGCATTGCGCAGAGGAACTTCCTGTGCGCCGGCACCATCGCCTTCACTGCCGAGCTCCCTGCCACAGGAACCGGGGGTAATTTCCGACCACTGACGTTTACCTGTCCCCCACTGGTGGCTAATTTCCACCCTGTGGTCGTTTTGGTCTTCTTCTCTGGTACATTATTTCGCCACAATGACAAGACAATTTCATGGTTTTTTTCAAATTAACCCTGGTACACATAGCAATGGTGTCACAACAGGTTTGAGGGAATAAGTGTATGGTGCCCGTCATTAGACACTGCACCATTTCGTGAAGTGTCAACCTACGCAGCCTACCCTGCTTGCTGAAACTTCGACTGGTCACAGATGTCCGGACCCTGCTATCCACCTGTGACCCTTGATACCTACACCAGTAATGGTGTCGAACTACAAGATTTTGTGTCACATGTTTCGCTATAGTCCCTTTGGATAACCTGCTGGGACCCTTCTGTATCCCTGCAAATGCTGTGTCATGCACTATGGCCATTTAATGCCCTTGCCCATCCTTCAAAGACACCTGACAGCCTGATGCCCTGCATAGCTTTGGTGAGGGGTTTTGGGCCCGGCCCACCCCTGTCTGTGCTTCTAACATATCTCTTCCCTAGAGGCTCCAGTTGGTGTGAGTGGCTATCCTTGTCCTGGCAAGGCATGTCAATGGCCAATCCCCCCCTTTGGTGACTATCCTGCCATGTGATATGTGACATAAGCACGAGTGTCCTTGCGTACTTGCCATGTATAAGGGGGAACAACCTGAACAAATAGTTGCCCCTTCTTGAGCAGTGGGAATGCCAAAACAATCCTTCTTCAATCATTGTAGCCAAATTATGCTCTGACCCCATGTTCCCCTCAGCTTATTGTACCGCAACTCACAAATTAGCTGGCAGCTTCCGCAAATGCCTGGCTCCCTGGCAATAGGGTGGGTGTTTTGTCTGTCCTGGATGGTTTTGAGGATCCATCTCTTAGTGTATTCTTGCAACCGTTAACATTATCAAATTAGTTGGACAAGCCCACTGCCTGGCCACAAGCTTCTCCATCATGCGTTTAAGGCCAGTTGGAGTTCTGCTTAGGCAACATCACTTCTAAACCGTGTTCAGTAACTATTCATTTTTATCTCTTGTGCAAGTCGTCCCCGTTTGCCTGGCACTCATTGGACCCTAGGAAGTTTTTAACAAGCACCCTATACAAATGTATATAGATGTTGAGCAACTAGGGGAACTATTACTTCCTCACTACGTACTTCCGGGCATGTGAATACTGCAAAGGAATCCCTACTTTAGTACCTGAATAACCACTAAATAAATACTGTCTAGGTAAAAGCTTACCAGTGCACCTAGCCAAGCGCCCTCCACTGCGTGTCAACCCCTGTTGTTGAATTTTTGACTGTTGAATTTGCCTGCCCACTTACGGACCCTTCAAGTAAAACCAGCCAAACCAATCGCCTACATGGCCATTAACGTGCCAACATATGTCCAATGAGATTAAACAAGTAAGAGGCTTTATTGTGTCAGCCAGATCCGAAGTGGGGCCAGAGTTGAAAAGTCTTAGTGGGATCAGACTGGAGGAGGCATGTGTCACTAATGCAGGCCCAAAATTCTGTGCAAATTGATAATGCATCACCATAGTGCCAATGGGCCAGAGTATAAGAAACTGGCTGCTGTGATATAACTTATGTAAATGTCTTAGCGTGGGCCAGAATGTAGGAGTTACATATGTGGCTTCTGCAGGTCCAGCTAATCTGCAGGGCTACCCAGCTTGCTCAGGCAATGTGCTGAATATTGCTTGGTATTTAGCCGCTATGCCATTGCCTCCCTATATTTACAACAAAAGGAGCACTACACCTACAACAAGCCCATCTGTTGGCTTAGTCAATGCTTCTTATTTGCATAAGATCAATAAGCCACAATTATAGCTTTCTTGCATAGCCAACCAAGAACTAGCCGCCGCCATCCATAGCTACCAAGGTTTCAACTGCTATGTGTGACTTTTCCATCATATCCGTGCACTATGAGTGACATTAAAAAGACTATGAATGACACTTTCTTGCTAGCAATCAAACAATGAAGATGAGGGAGACCCAATATCAGTAATTATGCCCATTTGACCAACAAGAATCTCTAAGAAGATCAAGGTTTAGGGCTGCTTTTGTCAGATATTCCCGAGCTTGGAGTGTGCATGTGTGAGACAGTAACATATATACTATACTTTGGGAGTCAAAGTGCCTGGTATGGTATGAGACTGCGTAGCTCAGATGGAGCAGAGTATCACAAAATTACACAGTCAGTCTGAATTGCCTGGCACCGTAAGACAGGAGATGGGCACATGCAATCTATGCCTTGCGTGATGTACACATCTTGCGCTGAGGGGGGAAACGGCTTGTGCCGGCTTCGCCTCATACTGAGCACGCCACTCACTGACCCACAGTGCCATCATCAAGTTGCACCCCAAAGGCCCCCCAAGCAACAGCTGTACCTAGAGAGAGCACTCCCTTACCCGGGGCGGGAGGCCCGTATCTGCCCCTCTCGCGCACAGGACATCAACCAGGCGAACAGCCCCAATATGACTTTGGTATAGTAGTACACTGCAAATGCAACGATTCAGGACCGGAGGCACATGTGCTTGCGAAGAACCCAGTCTCTTATCAAAATGGCGCCAACCAAGTCCATGTCTCTTTTTATTCTTCTCAACTGGTGAGAGTGAAACTAACATGAAAGGTCGCACTACAGACCCACAGCGTTCAGATTACCAAGCCCAGTATGCCTCCCTGCAAAGCTTCGCGTTGCGCCGTTTGGGCAATGTGTTCCACCCTTATAACATCACTAAAAGGTTTCTTTTAGATCAAAATAGAACCTCCAATATGCAAGTTGGTAGAGTCACCTAATATTTTCATTACTATTAGTGAGCTGCTGCTGTGTTACTATATTGCCAACACGTCATCATCCCCGAATATTGTATGGAAACACATTTTGAAATTGGAAGAGTATGCCCGTGCACTATCAGTAACTCTTCCCAAAGTGAGCATGAAAGAGCTGGACTGTATCAAATTCAAAGCTTATCCAAACAGGGGCCCCCAAATAAGTATCTACCAAGGGCAACCGATAATACTACCACTTGTGCTGTTGTGCCGCGAATGCACTCCTGACCTGGTTTGGAAATTATATGAATTGTGTCCACTGTGGCGCCACCGCACCCTTTTGCGAAGTGGCATCTACGCAGTTCACCCTGCCTGACCCTGTTGCTTAATACCGCCCCTTGATGCCCTTGCCTGTCAGTCACAGACCCTGCCAACATACTGCCCAGCAGCATGTTGGAGAGTAGAGACCCACGTACCAGTTTTGTTTCCATCATACCTTTAGAGAGGCTCCAGTTCGTGTAAAGTGTGTGTCACTGTCCTGGCAAGGCACCCAGTATCCCGTCCCAATCTGTAAATGTGGTATTCTGAGATGTCGCTTTGTTCCTTTAATTATGTGCATTTGCATCATTTGCTGTATTTCATTTCTATAGTTTTGTGGACCTCAGTATTACAGAACATCCGACCAGTGAACTAAGAGACCTTCTAATTGCATCTGTATCCTACATGAGGCCTAGAGCGACATTGCCGTCTGCTAAATCAAACACAAGAGGGTTCTAACAGACCACCCATCGACTCGCATGAGAGCACTCCCATGTGTGATGAACACAAGGAAGCAAGTTTAAATGCAAATGTGCCCGTGATCACACAGTTGGATAACCCCAGACGGCCTAACCACATCATGTCCTCCAAGGGACTAGCGTGCCCACCCACCGATACCAAGCCCACGGGCCACCGTCTGTTCCCCTTATAGTTTAACCTATATATTTCTCACAGTACAATACACAGATTGGACAATACGCCCTGCCCCCTACTGAAAATATTTGGAAATAAAGAAACATGTGACAGCTGCCCATGGTGGAGCGGTTTGTATTATGGGGGAGGGGCTTGAGAAGCCTGAGTCGTCGCACTTACCCACGGGTACTGTCAATGGCACCTGACAAGTGCCCTGGCACTTCTATTAAATCAAATTAATGCCTTGCATTACTGAATTAAAACCTAAGCAGTCAGTACGAAGGAGGAGAATTGGCAATACATTTCCTAATAGGGAGATGACGCCAGAGGAAGGCAGGTAAGTCTTGTATTAGGCTGACGTGTCCTCGTACACAGCCCGTTGAGCTCCTTTTGAACTTCACATGTGTCAAAGCAGCCCAGCTGGGTACCAGAGAGCAAATGAGTCAATGATGCCCTGAATTTGTTGAGTGTACTAAGGGAGAGAAAAGTGAGCATGCACCACAATTTAACAAAGTGCGCCCTCTTAATCCCACGCTTCACTACCGTAACATAAGGCTACACCACATGAAATCTCTATGCAGCCTGGACGGAAGCAGTTTGTATGTCAAATGCATATAGGCCCCAACCTAGGATTATACAACAAGAGCAGGCGTGGCTAACGTAGATAAGGGATGGCTTAATTTGTGCAATCAAAATTTTGTGTGTGGCATGGTGTGCCGCCTGTCTAGTATTCTGCTGCATCGCATCCAGATATATGATGCAGCAAGAACATCATACCTGACATGCCAGGGTTGATGGCTTTGTCAAGATAGTTTGTTGCATAAGACAAAAGGCAGCAACTGGTCTTGTAAATAAGATTGGAAACTTTCACTTGAAGCGCGCTGACCCTTGATAGTTTTGCTTATGATTCAGCAAGCTCATCCCGAAATGTCCGGGTTGTTGGCTTCGACAGTGTTGTTAGTTGCATAAGGAAATTAGTAGCAACTGAGGCAACAACGTATGTTGGCGGCAACTTGTAGGCCGAGCCTGGTGGCTGGTAACACGAAAGGCATTAATGCAAAATTCCTTCCAAGGAGGTGCTTCCTTTCATGTCCCAGCCTTCCGTCGCGAGACCCATGCCGGCTAGAGAAAAGGCATACAAGTAATGAACGTGCATATCACACCGAGTGCACAACAAAAGCTACACTCTTCTGAGCACGCGTGACTCAGCACCCCGCGGGCGGTGCCCTACCTGTCTGAAGAACGTGTCAGAGCACAGCATGGGGTTTCCATCACTATAACAATGCTACCCTGTAGGGCTAGTCCGCTTAAATATGCTGCCATCAGGGTGCTTGGCGGGCACATGCCATTCCAGGAGGCGGACCGCTGAGACTACGAAATACATTTCAAAGTGTACACACCCAACACCTTCATTCCGACACCGGGACACAAACCCGGTTCCAGTGCTGCACCACCTGCAGCTTCGCCTAGCAGGACGCACTTACCTCAACACAGCAGCATTGCTGCCGGGCTGCCAACCTCATGCCGCCCTACTGTCCCTGCTCCCGAAAGAACCCAGGGATAGAAATTAAGTATGGGCGAAATTTGCGAATTCGCGGTACGTGAATTCATGCGAAAGTGAACTCGGGTTCTGCATAATCCGCGAATTTGTGCGAATTTGCGGATAATTTTTTTTGCGTGTTCGCGGGAAGCTTTGCGTTTCCGCAGGTGTTATGACCAGATTTTCAGACTAGATAGAACCAGCTCACAAGAGCAACACCAACCTGGCCAAAACATAACCACCTCCCTCCTCAGGACCCATCTATCCAGGCACCTGGGTACCTACCTGAGGATGGGGAACTCGCAATATACAAGCTCATATCATCAGAAACACCACTAAATCTATAGGGATTACTAGGAATACTCACTGATTACTAAGGACGTCCATGCCCTACACCACACTCATACCTCATAGTCTCGCGACCACATGGGTCCAGACTAATCTACCCTGGGGCAGTTCTGATTATTTACCATTACACACTGATCACCCTCAGTGCTCACTCGACACGCAATCCGGCGTGCCATACACACTGGGCTGCAGCCCCAGTGCTCTCTTTTTATCCGGTCCACAATCCGGCGGACCTACACATCAGGCTTCCACCTGATGCTCTCACTAACGCCACTTTCCCTAGAGGCGATCTCATTACACACCGTATCCTCACAGTGCTCTCTCAAGCCTCAATCATGTAGGTATACACACTGACCACAATCAGTGCTCTCACTAACGCCGCTACACAACGACGATCACTTTCCTATGAATACCTTCAGCTCTATCTCTCTCTATGTTGGGAAGTCTCTCTCACTATTCACTAAGGGTTCGCTACTACAATAATATTATGGGATGGCCGAATCACTTAGTGTCAATAATTCCCTAGCTCAAGGGCTCCTCTCTCTTCCTAATTATTCAGTGGCTACTTACCGGATCAGGGGCAGCATCTGTTCTGGCTGTAACACCTGACTAGAAGGAAAGGTTACCTGTGCTTTAAGAACAAGAGACACACACTGTATGCAAGAGTTATTACCTGATTTAAACGCTGTCTATCATAAGAACAACACATGCACACTAGTTCACTAAGAACTGGGGTATCTTTATTACAATAACAATAGAAAAGGATTCATATACAGATCTGCAGGGTCTCTATAACTAACAGGAACTTTAACACACCGCTGAAAGAAAAGGGATTAGACATATAACAGGGACAATGTTATCTGCGGGGTCTCTGTGACTAACAGGAACTGTAACACACCGCTGAAAGAAAAGGATTAGACATACAATATAAGGACAAGGTTAATATTTGAAAAGTAAGGAACAATGTCACCCTGGGAGTATGAAGTCTTGCTCTAGCTGTCATCTGGGCTTCTCTCTCGTCTGTGCCTTAGCTCGTCTTAGATTCTCTCCTGCACTCTTGGACACACATCTGCGCTGATCACTTTGCACTGGACTCCTCTCCCCCACGGACTCTCTCCACCTTCCAACTTCAGTCTAATGGTTTCTGCCGCTCTGATAATCATTCGTTCCACTAGCTTTTTCACTCTATCTGATTATTTCCATGCCAATGTCCAATTAACTCCAGCTGCTCCCACAGATTAATCCACGATATAACTTCAAGCTCTTGTAAAAGGCATTACTTCAGACTCCAGCTATTTACAACTCCTCCTGATAAGTAACTGCTTCTGACTGCTTCCTTCAGTTCCAGCTCACTGACTGTCTGTCTGTCTTCTCTCTGTTCCAAGCATCTTCTGTCTCTTCTCCTCCTGCAACTCCACTCCTCTCCTCTGCTCCAATTCAACATAAACTCTTTCTGATTCTCCACTCCTTCTGCAACTCCACTCCTCTCCTCTGCTTCAATCCAACTCCACTGCTTTCAGCTCAAACTCTTTCCGCTCCTCCAACTCAACTCAACTCAACTGACTCCGCCTCTGCACTTCACTATTATAGAATGCTGTTTCCTCATGGAAAGTTCCAGCCATCAGCCCGCCGCCCATCAGATCCCTGCACCACTCCGCGTCAAGGACACACGCCCAGCCGGCCGGCCTTTTGTTGTGTCTTCCACACAGAGAATAATACAGCCTACCGATAAGGGCTGGCCCAGACCGGTTCAATCCAAGTGGACAACAGCTTTAACTATAAACATTACCTTTCCCCTTCAAGCATCTTAGCTCTGCAGGGATAGAAAGCAAAATGGAGTCTCTCTAGTTCTGGGCCTTGTAGGCCTGAGAAGGATGAAATAACCCTTAGCTCTGTCAGAATACCTACACAAACCATACCAATGTGTAATATAAAGTCAGGACCACAGGATCCATCCTCTACTATAGGCAGGATAATGAAAGGACACATAACTATGTTAAAGCCAATAGGCAATAGATGGATTAGAGTCAAGAATAAGGGATCTATCATCATATAAAGCAGCTATCCTCTTCTAGGTCTGGAAGAAAGGGCTTAAAAGGGCCAACACAAGGTAAGAATACAGCCTATAGGTGTGAGCAAGCTTAAAGTCTTCATCACTCCAAAATAGAGCCAAAAAAACGGTCAAGACAGCAGGCCTCTTGCAGTGCACCAACGCGAAGTTACCCATGCAGTCGTACATGGGCGCGGCCATCTTGTTCGCGTTGCGTATTTCCGTTTTCGGGCGCCAGTTGCATGCTCGCGTTGTGCGCAGGGTGCGATTACGTGGTCGCGTGCGTTTTTGCGTGCTCGCGGGGGAAATATCGTGCAAACTTACCCAAGCGGTCCTCAATGGGCGCGGCCATCTTGTTTTTCATTCATTGCCATAGTTCTGGGCATGCTTTTTCAATCCTCCCCTAATCTTTGCAATCCTTTGTTTCTTTGAACTTTTTTTTATCTTTTTTGCTGATTATCTATCCCTCTCTTTTTCTACATCTATATTTTGTGTTTTTTTCTACTTTTGGTTACTTTAAACTACTTTTTTTAACTCTTTTCTTTTATTTACTTTTTCCCTATTCTTTCCTAGTTTTTTATTTAACTTTCCTGTCCAGGACCATGGCAAAGGGAGCCGGGAAGAACACCAAGGGGAAGGGTCCCTCACCCCGTACCCGGCTCCCATGCGGGCGCTTAAGGGGGGAGGCAGTAATAGCCCGGGAGATTTTCAGCGCGGTGAACTGTTTTTTTTCGTCCAGTGCCACCTCCCCAAGACCGTTGCGGCAGGCTCGATGCTGGGTACGGGCTCCGGGAGCGTCGCAAGCTATGTGGGAAGGTGTGCCGTGCCATGTATCCGGAGTCTGGGGTCCGGCGCACCTACAACCAGGTGACGCACCGGTGGTCCAACATCCTGGACTGGGAACACAACCTTCTCGACCTGCTTGGCGTGGAGTTTCCTGGGCTTGGTGAGTAGTAGTAGCTATTTAATCATTACTTTGTTTTCTCCTGCTCTGTGTTATTATGAAATTGCAAATATGTCTTTTTTCCGAAGAGCAAGAATGCTGCCGATTACATTGCAGGTAAATTATGTGTCAAAAGATTCTGTGATTGCAGGTGCTCGCCTGATCACTGGCGGTGTTACTATGCTTACTTGTTTTCAATTTTGTGCTCATTTGGCTTGGGTGATGATTATGTATCAAGGTACTTTACAGAACTGCGTAATGCTAGACATTAGAGACTCAAGTCCTTCCTTTATACTCCTGCCACTAAGAAGAGATAGTGGTGGTGATCATGACGGGCTGTGCCTGTCACTTCGCGTGCTGCGTAGTGCTGCCTGCCAGTCCTAGTAGAACCTTTTTGTAGTTGGTTTAGTGAGTTACATAACTTTCCAAGTAGACGGTCCGCGAATCCAGCAATACTATATCCTAGTAGGCCACATCAGATATGGGTCAATAACTTTAGTGCAATTGTTGTCTATTTTTCTGAAATAATAATTTTTTTTTTTTTAATTATTGATGGGGTTGACAACAATCATCCATGAATGTGTCTTTCTTTCATGTTGTACATCAGCTCCCCCCAGGGGCAAGGGGACACAGGAGGAGATAGCGGTGCTGGCAGAGCAGGGCCAACAGAAGGAAGGCCAGGATCGGTCCGGCGAGGGTTTCTCTGCTGGCCCTAGTAAGTTTTCCTGTTATATTAATAATCATACTTCCCTATCTTTTACACCACCTGTTTTTTTCCAAACGTTCCTCATTCTATTTTTTCCTAAATCGTCTTTGATCTTCTTGTAGATTGTTTCTAAATTCTTATCCTGCCTCTAGTATGACTCCCTGTGGTACTACTAGATTATTATTAGTCTGTCGTGTAGCTAACTAAGCTTGCACAGTTGGCAAAAGGTGTTAAACAAAACTCCTATTCTATTCAGCAATAGCTCTATGCACTGAGTGCAGTCCTCTGGGTTGTCCATAATGTCTATTGAAGTCTTCTAAATGTTTATGCTTTGACAATTCCCAACAATAAAATGTCAATGGCCACCAAGAATAAGATACTAGTTTACTTTTTGATTGGATAGGAGGACAATCCATACTACTAGTGTTGCAGGGACTATTCTGCACTAACTGAACTATGGACAAGAAATAGGGCATTGGTTATAAATTATAATAGGCGCAGTTAGACTTTCCACATACCTCAGTTATAACAGAAGTTGAACCCCAAATCTCCTTACTGACTAGCTAGTGTGTCAGAGTCATTATTTAGCTCCCGAATGCAGTGATGATTGATCCCCAATGATTATACAACCCAGGACATAAGACTACTGAGTCAGAGTCCCGACCTCTCTGAGCCACGGATTGCAAACCCTTTCGCTCACTCACTCATGACCAAAAACCACAGAGTCTATGTAAGTTTTAAAGCTTTATTAAAAGTAAGAACATTTATTAAAATCAAATTCATCATATAAGATAAACGGTGAAGGATTCAAAACTGAAAAGTGGCTGATTTCAAACATTAATTGTGGGAGAGCCCTCACCTGGTTGGAACTTCAAGTCTTCTTTGTGTGGATGAATCTTTGCTGACTCCGTCTAAGTAATGATGTTCTGATCTTGCTCTTGTTCTTAGAAGGGAAGCTTCTGTCTGTTATGAGAAAAATGGTGCGTGTTAAAAAGCAAGCATTCATCAGTTGTGCCAAAAAGTGTAGCAAGACATGTTACATATTTAAGCATAAATAAAAAACACCCTTCCCTGAAGAATGGGAAATTTGTAGTTTAGAGACTAGAGAGTCACAAATTATTAAATTTGTTTATGTAGTACTAGTAACATTTTTTCATTCCTAGGCAAAATAGGGAGTGGTGTGTATGGCATCCAAGAATATGAAATGTATTTTCTAGGCGGAACATCGGCACAGCCATCCACCAGTGCCGGGGCCAGCGCGGATGTGGGCACTCCTGGGGCGGAGGCGGTGCAACAGCCGTCGGGAACTGCTGTGGGGTATGCCACAGGAGTGGTGGGCAGTGGTACGCTCTTATATTCCTTCCTTATTGAGATTGCAGACTGCAGAGTGTGCTCTCTGCACGGGTGTATATGTTGTACAGTACAAGTACACTTTACTGTTAAGAAGACTTACAAATTTAGAACTAAGTTTTTGTCAACCAGGTAGAAGACATTCACCCTTGACTTCGCATTAGCAATAGCATTAGCGGCGGTAGTTGACGAGTAACCAATGGCCTCCTCTAAATTTGACTTCAACTCAGCTGTGAAAGTTTTATTGAGAAGCCAAGTCAGATCTGAGATGAACTTGATGGATGGGATGAACGAAAAGGGAAAGAAGGTTGTAAGGAAGGACGAGCGAGTTAAAAGTAATGACTGGCAAAGAATGATACGTGTTTTTGAATGCTGTCCGAGGTGACTAGTAATATGATGCATGGCCGGTTGAAGGCTGAAGCAAGGATGGGTGGAAGGAGAAAGGGAAGTGGACTGCCTGGGTGGGTGAAACAGAAACTGTATGTGTGCACAATATATCCTTTGGTTCTAATTCAAATGAAAACAAGCACGGAAGCATGGCTGGCGGTTTCCAAAATAAAATAAAAAGGTTGTTTTTCCGTGAGAATAACTAAGGTTTGTCCAGTTGAGACATTAAGAAGAATGATTGACATTTACTTTGAATGGATGGATGCCTGGATCATGGTACTATCTTACTCATAGATAGCATAGGTGTATGTAGACAGAGTACACGGTCACTGGATGAAGTAAGTGTTACTTTGAAGAGCATGTAACACCCCACCCGCATGTCCGTTCCAGTGTAGCAAAGGCGAGGAAAAGAAGTTGTAATTTTTCAGAATACTGCCATGACTAGTAACAGTAGTTTGCAAGCACAGCCTACATCCTGCGATTACGGGGGCCACTCACTACCTCTGTTAATCATTTTATTACAACTCTGTCATTCATGTGTGGGCTATCAGTGTTCACTCAATAAAAAATGAAAGCACCTAAAGTCATCCCATATGTAAGCAAATATCCTGTGAAGGGATAGATAATCATAAATGTATTTATCTTATTCATTTTCTTTTTCTAGTAGTCTTTGGCACTCCAGGGTGAAAGTTACATTAACGAAGCAGTAGCCCTTGTAACAAAGTATGGCCAGTGCCACCCGTAATAGAAAGTAAGAGCTTCACCACCTGCATGCACTAGAGTGGTACAGTAACGCAAGTCTGTGTCATCATGGCTTGCGTCTGTTTTACTCGGGTTCAAGTTGACTGCGCTGGCATTATGCCGGCTTCCAGAAGTTTACGTACCAATTTCGCTTAAACAAGAGAGAAGAAGAAGAAGAAGACTGGTGTACTGTCTGAGTCTAATGTAGTGAGTCCATATAGTGCTAGTAGAATTGATTACTGAAACTCCCACTAATGTTAGAGCAGAGGACGACGAAGTGGGAGGTTAGATAGATACAGGCCACAAATGTTATGTACTGTACTTGCAAGTTGCTAATGCTACTGTGACACAACTTTCTGCTGAATTATTTTGTGTTAATCTTAAAGAGCATTGGTTACAGTATGTTTTTCTTTCTTCATATAGATGCTCCTTCCATACCAACACGGAAGGAGCTGGTTAGACGGGCCAGGCAAAAAAAGCTGGAGGCGATTGTCACCGAATATCGGCGGCTGATGGCCCAGGAGGAGGAGGACACGCAGTCTCAGTCCACAACATCCACCATGACAGCTGCATCCTCCTCCGCGCACCCTGGGTCAGCCAGTCAGCGCAAGCCTCCAGCGGTACGGAGCCGTGGTACCGCAGCCACCCGCCACCGCCAAGCAGCCAAAAAATCAGCTGCCTCCCCACAGCAGGTGCAAGGCACTCATCCACCGCCTAACCCTCAGGGTGTCCAAGAGATGGAGAGAGTTAAAACCCTGCTCAAGAACCTCTGCAGGGAGCAACGGGACCACCTGGCCAAAGGACACGCCTGCGGCAGTAGAGGAGGAGAGACTGTCTCTTGCCCCTTTTTTAAAGACTTTTGGGGGGGGGGGTGGGAATTGGGAGTTGGGTTTTTTGGACTTTGGGGACTTTTTATTTCACAGACATTCTTTGGGGTTAGGGAGGTGGGTGGGTCGGGTCTTGCGGGATCGTTTATTTTTGTTAGGGATGCGGGGGGGGTTAACTGTACCTTTGTTTTCCTGAAACTTAACTGGCTGCTTGATTCAAATTGTCTAAGTAATCGCCTAAATGTTTGTAAGTGCCACTCACAGAGTTAGTGAATTAAATGTCCTACTACTTTACTAGTACTACCGTCAGTCTCTCCTCTCTCCTCCTACTCCATTATTCTTCCTCCCCCCAAACGCTTATCTTACCTGTGTTTCATTTTTGAGAATAGGGCTAGGCACAGGGCTGGCTGCATGGCAAATGGCGATTAAGGTTGGGAATCCTGGGTGGATGAAATGGCATCGTTGTGGTGGTAGTAGTGGTGGTACACAGTGGCAGTAGCAGCATATGAAAAAAAAGAAAATGAAACCTTGAGTGGCCTGAGCGGAGCATTAGAACAGTACGATAGATAGCACAGTACACAAGAACAGTGCCATAATTTAGCCTAACAAATGCTAAAGAATTCAAAGTATAACTACTAGTTGTGTGGAGTTTGGCTTTGGCTACTACAAGAAAGAGTACTGAAGGTGAAGGACACAGCAGCATAATCATTCGCCACGTGTAGGAGGAGGATGTTCTTGATGATCAATCCAGTTGATGGCGCCCATGAAAATCAGATTTGATTTGCAAATAGTCAAGGGTCTGTGTCAAGCTGAGTAAGAATATATCCTCAGATTCTTTCACCAGCCTTGAAATTGATTTTCTGTTGCTTTGACCTTATCCTCCCCAGCAAGTGTGTGAATTATTGTTGTCATTTAGTCTCACCTCAATGAAAACCACACAGCCCGGAGAAGAGGGTTAGGGTTCGAAAATTGCATGGGAATGGGTTTTTTTGGGAAAGTTTTGTGGAGAGAGGAAAAAAAAACTCAGCATGGACAAACAACAAATGAAGATAAACAAATCTTTGTATACGAAGATATCCATAAATCTTTCAAGGGACATAAAGGAAGTGCATGCACTACTGTATGCATGAAGTTGATTGCTAAATGGATGGTTAGGTTACTTAAACTAAGTAGTAATTTCTACAACTTATTAACTATAAAGAAACAATGTGACAGCACTGGGCTGCAGTAATTACACACTTTCACTTGACTATCTGCCATTAGAGAGAATAAACAACACTTAGTACATGAAATTAGTTTTAAAAATAGCAAAGAAAAACGTATACAATGGCTGGAGGGATGAATTTGAAGCAGATAGCAAACAGATGTACAGAGTCACACTCATAGAAGTTTTTTTTAAACCTTTATTTGCAATAAGAAGTGGAAGACAAGCAAGAGATCATCAGTGACGTACATACAAAGCATACAAGGATTCAGATGTAGTGTAGTGCAGCGGCATACATGAAATGTCCAGGTGCCATGTCCAGAAGGGGGAGCATAGCGGGCAGAAATGAAGTCATGTTAACAGCAGTGGCATGTGACGTTACACATCAGTACAGAGCATACAAACACATCAATAATGCGAATAACAAACATATACCTCTCCAGGGAGGAGAGCAGCGGCAGGACCGTGGGTGTGTACTCACAGTTCAGCAGTCCCAGAGGTAAGGCATCATAAGCAGCACCACAAGGGAGAGGGCCTGAAATCCCCGCTCCCCCGCCGACGAACATATAGTATACCCCATACATCTAAATAAGCAGTAGTGCAAATAGACAGACCCTCCCATCGTGTAAACTGGGCATGTGGCAAATAAATGTGTAATTCCAACAAATGAAACCCCATTAACCCACCCCAACCCGTTCCGCACTATCCGAATCAGAATCCTGCACAGCCCTGGTGAGGAGGTGCACCTGCAGTGGGCTCCAAAAGTCTCTGGGCCTACAGAGCACAGGCATCATTTCTGCGTTAACATTATATTGGTCCTGACAATAAAGGATATCTTTCAACCAGTCCTCGAACTGGGGTACTCTGCCCCTTCCCCAGCAACAGGCCACACGCCTCTTTGCCAGCAGCAGAGCAACATCCACAAACCTACGATATAACGCTGGCACCTCCTTGGTATAACCCAACAACAGGACCATAGGGTCGAGTGTCACCCCATTGTCGGTCATAACCTGAAGAGCATCATGGACTTGCACCCAGTACTCCGAAACAACCCCACACTCCCACGCCAAATGAAGAAAATCGGCACCTGGCATATGACAACGAGCACATCTATCATTCTCCGCTAGCCGGAACCTGAGTTTCCTAGCCGGAGTGTAGTAAAAACGCTGTATGAATTTGTAGTGTATGATCTTTAGGCGGGAGCTAGAGGAGATGTTGGCGGTCACACCACAACAATACTTCCACTGGTCATCAGAGATGGAATTTCCAAGCTCAGCATCCCACTGGGCCCGCGCCCGCCCAGGCGAGGCAGCTCGTTGTTTCCTGATGGCACCATACAACTTAGACACCAAGTGACGTCCATCAGAAAGTAACAGCACGTGAAGCGGTAGGGTCACACCCGGCTCCCCGGGGAACTCAGGTAACAGCGACCTCAGGCCTTGTCGTAGCCGGACATAATAAAACATTTCAAGCGGGGAGTATGCCCCACCCCCAAAGAATTGCTCCAGGGTACGGAAGGAACCCTCACGAAACAGGTCACCCCAGGTAAGTATTGCAAGATGCCCGCACAGGAGCTGGGACCCAGTTTCTTGCAGAAGAGACAGAGCAGGGTGATATATCAGAGGCAACGCAGGCGAGTAGAGAAAATCAACATCCAGAGTCTTTGCGATACGCTTCCAGGCATCAACAGTGCAGGTAACCGTCGTTTGGTGTGTGTCAATATCCCCAACATTACCCAGGACCATGCCCTCCAATGGGAGAGGATGAGCAACCCACTGTTCAGCGGCCACCTGAGGCATAAACGGCGTGATGCGCATCCAGTGGTAGGCGTAGTGCGCTTGGGCGCTGACATAATATAATTCGAAATCGGGGACGTCGAAGCCCCCATTGACATAAGGCAGCGTCAGCGTAGACCACGCCACTCGTGGCTGTTTGCCCCCCCAGAATAGCCGAAGCAACTCTGAGCGGAGACGTGTGAAAAAATAAGCCCCAGGATGATACGGAATGTTTTGAAACAAATAGAGGAAGCGGGGCAACACCACCATTTTAATGAGAGAGGCTCTACCCGCCATAGACAATGGTAAAGACATCCACCTCGTTATGCTATCTGCTAACTTAGTTATAGCCACACCGTAATTAAGCCGTAGCGTCTCCTCTTTGAGCAACGACACAACAATACCCAGATACCACAGCTCCGAGTCACACCACTCCAGGGGGTAGTCAAGTGGGAAACGATGAACCGCTGCAGTGAGTGGAAAGAATTGGGATTTCTGCCAATTGATATGGACTCCAGATATACCGCCAAAGACAACAAACTCACGCAGTATCGCGTTAAGATTCAACTGCGGATCCTTCACATAAAGGGTAACATCATCAGCATACAGGGATATGCCAATCTGCCGCTGAAGGCAATTAAACGCACTCTGTTGATGCAATTGTCGAACCCTACATGCAAGAGGTTCTATAGCAATGGCAAACAGGAGGGGAGAGAGTGGACACCCCTGCCTGGTCCCTCTCGTGATCGGGAAAGGGGAGGACAACACACCATTCACAACCACTCTGGCCATAGGGTCAGTGTAAAGTAATTTAACCCATGATATAAATATTCTGGGAAAGCCCATCCTGCACAGAACGTCTATCAAATAACCCCATTCCACCGAGTCAAACGCTTTCGTCGCGTCTAGAAAAATAGCAGCCACTGGGAGCTCTGGAGCTATGGTTGGAATCAAGGAGAATAATGTTCGAAGATTATGGGACGTCGCCCGACCAGGCACAAACCCTGACTGGTCAGGTAGCACTATAACGGGCATAAGCTCAGAGAGACGCGTTGCCAATACCTTAGCCAGAATTTTGACATCGCAGTTGAGCATTGAAAGAGGCCTATAGGAACCCACGTCAAGGGGATCTTTTCCAGGTTTGAGCAAAGAGGTGATAGCGACTTCCCTCATAGACCCTGGTAGGTGCCCTACCTCAAGGGATTCCTCGAATACCTCCCGCAGCACCGGAGCCATAATATCCACGTAACATTTATAAAATTCGGCAGGGAGACCATCGAGGCCTGTAGCCTTGCCATTATTAAGAGACATGATGGCACTCCTGATTTCATCAACCTCCAGGGGCCTACCCAGAAAAGCCCTATGATCGTCAGAGAGCCAGCAAAGCGACAGCTCATCTAAAAACCCCCCATATCTCACATCTCCTGAGTGCTGGGAAGTGTATAAGTGTGCGTAGTGTTGCAGAAACGTGTCCTGAATAGTTGTCGTGTCTGTACAGCGCGTACCATCAGCCAAGACCAGTTCCAAGACATCCGAACTATGCCTCTGGTGTCTCGTAAGAGCAGCAAGCACCTTCCCCGGTCTTTCACCTTCACAATACCTTCTAGCCACCCAGTATTTCCCCCTATGCTTCGCTTCCCTGGCCGCTTCTTCCTCGTACTCCGAAAGTTTACCTCTAAATTGGTGCATGAGACACTCATAGAAGTTCACAAAAATAACATTATTTAAAAGATAAGGAGAAGTGAAGAGGATACTGTAACTGTATGTTGTAGTTGTCCTGTTGAATTTGGGAAGTTACGTGCATCCAGCCATTCCTCTTATTCACGGTACTCCTCCATTCCATCTGAAGCTTCGTTGATCAATCTTGGTGACCAGACACACTGTCCACTGCCTGCCTGGCGGATGCGGAATTGCGGATCGCTAATGGTAAGACTGAGTTAATAGTTTTTCCAATCGCACAGGATAAAAGCCGGCCTGTAATTGTTGATGGAAAAACAGAAAGTGATATTAAAACACCACGGAGAAAAAAATATAAGGTAAGCTGTGTAGTGCAAAAATAACACTTTCAGTTTCACAGAGGCGACAGTATAACATACAAGCATAATTTCAAAAGTGCGTACTCTGAGTCTCCTTTTCAAGGATAGTAATTAGTAAGTATGGGTGAATTGTGCGGATCTGCGGTCTGCTAATTTGTGCGAAATCGCAAAAAAAATGTGTGGATTTTCCCGCAAACTCGCAGATTTTTTTGCGATTTGCATAACTATAACTGGAGTACTTTCTACTGACTAATCCAGTAAGTGATACCTCGTTGGGTAAATGTATAGTGCTTTTCCTACACTGCAGCTGCGTAAAGTGCCAGAAGAGTTGTCTCCAGTGACATCTGCAATAACGCATTACCGGCAATGTTAGCCTAAGGGCCAAAATGCACCTTAGAAACAGGGCCAAATCACCTTTCCCCTCAACTTGCAGACAAACTACTATTTTTCCCCTAAACGAGACCTTCACACCGTGCCTTCCAAACCCCTAAAACCACTCCCAAAAATCTAGAACACCCCGAAATAGCCCCCCAAAAACATGCAATACTTCTACCTTGCAAGCCGCCAATGTAAGCCAATGGCAAAAATGCACCTCAGAAACAGGGCCTAATTCCCCTTTCCCCTCAACCTACGACCAAACTGCTCTTTTGACACAAAATTAGGCCTTCCCAGCAGTGCTGCCAGACCCCTAAACCCACTCCCAAAATTCTAGAACACCCCACATTGCCCTCCCAAAAATGTGCATTGCCGTGACCTCGCAGAGGCTTACATTAAAATCGTGCCAAAACGCACTCTGAAACTAGTCCCAAAACACCCCTTTTCCACCATGGATTTTTTTCAAACCACTTGCAATCAAAATTAGACCTTCCCAGCAGTGCTCCCAGACCCCTAAACCCACTCCCAAAAATCTAGAACACCCCCAAATGGCCCCCCAAAAACATGCAATACAGCTACCTTGCAGGCCCCAATGTAAGCCAATAACAAAAATGCACTTCAGAAACAGGGCCTAATTCCCCTTTCCCCTCAACCTACGACCAAACTGCTCTTTTGACACAAAATTAGACCTTCCCAGCAGTGCTCCCAGACCCCTAAACCCACTCCCAAAAATCTAGAACACCCCACATTACCCTCCCAGAAACGTGCATTACCGTGACCTCGCAGAGGCCTACGTTAAAATCGTGTCAAAACGCACTCTGAAATTAGGTCCAAAACACCCCTCTTCCACCATGGATTTTCTTCAAACCACTTGCAATCAAAATTAGACCTTCCCAGCAGTGCTCATAGACCCCTAAACCCACTCCCACAAATCTAGAAAACCCCACATTGCCCTCCCAGAAACGTGCATTACCGTGACCTTGCAGAGGCCTAAGTTAAAATCGTGCCAAAACGCACTCTGAAACTAGGCCCAAAACACCCCTTTTCCACCATGGATTTTCTTCAAACCACTTGCAATCAAGATTAGACTTTCCCAGCAGTACTCCCAGACCCCTAAACCCACTCCATAAAATCTAGCACACCCCCAAATAGCCCCCCCAAAACATGCAATACTGCTACCTTGCAGGCCGCCAATGTAAGCCAATGGCAAAAATGCTCCTCAGAAACAGGTCCTAATTCCCCTTTCCCCTCAACCTACGACCAAACTGCTCTTTTGACACAAAATTAGACCTTCCCAGCAGTGCTCCCAGACCCCTAAACCCACTCCCAAAAATCTAGAACACCCCACATTAGCCTCCCACAAACGTGCATTACAGTGACCTCGCAGAGGCCTAAGTTAAAATCGTGCCAAAAAACACTCCTAAACTAGGCCCAAAACACCCCTTTGCCACCATGGATTTTCTTCAAACCACTTGCAATTTATTTATTGAAGTTTTGTATAGCGCTAGCTGGACCCGACTGCTCTTTTCACACAAAATTAGACCTTCCCAGCAGTGCTCGCAGACCCTTAAACCCACCCTCAAATATCTAGAACACCCCCATATAGCCCCCCAAAAACATGCAATACTGCTACCTTGCAGGCGGCGAATGTAAGCCAATGGCAAAAATGCACCTCAGAAACAGGGCCTAATTCCCCTTTCCCCTCAGCCTATGACCAAACTGCTCTTTTGACCCAATATTAGACCTTCCCAGCAGTGCTCCAGACCCCTAAACCCACTCCCAAACATCTAGAACACCCCACATTACCCTCCCAAAAACGTGCATTACCGTGACCTCGCAGAGGCCTAAGTTAAAATCGTGCCAAAACGCACTCTGAAACTAGGCCCAAAACACCCCTTTTCCACCATGGATTTGCTTCAAACCAATTGCAATTTATTTATTGAAGTTTTGTATAGCGCTAGCTGGACCCGACTGCTCTTTTCACACAAAATTAGACCTTCCCAGCAGTGCTCCCAGACCCCTAAACCCACTCCCAAAAATCTAGAACACCCCACATTAGCCTCCCACAAACGTGCATTACAGTGACCTCGCAGAGGCCTAAGTTAAAATCGTGCCAAGAAAACTCTGAAACTAGGCCCAAAACACCCCTTTGCCACCATGGATTTTCTTCAACTCACTTGCAATCAAAATTAGACCTTCCCAGCAGTGCTCCCAGACCCCTAAACCCACTCCCAAAAATCTAGAACACCCCCAAATAGCCCCCCAAAAACATGCAATACTGCTACCTTGCAGGCGGCGAATGTAAGCCAATGGCAAAAATGCACCTCAGAAACAGGGCCTAATTCCTCTTTCCCCTCAACCTACAATCAAACTGCTCTTTTGAAGCACAATTGGACCTTCTCAGCAGTGCTCCCAGACCCCTAAACCCACTCCCAAAAATCTAGAACACCCCACATTACCCTCCTAAAAACGTGCATTACTGTGACCTCGCAGAGGCCTACGTTAACATCGTGCCAAAACGCACTCTGAAACTAGGCCCAAAACACCCCTTTTCCACCATGGATTTTCTTCAAACCACTTGCAATCAAAATTAGAGCTTCCCAGCAGTGCTCCCAGGCCCTAAACCCACTCCCAAAAATCTAGAACACCACACATCATCCTCCTAAAAACGTGCATTACCGTGACCTTGCAGAGGCCTAAGTTAAAATCGTGCCAAAACGCACTCTGAAATTAGGCCCAAAACACCCCTCTTCCACCATGGATTTTCTTCAAACCACTTGCAATCAAAATTAGACCTTCCCAGCAGTGCTCCCAGACCCCTAAACCCTCTCCAAAAAATCTAGCACACCCCCAAATAGCCCCCCAAAAACATGCAATACTGCTACCTTGCAGGCCGCCAATGTAAGCCAATGGCAAAAATGCACCTCAGAAACAGGTATTAATTCCCCTTTCACCTCAACCTACAACCAAACTGCTCTTTTGAAACAAAATTAGACCTTCCCAGCAGTGCTCCCAGACCCCTAAACCCACTCCCAAACCTCCCGAACACCCTACATTACCCTCCCAAAAACGTGCATTACCGTGACCTCGCAGAGGCCTAAGTTAAAATCGTGCCATAACGCACTCTGAAACTAGGCCCAAAACACCCCTTTTCCACCATGGATTTACTTCAACCCACTTGCAATTTATTTATTGAAGTTTTGTATAGCGCTAGCTGGACCCGAGGGTACCAGAGA
Source organism: Lissotriton vulgaris (assembly GCF_964263255.1). Lineage (NCBI taxonomy): Eukaryota > Metazoa > Chordata > Amphibia > Caudata > Salamandridae > Lissotriton > Lissotriton vulgaris. Next base: position 1,980,220,642 of record NC_141687.1, on the reverse strand, counting down.
GCTTCACAACAAATACAAATAAGCATCAAAAAGACAGTGAGGACGGAAAACAGGGCAGGGAGCACAGGGGGGAAGTTAAAAGTCTGTACAATAACAACATGAGCGCACTTCAGGGCGGAGATCAAAATGAGACCTTCCCAGCAGTGCTCCCAGACCCCTAAACCCACTCCCAAAAATCTAGAACACCCCCAAATAGCCCCCCAAAAACATGCAATACTGCACCTTGCAGGCCGCCAATGTAAGCCAATGGCAAAAATGCACCTCAGAAACAGGGCCTAATTACCCATTCCCCTCAACCTACGACCAAACTGCTCTTTTGACACAAAATTAGACCTTCCCAGCAGTGCTCCCAGACCCCTAAACCCACTCCCAAAAATCTAGAACACCCCACATTAGCCTCCCACAAACGTGCATTACAGTGACCTAGCAGAGGCCTAAGTTAAAATCGTGCCAAAACGCACTCTGAAACTAGGCCCAAAACACCCCTTTTCCACCATGGATTTTCTTAAAACCACTTGCAATCAAAACTAGATATTCCCAACTCTCATCCCAGCTAAGCAAATCCTCTAAGAACCACCTACAACACACTCCAATCGCACCCTAAAAACACGCAATAATTGAACATTAACATGGGCGCCTATGGCAACGGTTTCCCTTCCGCGACTTAGCCTAAACACACCCTTCCCATCAATCGATTCCTCCCAAATTTCCTGCACAACCACCAATTCCCCCTCCTTACCACTCCCAGAAGCCCCGTTCCCCTAGCTTCACTGGAACACCCCAAACACACTTTCTCCTTGCGCCCCCAAACCGCCCATTGGATAACATGGCAAATCGCGCCTTGACAAAAAATTGCTGTTTTCAGCACTTCCACTACTTTGATCCTCTTGAAACTGACCAGGACACTTGTTCCAGCGATTCCCAAGAATCTCAGCAAGGCAGAACAAAATCGATCCACTGGAAGGTGTAGGACTTTTCACCCAAACATGCCCGCCCCAAAACACCAAAAAAAGGACAAAATTCGGCCAATTCTGGACCAAAAAATGCCAAACCCCCCTTAAACCTTGCCAACATCATTATGAATGAGCCTGCATCGGGCCCTGAGCCCTAGTCTCCGGGAAACCTACCAAAGTCAACCCAAAAAGCCTAGTAAACCGCACTGAACCCCCAAAACAGCCCTAAACCCAAAAAAACACCCAAATTCCCTCAAACCTAGCCCTCAACCCTACACTGAGCTGGCCTAAAAAAAATATCCACCCACTCGCGAATTTACGAATTTTCGTCAGTTTCGCGAGATTCCGCGAGCAGAACGGATTTTTGGCCCATGCTTGCAGCAGGGCAATGCAGACAGTCAAGGCAGGCACCACTGAGTGAAGCAACCTGATGCAGCATACCTAGGCTCTTTGCCACAGACAGACAAAGAATATCTAATCGTATGCAGCAAGCCACATAGCCCCAATTTTACATGAACTGCTGTCTGGACTCTGCCTGGCATAACAACACTACACTGCCTCGACCACTCCATACCACGACTAGACAGACATGTAGTTCTGCTGTAGTAGTTGTTGTAGACTGGTTTACTTGTTTGCCACTCACGAGTTGGCCATAGTTCTTCCGTAAACCAACTATGATGATCCATCCATCCCAGTGAGTGACTGTAAAGAAAAAAGATATATTATTTAACTTTGATCATCAACACTCATCATCAATCATCATGGTATATTGGCAGTGAGTCCAAGGACATTTTGCATATTGGAAAATGCAACGTAGTGGCCCCTTCAGTTGAAGTACAATTTGAATTAAACACGGTAAAAAAAAGCAGAGTAGACGTGAGTTACATTTAGTGTGTAAAAGATTAAATAATAACAGACGACATAAGATTCATTTCATGAACAACAAACAAACAGCTATTGCTTTCGTCAGAGCCAGACAGCCATTGCTGTCCACTGCATGCCATCTTCTCATCATTCGCATCTTCTTCTGAAAGTAAAGGACCACTGTAGTGTAGTTCCTAGTTTCCCACTAGGCCCTGCGCATTGGAATAACATAAACAGTAGTATCGACGTGGAACTGCTTATATTCCAGGCCTCCACTGACTATGCTAAACTTAATTGGGTTGTGTTACCAACTAGCTCAGAGGTCACTGGAAACTTTCTTCTCTGCATAGGAAGTGATCAGCTTCCTTGGCACAGACAAGAAGGGATTCAGCTTTCCAACAACCGTGCAACATGACAACTTTGCTCCTCAGATCAAGAGTCGATCTCTAGGGTCGTGTGAAACAATAGACATAGATTTCACTCAGTCAGTCTAGTGCAGTTTACTTTCACAGTATGTAGAGAATAGAGAGACGGGCGTGTATCAATAAAGGTTAACATTTATTGAACAGTCTTTCTCCTCGTACAAGAGAAATGTATTGCCACAATTGCAATAACTGTTATTATGAAAAGTACGTACAGTAAGATAAGTATTGCGAAATAGAACTGTAAAAGCATTGATATGGTTTCTTAGCCATACAATGGTTTAAAAGTAATAAAACATATATACAGTCATATATACATTAGGCTAACATACTCAACTGGTGCTTCTAACTAAGCCTACCCCAGTGTGCCTGACCTAAGCCTAACACGTGAGAAGGGGGAGTAAGTAAGTAGCTTAAGTTAAGTTGGTTTTGCCAAGGTTTGTTTCAAGAATTCTCGTCTAAGGGTTTAGTCAACACCATACCTCTGAATAGAATGATGGAGGATTGGTATCTCCTTCAGGGGTCTCTCTCGATATCCCAGTCACCTGCGAGGGTAAACTGGAAGCGCCGGGACTGGATTTCTCTGCACGAGAAAGGCAGCGGCTTCTCTCAGCGCGTCGAGGAAGGAGGGGTGACAGCGTCTGCGGGCAGCTGGGCTGGATGTCTTCGCAGAGGACGGCTGCACGGCTCCTCAAGCGTACTGCACCATAGGTCGCGCTGTAGCGGCGATAATGGTAATCAGCAGCTTCACCACCACAGGATAGCAGGCTGCAGCGACAGAGTGCTAGTTTTTACCAACACGGGGTCATGCAGGCAGCTGGCATCAGCAACATGTTCGCTCATTGCTTAAGGCAACGTTGGTAATATTTATACCTGACAGGTGCCGGGTTTGACGCAAGTTTGCTGGACATAAGACGTCAATTAAAGATGTCACTAGGAAGTGATAGTTATCAGTTGCTCATTAGAGTTCCATTACTAATCAAAACATAGCAAGCGGGGATTTCCAGGTTTGCTAAGTTTTTATCTTGTTGAAGAACTCGGAGTGTTATCTAGGAATATCAGATAGTGACTGCTGCTCTGTCATTGCACTAATTGGTCGCAAAGGAAGTAGCAGAGAGTCATGCTGGAATGTGGCTCTGTGGCTCTGCTCGTGTGAGGCCAGAGATGACTTTACAGAAAATCGCACTTGAACGGTTATGCCAATATAGGGAATAAATGGATTTATAGCCGAATAGGGGCATAAGGTCACAGTATCGATCAGGAACCTAGATAAGCACATGACACCCACTCCACGAATTCATGTCCATCAAAATTACTAAAACTAAGCAATTAGATGCATGTGTAACATGGTGTAACATAGCCCACCCCAAAATACATAAATGCATTCGAAATAGGCGTACTTGTAATACATGTAATTTAGGTACTGTACGTAGTTTTAAAAGCATAGTAATCATTCAAAAATTATTGCATATGAAATCAATGAACGATTATGCATAAAGAATTACACATGAAGTATCTCTGACAGAAGAAATGCGAGATAAATCATCACATAAAAATGCATTGTAATAATATGTGTGCTAGAGGCTGGTGTTATGTTGTTATGTCTCTAGATGTGTTTTTAGAAATAGAAGTGTGAAGCTTCTGTTCTCTAAGAATAGTTTTTACGTTAAGCAAAGAATTGTTCGTGCCAAAAGGAGAGGGTCAATATTTTTTTAAAAATTGTCCAATTCAAAGAAAAAATCAGTTTACCAAAGCTCCTGGCAGTTTTATGTTGATCAAAACTGAAGGCCGAATTCAGAGTTCATGGGAACGCCGTGTGTCGGAAAGCTATTCAAAAGTTATTGTTTCTCTGTTGGTGAGAACATCGTATCAGACAGGCTCGCAAAGAATTGGTCTACAAAATCAGGTGATAGTTCAACCAAATTAGATAGCGCTGTAACTTGGCAGGTGTGAGAATGATTGCTGTCATCGAAGACAGGACCAGCCCTGCTCACAGAACGTTGTACCTGGATGATGTTGCTTTTGTCACTCGCTCCACTGTTACCACTTGGCTGTAGTACAGGAGTCTCCACGAATGCCGTCATCAGGATTGGTAGCCGCTGGGGACAACACAATGCGTGAGCCGTTATTGGACTTAGCAAAGTATCGACGTCCATTGGTACTGCTGATGGAAGTGAAAGACAGATGTCCAACACGCATTCCTCGCCGCAAAGCATACACCGTAGCACAGGTAAAATGCAATTTTGCCATATCGGTCTGAATGAAAGGAACCAGGTCATGTTTAGATCTCTTAGCCTGGCCAATCCGAGGAGGTTAGTTATCCTTTCCCTGTAGCGCATTGCTAGGATTGTCTCTTCCATTCCCATGGGAGCTATGTCTGAGCCGAGGCTTGCCATAACGTAGCAGAAGGGTCAAAAATAGAATCCCTGCGATGAGTCCAAAAAATAGTGGAATACCACCAAAGATGGAGTGCACAAAATTAGGAAAGATTCCCAAAATTGCCTGGAAGGGTGTTAGCAGTCCCGTAAAGACTGTCTTAAATATGCCTGGGATGCTTGTAGCACTAGACATGTTAAGGAGTTGGTCGAGCATTTGTACGAAATGCACGGGGCAATTTGTTGATAAAAGGTTATGGACCTCAGTAGCCGTCCTTGCGACTAGAAGATCATACGTCTCTTTAGATGACGTTATAGGCACTGTTGTCTGTAAAAGCACAGATTTCATTTTGCTTAATGTATCAATTCGTATAGAATAGAGATTCAGACGAGGCCAGAGGGGAGTCACTAAGTCTGGAGGCCCGCTCGGGAACAATGCTTGCATGCAACATTTGACCATGGACGTTACTTGTACTAGATAACTTTTTCCGGGCGCGAGGCCACAGCACCTGTGATCCGTTCTTAGAATGTAACTCCCGTTTGCGAGTTGCATAAAGAAGGGCTCTATCTGAGTTGCAGGTGTGACTAGCTGGTGGCATGAAAGGTTGTTTGAATTGCCATCACATGCTCCGTGTAAATTAATACCCTGACACAAAAGTATACCGCTTAGTGAGTGTTTACAATTTTCACCACTAAGAAATACATTTTTGTCGCTGTCACTATAGCAAGAATGAGTGTATGGTAATTTCCATTCGGATTTAACATATCCCTTACCCAATTGTTCATACTGGCCAGCAGGTATGTATTCAAGGCATTTTTTAAAGCGGAAAGTTGTTATCGGAATTGTGATAATTCCGTGTATTATCCATTCAATGACAGGGCTCTCTGACATTGTCAATGGTAATCTCTCGAGTTTCTCGATGCTCAAGATTGTATAGTCTGCTCCTTTCTGTGCCAAACTGATCTGTTTATCAGTAAGGTTAAAAATGGAAAATAATGACGTTGTGTTGATTAAACGCCAAGGCACATAGCCTGAACGAAGATTTTGCAGCGTCCAGCCTAATTCTATAATAGAGCGTAATTGAGACTGGCCATGTTGTAACATTAGCAAATCTCTGTCTATCACATCAAAGGCAGAGGATACAATATTGTCCAAAGAATATATTCTGGAAGACAGAGTCATTAACCCATTGTCTACCACAGAAAGTGATTTTTCCAAATTAATACGATCAATTTCTCGTATTTTTTCAGCAGTTTCAATTTGCATTACTTTCCAAGCCTCGTTGTAAGCAGCATAGATGCTGGTCGCTATGAAACGCTTTTGACGCTGTTTGCGTGGTCCAAGAATGAAATCGCGCAAATCAGCACCATCTTTTAATAAAGACAAGTGTTGCTTAATTTCAGCCAGTGTGGATGTAGTTAGCCATTCTAGGCAGAGTTTCCCTACACTGTATGTTGTTATAATTCCTGGATGTTGTCTCTGGGAATATCTCGAGTCTAATCTGGTCATTTTTAAACCCTGTGTTTTATTCAGGAATCTATCTTGACAGCTATTTGTGTCTGTAGGCCAGATTAACCACTTTTTCCAATCAGGATGTGTTCTGTTGAAATGTAAAATGTGTAACACGTCTAACTCATTATCTGCAGTTGTATTCTCAGCTATTGGCTTTGGTATAGACGGTGTTTTAAGGTCTTTGTTCTTGGCTAGGCCAAGACAAGATGTTTGGTGTACAGTGTCATTTAGAAATAACATTTGTTCTGATATCATGCAGGTTCTAAATAGTGCTTCTATGCCTTGCACCTGCCAATCTTTTGTACCCCAAATTGTTTTCGTTTCAATATTATTTTTCCAATAATCAAAACCAAATGTCATCATTTTGTCATAAAATGCTTCTGAATATATCAATTTAGAATTTGTCAGCATTGTTTTCATGCCTGTTTTATCTAATAGTTTATAATAAAACGTTTCTGCATCACTGGTGTTAAACCCTGAAAAATATTTGAATTTCTCAAAAAATGCTTTAGAACTGCTTTTAGGTGGTGTAGAACAATGTTCCCATTGATTATACATAAAAACATTTCTAGGCTGTGCAGATTTATGCAAGTAATGATCCCCATAGTGGGTGTAACAGAATAACTGCTCATAACTAGATGAACCTTGTAAATAATCATGATCTGTGAATCTAGCTGACATTACTAAATCAGACATCATGTCATTAATACTGTTAAAGTCCCAATCATCAGAGAATGTACTTGGTGTCACAAAGTCACTTAAGGAAACCTTTAGTTGATGAGGATACTTCAGGATTTCGACCGGACCATAGATCTCATAGTCTGTTTTTTCCCATACTACCCCACCAGGTATTGGAATTGCTGTGACATTTACTGTTGACAGTTCTCTTTTCTTCACGTGGGATGATCTGTGTGGTTTCAGGACTAGGTTGATGTTCTGACTTGCTGTGTCCATTGTAATATATTTTCCTTCAATGAATTTTCCCAAACAAAGTACCATGATGAGCCAAAGCAGGAGGAAAAATACACCTAGACCGAACCAGAACTCTAGCCAAGGGGAAATTAGGTAGATTTCCTTCAGTTGATGAAAGAGTTCCGTCGCTTTTTCTTTAAAAGACTTTTTTGTTTCTGGCATTACTTCCGGGTCATTTAAATCTTCAGAGAAGTTGTCGAAGTTGATGAAATAACCAGAGGCAGTTCTGTCAATTGATGGGATTGTTCTTTCAATCTGTCTCTCGGTAGCACTTTCTGATGCCACATTAGTGTAGACTGGTGTTGTTTCTTGACGAACTGTTTCAATCTGTGTTTCAAGAGGCACGAGTTCCATGGCATTATTGCATAGTCCTTCATTGTGCACTGCAGGCTGATCGAATGTGATTAGTCTTTCAGTTTGAACCTCTTGGATTGTTGCAAGTTTGGGTATTCTGTTGTTTCTTGGGAGTCCACTGGGCCTACTGTTGATTATAGGCCACATGCTTGTGGTTTTACCAGGTCGATGGACACGACTCTGTTCTCCTTTTTACCAGCAAGAGGCGGTAGCACAACTGATCTTGTTCCGGTGAATGCTAAGACAGGTACTGCTTTTCTGTAAGAAGGCCCAAATTCCTTCTTAACCGCGATCTTTTCTCTGACTAGATCCCCAATCTTTGGAATCCAGACAGGCCTTGCTGGGGCTGTTGCGGGTGGTGCCTCGTCAGTGGTATTTGGCTGTTGCTTTAACTTTATGTTGCTTAATGATTTTCTTGTTTCATTCAGTTCCTGTAAAACAGCCAAACGGTCTTTTACTTCAAACTGCTTTGTTTCTGCCTGTACCACTGACATCTGACTATCGAGGTCCTGAACGTTCATTCTAATTCCGAACAATAGTTCGTATGGGCTGAAACCTTTTAGAGAATTTCTTGGCATGTTGTTAAGACTAGTCTGGACACTTATTAAATGTTTGACCCACCCAGCGCCTGAACCTAATACCTTCGCTGTTATAGATTGCTTTATAAGCTCAGTTGTGTATACAGAAGGGCTTCTGATACGTCCCCTCATGAGGCACACCATTGGCGTTCATAGAAAAAGTTGCGAATCATTTTCTATGAACGCCAATGGTGTGCCTCATGAGGGGATGTATCAGAAGTCCTTCTGTATACACAACTGAGCTTATCTAATCCGGTGCAGTGACGGTTTGCACCACCCTAGAGAGCACCCTGAACTTTATATACAATACGCAACGGAACTCATCAGTACCTCAGCTGTGCACCTCCCACCAGTTACAAATAGATTGCTTTATGTCACGGTTTTTTCTTTCTACCACACTATTCCCTTCGGGGTGCGACGGACAAGAATACCGCAACCCAATTCCCATGCTGGCCATGGCCCCCTTATAGGCTCGAGAGCTGAAAGCAGGACCCTGGTCAGAATGGAACGTGGTAATTGCGTATGTGCCGATAAAGACTCGCAAATCTTTTATAACCGTTCTAGCGTCAGCCGAGCGCTGGGGCCACATCCATATGAACCTCGTACAGGAATCCACTGCTACCATGATATATCTATAGTTGCCGTCCCTTTGTAGGGGACCACAGTGGTCCAGGTAAACGCATGCAAATGGTTTATCCGAGATGAGAAGGGGTGTCTGCGCTGGTCGTTTCACTGTTGATACTTTTATCCTTTGGCATATGTCGCATTCTAATACATACTTTTTAGTTTGTATTCTCAAGCGAGGCCACCAATATCTCTGTTTTAATAGTGATATTGTTGCGGAAACGCCAGCGTGTGCAGAAGCAAGCCCTTCGTGTGCCGCTTTGATCAGTCCTAGTCTGTGTTCCCTGTTTGGAATTACTCTATCCCCCACTCCAGGGATTCGAGCAAAAGGAACATTATTTGTATCCGTTAAGTACAAGTACTTTTCAGGAAAGCCTTTTGGGAGTGTTTTCTTATCATTTTTTACTGACGCACTGACAGCTTGTAGAACATCGCTGTCTATTTTTGTTTGTGACCGAGTTATCGCAGCTACGGAAGCCGTTTGCACAGCTGCCTTCGCGGCTTCATCAGCCAATGAATTCCCTGCAACGTGAACGCCATCACGTTGATGACTCAGTGTATGTATCACGTGAGTCTTTTGTAGTTCTTTTTGTAAAAGAACTACCTGTTCCCAAAGCATTTTATGCTTTATTGTGCCACCTTTTGCATCTTTGAAACCATTTTCCACCCAATTCTGCAAGTATTCATTATAAGATTGTACGCAATAAAAAGAATCGCACACTATTAGTGTGGGGAATTCGCGATCAGTATTTTCTAGCGCCATCTTAAATGCTACTAATTCAGCTCGTTGAGCCGAGCAATCTCCTAGAGATTGTGTTTTAGTGACCAATGGTCTAAATTTTCCTTTGTGCCAGCGACCTTTAACAATCGCGCACGCAGCACTGTAAGCTTGCTTACCCCCAACTGCGGGTTGTGCTGATCCGTCAGTATATATAATACTTCCGTATTCTTCGAGAGGCAGGATTTCAATTGGCAGAGGACATTCATATTCATATTGTAAAAATTCCTGTGTTTTTAAGTTAGGATCAAATTCGTAAACTACGTCTGTTGCAGCAAGAGAATTAACCCACTGAATCCATCTCGGATGCAAAGCTTTAGCATTAGGAATGCTTGCTTTATTTACCGCTTCTATAGCCGGTATGGGTGTTACGATTATTATTCGTTTACCTTGTGCTAGGGGCCTTTCTTTCGCTACAGCAGTCTGAACCGCAGTTAGAATTTTCTCAGTTGAACTGAATTTTATTTCAGCCCTTGTGTACAAATGTGATTTGTAAGCTATTGGTACCTTTTCTCCCTCATTAGAGGTTAGGTACGTGAATCCGCATCTTCCTGGGATGACTCGGATTACAAGATCACGTGTGTTGTCACGTGTATCTAATTTAGTTTTTGCTAACATGTCTGTTTGTAGTGATCTCAAAATTTCTGTGTGTTTTTGAGTCCAATTGATTTGTTTTAAATCAGGTTTAATTAGTTCGTAGAGAGGTTTAACCCTCTCTGCGTAATTTAGAATGTAAGTTCTTCCGAAATTCAGAAAACCTAGTATTGATTGTAAATTCTTCAGCGTTTTTGGAGCTTGGAGTACAGCGCACTTCTCTAAGAAGTTGTCCGCTAGGCTTTTCCCTTCACTTGATAATTCGTACCCTAAGAACAGTACTGTCAGATGGGCAATTCGGGACTTTTTAAAGTTGAATTTGTAACCCTCTGCTGCGAACCCAAGTATAATGGTGTTCACTCTTTTCAAGTGAGTATCCAAGTCGTCGTCTGTGAGATAAATATCATCTACGTAAGACAATGCTTCATCATCATAGATTTGTAGTAACTCTGTTACCCTAGCTGAGAATAGTCCTGGGCTGTTCTTGAACCCCTGTGGGAGTCGACAGAATTTTTTCTGTGACCCAAATGCGGAGAAAGCGGTCAAGTATCTGCTTTCTGGTGCAATGTTTTGACAAAAGAAACCATTAGAAATGTCTAATGTCGTTTTGTATTTTTTCCTAACTATATTATTCATTAGGGCTGCACTATGCGAGTTTTGTACTGCAAAGGTTTTGCAACATGTATTAAGATGTCTGTAGTCCAACACTAGACGATATGAATTGTCTGGCTTGGAGACAGGAAACAAAGGATTGTTCATTTGAGAGGTGCATGTTTCAATCACCCCCTGGTACTCAAGTTGATCTAAGATCTCCCTGACCTGTTTTTTAGCTTCTTGCTTTATGGGATACTGCCGTTGGGCAGTTGGTTCACTTTTTAGTTGGATTTTGTGAGGAGGTGAATCCTCATCCCATCCTACATGATTTTTATACAATGCAGGTGCCTGGGCTACAGCCCATTTCCTTGCATATGTGTATTTTTTGTGAATCCGTATGTGATTCGAGAAGGCAGGCATAATCACTTCTTCGCCTCGAGGGCACTCCCTGACAAACTCCGGGGGCCAATCTTTTTCAGCTAACAGAATATCATAGCCTTTTGAGAGCTTATCCCAAAATAGACCCTTAATTTTCCTAGTCTTATCACCCTCTATACGCAATGTTATTTCGTATATTTTATGGGGCTCGCTAAGTCTGGCGTCGGCAGTTTCAACCTGAATGTATTCATTCGTGTCCACTGTCTCCAGATGACTCATCAAGATCTTGCGCGCTATACTGATCTCTGCTGCACTGTCCAACATTGTCAATGCCCACTCCCCGTTTTTCAACTGTGTCCTCAGTATTCTCGGCATGGTTGATTACTCTAATACTGGCTACCTTCTTTTTCTGAAATTGAGATTTCTTATTTTGAGCAGGTTCCTTGTCTTTGGACTTGGTGTGCTCTCCTGGGTCTGACCGTCCTCTTCTTTCCGAATTCTGTGGAGAAGATTGAGAGGGACGTGTATCAATACTTTGATATCTATCAGGTTTTTTTATATTATCCCTATTTCTAAGGTTATATCTTTTCTCAGAGGGCTCCCGTTGGGGAGACTGGCGTTCTCGAGTCGGAGTTCTTTCCCTCCGTCGAGGAGACCTTCCTCTGGACTGGAAAACTTTTTCTTTGGGAGTGGATTGTTTATTTCCATCCCAGCTCTTTTTAGGAGTGTTTAAATTATTTTTAATAAATAATTTTTCAGGATTTTCGAGCAGTTGGGGCTTAACTGGTTTCCCACCCAAGCTGTCTCTACCTAATTCTTCATAGCATTTTTCTATGATTTTGGCAAGCTCAACAGGATCTTTTATATCTGTTTCCCTCAACTTCTGGCGAATCGCCACAGATGCTGCTTCTCCCTTTACATTGGCTAATAATATAGCCGTGACCTGCTTGAAGTCTTTCAGTAATTTCATACCTAGATTTAAAGCTGGTTCTGGACCGAATTCATTTTGAATCTGTTTTAGCACGTCTGGTATTACCGCCATAGACGGAACACCGTGTGTTTTTGTGTAAATGGAAGCAAAGACTGTACCCCAAGTGTCGCAGTCCTCCACGTGTGGTGCGATTCCCATAGGAAGGCAGATGGTCAAGATTCTGTGTTTCTCAATAGGGGTAGTATCAGGAAATACTGCCTCTATTTGATGTCAAGACCTAAGTACACTGTCACTTACCTTAGCAATAACCGGTATTCTATGTAGACAGTGTAGAGATTTCGCAGAGACGCAAGGGACCAACTTCCAGAAAACTCTAACTAAAACTTGCTGATGAAATTGACAGCTAAGTATTTAACTAGAACTTTCGGGAGGAGGGCCGGTACTGGACGTTGCGGGGATGATTAGCCTTTTGACTGTCGACCTGCAGATTAACAAGAACAACAAGCTCAGTATTCACACTAATTTAGTAGTATTCCTACCACTAGTTGATTCTCTCTAGGCTCTACGTAAGAACTAGGTTTTTTCCCTAAGGTAAATTCCTACCTGCGATTCAGTCTGGTTCTGTCCACCGTCCAGTATTTCTTTGTCTTGTCAGGGATGTTGTCTTGGGAGTTGTCCTCTTTGAATAAAGGTCTGCAATCAAATAAAATATATATAAACAGTCTTGCCTTACGCTTTTAATCTCCTTTCTCCTTGCACTCTCTCCTTTTCCCTGTTTTTCCCTGTTTTCTCCTATCACTTACTTGATTAACTTTCTTTTCTGAATTAAAGGGTCTCTTTCCAGATGAATTCTAGTATAAATTCACCTAATAAAAAATAAAATTCACCAAGAGAAAAACAACAGATCTAGCAAAGACAACTCACTATAACCTCAGTGAATATTCCTTGACAAGTGGGGTAACCTAAATATCCTTAAACATAATAACAGAATCACAATGCACATTCTTGTGAATACCTTCAATATAAATGAAAGAGTGAATTCTCATAATCACAAAACAGAGTCTGTAGTAATTTCAGCAGTCAAAGATGAGCAATTTTTGCATTCAAATAACTTCCCCAATATACAATGATATCTAGTTCAAATATCTTTCTCTCTTGCGTTGGGCGCCTTTTAAATCCCAAGAGACTTAGCTTTTAGAGTTGTTCGTGTAGCTCCGTAGGCGCGCTGAAAGAAGCTGTTTCAAAGTCTTTATCGAAGCAGAGAAGTTCCCTTGAAGTCTTCTCTCGATGCAGGAACAGGATCCCGAAGACCGCGATGCTGTGGACTTGAAAACTCTGAGGCAAAGCGAGTTTTCTGAAAAGGGTGCGGTTTAAATAGCTTCCGCACCAAATGGCAACGTGCGCTTGCACGTTGCAACAGACTTCAGCCTTCCGCGTGCAGCGCGAGCGGAAGGCTTTCATTCAGACGGCTTGGATCACAGCACACGCGTCTATCGCGTGAGAAAGCTTACAGCTGCACAAAGTTAAAACCAAGCTAAATATCACTAAAGTTCAATGATCAAGCCTGAATCGAGATTCTAAAATATGGTGTTCAAATCATTATTTCGACCTTCCTTTCTATTTAAGCAAACGTTGTAACAAGCATTTACTCAGTACAAAAACAGTTTACAAAAACATACTTACATAAGAGGTGCAGGTGCACGGGAAAGGGGTGGGTTTTTCCAGATGGGAAAGAAACAATTATTCAATAATGTACTAAAGGTACATTTTCAGTTGAGTACCCTGCATATTTCCTTAGGTAGGGACAGGTGGAACTGGGGAATCGTGACAGTACTCCCTCCTCAAGATCCCCCCTAAAACCGGTGTAATGGGTTTGGGTTTCTCAGGATGTTGGGTATGAAACCTCTTCAGCAATTTGGGAGAATTTCTTAAATGTTCCAAAGGTTCCCAAGACCTTTCCTCCGGACCGTAACCCTTCCAATCAACTAGGTAAAGCAGTCTTCCCCTAGACCTCTTGGAGTCTAGAATCGCCTTAACCTCAAATTCTGGACTTCCTTCAATATCAATGGAGGAGGGGGGCTGCACAAATCGAGTCTGGGCATGAAAAGGTTTGATTAATGATATATGAAACACTGGATGGATTTGAAATTTGGCAGGTAAAGTCAACTTCATACACACTGGATTTATGATCTTTTCTATAGAAAAAGGGCCAATGAATCTAGGATTGAATTTTCTATTTCCTTTTAGTTTCAGATTCTTTGTGCTTAACCAAACTTTATCTCCAGGTGAATAAAGTGGAGGCTTAGATCTGTGTTTATCAGCGGATTTCTTTTGATCCTCTTTCGCTTTAGCCAAATTGAAAGCTGCTTGCTCTTGAATAGAAGACAGTTTAGAAACATAATCTGAAATGGCAGGTACATGATTAAGCTCCTTTATCTCTTTAGGAAAGGAATTAGGGTGATAACCTAGATTACAGAAAAAGGGTGACATACCCAGGGAAGAATGATCTACATTGTTGTAAGCAAATTCTAATTGACTTAGAAGGGTGGACCAATCCTCACCTGCATTAGTTAGCATACAACGAATGAATTGTTCAATAGTTTGATTGGTGCGTTCAGTGAGACCATCAGTCTGAGGATGATAGCTGGAAGATAAACGTATATCCATATTCAAAAGAGACCTTAAGTTCTGCCAAACCCGTGAAACAAACTGGGACCCTCTGTCCGAAATTACCACAGATGGAATTCCATGCAGACGGACTACATGTTCCATTATTAAGTGTGCCAACTCCATGCTAGTTGGTAGTTTCTTTAGTGGGACAAAGTGAGCCATGCGTGAAAACTGATCTACAATAGTAAGAATAGTAGTAAACCCCTTTTTGGTAACTGGTAATTCAACAATGAAATCCAAAGAAATTGTATGCCATGGTCGAGGTGGCAAAGGTAGAGGATGTAACAAACCACTAGGGTTTTGATGAGATGACTTGTTCTGAATACAAACCCCACATGTTTCAACATAAAGTTGCACATCCTTAAACATTGAAGGCCACCAAAAGGTTCTTTTGATCAAATCATAGGTCTTAATCTTACTTGGGTGAGCAGACAAGGTAGTGTCATGATGGAAGTGTAGAATTCTTTCTTTTAGTGTATCAGTGGGTACAAAAATAAGGTTTTGCATAAAGAGCAAGTCATCTCTTTCCTGCAAATAAGGATGTGAATCTTTCCAAACCTTAAAATCTTTCTTTACCAGTTCTTTCTTAATATCAGAAATTACGTCATTAACAGTTATACTTGCTTGAAATCGTGACATTGGAATTACAGGTTTTACCTCAGTTGGTGCATCAATGGAAGTTTCTCCCATTCTAGACAAAGCATCTGCTTTCAGATTTTCTTTACCTGGTCGATAGGTAATAACAAAGTTATAATCATTAAAAAACATTGACCATCTCAATTGTCTAGCTGACAGAGCCTTTACCGATCTTAAGGCTTGAAGGTTTCTATGGTCCGTGTATATTGTCACTGGATGTCTTGCTCCTAGCAAATAATGGCGCCATTCTTCAAAAGCAGCCTTTATTGCCAGTAGTTCCTTATCTGCAATTGCATAATTCAACTCAGCTTCAGATAATTTCCTAGAAAAATATGCAATTGGGTGCATTTGTCCTGTATCTACATGTCTTTGAGATAGAATACCCCCTACAGCAAATTGGGAAGCGTCAGCTTCTACAATAAAAGGCTGGCTGGGATCTGGATGAGAAAGAATTGGAGCAGAAATAAATTTTTTTTTCAGTTTCTGAAAAGCTTCTTCAGCTAGTTCTGTCCATACAAATTTTACCCCTTTTTTCAACAACCTAGTGATAGGAGTGATTGTTTTAGAGAAATCTTGAATGAACCGTCGGTAGAAATTTGCGAAACCCAGAAAACTTTGAACCTGTTTCACAGAAGAAGGACTGGGCCAAGATTCTACGGCTTCCACCTTTCTGGGGTCCATTTCAATCCCCTTAGGACTGATGACATATCCCAAGAATTCAACTCTTGACGTGTGAAACAAACTTTTTTCCAATTTGACATACAAAGAATTAGCAAGCAGTTTCTGTAGAATAGCTCGGACCTGTTGCACATGCTCTTCTTCAGAAGTTGAAAAGATAAGAATGTCATCTATATAGACAACGCAACATACATCAATGAACTCATGCAGAACTTCATTTATAAAAAATTGGAAGGCTGCGGGGGCATTGCATAGACCAAAAGGCATGACTTGGTACTCAAATAGTCCAAATTTAGTACGGAAAGCTGTCTTCCATTCGTCACCCTTTCGGACTCGTACCAAATGGTAAGCTCCCCGTAAGTCCAATTTTGTATAAATGGTTGCCTTTTTGACCTGGTCTAACAGAGTGGGGATCAAAGGCAAAGGATATCGATTTTTTATTGTAACATTGTTTAGAGCTCTATAATCTATGCACGTGCGCAATTCACCACCCTTTTTCGGAATGAAAAAGAGAGCTGATGATACGGGAGACTTAGAATGGCGAATAAAGCCGTTAGCTAAATACTCATCCAAGTACTCTCTAAGGTGGACATTCTCTTTTTCAGTTAAAGCATAGATTCGGCTACATGGCAAAGTAGCACCTGGGACAAGGTCTATCCTGCAATCAAAGTCTCTGTGTGGAGGGAGAGTGTTTGCTTTCTTCTTGTCAAAAACGTCTTGAAGATCTGAGTAAACTGAAGGAACACCTTCTATTGCTAAAACTCTAGATGAGTCAGAAGGGAAGTTAAACCCTTGAATAATCTCCCCGGATCTCTCCAGAAGGAAACATCTATTTAAGCAATGTGAAGACTGGAAGGTTATAGTCTGGGATACCCAATCTATACTTGGATTGTGTTTAATCAACCAAGGAATACCTAAAATTAACTTGAACTGCGGGGCATCTATGATGTCAAACTGAATTTTTTCACGGTGAATAGGAGAACAATCCATCTCAAGGATTTCAGTTTGTCGACTAATAGGTCCTGAAGTTAACTCCTTGCCATCTACTGCTCTAACTATCTCTGGATGATCTTTCAAAATAAACTCAAAGCCTAACTGGGAGAAAAACTTAGTATCCATAAAGTTCCCCGTAGCTCCTGAGTCTATTACAGCTTCAACTCTTCTAGATGGTGAGGAAGATGATTGACTCCTTAACTCGACTAAAATGCCAAAATGCTTACATCCCAAAGGTGGAACAGTAGAGGCCAAATTGGAAATTACACTCGACGAATTGACCTCTTCATTCATCGAGTTTTCTAGTTTTCCGACAATTCTTGAGTTAAAGCAAGGTCCGAGGATTTAGGCTTGAACTTATTAGGTTTAGTAGGGCAGTCTCGTACAAAATGTCCAGTTTTACCACAGTAAAGGCATTGATTTAATTTTCGCCTTTTTTCTTTTTCATCTTTAGAGAGTGGACCTCGAACAGTTCCTATTTGCATTGGTTCTGAATGATCGGTTTTAAGGCCTCCCTCCTTGCCTGACGATGTATTTCTATCCTTAACAAAAAGGATCTTGTGATCACTCTTTCCTTTTTCGCCCTTTCTCTCACTAAGGCGATGATTCAGTTTTATTACAAGATCGATAAATTCACCGATATCATCTGGAGGTTCTAAGATTTGAGTAACCATGTCTTTTAAATCTTCTCGAAGGCCTCTATAAAAAATAGAAATTCTTTTATCGTAAGGCCAATTAGCTTCAAGAACCAAACGATTGAATTGAGAGATATAATGAAGGAGGTCAGAAGACCCTTGTTTTAAACTCAATAACTCGTTATCTGCTGATTGCACAAACATATGTTTTGCAAAAATCTTTTTTAAAGCTCGTTCAAAGTTTCGGAAATTATACAGGATGGCATCATCTCTTTCAACTAAAGGGATGGACCAAAGAGCTGCATCACCTCCAAAGTACGATAACATGAAAGCTACCTTGGAGGAGTCATCCGGAAAGGCTGATTTCTTGGCTAAAAAATGTAGATGACATTGTTGTAAAAATATGGAAAACTTGTTACAATCCCCATAAAAACGTTCTGGTGGAGCTAAAGGCGTAGGGATTGGGGTAACTACCTGAATCTGAGTTCCCCCCCCAGAGTCTGAGGATGAACTCTGTGCACTAGCTGAACCCTGGTGAATAGCTGCCTGTAATGCAGTCATATCGTTTCGCAAAGAAACATTCTCATCTCTTATTTGCTTTAACACTGCTGCAATTTCCTGCAAAGAAGCTTGGTCCATTGCGTCTGGGCGAAATAATCTTCTTGGGCTTTGCCTTCTGTCAAGACCTAAGTACACTGTCACTTACCTTAGCAATAACCGGTATTCTATGTAGACAGTGTAGAGATTTCGCAGAGACGCAAGGGACCAACTTCCAGAAAACTCTAACTAAAACTTGCTGATGAAATTGACAGCTAAGTATTTAACTAGAACTTTCGGGAGGAGGGCCGGTACTGGACGTTGCGGGGATGATTAGCCTTTTGACTGTCGACCTGCAGATTAACAAGAACAACAAGCTCAGTATTCACACTAATTTAGTAGTATTCCTACCACTAGTTGATTCTCTCTAGGCTCTACGTAAGAACTAGGTTTTTTCCCTAAGGTAAATTCCTACCTGCGATTCAGTCTGGTTCTGTCCACCGTCCAGTATTTCTTTGTCTTGTCAGGGATGTTGTCTTGGGAGTTGTCCTCTTTGAATAAAGGTCTGCAATCAAATAAAATATATATAAACAGTCTTGCCTTACGCTTTTAATCTCCTTTCTCCTTGCACTCTCTCCTTTTCCCTGTTTTTCCCTGTTTTCTCCTATCACTTACTTGATTAACTTTCTTTTCTGAATTAAAGGGTCTCTTTCCAGATGAATTCTAGTATAAATTCACCTAATAAAAAATAAAATTCACCAAGAGAAAAACAACAGATCTAGCAAAGACAACTCACTATAACCTCAGTGAATATTCCTTGACAAGTGGGGTAACCTAAATATCCTTAAACATAATAACAGAATCACAATGCACATTCTTGTGAATACCTTCAATATAAATGAAAGAGTGAATTCTCATAATCACAAAACAGAGTCTGTAGTAATTTCAGCAGTCAAAGATGAGCAATTTTTGCATTCAAATAACTTCCCCAATATACAATGATATCTAGTTCAAATATCTTTCTCTCTTGCGTTGGGCGCCTTTTAAATCCCAAGAGACTTAGCTTTTAGAGTTGTTCGTGTAGCTCCGTAGGCGCGCTGAAAGAAGCTGTTTCAAAGTCTTTATCGAAGCAGAGAAGTTCCCTTGAAGTCTTCTCTCGATGCAGGAACAGGATCCCGAAGACCGCGATGCTGTGGACTTGAAAACTCTGAGGCAAAGCGAGTTTTCTGAAAAGGGTGCGGTTTAAATAGCTTCCGCACCAAATGGCAACGTGCGCTTGCACGTTGCAACAGACTTCAGCCTTCCGCGTGCAGCGCGAGCGGAAGGCTTTCATTCAGACGGCTTGGATCACAGCACACGCGTCTATCGCGTGAGAAAGCTTACAGCTGCACAAAGTTAAAACCAAGCTAAATATCACTAAAGTTCAATGATCAAGCCTGAATCGAGATTCTAAAATATGGTGTTCAAATCATTATTTCGACCTTCCTTTCTATTTAAGCAAACGTTGTAACAAGCATTTACTCAGTACAAAAACAGTTTACAAAAACATACTTACATAAGAGGTGCAGGTGCACGGGAAAGGGGTGGGTTTTTCCAGATGGGAAAGAAACAATTATTCAATAATGTACTAAAGGTACATTTTCAGTTGAGTACCCTGCATATTTCCTTAGGTAGGGACAGGTGGAACTGGGGAATCGTGACATTTGAGTGATTTTCTGGGCTAACCAGAAAGGAATTTGTTCCCGTTTTACGGGTGTTTTACCAAGACATGACTGTATGTTCTGTGGTGTAATTTTATTTGTGTTCCCCTGATGAGGGGTCAGCTGTGGTGTATTAACAGCTGGCTGGACTGTTGCAGTCCGTATTACATATTGGACTAATTGCCTATGTATTTTTATTAATGTGTTTAGCTGTGCTAGCAGCTCTTCTCTAGACATTCTTATAATGTCAGGATGTGGTGTGTAGCTGGCTAGAACCGGCCACGTGGCTCCTGGTCTACCTAGTGGACCGAGCCTAGTTATGTGATCATTGTGTTTTAGGGCGCCATTAAACCAGAGCAGGTGCTCTTGAAATTTAAGTGGGATTTCAATCTCCTCAAAAGGAGCGTACTCTCCCGGAGGTTCCTCTATTTTGTAATAGTGAAACTCTTGTGTTATAGCGTTTACCGCTGGAAAGTTTATCCATGAATAGAATACCTCTGTCTGCCGATACTCGTGAGCCTCTATCACGAAAATTACTGTACCACCTTGAGGTGTCAGTCCGTGTTCTATAAGTTTTAAAGTTATAGATCTTCTTAACTGGACCGGGATGATAATAGCATCCGGGTCTGTGTATTCGGGACCTTGCTGAGTCGCATCTGCTGCGGCCCCAGTGGTGCCGTTGTTTTCTACTGACATTGTATAAATGCAGTTTTTGCAGAGTAGGTCTCCAAGGAGACAAAGATTAGATGCACAATATTTTGGAACACTGTATCCTTCAACGTTGAATAAACCAGAGCTTTACATAGGAATCTCTTCCTACTAAGGTCGGGCGGATTTTAACCTTTCACCCACTCCAGACGTCTATTGGAGTATTTACGGGAGAAAGGGGTGTGAAATATGCACGACTGAGTTACTCTATAAGTCTTGCGTTAGTTTATCGCCTTACCAAACGTTAGGGCGCCATGTAGTGTAGTTCCTAGTTTCCCACTAGGCCCTGCGCATTGGAATAACATAAACAGTAGTATCGACGTGGAACTGCTTATATTCCAGGCCTCCACTGACTATGCTAAACTTAATTGGGTTGTGTTACCAACTAGCTCAGAGGTCACTGGAAACTTTCTTCTCTGCATAGGAAGTGATCAGCTTCCTTGGCACAGACAAGAAGGGATTCAGTTTTCCAACAACCGTGCAACATGACAACTTTGCTCCTCAGATCAAGGGTCGTGTGAAACAATAGACATAGATTTCACTCAGTCAGTCTAGTGCAGTTTACTTTCACAGTATGTAGAGAATAGAGAGACGGGCGTGTATCAATAAAGGTTAACATTTATTGAACAGTCTTTCTCCTCGTACAAGAGAAATGTATTGCCACAATTGCAATAACTGTTATTATGAAAAGTACGTACAGTAAGATAAGTATTGCGAAATAGAACTGTAAAAGCATTGATATGGTTTCTTAGCCATACAATGGTTTAAAAGTAATAAAACATATATACAGTCATATATACATTAGGCTAACATACTCAACTGGTGCTTCTAACTAAGCCTACCCCAGTGTGCCTGACCTAAGCCTAACACGTGAGAAGGGGGAGTAAGTAAGTAGCTTAAGTTAAGTTGGTTTTGCCAAGGTTTGTTTCAAGAATTCTCGTCTAAGGGTTTAGTCAACACCATACCTCTGAATAGAATGATGGAGGATTGGTATCTCCTTCAGGGGTCTCTCTCGATATCCCAGTCACCTGCGAGGGTAAACTGGAAGCGCCGGGACTGGATTTCTCTGCACGAGAAAGGCAGCGGCTTCTCTCAGCGTGTCGAGGAAGGAGGGGTGACAGCGTCTGCGGGCAGCTGGGCTGGATGTCTTCGCAGAGGACGGCTGCACGGCTCCTCAAGCGTACTGCACCATAGGTCGCGCTGTAGCGGCGATAATGGTAATCAGCAGCTTCACCACCACAGGATAGCAGGCTGCAGCGACAGAGTGCTAGTTTTTACCAACACGGGGTCATGCAGGCAGCTGGCATCAGCAACATGTTCGCTCATTGCTTAAGGCAACGTTGGTAATATTTATACCTGACAGGTGCCGGGTTTGACGCAAGTTTGCTGGACATAAGACGTCAATTAAAGATGTCACTAGGAAGTGATAGTTATCAGTTGCTCATTAGAGTTCCATTACTAACCAAAACATAGCAAGCGGGGATTTCCAGGTTTGCTAAGTTTTTATCTTGTTGAAGAACTCGGAGTGTTATCTAGGAATATCAGATAGTGACTGCTGCTCTGTCATTGCACTAATTGGTCGCAAAGGAAGTAGCAGAGAGTCATGCTGAAATGTGGCTCTGTGGCTCTGCTCGTGTGAGGCCAGAGATGACTTTACAGAAAATCGCACTTGAACGGTTATGCCAATATAGGGAATAAATGGATTTATAGCCGAATAGGGGCATAAGGTCACAGTATCGATCAGGAACCTAGATAAGCACATGACACCACAGGGCAGCCTCTCCTGTCAATTTCAGAAGTAACTGTCGGCATCAGCATGTAGTCAGTAATTCCAGTCCCACTTGAGGGACCTCGTCTACGAAGAAAAAGTTTCTTGATTCTGCGAAATCCAGCCATCTGTCTTGAGGGAAATGGATAGGGGGAGTCTGGAGGAGAAGGATAGAGGAGCATGATTGAGTTGTGAACTTGTGAACCTCAGGAATACAGACTGCGACACCTTCAAATCAATGAGGAAATAAGATAAAGACAGTGCTGTTGATGAACTGATGTGATTAGAGTTTTGTTGTGGTACAAGTTCCAAAACAAAGAAAGACAAACAGGAATAAAAGTGAATAAGGATGAAGAAAGTAAGTCATCTTCAGGCCTCTGTGTCAGGGAAGTAGAGCTCGTCCTCAAACTCTGTGAATTGAGACGGGAGTAGGTCAGCTATCAGAGAAGAACGTCCGTCACCTAAGTCGGTGTCCTCTTTTTCCTGCGTGCATTCGCATATTTTGTAATCTGGTGGCATGAAGTGCTGATTCATCTTGATCATTGTTAACCTCTCCATATTTTTGGGCGAGAGGCGGGTCCTTTTTGAAGTTACAATGGCACCAGCAGCACTGAAAACATGTTCAGAAGACACGCTTGCGAGTGGACAAGTTAAATAATTTAGAGCCAGGTTGGTGATCAGTCGCCATAGAGGCCTTTTCCCATACCAATACAGCAATGGGTTCTGATTAACAAAGACCTCTGTTGGGTCATCCAGATGGGCCTGCACCATGGACTCAAGGTTCTCCAGGGTTGCTCCACTTTGTGTACCATCTGTGGCCTTTGCATCACTGGAAGGAGCAAACCCTTGATGAGTTAGCCAATCCGCTTCTGACACTATTATGGCTGGGCCTGGTGCGGGTGAGGATGATGATACGGTTACTAGTGTCGTTAACAGCTGTGAGGGAAAGCGACTCCCTTTGGCCACAGATTCAGAAGTGGACCTTGACGCCGGATGGCCTGCTGGTTCTGATTCAGTAGTACTTCTGCCGGTTCCTTTAATTTTCTGCCGCTCTTTTTTGAACCGAGTGGCTGGCAGAGGTAGCCAATGTTTGTACTTTGAAATATCTGCTTCATTAAAAGGAATTAATGCTTTGCTGGCCACGGCCTTTTGTACCGTGGATCCAGAATAGTGGCACAAATGTAATGTTGTTCTGTATGTATTTTTTTAAGCTTTTCATTGTCAACTAGGTGGCTTAATAACCTCTCTGCCAACTGATATGCGTCTTGCTTTTCAGCATCATCTCGGAACATTGAAGACACCACCTTCAGTTGGTGCTCTAGCATGCACAACAATGGGATAGCTTTGCCCAAAGTACAGTCCTCCCTGCTGACTTCACGCGCGAAGACCTCAAAAGGACGAAGCATGTCTGTCAGGCTTTTAACTAGCTTCCATTCTTCCAACTCTAGCCACATGTCTTTCATAGTAGAACCCAGTGCAAAGACATACTGATTGATTATCACCCACTGCTCAGATAGACGCTCAAGTATGTAGAAGGTTGAGTTCCAATGTGTTACCACCTCCTGGATGAGTCCTCTGACTGGCAGTCTACGTTCACGTTGCATGTTCCTCAGCTGCTTCCGGGCCTTAAAAGAATGGCTGAAATTTGTGCAGATTCTTCGTCAGGTGGTCAGTAATTTGCTGACTGTGTTTTCTTTTTTCAAGAAATCTTGCACAACAATGTTAATACTGTGCGCCAAACATGGCACTCTGAAATAGCACCCTCATGCATGGCCTTAACTATATTACTGTCATTATCCGTGGAAACATAACCAATCATGCACTTTCTTGGATGCAGCCATTCATAGACCTTACTCTGAAACTCATCTAAAATGTTTTGTGCAGTATGAGATTTCTCCATGGCAAACATGACTACTGTTGCATGTTTCCGAGTAGCTTGAAAAACTGTGTCCGGGTCAACACCTGCATTTACTTGTCTCTAACCCCTGCAAAAGAGACCCAGTGTGCAGTGATGCACATGTAATCAAGGGCTTGGCAACTGGTCCAAATGTCTGTTGTCAGGTGGATAGTGTAAACAGCACTCTTCTGCAAAGCTGCCCCAATCACCTCCAGCACATCTTGATGTAGTGCTGGAACCGCAACTCTGGCAAAATAGGAAATGAAATGAAATGAAAATTGCACTTGTATAGCGCATAGCTACCCGGAGGCCAGGACCCGCTAGGAACCTTCCATTTAGGGCAGACTGTTGCCACAAATTCTAGAAAACCCATCCCTTCCACGAAAGAAAAAGGGAGAAGGTGCAGCGCTAGCATTTTAGTCGACTTTGCGTTATACTGATGTACCGTTGGGTGGTTGTGTTTAAATGGCGCCTCTGACCAAAACATGCTTCTAATGGTTGTCTGGACCGTTTTACGTGATGATGATGATGATGATGATGCAGACTTCTTCAAACCAGTTAGGCTCATTGATGTACTTTTTCGCATTGGTGTCTCTCCCAGACTCTTAGTGTGGCTCATACATGTTGCTGGGGTAGAGGGCATGGGGGCTACCACTGCAGTGCTGCTGCCAGGGGTACTGGGTGTACCAGAAAAAATGTCTGTCGCTTCTTCACTCCCCCCCTGCACGATCAGCCCCTCGTCATCATCAGATGCAATATGAATGGATACATTTGGATTTGTTGTACTTTTGTATTCCCGGATCTTCCTTAGGTGCGCCGCCCAAATGATAGTGTGGTCTTTTTGGAGATGACCTCTCTGGCCTCCGGTACCATAGTTGGTACCAAGCTTACCCCGCCTTTGTGCTAACACTAAAGAAGTCCCAAACTGGAGATGTCTGCTGGTGGTGGAGGTGCTACTTTCAATGCCAGATGAAGTGGAGGATGGGCGTGGCTGAAGTGGACCCTGTTGTGCACTTACAGCACCACAACTTGAGGTAATGGAGGTCGAGCTGGATGGAGTTCTCTGCCGGCCCTTCTGAGGAGAAAATATGGAAGCTGTAGGTCGTGTTGGTGTAGTAGTTAACTGCGTTGGTGGTGGTACCAGTGCCATGCCGCCCACATCCTGCTGAGCAGCAATTCGGGACAGGGTAAAAATGTCTGTCTGCTGCATGCCTGCTGGGGCTGGAGTGATGACTGTGATGACTGGGTCGTCGTCAGACTGTTCATCAGCAACAGAATAATACACCACTTCTTGTTCGTCGTCATCATCACCTATAATTGAAAGCCTTGCGGGAACCTTCCTTTTAGGCTTAGCTACCTTTGTCGGCTCATGGCATGCCTCCCTCTAGGACTGCATTGCTGGGTTCCAATCAACATCAAGATCATCAGAAGGAAGGGGGCTTGAAGAAGAACTTGTAGTAGCCCTCCTTGACCTTTTTCTTGCTGGGAATCTGGAAGACAATGGATCATCATCAGGAGGAGTGGCTTCCTCGGATGATGGCTTCCTCGGATGATAGCTTGAAGCTCGATTTCCTGATGTGCCCTACTTCTGGAGGAACAAGCATTGTAGGCAGTTGTGCCGCTCCATGCGCCTCTAGTTGCGCCTCGGCATGCGCCTCTCCATGCGCCTCTCCTTGCGCCTCTCTTTGCACCTCTACTTGCGCCTCTACTTGCACCTCTACTTGCGCCTCTACTTACGCCTCTACTTACGCCTCTCCTTGCGCATATCCGTGCGCTTGTACTTGCGCTTGTACTAGTTGCACCTGTGGTTATCGTTGCGGCTGTGGTTGTTGAACACTCGTCAGATGAGTTACACCTTGCATTGATTGGATGCTACTTTCTTGCGATGAGCCAACATCACTGATGTTGATTGAGCAATTAAAGTGGCTGCCGCTGCAGCACTCATGGGCTTGGACCTAACTCGGTGCGGTGGCACTGAGCCCAATGAAGCGGAGGTGCTGCTCCCAGCTTGGTCCCCGGCCGACACCGCTGCTGCAGGCGTAGTTTTTTTTTCTCCCAAAAAAGGTGTCTGTGGGCGCACCAGTCTCCTTGGTAGGTGTTGCCACTTGCTTCTACTGCTCCTTACTGGCAGTGGCACTGGCAACTTTTTTCGTAGAGGCGCTACGGCCACCTTTCTTTGGGCCCATCTTCTTCAGATGCCGGAACAGCAGGCCACAGTTGCACGAGTTGCAGAGTTGTCTGTGCCCACACGTGACGTCACGTGACCTTGTGCTGCACACACAGCTGCAGGACTTCTTCCTGGCACTGATGATGAACGATGACTGATGTGATTCTCTTGTGCGCGTAAAAGCAAAGGAAGCCAGAGGAACATCAGTTAAATAAATGTTGCATATGTCGTTCTTCAATTAATATTTGCAACGAGGCATTACAGTTATTATTATTACAACAACACACCCAAAAACGGAAAGACACAAAATAAAAATTGCAATTCTAATCCAAAATGGATGATTAAATTAATAGAAGAGAGACCACACAGAGAGAGTTGGTCCATGCACCACTGAGTACCCCTGGGCCTAATGGATGAAAGCAAGTCAAACTGGGTGTAGGCCTGAGCACACTGCCTGGCTTCAAAATGGCCCCTTGACCCCCACCCACATGGCCAGGCCCTGCTTATAGCAGGCCTCAAAATGGCCCCCACCCACATGGCCAGGCCCCAAGAACACCCCAAAAAGTCGAAAAACACACAAAAATCACCACAATCCAATGCCATCCATGCCCTCAATGATGTTTAAATTCAAGACACCCCACAGAAAGACTTGGTCCATGCACAACTGAGTACCCCTGGGCCTAATGGATGAAAGCAAGTCAAACTGGGTGCAGGCCTGAGCACACTGCCTGGCTTCAAAATTGCCTCTTGACCCCCAGCCACATGGCCAGGCCCTGCCTGGACCAGGCCTCAAAATGGCCCCCACCACATTGCCAGGCCCCAACACCACCCCAAAAAGTCGAAAACCACACACAAATCACCACAATCCAATGCCATCCATGCTCTCAATGATGTTTAAATTCAAGACACCACACAGAAAGACTTGGTCCATGCACCACTCACAACCCCTGGGCCTACTGGCTAGTGTGGCATTACAGGCACCCCAAAATAAATTTTAAAAAATCCACATATAGTGAGCTAATATTCAATGACATAAATGAAATTTAAGTTTAACAAAACTCACAGAAACAGTTGTATCATGCACCCATGACTAACCCTGGGCCTACTGGATACTGTGGCTACCCACAATATTTTTTTTTTAAAGTTGTGAAAAAGTTTTAAAATTGTAGTTGCAGCAACTGCAATGCCCCAAACAAACAACACCAACTTACTTGCAAAATCTCAAATTCAAAAGTGATCCAAAGTCCAAAAAGTCCTCAAATACAAATATCCAGCAGCAGCCACAAAGAGTAATCCTTCCAGCTCCAGATCCAAATGAAAAGTGACCAGGACATTGACAAAGCACTGGGAGGAGCCTGCTGGAGAGGAACAGGAAGTTGGAGACTCTGGGGCACTTCCTTCCTCCCAAAAATGGACTCCTTGCACCAAAAAGTGCAGTCAAATGCCAATCTGAGTTATTCTGATCAAAATCATCATTTTCAGAAGGTTTGTGCTGCCTGCGGTGGATTTCTTGTGCAGAATTGCATTTTTTGCAAGTTCGGGAAAGTGAGCTGTTCAAATCTCCCGCCAGTAGTGAGCTGCGCGCCGCATCTACGTGTTCGCAATTGTTTACTCCCGCGATACGTGATCGCGGGCCCTTATGACTTACTCCCGTTGTCAAACTCTCGCTGTGCAAGATAGCGGGCTGCGAGGATGTACACGCGGTCGAAAAACTCTTGCGCGATCACGCAGCAAGATCCAAAATGGCGCAGCACACGCAAACCGGGAGGAAAACAACTCGGCGGACTCAGAATCACGGTAAGTCAACGCAGCGCGTGCAATATTGTATTTTTCAAGTGTGACCAAGCAAAAAAATCCGCCAGCTTGCAAATTGAGTTTTTTGAGCAAATTTGCGCGATTCGCGGACCGCGAATTTGCCAAAAATCCGCTAATTCTGCAAATGGAACGGATTTTCAGCCCATACTTAATAGAAATACCCCCGCTCCGACCCACACATCACCCTCGCCCCTCGGGCAGGGCCCGGACCACCACTCCGGAGGGATTAATTACTTAAACAAACTATTGGCAATTTTTGTTGGTAGCCCATGGTATGCAATGTGTAATTGAAACCCCGTATCACTGGAGCTGTAGGAATCATCAGCAGCGGACAAACAAGGCTGCACATTGGAGGCCCTGCGGACCTTCCCCGAGACTGCCGCCCCTCTCCCGTCACTGGGAAACCTTGTGGTCAGGCCCCCCTCACATGCCCCCGGGCGCATGCCAAGTGTAAGTGGGTGGCGGGAAGGCCTGCTGGGGGAGGACAAGGCCCTGGAGATCGTTGGTGACCTCAGCAGCCTGGCCTAGCTGACCCCCCTCATCGTAACGGCCTAGTCTGGCCTGAGCCCCCAAAGCCCAGGAGGCAGGGAACCCCACAGCCAGACACCAGGGAGAGGACCCAGTCCCTCCGGTGTTGGGACTGCAAGCAAACGTCAGCAATCTGCCCCAGTGCCGCCGGTAAGCTCGGTGCCCCAAGCGGACGTGGCCTATGTGCCACTCTCCCTGCTGTGATATCAAAACATGGCGGGGGAGGGAGGATGCCTCACAGCGCCTGCTATCTCCCTCCCACTCAGCCATCCCACTCTGCGGGGGGGCTGGAACACACCACTTGTTTAGTGTCGGGTGCACCTTCGCATCTTGCTAGCAGGGCGCACCGCAGGGGCGGTTCTCCAAGAAACTGGACCCTGGCTGCTTCGTCTGCCAATGGAACGGAGGCTAGTCGACCCAGTCAAAGGCCCCCTGCGCCTCTTGCCCTTGCGGGACGGGCCCCGCAGCTGCGAAGGCTGAGCCACCCATGCCGGGTGCTTTAGTGCCCGGAAACACCGGCAGGCACAGGAAGAGATGCTCTGCCCCCAACCTCTTGTGGCACCCCCTTCGCAGCTGCTGAACGGGGGCTGTAACATCGAGCATCCCCACCCATGCAAAAGCTGCCCCCCCACCGTGCCAACACTAAGGTTGGGGCTCACCAGCGAGCCCGCGGCAGGCACAAACTCTAGAGGTGTGCAACAGAGTCTGTCTCCCTCGCAGTGGGACGGGAATTGTGGGGTCAGAGTCCTCTGGGAGACACGACCACCACAGACCTTGCCCCCTCCTACACGTGGCAGAGGCCCACGGGTGCGCCCCCCTACAATGCCGTTAGTCGTGTACACCCTCACTGGCTGGCCTGAGGAGGGGTGCCGCAGCCCTAGTCCCCCCCAGAGCTGATCTCATGACCCCACTGTCAGGCTGCCGCTCGGGCAGCGCCAAGGGCCTCCCCTGTCCTCGTTGGAGGAAGGGGGGCAGGGGAGGGGGGAGACTCACTCACCGCACAAGAATCCGCTCCCGAGGGAACACGTCTAAAATGGCGACAGGGTGAGGGGACAAAGAGGCCGCCAGGTGGGCGGGGAGGAATTTATACCTCTCCCCACCCCCCACCCCGGCCGGAAGTGACAAGCGGTCCCTAACAGGGGTCGCAAAACACTAGGCTGCCCCTGTGCCATCATGTGGCACTAAGGGGGCCGCCCTCTTATGAGGGTCCCCTGCAGGTACGTGTCA
Source organism: Lissotriton vulgaris (assembly GCF_964263255.1). Taxonomy (NCBI): domain Eukaryota; kingdom Metazoa; phylum Chordata; class Amphibia; order Caudata; family Salamandridae; genus Lissotriton; species Lissotriton vulgaris. The sequence goes on along the minus strand of NC_141687.1, from coordinate 1,980,190,753 downwards.
GTCAGCCTGCATTCACCTCTGGATCTGCGCATCGCACAGCTGCATATTCCCCATTAAACACACGTGCGGCTTGTTCTCTTTGTTTTCCCTTCTGTTCCTCATGATGCATGGAGTCCCACATGGGACTCGGGCAGTTTTCCAATGAGGGCAGTGTTTGCATAGCCCCAATTGCTTCCATCAAGATTTACACTCTGTGTGACTCTGGAAAAGTGTTGTGCACATGGGAGTACTTAGTCTACAAATATGTGCGTTTGTGGAATGTGCCTGGTCGCAGATCTGTGGGCGTCCAACTTAGAGCTGGGAGATTCCAGATTCTTGGGAACACCCATGTCTCCTGTGTTTCAAATTTATTAGGTCTCACCTAGCGTTGCAGGGCATGTGCTGCTCGCTCTGCGAGATCTATTGTAATTGAGCCGATTTCGGAAGTGGAGTGGAAGCTCCGCCCATGATTATCATTGGCTGTCGTCATCCTTTATGCTGAACGGTAGCCTCCAATTGAAAATTAGGCTTATTTGTTCCCTGCCTGTCTCCTTTTGGCCCCCACCCACCCGGACTTGATCTTTTGCTCACGCACGGCGTCTCTTTTGCTTGAGCATGACATCTCTTAATTATCTGCTAAGCACTCATTTACTCGCCAGCTCGGATGTCAGGAAGGGGAGAGTGTATAATGTAAACAACAAGGAACCCCTGTTCAGAAATAATAGTTCCTTAAGACAGGGAAATGGACTGTGTGTGTATCATAGCATAATCATAACAAGCAGAAGGGAAGGGTAAATGCATAAAGGAACCACAAATACACTTAAATACAAGAAAACACTATTTAATTTAATACATGTTCATATTAAAACAAAATATACATCAATAACAATATTACATAAAATTCAGCAAAAAACAGGAATAGACAAATTGTACAGTATTGACACAAATTAATCATATATTAAACAAGACCATAAAGTGGCAATGAATGCTTTCCTAGGAAGGGGAGAACGTACGGCCGACCTGAGCCAGTATGATGCTGAGAAGTTCCTGTGACTTGCAATGGACACTGACTGCAGGTCGATGCTTGAAGACTAACTGACAGGGTGCTGCCGTCAGTCGCTTTGTATCCATGTTCCATTTATCAGGCCAGTATTACTCATGGCGCAATTTGGCAACCAGTCCAATTTCTTTCATTTACGGCAATTACTTTAATTTGCTTATGAACGTTTAACCACATGGATGATGCACATATTCCTCTGCTGTGCTGGACAGCCTCATGACGAGCTGAGCTGGTCATGAGCATCGAAGAGGTTAATATGATGAATTTCTCATCTCAGCGGCAGGACAACAGGCGCCTGACTGGAGTCATCATGTGCGTGTGCGAGGACACCTCATGCCATCCCTCAGAGATGAGGCACGTGCTGGGAGATGCTGCACAAGTTGTGGCCCTGGGTGAGACGGTTTAGCCTCAGGGGTCTTGCAATTGCTTAGAATCAGGCATTGACTTTCTCAAATGCATTATAATGCACACACTGCTAAATACGTAGTATGACCGACAACTACTTCTGCCCTCCTCCAGCGCCCCGCGCATCCCAAGTGGTAAACATAGCATTTCAAGCGACTTTTACACTCCATTCCGCTCCCTATATCGATTGCTTCCAGTCTGCAGTTTTATGTAGCAATTGCTGCTGTGGCTTCTGTTCATGCAGACCAATGTTAATATTGCAGTGACGGAGGCTGCTACCCCAACTCGCTCTTTAGTGTCCCTGGTCCCTTTCCCCTAACCCATTAGCAGCCAATTGGTGTTTACTACGGTTCTTAGTGTGAGACAAAGGGATAAATCCTGTAATGATATCAGCAATAAAGGGTTTTTTATGCCACTTTCTTCTGTCTCATTCATTTTGATATCATGTAAAGCACCTCAATACCTTCAGTTCGAGTTTGCGCTATAAAAAAGTGCCAAAAACAGCTTCCTACTTACGTAGGTTGCTGAGCGCTGGAATTCACTATGTCAGCAATTGGGAGGTGCTTTCTTCATTTTGTTATAAACAAGAGAACTTTGCCTACGCGGCTATGTAACAACCTGCTGCTGGGGTAGTTACACTTATAGACTAATAAGCTGTTGTTACCCTGCTGCCCACCAATGCTATTTCCATGGAAGACTTCTACCATAAACTCCATGTGCTTACCTGCCACGGATTCCCAGGCTGGCACAATCCACCTCTCCCGATTTAGCAACTTTGCTGGGACGTCACTTTTTGCACTACCGGGTAAGAGGCTGCTGTAAGGTGACTATATATAAATATATATTTGATTCAGGCGAGACACCCGTTGGTCTGGAGGCGGTGACGAATTTCCGAGGCAAGGAGGATATATATATATATATATATATATATATATATATATATATATATATATATATATATATATATATATATATATATATATATGTATATATATATGTATATGTATATGTATATATATATATATATATATATATATATATATATATATATATATATATATATATATATATATACATGCCATGTGCTTAAGCAGCAAAACCTGTGCATGAAATAACTAAGTGTAACTTGTTATTCAATCAATCAATCAGTCATTGGTTAAGCACACTACATACCCTTTAGGGTCTCACGGCACTGGGGGGGAGATGGGGGCCGCAGCTGATCGAACAGCCAGGTCTTTAATGTCCTCCCAAAGGTCAGCAGGTCTTGGGTCTGTGGTAGGCTCAGTGGGAGGGTGTTCCATGTCTTGGCGGCGAGGTGGGAGAAGGATCTCCTGCCGGTGGTTGTTCTTCGGATGCGTGGGACGGTGGTGAGTGAGAGGTCGGCGGAGCGTAGCTGGCGGTTGGGGGTGTAGAAGGAGAGCCGTCTGTTGAGGTAGGCTGGGCCCGTCTTGTGGAGTGCCTTGTGTGCGTGGATGAGGAGCTTCAAGGATATCCTCTTGTTGACGTAAAGCCAGTGCAGGTTTCTTAGGTGGGGGTGATGTGGCCGTGTCGTGGTACATCGAGGATCAGTCGTGCGGTGGCGTTTTGGATGCCTTGTAGTCGATTGATGAGCTTGGTCGGGGTTCCCACGTAGAGGGTGTTTCCATAATCGAGTCTGCTGCTGACGAGGGGCTGGGTGACTGTCTTTCTTGTATCTGTCTGGATCCATCTGTAGATCTTGCGGAGCATGTGGAGGGTGTTAAAGCAGTAGGAGGAGACAGCGTTGGCTTGCTTGGTCATTGAGAGCATTGAGACGCGGATGATTCCCAGGTTGCGTGCGTGGTCGGTGGAGGTTGGGGCTGCCCCCAGTGCTGTTGGCCACCAGGAGTCGTCCCAGGCTGACGGGTTGGAGCTGAAGATGAGGACCTTCGTCTTGTCCGAGTTCAGCTTCAGACAGATGATCTTCATCCAGTCGGCGGCGGCCTTCATTCCTTCATGGAGGTTGGCTTTGGAGGTGATGGGGTCCTTGGTGAGGGAGAGGATCAGTTGAGTGTCGTTTGCGTAGGAGATTATGTTGAGGTTGTGCTGTCGGGCGACGTGTGCAAGCGGGGCCATGTAAATGTTGAACAGTGTCGGGCTGAGGGAGGATCCTTGGGGTACGCCGCAGATGTTCTCGGAGGCTTCGGAACGGAACGGGGGAGGCGGACGCTCTGGGTTCTGCTGAAGTGGAAGGTGGTGGTCCATTCCAGAGCCTTGTCTCTGATCCCTGCGGCGTGGAGGCGTGCGCGTAGTGTGCGTTGGCAGACGGTGTCAAAGGCGGCAGAGAGGTCTAGGAGTGCTGCAGTCTCCCCATTGTCTAGCAGGGTCCTTTTGTCGTCGGTGGCGGCGATGAGGGCGGTCTCGGTGCTTTGGTTGCTGCGGAACCCTGACTGGGAAGGGTCCAGGATTCTGTTCTCTTCGAGGTATCAGGTTAGCTGTCTGTTAATGATTTTCTTGATGACCTTGGCTGGAAAGGGGAGCAGAGAGATGGGTCAGAAGTTCTTGAGGTCTCTTGGATCTGCCTTGGGTTTTTTGAGTAGGGCGTTGATCTCGGCGTGTTTCCAGCTCTCTGGGAAGGTCGCGGTCTCAAGGGAGAGATTGATGACGTTGAGTAGGTGGGGTGCGATGGAGCTGCTTGCTTTGTTGAAGATGTGGTAGAGGAATGGGTCTGACGGAGAGCCGGAGTGGATTGTGCTCATGGTCTTGATGGTGTCATCGACGCTCACGTTGATCCAGGCTAGCAAGGGGACGTGGTCGATGGTGTGCGGATTGTCTGTTGTGTTGCTGTCTGTTGGGGCTGTCTGGGTGTTGAAGCTGTCGTGGATGTCTGCAATCTTGTGGTGGAAGAAGGTGGCGAGTGAGTCGCACAGGGCTTGCGACGGCGGGATGTCATTGGAGCTGGGGTTCGAGAGTTCCTTCACGATGTTGAAGAGCTCCTTGCTGTCATGTGCGTTGTTGTCGAGGCGGTCTTTGAAGGAGGTCTTCTTGGCAGCCCTGACGAGGTGGTAGTGGTTGCGGGCGGCGTCCTTGTGTGCTGCGTGGCTGTCCGGAGTTTGTTCACTCTGCCATTTCTTCTCTAGTTTCCGGCAGGCTTGCTTGGAATCTAGGAGTTCTGCGGTGAACCAGCTGGCCCTCTTGCTGGTGTCTTTGTGGGGTTTATTGGTTTGATTGGGACTCGTGACTTGTACTGGTATGGTATGAATTTAGCTACACAGCAACACAGCAACATAGCATGTGCATAATGCTTGGTATCCCCATCTCCATTGCCACCCTTAAAGTTGAGAAGATACTTTCTGTGTACCTTACCTGTGTATGCTGCAAAAGAGAGAACCAATGCCTATACATTTAGCATGCAAGCAGCATGCTGTTCGAGACATTTATGAATGTATTTGTGTAATAGCATGAAGACGATTTACATTGTACATCTTTAGTATGCATTTATTTATTTGAACCTTGTATGGATTTTTGAGATTGGCTCATTCAGTTAAAAAGCTTAAAAAGATGGCACTGGCATCTCTGATTTTCCTCCATTTGAATTCAGTGAGAGCATGAAGCAGGGTCATGTGGAAGGCAGGGAGGGCTGGCCTGTTTGCCTGTGTTTTGGAACTGGTGCTATTAGCCTTCCTGCCCACATGCTGTTGGTGTTAACAGCAGCTAATTGCCCTTCCTTTACATTATGCACGTAGACTTTTTGCTCAGACCATGATTGCGAATGGGCAGTTACTGGTGGATAAATCACTTTGAAGAGGATCTTAACCATTGTTGAGAATCTGACCAGGTGCAATAAGGCTTAAATAAGTACAGCATTATATTCTTTAATTGTGTCTTGATTTTGACCCTTGCTGTGAAAACTGTATTTTTTTAATTTGCATTCATTTTGACCATTGTTGTATAGGTTGTTTTATGTTTATTGTCCTGAACATATCCATCAAACACCACAAGATGATGGATGGAGTGCTGAAACTTTTCAAACACTCATCCATAGTCAAGAGGTCTGGGTGAAAACCATTGTTCTTTAGCTCACTTCGCCACCCCACTTTGGATCCAGTCATATGCAAATTAGTCTACACTCTGCCCCGCCACCCCCAAGAGAACAGTTCAGCCTGAACTTTCAGCTCAGGTCTTCCTTGGACCAGAAACAAGCATCCTGGGACTGGTTTCAGGGTATCACCCCATATCGTATATAGAGCCAAATGACCATGCATGGCAGGTCAAATCATAATTGAACCACTGTTAAAAAGTTACAGGGTTTTATGAACATTTCGAGGTGCTCTGCAGGTGCGCTTCCACGCACCCCTGTCAATCTTGTTCAGTCATGAAGACAGGTGTAAGGATATGAAACATCCCTGAGCATAAAATAAGGTCGCTGTGACCGATATTGTCACCAAAACTGGTGACTGAAGGGTTCATGTTGGTTAGTTGGCAATGTCTCCCATAACACATTATTGCATTTTAACTGCACTCTCTGGGTTTGCTGTCCCCAAATCTTAACAACTTGCCTTTTTAGGTCGAGCCTGGGTAGCTTATGTGCTGCTCTGAGAGGCTTGCTGTATTTGAGTATGGATTACAATCTCTGCACACTCTCCACCTATATTTGTCATAGGCTTGTGTCATTGTCCTTTGTAAATGCTGACTTCTGATTTGTTAATACGCTTGTTAGTCCCTCCTTAGTACCGTCTTGTCTTCATTTGTAACCTCCAATGAGGACTGGCTCTTTTACTTTTATTGTTGCACGGTATGTCTTATTTAGTCTGTAGAAACACAAACTGATAGGGGAGGTTCCTAGGGCATATTTATAGACCTGGTATGGACACAACCCCCAATAATCAACATAATATACATAGAGTGTCCACGGGTCTCTTGACAGCAAATCTACCTTAATGAGACCTAAACCAACAAATTAAATGTCTAAATACATCAGAAGGTCACCTTATGAATAAGGATACCCATCAGTCACCATTCGATACCGCCCTAGTCATCATCTGGGCTTTCTTACAACCTTCCCATTGCGAATCATAAAAGATGTTTACTAGGACTAGGTGGACACGTCCTGCATCTAATTATGAAGCACGAAATCACTTCAAAGATGTTAAGTGATGGTGTCAAATGATGGGTAAAAAATGAAAAAATTGCAGTGCGTGAATAATGTGAAGTAATTGGTGGGTTCAAATTGGGTAAGTGAGAGAAACATGAGTTTATTATTATCGCTCAATTGCCCAAGATTAAAAAAGGTGCAAAAGAATGGCAGCTCTAACAAATATCTGCCACTAAGGTTATATGGTCAACATGTTTCAGCAGTAAATCAGGACAATACTATCCTCAGCCTTCGTCAGGACCTTTATCAATAATTGCTACTGCAATAGAACAATTCAATGTGAAAAGATCAAATAAAATCAATGAACCATTTCACCTGGACTCCTAGGTGTCTGGTCATTCCTCCTGTATGTGAATTACTCAGTTACTGTGGGATGCACAATTAATGTTGGTTCCGTGTCGAAAAAAGGAAAGACAAAAAAAGAAAATTGGTTTCTCTAGATATAGACATCTTAATCTGGCATCATTACCATCTGAAGGTGTTGCATCAAGGTCAACATCAGGCAATATGAATATATTTTTATATATAGTATATAACTATTCCCGCTTACCTAGTTTGCAGGAGGGTACGGCCTCACCTCACCTGGCTGCGGCTCAGGGAGAAGAAGCACCGCTCTGTTAAAATCAAAGAAGGCATAGACATAACCAATGTCACATAACCTGCTTCTTACACTGAGTCTATGCATTTCATAAAAAAGATATACCATCCCTAACATATATCTCACAAGTGAGTCTAGGTGATCCATCTGTTGTCATAAGTAATCAGATGTTCATAATCACAAGTAGTCAATATGATTGCAGAGAGTGTGCTTGTCAAGTGTACAATTAGCAATTCCATTGAAATGATACCTTCTAATAATTGAGTATAGCCTTATTGCACGCTGTGCGTTAGATTCTCAGTATATCCGCCCTCGGGGATAAAATGACTCTCACACTCGACAACATCCATCTAGCAGAGCACGCCACGCACTCTACAATGTGTTTATATAAAGCATTTTTTTTTTATTTGTTTTTATTGCAGAATTAAATACACGACATCGAAATGAGTCAACCATTACACTCATGGCATTGCATAACACATCCATTGCTGTTTAAGATTGTACACAGCCATTTAGCCCACATCCCGGAGGCTGGGCGGCGTACCGGTTCGTTCCTGCAATCTGTCATGGTGGACATCTCACAGAGATGACTGGGTGACAACACAATCTAGTATCTGCTTTTTACCCCAAACTCCCCCTCCCCCACTAGCCGCAGACCAATGCAGTGAAGCCCCCTGTGTGGGCAGCCCTAGTGACAATAGTGCGCATTGTAGCGGGACCCGGTCAGTGTCGTACTTCAATGGCTAGCTCTAAGCACTGTCGACCATAACTCACTCCTATTCCTAATATGCCGCCTAGTACCTCATGCCCGTGTCCCCAACTCCCGAACCCTCGCTTCAGGCGCTCCTCCTAATGGTCCTACGGTACCCTAGTAACACCCCTATAACCTCCCCACCCTCCCAACTTGCTGCTGAAACGGGTTATAGATATCAATCGTGAAAGAGGGGTTCACCACTAGTCGGGCGTGTGCAATCTGTCTTCCTAACTCCACAGAACTCCGCCCTCCGAATGTGCCTATTCTTCGTCCTCAATCAGGTAGTCTCGCAAAGCCTGCACCACCACTTCCCAGGCCCTCGCCATCTCTAAGCTCTTCTCATTGTCCGTTCTGTCGCCTGCCGCATTCTGACTACACTCTCACAACTGGCCCACTTCAACAACTCATTCGTCCATCTCCTCACTGATGGGCCCTCTCTGGACTTCCAGTGCCAAGTAAGCTCTCTCTGGGCCAGTATAAGTCCCAGGTCAATAAACTTGCTCGTAACTTTAGTCTTCGTTGTGTGGGGGAACCAGAGCAGCAAGCACGCCGCCATATCAAATTCCACCTCCCTATCGGTAATTGCATTCAGTAGTTCTCCCACTTCCGGCCAATAATTCCCCAGCTTCGGGCACCCCCCACAGCATGTGATCCAGCTCGACCTCCGGTGCTAGACACCTCGGGCAGGCCGCACCTTGCATGTGAAAGTGTCGCCTGAGTCTCCCCAGGGTTAGAGAGGCTCTGTGCAGTATGAAGAAGTGTACCTGTTGGAAGCGGGCGTTCCTGCTACCCTTCCACGTCCTTTCCAATATGTGACCCCAGACTGTATCTGGTATGGGCTTGCCTATGCTCTCCTCCCATTTCAATTTCAGTGTATGCAGCGGCTCCAGACCCTCGTTCAGCATTCGGGACTGGAGGCAAGTCACTGCTTTAAATGTGCCCGCAGCCATCACCACATACTGACATGCAGGAGATAGTGCCCCTCCGGGAGATCAAACTGATCTCGCAATTCCCTGAAGGGAGCCAGCTCCCCATCTATATAGAGGTCCCCCACCATCTGTAGTCCCAGCTCCTCCCATTCTAACAACGGGGACCAATCACCCCCGTGCGGGAGCGACGTCAGCATCCCAAGAGGGATCTCCGGAGCGTACGGCCGGGCCACCTTCGCCCGTTTCAGGCTCCTCTGCCAACACAACCGAAGCGTCCTTTCCTCCATGGTGAGGGCTCCCAGCTCTAGCCTCTGCTGCATTACGATATACGACAAGACATTCCGCTGGATACCTGTCCCCCTCGATTGGACCGGGCCTCTAAATTCTCTAGCAATACTTTGGGTCAATACCTGCAGTTGAGCCGCCAGGTAATACAGTTTAAAGTCCGGTACCGCCAAACCCCCTTCCTGTTTGGGCCTGACCAGTGTGTCCAATGCCACCCTACGTCGTCCATGTCCCCAAAGGAAGTCTATAATCATTGACCTCAAATCCTTAAAAATCCGCTGAGGGAGGGAGGAGCTACGACACCAACCAAGATGGCCGCATAGTCTCCCGGCTCCGCTGACCCCCGTCCTCCGCTCGCTTATCCTGTCGACTATCCTGATCTCCTGCCCCGGATTCGTGTGGGTGAACTAGTCTGCATCCCAATGGTGTGATCGCGGAATTTTTCTGATGTTCTGGTGTGAAGTAACATAGAAAATGTTTTGAGGCCTAACCCAGACTGGAAGCCGGGGCCTCGATTTCTGGTCTACCCGGGTCCAAAGTGAACAACAATGGACTGCCGAGGGTGGTTGGGTCCGGTCCCTGGAACTTTCGAAAATTTCTCTGAACTACTTTGCAACCATCTGCTGCCTGGTGCTGTACCTGAGGTGAGGCGACGGGTGGTGCGCGGTGCTGCGTCGCGGGGGGGCACGGCACTAGCACCGCTGGTGCCCCGGGGTAGGGGTCGCACCGCGCGTTGCTGCATGTTGCTGGCCCGTCCCTCACGGCCTGCTTCTGCTCTGGCGTATCCTGCCCAGGAGAGGGAGCCTCTCCGTGGGGATCGTTATGCCTACGGCCGAATGGAACCCGGTGGAACGGACTCAATGTGGCCCTTCCTTGTGGATGGTAATGGCGGAAGTTGCGGCGCTTCACCCGATGGTGAGGGCCCAGGTCAATCATTGGCTGTCGGCAACAGATGGAATCATAGGACCGGGAACGAGCCCTGACTTGCTCTTTGAGACCCGGCAGCCGACTTGCTCCCTGTTGGAAGCCCTACGGTGTGTTCGGACCCGGTGCTGGAAGCTGTGCCTGCCCCCGAAGAAACGGAATTCATCGTGTGTGCTGAGTTTGGTGACTCTCTTAAGTTCTCGGAAACATCGGTCCTACAGTTATCGGAACATTTCACTGCTTCCCCCATCCTGGACACTGTTGGCCCACACTTTGATCTGTGTCGGAACGAGTAGCACCCCCTCCCCAATCGGTCTCTCAATATGGCGGATGGAACGATGCTTGGCTTCGGGGACGGGGAGGGACATCGTTGGTGCAAGCTGTGTGCGTTGGGACCTGCTATTCCTCTTCTAATTGCTGACTCAAGCTCCGGCTGCTTCTGTGTGAACTTTGACTTTCCGGGGATGTGGCTTTTCTTATCCGAGGGACACAGCAACTTTGTTAGACGGGGCCAAGGCTGAGATTGTGGGTTGAATTGTTTACGAAAGATCTATTGGTAACGGGACTGCTTCATCTACGGACGGATTCCGGGGCGGGGGGTTTGTGGTTCCCCCCGGGGTATTTTTGTATGGTGGTCAACTTTACTTGTGTTGGCTTAGGGGGGCCCCTTTGATAGGGCGGGGGGAGAGACCGGGAGCGCATAGACTATCGCCCTCCTCCGCTTCCCCGTAAGGTGGGGTTTCCTTTCTTTCTCTGTTTTCTCTTCTTTTTCTATATTTCGGGTTGGTTCTCGGGCGACAGGCACACTGCTGGGGAGCGGGGGGGTGCGTAGTCATCTGCAGGGGTGCAGGGTGGGGGGTTAGGGGAGGGGATCTTTCGTTTTTATTTTTGTTTCTATGGCCTTATTTCTCTTCTCTTATCTTTCTTTGTCTTTTTTCTTTTCTGGGTCAGTGCAGTGGGTTTCCTTTGGTATCAATCCCTGCTTTTTTGTCTGTGCCTCAATTTTCGTGGTGTTTTTTGGGCTTTAGGGCAGGTGACTGCAGGCGCGAATTGACCGTAATATTCCTTCACATCCTGACCTCTTATTTCAGCGCCATTGATTTGATCGATTACTGTTTATTGTCGATACGTTTACTATTCTGCCTGCCATTTTCGCTGCTGGGAAATTGTTCGGCACCTGATCCTTCCATCTTATATTATAAAATGAAAACCTTTTATATCCTGTTTTTCTAATTGTGATGTTCAGTGGCCAAGAGTACGCTAGCATGGAGATTCTGCTCCCCGAGGTGCTGCATGTGATTAAAATTGCTCTCTGTTAGCAGCCGGCCCCCGGGGTTGTAGGCCCATACTTGTATTTGGTTTAAATGTCAATAAAGGTTTTAAAAAAAAAAAAGAAATCCGCTGAGGGATCCAGACTGGTAGGGTACGGAATTAGTACAACAGCCGTGGCAGCACCACCATTTTCAACAAGGCCACTCGGCCTTGTACTGATAGGGGGAGGGAGGCCCAGAAGGACATGCTACCCTTCAGTGCCCTTATGCTTCGTCCCACATTCCCCTCCAACAAGCTGGCAGTGTCGTGGTAAACTCGGACTCCCAAATACGTGAAGGATGAGTCCTCCCAGACCACCTCTACTGCGAGAGGAGGGTATGGTACGCCTACTCGCAGCGGGAACACGCAGGTCTTGTTCCAGTTCACTTTGAGGCCCGAGAGCCTACCAAAGCTGGACAACATCCCCACTGCCCCTATGTGTTTATATAAAGCATGTTAGATAATGCGACACCCCCTGCCGAAGTCCACACCCAGACGAGAATGAATGCAAGACCCCGCGGCTAAGACCTAAAGGCAACCTTGCCAGCACTTTCACTAACCCATGCTGGGCAAGTTAACGTTAAAAAGCCCCAAAGTGCCTGTCCGGCAAGCTCGTCATCGGAGCCAGTATCAAATCAGCCCCCAGGCACTGTTTCATTGACTAGCACTAGAGCAACACAATCACCCCAAACCAGCTCACCTCTCCGTCGGTACTCCAAACGGTCTGCCGCGCCGTCTCAGGAGGTGACTGGTGGCGTGCAACCACCATCTTTATCTTCAGTTCATTTACTATAGGAGCATGTGATGCAGAAAGGCTGTTACGTGATCGTAACCGGCGAGGCTGGGAATCATGGGAGATGGAGTTTCCTATCTACATTGCGCACCAAAGGAAACTTATCATAACTCTTGTTTACTATAAACCACAGAATATCGATCAACTTCTAAGATGATCTATTTTTATCAGTGATAATACATTTAAACCATTCACTGTGTAATGCTACCAGTCCTATTTATACAATGAAAAAAAATTATCGGGGTCTCACCTGTCAACAAAACTTCATTGACAATTTTGTATTTAGTTATACATGAGCTTGCTATGTGCTAGTAAGGTCTCCTATACATCGGCTGTTATAGTCTTTGTTGATTTACTATTGAAACGAATAACACACCAACATGATTATGTGTTTGTCGCCCACATTGCCGGGAGTTTTAGGAGACAGAGTACCCTATCCGGGTTGCAGAGAAATGGGTAAAGGGGGCCTTATCATAGTCTCATTTTGTCAAGAGCAGCAGACTACACCTTCGTTGTGCAATACTAGCATTCCCATTACTAAAAACGAAAGTTAATAAGATGACAATTGTCACAAGCCCACCTATGTAAAAAACTTTATTGACAATATTGTTAGTCGTGCATGGACCTGCCTCATTTAAATATGGTCTACTTTATGTCCAAAGGTACGGAGTATTGGCTCATAACGGTCCTGCGGCTAATGATAACTGTTTTCTCCTGTTTAAAATAAAAGGAGAGACATTTAGAAGTTTCTCTCAAGAGAGGTATATGCAATCTGCATTATCAATTGGTAATATAAGGACTGTATGACATGAATCAATATATTGTGTGACAATATGTTCAGAACTGCCCCTGCAAGATGTCCAGCAAAATAAGCTGTAATTACAGAGTAGTGCGTTTGCTTTTAACATGCCAGCTTTATAGTGACATCCAAGGGATCTCATTGGTCAGACCCTCTTTGTCAGTCCCTAGTCTGAACACCCATTTCTGTTCCCTAACTAACAGATATTTATAAATATCTGTCACATGGTCTGGAATGAAGGGTTGTTCTAAAACCATTCCTTGAAAGTCAGTTGGACCATGTTTTGCTTCCAGAAAATGCCTTGTCAGTTTCGTCGCTTGTTTTCTACAGCGTACTGTGCTTTTATGTTCAGAAATTCGTAACTTAACTTTGCGTGTTGTCATGCCTACTTATCTTAACTGGTATGGGCAAGTGATTATACATATTAATTTATCACTGTTACAGTTGGTGAACTTTTTTTGTTGCCAAGGACAACTTGTACCTATGTCTATAGTGACTGATTAATGTGTCTAAGGGCAGGCTGCGCACGTCCCACATGGATGATGGCCTTGTACAGCTGGTAGGTCCCACATTGGGCCAACAGCATGTTGTACTCTGCTTTTAGGTCTTGTATGCACCAGCTGATCTTTCGAATTTGGACCTCGTCTAAAAGCAAAGAGAGGGGGCTGTATGGATTCTTGTCCCGTGTTTAAAATCGACCAATGCTTTCTGATGACTTTCTGAATGTCATTCGACATTGTACTGTAAATGTTGACAAAGGTTAGTCTTTGTGTGTTCTCTTTTTGTATTGCATGTTCAAGCAATGCTTCTTGGTTATTATTAGCTGCACGTTTGAGCGATCGGCGCACCAACTCCTTTGGGTACTTCCTTGATTTCAACTCTTCGGCTAAAGAAGCGGAATGTTCTGTAAATCCATCCTTCGTGGAACAGTTCCTTTGGATTTTCAAGAACTGTCCATATGGAAGGTTGTTTCTCATGGACTTAGAACAGAGCTTTCCAAACTGTCCACGTCAGTGACACACCTTTTCGACAATCTTCCTCTTGTGACACAGTAATGAGAGCGAGCGCAGCGAGCAAGCCGAACCTCCTACAGGGGTGTCTGGGGGGTACTCCTGCAAGAAAATTTTGAAAAAATTGTGGGCCAATGGTGCAGTTTCAAGCAAATTTGAGAAAGCAGGAAGGTTCTAACAAAGACAGTTGATGAATACAGGCCTCAGCAAGGCCTGCGAATGCAAAGGGGTTCGCCCTTCTGTGCACGGAGTCCTCAGACTACACAAAGAAATTGGAACGGAAACTGGAAATACAAAGACATAGTTTAATAAACCTTTAAAGGTGGTACTACAGCCCACACAACACTCTACAGTATTGTACAAGGTAGCACAAAGAACTCAGACATGTGGTCCCCTTTTATACACAAAGAAGGGGCTCATAAGTAGGCGGTTACAGCTCAAAACATGATTTACAACCATATATGGACATTTCTTGAACATGATCGATACATGGTTGGAGTTAACGGTTCTTGATACCCGCCGATATTCAAATTCCAATCTACGCTAATCTGAGACAGATGTGACTCCTACTGAGCATACGCTAGACGCACAAGGAACTATTTATAGCCTGTTGCTGGGCAAACTCCAGGGGTGACAATCAGTGAGGTAGGACTCGCCTCGTGGCGAGCACATGGCAATGTATGGCACTCAAGATGGATGCCAGAAAACAAAGTATGAGCGGGAAAACTAGAACAAAGACACAATAGCATGTCTTCAGTGAATGCTTAATACTATCGCTGTTTTATTTACAACAGACGACCCTTTCAGGATTTGCTGAAGACATTCGGCTTCCTTGGATAATCTAAATACTCATCGTTTATATCAATGCTAATCATGTCAGCTATCTCTCTAGTTATAGTTTTCTGATGAGTAGCCTCTGCGACAGATCGTTTATTAGGCACACAAAATGAAACACATAAAGAACATATCATTGGACTACATTGAATACATACACAACGCATGAATAATATGGCAACAATTATACAAAGTCCAGTAAGAACTTTCCATCCCCATGTAGAGATCAAGGTCCAGAACCAACCAGAGAAGGTCCAAGATCCATTTTCGACATGTATATCAGCTGCAATTTTATGTAATTTGTTAATAGCTTTGTACACAGAAGGAGTATGATCAGGGATAAAAATGCAACAACTGCTTCCGATAATTCTACAAGCCCCGCCTCTATCCGCTAACATTATATCCAGAAACATTTGGTTCTGTAATGCAACAATCCTAGTAATTTGCAGCTCTTCAGTGAGATTTCCAAGGGCTGCATCAGTTTGATTAGTAACAGCTTCCACTACTCTCGTCAATTGGCGTATTTTTCTACTGTACAGAGCAGCTCCCACAAAGAAAAATAATCCTAAGTTAAAGTCTATATACTGCTGCAAACTAGTATCTGTTTGGTCGATGTCATCTACAGACAAAGTTCGTTTATATCTATTTACAGTCACATTGTTCAATAATTTCAAATCTTTATGATATGATGCAGGTGCCAAGAATACAGGTGGCAATAAAAATGATACATAACATACTCCGGACTATCCAGCTGGTAATCGATAGTAGCCTTTGTTTCCACATACAAAATAGGTATTATGAAAGGCGAGGAAAGTGCTATTATTAAGGCCATCAATATTCAGTACAACAATACAATTACTAACTCCTACAGGAATATGGCCTACACTCTGTACACATAAATCTGCTTGTGCTTGGGCCACTGAAATTACAAACTTCTCTTGTCCAACAGTGTCTCTAGTATTCGTGAAGATATAAGGCGTCGATTCATTGTCCGGTCGATATTCTTCCCACTCCCATATAGTTCCGTTGGCTTGTGGATAGCCTTCCTTGTCTTGATGGCATTCTTTATTCAGTCTGAAAAGCAGTCTACCCACTGTGGGTTTTCTTGTGGTAAAAAAACAAAGTGTACCATGCTCTACAAGAGCCATTATGAGAGAAAGGGAGAGGTTCCTCCTTTCTTTTGGTGGGCCGGCATAATCCCACATATCCAGCAGTCCGTGGCATTAGTAGCAACGTAGGTATGATGCAACATTTGGATGAAAGTGTTATTCAAATACGACTGTTGATGTTTCAACTCTTGATATGGAAGTGTATAGAAAAAGTGCTCATCTGGGACTGGAGTGGAAACAACATATAGCTCACGGGCAGGAGCTTTATCCTGTACAAACCACATGACTGTAGCAATAAATGCTACAATGATAATGAAACCTACAGAACCAAAAATCTTCTTCTTATCCATTCGGACAAACGTACACACAATATCTTCCTGAAACTAAAGTGTTGTCAGAACTCTTACCCCTAGGTAGCCGTTGTTTTCTCCACCAGCGGGCCAAGACGGGTGTCACTACACTAATGCAGGGCTGATCCCCCCCCTTGCCTCATCGGCTCTCCGTTTCACTGACCTAGGGACCGTTCTGACAAC
The DNA here is from genome assembly GCF_964263255.1 of Lissotriton vulgaris. Taxonomy (NCBI): domain Eukaryota; kingdom Metazoa; phylum Chordata; class Amphibia; order Caudata; family Salamandridae; genus Lissotriton; species Lissotriton vulgaris. The sequence goes on along the minus strand of NC_141687.1, from coordinate 1,980,174,317 downwards.
TTCTCACACAATTGCAGATTCTTTTCTTGGTCGCAGATTATATCTTCTTGATCCAGGAATTGTCGGGTCTGGGAAGAACTCCTCAAATTCGTCAGGTACCACAGCACGGCCTCTTTCCGCAGACAGGATATGTCGATGGTCGGTCAATACAGCAGGCTCTACCTTCCAGCAATGGATGGAATGTATCCAATTCTTCCGGTTGGTGACTCGGACGGCTGTTCTTGTGGCGAGAAGAACCTACTCGGGACCACACCACCTCGGCTCCAGACTGCTCAACCTCTCAAAGGACTTCACGAGGATGAAATCACCAGGCCGGAGATTATGACCTTCTCCTGTGGACCGATCTGGGAGTGCTTCTCGAACCTGTTGATGAATGGAAACCAAGCTATCAGTTAATTGTGCCAAATAGTCATTCATTAAAACACAAGGTACATCATACACTGAGCTCAGTTTGGGCACCCCCCATATGTTCATGGGACGCCCGAAAATGATCTCATAGGGTGTTAAGCCCGTCCGAGAATGCGGTACTGATCTGATAGACAATAATGCCAAAGGCAAAGCATCTGGCCAAGTCAGAGAAGTAGAAGCCTGTATTTTCTCTATTTTTAGCTTCAACGTGCCATTGTACTTTTCCACCAAACCTGCTGATTGCGGGTGGAACACTGCATGAAACTTTTGCGTGATGCCCAATCCTTTTAGGACATACTTAATAACGTCCGCCACAAAATGGGGCCCGTTATCACTCCACAACAATCTACAAACACCGTAACAAGGAAAAAATTCCTTCAACAGCACCTTAGCAGTAGTCATTGCAGTATTGTTCTTCGTAGGGTATGCTTCAATCCATTTGCTGAATGCGCAAACCACAACCAGGACATACTTCAGATTATTGCAGTGTTCCAGCTGAATATAATCCATTTGCAATACTTCAAAATGTGCAGTGGGTGTTGCAAATCCTCCTGCTGGAGTTTGTGTCCCTTTTCCAGGATTGTATTTAAGACAAATCATGCAGGTCAGTACTACTCTTTTAGCCATACTAGCAATTTCGGGATGCTCCCAAACTTGCGTAATCAATTTCACAATTACCGAAGCACCAACATGTGCTAGCCCATGTGCCATCTGAACCATATTATTATTATTATTATTATGTTTCTTATATAGCGCCTGAATCGACCCCCGAAGGGGTATCTCCGCGCTTGCCTTGGGAACCCGTCCTGGCTTTTCCCTGTGAGATAGCCCCTAGAGGGCATCCCCAAGGTGAAAGCCAGGCATCCTGCCGCGGAGGGCCTTTGTGGAGATTAAGCAAGCTTAATGCCCAGAGTTGCAGAGTGTGAACCCATGATTAGGTCAGGCACCGAAGCGAGAATTATCGAGTCCATGGACATTTGAGCTCAAGACCCTGCCGGTTGTACGAAGGCTGTGGGTAACTTCCACCTATCCATCTGCTTATTCCTCCAGCAGCCTTCATCATCCATTTCTCCATCTTTTGACCATTGTTCTCGTTCTTTATCAGTAGCAGTCTTTTGTATCTCTAATACCTTTTCCCTAGCATCATGCCACCGCTCAGCTTGTGACTTCACAACATACATTGGAGTGGAGCCAGGCTGCATCGCAGTTTCACGTGCTACTCGATCTACAAAAGCGTTTCCTTGTCCCACTTTATCTATCGAAATCGTGCGCTACTCCGAAAGCATAGCGGCTATCCGTATAGACATTCACGCATAACCCTGCACTAAGCTCACAAGCTCGTGTCAACGCTATCAGTTCTGCTGCTTGTGCCGATTTCTGCGGTATGCGTGCTGTCTCCACTATTGTGTGTAGCGTAGTAATTGCATATGCTGCTGAGGTAGTTCCGTCTGGTAACTTCAAACAAGACCCATCCAGACACAGTTCTCCATCCACATCTGTAAAGGGCGTATCTTGCAAGTCAATACGACCCTTTGTCTGTTCCTGAGTCACAAAGACACAGTCATGTGTCTCTTGAGCCTCGGGCCGAGTCACTGGAAAGGGCAACAACGTGGCTGGATTCAGTATTGCACATCTCTTCAATGTAATATAAGGAGCCAACAGTGTTAGCTCGTACCCTGTCAGACGAGCACTAGTTAAATGCTGCGTCTTTGTTTGATTCAAAAAGGCATCAACAGCATGGGGGCCAAGTCAAGTCAAGTCAAGTCAGAAAATTTATATAGCGCGCTACATACCCAGAGGGTCTCAAGGCGCTTGAAGAGGGGTGGGGAATTACTGGTCAAATATCCACGTTTTAAGTTGCTTTCTGAATGCTAGGTGGTTCTGAGTAAGGCGAAGGTGAGTGGGAAGTGAGTTCCAGGTTTTAGCTGCCAGGTAGGAAAAGGATCTACCTCCCATGGTGGTTTTGTTGATGCGAGGTACAGTGGCCAGGGCTTGGTTGGATGATCGTAGCTGGCGAGAGGGAGTGTAGAAGGACAGTCGAGTGTTGAGGCATTCTGGTCCGATTTCGTAGAGTGCTTTGTGTGCGTGGGTTAGGAGCCGGAAAGTGATCCTCTTATTGACGGGGAGCCAGTGGAGGTTTTTCAGGTGACCAGAGATGTGTTCTTTGCGTGGGATGTCTAATATGAGCCTGGCTGAAGCGTTCTGGATTCGTTGGAGTTTTTTCTGGAGTTTAGCGGTAGTACCGGCGTATAGGGTGTTTCCGTAGTCCAGTCGGCTCGTGACCAGAGCGTGGGTGACCGTTTTCCTAGTTTCGGTGGGGATCCAACGAAATGTTTTTTTGAGCATGCGAAGAACGTTGAAGCAGGATGAAGAGACGGCGTTGACTTGTCTATTCATTGAAAGTGAGGAATCCAGGATGACGCCCAGGTTCCGTGCGTGGTCCGTCGGGATGGGTGCTTTTCCAAGGGCTTCTGGCCACCAAGAGTCGTCCCAGGCAGAGGGGGAGGTGCCTAAGATAAGGACTTCTGTTTTATCTGAGTTCAGTTTCAGACGGCTGTGTTTCATCCATTCGGCTACTTCTTTCATTCCTTCGTGTAGGTTAGTTTTTGCGGTGCTAGGGTCGTTGGTGAGTGAAAGGATCAGTTGAGTGTCATCCGCGTAGGAGATGATGTTGAGGTTGTGTTGGCGTGCGATGGCCGCGAGGGGGCTCATGTATACGTTGAAGAGGGTGGGACTGAGTGAGGATCCTTGGGGTACGCCGCAGATGACTTCAGTGGCCTCTGAGATGAATGGTGGGAGGCGGACTCTCTGGGTTCTTCCGGTGAGGAACGAGGTGATCCATTCCAATGCTTTTCCTTGTATTCCGATGTTTTTGAGTCGCTGTAGAAGGGTGCTATGGCAGACTGTGTCGAAGGCTGCGGAGAGGTCAAGGAGGATGAGGGCGACTGTGTCTCCATTGTCCAGGAGAGTTCGAATGTCGTCTGTTGCTGCGATGAGGGCGGTTTCAGTGCTGTGTTTGGCTCGGAAGCCGGATTGTGAGGAGTCGAGGGATTTGTTTGTTTCAAGGAAGGCGGCGAGCTGGTTGTTGACCGCTTTCTCGATGACTTTGGCCGGGAATGGAAGGAGCGAGATGGGGCGGTAGTTTTTGAGTTCGGTGGGGTCAGCTGTGGGTTTCTTCAGGAGGGCGCTGAGTTCGGCATGTTTCCAGCTTTCCGGGAAGGTGGCGGAGTTGAGTGAGCAGTTGATGACATCTCGAAGGTGTGGTGCTATGATGGAGTCTGCTTTGTTGAAGATGTGGTGAGGGCATGGGTCAGTTGGGGATCCTGAGTGGATGGAGTTCATCAAGCGGATGGTGTCCTCAGTGGAGATTGGGTTCGAGTCGTTGAGGGTGTTCAAGGGAGGTGGGGGTCCTGCAGGGGGTTGGGTGGGTTGGTCTTCGGGTTGGTTGTCGAAGCTGTTGTGGGTATCTGCGATTTTGTTGTGGAAGAATGAGGCTAGGGAGTCGCAGAGGGCTTGGGAGGGGGTGATGTCGTTGGAGTTAGCCGTGGGGTTGGTAAATTCCTTGACGATGTTGAATAATTCCTTGCTGTTGTTGGCGTTGTTATCTAGTCGGTCCTTGAAGGCGGCTTTCTTGGCATTCCGGATCAGTTGGTGGTGTAATCGGGTGGCGTTTTTGAAGGCGTCCTTGGTGTTGGTGGTTGGGTCTTTTTTCCAGGCCTTCTCAAGGGATCGACAGAGTTTCTTGGCTTTCTTAAGATCCTCGTTGAACCAGGAGGTCCTCTTGCTGCCTAGTTTGATTTGTCGTTTTTTCAGTGGTGCTAGGATGTCGGCGCTGTTGGATAACCATTGGGTGAGGTTGGTGGCTGCTTGGTCTGGGTTTGGGGAGTGGGCTGGGGGGTTTAGACGAAGCGATGAGGAGATCTGGTCGATGGTGACTTTGTTCCAGTTTCTTTGCAGACACCAACAGCTTATGAGATAACACAATCCCTTCACTCTGGCGTATTGACACAGCTGTTGCTGCAACTGAGCGAAGGCAACCAGGCAATGCTCGAGCAACAGGATCAAGCATCGCCGAGAAGTATGTGCAAGGGCGCTGTTTGTGACGTGCATCTGCACTAACACAGATAATGCGCATCCATCTCTCTCATGTACATACAATGTAAAGGGCTTTGTGTGATCAAGGGTGCCTAACACTGGTACTGAACAAAGGGCCTGACGTAATTGTTGAAAAGCATTCTCACATTCATCTGTCCATGGAAGGGGAACTGGAGTATCCTTTGTCAAAAGGGCTAACAGTGGTTTAACTATACATGAAAACCCTAATATCCACTGTCTGCAAAAGGAAGTAAGACCCAGGAAAGCTCGAACATCTTTCTATGTGGAGGGTGCTGTTGTATCTAAAATGGCTTGAATGCGATCTGGTGTAAGTGCACGCCCCTCCTTAGACAAAAGGGGACCAAAGTAGGTTACCTTTGGTCTACAATATTGCAATTTCTTTTTCGATACTTTGTGGTTGTGCGATGCCAAGAAGGTAAGCAAAGACAATGTACACTCCTCACATTGTTCTGGGGTGTCGGCTGCCAACAAGATATCATCAACATATTGTATAAGCGCTACACCTTCAGGAAGAATGAAGGAATCCAATTGTCGTTTCAGCGCTTGGCTATAAATGCTGGGACTCTCAGTATAGCCTTGAGGAACTCTACAAAATTTGTACGATCTATTATTCAAAGTGAATCCGAAAAGATATTGGCTGTCAGGATGAATAGGGATCGAAAAGAAAGCGTTCTTCAAGTCTATACCTGAGAACGTCGTTGCAGCTGGTGGAACCAGAGTAAGAAGTGTCGTAACATCAGAAACCACTGGGTATTGAGGTATCACTATCTTATTGACTTCCCTCAAATCGATGATAAATCGATAAACCCTAGTGTCAGTGTCCTTCTTCAAAATCGGTAACATAGGACTGTTACACACATTGTATGGAACTTCTTCAACAACCCCTACCTTAATCAGATCCTGCACTATCTGCATGAGCGCCTCCTGTGAAATTCGATACTGAGGCAGGCGCGGCAACACAGCTCCCTCCTTTACACTAATGTGTAACGGGTGGATGATCATCTGTCCCACATCAGTATCCGAAGTAGCCCACAAAGAATGAGGTAAAGAGGCCAATGCAGCAACTTCTTCAATCGTACACCCTCTCCATTGTCGGATAGTTGTCATTCAAGATAACACGTACTCCTTCAGGGGAGCATCGTATCGTGGCCCGAAAATGCTTGTGCATATCCAGGCCCACAATGTTATCAGGGGGGAGAGCGAAAATGGACAATGTGCAACAAACTGATCTACATGGGAAGAGGTTGTGACAGTGGGCTAAGAGAAGGCATTCCATCGAACCCTATAGACGTAATTGTTAAGCCAGACAGGGGAGCCCTCGGAACCAATTTTTTAGACAAAGCACTACGAGTAGCTCCTGTATCAACCAGGAACCGATTAGTAGATCCCAAAACATGCGCTGTAACATAAGGACCCCTCTGATCTACCGGCACTTCGACTGATTCCTTACCCCATCCTACGCAATCCTATGAATACTGTGAATCATGCTGTTCAGGAGGTACATATTCAGACATTTGGTATTGATTTCGTCGATCAAAAACATTGGACCCATCCCGCGGTCGCATACTAGAATCAAACCTAGCTCAATCATTCGTGTTGCCCCTAGGGCCAGAAGAACCTCCTCTACCCCTCATGGATCCCTGCCCACGCTCTTGCCGATGTGCGCGCAACAATGGACACTAATTCTCCCAATGGCCTCTCTGCCTACAATATGCACATTGATCCCGGGCCAAATCAGTACGGCCCGAAGAAGAACCAGGGAAATTCCGACCGCCCCTTTCATTCTACGAGGCGGCACATACACTTGTGCTAACATGACCTTTGTTTTTAAATCTTTAGATTTCTTTTCCTCACTACCCTTTGCTTCCAATTCCTGACGCTCATAATACTGAGCCATCGTCAGGAGGGATGCTGGCGATGAAGTCGTCCAAGAGCTTTCGCTCGCTTTCAATCGAGCTGCTACTCCCGGCAATACATTCGAAACATATTTATCAACAAAAAGATGTCGACCCGTGTCGTCCGTAAGCGACTGGCCGCTGAAATCATGGAAGGTTTCCTCGAATTGCGTAAAGAAATCTGAAACTGATTCATCTACCTTCTGTTTACATGACGCTAACATAGTCCAATCAATCTTTTTAGGGGGAATAAGCGTTTTTAATTTAGCCAAAATAGCAGCAGGAAGATCTAAAATCGACTGGGGCGGTTTCTGTGCAGGTTTTCTTTCTCTATCCTAATCCTCAAGATCCGCCCATCTAACCTTGAATGCCATAAGATCGTCTACCTTTCGTATAGATCTCCACATATCTGGGGGTAATATAAGCCCGAAGAATAAATCAATATCGGTCAAGGTCATAGTACAGGAGTTTAGAGCCCCCTCCACTTCCTCATAAAAGGCGGTGGGATTCTTTCGCAGATCAGGTAATGCAGCTTTTAATGCCATAACATCTGCTCTATTCCAAGGAGTATAAACTCAGTTATAGATGAAATACCCTTGAGCATCAGAAGACCCTCTATCCGAACTAGTACCCGCTCCTTTAGGAGGAACGTACAAAGGTGCGGCCTCCGGCATCGGTTTAACATGCACTGCATCGATCTTATCTGAATAAAAGATGGATGACTGCTTACCATCGCCATTCGGATGTGTTTGCTCCTCGCCGGCTTTCCTTTTCCGTGCTTCATCCGGTAGCCGAAACATCTCATCCCGCAACGCAAATATCCGTCGAATCGCATCAGGCACCTGAGAAGGAAGAAGAAGACCTTTATGCAATTCTTTAGAATCCGCTATCACATCATCTGGCTCAAAAACATCGGAATATTTCCGAAAAGCTGTCACTACTTCATTAGAAACAAATTCAGTAAAGTATAGTTTCTCCCTATCTTCCCATACTTCAAGCTCTTTCAATAACTCTGCAAGGGAGACAGTATCCTTGTTGACCCGATAAGCAATCTTACGGAGATCAGCCATATGATCGGTCGACAACATAGACCGCGTATCCACTTTCTGCCCGGGCGGTCCAGAATCCTGATCTCCTCCTCTCGGGGCAGACGGGCCAGCGTACGGAGGTGGAGATCGATCTAATAAAGAAAAATCATCATAAGGACAGGATAAAGAGGCTGTCGAACAGGATACTGGCCAGATATTTGCAACCGACGTTCTTTCTCCTGTTTCTCTTCTAATTCCTTTGCTTTGCGTTTTTTAGACTCATGCGCTCTCTCACGCTCACTCTTGCGTTGCTCCTTCTCAATCAGTGCCTGCTCACGCTTCTCACGCTCTCGCACCTCTTTCACCCACATACGGATACACTCAAACATGTCTTGCCTCACTCGCCGCTTACACATACACTGCTCCACATACTCAATCTTCCGCAAATTAAATGATCCATACATGGGCCATCGTAACTCAGGATCCTTTTTTGTATATTTCCTCCATAACGTGCTGTACATTATGGGGGAAAGACCAAACTTAACATACATATCCCTATTTGGCGTCCAATCCGGGGGAGCCGGCTGTGATTCTTCAAGTATCAACCGGTCATTTCCAAAACAGCAGCACCACTTACGGAGTGCGCTAAAAAAAGGCATGTCTAAAATAGTGCAAACTATGCAATATTATAAATAAAATGGCACTTAAAACGTTGCGCCGCTCAAATCCAAAGTTCAGGAGAAATGTCTCCACATTGCCTGCCTATATGTGTTGCAACGCATATATGTAGAAAGTCAAACCAAACAATATGACTAGTCACCTCAAACAAACAAACAAATTAGTCGCGGCAAGCGTATCCTAAAACTGCCTTGCCAATCAAGACTACCAAAGGCTCGCAGCAAGTACCGTACAACGATTCTTACCAATCAAGAGCGTCCAGATTCCAACTGCCAAGTTCCAAATTCGCCCAAACGGCCACTATACAGAAAAATGACAGAAGAGGTCTCAGTCGATGACCGGCGCCACCCAGATGGTCAGATCGGAAGGGAAGGAAGAATACCTCAGGATGCCAGGACTAAAGGCGCCGCTGGCAGTGATCACGTCCCCGACAAGGTTCCAATCCTACGTCACGACCAATACTTCGAGCGTCCGAGTCGTCGATGAGCCCCACGGGCGCCAATTGATGAATACAGGCCTCAGCAAGGCCTGCGAATGCAACGGGGTTCGTCCTTCTGTGCACGGAGTCCTCAGACTACACAACGAAATTGGCACAGAAACTGGAAATACAAAGACATAGTTTAATAAACCTTTAAAGGTGGTACTACAGCCCACACAACACTCTACAGTATTGTACAAGGTAGCACAAAGAACTCAGACATGTGGTCCCCTTTTATACACAAAGAAGGGGCTCATAAGTAGGCGGTAACAACTCAAAACATGATTTACAACCATATATGGACATTTCTTGAACATGATCGATACATGGGTGGAGTTAACGGTTCTTGAGACCCGCCGAAATGCACATTCCAATCTACGCTAATCTGAGACAGATGTGACTCCTACTGAGCATGCGCTAGACGCACAAGAAACTATTTATAGCCTGTTGCTGGGCAAACTCCAGGGGTGACAATCAGTGAGGTAGGGCTCGCCTCGTGCCGAGCACATGGCAATGTATGGCACACAAGATGGATGCCAGAAAACAAAATGGAGTCTGGCCGTATTTTAAGTATGAGCGGGAAAACTAGAACAAAGACACAATAGCATGTCTTCAGTGAATGCTTAATACTATAGCTGTTTTATTTACAACATAGTGACTAGCAAAACTGGGTGTAAGCAAGGTTAGGTGTGTGCCTCTCCCTTTCTCTCTCTCCGTCTCACTCCTCCCCCTCCTCTCCCTCTCTCTTCTCTCCATCTCCCTATCCCTCCTCTTCCCCTCTCGCTCCTCTCCCACTCACTACTCTCCCTCCTCTCCCTCCTCTCCCTCTCTCGCTCCTCTCCCTCCTCTCCCTCTCTCTCCCTCCTCTCCCTCTCTCTCCCTCCTCTCCCTCTCTCGCTCCTCTCCCTCCTCTCCCTCTCTCTCCCTCCTCTCCCTCTCTCTCCCTCCTCTCCGTCTCACTACTCTCCCTCCTCTCCCTCTCTCTCTCTCCGTCTCAATCCTCTCCCTCTCCCTCCTCTCCCTCTCCTCCTCTCCCTCTCCCTCCTCTCCTTCTCTCTCCTCTCCCTCTCACTCCTCCCTCTCACTCCTCTCCCCTCCCTCTCCCTCCTCTCCCTCTCTCTCCTCTCCTCTTCCTCTCTCTCTTCTCCATCTCCCTCTCCCTCCTCTCCCTCTCCCTCCTCTCCCTCTCTCGCTCCTCTCCCTTCTCTCCCTCCTCTTCCTCTCCCTCTCTCCCTCCTCTTCCTCTCTCTCCCTCCTCTCTGTCTCCCTCCTCTCCCTCTCCCTCCTCTCCTTCCTCTACCTCCTCTCGCTCTACCTCCTCTACCTCCTCTCCCTCTCCCTCCTCTCCCTCCTCTCCTTCTCTCTCCTCTCCTCTCCCCTCCCTCTCTCTCCTCTCCATCTCCCTCTCCCTCCTCTCCCTCTCCCTCCTCTCCCTCCTCTCTCTCTCTTGCTCCTCTCCCTCCTCTTCCGCTCCCTCTCTCTCCCTCCTCTTCCTCTCTCTCCCTCCTCTCCGTCTCACTTCTCTCCCTCCTCCCACTCCTCTCCTTCCTCTACCTCCTCTCCCTCTTTTTGTACCTCCTCTCCCTCTACTCTCCCTCCTCCCCCTCTCCCTCCTATCCCTCCTCTCCTTCTCTCTCCTCTCCCCTCCCTCTCCTCTCCATCTCCCTCTCACTCCTCTCCCTCTCCCTCCCTCGCTCCTCTCCCTCTCACTCCTCTCCCTCTCCATCTCCCTCTCACTCCTCTCCCTCTCCCTCCCTCGCTCCCTCTCGCTCCTCTCTCTCTCTCCCTCCTCTTCCTCTCCCTCTCCCTCCTCTCACTCTCCATCTCCCTCTCACTCCTCTTCCTCTCCCTCCTCTCCCTCTGTCTCCTCTCCCTCTTCTCTCTCTCTCCCTCTCCCTCCTTTCCGTCTCCCTCCTCTTCCTCTCCCTCCTCTTCCTCTCCCTCCTCTTCCTCTCCCTCTCTCTCTCCCTCTCCCTCCTCTCCCTCTTTCTCCTCTCCCTCCTCTCCCTCCTCTCCCTCTCCCTGCAGTCTCTCTCTCTCCCCCTCTCCTTCTCTCTCACTTGCTCTCTCCCTCAGTATCTCCCTCGCCCTCTCTCTCCATCCTTCAGTCTCTCTCCCCCTCTCTATCCCCCCTCTCTATCCCTCCTCTCTCTTTATTTCTCTTTATCTCTCTCTCTAAATCCTTCAGTCTCTCTCCCCCTCTCTCTCTCTGTGTTTATCTCCCTCGGCATGTCTCTTGCCCCCTCTCTCCATCCTTCAGTATCGCTCTCTCTCTCTGTCCCTCCCCTCTCTCGCTCTCTCCCTCTATCTCTGCCCCCCCCCCCCCATATCTCTGTGGCACCCTTTCGCCGTTACCCTTCTAATGCAACTACTGAGAAATAAATTCAACAAAATAGACCAATACAATGATGTAATGTTTATAAATAAATGCGGAGGTCATAAGATAAAAAGCCCATGGACCTGAGGCTGGACAGAGTCCCTACCTCTCTGCTAACGCCTGAGTTTTCGAAGTAATAAGATGCAGCGCCTTGAACCAGTGCTCAAAGCAGAGACTCCTCCGAAACTTCTCGGAAGCTGCCACCAGGTGTCCGACAAGGTCAAGGAGCAGGAATCATGTTCGAAGCAGCCGGTGCCCCTGGTGCCCCTGGCTAAGGCGAGACTGGTGCCTGCTGGGCCCAGGGTGGAGGGAGGCGCTACAGAGCATATTAACAGCAGCAGACACCCCCCAGCGCAGAGGCACAACTAGAGCCACATTTCAGGGGGGGGGCTGAAACATTAAGCAGTAGGTAGGGTGGCGCTGCAGGGGCTCTTAAAAGGGGTGAAACATCAACAAAACCTCTTTAACATGCACACGGTCTTTTAATGACCTGTGAAGTGCTCGGATGCAGCTGTGTGTGTGCCCGGGAGTTGTCTGAGCCCGGGCTGCCACACACGAGGAGGGTTCATTGTCAGGCTACACACCCAGAGAGTGGAGGCGACGCAGTACGGTGTCGCGGCACACACTTTGGAAAGCTCTGACTTAGAATGAAAGCTATCATAACATAGCAACAAATTACGTGCCATGGGTTTTCTGTATAGTTCTGATTCAAGACCCAAAGGGGTGGCTGATATTAATAAATCCAAAAATGGCCAACTGGTTTTTGTCATGCTCAACTGTGAACCGTAAAAATCCATTCCTGCTGTTGAGCCAATGTAGAAACAGATGAAGGTTGTTAATGTTTCCTCGCCATATGACGAAAATATCATCAATATAGCGTTTCTAAACTTGTATTAGTCACAAAAGGGATTTGTGGATGTTAAGATGTGTTCCTGCTCAAAGCTATGGACATACAAATTCGCTAAACTTGGAGCGAAAACACTTCCCATACTTGTACCCGAAGTCTGCAAGTAAATGGTGTTCTCAAATCGAAAAAAAAATTCCTTCATGGCAAGACTGGCGCATGCCATAATAAACTGGACCGGAGTAATAGAATCAACATTTCTCTCCACCAGTAGAGTGGTAATCACCTCCAAGGTTTCATTCTGTGGGATAGAGGTGTACAATGATTCTACGTCGAACGACACCAGATGGTCTCTCATGATATCAAATTCAATCTCAGGGAAAAGCCGGAGAACATCTTTGGTGTCTTGTAGGAAGGTCGGCATCTCCTTAACCATAGGGTGCAAGAAATAGTCTACGAAAGTAGACAGAGGTTCTAAAATAGAACCTATTCCCGAGATGATAGGGTGCCCCGGTGGAGGTCTCTGTACCTTATGCACTTTTGGCAAAACATAGAAACATGGCATGATAGGATGTTCAGTGCGCAGGAATCCTGCCTCTTGTGATATAATTCAACCTTCTGCCATGGCTTCTTCTACCATGTTGGTAATGGTAGTTCTAATTCTTTCTGTTGGATCTACAGTAAGAGGACGGTACTCTTTACAGTCTTCCAATTGTCTCAGACACTCTGCCCGATAGGTGGCGGTGTCTAGTAAGACAATCGCCCCACCTTTATCGGCTGGTTTGATTGTCAAGTCTTCATCAGACATAATACTACGAAGGGCTTGTTGTTCAATTTGAGGTAAGTTAACAAAGGAGAAAATCGTTCCTTTGACAGTAAAGTGTACCGTCCTCTTACTGTAGATCCAACAGAAAGAATTGGAATTGGAACTACCAACATGGTAGAAGAAGCCATGGCTGAAGGCTTCTTCCTCACAAATGACATGCGCGGGCACCCGCGCTTGAGCATTTGTGAGGAAGAAGTCGTCGAGAAACCAGGGAGAGGGAGCCTCGGGACACCGCATCTCAAGTACGTCGTTTTCATTAGTTTTAGAATGTTTTAAATGAATTTAAGGGCATTTAGAAGAGGGCGTGAGGGAGACGGGCGGCGCGTAGTGGGGCTACGTGAAGTGTGTGGGTGTGCGTAGATTCCCTCCTACTTCGTGATGCTTCGCGTAGCCCCACTACCCCACTACGCCCAGGGTTAGTAAGAAGAAGGTCATTTGACATTGGTTATGTCTATGCCTTATTTGATTTTAACAGAGCGGTGCTTCTTCTCCCTGAGCCGCAGCCAGGTGAGGTGAGGCCATACCCTCCTGCAAACTAGGTAAGCGGGAATAGTTATATACTATATATAAAAATATATTTATACTGCCTGATGTTGACCTTGATGCTACACCTTCAGATGGTAATGATGCCAGATTAGGATGTCTATATATAGAGACACCAATTTTCTTCTTCTGTCTTTCCTTTTTTCATCATGGATCCAACATTAATTGTGCATTCCACATTGGCTGAGTAATTCACATACCGGAGGAGTGACCAGACACCTAGGAGTCCAGGTGAAATGGTTCATTGATTTTATTTTATCTTTTCACATTGAATTGTTCTATTGCAGTAGCAATTACTGATAAATGTCCTGACGAAGGCAGAGGATAGTAGTGTCCTGATTTATTGCTGAAACATGTTGACCATATAAACTTAGTGGCAGATATTTGTTAGAGCTGCATTCTTTTGCACTGTTTATAATCTTGGGCAATTGAGCGATAACAATAAACTCATGTTTCTCTCACTTACCCAATTTTAACTCACCAATTACTTCACATTATTCCTGCACTGCAATTTTTTCATTTTTTACCCATCATTTGACACCATCACTTAACATCTTTAAAGTGATTTCCTGCTTCATAATTAGAAGCAGGACATGTCCACCTAGTCCTAGTAAACATCTTTTATGATTCACGATGGGAAGGTTGTAAGGAAGCCCAGATGAAGACTAGGGCGGTATCGAATGGTGACTGATGGGTATCCTTATTCATAAGGTGACCTTCTGATGTATTTACACATTTAATTTGTTGGTTGAGGTCTCATTAAGGTAGATTTGCTGTCGACAGACCCGTGGACACTCTATGTAGATTATGTTATTTAGTCTGTAAGCACTATTTTCTTAAATGAGTTTCTCCTACTGCAGGTACAACATGCTTTCCTGCAACATTCAGCGCGCCATGCAGGCTTTCTCTTTCCAAGCAGCCTGGGAGAATGGCGGACGCTTCTTTGAAATTAAATAGGTCTTGCATTTACAAAAGTTTGAGCTATTGGCATTGTATGATTTTTTATTTTATTTATGTGTTAATTTTCAAAACAGATAATTAAAGGGCATTGTCATTTACAATGTCAATAGCTTAAACTCTACTACGCTGAACTGCGCGACTTGCAATGTAGCCGCTAGGTGTTGCTGATCTGCTGTTGGGGAAATGTAACTGGGGTTGTTTGGAGAAGAATCGAAGCGTCCTGATCGGGCGAAGTACTTGCTAGTGGTGTTGATGGTTGGACTGGTGTGCTTGGATAATTTGTTGTCGGACACCCTGTACATCACTCCTCTGCACTTCCAGTGCTGACGCTGCAGCTGGTTAGGTTTACCAGTTGGCGAGATCCGGCACATGCGATTCGCCAACAACCACCTCACTCCTGCGAGCTTCTGTGCCTTCCACAACAGGGTGAGGCTGAGAGAGGCCACGGAGCCGGAGGGGAAGGCCGCGGAGCTCCGCTTCACGATCTCGTAGCAGGGCTTTATCACTCTGGTGCTGGGGGAACGTCAGAAGGCCCGAGGGCTGCAGCCTTGTCCTGTAAACGACTACTGCTTCAAGACGGGCAAAGGACGTGAGAGAGCGCCATGTTATTTGAAAATTTGTACGGGTGCGTTATAATCATGGGTAGTCAGCACCCGCATATTTAGAGTGAAAATTGAGTGTATGCTTACGGTAGTTGAAGTCATATAGATTGCCTTGAACTAGAGAATTTGCCTTAGGTAATGACGAGAAATTGATGTTCTGTGGGATGCACTGGAGAAAAGATGGAGAGTGCAGACAATTGAGTGGGATAGATTGTATCCACTGTTGGTTAAGTCGAGGGACGCACGGAAAAAGAGTGCTTAGGATGACGACAGTGACACCAACGACAGTTTGCTAGAAAGGATGTTATCTGAGAGACCACCTCCGTATAATCCGGAGGTTGTGGAGAAGGAAGTGGTTCCGACAGAGTGACTTAGGGAACCACAAGCCCCACTCAGTACTGAAATAGCAGGGAAGATCTCGATAGGGGAAATACAGAATGCAGAGAGTGTCAGTTCTCAGAGGTTGCCGGATGCTCTTAAAGTACCGGTTACCATACGTCCCATAGTGTCAGTGTACAATCCGGAGCAGGTGAGGAGTGGAAATCCACCACAGGCAGAGATAGAAGGGAGTACCAGCTTTGGCAGGAACAGCGTAGTAGGGGGATTCAGTCAAATTTCCAAGGTTTGTGGAATCGAGTACGCCATTTCCAGCTACGGCAGACTCATCTAGGGGACTCATGGATCTTAAGGGCCTGAGGCCAAAATCCTTAGCTGAATTGAGACCTGACTTGAGGATGTGAGACTCGCCGCCTGAAGCGAATCAGAGTGTCAGGGCCAGTGAGGATTGGGACAATGGGTGTGCCGAGAACAGGATGACTCAGAATAGTATAACTCCTAGGGGGTACATCTGAAATGAGCAGGTGCCAAGAACAAGATAGTGAATGCAGGGAGTCAGGTGGTTCAGTCAGTCGAGAGTCACTGAGAGCAGCCATAAAGGTAAAGAGGTTAGATGTAGTGCGGTTAAAAACAGAAGTGGATGAAATTGTAGAAGGAAACCTCCCCATAGAGAGAGTAGACCTTTATGAGCCAGACAAATTGTTGTTTGTAGCAAAGGACGTGACCCGCAAAGCAAGATCAGCACATGAGAAGTTGACTGATTTGGCCAATAGATATGAAGTGGATTTCTCCAAAACGAAAATGTTACAAGGTGGCCACAGATTGCAGTATACTGATCAAGACTTAGATGAAAAGAGAATAATTGGACTGAGGACTGACATTAGAGAATTGATCATAGGAATGAGAGTGTGGATGAGGCTCGACAAGTGGGAAGAAAGATGGTCCAAGAATAAGATTGTTAGAAGGAGTGTGACAGAGGCACCTCCTCCAGGAGGGGGAGCTCCAGGAAAAGAGAATTACCCTTTGCGAGAGGTGGCTAACAGAGGGTTTGTGCATGTTCCTTGGAGTAGAGATGATTTGGCCGCATTCACAAACAACTTCCCGAAGTTGAGCGAAAGCCCAGTCGAATGGTACAAGCAGGTTGAGAGGTTTGTCAAGATTTCAAAGGTGTTGTGGATTGACTTGAACACACTGTTTGATATTGTGGTTCCGGGAGACTTGTGGGTAGCATGCAAGATTGCTATTGAATGGCCCACCTCCGAACCGGACTGAGAAGCTGTTACGAATGGTCCATCCCCACTTGTTATGAAAAAATATGAACAGGTGATCACATGGTTGAAGTCTAAGGTATCACCATAGGATATTGATTGGGTGAAAATAGATCAAACAGTTCAGGAACCAAAGGAGACTGTCCACGAGTACTATGAGATATTGTTGAAAGTCTTCAAGCAGCATAGTGGGTTGGATGTAATGGACCCAAAAGACATAGGGCAGTTTGTTTAGAAGTTTGTCCTAGGATTGAGACCTGAGATTTGTCTAATGATACAGCAGCATTTGATTTGTTGGCAGAACAGGCCGCTGGATGAAATACTGAGGTATGCTAGGTTATGCAGCGATGAGATAGATTTGCAGAACAAAAAGCTTAAGGACAGGCTAATGTTGGCCCAGTTACAGAATGCTGACAAGGGAGGTCAAGCACAGTCGGTAGGAGGTACTCTGGGAAGGATACAGAATGGTCAGAAGAAGGGAAACGGAGATGATCCCAAACCCAGGGTAGATTTGGCAACTCTGAAGAGGACTACAGAATGCCACCAGTGTCCTCAGATTGGACACTGGAGCCGCGAGTGTCCCTTCAATCCTGCATATCAAGAGCAGCAGAAGGAAGAAGTGGTTCAGGTACAGACACCTCAGGTGACAGCAACGACAACGGCGAAGCTCAAGTCGACCAAAGGGGGACTTCGGCTCCTTGAGCGCAAGTTCCCCAGCCACCGAGAATCTCGTCAGGGACTAGGGTTTACCAGCAGATGCCCTTCTTCGATGAGAGCAATGATTGTTACTTGGACCCGTTGGCATGATGGTACCTGAGGGGGGAGGAAGACTGCACACTTGAGGCCATCTTGGAGGTAGACCAGAGGGGACCATTTGTAGAAGCCGATGTTGATGGTCACCCTACCATTTCTTTTTGGTTGACCCCGGTGCTACCCGTTCTACTGTGAGATCTGCTGTAGTCCCTAGCCTGTCCCTCTCGGGACAGACGATCCAAGTTGTAGGTGTTGCAAATAGAAGAATGACGAGCCCCTTGACAGAACAAATTCCTGTGAAAATAGGAACGTTTAAGGATAGACACCAGTTTGTGGTATGCGATTCGAGTCCTGTTTGTTTACTAGAGATAGATCTCCTGTGCAAACTCAATTGCACTATCTACTGCACCCCCAAGGGAGTAGAACTGCAAACAAATGATGATGATGATGCCTTTAAAGTATCTGTGTATAGAAATGTACCCTGCTTTGACAGTGGAAGAGCTTCCACTCGACTTGAGAGAATCAGTCTCACAGAAAGTGTGCAACTTTTCCGGAGAAGACATAGGGTTGATTAAGGGAGTAGAGCCAGTTAAGATTCAAGTTAAGCCGAATGCTGAGTTCCCAAGAATGCCTCAATACAATTTGATGCCCGAAATAATTTCAGGGATCAAACCTGTGATTGAGTCCATGATTAAGCAGGACATTCTGAAGGAGATAATGGGCAGTCCATGTAACTCGCCTATTATGGGATTGCAGAAACCGAGTGTGAAAATCAGAAAAGTGCAGGATTTGCGCCAGGTTAACAACATCGTTGTTCCCTGTTGTCCAGTGGTACCGAATCCATCTGTAATACTGTTTCAGATCCCGTGCCAGGCTGAGTGGTTTACAGTGGTCGATCTTTGTCAGGCTTTCTTCTCGATAACCCTGCATGAGGAGAGCCAATTTCTCTTTGCTTTCTGGCTGGAAAACCGTGTCTTAACATGTGTCGCATCCCTCAGGGGTACACAGAGAGTCAATTGATCTTTAATCAGATCTTGAAAAAGAATCTTGAGAATCTGGTACGGCCGCAGAAATCTGTTCTTGTCCAGTACATAGACGATCTCCCTGTTGCGTCAGACACTGAGGATGTGTGCAGGATTGATACTATGGCTTTACTGAATCATTTGATAGAAAATGGACACAAGGTGTCGCCAACTAAGTCACCAACTAAGTTACAGTACTGTTTGAATGAAGTGCAGTATTTGGGTCATCGAATAGAAAAAGGCAAGAGGAAAATGTCACCCGATAGTATTGAGGCAATCATGAACATGATGGTGCCTTCAACCCAAAGAGAGGTCAGAATGTTCTTAGGGATGGTTGGCTACTGCTGTCAGTGGATTGACAAACTTCTCATTGAAGACGAAGCCTTTGCAGAGACTGACGCACAAGGATGTGAGTGATCCGGTACCATGGGACAAAGACTGTATGAAGGCTTTCCTTGAGCCAGAGGACAGAGGACCTTTGTCAAGCTCCGGCGTTGGGAATGCCTGATTACAACAAGCCTTTTTCATTGTTTTGTTGTGAACTAGAAGATAGTGCATTATCAGTTCTAGTGCAGTATCATGGAGGTGTCCGTAGACCAGTTGCTTACTTCTCAGCTACTCTAGATCCAGTAGCTTCAGCGTTGTCCGGATGTCTCAAATCTGTTGCTGCAACGGGTGTCAGCATTGAAAGGTGTGAAAGCATTGTCATGGGTCACCAGCTTACTGTGTATGTTCCACATTCTGTTTATTCGCTGATGACCAGGACCAAGACACAGCACCTGACCAATAATAGGCTCACACGCTACGAGCAGGTTATATTTGCTGTGGAGAATGTGACCCTTAAAAGGTGTTCTGTTTTGAATCCTGCCACCTTGATGCCGTTGCCAAACACACTGGATGAAGATTGTGAGGACCATGATTGTCTCGATGTGACTGAACTTTGCACCAAGCCGAGACCAGAGATTGTCGATGAACCATTGTCTAACCCTGATGAAATTTTCTTTGTTGATGGTTCATGTTTAAGAGACAGTGTTGGTCAGTTGAGAGCAGCGTTTGCTGTATGCACCATTATGGGAGTTGTTGAAGCTGCATGCCTGGAAGCAGTATACTCCCATCAGGTGGCTGAAATCATTGCCTTGACTCATGCCTGCTTGGCAGCAGATCAAATTCGGATCACCATCTACACTGACAGCCAGTATGGGTTTGCTGTGGTTCATGACTTCGGAGAGTAATGGTCTCAGAGAGATTACATGACATCGTCTGGATCACCCATGCGGAATGTGATTTTATAAGGTTGCTTTTGGAAGCTTTGCAATGCCCCAAAGAAATTGCTGTTGCAAAGTGCACGGCTCATGGAAAGGGGACAGATTTCATGTCACTTGGAAACCGCTATGCGGACAAGGTTGCACATTTCTGTGCAGAACAGGGTTGTTTTTTTACTGAAAGGCACTTACAGGGGAGCCAAGAAAGAACCAAGTTCAACATGATGTTGACCATGGCAGACACTTGGGATGAACTCAAGTGCATTCAGGAACAGGTGTCAGATCATGAGAAGAATGTGTGGATCAATTCAAGTTGTGTGAAGGGAGATGTGGATATTTGGGTCTCAGCTGATGGGAGAGCGGTGTTGCCAGATGAGTTGTTGAGCCCAATGGCAAGACAGATTCATGGTGCAGTGCATTTTGGAAGAGATGCAATGGTGCGAGTGTTCAGACAGACATGGTACAACCAAGGGTTCCGTGCAGTAGCAGAAGCGGTATGTCAAAGGTGTGTGACGTGTCAGCAAATGAATGTCGGAAAAAGAACTGCGGTTAACATGAGTCACATTAGGATGTCTGGAGGACCTTTCAACCGAATGCAATTGGATTTCATTGAGATGCCTAAGAGCAATCATTTGAGGTACATCTTGGTAGTGGTGTGTGTGTTCTCGAGGTGGGTGGAGGCTTATCCTACTCATAGGTGCAATACACTCACTGTAGCTAAGCTGTTGTTGAGGGAACTCATACCCAGATTCGGGATTCTGACCAGACAGAGGAACACACTTCCATAGTGAATCAAAGACTCCATTGTAATTATCGTCCAGAGGCTTCTGGAATAGTGGAGCAGGTCAATGAGACTTTGAAAGCTCGGATGGCAAAAGTGTGTTCTTCCACATTTCTGAAATGGCCTGATGCTTTGCCCATGGTATTGTTGAGTATGCGCAGTACCCCAGACAGGAGAACAGGTCTTTCACCCCATAAAGTGTTGATGGGGAGGGCAATGAGGTTACCATTGGTGCCATCGACAGCCTTGCTGAGCATCACAGATGATCTGATTCTTGATTTTTAAAAGGGACTCGCTGATGTCATCCGTTCTGTGTTCCATCAGGTGCAGGCTGCTGTGGTCCTTGCTTCAAGAGACATCTGTCACTACCTGAGTCCGGGGGACTGGGTGCTGGTTCGGACGCACGTGAGAAAAAACTATTTGGATGTTCGTTGGAGAGGTCCTTACCAAGTTATCCTGGTCACAAACACTGCTGTGAAGTGTGGAGGGCTGCCAAACTGGGTGCACGCTTCTCACACCTGTCAAGTTCCAGCACCCTTGGAAGAAACAGCTCCTCTCCCAACAGAAAATCCAGCTGACGTGGTAGGGCCACAGGAGGGGACAAGCCAAGCTGTGAGGGTGCCTGATGAAGCTGGTTGCTCACTAGATCAAGTTGAGGAGGGTCACCGCAGAAGTGATACTGAAACTGCCTCGGAAGGATGAAGTGACTGTGAAGGTGACCCAGAGCCAAGCTCAGTTGAAGACAGTTGTGAGCAGGGTGAGCAAGAGAGAAGCAGGAGAAGCAGCAGCGCAGAGGAGCAGTGTCCGGAGAGACAGAGGCGAGTGAACCTGAGGTTGGTCTCTGGAAGAGATCTTGCTCCTGTGTCTGAGGAGTCTGAATCGGACGAAGGTGAAGAAGAGCATGCTTGTGGAGGTCAGAGGAGATCAAGGCGAAGGAGGGTGCCTTGCCAAAGGTATGCAACTCCTGAGTGGACTTACTCTGTGACTGATGCCAGGGGTGTTGAGATCGGGGAGGGTGAGAGCAGTGATAGTGATCAGTACCAGTCCTAACATCAAGTTGGATGTGCTTTTGTTGGTACCAGTCCAGGACTTGAAATAAAAGGTGTACTGACCATCACAGTTCCGAATCCCCCGATATTGAGTGGAATTCATCAACTGATTCTGAGTAAACTATTTTTTCCTACGTTTGGAGCCGAAATACCATCACACGAGTCTATTGTTGGAATATGTGCTAGAAGTGGTTGGAATAAATCTTATCATGGATTAAAGAGACTTTGTTGTTGCTAAGCTGTTGTTAATAACCTAGGTCCAAGTGGAAGAAGAAGAAAATTAGGGACTTCCCATAGAGGACGGAGAAGGGTTAGGGTTGTCTCTTGTTGCAGCTTCTGAGGTGTGGCTCGAGAGGTTCAACCAACTGAAGAAGGAAAAAGTGACTTCCGAGTTCTGTTGCTGAACAAAGATTTGAAAATAGTCCAGAGACCATGGAGGCTGGAAACCCGAATCGTAGAGCTAGGTGCACTGTCGGCACACTAATAGGAGGAGTGATACTCTTCATTATTCTAGTAGTTGTCATTTCGTATTTAGCACCACATGAGCAGGCTGTGGAGGTAGAGGGAACCCCTACATCTACTACTCCTAGCGAGAAAGAGGTCAAAATAGGAGACGAGAGAGCTTTGCTGCTCGAGGAGAGTTGTAGGTTATATGCAGATCTGTCTAGAAGTAATTTCAAGCTTAATGCGTATGCGAAGTTGTTGTACAAGTCTATTGATGCAATGGATGCGATAGATTGTTAAGTGTGTATACAGTTGCCTGCTCCAGTAGACGAAGGTATTAGATACCATCATATTCCATTGACATATGACATTTCATGTAGTTTGCTGCTTAGCATATTTCATGCGCGCAATCATTTTGAGTATTTCTTTTCGAATTAGGATGCAGTGCTTCCCGAAGTACCGGCTTACAAGCATCTGAATGAGTATGAATATTACAAATCAGAAGTTAGGCTTAGAACGTATTTCATTCCGACCCAGGAGTTGGACACAGCATATGCTCATCGCCATAACCTGACGTGTCTGTTGTCAGATACAGAGAAGAAATTCATAGGTCAAGTAGAAGATAGGTACAGAAAACAAAAGCAGTTGCAAAATTCAGGACAATGTAGAGTGGATTGGATGGATGAAGAAAAGTTACACAAGTCAAGGGGGAGTTATGGTCCAATAGCCTTGGATGAAGTGCAGAAGGGGAAGTTGTGCATTCATAGACCACAGACATATTATGAGAATGTCAACGTAGGTCACACCACGTGTGAGCATATTTTCACTTTGGAGTATTATGCAAAGGACTTTTTGCAGAGTAAGGTGCAGATAATTCCAACGGTGTATTTTGTCTGTGAGAGGATTGCTTATGTGCGATTGCCTGAGAAATGGTATGGAATGTGCTATCTAGCGATCATTTTCCATAAGATATATCAGGCAGAGGACCATGAACTTTTAGAAGGAGGACAACATGTAAGAGTGAGGCGAGGTGAAAGTGCAGCAGCTGAGCTTGGAGATGTTTTTCGAGCAATGATACCAACTCTAGGTGTGATTTTGAATGATGTGAAGATCAGAAGGTTGGACGAATTATCAATAAATACAGCTAAATCATTGGTGTTGGTTGAGGGTGAGATGTTATTGATAAGGACTATGGTTTTGCAATATCGTCTTGCTTTAGACGTTCTTCTAGAAAAAGAGGGAGGAGTCTGTATGCTTTTAGAGGTTCAAGAATGTTGCACTTACATACCAGACAATAGCAAGGATCTGGAGAAATATATAAGCAACATTAAGAAGATTCACTATGAGATTGAAGACTTGACCGAGGAAACTGTGTGGGAAAAAGTTGGATAGTGATTTTGCAAGAGAGGGAGTTGGTTTGCAAACCTTGGAAAGGGTTTCCTTGGCTTTGTGTTAAAACCCCTCATTATAGCTGTGGCATGTGTGATTGGATTGTGGGCTTTGGTACGAGCTTACAAATGGTACAGGTCAAGCAGACTGGAGAGATCGATGAGAGAGCAAGAGAGACGAATGAAGAGACTGCAGGACAGTCAATATTGAGGCCTTAGAAACATGGAGTTGCTTAAGAGAGGGAAAGTGGCAACAAGCTCTGTTTAAGTCGGTTCCTGCCCCTAAGAATGGTGTAGGTGTGATGACACAGGTCATCAAAGGGGGGGACTGAGAGAGCACCATGTTATTTGAAAATTTGTAGGGGTGCATTATAATCATGGGTAGTCAGCACCCGCATATTTAGAGTGAAAATGTAGTGTATGCTTACGTTAGTTGAAGTCTAATATAGTGTCTTGAACTAGAGAATGTGCCATAGGTAATGACGAGAAATTAATGTTCTGTGTGTGTAAAATGCTGCATTAGGTTAGATGTGCCATATTAAAGTTGCACGTGTAGGAAATGTATTAATAAACGTGTGATGTTCTAACTTGATAGAGATAACATTTGCCTTAGAAATGAAATCAACTAATGAGTTTGAAATGATTAAGAGTTGCAATGCTCATGTTATATTAGAAATGCAGTTAAACTTGTAAAGGCCTAGGACATGAAGGAGCCAGTGAAGGCCTAACTGTAATTTCTTTAGTTAGCCTTACTTGAATGTGGAATGATTTTCTCCTTGGGAAAGGCTGTCTCAGCGAATATTGAATTGTAACTTCGAATGTGTGCAGGGTTGCTTCTCACGTATTTCGGTTTGCAGGTGCAAGGCCATGGAGCTCGTTAGGTGAATAATCCATTGTTTTAGGAGTTAGGATGGTAGGCAAGAGCACAGAGGAGTGAACAAGGAATGCGGGAGTGCAACATTTGGCGGTGAAGGTGCCTGGGACCCAAGGACACTTCAACGGACTTCAATGGAAGCGCGCCATGCTGGAAAAATCCATCACACAAACACCTGCCCAGAGGGGCGTGCTTGGGGCGTTCCTACTGGTTTTTGGATTTTGCATTAGGGACAGCACCCCGAGGGTGGAGGGCAGATTGGAGTAGACAGAGGTAGAGAGCAGTTTTGGAGAGCAGGATGTAGACAGTTGGGGCCTGATTAGGATCGCGGTTTTCCCGCATCCTCCGTGCCGGCGGAAGCCACCGCCTGACGGTGACGGGGAGGGGTGGGGGGCACACATGGGCATTTGCGTGGACAAAGCGGCAGGCACCGCGCGGTGCCTGCTGCTTTGTGCACGCAAATGCCGTGCATGCTTTTTTAACATTGCGGCGGGTGCAGCTTGAAGCTGCACCCGCCACAATGTTAAAGATTAAGGATGTGACCGCCACCCTGGAGGTCACATCCTAATCTGCACAGAGGGACCTCAGCAGCCCCTGAGGACAGTCCCTCCTACTCTATGGTGGCGGACAGACTCAGGTCCGTCCGCCATCATAATCGGTCCCTTAGTGTGGACTTTGGGGAACTTAAGGCAGAGTAGGGTGTAGGAAAGAGCATCTTAAAACGAGCTCGGTAGCTTAGGCTACTTATTGGAAATGAGTGAATCAGAATCAGAATCAGAATTCGCTTTATTCGGTGTAAAATCAATTAACAATAAAAGCACATAAATAATAGCATAGAATTTAACAGCATAAAATAATTATTAAATAAATACAAAGTGTTTAAAAACCATCCATTGTTTTCCTAGTTTTGACCATCAGTTTAAAAAGTTCGCAATTTGCACAGTCTGTGATCTATCTGCCAACAGTTGTAATTTAATAAAAGCAGGGCGACATTGTCTGAGGTCAAACTGTCTTAAAATTGGAAGGATCCACTTTTTCCTAATTACGCTATAATACTTTCAAAACAATACAACATGAATAGTCGACTGAGCGGAGATATGGTCGCAGGGGCATACACAAAGGTGACGTGACCAGTCATTTGTATTAGGAAAGGTAACCTATATGTGCACAAGATCCAGGCGTAGGTGTAAAAGCAACGTCCTATCATAAGATCCATCTATATCTTTGAAATAAGCTTGTAACCCAGACATACTCAGCAATAACTGGTGAGATCTTACTATAGGTTTACCGATGTTACCTGTGAGCCTACTATCTGCCAGATATTCCATGCAGATAGATCTCAACTCTTTCCTGGAAACTGTTGACAGAGTCTCTGGCGTATTAAAAAACTCAGGGGGCCCAATATTTGTTAGAAAAACGTTTACGTAGGTAATCCATGGAATACGGGCAGCACCATGAAGAGAACAACAGTCATTTATTACGTCCCTATTTAGGCCTGAGGAGGTACAGGTCCAGACTTTGTGCCATAGCAAAATAGGTTCCATTTTCACAAGATCAGTTAAATAAGGCAAGCCCAGCTCACTGTGACAAATATACGTAGCTGTACATTTGGGTGCCGCTAACAAGTATCTCAGAAACCTGTTTTCCTCCAATTGTAGTGGCACAATGCTTTCATAAGCCCAGAGACCAGCCCCATATATAGCACTGGGTATTCATTTTGTTTTATAAATTGCAATCAGTTCTTGGACCGGGCGCCCTCCCAGTTTTTTAGCACAATTTATTAAAGCACCTATGGCTTTACAAAATAAGAGCCGTCTAGTATTGATAGCTTTAGACCAATGTGCCCTAAGCTCAAAAACGATCCCTAGATAAGAGAAATGGTCCTTAGAGTCAAGTTTGCAATTGTCAATAAAAACATCTCTGCTCTTAACACTAGGTTTACAACATCGCATGGTATATGTTTTTTTTATATTAATGGAGAGATTCAAATTCGTCATATCGGAGACAAAGCACCTGCCCAGAGGGGCATGCTTGGGGCGTTCCTGCAGGTTTTTGGATTTTGTATTAGGGACAGCCCCCCGATGGTGGAGGGCAGATTGGAGTAGACAGAGGTAGAGAGCGGTTTTGGAGAGCAGGATGTAGACAGTTAGTGTAGACTTTGGGGAACTTAAGGCAGAGTAGGGTGTAGGAAGGAGCATCTTAAAACGAGCTCAGTAGCTTAGGCTACTTATTGGAAGTGAGTGTACTTCTTAGGAAGTCTTCACTGCTGACACCTTTTACTCGAGCCTGGGAGAGATGTTAAGTAGGGATGCCATTTTAGAGTTAGAGTAGGGACAGTCTAACCAAATTCTTTTTCTTTTCTGTAAATGCATCCGGACTTCAAGTTGGTGCTGTTATAGCATGTCTGATGCTTCTTGAATTGACTTTGATTTTCATTCTAAGTCATCTGAGCTTCCTGCGTAGGATTATGTTGCTATTAGTGCCGGTTTATTTCCTGAATCTTTTGCTGAGATGTTTGTACATCCAACTTTTTTTGGCTTTGTAATAAAATTTTGAACCTTAATTCGTAGTCAGTGGTTCTTTGATCTGAATCTGAATTTGGGTTGTTGAATTGTCTAAGATGAAATTAGAAGTCTTCCCTCTACACTTCTAAGCAGGTACAAAGATTAGATCGGCCTGATCTGGGATTCTAGAGATTGGTAGGGAAAATTTTAGATAAGAATCCCTGCTTCACCAGATGAAGTTTGTGCTTACAGATTTGCACCAGCCCCTTAGGAGTGATTTTCTTCTCTGTCTGCATCTTTGTAGGTGTTCTCCTTCTGAGACAGTATCGACTTTTTATGCTATCCTGTGGTAGTGAGTTGCTTTTCCTATCTGTCGGGGAACTGGTAAAGCTTTTCCTATGGATGATTTTGGTATGACTTTTCATTTTGTATCCAGGATGTGCAGAATCACCAAATATTTTGCTAAAGCTAGAAGCAGCCCACTTGGTGGGCACATGCAGAATAGATCCACCGCGCCCACGCTGAACCCCTGCGTGCCACCTGAACTCTCATTTGGATGGTATGAAGGACTGCACAGTGCACAGCAGTGGCCGCTTTCCACTTGTATTGTTGCCCCGCCTTTTGGTGGTGTAGTGGTTTTCTTTGACTTGGCGTTCGCTTCGCGGTACCTTTTTTGCACTAAAAGGAGTTTTTGAACGTGAAAGTTTTCTTACTGTCCTGGTCCTTCGCACAGAGTTTGCCACCCAGGTGTATTTACTTTTCCTACATTTGAATACCTTTCTAGAGGATGTGGGGGTAACACTTCTCTGGAGACTGAAAATCTTATGAGCTGTTACCAGTCTCCTTTTCAGGGGTGAACAGTGGTTGCAGGAGCAACAATCAGAGTGGGGCTGCTGCGCGCCATGAGATCTCCGCAGCTTTCCGTTTTTGTGGCGACAAAACCAGGGTGGCTGGTTATTTCACTGGAGAGGTCCAAAGCAGCTCTTGTGTAGGTAAAGATTTTTGTAGCTTGTTGGATAAAGCCAAAACACTTTCACTGCAAGTTTAGTTTAGTTCAGAAGTCCACTCTGTTGCACTGTTCCCTGACCTTGTGGCCTTTACAAATGAAGTTGAAGAGATGCTGGTCTCTGACTGCGGTTTCAGACAAGCTTGCTTCCTTTGGCCTTCTGCTTCAACCGGGCTTAGTCGATTTGATAGAAGCACAGCTCTGGGAGAAGGCTTTCCTTGCTCTTCTCTGCCATAGGGTTGGAGTCCTGGTCACAACAGTTCGAGAAATTGGGGTCCTGGCTTCACTTATCCTTCATTGCCATGAGTTTGGGTCCTGGTCACAGTGGTTCGAGAAACCGAAGTCCGTGGGTTCACCATGGAGAGAACCTTCGGTGCTGTATGTACATCAGTTACTTGTTTATTAAAAGCAGAGCTAGTCCAAACAGGCTGATTTATTTCAAAGCCTAGTTCGTTCTTCACAGTTAAAGTCTCAGACCACTTATGAAGGATCATCTTTGGGTCAAGCTTCTGAGCAAGGTCTTGTAAGGTGCTGGAGGAAGCACTGGGCACGTTCACGTCTCCTGGGGGACTGGCAGCTACTTGATATTTATTCTCTAAAGTGTACTTTTTCCTCCAGGCGTTTCTTGAATTACGTGCATACTGCTGCTGATGCTGCTGTGACAGTGGAAATTTCAGCTTGTGTTGTAGGTGTAGCTGAACCTGAGGTGGTTTTTGCTGCAGGATCTGTTGCTGATCTACCTGCTTCGTCTGCTCTGTTGGTTTCGGCTGATGTGGCATCTTTTGCTGCAGCACATGTGGCAGCTGTGGCATTGGTTTATGTTGCTGGACCTTTAGCTGCAGGAGTTGTTGTGGCTTCAGCTGTTGTGGTTTCTGTGGCTGTTGCAGCGTATTCGGCTGCTGGAGTTGAGGCTGCAGCAGCGGCTCGTGCTGCAGCTGTTGTAGCTGGTGATCCAGCGCTCCTAATTAAAAACTGTCTCACAAACGCTACTCATCTCATACTCACCATTAAACACAAATCACTACCTAGGCCAATTAACTAAGGAGACAATTTTTGAGCGACTGAATCATGTGACCTAATTAAACACTCTGTTCAAAAACTATTTACAAAATTATATACAACTTCAGTTTATTGTAATTAACCATGGTTTTGATCACACAACATTAATTAAGTCGCATAGGCGGATTGATGTAATAATGATAACTAGACCATGAATAAACAAGACCAGCTTGTCATTTCAAAATCTATTTTATTAACTTTATTTTAAATCAAGGAAAGAGTATTCTTTATTCAGAAATCATTATTTTATTAGCAAATTGAAAGCATCATTCAAGGATGGGCTTATTAGTCTGACATTTCAAAGTAAATCATTTAGCATGAATTAAAGCAAAATAAAGTTTCCATTCCCTAAATTCTATTTCCTTGTATAAAACTCTCTTCACCTAAAGGAATAAATGATAAAGACTGCTATCCTTACGTGTGCCAAGAGTCCGTCAGCACATCATTCAGGAATCGGGAAGCAAGAGCCCACCCCTGCCTGTAGGGCCAGTTTTTATACCTTTCCTACTAGCTAATCTTCTAAAAAAAGTACACTTTTCCTTGCCATCAGGGTCCCCATTGGTTGACAGATGTCTGACCATCCTCATGTCATACTTTCCTGACCAAGTCCAGGGCACATCATAAGCCCTTATTGTTCTTAGGTTCCTTCCTTCTAGCTTCCTCGGAAAAGAAACATTTCACCGAACACAACAACTTTTTACTTCCTAATCTTGGCAGGCGATTCAGGTTTTTTGTCCTTGGTGCTCTTCTCCAAGAACACATACAACTCGACCAAAACAGTTCCGTTTATTATTCCATTGTTTGGAAAGAAAACTCTTTTTCTGCATATGAGTGAAGGCTTCACTCTGGTCAAGTTTTGCATTTCCAGCACTGCCAGTCTGCCATTTTCTTAGGCCCACTCGAGAACTAGTATTTAAACAAACACAAGACAGTAATTAACTAAAGAATTGAAACCCATTCTGTTTCCCTCCCCTTTGCTAAATATTAACCCAGTTAATTATGTTACCTAGCAAGGCGCATATAAGCAGCGTATATAAAAACATTCTTCTTTCAGGCCACCAGGATTTTCCACGAGCTTTTTCCACAGAAAAGACACAACAAAACATATGCACAGAAATATAGCACATGCTATTAATTAAACAGCCGCATTTAAAACTGACAATAACGATAGACAAGGTTAGTTTTTTTTATTATCCACAAACTTGCTAGTGCAACATAAAAGCACATTAGTCCTGTGTGTATTGTTTGCAATTTTAATCTAGATTGATTAATTATTTTAACACATGCTATTAATACGGTTACATTATAGAAGTTTAACTTTGCGAGTTTTGAACAACATCTCGCTCCATCAACTCCCTCATCTGGTGATTTCATAATCACCAAACCACACCCAAACCTTTTCAGAAAAATATTATCTATATTGATCATGTTTTGAACATTCTCTGTGTTAGTTTTTCTAAAGCTTAGATTCAGCAATTTGTCTGCTACTCTCATATTGAGCTCTATGAAACTCTTCCAGTTCTATTTCCTTCTCCTGTTCCTTTCTGAGCTTATACATTCTCTTCTTTTCCCTCACAAATTTCTTCCTCCTGAGTAACATGCAACTTATTTTTAACAAAAGTATTACTATAGCTATAACTATTACAGGATAAAGTATTTTCCCAATGATTGAGCTACCAATCTCTTGGAACCATTGTTTAATTGTTGCGAATCTTTTAGCCAAGTGCTCTGTAAAACTTTCACCTTCAACAGGTTCAATTTCTGTATGTATTTCTGTTAAATTCATTATATACATTTCTATATCTCTATTTTTATCTGGGATATATGTACAGCAATGTTGGACATGCAATGTCCCACAGACTCCTCCCTCTTTTGCTAGCAAAATGTCTAAAGCAAGACGGTTCTGCATTACCATGGATCTCATGGTAACAAGTTCAGTGTCAACTAATTGAAATCCACTTGCTGTGTCTGTTGACAATCTGTCAACAGTTGTAGATACTTTTCTGATTTTATTTGCATTCAGGGTAATTCCCACCGTAGGTATTATTGCGCCAAATATATCTCCAATAATTTCTGAAAAACTTTCTTTTTTAAATCTGCTCAGGTGATCACCAATTTCAAATGAACCCTTTGAATTTCTATCTACATGGAATATTTTTAGGAAACTAAACCAACAAAACAAGTCCCATACCAATGGTCGGGAAGACTGTAATAGGCTTTATTACCACAAATGAAATAAATTCCAGGAAAGATCGGATCTTTGCTCCCTTTAAATCCCCAACCCCCTATAATACGATAGGTATCTTCACATTGACTTGCTCCCACAAAATAATTATCATAAAGTGTGTTATCTCTTCTGATGCAAAGCTTTCCTCTATCAGGTTTATCTATGTGAATAGCAACATTTTCATTGCTTCCATTAAGTTTCTCATCCTCCTTTTGCCTAAACTTAGATTTAGTATGTTTCGTCATCATGTTTCTCTTATAGATTGCTCTTCTCTCTTCCACCATATTTAGCAAAGTTTTTTCTTCTGTTCTCAGCTTACATGTTAGATTATTTTTGAACGCATACTCATAATTGAGTTCACCAGTCACTAAGAAAAATTCACTCATCTGTTTCACATGCCTCACTTTGTTTAAGCTATTTACAACTTTTGATTCAGTCAGAATAATAATATTCCAACCGACCTGTTTCATAAAACAAGCTCGTTAATACACTGCAAGTAATGCCATAGGTAAGGGGAATCATATTATAAGTCACCCCTTCCGAAACTGAAGCAGGTAATTTCACACAGACGTAGCAATCTTTGACATTCATCACCTTGACATATTCAGACAGGAGTCTAGAAAAAGTATTACTAGAAAAATCACCAACAGACCTATCTTGGTGGATCTCTGGTTTGTGCTCAATGACTCTATTAGTCTTGCCTGCTACATTATGAACAGCTTGTTTAGTCTCAGCTTTACTAGTCATATTAGCTTTGTATATTTCTTTGTCAATTCCAAAAGGGAAAATGACAGCTAGAATTAACCAAACAAAAATTAATAAAATCACACAAATAGAAGACATTTTGCACCACCTTCTTAAGATTGAACATCTCGAATTATTGTTAGAATTAGGCATCTTTTACTTGAGACAAGAGCCTTTCAGAAAAAACAAAAATTAAAATTCTTAAAATTCACTAAAATTAAAAATTACACCCCCCTTTTTAATTTCTTTTTTTAAAGAATCCTCTAACAGCTTTTCTTCGATCTTACGTCTTACAATGTGTTTTTCCAGCTAACACAATTTCTTCGACCTTGTGTCACCTAACACATTTTCTTCGACCTTATGTCAATCACAATACTAACCTGAAATTAAAAATTCAATCGATATCACTCGTGTCATCTATTTCTTCCTGACTACTACTGCTCACTTCCACTACTGGTGGGATAATGATATAGGCCCATTCAGGTGACTTATACTTCTGGGTTGGCTTTAATGGTCTTTTCCCCCTACTGCTAATCACTTCTATTTTCTTTCCTGCTTGATTTTTCTTATCCAATTCACTTTTCTGGCTTGAAATCTCATTTATTTGTTCTTTTGACTTATTCACTAATTTGAATTTCAGGCCTTCATTTTCATTTGGCCAATTATCTCCTTTTCTGAATAGTTTCTTCTTTGGCTCAGATTGATTACATTCAGTTCTCCAAGCTCTTTTTCTGAATTCTCTCACTTTAAATTCTTCATCACTTTCATCAGTTTCACTTTCTGTTTCTGAGACTGGAATTCTAGATTCAGGTGCTTCTTTACTCGGCAGCTTCACTCCGTTAGGAACATAATCCTTATAGCTGGTACTTGGTAATTCATATTCTTCTTCTTCTTGAATCACTTCCAATCCACTAGTTTCAGAATTTTCGTTCCTTCTTTCAGAGCTTCTATTCTGCTTTTCAATACTTTCCTGATCTTGAATCACTTCTTGATCAGACTCTTTTTCTGCTCCTCTTTCTAGCAGATCTTCATCATTTTCAGAATCTAGTATCACAATTTCTAGATCTTTTTCATTTGATGCCTGATTCTCATCTGCATTTTCCAGATCTCGACTTTCTTGTCGATCTTCAGTATCTAGATTCTCAGGTTCTTCTTCAGAGTCTGAATCAGTTGTTGTATCTTCTTCGTCAGAATTCTCTGGTGGTGGCACTCGAATAGTATGGCTGGCGTGTATCCTCCTTTTCAGACCTTTACACTTAACTGCATTTGTTGTAACAAGTATCACTTGTCTCGCTTTCTGACACCTGGGTACCAGACAATTTCTCCTTCGATGAACCTTTGTCCTCACCCAATCTCCTGGCAAAAGATCATGAGCCTGCTCCTTTTCTCTTCTGAGCACTTCAGTTCCCACCTGATGGAACACAGAAGTCACTACATCAGACAGAGTTTTACAGTACTCCATAACTGCACTATCATTAATGCTAAGCACCTTTCCAACTGGAACAAATGCTTGTCTCATTACTCTGCCCATGAGAATATCATGAGGACTTAAACCAGTTTTTCTGAAGGAGTACTTCTCAAAGACATTAAGACAAGTGGAAGTGCGTCAGTCCACTTCATTCCTGTAGCCAAGCACATTTTAGCAAGCCTATTTTTGATAGTACCATTGACTTGCTCAACAACACCTGATGCTTCCGGTCTGTAAGCACAGTGCAGCTTTTGTTTTATACCAAGTGCTTCACAAATCATCTGTAACAATCTGTTTTCAAAATGTGTGCCGTGATCAGTTTCAACCGTCACTGGAAATCCATACCTAGGTATGATTTCTCTCAAAAGCAATTTTGCCACAGTAACTGAATCATTGTGACGAGTCGGGAAAGCTTCCACCCATCTTGAAAACAGACAGATTATCACTAGGACATACCTTAATCTGTTGTGTGGAGGCATATCAATAAAATTCATCTGTAACCTGGTAAAAGGACCACCCTCCCGTCCTATGGTTCCCAGGCTTACAACTGTTTTTCTGTTCGGATTGATCTGTTGACAGATCAAGCATCTTTGGCAAAAAGATTCTGCAACGATCCTGAATTTTGGATTGTACCATGTCTGTCTAAACAACCTAATCATTGAATTTCTGCCTAAGTGACCTGGACCATGATACATTCGTGCCATGTCAGCATTCATGCATTTTGGCATTACTGGTCTGTCATATTTGTAAACCCAAATTCCATCTTCTTCTCGCTGCCTGCAACCTGCTTTTAGCCATGTGTCTTTCTCCTCATCATCTGCCTCATCTTGTAAATCTTTTACTCCTTGCCAGGTCTCAACTACAGATATTACCATGAGTGAGTTCAAAACATGATCATTGTCTTTATCCCGATTAACTGACATATTGTTTTTCACGCAGAACTTAGCAACTTCATCCGCGTATGCATTACCTTTTGTCATATAATCGTTGCCCTTTTTATGAGCTGTGCATTTTAACACAGCAATTTTTTCTGGTCATTGAATGCCATCAATTAATCTTTTAATCAATTTTGCATTCCTGATTGGAGTTCCCGCAGAAGTTAAATAACCTCTTTGTGACCAAAGCTGGCCATAGTCATGGACTACGCCATATCCATACTGACTATCAGTCACTATGGTAATTTTCAATCCTTTTGCTCTTTCACATGCACGAATTAAAGCAATCAATTCCGCTATTTGAGCTGAACGAATTCCTTTGAGACAAGAACCTTCAACCACATCTGCAACTGTACAGGCAGAGTATGCTGCACTCAGAACACCTTGATCCGTTCTCAAACATGAGCCATCAACAAAATAAACAAAATCTCAGGCAATGGAACATCTTTAATGTCCTGCCTAGGTTTTGTACAATATTCTAAAACGTCCAGGCTTTCATGATCTATGTCATTCTCATTTCTGATTTCTGACACAACACCATCAGGCAATAATGTGGATGGATTTAAATTCACACATCTTGTAATCGAAACGTTATCTGATCCCAAAATAACTTTTTCATATTTTGTCAATCTGTTACTCGTCAAGTGCTGAGTTTTACTTCTGGTAAGAAGAATCTCAACTGAATGGGGAACATATACTTTTACAGGAAACCCCATAATTATCCCTTCACTTTGTTCCAAGCTTACACTTGTTGCAGCCACTGCTTTTAAGCAACCTGGTAATGCTTTTGCAACGGAGTCAAGAACTGCTGAGAAGTAAACAATTGGCTTTCTCAGTTTTCCATGTCTTTGAATCAAAACTGATAATGCACATCCTTCCCTTTCACTGCAGTACAACTCAAATTCCTTTTCATAATGAGGCATACTCAATGCTGGTGCTTCACACAAACTTCTTTTTAATTGTTCAAAAGCCTCTAAATCAGTTTTTGTTAAGATAATCGGGTCTTTTATGTCTGCTTTTGTCAGTCTCTGTAATGGTTTTGCAATTACTGGAAATCCACTAATCCATTGACGACAATAACCTACCATTCCAAGAAACATTCTGACCTGTCTCTGTGTTTTTGGAGGTTGCATTGCTTGGATCATTTTTATTCTTTCAATCGTTACCTGTCCAATTCCTTTTGCAATCCTGTGACCAAGATATTTTACTTCTTGTTTGCAAAACGGTAATTTTGCAGGAGACACTCTATGTTCCTCCTCTGCCAAATGATTCAAAAGAGTAATTGTATCTGTCACACAGTTGTCTCGTGTTTTTGCAGCAACAAGAAGATCATCAATGTACTGGACTAATGTCGATTTTCCAGGCAAATCTAAATTTTCCAGAGATTTCTTTAGCAACTGATTAAAAATAGATAGACTTTCTGTATACCCTTGTGGGATACGACACCATGCTAATATGCGCTCTTGGAATCTGAACGCAAAAATTTGTTGGCTCTCTGGATGCAGTGGAACAGTAAAGAACGCATTACAAAGGTCTATAACTGTGTACCATTCTGCATCATGTGGAATCTGATAAAGAATTACCGCTGGATTTGGTACAACTGGGAAGCATGGAA
This sequence comes from Lissotriton vulgaris, assembly GCF_964263255.1. Classification (NCBI taxonomy): domain Eukaryota; kingdom Metazoa; phylum Chordata; class Amphibia; order Caudata; family Salamandridae; genus Lissotriton; species Lissotriton vulgaris. Next base: position 1,980,138,827 of record NC_141687.1, on the reverse strand, counting down.
CAACTATTTGATTAACCTTTCTCAGGTCCTGAACCACCTAGCATTCAGAAAGCAACTTAAAACTTGGATATTCGACAAGTAATTCCCCACCCTTCTTCAAGCGCCTTGAGACCCTATGGGTATGTAGCGCGCTATATAAATCTTTTGACTTTGACTTTTAAGTTCTGTTTGGCTTTTTGATTCCCATAATCGGTGAATTACACGGACTGCTCTCAATTTCTTTTAAAACACCTTGTTTTATAAATTTTTCAATTACAGGAATTACTCCCTCAATTGTTTCAGCTTTCATTTTATACTGAGGAATATTTGGATAATCTGCTCCTTGTTTTACTGCAATTTGTACTGGGTCTACATGTTTCATTAAACCCATTTCATCTCCAGTCAAATCCCAAACTTTAATATTGACTTTTTCTTTTAATTGTTCAGGTAAATCATTTTTGTCAAAAGCAGCTAACAATTTATTTTCTTCTGCTTCAACCATTAATATTGTTAATTTCAAAAGGCCATCTTCTTCATCTGGAGTTTGAAGCTCAATACCATCCGGTGAGCAATATATTTTGCAATTCATTTTACAAAGGATGTCCCTCCCTAACAAGTTTACAGGACTGCTATCACAGACTACAAATCTATGTTTGTCCTTAAATTTACCAATTTCAACTTTTTTTTTTTTTTTTTTTTTTTTTAAACTTTATTTTTGTTGCAGACAATGATAGCATATAACATTTGCGCCAACAGTCCCAAGTGAGCAACAACATTAGCAAAGATCACACGTCTGTATACACGGCCCATCAGCCCACAACCCGAAGGCCGGGCGGCGGTAGCTGGTAGCATGCAAGCCAGGCCATGAGCCTAGCCCTGTGACTGCACAGCAGGATATTCTGGTTAAGCATGAGCGAATTTTGCGGATCTCGCGTTCGCGAATTTTGCGGATTTGCGGATTCGCAATCCGCAAAATCCGCGAATTCCCGCGAATTTGCGGATTTTTTTTTTTTTTGTGTTCGCCCGTGTTTCTGCCAGTTCGCGAGGGTTTTTACAATTTCGCAATTTGCGAACTTACCTGTCGGGTCGCAAGTTTTGCGAACTTGTTGTTTCTACGTGTCCAACCTGTTTGGGACACTCTTCTTCATCACTGCCACTCTCTGTCACCACTGCCACTCTCTGACTACTCATGCCACCCTCTGGCCCACCCATGCCACCCTCTGTTTCATCACCACACCCTCTGGTTGTCCAGTGTACATTATTTTCGGCAAAGCAAAGCACACCTTCCCTGCCTCAAGTGACCTGAATTAATTTGGGGCTGATTAATGTGTCACAGAATATTTTTTTAGCTGGCACCTGCTTCCTTAGTGCGCCCTGATTAGTGATCTTTTGCACTTGCTAAGTGCTTTCATTGTTGCAAAATTAGTTACAACACCTGCCCTGCCCCAACTGACAATAATGAATTAGGGGCTGATTAATGGATTTTAACTTCCAGCCTGGCTCCTGCTTGTCTCCCTTAGCTGTAATTCATGACCTTTGTGGCATATGTGTAACTATTCTGAGGTTCAGAGCAGGGTCACATAATAGTTTCAACTGGCAACTGAACTCTGGAGGGGCCCCTCAGGAAGCACTACAGGAAATGGCTACTAATGATGTGCCTGAACTTTTGAACCTGGTAAGTAGTTACTTTCAGTTTTGCTTAGATCGTATTTCTGCAATTTCGCACTTATTCGCGGGGCGCGAACTCACGCGAACAGTGCGAGCAGTGCGAGCAAAATCCGCTGCTCGCGGATTTGCGGATTTTGCAGGAAATTCGCAAATCTCGCGGATTGCGGATTTCCCGAAAATCCGCAAAATCCGCGAGCGGAACGGATTTTCCGCCCATGCCTAATTCTGGTCCGCTTTTTCGTTTTTCTTTAATACAGGTTACCCCCCAACTCCCCATAGGAACCCCACCCCCCAAAACACGGCATTCATGACTAAAGCATGTGTACACAGGTCGTTCACCTCATTATGGCACTCCTATCGGCGGGTATAGCAGCGGTCATCACGCAAATTAGGAATGACGCCTTGAGATACAAAACACAATACCTCTCAGTTGTAACCTACAGGTGCGTGTGCGGTCAGGCACTCCCCCAACTCACCATTCTCCCCCACCAACCCCAGCGCCCTCACCGCCCTCCTCCCCAGACTCCGTATCCCCAGGGGTGAACAACTCCGCACTCGTGCCATCCGAATCTTCATCTGCCTCACCCAACACTCGCATCATTCTCCATGCAAGCAGGTCGTCCTGCAATTTGACATCCCTACGCACGTTTTGCATAAAGGTTTCCTCCGCCAGGGACCATTCCCCCACATCTCTAAGCCAAAGTGTCATCTCCGGGGCCCTCTGTCCCATCCACGTGATGGCCACCCTCCTCCTCGCCAGTACTAGTAGTAGCTGTAACATCTTGTAGGGCAGAGTACACTTCCTGGGCTTGGGGACTAAGGCTAACAAGCAGTGAAGGGGGGTCAGTTCCATCCGGAGTCCAGTAACTCTACAAATGTGCGCCACCACCGACTGCCAGAAGGCGTAAACCAGCGGGCAGTCCCAAGCTAGATGAAGAAAGGAGGCCCCCGGCGCGCCGCACCTAGGGCAGTTATCGCGCTTGTCCGGGGCAATACGCTTCAAGGCAACTGGAGTCACATATGTACGGTGTAAGAAATTGAAGTGTGTCAATTTGAACCGTGCGTTGCACGACACCTTCCGGGTGAGGGTACCAATGCGTTTGCGCTGGGCTGGGTCTAAAGCAACCCCCAGGTCAGTCTCCCAGGCCGCCCACGCCGGAGGAACCGGAGGGGTGGAGTCCTGCCGCATGGCTGAGTACAACAGTGTTATCAGCCTCCTGCCCCTACCACAGGAAAGGATAATATTGAGGGTATGGGACACAGGGGGCGCATCAGGGAATTGCGGCCAAGTATCTCGTGCCATTGCGTGGAGGCCCCTATAGTGTAGGAACTGTCCCTCCCCAAGTCCGAACGTCTCCGTCGCCCGTTCGAGAGATAGGAACGTGTCGTCCGGGTAGAGATCTGCCAACAACTCGCACCCACCCGCTCTCCAGTCATGGAAAGGCATGTGTACCTCCATGTCCACCACTGGGGCCATGATCCATATCGGCAGCTCCCTGTGAAAGGGGGCCCTTCGCAGGATTTTTTCCACCACACGCTGCCAAATGGCTGCGGTGTGGTACGGCAGCGCCGCATCCGCGCCCCTGCCGCGCATCAGGGCCATCTGAGCCGCCCTTTCATCTGCACTCCCTGCAAGGAGCCGTAGTTCCCAGGTGTCCGCATCTGCGAACCACCTGGCGGCCGGCAACAGCTGAGCCGCGTAGTAGTAGAGGTCGAATCTCGGTGCCTCCAACCCCCCCTCCTCCCAGCTGCGGACCACCGTGTGCAAGGCAACTCTACTACGCCTGCCCGACCAATTTCAACTTTAACTAGAACTGTTAAATCTGTTTTAATTTGTTGATTAGCTACGCCAACTACTTGGATAGTGTCACCAGAGAGAGGCAGGTTTTCTATTTCCACTGATCTAACAGTAGAACGGGTAGCACCAGTGTCCACAAGAAAAGTGATTTCTACATCATTCACTTTACCATTAATAAATGGACCTGACTGATCTACCTCAAGAGTGGCTCCAAGCACACACTCTTCCTCTTTTCTCAGGCACCGTCATAAGTAATCATCAGAACCGCTTCCATCATTTTCTTTCAACCAATATTGTTGAGAAACATTCGACACATTCACTCTTGGTGATCTGTTTACCTGTTCACCTCCGCAGAATCCTGTTTCAGAATTGTACCTTTGCACATTAACACAATTAGGAAGTGGCGGTTGTGGAATCTGACTCTGCTGATTCACTAACTGTTGCTGTAGCTGTTGCTGCTGATTTATCTCGTTTAACTGTCGCTGTAGCTGTTGCTGCTGATTTACCTTATTCTGCATCTGTGGATTTATTTATGTATTTTTGAAATTTCTGGGCGGATTTTTACACTCAAGCTTCCAGTGTCCAATTTCGCCGCAGTTAAAACATGGGAGTTTCTGCTTTAATTCTTCAATATTTCCCATTAATTTTGGCTTATTAAAATTTCCCTTAAATTTTCCTTGATTCTGTGGAACGTTTTTGTTTTCTAATGCTGCAATTTGTTGTTCAGCTACTTTCACCTGTGCCCACATTGCTTTTTCTTTCAGCTTTTTCTGCTTAGCGTCTATCTCATCACTGCAGTATTTTGCTTTTCTCAGGATGTCATCAACTGTAAGTGATTGCCAACCAACTATTCCTGATCTGATCATTTCACCAATTTCAGGTCTCAAGCCATATACAAATCTGTAAATAAAATGGCTCATACCCTTCTCACTCAACTTCTCATAACCACTGTATTGTTTAAATACCAGGAGTAATCTTTCATAGAAGGAATGTACTGACTCTTTTGGCTCTTGATTTGTTCTGTCGATTTTAACCCAATCCACTTCTTTTGGGAGAATCTTATTTTTCAGCCACACAATTACTTTATCATACAGCTTTATAACATCTGATGAAGGTGCACCTGTCACTTTATCTCGAATAGGTTCTTCTTTGGGCCAATCTATAGAGATTTTACATTCTGTCCAAAGATCTGAAGGAACAACAATGTCAAAGAATCCATCATGATCAATTTCACAAAACGTTTGAGACCTTAACAAATCTCTCTACCTGTCAATACCATTCCACAGGTTTTTCTCTCAATTTGGGAAAATCATTTGTGAACAGTAAAATATCCTGTCTTGACCAAGGAACATGAACATACCCTCCACCAGCTATTTCTCTAATAGGAAACTCAGTTGCAACTTCCCCTCTTTCTCTTTTTTCTTCCTCTCTTTTCTTAGTCCATTTCACTCTCCATTTGCTTAATTCACCAATTCTTTTTTGAAACACTATCAATTCTTTTATATGAGTTATCCTTCCTGTGGTGTTCATATTTGCAATATCTTTTTCAGAGAAATCTACTCTATAATGTTTCTCCAAATTTTTCTGTCTCATCAAATCTACATCTAATTCAGCAGCTATTTCTTCTAACAAATCATATTTATTTTTCGTTTTCCATTGTATACTCTTGCAAATAAATAACAATTCATCATCTTGATATAACTTTAAACTGTCATGACCAATTGTGCCAATAATTAATTCCTCCAAATCTGCTTTCAATTTTGCGACATCAAGTAATTTAGATTCTGAGGACCTATTCATACTTCTTTCTCTTTCTGGAGTTCCAGAATCAGATTCTGCAACAATTGGAGATTGACCATTTGAAAAACTTAGATTAAAAGTTAAGTTTGGCATCTTTTTCTCTCGGTGAATTCTGATAAATCTGAATAAAAATTTTCAGCCACTTTCTGAATTTCTGCATTTAAAGGGACAGTTAGAGCTGAATGTCTAATTTCTTTTTGATCAAAAACTGGAACAACGGGTCCAATTGTTACTGGTACCGTTACTGCTTCCATGCCTTTGGTTAACTGCTGTATTAATTCTTCTTTTGATCGAAGATATTCTGAAATATCTCTAGTATCCCCAAGTCTTTCTGTTCTTATTACGTTTCTTGGGATCTCATTTCTCTGAACTGGAGTTTCAGGATAATTTCTACTTTCTCCAGATGTAATAGAATTAGTTCTTGTTTCTACTCTCTCAGGAAATTTTGCATTATTCTGATTTAATCTAAATGGAGCTTCACCAGAAATTTCTCTAGGAAAACCACTTGGAGAAGTTCCTTGAGGAATTCTCGGGGTAGACCATGAACAAACTAGTTGATAAGGTGGCGATTGTTTTGATTTCGTAATGTAAATCTCTTCTAAAACTGGATCTTCTAATTCACTATCTTCACCAATATTATTTCTCTTTGCAGAACTCTTTTGACCAGATTCTTCACTAAATCTTGCTGGGTATAAACCATTACACATGTCTGCCTGTCTCCAACGATGCATTCTATCTTCATGAGTTTCTCTGTTAATATTCATTCTAGTACCTCTTGTTACACCTCTGTTTTCCTGTTCTAAATAAAACATCTCATCTTCCCATTCAGCTAAAGCCTCAAATTGTGTAGGTCTGGGTTTCGGTACGAGAGACATAATTTTTTCTCTCAAGTTTTTCATTCATGTTAAATTACCCATCTTCTGGTCATGCTAATACACCATCATCTTTGGTATATTCCATCCAATTCTCCATCCAAAGACAAGTATGATAACCAAATTCACCTTCCATATAGGCTGCAGGTGTTTTATACTTATGAAGTAATTTTCCGCCTCGCGTTTCTATTTTCTTGTCACTTTTGAAAATATTTTTTAAATTTCTGAAACCATGAAGGCTTCTTTTCATCATACATGTAATAATAACTCATGTTTTAAAACAAATCCGCTTTCTTCAAAAAAAGATCGTAAATATTTTCTTCTGGTTATGCTACTTCAGCCAATCCGTGCGCAAAACTCACCAACAAGCCAATCAGGTTAAGCCACGTCATTATTCTGTTCGGCCAATAGAATTGCCATATTTTAGAATGAACCAATCAGGTACAAGCTTGGAAAGTCACATGAGCCAATCAGTGTGCGAATACTGTGACGTATGCTAGCCAATCACAGCACAAACCTGGTGACGTATGCTGCCGCTGCAGCTTCACTGTCTCCGATTCACTCCTTGAACTAACCCCTCCTTTACAAAATATTTTCACAGCGCCATATTTTACAAAGTTTTCAATGAAATTCAGCTAGTAACTTCACATAAACAAACCATTTGTCTGTTTCGCTAAAATAAAGTTTTTATTCAAGTACATTTTCGCGTGAAATAGACTATGCTATTTTCACAAAATATTTTTCTACCATACGCATTCATACGGAAAGAATCCCTAACCATTCATATATGAAATTTATGGTAGGACTTTAACCCGCCAATAAAAATCCTTACTTGCCAGTAAGAAACAAGGCTTTCTTACCCTTCACTCAAGCTTGGATAAATTCTACTACTATTTTCACAGTAAGTTTTAATACAGGACAGTTGTCCCTATACTCGAAAGCTACGATTTCATAGACAATCCTCACTATACATTCAACAACTTATCACACCTAAGATCCCTAAACTTGTGCTGTACGTCCACAACACTAGTGATATATGTCAATACCACTATTTTGAAACAGAACAAATGCACTGTGTAACCTCACTTGTCACACTACTCTTGCCGGCACACTAGGAATTTTCTCACTGCTGGAAAAGACCTTTCGACTACATATAACAACTGGACAAACTTAACATGTTTTAGACATGTATCCTATGTATCTACATGTAGCATGTCAGTTACCATAGTAACCGTAACTCTGCTACCAGATAATTGATCCAGCGCTCCTAATGAAAAACTGTCTCACAAACGCTACTTATCTCCACAATACTCACCATTAACCACAAATCACTACCTAGGCCCATTAACTAAGGAGACAATTTTTGTGCGACTGAATCATGTGACCTAATTAAACACTCTGTTCAAAAACTATTTACAAAATTATATATAACTGCAGTTTATTGTAATTAACCATGGTTTTGATCACACAACATTAATTAAATCAAACAAGACCAGCTTGTCATTTCAAAATCTATTTTATTAACTTTATTTTAAATCAAGGAAAGAGTATTCTTTATTCAGAAATCATTATTTTATTAGCAAATTGAAAGCATCATTCAAGGATGGGCTTATTAGTCTGACATTTCAAAGTAAATCATTTAGCAGAATAAAGTTTCCATTCCCTAAATTCTATTTCCCTGTCTAATACTCTCTTCACCTAAAGGAATAAATCATAAAGACTGCTATCCTTACGTGTGCCAAGAGTCCGTCTGCACATCATTCAGGAATCGGGAAGCAAGAGCCCCCTCCTGCCTGTAGGGCCAGTTTTTATACCTTTCCTACTAGCTAATCTTCTCAAAAAGTACACTTTTCCTTCCCATTGGTTGACAGATGTCATACTTTCCTGACCAAGTCCGGGGCACATTAAGCCCTTATTGTTCTTAGATTCCATCCTTCTAGCTTCCTCGGAAAAGAAACATTTCACTGAACACAAAAACATTTTACTTCCTAATCTTGGCAGGCGATTCAGGCTTTTTGTCCTTGGTTCCCTTCTCCAAGAACACATACAACTCGACCAAAACAGTTCCGTTTATTATTCCAATGTTTGGAAAGAAAACTCTTTTTCTGCATATGAGTGAAGGCTTCACTCTGGTCAAGTTTTGCATTTTCCAGCACTGCAAGTCTGCCATTTTCTGAGGCCCACTCGAGAACTAGTATTTAAACAAAGACAAGACAGTAATTAATTAAAGAATTGAAACCCATTCTGTTTCCCTCCCCTTTGCTAAATATGAACCCAGTTAATTATGTTACCTAGCAAGGCACATATAAGCAGTGTATATAAAAGCCTTCTTCTTTCAGGCCACCAGGATTTTCCACAAGCTTTTGCCACAGAAAAGACACGACAAAACATATGCACAGAAATATATCACATTCTATTAATTAAACAGCCGCATTTAATACTGACAATAACGATAGACAAGGTTACTTTTTTTTATTATCCACAAACTTGCTAGTGCAACATAAAAGCACATTAGTCCAGTGCATAGTGTGTGCAATTTTAATCTAGATTGATTAATTATTTTAACACATGCTATTAATACGGTTACATTATGGAAGTTTAACTTTGCGAGTTTTGAACAACATCTCGCTCCATCACTGGTTATCTCGCTGAGATGCCCAGCATGCAACATCCCCTGTGACTTGTAAGTAGACAGTGCTGGGTTCCTCCACCTATGTCTTGTAGATTGCAAATGGGCAGGGGCATTACGGTGAACATTTCTGTTCTTTTTTTATTAGATCCTGCAACAGCTTGATCTGTCTGTGCAACAATTTCTTCTCTGCCATCTTCTAGGTCATACGCCAATTCAAACCACTGGGTCACGCACCACTACAGCCAGTTGCACTGATTCTCAAAAAGGCTACTACATATACTGATTGTTGTCCTGCTGCACTTGCCTTCTCCCACATTATGGGATGGTACATGCATTTATGGTTAGATTTATGCTTTCAAATGTAACTTGTCTCATGGGAATATTTATTCACAGTGTGTCTCGGAAGACATTGCACTGGGTAAACATAGCACTGACCTTTATCTTACGTGAAAGAATACTGATTTGTTTCCAGACATTACTCCATTTTTACAGGTCGCATCTCTTCCTCTTCATCCAGTACACGGTCAGGTTGTCCTTGCTGGTCTAAACACATACCTGCATCTATATGAAGGACTTGTGATCAAAAGTGTATTTATAAATAGTTGAACACGTTATTTGTAGGGCTCCTGGTTTTATGGCACATAAATATTATTCGGCTTTCTAAATCTTCATGCTGCCGTTATCTACAGCTGTTGGCGCTTAATTCATTAATCTCGGCACAGAGTCATTCAAAAGAAACCAAATTATGTGTATTTATACACTTTTAAAATAAATAAATACAGGATACATATTGTTTGCTGTCTGTATTTATCTTTAAAAAAACAGTAAATCAGAAAACAGGGAACTATAGTTATGTTTATCTTTACATTTTTTGGTTTTATTTGTGTAGTGTTACCATCTCAGATAACTTATTAGAGTGAGCTGATACAATTTTTTCTGGAACATTTGAAGGTTCGACCAAGACCACTGTGTGGGGTTCTGCTAGACTTGTCTTCTAAATCACCAAGTGATTGTATGTCATTTAGTGGATGGTTTTAACATGTTTCCATGTTGGGAAATACACAAATCTACCTTTAGGTTAGAGTTTGCTTTTCTTAAAAATTTATGTATGTGATCCCATGGACAGTCTGTAAAACTGAGGTTTGAAAACAAGTTGGTGCTCCTATATTTCACAAGATACAGTTCAGCTCACCATGAGAACAATACAAGTACTTATTCATGTCACATATTCATGCCGTGAAATTTATCATTTGGTCTTAGTGTAGCCAATCAGAAGTTAAGGTTTTGGGTTTGTTTGTGAATAGTTAAATACGTTATGTTTATTTGGTAATTGTTTGGTTTAAATTGTATTGTAAAGAGTTGGTAAAATGTATTTGAATGGTACTAATTTAGCTTAAAATATGGGTCACAAACACACCTGTACAGGTACCCATACAGAACTCACACATATATAGAGTCATTCACACAGGTACTGACACTTCCACACATACACTCACACACACACACACACAAAATCCTATAGTCAGTCACGCACCCATTTACACATGCAAACACCTACTTACATATACTCATACACCCATATAGCCATTCACACACCTACTCACACACCAAGTCACACGCCGATACTGTAAGGTTCTCATGAACCTGAAATGAGAACTCCTCCGAATCCAGGTGATGCACATGGATGTCCACCTCTTGACATCCCCAACCCTGATAACTTATCACAGAGTAGGGCGATCAAGTGAGAGAAGGGATTAGAATAGAAACAGCTGGGAATATTGTTTTTTGTGATATTGAAACTTTAGTCGGTGGTACATGAAGAGCGAAAGGTATAACTGAGGTAGCCTCTAGTTAGTTAGTTAGACGTGGATGCTGAGATGCTGTGAGCCGTGGGTGCTGTTGGAGTAGCGAGAGATGCTGATGCTAGGAGAGATGCTTTGAGATGCCGATGAAGAATCGAATGCAGAACCTTCTATCATAATTTTATTAGGGTTAGACAGAAGATCGTGGAAGAATCTCAAGGAGGAAGAGAGTGTCAGAGAGGGGTGTGACGTGACCGTCGCTGTTAGAGAGGTCATCTATCCTGTCCTGAATCCTGTCCAGAAGCCTTTGTCTCCTGAATTATCCCAGGGGACCCTTACCAGCCCTTTGGCCAGGGGGTTGGTCTTCACACTATTCTTGGTAAATATAATTGTGTGCTTTTGCAGATGTCCTTTTCTCTGTCCTCTACTTTCTGAGCATAAGTAATTGCAAAAGTTTGAAGTATGTGTTTGATAATTGATTAATTGAAGTTTCTCTCCTATGAGTGATGGTGACTGTACTGTATTTTTGAAGTGGTTCACATGCAATTAATTTAAATAAAGACTTAAAACGTACCCACGTCTGTGGTTATTTACTTCAAGGTATAGAGAAGTTTAGAAATAGGGTAATTATCACCATCAATTAGTTCAACTAATGGTCCATCGACCAGAGGAAAGAACTTTTTGTTCTGTGAGAGGTTAGTTAGGAAACAAAGTTGTCCACATATTCCTTAACACCTTAACCAAGGGGGCAATTCCGCCATGGTGCGGGCGTTCTAATGGGTGGGCAGGGCTGTGACAGCCAACAGTCGCGCGCAGCACCAGGGAGCACGGAAGGGGTTAAGGACGTCATTCAGAAAATACTGAAATGCTGCAGGGGCATTACATAGCCCAAATGGACCATAGCATATCTTAATTGCTGTCTTCCACTCATCCCGCTCTCTTATTCATACCTGGTGATGTGCCCCTCTTAGGTCGGACTTGGTATATATGGTGGCCTCACTCACCTGGTCCAACTACACTGAGATGAGAGGAAGAGGGTATCTGTTTCTGACGGTGTTCTTATTCAACATCCGATAGACTATGCAAGTCCTCAGATCGCCATTAGCTTTAGAGATTAAGAAAAGAGATGAGGCTGCTGGAGAGCGTGAAGGCCTTATGAAACCAAGGTCTAAGTAATGATCTAAATACTCTCCTGAATGCTTGGTTTCTGGCTACGACAATGCATAGACTCTACAGTAAGGAATCGTGTCCCCTGCCACCAGATCAATCTGACAATCGTATTCCCTATGAGGAGGGAGGCTTTCTGCCTGTACTTCACTAAAGACTTCGCTATAAGTTTCATAAACCAGGGGTAAGACAACCTCTTTTTCTTCTGCGGTGGCAATGTGATACTATGTGTGAGCCCTAATGTATGGGAAGAGGGTTTCTACAAAAAATGCTTCATGCACTCTGCCAACTTAAATCTGACCATTTTATTTTTCAAATCTATAGTGGGGTTATGTTGCCATAACCAAGGCATTCCCAATATTACCTCGTATTGTGGGCCTTGAATTATGTTTAACAAAATGTTCTCTACATGATTCTGCGTATCGCCCGTCACCATTAACTCTACCAGTTCTGTTTGCTCTGTGATGGGACCGGATTTCAGTGGGTTGCCATCAACTGCCAATACTTTTTCTGGAATCTTCCTGGATATGCGCTGTAACTCTAATCGTTGAACTAAACCACAATCAATGAAGTTACCTGTGGCTCCAGAATCGATGATCACCAACACCTGGTGTAGTTGATGATCCCTTTTGAGATTCATGGAAAGCACAATATGTGAATCAGTATCTTTAAGATTGGTTAGAGACAAAGAAGGTATCTTCCACTCATGATCATCATAAGCAGTTAAGGGTGAAGACTCATTGGATGTGGAACCCTCTGTTTCTTTGTGCATAACAGTGATTGCTACCTTTTTGGTTGAAGAGAAGGATCCTTGAGGTTTGGGTTTTGAAGAACTTCTTACAAAATGTCATTTCTTCCCACAATACATGCATAATCTATGTATCCAGGGGTTCTCTCTTTCCTTCCTTGACAGAGGTGCTCTAATCACCCCCACTTCCATTGGTTCTGTACCCAGTTTACTGCTGGCTAGCGGTCTTCTGATTTGTATGTCAAACCTGGTATAGGACCTCTCTACTTTCTTTCGCTCCCCCCCTTTCTCTGTTAACCTATGATCCAAGAGTAAAGTTAGGTTCACCAAGTCAGTACAAGTGATGGGTTGAGGGTCTATTTGAGATAGGACATCCTTCATATCGTCCCGAAGCCCCTGATAGTAGAGTGACATTCTTTTTTCTTCAGTCCGAGCGTTTTCTGCTATCAACCGATTGAACGTGGTCAAGTAACTTACCAAGTCATGTTTTCCCTGTCTTTACTACAATAACTCCCTATCTGCACTAAACGTCGTGGCTCGTCTGTCGAAAACTCTTTCAAATTCACAGCAAAGGGCGTTCCAGCCAGAGAGCATCAGATCATTGTTTTTCACTAATAATACGGCCCAATTAGCGGTACAACCAGCCAAATATGAAATAGTAAACGCCACTCTAGAATAGTTGTTTGGGAAAGAAGCGGGTTCGCAAGAAAAATGTAACATAATCTGTGTCAAAAACACTTGTATTTTTAGGGGATCACCGGAATATCTCTCCGGGTTTGCTAGTGGTATAGGTGGGGGCACGTTAACCTGTTTCTGTGAGGATGAAACAGATGTGTCAAAAGGATTTCTGGATTGTCTTTCGACTTTCTCTCTAAGAGCCACTGTTTCAGCTCAGGACGTGGCTAGTTCTTGTTGTACTAGTACCAATGCTTGCTGCACATCGTCCAAAAAAAGGCACCTCAATGGGTCACCCAGAACAGGGGAGCTATATTTCTTGGGTGCATAATTCTGTAAGGTTCTCATGAACTTGAGATGAGAACTCCTCAGAATCCGGGTGATGCACAAAGATGTCCACCTGAGGTTCCGTGATTCTGAACCCGTTTTATAAAGGTCATCGTATCGTGACGATTTTGGTATCAGCGAACCGCAAATGACGAGTGCGGTATGTACGAGTGTTTTCATCATGTTCAATTGATGGATTCACTGTGTATTCAGGGATTTCGTTCCGAACCTTCGGGTTCCATTTTGTGTACGGCAGCCATTTTGTGGTTGCCCTCACATAGGGCGATGACTACGGCCGAGCGAGTCTTGGGACACGTACACGTTTAGCTGACTTCTGTGTGACCTGAGCGAACTGACTCTATTGCCTGAAGCTAACCTTGTTGAGCCAGTTCCTTGTTCGGCAGCTGGACAAGATAGAGATCACAGAGCAGGACATTGCTGAGTTTATGGTTGTTCTGACCGACTTTTTCGGCACTCTTTGGAGAGAGAATGATTGAAGATGACTCCAGCCTATTATCCTCTTAGTGCAGGGATTAGAACTATAAACAGGGCCTACTCATAAGGCACAGTAGTGCATTTTCGTACCCTTTTCCTTAGATCAGGGCTTATAAACTTAAGCTAGGGGATAGATTCATTAGTATTGGTGATAATCCGTCCTTTTGCAAGAGTGTTAGTATACCTTCTATGGAGTTATGCTTATTTCGGGCCTTGTAGGCCTCAAACAGGAGAGACTCCATCTTGCTTTCTGCCCGGCAGCTTGAGAGGCTTCTAGGCCAAGTGTAATCCTTTAGTTTCGAAGTGTTGTTCGCTTGGAGAGAACCGGTTCAGGCTGGCCCTTATCGAAAGACTGTATTTTTCTCCACTCCGAAGACACAACTTCAGGCCGGCCGGCTGGGAACGTGTCCTTGGTACGGGAAGGTACAAGAATTTGGTGGGCGGCATGTTACTGGCCGTAACTTTCCATGAAAGGACAGGCTTCCATATTAGCGAAAGTGTTAGGCAGTGAGTCAGTCAGTCTGTAGGCGGCAGCTAGCCGTTAGCATCAATGCTATTAATTATTTCCAGGCAGACAGTCGCCATTTTGAAGTCTGAGAAAGATCATGAAACTGAGACTCTCTGAGAAGGATTGAAGGAGAAGGAGAAGTAGCGCAGAGCGATCAGAGACAGAGAGAGACAGCAGTTAATAAAGAGGAAGGTTCCAGTGACTTGGAGGGAAGCAGAGGAGAGAGAGCATAGCGGTGTAGACGTGCACTCGTGACTGCTAAGGTGTGTTTCCGAGACGAGCCAAGGCACAGACGAGACGGGAACCTAGATGACTGCTGAACCCAGACTCCACATTACTAAGGTGATGTCGACCTTTTTCCCATAGCGTTCACATTCTAACCTTTCACTTTTCTTTGTAGGATATATGTTATCGTATAGTATTGTGTTTATAATCATTGTAATAAAATACCCCAGTTCTTAGTGAACCGACATGTGCCTTGTATTCTTGTTCAATCAGGGTAACCTGGTCTTCTAGTCAGACATTGTTTGCATGAACGGATGTAAATCCCGGTCAGGTAAGAGGTGACTAAATAATGAGGGAGAGAGGGACCATTTGATGCCAAATGGTCCCAATTTGGAAAACCGTGCTAACTCATGTTATTGTAGTATCATCCCGAGTAGACAATGAGAGATTTCTTCCAAAGGTATTCATAGGAGAGTGATCGTCGTTGGTAAGCGGCGTTAATGAGAGCACCAGGTGGGATACTGGTGTGTAGATCCGCCGGATTGCGGATCATGTTGTAAGTGAGCGAGCACTGGGAGGGAGACCAGTGTGTAGGTCCGCCGGATTGTGGACCGGATAAAAAGAGAGCACTGGGACTGCAGCCCAGTGTGTATGACACGCCGGATTGCGTGTCGAGTGAGCACTGAGGGAGATCAGTATGTAAGGGTACATAATCAGACCTGCCCCAGGGTAGATTAGTCTGGGCCTAGGTGGCCGTGAGACTAGTTGGTATGAATAGGATATTGTAGAAAACCTATGCATGTTTATTGCTATTTTCCCCATCCTTAGGTACGAGATGTACATACATATATCTATACCCATTGTAAATACGTTCTAAGGAGGGAGGTGATTACGTTCCGACTGGGTTAGAGGGGCTCCAAGGAGCTGATTCCATCTGGTCCGAGAATCCGGTCGTTACAATGGTACACACACACACCCTTCTATCTTGTTTCTCATCTGTTTCTGTTCGTTCTTTTATGGGCTATTTATGGTTTGGGTTGAGGTCCTTTCATTATGAGTTCGTCCGGCCTGTCCGAGCAAGAATGTTGAGTTTTCCCTTGTAATTGATGATGGGCTGGACAACTGAAAAGTGGGCTTGTCGTTATGCGATACCTTTTGCAATGTCACTTTGTGATTGGATAGTTTGTAAATAATTGTTGTTTGTCAGGAATGTGATTTTTGGCATAAAAGAGGATGTCTTGCAATACGAACATCGTGCAGTCTCTAGCGAACCACTCGTGTCGTGCTTCGTAGACTTCTGTTCCTGGTTGCAGCCAATAAATTTGATCTTTGACGTCACCGAGAAGTATCCCGTGTCTCTGCATTCTAAGACAGGTGAACCCAAAGACATTGGGCATGCCCCTGGCGCCGCTGGGTTCTAAAACCCGGTTCTTCACACCTTTTGACATCCCCAACGATAACATTATCACAGAGTATTAGAGCGATGCTGGTGATTGATATATATATATATATATATATATATATATATATATATATATATATATATATATATAGACAATCCTGTCAACAATGCCGCCGCGTTTTCAGTCACGCGCCGCCGCCAGCCAGCTACACAGGACACAGACCCAGTTTGGAGCCTCAATTGTTTATTGCCAAAAGGTCAGAGACGCGTTTCGCGGCTTGCGCCGCTTGTTCACTCGGCAAATGTTAGTGCAATTGGGAAACAATTTAAAGTGGCAGTGCATTTTTTTCTGTGTGTCATGTGATCAACATTCACTATTACAATGGATGAAATACTAACTCAGGTTATTTCACCGTGTGTTGTACCAAAAACTTTACATTCATTGTGTGCCAAATTCCGCAATCGACAAATAAATAAATAAATACATAAATACATTTGTGTATAATGGTAAAATACATTAAGATATTTCAACAATCAATCCTTCAGTTAAAATATATTTGGCTCTCCATTGTTATTGAGTAAAATACTGTTTGAGCTTTCCTGTAGTCATGATAATTACAATCTGTTGGATTGCTTTTATGTTTGTATGATAACATATCATTTAAAACATACAAAAATAAATTGCGTTATTCTTGCACATATGTCTTTTTTTGGTTAAATACCTTATTCATTTCCATTGGTGAATAAAATAAAATCAACCATTGTATTGTGAAAAATCCTTATAATAATATATAAAGTGCTAAAGTGAAAAGTAAAATACTTTTTTTGTGATTTTTTTCTTTAAAATAAAAATTCGATGTTCTTTGCTCTTAAGTTATCACGAACCAATATTTTGTTTTGAATGTCATTTCATATAATTTCATTTATGCATGTCATTATGTCAGAATGCTGACTCATACTTTATATCCTTGTATTTAATTTGCTTTTTTTCTTGTTTTCTGTCCTGTCTCACCACTCGAAACCAGTCCATATTTTAATAAATTGGAGGGTTAAACTTTATTCTAGTCTATTTTTCTAGCATTTGCAAATTCCTGTTTAATACATATATCTATTCGACATTGAATCCTGCACATTATTTACAGTATATAAATATGTCCAATAAATATAGCATTTTTGTAAAACATAAATAAACATTAAAAAATTCTTGATAAAATTTCATTATATTTACAAGATCACTGATAGGTAAAAATGCAAAGCTATTGTTTAAGGCTGATAGTTCCTCTTTTGTTTAGTTTACCCCAATTATTAGGACCACCCAATTTTGTTCACATGACCGCAGTTTACACACTTTCAAAGACACGTGTACATATCCTCCGTAATGTTTAAACCTCTTGGCTGCTTCGAATCTAATAGTAAGATACACCTGGTTTCTAATTTCCGTAGTTTATTTTCTCTATCACCTCCGGGCCTACTGGGAGAGATTGCATCAATTAAATAATAGGACAACCCTCTGTTGTTTGATCCGTGGCTTTCCCTAAAATGTCTTGCCACCGGATAGGTATTGTCCATATTAGTAATTGTGCGGAGGTGTTGCAGTATTCTTACATTTGTGGGTAACTTTGTACTGCCCACGTATATTAACCCACACGTTTTCATTATTGTATAGGGTTTGGCTCTGAACGGGTACATGCTTTACAAGTTTTGCATTTTCTGAACCCATATATATAATATATATATATATATATATATATATATATATATATATATATATATATATATATATATATATATATATATATATATATATATATATATATATATATATATATATCCAAGCTCCCAAAGTCCTGAAAATACCCAGCCGGGTTCCAGGAAGAGTAAGCACTCTCAAGCACGGCACAGTTCGTTTAGCAGGACAGTTTATTCAAAGACAGACGCATTTCGGGAGAGCCCTCCCTTTCTCAATGTTTTCATCTGACAAGACGAGCGCAGCGCCATTATGAATGTTTGCAAGACATTACAAAACAAACAAAGGACTAATTCTTGTTCGCAGCGCGGGGCGCCATCTTGGAATGTATAACTTCAACATAAATTGCACTAGATTGCTGGTAAGTATGCCACATCCTGATACTGCCGTGTATCGGCTAAATTGTTGTCTAAAAAGCAAAACCAGATACTGTATGGACATAGTACATTTTCATGGCCAAGGCAACAATGTGTTGTTGAGAATTACCCAACTTGCGACATGAACACAAAACTATAATGTGGTCAGGTCGGACATAATCTTGCCGTGGATCGGCAATTGCAGCCCCAAAGGGACTGCCAAAACTCCGATGTGGTCAAAGACTCAAGCAAATCATCTAGTTCGGTCTCGGTAGTGATGATATCATCCATCACAAAACAAGAAACAAAAACACTCAGACCATTTCCAGAAAGTATTGCACAAATAATCAAACTGTAAAATTGTTATTGGAAACTCAGTATCCAACTAAACAGAACTCATAGCACAGTAATACACTCAGTTAACCCAAATGAGAGGCCAGTTCTTCTCCCATATTTAAGCCTCCAGGTGCTTTAGTCTCCAGGTCAATGATGTACCGGGACTCAAGTCTCCTGAGTGTGAGCAATCTATTGCCCCCTCTGGGATTCTCTTTGACTTGGTCCAAACAAAAATATCTGAGAAGATTCCTGTCACTGTTATGTTTTAAGGAGAAATGCCGGGCCACGGGATACGTAAAGTCTTTGTTCGCAATGGCCCGCATGTGTTCTAATATTCTCAACTTGACAGGATTAATGGTACTCCCAACATACCGTAACAGACAGGGACACATTAGGCAATAGACAGCAAAGTCAGAGTGACATGACATAAACTTTGTTATTTTCCTCCCATCCTTTCTACCCGGGACTTGGTATGTCAGTGTCCTTTTGCTTGAAGCACAGGCTTTGTATTTTCCACAAGGGAAAAAACCTTTGGTGTCTTTCAAAGTTCCTAATGGTTTCTTAATGGATGGCAAGTAGCTCTGGACTATTTGATCTCTAAGAGATCTGGCCTTCCTGAATGTGATGAGTGGTGTGTTGGGAATATCAGGCCCTACGATCTGATCCGATTTTAAGATGTGCCAATGTTTGGACAAAATGGATCGCAGTTTGAACGAGTCAGCAGCATATGGTGTTATAATGCGAAATTTACCTTCAATGTCGGGGCCTTTCTTCATCACAAAGAGACTGGCACGTGGTATTTTCCTAACCCTATTAAGGGTGTCTTGAAGAAGAGAAAAGCTGTAACCTCTTGTTATAAATCGTTCCATGCATTCACCAGCTGCTTTCTCAAAATGAGTGTTTTGGCTGCAGTTGCGCTTTAACCGCAAAAACTCCCCGTATGGGATATTGTTAATCAATTTACGAGGATGGCCGCTGGAAGCGTGTAAAACGCTATTTCCGGACGTGGGCTTGCGGTAAAGTTGTGTGCAAATGCGTCCCTCACTGACGCTAACTTCTAGGTCTAGGTAATTGACCCTGTCCCTGCTGATTTCACTGGTAAATCTCAGATGGTACTCGTTTTCGTTGAGCAGTTGGATATATTGGTTGGCTTCCTCAACCGTACCATTCCACACCAGGAACAGATCATCTATGTATCTGCTCCAGGTAACCACCTTGGTGTTCCATGTGGCAAGTCTGGGGGCCCAGGCTACCTGCTCCTCCCACCAGCCAACGAAAAGATTCGCGTAGCTGGGGGCGAAGCAGGAACCCATGGCCGTACCAGAGAGTTGGCGATACATAGTGTCCTGAAAGAGAAAGATATTGTTGCACAGACAAAATGAAATGAATTCCAATAGCATCTTATTATGCATTGCATATGTGAGTTCTCTTTTGCTCAGGAAATATTCCACTGCATGTAGCCCCTGTTCATGGTCAATACAAGTATATAAACTTGTTATATCCAGGGTAATCAGGATATAAGATGATTGCCACTCCAACAGTTCCACCTTTTCAATGAAATCAGTGGTGTCTATATATATATACACTAAACAGGAACCACACTTTGAGGGAGACCGCAGAAAGTAAAAATAACGCTCTTTATTTTACAATATTGCATCTTGCTAGCAAAGTCTTGTTCAGGAAAGCATGATCACCCAATAAAAGCCGGACGCGTTTCAGGATGCAAAAATCCTTTCCTCAGCGGTGTGATTGTCAGCATGAGTGCAAGCGCTAGAACGCCACACTTAAATATCCTCATCCCTTCCCTGGTGGGCGTGGCCTTCACCGCGGCCTTATGGGATGTGTAGTGCGCGTTAGTATTACCTCAGTGGGTGCGCTGTCAGTCCATGCACAAGACTTTGCTAGCAAGATGCCATAATGCAAAATAAAGAGCGTTATTTTTACTTTCTGCGGTCTCCCTCAAAGTGTGGTTCCTGTTTGGTGGATATAAATATATATATATATATATATATATATATTACCTACTGGCGGTCGCCAGTAGGTATATATAGTTAGGATTTTTTCCCTATGGGATTTCTGAAAATTCTATGCCTAATAACTTTTGCGTTCGTGGACGGAATTGGCTGAAATTTTCAGGAAAATGGCACATTTTGTTTCTGAGCAGACCTTGAAAATTTGGGGGGGTTTTGTGGAGGGGGGGCCGAGAAAAAAGGGGGGTCCCAAAACGCCTTTTTCCCATGTTAATTTCCATAGGGCGGTTGGACTCACTTTTAGCCCGAACGGCTGAATGGATTTTCACGAAACTTGGCAAAATTGTAGGGACTGTTAGCCCGATGTGCCTTTGCTAGGTCTCAATATATGTGCTTCAGTGGATTTTGAGAAATTAACGTTTAAATCAAGATATATATCTGTAACAGCGCTCCGGGCAGCGATCCGGTTCGCGAACCTTTCGCGTAACGGAACTTTGCGATGAGAAGCTGATTGGCCCTCCGGTGTCTGTCAACATTCTAAACAGTCCGGAGCGGCCGCCATCTTGTCTCTCGGTAGGATCGAGAGACAAGAGGAGGCCAAAACAAAGGGGGAAATTACCATAAGGGGGCATAGTAGATCCTCGTTGACCCCCTAGGTTTTATGTGGAGGTTTTAAAAGGGCCTAGGAGGGTCCAAAAAAAAAAATTTTTTTTTGCGTGGTAAGCGCCAAGTTCGCGAACCGGATAGCTTTCTGGGCAGCGAACTTTATGGATAAAAGAATGAAAGACTTTTCTAATACTGTATGTTAATTGTTTGTTGTTTTTCTTGTTTTTTTTTGTTTTCTTTATTTATTTATTTTTTTTATTATGATTGTGTTTCATACTTTATTAAATTTTCTAACATTTCATTGTCAGAAATGTCATAATTTATTATAGGGTGTAATTGTTTTTCATTTTGAAGCAAGTTGTCTACTGCTTCAACACATTGTAGAAGTTCGTGGTCTCTACTGTCATCCATAAAGTCATCAAGTTTGTCTTGGCTGCTCTCCTTCAGTTCAATCGAAAATGAAACTTGCTGCTCGCCTTCCATTTTGCCTGAAATTTGGATTAAAAAAATATATATTAGTAGAGATAGGGCACTGTTGGGATTAATTTTAGATAGGCAGTTTTTATCAGTGAATTTATCTTTTGGCAGTGTATAGTATGAGAGTGGAAATAGGACTAAAAAAAAGTGTATGTGATTTAACCAAGACACTACTACTACAGAGGGATAGTGTATATGTAGCAGAAAAAGTCTACTATATTAAGTCATAGTGCACAATATATTAAATTATAACTTACCTTCACAAAGAAGTTGAAGTTTTTTGAAGCTTTTGAAATAGGAGGTACAACAAGAAGTAGTAGTCAAAATGGCTGTGTTTCCTTCTCTCCCTTTATATATATACAGGTATATAACCAATCAAATGTCAGGTAATAAAAGTAGAAAATGAAAGTAACATTTTCATTGGTTGTCAATTCCAACAATTCAGATGTGTTTTGTGAAGTAATTTACCTCACGGTACTTGGAGAGGTCTACAGGCTAAATGGCTAAATGGAATTTCAATGAAATTTGTGAGAATGGAAGGGATTGTTATGTAGTATGAGCTAATCTATATTTGGTGAGAGTGTTTCTAGTCGTTATTCTGTAAATTACTTTCCCGCCTTTTTTTAGGACCGCTTTCCGGGAAGCTGCCCGGTTAGCGAACCTTAAGCGTCACGGGAGTCCACCATTTTGTGTTTCGTTCGCATTAAGATACAAGATGGAGGGCAAATAATGTTTAGAATGGGTAGAAGGGGTCATGGTAGACTTATCTTGACCCCCTAGGTTTTCTGAGCGTGGCTGAGGAGGCTTATATGTGCGGAAAAAAAATTTTTTTTAAAAAAATTCCGCGAGGTTAGCTTTCGGTTAGCGAACCGGGTAGCGCTCCGGGGAGCGAATTTTGTGGAAAATTAGTGAAAAAAGTTAGAGAAAAATAATAATTGTGAGTGATCAGATGTAGGGTAGCTCTGAGAAGAGCTTTTGGGTTTATGGTACATTTAGGTACTTATAAGTAGGTACCAATGCAGAGTCTTAAATTCAGAATGAAAATTCTGTTGCCCTCATCTGAGAAGTGAACTCCATCTCCTCTGTAGATATCTTGCATGTAGTAACGCAAGTTATTGTTGTACAGAGAGCCCATTCCATGGTCTCTCATGTAAGCTGAAACAGATTTGTTTACATGCTTCCTCGCTTTCTCAATTTGTGGACAAAATTGGTTGGACCACCTCCATTTCTGTCTTTGGCATATATTGGAATATACCAAGGCAGTTTGAGGAAAAAGTGCCATTAATTGCTCCAAGGTGTCCTTTAAAAGCATTTCCAGACCTACCCCTGTCAAAGTGACCAAATCATTACCTCCACAGTGCACTATTAACAGGTCAGGTTTTGGCAAATGCATAAAGGTTTTCACCAATGGTATCAATTGGTGACATTTTAATCCTCTTTGGCCCAACCACTTAATTTCCACATCTTGTAAATTGAGGTTGTGTAAATTTCTGCTCTCAGCATACCTTTGAGCCCAGTGGATGTAACTATGTCCAACAATCCAGACGTTAAACATGGTGGAAGAAGGTTGTTCTGCAGTCAGATGAAGTGTGGTAATGAAAGGGCAGTTGAAACAGTAGGAGTTTCTAAAGAAAAAAAACTGTGGATTTACAATGCTAATGATTCATTAGCAGTGATTGGTGCATTTCCATTTCTGAAAACAGAAAGTTAGGGTGCATGGATGTGTTCTTTGAAAGATGTAATTTGAATGGTCAAGGAAGAAACATTTAATGAAAGATTGCACTGGATACGCAGGTGCACTGAGAGTTCAGAGTTCAATTGAAACATTGTTGTGTGAATTTGCAAACATGAGAGGTCTTCCAGGAGGTGGTTGCTATGGAAACAAGGCAGACAGGGCAGAGGGGGGAAGGGTTTTGATTTGAAAAAAGTGAGGGAAGAGGTATGATTGGCTAATATGAGAGATATGTGAAAAGAATATCTGTATTTCTGTGCTTTCAATAGCTGCAGCCTTTGGAGTGCATCCTTTTTCTTCTGCTGAAGACAATTTGGTGTATTTCTGAGACTGTTTTCAAAACTCAAAAAATATTTGCTAAGGTGAGAAAAGATTTATTTAATTTAGATAGAGAATAGTATGATTTAAGGAGAAAATGATGAAGAAAGCTGTGTTTTTAAAATGTGGTTTTGTCTCTAGTGATATACTAATAGAATTAGTTTCAAAGAGAAATTATAATTGCATATTTGGTGTAACATTCTGGCATGCAGTTACACAAGATATTGTAATACATGGAGGCCATTTCATGGTCTGTTATGTAAGCTGAAACAGATATGTTGCTTTTAAAAACGATTTAAGAAATCAATTACATTTCTAGATATGTACTGCTAGAGCTTCATAGGTTGTTTTGGGCCATATTTATAAGGTATTTGAGTGTCTAAGATGTTGTGTTCGCCTTTTAAAATGTAAAGTGTTCCTCATGGGACAAGTGTCTTGTAAATACGCTCCCACTTGTGCTTGGCAAATTTAGATTTTGATTATGGGAGTTACCTAGCCATGTTAATAGTGTCCCAAAAATGGTGCTAGGGCATTCCAGAAAACACTTTCATGTGTCTCAAGGACATTTTTAGTCATTTCTTCATGAATGCAGGTATACAATTGATTTATATGCTGTGTTTAAAAACGAATTTTGAAATGAATTAAATTTCAGGATATGTACTGTTAGAGCTTCATAGGTTGTTTGGGGTCATATTTAGAAGGCATTTTAGTGTCTTTGAAGTTATTTTTCCCTTTTTAAATGGAAAGCGTTCCTCATGGGGCCCTGAGCAGTTCTTAGCCATGTTATTTAATTGGAAGTGGATAACATGGCTAAGAGCATTTGCTGGAAAATGCATGAATATCGCTGATTTTTCTGCTATATTCATGCATTGTGGCCGTTTTTTTCACATTGCTTCATAGGTTGTTTGGGTTCATATTTAGAAGGCATTTTAGTGTCTTTGATGTTATTTTTCCCTTTTTAAATGGAAAGCGTTCCTCATGGTGCCCTGAGCAGTTCTTAGCCATGTTATTTAATAGGAAGTGGATAACATGGCTAAGAGCATTTGTTGGAAAATGCATGAATATCGCTGATTTTTCTGCTATATTCATGCATTGCGGCAGTTTTTTTTCACATTGCTTCATAGGTTGTTTGGGTTCATATTTAGAAGGCATTTTAGTGTCTTTGATGTTATTTTTCCCTTTTTAAATGGAAAGCGTTCCTCATGGTGCCCTGAGCAGTTCTTAGCCATGTTATTTAATTGGAAGTGGATAACATGGCTAAGAGCATTTGCTGGAAAATGCATGAATATCGCTGATTTTTCTGCTATATTCATGCATTGTGGCCGTTTTTTTCACATTGCTTCATAGGTTGTTTGGGTTCATATTTAGAAGGTATTTTAGTGTCTTTGATGTTATTTTTCCCTTTTTAAATGGAAAGCGTTCCTCATGGGGCCCTGAGCAGTTCTTAGCCATGTTATTTAATTGGAAGTGGATAACATGGCTAAGAGCATTTGCTGGAAAATGCATGAATATCGCTGATTTTTCTGCTATATTCATGCATTGTGGCCGTTTTTTTCACATTGCTTCATAGGTTGTTTGGGTTCATATTTAGAAGGTATTTTAGTGTCTTTGATGTTATTTTTCCCTTTTTAAATGGAAAGCGTTCCTCATGGGGCCCTGAGCAGTTCTTAGCCATGTTATTTAATTGGAAGTGGATAACATGGCTAAGAGCATTTGCTGGAAAATGCATGAATATCGCTGATTTTTCTGCTATATTCATGCATTGTGGCCGTTTTTTTCACATTGCTTCATAGGTTGTTTGGGTTCATATTTAGAAGGTATTTTAGTGTCTTTGATGTTATTTTTCCCTTTTTAAATGGAAAGCGTTCCTCATGGGGCCCTGAGCAGTTCTTAGCCATGTTATTTAATTGGAAGTGGATAACATGGCTAAGAGCATTTGCTGGAAAATGCATGAATATCGCTGATTTTTCTGCTATATTCATGCATTGTGGCCGTTTTTTTCACATTGCTTCATAGGTTGTTTGGGTTCATATTTAGAAGGTATTTTAGTGTCTTTGATGTTATTTTTCCCTTTTTAAATGGAAAGCGTTCCTCATGGGGCCCTGAGCAGTTCTTAGCCATGTTATTTAATAGGAAGTGGATAACATGGCTAAGAGCATTTGCTGGAAAATGCATGAATATCGCTGATTTTTCTGCTATATTCATGCATTGTGGCCGTTTTTTTCACATTGCTTCATAGGTTGTTTGGGTTCATATTTAGAAGGCATTTTAGTGTCTTTGATGTTATTTTTCCCTTTTTAAATGGAAAGCGTTCCTCATGGGGCCCTGAGCAGTTCTTAGCCATGTTATTTAATAGGAAGTGGATAACATGGCTAAGAGCATTTGTTGGAAAATGCATGAATATCGCTGATTTTTCTGCGTTATTCATGCATTGCAGGCCTTTTTTTATCACATTTGCAAGCATTTCTTAGCCATGTTATCCAATGGGAGGTGGATAACATGGCTAAGAGCATTTGCTTCAAAGGTTGTTTGGGGTTATATACCATTTTTGGGAAATTATTAACATGCCTATCTAACTCCCATAATCAAAATCTAAATTTGCCAACCGCAGGTGGGAGCGTATTTACAATAAATTTGCACCATGAAGAATGTAAAATAGCATACTAGATACTCAAATAACTTATAAATATGATCCAAAACATCTTATGAAGCACTAGTAGTGCATATTTCCAGAAATGTATTGGTTTTCATTTAATGATTTACTTCATTGGTAGGCCTTCACATGTTTTTTTACCTTGGTTTTTTTTCAGTGAAAATCTTATCTGCAACCATGTGTTGGCCTCACCTCAAATAAACAAAACAGGTGATGGACTGAATGTGGATCAATGACACACATTCACCCCAGTCCAAAGATCTGGGCCTAAACAAACCTTTAGATAGGCTACATCTTATCGTCATCCTGAATTAATGATTTAAAATATTAGGGAGTGATTTATGAGTGTTGTATGCCTGTTTTGTACCATTGAGTGTCATTTTTGTGATGCAGTGCTGGTGGAAAATATTTGCTATGTTAAATAATTAGTACAGCATTAAGTTTTAGATGACTGTTATTTATTTACTGTTTGGTAATAGTGGTTAATAACATTTTATATTATATTTTTTCACAGATTCAACTGCAGATTCTTTCATAGTTTGGAAAATGCCTTCCAGAAGTCGAATACGAAAGGCTAGAAAACGTCAAAGACAGCAGGATGATGTTTTATTGCAGCAGTCCTCTTCCCCAAATACTTGTCAAAACACCAAGAAAGGTCCGGGTAAGAGCACGAAATCATTCTTAAGAAATATTTGTAGTAAAAAAAATTTTGCTCAAAAAAATGTGTCTCTTAACAAAAAGAGAAGTAATTTAAATGGAAAGGAGAGACCCATCACAAATGTTACTGGTAGAGGAAGAGATAACTCTGTGCATGATAGTAGAAGGAAACAACAGTTTAGGGACATTCGACAACGAATGTTCCGTAATAGGATATTAGTTAATTTATTGAAAAATATTAAAAAGAAAGGCCAACAGAAAGCGGCATTTTATAGGAAGAAGAAAAATGTAGAGAAAATTATTGATCATGCTTTTGAAATCAAGCGAAAGTTGTTTATTTTGGTAATCAATAGAATTAGGAAACTAAGCAAGGTAATTTCTGATTTCAAAACAAAAAGTAGATGGAAGAGAGTAGTAAATCGTACTAACTTTTGTGAAGTTTTTTCTGGAGAATGGATGCATAGTTCAAGTTCTGAGGCATTTTTTAATGAGGAGACTTATTTTCAGGATAATGATTTGGTGCATGCAGTTGACATCAGTGGTCGAGCTTATGAAGTGAAGGATGGTTGTCCAGTTGAAAAAGAACTACTTGTGACAACAGAGACAGAAGAGGCGCTAAGTGATGAGGTTTTAGGAAGACGTCCTAAGGGTCCTGTGTACATTTGGAAGTGTAGTTCTATTTGCAGTGTGCGACAGGTTTCCATCAATTTGCTATGTGATTTTATACGGACATTTAATAAGAAAAGTTTGAAGCAGAAAATGAAGTTGTTGCAAGATTTAGATCCTTGCAGAGTGAGACAAATGACAGGTTTGCGTGGTCATTCACTGGCTTGTCTTTCCAGGAGAGTATGCCAGAGTGTTTTTCATCATTTCAGGATGCTAGCAGTGCATCATAATAAAGTGAGAAAATTAGTGAGAATGTTGTATTATGCTAAGAGTCCAGCAATTATGCTTAAACAGTTATGTGCTGCTCTTTTGCATGGTTCTGAAATAGATGTGAAGAATCTTTGTGAAGAAATTGAGTTTTGTTACTTTGGTAGTAAAGATGAGAATGTTCAAATTGACCCTGAAGTAGAGGGTAATGTGGAAGATAATGTACAGGTTTCCAGTACAGATAATTTTCAGAAGGAAATTGCCACGTTTCAGATGAAATCAAGTGAGAGGCCTAATTTCACTTGTGTATGTTGTCGACGCACTTATTATAAGAATCAGACTAAGGTAGTGGATTTATATGCAAAAAGTGAAAGGGAAAATAATAGTGAATGGAAGGATTTAGCCACATACTTGATGGTAGAAAATTATTTTGATTTGGGATCGGATCAACGTGTGTGTACTTATTGTTGTAATAAATTAAACCAAAACCAGATGCCTGCTAGGGCAGTTCATAATAATCTGGAATTGGTTGAGATTCCTTCTGAATTGAAGGATTTAAATACTTATGAATCTATTTTGATTCAAAGTATCCATCCCTTTCAGGCTATTGTAAGAATGGAGCCAAAGACAGGGAAATTGCCTCCAGCAGATTTACAGAGAGGATTAAAGGGAAGAGTTGTTTATTTGCCTCTAGATTTGAACAAAAACATTAACACAATTGGAATAGAAAAAGTGGAAGAGGAACCTCTGGTTATCTTGGTTAATGGGGTTCCGACAAAGAATAAGAAAATATGGCAAGATTTAGTGGATGTTAGGAAAGTCAAAAAGGCAACAGTGTATTTGAAGAAAAATAATAAGTACTATAAGAATGTATATGTTGCAGAAGAGGAAGTAAGTGATGAAGAGGATAGCGATTTGTGTGCTGGCCAAATTGAGAAAGTAGAGGCCTCTAAAAGTGAAGAAATATATGAACATTATAGTGTTCATCCTTTGCATTCCAAGGAAGTGATGGGGAATGCTATTGAGTTGTTTCAAATGAAACAAGCCAAAGGGAGTCCCATTAGTGTTTGGGAGGAAAGTTTGGAAGCTCGGTGTTTCCCACAGCTATTTCCCACAGGTCAAGGAGGAAGATATGATGAGCGACCTCGTGAAATTCCTGCGTCTGAATACCGGACTTTACGATTGTATGCAGAAGATCCTAGGTTTCGGCAATGCATTCCCTATTTGTTTCATCTCCTGTTTGAAAGCGATCTGTCTGGACTGTCATATGCAGTGAACCACATCTTAAAAAGTGGTATACAGATGCGAAACATCTCGGCAAGTGACTTTATGCATAAAGTCAATGTCCAAGACAGTATTTTGGATTCTCACTTAATTAATCTCATGGCGTGTCAGCGTGGTACTAATGAGTACTGGTACCGTCGTCATGGTGACTTAAAATGTATGCTGAGGAACTTAGGAACTCCGACATGGTTCCTCACTCTGAGCTGTGCCGAGTATGGCTGGGATGACTTACTTGAATTTCTACGAGAGGCAAATGGAAATATTGAAAACATTGAATTCAAGACACCTGGAGAACTGTGTTCTTTGGATCCTGTGAATGTATGCAGGTACTTCAATCATAGATTTGAAGCTATGATGTCTTTCATCACAAATAAAAAGAATCCACCTCTTGGAGAGGTGTTGGATTTCTTCTGGAGAAAGGAGTACCAAGCAAGAGGTGCCCCTCATATACATATGTTGCTGTGGATCAAGGATGCACCTAAATTTGGAACAGATCCGGATGACTTAGTGATGAATTTCATCGAACAGTATTCTACGTGTGCTGTTCCAAACGCAACGGAGAAGAAAAGTCTAAGAGAACAAGTTCTACGTTTCCAAAGCCATCGTTGTGGAAAGTACTGTCGTCGTAAATTCAGAAACAAGGACAAGTTCTACACCAAATGTCGTTTCAACTTTCCACGACCGGTGATTTCTAAAGGAAGAGTGAACAGTTTGATGTCTTCGCTGCGACATAATGTGACGAGGAAATCACCCAAGAATACATACAATTTGAAAAGGAACGAAGAGTCCAAGTACATCAATGACTACAACCCAGTGATTTTGTCCATGTGGAATGCCAACATGGATATACAGTTTGTGGCTGACAACTGTATGGCTGTGGCTCGGTATGTGACATCTTACATCACCAAAAAAGAAAAGACCGAACTGAAGGATATGTGGGAGGACATTTCCCATGAAAAGAGCCTCAGCAAGAAGTTGTACAGTTTCAGTCTGAAGATGTTGTCGCATCGAGAAATCGGAGCTTACGAATGTTCTGATCGATTGTCTTCAGCAAGTCTCTATGCCAAATCCAGGAGTCTCGTTTGGGCGAGTCTTGGTCTTGCTGCAACGCGAAATCGAGTTCTTAAACCTGTTCGGGAAATTGAGTATTTGGCAGAAAAGGAACCAAACAGTACCGACATTTTGAAGACCAACATGTTGGATACATATTATCCAAATCGAAGCAGTCACCTTGAGAATATTTGTCTATATGAGGTTCTCCAAAATTATATATTCAAGAGGAACATCAAAGAAGATATTGAGAAAGGAGTGTATGCTGTAATTGGAAGTGAGGGATGCCTGGTCAAGCAAAGAAAATGCCAATTAGTAAACCATCGAAAATTAAGTGGCGAATCTCCAGAAAAAAAGGAGTTTTTCTATTTAGCACTTTTGCAACTTTTCAAGCCTTGGCGTGCAGAAGAGGAACTGCTTGGAGATTTCCTCTGTTACGAAGACTCTTTCAATGCAGCCAAGGAGTCCATAGAATGTCCTGCTTTTTCTAAATATCAAGAAATGCTAACTTTGGAAATTGAGCAGGAAGCAACGATTGCAGCCGAGATTGCCAGAGACAGTTCTCAGGACAGTCAGAGTTCTGTTTCATTGAGTCAAGATCCACTTGGAGGACCTATTATCGAAAATGAAGCTGCCACTGCTATGAATGAAGTAGAAAGAGCCATGGCACATGCTCAGGAGGATTCAGTTAACTTACAAGACTTGGAAAAACAACTCAACGTTGAGCAGAGGAAAATATATGATGAAGTTACCAAGGAAATTGAGCACGGATTAAGTCATGAGAAGAAAGAGTGCTCGTGTACGTCGTTGAAGCCTGTCCGACTGTACGTGAGTGGAGAAGCGGGAACTGGAAAAAGTTTCCTCATTAAAGCAATCTCTTGTTATTTGCAGGAAAGGACTGAGTCATCGCTGTCTTGTGTTGTCACCGCTCCTACTGGACTGGCAGCACATAATATTAAAGGTATTACTTTGCATCGTCTATTGATGCTGCCGGTGGAGCATGACAACAAATTACAATACAACAAGTTATCTGGAGATGCTTGCTGTGAAGTTTCAAGAGTTTTGAGGAAAATGAAACTACTTATCATTGACGAAGTAAGCATGGTTTCCAATGTCATGCTTGCCTTTGTGCATTTGAGAATGCAAGAAGTACTTAAAACTGAATATGATGTCTTATTTGGTGGGAAACACATTATTGTTTTCGGAGATCTTCTACAGCTGACACCAGTAAAAGGTCAACCTGTGTTCAAAATACTCACGCATGAAGATACCAGGAAGTGCCTAGGGAGCATTGGCAACGTCAATATATGGTTAAACTTCAATTATGCAGAACTGCATCAAAATATGCGTCAGGCAAAGGATGAAGATTACAAGAATATTCTACAAGATATTAGAATTGGAAAAGTGACCGAGCATGGGAAAGAAGCTTTAAATGCACGGTTACTGTCAAATTTGTATCCCAAACAAGATATTGTGCCTGAGAATATTTTTCAGAAAATTACTGAGAAGAAATCCGGGATATGTCTCATGCCAACTCTTGCAGAATGTGCCATCTTCAACAACAAAATGTTGAATTTAGAAAAGCAAGAGATTGTGAAACTTGAAGCTATCGACAAATTAGAGCATATGGGATCAACAATTATTTTGTCAGACAATTTGAAATCAAAATTGGATTCATTAGAGAAGACTATATCTAAAACAGCGGGTTTTGAAAAGACTTTGAATGTGTGTTTAAATTGCCGAATTATTTTGAGAAGGAATTTACATGTAGAAAGAGGTCTGGTAAATGGATCAATGGGTAATGTTGTTGATTTTGAGAAATACAGAAATAGAGATGGAATAGAATTTTTAAAAATTAAATTTGATGGCATTGAGGAAGTACAGCAAATTGGTCGTTGTTCTGCTAGGTTTTTGCTTGTTAAAGATTTATATGTTCGCCGTAAACAGTTTCCTGTTTGCTTGGCATATGCGGTGACAATCCATAAATCGCAAGGTTTAAGTGTAGACTGTGCATTGGTGAATATTGGCAGTTCTGTGTTCAAGGAGGGTATGGCATATGTGGCATTGTCACGAGTTAGAACTTTATCGGGATTGTACTTGATTGACTGTGATGTCACAAACATTTGTGCGGATCTAGATTGTGTTAAGGAATACAATAGGTTAAGAAGAGAGTATGCGCCACATTTGCCTCAATATCCTTTGTTTGAGAAACGTGTGGTAGGCCGCAAACGTAGAAATAGCAGTAATAGTAGGGAGGTTGTTGCAAAAAGACTAAAAGTCAATGAACCGAAAATTGTTAGCAGAAAGAAAGTGGATTCTGTTGAAGATGTTGTCGGTTTTCAATTTGAAAACAGTTCTGGTGTCAACTGCTATGCAAATGTAGTGGTTAATGTTCTCTTTTCACTAGAGAGTTTAAAAGAACAGATTCTGTTGAATTCTGAACAAATTTTATGCTGTTTGTTGAATTCTGTTTTCGAGAAATGTAGCAGTGATCGAACAAAAGTAGAAAGTGTGTCTGAAGTTCGTTATCTGTTAGATGAATGTTCAGGTCAAACAGACTTCTCTGAAAATAATCAGCAAGATTGTCAGGAGTTTTTAATGTATATGCTTGATATATTGCAAGTTGAGGGTGTAGATGTAGATCACCTGTTTGGGCTTTCTTATCAATGGCAGCATGACTGCGAGAACTGTATGGTATCAAGTACTACTAGTGTAGACTCAGAAAGATTTATATATTTAACTTTGCCAGACAGTAAATCAGTCTCCTTTAATAAGCTAGTAAATGCAGCGGATCACAACATGGAGTGTAGCCAATGTAAATGTGATATGATGTCAACATTATTTATACGTAGATATGGCCAGTATGTCATTTTAATGATGCAACGATGTAGGCCTGATGGAACAAAATTGTCAACTTTAATAAAAAATTTTGTGGCTTCTCAGCTGTCAATATCAGGGAGGACTTTTGTTACTGTAGCAATTATCTATCACGATGGTCCATCAACAACATCAGGACATTATACAGCTTACTTAAAGTCTGGAAACGGCTGGTCATTCTGTAATGATTCTGTTGTAACGTTCAAAAAAAAATTGCCGTTTGACCTTAAAAATTCTTACCTGGTGTTTTTAAAACCAAAATTTTAAGTAGAGGGAATGTAAGTCTGCAATGCTGTCTCGATTAAAAATTCAACTATATAAACCTAATGCAAGTAAGTCTGCTTCATAGTAAGCAGTATCAGTGTCATAGGAAAAGGAGAACATGACTGACAAAGAAGAGTAAGATATTAGTAGTCCAGGATTGTGAAAATAATCTCAAATATTTTATTTTTGAAAGTTGCGAAAATAGAAAATGTCGGGATTTGATTGGAAGAATTACAAGATTTGCGAATCGCGGCAACATGATTTGGCCTAGTGGAAACATGTGATATAATGAGAGAAGTTTTTTTTCTATGTAACATATTTCACGTATCGATGGAGGTTTTCTTTCAGAAAGTGGCGGGCTGAAAATATTTAAAGCACAACAGAGTGGATGCTGTTTATAGGAGATCCTTCGACGTCATTGAAAGTAAGTTAATTTTAAGAAGTTTTGAAATCAGATTTCTTAGGTTGTATGGGTTTTTTAAACACAGTCATTTTGATTGTGTTTTTTTTTCCCCGCTGTTACATGATGAATACCTTCAAGTCACTGATTTAAGTGAAATTTGATACATTCTGAGAACAGCAAAAATAAACCATTTAACATGTATAATTAATGTTATGCTTTTTGTCCTTATGATATACATTTAGAAATGTGTGGTACATATGGGTAAGGTGAGTTCTGTAAATATCAATTTTAATGCTTAGAGTGCTGTACTTCTGGGTAGTGTTTTTTTTTTATAAAAAAAAGAGGCCTCACCTCAAAGAAAGCTCTTGAAAGCACACATCTTATTTGCATCCTAAAACAATCATTTACAATGTTAGACACAATTTTATTATGACTTTACATCTTTTTTGCGCTGCTATTGCATCACTATTGTGAGACATTAGCAGTGCAAGAAAAACATCATGTTTCAAAATAGGCCTCAGTTCAGCAATATCAAGATACAGTTTCTTTCGAATATATATCTTTAGGATTGTGTAGGGAACGTAGAGAAGCAGAGACTTCTGTAAATGTCAAAGTTGTTGAAAAACTGTTTGTTTTTGAACCTTTTCCCTTGTCTTTTCTAATTTTTAAATACATGTTTTAATATTTTTTGAAATGTTTGTTCTTTGTTTTACAGATTGAAAGTATGAAAAAATATTTAAAAAAGGTAACAAGAATTATAAGGTAAATGTTTTCCACTCTTTTTACCCGCAATGCACTGCTGATGATGTCATTGACAGTATCTCTCATTTACTCTCTCTAGCTGTCTTTCTATTTACATTATTCTCTGTTTACTTCCCTTATACTAACTCTTCTTTTTTTTTAAAAAAATTTTTTTTTTAGTTCGCTTAAAGTTCGCGAACCGGTCAGCGAACTTGAAGCGAACCAAAAGAAATAGAGCTTGCCAGAGTGATAAACATTCTAGCAATTTTGTTTGAAAGGGGAGGTAGTTCTGAAAAGAACTGTTTTTTTTTGTTTTTGTTGTTTTATGTTTTTTTTGTAATTTTTTGAACATTTTTTGATTTTTTTGTATTTTTAGAACTGTTTTATGTTTTTTTTGTGTTTTTTAAGGAGGGGAGACAACAAAAAACAGGCTTTCAAAACGGCTCAACTGGAGCAAAAAAAAAGAAAATTACTTTTTGGGTGCATTAGGGCACTTATGATTTTCATATGCAATGTTCATGAGGTTGACACTCATGTTGCCATATGACAGCATAGCACCACAGTAAATACAAGACACCTTCATGTGCTGGAAGTTACGTTGGATGTTTGGCACAGTCTCTTGTGCCTCTCTTCCCGTCAAAGACAATGTGGATGTAGATCTTGCCACAGGAGTTGCCGTCGGATTGTCTACAAGATCCCTTAACTCAGCCCGGCTGTAGTTCAAGGGATGCCACCTGCTCATGTGACGGTGCATTGTATAGTTCCCCATACTGTACTTCTTTTCTGTGCCTCTCGACAATCTGTGGTCACAGATGAGGCAGGTGGCATATTTTGCATTCACTTTCTTGGTTCCAGGAGGGATGGTGAAAAACTGCCAGATGAAACTGGTTTTTCGTTTAGAAACCCGGGGCAACTCATCAACAAATTGTTGTCCCTCTCTCTCCTCTTCTTCTTCTTCCTCATCTTCCTCCTCTCTGTTAGTCATAATTTGACTGGGTGGTCCTCTCTTCTTATGGGGAGGTGGAGGTGGTGGTGGGGGTGCACCAGCTGCAGCAACAATGGAAGCCATTGTGGATCTTCAGATAAATGGTCTTTCTCTCACCAAGATGAAAGTCAGAGTGAGGAAATAAGGAGGGGTTTACTTGATTTGGGGAAAACAAAAGTTCTGAGCCAATGAAAAGTGTTATTTTTAGGTCACATGACCTAGTCATACATCATTTGGAAACCAAAAGTGAAATGAACCAATGAGAAGTTTGATAAACAAGTCACATGACCTGTTCCGCTTACGTTACGCGGCGCGCGCCGCGTCCCAGATCGCTTCCGGTTCGCGGTCCGGAGCACTTCCGGGAGCGCTAACGCGGCGCGTCATTAGACGCATTACGCGATAACGTGATACGTCGCGCTTCCGCGGCGCGTCACTGTTCCGCTAACGTAACGTTGACCGGTTCGCGGACTAGATCGCGGCATCAAGATGAGCTAACGGAAAGCTTCCCGGTTCGCGAACTAGAAGCGAAGAAAAAAAATATTAAAAAAAAAATTATCAATAAACATCTAAATATATTTTGGGATTTAAAGAATAATACATTTTACAGCTACAGATGTTAGCTTTTAAAAAACCAATGAAATTCACTGAAAAAACCATAGGTTATAGACCATATATAGTTAGAAATTTGCATTTAAAAAACCATTGAAATTCAATGAAAAAACCATAGGTTATAGACCATATATAGTTAGGAATTCGCATTTACAAAACCTTATTTTACTCGCATAAAACCATTGAAATTCCATATATAGTTAGTTGCGCTAACTATATATCGCGCACCCGCAATCCACTGCTGATGATGTCACATATTACATCATTCATGACATGGTCAGTGACATCACTGATGACATCACTGATGACATCTCAAATGACATCACTGATGACAACATCCAGTGACTGTATGTTTCTGTGAAGTTAAAATATGTCTTACATATTGAAGAATGAGTGGATGTATAAGTGTCTGGATGAAGGATTTAGTAGGTGCATGACTGACTGTATGAGTGAGTGATTAAATGTGTCTCACTGAGTGCATGGGTTAGTGACTAAACTGTCTTAATTTGTGCATCATTATGTCTGTTGTTCTGTAAACTGTTGCATGTGTTGATAAGTAGCTATATGAGTAACTATATGGGTTATTGATTGGTTACCTTAGTATTTGTATGGGAGACTGAGTGTGTGTGTGGGTGGCTGGGAGGTGTATGACTCTGTGCATAGATGTGTGAGCAGTTGATTCACTAGATGTATGGTTTCAAAAGTGCATGTGGAAACAGCTGTATGGGCAGTTGACTGTGTGCATGAGTGTATTGGTGAGTGAATGGATATCTCAGTGCTACATGTCAAAGTAAGTACATATGTAAAACACAGTACATGTGAGAGTTGACATATATAAATAACTGTGCATAAGAGCCAGTGAATGTGTGAGTGGCTGTATGGATCATTGTGAACTTGTATCAGGGATTGTATAAGAGAGTAAATATGTGTTAGTATATGTTTGAATAAGTAAAGTTTGCATAACTGTATAGTTGAGGAAATGGAGGTGTGATTGATTCTTTGCATGACTGACTAGGTGTGTGAGTAACTCCATGGATGAGTGACAGTCTGTGAGTGTCTGTTTACACTGATTGTATCTAAGGTTATATTAGAGTCTGAAGAGGTTCATCGTATTATCACATGAATGATAAAATCAGTGATGTGATCAGTAATGTCAAATGAGATGTCATCAGTGATGTCATCAGTGATGTCATTTGAGATGTCATCAGTGATGTCATTTGAGATGTCATCAGTGATGTCATTTGAGATGTCATCAGTGATGTCATCAGTGATGTCATTTGAGATGTCATCAGTGATGTCATCAGTGATGTCACTGACCATGTCATGAATGATGTAATATGTGACATCATCAGCAGTGGATTGCGGGTGCGCGATATATAGTTAGCGCAACTAACTATATATGGAATTTCAATGGTTTTATGCGAGTAAAATAAGGTTTTGTAAATGCGAATTCCTAACTATATATGGTCTATAACCTATGGTTTTTTCATTGAATATATATATATATATATATATATATATATATATATATATATATATATATATATATATATATATACATACATATATACATATATATATATATATATATATATATATATATATATATATATATATATATATATATATATATATATATATATATATATATATACTTTGTCCTGGTCGCGTTACTCCTACGGTCGAGCCAGACCGCTGTAAATTCATCAGGATTTCCCCACTGAAGGGGAGGGTTGGAGTCGCAGAAAGAAACAGACTTCAATCGCTTGTTTGGTGCAGCAAACAAGCGATTGAAGTCTGTTTCTTTCTGCGACTCCAACCCTCCCCTTCAGTGGGGAAATCCTGTTGAATATATATATATATATATATATATATATATATATATATATATATATATATATATATATATATATATATATATATATATATATATATATATATATATAATAGATCATAACAATTCTCATAAAGTCTCACTACAACTGAGTTATACTTTAACCAAGCAGTTTTCTCCTCAGATTATATCTCCGACTTTGAATCGAGCTACCAAGTCTCGGATGCATACACCTATGAAGATGAAACACAAGATCAATTCACTCTCTCTCCTAGAGAAACATAACCACTTTGTACACTCAGAGTCACTCATACATACCAGCTTGATCCATTGTAAATAAAAAGAAAAATAAGAACAGGTTTCATAACTCTGAGAAAGCTAATTAACTAGCAGATCTTTTTTATATTTCCTAAGAGTAGTGCCAAAGTTCCTTCTTGAAGTAAAAAGAACAATAATGTTTTCCAAATCTCACACAATCCACTGGAGCAAAGTCATATAGCTACATGTAAAGGACTCCTGGAAGTTACATGAAAGTTAGTACTCCATTTCCATTGCCATCCATCCTCTTGTGATAACCAGACTAGAGAACCTCCCTGGTCTCTGTGAATATGGTATCCCACTAGTACGTCCTACCTGGAAACCGACATGTCCAGATTGGCCAAAGAAGGTATTGAAGAAAGTACAGGAATGAGCCAAGTACCTTTCTTCATGCAGCCCAAAAAGACACTGAATACTTTTAAGCCTCTGACTTCCATCAGCCACTACCCAAGCCTGGGTAGCATACAAGGAAGCCCCCTTCCGAACATGCTGCTCCAGCATCATTGACCACATACTCTGGAGTCAAGGAAATCCTTCGTCCTTCGAAGGAGCAGCTGTCTGACAGGCGTCAACCACGAGGAACACAGGAGCCAATTCCTCTGAAATGAGCAGAGCCGGCCCTTGTGTCGCCAAAAAGATGCCAAATAATTCACGAACACCACAAGAGAAGCAATGTTCTAGGGCATAAAGTCTCTTTCAGCCGAATGGTTTCATTTCGGTTAAAAAAAATATATATATCTATAGCCGCGCCCCGGTACGCGCACCGGGGAGCGCACCGGACGCTCTACGTGACTTGCGCGTGGAAAGCTGATTAGCTCTCGGGTGTCTGTAAACATTCGAAACAGTCCGGAGCGGCCGCCATCTTGTGTCTCGGTAAAATCGAGACACAAGAGGTGGCAAAAACAAAGGGGGAAATGACCATAAGGGGGCAGAGTAGACCCCCCTGATCCCCTAGGTTTGATGTGGGGGTCATAAAAGGGCCCAGCGGGGCAAAAAAATATTATTATTTTTTTCGATTTTCATGGGGGGAGTGCCCGGTACACGCACCGGGGAGCGTACCGGGGAAAAAGAATGACAGTTTTAAAAAAAAGTAGCTGTTTTAAAAAAATGTTCTTTTTGTTGTTTTTTTTTTATTTAAGCACCAGCATGTAGGTACCAATGCAGAATCTTAAATTCAATGTAGACTGTCTCCTCTGTAGATACTTTGCATGTTGTTACAGAAGTTATTGTGGTATATGGAATCTATTGTATAGTCTGTCAGGAAAGCAGAAACAACATGGAGGCAGGAGATGATAAAGAGATGTTAAATACACATTGGAGATAATATAGTGGGAGAAAGGAAGTAACTATGAGCAAAATTACTATGTAACACAAAAAAGTTGCACAGTATACTATAAGTCTCACTTTATATTATATTTATTTTGGTACTATTTCATAATTTACAAATAAAAAATAATAATGTCTTGAACAATTTTAAATTTTTAAATAAAAATGTATTGCTGTGATTTTTCAAAATCTAAAAGAATTTCCAACATTATATCATCAGGTATGTCCTCATTTGGATTCGATGATTCCATTTCTTCCACACAATTAAGTAAGTCTTGGTCCAGAGACTGATCCCAAAAGTCTAATTCATCAATCTCTTCCTTAGGATTGTTCTCCAGATCAATTTCGAATGAAATATTACATTTGTTTTGTTCTCCTTCCATTTTCTTGCTGTAAATTGCATAAGAAATAAATATATCAGTAGAGATAGGGCACTGTTGGGTTTAAGTTCAGAGAGGTACTTGTGAGTTTTTAACAGTGAAGTTATCTTTGGGCAGTGTATGGTATGAGGTAGGAAGTAGAAACATAAAAAAGTGTATGTGAAGAAGCCTAAGAAAATTCATAATTATACCAGAGAAGCCTATCTCAATCTGTAACTATAACAGAGGGACAGTAAATACCTGTCAGAAATGTTTTTCCAAATTAACTTAAAGTGCCCCTTACAAATTTATAACTTACCTTATAGAAAGGTGATGAAGATAAATGCGAAAATCCTTTAAAGATGTATCTCAGGTAGTTGTAGTCAAAATGGCCGTGTTTCCCTCTCATTTTTCATTTATATTCATGTACATAACCAATCAAATGTCAGGAAAAAAAGTAGAAAATGAAAGTAAAATTTTAATTGGTTGTAAATTGTAACACTCAATATATGTGTTTTTGTCATGTAATTTACCTCAGGATATTTAGACAGGGCTACAGCCCAAATGGCTCAATGGAATACCATCAAATGTGGGATAATGGTAGGGACTGGAATGTAGTAGGGTCTATTCTATATTTGGTGAAAGTCTGTCCAGTGGTTTTTATGTAATTTCGTTTCCCACATTTTTTTGGGGAGCGCTTACCGGTGCGCGCCCCGGTACGCGTACCGGGAGCGCTACGGGAGTCCGACGTTTTGTGTTTCGGTCGAATTGAGACACAAGATGGAGGACAAACAACGTTGGGAATGGGTAAAAAGGGGCACAGTGGACACCCCATGACCCTCTAGGTTTTCTGAGGGGAGTTTAGGAGGGGCATATATGCAAGAAAATATATATATATTTCGTGGGGGGAGCGCCCGGTACGCGCACCCGGGAGCATACCGGGGAGCGTACTCTGGTGAAAAATAGTGAAAAAAGTTAGAATAAGATAATCATTTTGAGTGATCAGAGGTAGGGTAGCTCTGAAAAGAGCTTTTGGGTTCTGTGGCTGATTTAGGTACCTACAAGTAGGTTCCAATGCACAGTCTTAAATTCAGGAGGAATATTCTATTCCCCTCATCTGAGAAGTGCACACCATCTCCTCTGTAGATATCTTGCATGTTGAAACGCAAGTTATTGTTGTATATTGAACCCATTCCATAGTCTCTCATGTAAGCAGAAACAGATTTATTCACATGTTTCTGTGCTTTCTCAAATTGTGGGCAAAATTGGTTGGACCAGTTCCATTTCTGTCTTTGACATATATTGGAATATACCAAGGCAGTTTGTAGAAAAAGTGTCATCAATTGATCAAAGGTGTCCTTTAAAAGCATTTCCAGACCTACCCCAGTCTAAGTGCCCAAGTCATTTCCTCCACAGTGCACTATTAAGAGGTCAGGGTTTGGCAGATGCCAAAAGGTTTTCACCAATGGTATCAATTGGTGACGTCTCAATCCTCTCTGGCCAATCCACTTGATTTCCACATTTGTTAAATCAAGGTTGTGAAAATTTCTGCTAGCTGCATACCTTTGAGCCCAGTGGATGTAGCTATGTCCAATAATCCACACAGAATACATGGTGAGAGAAGGTTCTGGTGCAGTCAGATGAAGTGTGGGAATGAAATGGCAGTTGGAACAGTAGGAGTTTACAAAAAAATAATTGTGGAGTTTCACTGCTCTTGAATCACAAGCAATGATTGGTGGATTCAGATAGTTGAAAACTAAAAGTTAGGGTGCATGGTTGTGTTTTGTGAAAGAAGCAATTTGAATGGTTAAGAAAAAGTCATTTAAAGAAACATTTCATCGGATAAGCTGGTGTATTGAGAGGTCAAACATCCTTGCTTAGTTCATTTGCAACATTGTAGAATAAACTTTTGAACCTGAGAGTTAAGTAAGGAGGGAGTTGCTATGGTAACAGATAGAAAGGGCTGAGGGGGGAAGGGTGTTGGTTTGAAAACAGTGAGGGAAGAGTTTTGATTGGTTGAAATGAGGCATATCTGTGTAGAATTAGAGGTTTTCTGTGCCAGTCATGGTTGCAGTGTGTGGAGTGCATACCTTTTGCTCTGCTAAAGAAAAATTGGTGTGTGTGTCTGACATTGTTCGCTATCTCCCAAAGCATTTGTAAAGGTAAGAAATGATTAATTTAATTTAGATAGAGACTTGTATGCTCTATGGAGAAGATTTGGAAGCAGATTGTTTTTTTAATGTTGTTTTGTGTCATGTTTTTTGATAATGCTTGGTTAAAACATTTTAATGCATAGAGGAATTGTATTTTGTGAAATAGTGAAGTTTCAGTAGTGACATGGAATGCTTGTACATAGGACCTGTGCTGTGTTTCTAAAATAGTATTAGAACAGAGCCACCCAATAATCCCACCGGGACTGGGTAATATAAATCGTATAAGCTAAGTGTCCAGGTAGGAATCATTTATAATGTCAATTTAACATTCAACAGTGTCATAGCTATGATCACTAAATTGAGGAAAGTGACCGTAGGGTTTCAGTAACAGCCAACATTGAATAGTATCAAAAATATATTTATTCTTTTTTTGGTTTTCAATTATA
This sequence comes from Lissotriton vulgaris, assembly GCF_964263255.1. Lineage (NCBI taxonomy): Eukaryota > Metazoa > Chordata > Amphibia > Caudata > Salamandridae > Lissotriton > Lissotriton vulgaris. The sequence continues at coordinate 1,980,096,355 of NC_141687.1, read as the reverse complement.
AACCTTTTTATATATTGCAACTTGATCCAAGAATCAGAAGTCCGGCAACATTAAACCACCAAAAACATATCTCACAAATCATATGGTGGCATATAAACACCTTTACCACATAGTGTGGACACAATGAAGGACCACATGCACGTTATTACATATGCAGCCTAATTCACAAATTATTATTTCACGTGAATTATACAATATGATTGTGTGAAAGGTGTTAGGCGTCGACGTTTCGGTCCATGTAGGCCAAAAAGATCCGGAGGACCATCTTCAGGACAAAAAGGTTGCACAGGGGTATCTAATACAAACATAACAACATCAAAAAATATATCATCAGTGAAACCCTAGGGTACACGGAGATTATTTTTCAGCTCAAAATGAAGAACAAAGTGACAATGCACTAGTGACAATACATTTAACTAGGTGTGGCATGCACCTTTGAACAACCACCAAGTGTACGTAAAACTCATACAAGAGTGCCAAAAAAGGAGGAAAAATGCCAGAAACAAGACCAATTGACCAGTGCCTAAAAGACCTTATTACTACCAAGCCAGAGAGGTTCAGAGCGTTAACCACTGTAAGTGCAAACACTGACAAACTATACCTGTGTACTATGTAGTATTTGCAAAGCCAACAACCAAAAACGCCTCACAGGTCGTTCTGTAAACCAATTAATGACTAAGTCAGGGGCGCTATGTGAGTTAAAAAGTCGCTGTGAAAATGAGCATGCATATGCTGTAACTTACATCTGGCGGCCGCCCACAATTCTAAAAACAGGCAAATACGTATTAGGGACCTGTGTGTGCCCGGGCTATTTTAGATCAACCACTATCCAGCTATCCACTTACTTTGCTGACCGAAAGACGCCGGCTCTAAGGAGTCCGAATGTCTTCTCCGTGATAGAACGCGGAAGCGGGCTGTTTCCGCATATGACGTATTTAACGTTCAGCGCCCGGACGTCAATAACACGGTGGACTTGGCGGCCATCTTAGAGTGTACTAAAAGGCTTATTGGATTCAATACAAACAATACGAAAACCTACCATAGCGAGTGAAAATACAAATATAAATATACAAGTCAACATATCCAAAACTTCCTACTCTAAATAACTAGTATTTACATAACACCTAAATTGACAATTGAACTTGGGGTAGCATAAGAGACTTGCTGGTTCGAAATAACAACACAATAAACAATACAACAATGAAACAATAGTTGAAATCTATACTCCAATAGATAGATATCCTACACTTCAGTAAGCTACAGGGTGACTATATCTAACTGACGTCCTACACTCCAGAGAGCAATAGGGGAGTTATGTCTCACATACAGCCGTATGTGACAATCCAGGATCAAGGACCTTTATACTAGGGTAGCCAATGAGTGCCATTCGATAAACGTGTTCAGCCCATTATCTACTGTATCACATAGCCAAATCAGTTTGTTCTCTCTTTGAGCAAGAAGTTTTTCCACATTCGGTTGTCTCCTTGTACCCTTTACACACTCAACAACAAACCATTTCATATCCGTGGGAGCATGTGGCATGTTGATAAAATGTTCAACTAGAGGCGCTGTGTGAATTTTGCATCTAATGCGTGATTGATGTTGAGTTATCCGTTTCCTTATTTCCTGTGTAGTTTTTCCTAGATAGTTTAATCCACAAGGACATTGGATACAATAAATCACATTCTTAGTCATGCAATTAGAATGTTGTTTCAGCGTCATTTGTCTCCCATTAATACAACAGGTTTTTATTGTTTGAGTGGTCGCACAAGCTGTGCATCCACCGCATGGGAAGTGTCCGACAATGGGTGCCATGCCCCACATGCTACTTAGGGTATTGATCTTGGGTTCCCTATAGGCTTTGACCAAATGGTCTCGTAGATTCTTTCCTCTTTTGAAGGCGAATCTGGGAGTGGCTAACTGGGGTTCAACCTTTTGGATCAAATGCCAGTTGTGTTTGATGATTTTTTTGATTTCTGTGGATTCGGTACCAAAGGTAAGGACACAAGTTGGGAGTATTGTATCTGATGTGGTATTGGAATTTGTCAGTTGCTTTTTTTGTAGGAGGGCTTGACGGTCATAAAACCATGCACGCTTCATAGCATGCTTTACCAGCCGGTATGGGTATGACCGGGTCACAAGTTTTTCTTGCAGAATTTTGGCTTCCCTAAAATAATCTTCCCTTTTGGTACAGTTCCTCCGGATTTGGAGGAACTGACCAAAAGGGAGATTATCCCGTAGGTTACGGGGGTGGTGGCTATTATACCTCAAAAGGGTATTACGTGCCGTGGGCTTGGTGTATAGACTCACGGCCAGTGTCCCTTCGATATGTATGATGTTCAGGTCAAGAAAATTCAAGGATTCACAATTACTTTCCAGGGTGAATTGCAGGTTCCCATCCTTCGTATTAAGCCATCAATGGAACTCTTCCAGCCTATCTTGACTTCCCTCCCAGACAACACAGACATCATCGATGTATCTTAAATAGTGGACCAGATTAGTAGCAAAGGGGTTATTGTTGTAGATTACCTTTTCCTCAAAGTTAGCTACAAACAGATTGGCTATCGTGGGAGCAAAAACAGCTCCCATTGCTCCACCCTTCAGTTGAGCAAAAAAGTCATTGTTGAAGAGAAAATAATTCTCTTCTAAAGCCAGTCTTGCACATTCGGTAATAAACCAAGTAGGAACTTGGTGGGGCTGAGTGCGAGTTTCCAGAGTGTTATAAATCACTTGCAGAGATTCAGCTTGATGAATATTGGTGTAGAGACTTTCGATGTCCATTGTAGCCAAGATGTTGTGGTTTGGGCTAAAATGGACACCTTCCAATTTAATGATTGCATCTCTACTGTCCTGCGTAAATGATCTGGTGGTGTTAACAAATGGTTTTAGGAAATAATCCACATATTCTGCCAAGGGTTGAAGAATGGATTGGCAACCAGCCACAATAGGTCTTCCCGGCGGTTGCTGACTGTTCTTGTGAATTTTTGGTAGCGTATAAAACGCAGGGATACTAAAATCATCTTTGTTAAGGTAATCAAATTCCTTTTTGCACAGCCAGAGACCTTCTTGGCCTTTCGTAGTCAGAGTGAGGATCAGTTTACGGATCCTGGCTGTAGGGTCACCAGAAAGTTTCTTGTAGTGTTCTTGATTACTTAATTGTCTAAGGGCCTCCTGGTCATATGCCGTTTTGTCCTGCAAAATGATTCCTCCCGCCTTGTCAGCAGGTTTGACTACTAGGTCTTCCCGCTCTGATAAGGTCTTAATGATAGACATATCGTCTTTCGAAAGATTGAATTTCACAAACTTTCTATTCTCGAAAAGTTGTTCGATTTCCGTGAGTACCACATTTTCGAATGTGACCATCTCTTTGGGTATTAAGTTGTTGGCTGGTAAGAATGTCGATGGACATTTTAGGCCACTGATGTTGATGGGCATACTAGTAGTGTTTTTGTGAAAGTAGTGTTTCAGTCTTAAGGTTCTAAAGAATCGATGCGCCTCCACTAGAATAGAGAACAAATCATTCCTATTGGTGGGGACGAATGATAGCCCGTGACTGAGGACTTCTATCTCCCTCGAGTTCAACTGATATGAAGACAGATTGAAGATTGGTACAACCTCCATATTCCGGTGGTTGGTAGTGAGCACAGCTGTATCGTTATTAGCAGGTGTGGTTACCACTCGTAATAGTTGTTGCGAGTTTGTCTGAATCCCGGGGTATACTGGTTCCTGAACCAACCTCGTCTCGGATTCCGAGATCGACCCCTGTGTGGCGTTTGGCCTCTCCCTAAAAAAGGTGTTGAACTATTTCCTCTATTAGATCTATATAGGGAGGCTGCTCTATTATGGCTATCGTCGGAGCTTGAAGAGCCAGAATCAGAAAAAGTTGTATGCTTAGGTGCCGGATTGTCCGGATTTCCTGTTTGTTGGGAAAAGTCTTTTTTCAGGTATGGATAGGTGCGTTCACGATTATAGTTCCTCAGGTCTTTCTGTAATTTTTCAGTTTTTTTCAAAATGTTAGTGCGTTGGAACTCAGCGATGGTCACGTCAAGTTTACTTAAAAAATCATTCGCATCAGTAATTGCAGGATCTTCACGTATTTGTTTCTCCAGATCTGCAATTTCTGCCTTGATTTTTTCAATTAACCGTGCAGCTGTCTCTATACTAAGCACCATCCAACTTCTGGAACACTTGTTGGATACAAAGCTAAATCCAGTCTTGTATTCCTCGTCCTCTGTAAAGATACTTTACAGAGGACGAGGAATACAAGACTGGATTTAGCTTTGTACGTGAAGATCCTGCAATTACTGATGCGAATGATTTTTTAAGTAAACTTGACGTGACCATCGCTGAGTTCCAACGCACTAACATTTTGAAAAAAACTGAAAAATTACAGAAAGACCTGAGGAACTATAATCGTGAACGCACCTATCCATACCTGAAAAAAGACTTTTTCCAACAAACAGGAAATCCGGACAATCTGGCACCTAAGCATACAACTTTTTCTGATTCTGGCTCTTCAAGCTCCGACGATAGCCATAATAGAGCAGCCTCCCTATATAGATCTAATAGAGGAAATAGTTCGACACCTTTTTTAGGGAGAGGCCAAACGCCACACAGGGGTCGATCTCGGAATCCGAGACGAGGTTGGTTCAGGAACCAGTATACCCCGGGATTCAGACAAACTCGCAACAACTATTACGAGTGGTAACCACACCTGCTAATAACGATACAGCTGTGCTCACTACCAACCACCCGAATATGGAGGTTGTACCAATCTTCAATCTGTCTTCATATCAGTTGAACTCGAGGGAGATAGAAGTCCTCAGTCACGGGCTATCATTCGTCCCCACCAATAGGAATGATTTGTTCTCTATTCTAGTGGAGGCGCATCGATTCTTTAGAACCTTAAGACTGAAACACTACTTTCACAAAAACACTACTAGTATGCCCATCAACATCAGTGGCCTAAAATGTCCATCGACATTCTTCCCAGCCAACAACTTAATACCCGAAGAGATGGTCACATTCGAAAATGTGGTACTCACGGAAATCGAACAACTTTTCGAGAATAGAAAGTTTGTGAAATTCAATCTTTCGAAAGACGATATGTCTATCATTAAGACCTTATCAGAGCGGGAAGACCTAGTAGTCAAACCTGCTGACAAGGGGGGAGGAATCATTTTGCAGGACAAAACGGCATATGACCAGGAGGCCCTTAGACAATTAAGTAATCAAGAACACTACAAGAAACTTTCTGGTGACCCTACAGCCAGGATCCGTAAACTGATCCTCACTCTGACTACGAAAGGCCAAGAAGGTCTCTGGCTGAGCAAAAAGGAATTTGATTACCTTAACAAAGATGATTTTAGTATCCCTGCATTTTATACGCTACCAAAAATTCACAAGAACAGTCAGCAACCGCCGGGAAGACCTATTGTGGCTGGTTGCCAATCCATTCTTCAACCCTTGGCAGAATATGTGGATTATTTCCTAAAACCATTTGTTAACACCACCAGATCATTTACGCAGGACAGTAGAGATGCAATCATTAAATTGGAAGGTGTCCATTTTAGCCCAAACCACAACATCTTGGCTACAATGCACATCGAAAGTCTCTACACCAATATTCATCAAGCTGAAGCTCTGCAAGTGATTTATAACACTCTGGAAACTCGCACTCGGCCCCACCAAGTTCCTACTTGGTTTATTACCGAATGTGCAAGACTGGCTTTAGAAGAGAATTATTTTCTCTTCAACAATGACTTTTTTGCTCAACTGAAGGGTGTAGCAATGGGAGCTGTTTTTGCTCCCACAATAGCCAATCTGTTTGTAGCTAACTTTGAGGAAAAGGTAATCTACAACAATAACCCCTTTGCTACTAATCTGGTCCACTATTTAAGATACATCGATGATGTCTGTGTTGTCTGGGAGGGAAGTCAAGATAGGCTGGAAGAGTTCCATCGATGGCTTAATACGAAGGATGGGAACCTGCAATTCACCCTGGAAAGTAATTGTGAATCCTTGAATTTTCTTGACCTGAACATCATACATATCGAAGGGACACTGGCCGTGAGTCTATACACCAAGCCCACGGCACGTAATACCCTTTTGAGGTATAATAGCCACCACCCCCGTAACCTACGGGATAATCTCCCTTTTGGTCAGTTCCTCCGAATCCGGAGGAACTGTACCAAAAGGGAAGATTATTTTAGGGAAGCCAAAATTCTGCAAGAAAAACTTGTGACCCGGTCATACCCATACCGGCTGGTAAAGCATGCTATGAAGCGAGCATGGTTTTATGACCGTCAAGCCCTCCTACAAAAAAAGCAACTGACAAATTCCAATACCACATCAGATACAATACTCCCAACTTGTGTCCTTACCTTTGGTACCGAATCCACAGAAATCAAAAAAATCATCAAACGCAACTGGCATTTGATCCAAAAGGTTGAACCCCAGTTAGCCACTCCCAGATTCGCCTTCAAAAGAGGAAAGAATCTACGAGACCATTTGGTCAAAGCCTATAGGGAACCCAAGATCAATACCCTAAGTAGCATGTGGGGCATGGCACCCATTGTCGGACACTTCCCATGCGGTGGATGCACAGCTTGTGCGACCACTCAAACAATAAAAACTTGTTGTATTAATGGGAGACAAATGACGCTGAAACAACATTCTAATTGCATGACTAAGAATGTGATTTATTGTATCCAATGTCCTTGTGGATTAAACTATCTAGGAAAAACTACACAGGAAATAAGGAAACGGATAACTCAACATCAATCACGCATTAGATGCAAAATTCACACAGCGCCTCTAGTTGAACATTTTATCAACATGTCACATGCTCCCACGGATATGAAATGGTTTGTTGTTGAGTGTGTAAAGGGTACAAGGAGACGACCGAATGTGGAAAAACTTCTTGCTCAAAGAGAGAACAAACTGATTTGGCTATGTGATACAGTAGATAATGGGCTGAACACGTTTATCGAATGGCACTCATTGGCTACCCTAGTATAAAGGTCCTTGATCCTGGATTGTCACATACGGCTGTATGTGAGACATAACTCCCCTATTGCTCTCTGGAGTGTAGGACGTCAGTTAGATATAGTCACCCTGTAGCTCACTGAAGTGTAGGATATCTATCTATTGGAGTATAGATTTCGACTATTGTTTCATTGTTGTATTGTTTATTGTGTTGTTATTTCGAACCAGCAAGTCTCTTATGCTACCCCAAGTTCGATTGTCAATTTAGGTGTTATGTAAATACTAGTTATTTAGAGTAGGAAGTTTTGGATATGTTGACTTGTATATTTATATTTGTATTTTCACTCGCTATGGTAGGTTTTCGTATTGTTTGTATTGAATCCAATAAGCCTTTTAGTACACTCTAAGATGGCCGCCAAGTCCACCGTGTTATTGACGTCCGGGCGCTGAACGTTAAATACGTCATATGCGGAAACAGCCCGCTTCCGCGTTCTATCACGGAGAAGACATTCGGACTCCTTAGAGCCGGCGTCTTTCGGTCAGCAAAGTAAGTGGATAGCTGGATAGTGGTTGATCTAAAATAGCCCGGGCACACACAGGTCCCTAATACGTATTTGCCTGTTTTTTAGAATTGTGGGCGGCCGCCAGATGTAAGTTACAGCATATGCATGCTCATTTTCACAGCGACTTTTTAACTCACATAGCGCCCCTGACTTAGTCATTTATTGGTTTACAGAACGACCTGTGAGGCGTTTTTGGTTGTTGGCTTTGCAAATACTACATAGTACACAGGTATAGTTTGTCAGTGTTTGCACTTACAGTGGTTAACGCTCTGAACCTCTCTGGCTTGGTAGTAATAAGGTCTTTTAGGCACTGGTCAATTGGTCTTGTTTCTGGCATTTTTCCTCCTTTTTTGGCACTCTTATATGAGTTTTACGTACACTTGGTGGTTGTTCAAAGGTGCATGCCACACCTAGTTAAATGTATTGTCACTAGTGCATTGTCACTTTGTTCTTCATTTTGAGCTGAAAAATAATCTCCGTGTACCCTAGGGTTTCACTGATTATATATTTTTTGATGTTGTTATGTTTGTATTAGATACCCCTGTGCAACCTTTTTGTCCTGAAGATGGTCCTCCGGATCTTTTTGGCCTACATGGACCGAAACGTCGACGCCTAACACCTTTTACACAATCATATTGTATAATTCACGTGAAATAATAATTTGTGAATTAGGCTGCATATGTAATAATGTGCATGTGGTCCTTCATTGTGTCCACACTATGTGGTAAAGGTGTTTATATGCCACCATATGATTTGTGAGATATGTTTTTGGTGGTTTAATGTTGCCGGACTTCTGATTCTTGGATCAAGTTGCAATATATAAAAAGGTTTATAATTGAAAACCAAAAAAAGAATAAATATATTTTTGATACTATTCAATGTTGGCTGTTACTGAAACCCTACGGTCACTTTCCTCAATTTAGTGATCATAGCTATGACACTGTTGAATGTTAAATTGACATTATAAATGATTCCTACCTGGACACTTAGCTTATGTGTTTCTAAAATGTTATTTAAAAAACAATTTTGGGGTAAATGAATGCCTTTTATATTTTTGAGAAGGAATTATTAGTGTTTGCCTCATTCAATAAATATATTTGAACCTTTTACAATGATGTCACCTGCATTACCTTAGATTAGGATGCAGATTGCTTCTTTCTGGTTGGTTTGTGTCATGTTTTTAGATAATGCTTGGTAAATAGGTTTTGCAGCATAGGGGAATTGCATTATGTAAAATTGAGAAGTTTCTCTGGTGACATGGAATGCTTGTACATAGGACCTGTGCTGTGTTTCTAAAATGTTATTTAGAAAACGATTTTGGGATAAATTAATGCTTTTTATATTTTTGAGAAGGATGTATTAGTGTTTGCCTCATTAAATAAATATATTTGAACCTTTTACAATGATGTCACCTGCATTACCTCAGATTAGGATGCAGATTGAGCTTCTTTTTGGTTGGTTTGTGCCATGTTTTTGGATAATGCTTGGTAAATAGGGTTTGCAGAATAGGGGAATTGCATTATGTAAAATTGAGAAGTTTCTCTAGTGACATGGAATGCTTGTACATAGAACCTGTGCTGTGTTTGTAAAATGTTACTTAAAAAACGATTTTGGTGTAAATGAATGCCTTTTATATTTTTGAGAAGGAATTATTAGTGTTTGCCTCATTAAATAAATATATTTGAACCTTTTAGAATGATGTCACCTGCATTACCTCAGATTAGGATGCAGATTGAGCTTCTTTCTGGTTGGTTTGTGGCATGTTGTTTGGAAATACTTGATATCAACATATGCAAGATAGAGGAATTGTGTTTTGTAAAATAGTGAGGTTTCAGTAGTGAAATTGTATGCTTGTACATAGGACCTGTGCTGTGTTTCTTAAATGTGATGCGAAAAACGATTTTGGGGTAAATGAATAGTTTTTACATTTTTGAGAAGGAATAAATAGTGTAGATGAAGTGAGGCCTGTCTAGGGGTATAGATGAGGTGAGGCCTGTCCAGGGGTACAGATGAGGTGAAGCCTGTTTAGGGTTGTAGATGAGGTGAGGCTTGCACAGGGGTGCAGAGGAGGTGAGGCCTGTGTTCAAGAGTGTAGTGGGAGAGAAGTCTGTTCAGGGGTGCAAAGAAGGTGAAGTCTGTGTTTTAGTATGCAGTGGGAGAGAGGCTTTTTGAAGTCTTGTCCATTGCACTCTTCGACACAGGCCTCACCTCCTCTGTTCTCCTGGACAGGCATCACCTCATCTGCACTCCTGTTCAGGCCTCACTTCATGTGCACCCTATCACTTTTAATTATACCCAATACATTGAGGTCTGTCAAGGGGGCACAGAGGAGGTGAGGCTTGCCCAAGGGTCAGAGAAGGTAAGTCAAGTCCATTGCACTATTGGACACAGTGCTGAACTCTTTTGCACCCCCTGGATAGGCCTCACCTCATCTGCTTAATCTATTTACTAATCTGAGGAAACACAGGTGACATGATTGTGAATTTCTCTTTACTCACTCATCTCTTTTTTCGTACTCTGTCACATTCTTTTTGTATCTTACTTACCTTCAGTTCATTTCTCTCATCTTCTCTTCCTCTTTGTCACTGAATTTATCTGCCTTACTCTCAGTAATTTGCTTTTCTTCTATTTCTTTTTCACTCTTGTTGTCCTTCTACATTACTTTATTTCCCTTTCTGTATTCTTCACTCTTGCTTTATTTCTTTATACACTTTTATGATTTTTAACCTCTTGACCTGTGTCTTTTATTTTAAAATATATATTCTACTAATAATAACTTATTTTTTGTTCTCTCTTTCACAGATACAAGGTGTTGAAAAAATATATAATTAAGTTTATATCAATTATATGGCAAGTGTGACTAAAAATGTAGTTTGACATGATCCTTTGCTTTAACCTCACAACTTTTCTCTCACCCTATGTTACCCCTGTTTCCTTACTCTGCTTCCCTCACTTATTCTTATCCTCCATGTTTATTTCCCTTTTCCTTACTTTCCTACCACATTCAAATTCTTTCAGTCTTCCTGCTCACCCACACTCCCTCACTTTCCTTTCTTTTCTGGTTCACTCAGTACCTTTCTGTCACTCCTTCCTTTTCTCTCTCTGTCCTTTCTCTCTGTCACTCCCCATGTCTTTCCTTTTCTCAGTTACTTCCTCTAATACCTTTTTGTGTCTTACTATCTATTACACAGTCTCTCTGTGTTTCTCCCTCTAGCGCTCTTTCTCTTTACACCACTCTTTCTGTCCCCTTTCTTTATGCTCACTCCTTCATTATTTTTTTTTTCTTTTTTTTTGGGGGTGCGCTAACGGGACGCGCCCCGGTACGCGCACCGGGGTGCGCCGGAATACTGCGCTTACCGGTCCGCTTCGTAGAATTTCGGCCTTAACGAATCGCAAACGGACATTTTGCATCTTTTGGGATGTATGTGAAATTAGCAAAATAAGGAATCGCAAAAAATTGCGATTCCTTATTTTGCTTAAGCATTTAAGGAATCGCAATTTTACGATTCCTTAAATGCCATGTATGAAACTTTTTTAATTTGCGAATTCAGGTTAAGGAATCGCAAATTAACACCAACTTGAGGTTCGTGTTAATTTGCGAATTCCTTTCAAAAAACAAAATTTGGCAATTTTGTGGGTGGCATGTGACACACATACATGCCTAAAGGGCATGTATCTGCGCCATATGCACACACATGTAAGTTTCAGGGGTGCAGCAGGTTGTCCATGAGACACCCCTGCACCCTTGCAATAATTCTCAAATTGCGATTAGCAATTATTTTGCAATCATTCCTATGGGCCTCCTGGCTCATAGGAATGAATGGGAAATTATTCCTTATTTGCGAATTCGCAACTTGCGAATTCGCAAATTAGGAATAATAAGGAATCGCAAAAAAATAGCGATTTAAAACATACATCCCATTTTGCGATTTCTTAATAGCGATTCGGTAAAAATCGCTATTAAGAAATCGCAAATAGGAACGATGAGACATCTAGGCCCTAGTTTCCATAGGAAATCTGCAACATTCTATTGGGAATATCTTTGGCGCCGGTTGTTGAATCTTCGCAAATTTCTCAAAGAAAATGGCCCGCTCTGCTCATTCTCTGAAAGTCTCGGGAAGATTCGTCAAGCGGGGGCCGAGAAAAAAGGGGGTCCCAAAATGTGTTTTCCCCATGTTAATTTCCATAGGACGATTATACACGGCTACAGCCCGAACCGCTGAACCGAATTACACCAAATTTGGGAAAATGGTAGGGTCTGGTACGCAGATCACGCTTTTGGTTAAATGGTGTCAATCCCTCCAGTAGTTCCTGAGAAAATCAAAACAAAAAATATATATATATCTGGGCAGAGCCTAACCACACATCTCATCGTGAGATCTGATTGGCTGTCAGAACTTCGTCCAAGAAGTGTTGGCACCCATCTTGGGACCAATATACATGATAGTACCTCATTAAAAAGCATAGCAGTTAATAGAAGGTTTTAGGACTTTAGTTACATTATAAATCATGTGTTGATGGTACCATACTAATTTTAGGAATTGTGGTGTGTTCTAAGGTGATTTTTCCATGTGAAAAAGCCTTCTGCTGGGATATCATGAATCATGTTTGAAAGAAAACTATTATCTCATGCTTTTCCCACAGTGGTTTGGAAGGGGATCTATAAGCTAAACTGAAAGCATATTGTCTGTAAATTCACATTATCTTTCTCAGTCATGTGAGAATGAAGTCTGACATTCTCAGTAACACATGTACATTCAACAAGGACAGAGACTGTGAGTTGATTCCTTTGTGTTCTACTGCAGCTTCCCAGAGTGTTCTAGAGCGCTAACAGTCCTACTTATTACAAAGGTATGGCACACCTAAAGCCATCTTGAGTGGAATAAAGTGGTATCTCTTAAAACCTTTAATTTACAAAGGAACAAAATGAGGGGGTATATTTTGCCATAGAAAGTATGATTAGTGCTGCAGAAAGAAAAATTAGGGCACATTTTGAGTGACTTCTCAAATCCTCTTCTATTTCATTAAAAAATTCTGACATGCAGTCTCCCAAGATGGCCACCAGAGACAAAAGAGCCCAAATGTAATCCAAATATGAAGCCCAAATATCACCCAGATGTAGCCCAAGTATAGCCCAATGACAGAATGTCCCAGAGTGTTCTAAAGAACAACTAGAGCGCTAACAGACTTACTAATGGCAAAAGTATGGCACACCAGAAGCCATCTTGGTTGGAATGAAGTGGTAAGTCTGAAAACATTTAATTTAAAAAGGAACAAAATTTTGCCATAGAAAGTATGATTAGTGCTTCAGAAAGAAAAATTAGGGCACATTTTGAGTGACTTCTCAAATCCTCTTCTATTTCATTAAAAAATTCTCACATGCAGACTGAAACATGCACTTTCAATACCAACAGCAGACTTCCCTGGTGAGCAGTAGCTTTACTACAGTGATCTAATAAGCAACTAGCGTGCTAACATTCTGAATTTATGGCAAATGTGTGTCACATCTGAATGCCTTCTTGATGGAATCAAAGTAGAAAACTGAAAGTATTTCCTACTGAGGAGACTGTAGTAAATGAAGAAATTAGGAAGCTTCATAACAAATAAGTCTCCCAAGATGGCCACCAGAGACAAAAGAGCCCAAATGTAGCACAAATATCCCCCAGATGTAGCCCAGGTATAGCCCAATGACAGAATGTCCCAGAGTGTTCTAAAGAACAACTAGAGCAAGTATGGCACACCTGAAGTCATCTTGATTGGAATAAAGTGGTAACACTTAAAACATTTAATTTGCAAAGGAACAAAATGAGGGGGTTTGTTTTGCCATAAAAATTATGATTAGTGCGGACGAAAGAAAAATTAGGGCACATTTTGACTTCTCAAATCCTCTTCTATTTCATTTAAAAAAATCTGACATGCAGACTGAGACATGCACTTTGAATACCAGCAGCAGACTTCCATGGTGAGCAGTAGCTTTACTACAGTGATCTAATGAGCAACTAGAGTGCTAACATTCAGAATTTATGGCAAATGTGTGACACATTTGAATGCCTTCTTGATGGAACCAAAGTAAACAAGCATTGAAAATGCAATAGATCTCGCCCTCGTTTAAGTTAAAGCCATTCTGTTTGCAATGAGGTGGCTTTTTAGCTTTGCTTTTATGAGTGTTTTTCAAACTTTCATGTAAATAACATGCATATATATGCATATACGTATGCATGCATTTATATTTGTATTTATATAGATATGCAGATTATATATTGACCTGACCTGCAGTGTGATCGCATAGCGCGCTACACTTAGAACGGCAACAGTGCAATCTTCGGCGTGTATTTTTAAAGAATCCCGGTTTTGATATTTTATTTTATTTTATTTCTGGTTCCCCTGGTTTTAAATCGCTGGCCCCATTACTTGCACTATAATTCTTGGAATCACTCACCGCTTCTTTAGTGGGTACCTTTTTCCTCTCCACTATTGCGGCGGACATATTGGGGGGAGAGAAGGACGCCTGGCGGAGCCATCTTTGTTGACGGTCTAGTTGTCAGAAGGACGCTAGACCTCTATTTAAAACGGTCATGTTGACGCGCAGCGGGCATGCGCAGCGGGCTCGCTGGATTTCCGCCGGAGTTACGCCTGAGTTCAGCCCGTCTGCGCCCGTCCGCGCTCGGCCGGGTTCAGGGGCCTGGCCTACTGGTGGGCGACAGGTATTTTCCTCTAGAGACCTACATGATTTGGATATTGGTAGGCAGATGTTAGATCCCACCATTATGACTAAGCTAGAAGATATGAATATCCTTCGACCCCTCACGGGGAGGGTTGGGGTGGACCCGCCTTCTCTGAAGCTAACCAGCTTAAACACAAGGTCACTGAATAAGCATCATCTTGAAATCTTCACTCTTCTTCAAGATGAGGACATTGATGTTTTAACTCTCACGGAGTAGCTGACTTAGTCCTACAAATGCAGTTGACTTGTGAACGCCGCAACACGCTGATTAACTCAGTGCACGTGGAGCACGGCTAACCCCTACGGCCGACGAGAGCGCTGAGGGAACCAGCAAGCTCCTTCCCGCAGCACAGAATCGACTCATTCTAGGGCTCCCAAAGTCGCCCTGAGATCCGCTCCAATTGTTGGCTTCTAGGATTCTACTCAACCAGGATCTTACCAGCACTCCTTCATTAATCCGGATCAAAACGCCGTCGACCTAACAGCCTGATCAATAGGCGCACCTCTTCCTTGTGGCTCTACATTCAAATTAAATCAATTGTGCCCACTGTGATATCACAATGTCACATGCGCCGTTAAGCCACCCACTGTAAATAGTTTGCACTTTATGCACAGTGCACCACCAATGCTGTTCACCTTCCACTTGCGTCGCCACCTGCACTTTTTGTACACTTTTTTTGCACCAAGTTCCATGTGGTTGTCATCATTACAATCTATGCAGTGCTGTCTTTAACTGTATATGTCCGACCTTGGAACTAATGTAATCATATAAAGATGAATAACTATCTTTTGACTAAAAAACGAGTAATCTCCTTCTTGTCCCCCCAAGTAATGCTATGTGCATGCTATTTATAATTGTCTATCGACTCCCACCTTTCAGGACACTGTGTTCTAGTTGCATCTTAACTCTCACGGAGACATGGTTCGGCGAAAATTCGCTGCCTGACATTATAGCTGCACTCCCCAACGATTATGATGCGGTATGGCACAATCGTGCGGACAATGCCCGGGGTGGTGGGTAGCAATTCGGTTAAAAAAATATCTAAAGGCTGTTAAAATAGCGGCTGAGACCGTAGATCTAGCCGACATACTCGGAGTGAAGATTACTCTGAATAATTCATGCCTTGTGATTCTTACAGTCTACCGTCCTCCAAACTCCACCTCAGCATTCAACGATTTATTTGCCCCTATTATGTCAGATTTTTGCACGAGATACCAAAAAATTGTGGTAACCGGGGACTTCAACATGCATTGGGATAAAGCCCAGAAAGACCTAGCAACTCGACACTTGGAGAATATTATGTCTTCACTTGGCATTAAACAGCTTGTAGATGCCCCCACACATATTAAGGGGCATACCCTGGACCTTATCTGGACCTCAGACCCAAAGGTGAACCTTGTGGACATTTTACCTTGTGTCTGGTCGGATCATCACTTGGTGAACTGTGTGATCCCCATTGTTGGTTATCCGGCCCAAAAACCTCAAAAACTGAAAAAAGTTTGTCAGTGGATAAAAGTTGATTCACAATCCCTGACCAGTACTCTTCCTGATCATTTTCAATCATTGGCTTCTAGTGGGGATTTAGAACAGGATTATAAGGACATAACGCGGAATCTGAGTCAGGCCATTGACCAGATAGCACCTGAGAAACTACAAAAAGCAAAAGGAGTAGGAAAAGGGGCTCCATGGTTCACTCTGCTCCTGAGGAACCATAAAAAGAAGCTCCGTTATCTAGAAAGGAGTTGAAGGAGAACAAAAGATGATATAGATCGGGAACAGTATAAAACCTCACTCAAGTCATATAAAAAAACTGATTATGGCAACAAAAGCAGAATTTTACGAAACCCACATAAATCAGGCCGAGAATATCCAGAAAGAAACGTTTAAAATCTTAAAAGAGTTGAGTAAAAAAACAGAAATGACTGAAACAACAATAAACGTTGATAGTTTTCAACGCTTCTTTCTTGAGAAGGTGGAGACTATTCTTTCTGAGATTAAGGACAGCACCCTGAATGGCCCTTTGCCGTTACAGGAAGCTCAAATTTCCTCGGAAGTTTCTATTTCAGGGTTTCCTGAGATAGACTCTCTAAGTCTTGAGCAGCTTATGAGTAGAACCAAGTCAGGTTCTCCGGCGGACCCGTGTCCCCCTTGGGTTTTCCGTCTGGCGCGTCCTATTCTAGAAGATCATATCATCTCCCTTCTTAAAAGCTCAATGGAGACTGGCCATTTACCATTGAGTCTCAAGGAGGCACATGTTAAGCCTTTGTTAAAGAATTCTGGAGCCGACCTGGCTATTTTAAAAAACTATAGGCCGATATCCCAACAGCCTTTTCTGTCCAAGGTTTTGGAGCAACATGTGCTGAAGTCCCTTTCCTTATTCCTGGAGTCACACCATCTACTCCAGGAGCGTCAGGCAGGGTTTCGTGCACATCACAGCACCGAGTTGGTGATGCTCTCAGTGCTGGATGAGCTTAGAGGTATGGCTGACAGTAAGAAACCGAGTGCCCTGATACTTTTAGACCTGTCGGCGGCGTTCAACACTGTCAGCCATTCCCTGCTACTGGACAGACTGGCCACTTTTGGGATAAGGGGTTTGGCCCATCAATGGCTTCAATCCTTTTTGACGAGCAGGACGCAGAGGATCCAACTGGGGGATTGTATCTCCGATGTGGGTATCCTGGAGTGCGGAGTCCCTCAGGGCTCCGCATTATCCCCACTATTATTCAACTTCTATTTGCAACCATTGATTGACTCTCTAGTGAACATGGGTTGTCGTGTGTTTAATTACGCCGATGACACCCAGTTCCTACTTAGTATTGATAATATGGCTCTGGTGCAGACCAATGCCCAGAACATTCTGAGACATACGGTAGGCTGGATGACTGCAAACCTGTTGAAGATAAACCCGGAGGAAAAAACGGAGGTTTTGGTGGTTTCGACCGTAGCCTCACCCTGGAGTGACCTATACTGGCCCCAGGAATTAGGCCCCTCTCCGATACTGTGTGATAAAGTAAAAAGTCTCAGTATCAAGATTGGCAATGAGTTGTCAATGGCCAGTCAGATTTCCTCAGTAGTAGGGATGTGTACTGGTCTGATCAGACAGTTGCGTAAGCTAGCCCCCCTTCTTTCTCTTTCTGTGCTCCGTATGGTTGTTTCTGCTACCATCATCTCGAGGCTGGATTATGGGAACGCCCTCTATTTAGGTCTGCCTAAAACCTTGACCAATAGATTGCAGGTGGTCCTGAATGATGCGGCGCAATTAATCTTCAGGTTACCTAGAAGAACCCATGCCTCTCCCCTACTGCTTAAGCTACATTGGCTCCCTATTGAGCAGAGGGTGGAGTTTAAGAGCTTATGCACGGCCCATTAGGCTATCTATGGGCAGGCCCCTGCCTATATCAAAGAACGCTTGGAGATCTATAACCCCAAACGAGTTCTGAGGTCCTCTGACTCCCAGCTACTGGTCTGCCCTCAATACAAGCTAGCAACCAAAGGAGGGAGATCCTTTTCGGTTTTGGCTCCACAGATATGGAACAAACTACCAGAACCGCTTCGGAGAGAAGTAAATCTCCTGCGTTTTAGGAAGCTGTTAAAAACGCTTCTATTTAGGGAGGCATTTGGCCCATTTAAATAGTTGTATTGTTGTCCTTTCTCTGCCTTCCTTACGTTCTCAATCATTGCTGCTTGTCATCGGTCTAGAGCGCCTAGAGACCTGTAGGTGAGTTGGCGCTATACAAACCGAAGTTAACAATAACAATAACAACAATAACAATAACAGTATGTGTATATATATATATATATATATATATATATATATATATATATATATATATATATATATATATATATATATATATATATATATATATATATATATACACACATAAATACATATATATAAATGCATATGCATATAAATGCATAAATATGTGTATATGTGTACGTGTAGAGAGAGGTAGAGGTGTAGAGGTAGAGAGGTAGAGGTAGAGAGGTAGACACTAGTAGAGAGAGAAGTAGAGAGAGGTAGAGAGGTGGAGAGTAGAGAGTGAGTAATAGAGAGTAGAGAGTGAGTAGTAGAGAGTAGTAGAGGACAGTAGAGAGAGTAGCACAGAGTGAGTAGTAGAGAGTAGACATTTGGATTTGGATTATCATGTCCTATACTTTGGAATTTTTGAAAGACTGACTTTGAGGATGCTTTAAATTACTCAAGTCCATGGATGCTGCTGAAAACGCCCCCAGCAACACCCATTGCACGCTCCTTTAATGCAGGACACTGCGTTAAAGGGGCTGATATTTATCAGGCAGGATTACGCCACAAAAAGTGGCTTAGTCCTGCCTGATAAATATCACTCAGTCTTCTGCGCCACCGGAACATCACAAAAAGTGACGTTACGGAGGCGCAAGGGGCTCGTAAATAAGGCCCCATAGGTTTCACACTTGTTATAGTTAGGAATTAGCATTTTAAAAACCTTTGAAATTCACTGAAAAAACCATAGCTTTCACACCAGTTATAGTTAGCTGGACATTTTACTCATACAAAACCATTGAAATTTCCCCGTTATAGTTAGTTGTACTCACTATAACTCACGCGCCCGCAATCCACTGCTGATGACGTCACATATTACATCATTCATGACATGGTCAGTGACATCACTGATGACATCACTGATGACATCTCAAATGACATCACTGATGACATCACCGATGGCATCATCCAAGTGACAGTCAAATACACCTCATTACACACTAGTATAATCTTTCATCATCACTTCAGTGAATATATATATATATCTATACATATATTCACTGAAAAAACCATAGGTTTCATACACGGTACAGTTAGGAATTAGCTTTTAAAAAACCTTGCAAATTCATTGAAAAAACCATAGGTTTCACACGTTATAGTTAGCTGAACATTTCTCACATACAAAACCGTTGAAATTCCTCCGTTATAGTTAGCTCAGCTACCTATAACTTGCGCGCCCGCAATGCACTGCTGATGACGTCACATATTAAGTCTCTTATGACAGGGTCAGTGACATCACTCATGACATCACTGATGACATCTCAAATGATATCCCTGATGACATCACTGATGACATCATCCAGTGAATGTGTGTCTTTCTGGAAAACATTTTTTATATATCTATATCTAAAGGTCGATGGAAGAATAAATGGGTAAATAAGTGTCTAAATTGATGTTTTTTTTGTAAAATTGATTGTATAACTGACTTATTAAGTATATCTTAGTGGATAGGTGTACTAACGAGTAATCTTTAAATATTCAAATATCTGTATCAGTGTCTCACTTTGTATATAAGTGGCTGCATGGGTTGGTGAGTAGCTACATGAGTGTGTATATGGGTTATTAGTTGTTTTTTTGAGTACCAAAATGAGTGTTTGTATGGTTCGGTGGGGAGTATTACTTAGCGCACAGATGCATGAATGACTGGCTCACTGTTTGTATGTGTTTTGAAGACAGCATGTGTGCAGGACTGTATGTGTGGATGAGTGTGTGTATGGGTGTGTTAGTGAGTGAATGACTGTATCAATAGTATATTTATGAGTAACTACATATGTTTTAAACTAGTATATGTGAGTATTGATGTATACA
Source organism: Lissotriton vulgaris (assembly GCF_964263255.1). Classification (NCBI taxonomy): domain Eukaryota; kingdom Metazoa; phylum Chordata; class Amphibia; order Caudata; family Salamandridae; genus Lissotriton; species Lissotriton vulgaris. Next base: position 1,980,076,466 of record NC_141687.1, on the reverse strand, counting down.
AGCGAGTATATCTGAGAGCGACAGATTCTAAGACTTTCTGTATAAATAAGTATGTGTTTCTATAAGTGATTGTTTAAGAGAGTAAGTATGTCTACGATTCTGTAGAAGTTAGTGTAGTGGTGGGTGTATAGCTGTATATACAAGTAAATGGATATTTGATAGTGTATTTGCATGTTTGAGCATGTGTGTGAGTAACTCTATAGATGAGTGTCGGTGTATAACAGGATATATAGGTGTATGAGTACATATGATGAGTCAGTACATGTATAAGTGACTATATAGAACTGTTGGTGAATGAGTGGATGTGTATGTAGATTTTGGGATTACTCAATAGGTTGTTCTAACTGGAATTGGTATCTCCATTTTTTGGAAAATTTTAGTTTCTATTTTTGATCGTGTGTATCAAAGGTTATATTACAGTAAGAGGAGGTGTGCCTCAAGGATGATGTTATCAGTGATGTCATCAGGGATGTCATTTGAGAAGTCATCAGTGATGTCATGAGTGATGTCATTGACCATGTCATGAGTGATGTAATATGTGACGTCATCAGCAGTGCATTGCGGGCGTGCAAGTGATAGTTAGCTTAGCTAACTACAACAGAGGAATTTCAAAGGTTTTGTATGAGAGAAATGTTTAGCTAACCATAATGTGTGAAACCCATGGTTTTTTCAATGAATTTGCAAGGTTTTTTAAATGCTAATTCCTAACTATAACATGTGTGAAACCTATGGTTTTGTCATTGAATTTCATAGGTTTTGTAAATGATAATTTATAAATGTAATAATTATAATGTCTTTCTTTTTATACTAATTTCTTATATTTTTAATATAAATATTTATATTTTTTTAGATTATATTTCATATTCCTATTATAAAATAATAACAAAACTAAATTGCAAAGTAATTTTTGGATGAATTATTGCTTGACCTCGGTTGCAAGTATAACACAGCTCCAGCAATTCTCTTGGGGCCCTATGCTCACAATGCTGTATCAATCCTTACACCTGCTTCAAGCATGTGCAAGGTTTTGACACAGCATAAGCTCAAAAGTCACTGAATAAAATGTTATACATTTCACTCAGTCACTTTTAGGAGGCCTTGCTGCACCCACTTCTGCACAAGAAAGCCTCTTCTGGCGCAGCGCTTTACAATGTAATACACCCTCCAGATGCGTCACATTGTTAATAGCACACACCATGGCACATCTTTTGCACCACCGCTGTGTCACAAAAGTGACGCAACGGCTGTGTAAAAGAGGCAAAAGGGGATTGTAAATCCACCCCTAACACATACAAATTCACCCAAGCACTTTCACCAGCAGCGCAAATTGAAACATAGACTTGTAACATATTTATGTACATATGATACATTCAAGTGCTTCGGATATACTACAGTATACTATAGATAAACACTTTATAGATTTATGCTGTAGCAGTTCCTTATAGTTCTGAACTTTCACATTCTCCATACACTAGTATTCATTCATTCCTTTATGAACTACACATTCATTCTGACAAACTTTTACACACTAACATAGAAATATAGTTCTTTCTTTGACCACTGAAGGTAAATCTTAAAAGAACTGTTTTTTTTGTTTTGTATTTTTTTTTGAGTTTTCTCAACAAATTCCAAGCGGAACAAAAGAATGAAAAACAGAACAACTAATGTCGAGGACAACAATGATCCTGCATCCTGCGTTTCATCAAGTCTATAGACTGTTCCCCACAACACAAAAGTTTATCGCAATAAATGCATAGAATTGTAACTTTAGCAAACTCAGAATCAATATGTGGATGTGGACTGCTTGCTGAGAATGCTGCTGCCACAGTTGATGTCTTTGGTGCACAAGCAGGTGGGTTCTCGTGCAACCTCCATCTTGCAGCTCGAGCAAAGTTCTTGAGGTGCAATTTCTTCACGTGTCGCACCATATTTGCTGTGCCAAAGGAGTATTTTTTACATGGATCACCCCTTGAAAGAGTTGTTTCGCAAATTTTACAAGTTACTTTTGGAGCATTAACCTTTTTTTGACCTTCTGAAAAAGTGAAAAACTTCCAAATTAGAGCTTCTTTCCTCTTCTTTGGAGGCTCTTCAGGAATGAAATCTCCCTCTGAAGAACTGCTGGAAGATGACTCCATTGCTCTTATTATGGTAATCTTCCTTCTATTTAAGAAGATTCTCAGAACAAATGCTTCTGCTTAGAAAGTCAAAGTCGAATAATTATTATGGGATGGAACTTTTAACAGTCGCAATAGGAAAAGTTATGAACCAATCAGATCTCTCCTTTTAAAGTCACATGGCTTTGAGTACGCTTACGATGCGCTTGCGCAGCTCTTTCAATACGAGTACGCATTATGTTCTACCGCGATTTGTGTAATTCTTTTTTAAAGTAATATATGATTATTACAAGTATTAAAAAAATTCATCGTTATCCCAAATGTCTGCCCTTAGTATGTACATTAAATACATACATGTTTTAAACCAAGTAGAAACATTGCCTCCTTTCGCATACAGAACGCCGTACATGACGTCACACCGAAGCTTTAATGAGACGCGTAACGTCAAAGCATATTCGTTTCGTATGCGCGGGTACACGCTGAGTATGATAAGCAGTACAAACTATAGTGCGATCACCTTCTCAGTGACAAATCAGAGCTCAGGGCGTGCTAAGGAGAATGATTAGAAGTGCTAACTCATTGCAGATCCGATTCTGGGCCTGCCTCTGCGTACATTATAACACCACTCCCATCTCTCTCTGTTGTTAATTGTTAGTGCACACACTCATACTTGCACATGCACGGTGCACTCCCGCCCACACTACCCACATGCTTGCTATCATTTAGCCTGCAAATCAATGCATTACCCAATGGCATGTCCCCCAGGGCCATCATTCTTGCAGACCGCAAAAACGCTACCAATGGCGGCCCTGGGCTTGGTTTGGTCAGCCCCCACGGTTCCCATATAATGCGGGCACTGACGTCAGCACGCTCTGTTTAGCCTGCCTCTGCTGCGGTGACAGACAGATTGTTGAAAACACCACAAACTCAGCGAAACCGCAGCCTTTCAAGACACGACAAAAGACGACAGAAGCAAAGGTAAGAGATGACGTCACAACATCAGCCTCCACTGTAAATTGTATACGCATAATGCAATTTTTTTATCCTTCATATGGCTTTCCTACCCCTCAATGGTTTTAAATTGTACTTACATAATTGAAATATTTCTTTAAAGGTCACAAGGTCCTATGCACCTCTAACCTTAAAAATTATGCGTGCATAAATTTCTGTGTCGTATTTCTGTACTACGCCACGCGCTTAGGCCTCTATTATAATTATTTGGGCGTCCATGATAGTATTTTTTTTTCTGCGTCACGAGGCCATCCCAGGCCTCTATTAACTTATTGATCTTCCTTTATTTGCTGGAGCTGCAACAGTCTTAACTACAGAATATTAAGAACCCACATTAAAATTCACTTTTCATAGTTACGCAACTCAGTTTACGACGACTAATCAAAATGTCCTTTTGTTTCCTTCAGCAAACATTGTTCAGAAGCAACCACGGCCTATCCAGCAACAGCAATGGAATTCTCTGCAACTTATTGAATATACTTTGACGTACAGAAGCAGAGTTCAAGTCGAGTGGTGACCTCCGATGGCCGCACTGTTTATATAACAGTATACAACGGTAAGCACAGAGGCCTACATGTACAAAGCCTTCATAGGAATGCATTAGAAATAAGTCGCCATAATGGCCATCAGTAACGCATATAGACACCACTTGAACGCAGCACTATAACAACTGAAATATACCAGGTACACTGCACTCGTAAAACTGTACTGTTAGCTTTATATGTGAAACAAGAGAGGGCCATATTATCAAGCCTGGACGACTAAATTATCGCCACTTTATCAGCAGGAAAGTGCTGCTAAAGTGGCGATAATGGGTTTGATAATATGCTCTATGGAATTCCAATCTAAGCTAATGTTAGATGTGAAGGACATCTAACATGAGCTTTGGTTGGAATTCCTTAGAGCATATTATCAAGCCCATTATCGCCACTTTAGCGAAACTTTCCTGCCGATAAAGTGGCGATAATTTTTTCGCCCAGGCTTGATATCATGACCCAGAGTGCGTAGTGTACAGCACCTTCTCTATAAAATCTTTAATTACCTCCGAGCAATGACAACAGATAGGTTACAACAGTCTGACAAACAGATCCACAACCTTATTACGCCACTTTTAAGTCACTTTTAACATGAGTAAAGTGATGCAAGGAGCTAGTAAATCTACATCTCACTTTTCAAGAAAAAATCTCAACTCCAGACTCTACGACACACTTTTAATGTTGTTTTCTCTCTCTTTCTCTCTCTTACTCTCTGTGACATAATTTCTCTTTCTCTCTTAAACTTAGACACTTCTGTCTTGGACGTGTAGACGTGTAGAAGAATTGTTCAAAATAAGTTGTGAAACCAACTGCCTGAAATGTTTACCCGCAAAGTTTATACAACGGTAAGCACAGAGGCCTACATGTACAAAGCCTTCATAGGAATGCATTAGAAATAAGTCACCATAACGGGCGTCAGTAACGCAGTAGGCACTTCCACATAGACACCACTTGAACGCGGCACTATAACAGAACTGGAATATACGAGTCACACTGCACACGTCAAACCGTAGAGCTACCAAAACTTGTTAGGACATAGTATCAAGAACGGCGATAAAATAATCGCCGTTTCAGCAGCATGAAACTGCCACTAAAGCAGCGATAATGGGCTTGATAATATGCCCTTCTGAATTCCCATAGTAGCCCAGGTTAACACCAGAACCTGGACTGCTATGGGAATTCACAACAGCATATTATCAAGCCCATTATCGCCGCTTTAGCAGCAGTTTCCTGCCGCTGAAACAGCAATAATTTTATCGCCATTCTTGATAATATGCCCCGTAATGCTTCAGCTCATTTACTTACATCTACATAATTCTAAACTCTAATTTTCTTTTTTCTTTTGCAGATTACCAATCGAACACCTTTTGGAATCCATTTCACAATTTGTTTATAACATTGTTTAAGTTATTTTTCCAGTTCTAATATAGTTATAATTGTGTTTTGTTTATATTTATTGTTTAATAAAAATTGATTTAAAAAAACAACATACTTCTTTTATTTTGTGGGGGAGGGGTATGACGGCCCACAATAAAAATAATGTTGAAATACTATAGTAAGATATTCAAGACTAGGATTGAAAACTACTGAGTTCTAACTAACAGATATAATAAAAACAATAGTGAGAAACTACGAAATTGGCGATGGACAGAGTATGTAATCAACGTTTGGCGCCTCAGCACTACCTTTCAAATAAATATGTAAAAAAATATGACTATTAATACTGTACAAAAGTACAGCAACAGATGACATGCACGAACTGGGAAAAGAAAGCGATAGATTTACTAACTGATACAAAGAAATGTTTGCTTGTTGAACTTGAAGAAAAAGAAAACGTGGGCTTCGAAACCATGCTGAGCATGTGAAGAGAGTACAACTGCTACACCAAAAAAAAGGAAAGCCTTACATACTATCATAGAAATTAAGGAGTATATTAACAACAAAAGGCGATAAATTATCGCCACTTTTATCGACAGGAAACTGCCGATAAAGCGGCGATTATGTGCTTGATAATAGGCCATTGTAACTTCCCATAGCAGCCCAGGTTCTGGTATTAACCTGGGCCCCTATGGTTATTCACAAGGGCATTTTATCAAGCCCATTATCGCCGCTTTATCAGCAGTTTCCTGCCAACAAAAGCGACGATAATGTATCGCCTTTTGTTGATAATATGGCCCATTGCTCTTTTTTTTTACCAGTAAACTTAGGTGCATATTATCAAGGACCGGTGTTAAAATTATCGCCGTTTTATTGGCAGGAAACTGCCGATAAAATGGCGATAATGAGCTTCATAATACGGCCTTGTTATTTCCCATACAAACCCATGTTAACACCAGAACATAGGCTTCTATGGGAATTTACAAGGACGTATTATCAAGCCCACCCTCCCAATATTAATAAAAAACTCCAGACAATGCAGGTACCCGGAGCTGGAAGGTCATTTTACATAACACTGCCCCAGAAATGTAGCATTGGCCGCGAAGTGTACGGGGTGAGAGAGAGAGAGAGCTCAAAACATATATTTTTTTAAAAAAGACCCGAGGGGTGCCGCTCACCGAGACTGCGGGGAGTACGACCGTAACCCCCCCCGCTTACTACAAAATAAAACCAGAGGAGTGCCTCTCCCCAGTACTCGGGGCACCTCACAAGCCCCCATTATGCAGAAAAATTGCCCCCGTAATTTGCCCCCCGGGACCTAATGAGTAAAACAGACTTCTACTTTTTTTTCACCTTTTCCACCGCGTACAAGTACTGCACGAGTACCACGCCATTTTTTTTAAAAAAATAAAAATTGAGCCTAAAGATCCATGTACCACCCCTTGACCAAAACTATAGACTCAGAATCTTTCCACCCTACCCGTTTCCTTATTTCTCAACTTTGTTTTACTGTTTTCTTGTGACTCTCCTCTCCCGACAAACAACATGGCTGCCAAAACTTCCTAGTTTGGAGTATTGACAGCCAATCAGCATGCAGCTCCTGCTCGTAATTGTAAGTATTTCCATATGCGTATGATTATAAACTTAAGTGCATATTATCAAGGACCGTTGTTAAAATTATCGCCGTTTTATTGGCAGGAAACTGCCAATGAAACGGCGATAATGAGCTTCATGATAGGGCCTTGTTATTCACATAGAAGCCCACGTTAAGACCAGAACATAGGCTTCTATGGGAATTTACAAGGACGTATTATCAAGCCCACCCTCCCAACATTAATAAAAAACTCCATACAATGCAGGTACCCCGAGCTGGAAGGTCATTTTACATATCACTGCCCCAGAAATGTGGCGTTCCCCGCGACGTGTACGGGGAGAGAGACAGAGAGAGCTCAAAACATATATATTTTTTAAAAAGACCTGAGGGGTGCCGCTCACCGAGACTGCGGGGAGTAGAACCGTAACCTCCCCGCACACTTCAAAATGAAACCAGAGGAGTGCTGCTCCCCAGTGCTCGGGGCACCTTACAAGCCCCCATTATGCAGAAAATTGCCCCCGTATTTGGCCCCCCGGGACCTAATGAATAAAATGGACTTCTACTTTTTTTTCACCTTTTCCACCGCGTGCAAGTACTGCACGAGTACCCCGCCATTTTTTATTTAAAAAAAAAAAATTGAGCCTAAAGATCCATGTACCACCCCCTGACCAAGAGTATAGGCTCAGAATGTCTCTACCCTACCGCCTTCCCTTACTTCTCAACTTTGTTTTACTGTTTTCTTGTGACTCGGTTCTGGCGAGGCACAAGATGGCCGCCAACACTTTCTGGTTTCGAGTGTTGACAGACAGTTCACAGCCAATCAGCATGCAGCTCGCGCTCGTAATTGAACAGATTTCTGTACGTGTGCTGAACTCCGTCTCTAGATATCGCTATGATTTTACTTGCAATTTTCTCAGAAACTACTGAACGGATTTACACCATTTAACAAAAAGCACACACAAACGAACAGAACTCTACCTCTCTGCCAAATTTCCTGCAATTACTTCAGCCGTTTGGGCTGTAGCCCTGGCTAAAGGTCCCTATGGAAAATTGCATGGGGAAAACAGGTTTTGGGACCCTCCTTTTTTCTCGGCCCCCGCTTGTCGAATCACCCCCAAACCTTCAGGGAAGGAGCGTAACTGAGCAGACCATTTTCTTGGAGAAATTCACGAAGATTTGTCCACCGGTGCCAAAGTTATTCCAAATAGAATGTTATGGATTTCCTATGGAAACTAGGTCTTAACTATAACTACCTACTGGCGACCGCCAGTAGGTAATATATATATAGACACACATATTTATATTTATATATAGAAACATATATATATTTCTTTTTTTAAATTATAAAAAATTAGACACTTCCTTAAAAAACAGCGTTAAAGTTTACAGTTAGGAAATAACTGAAAAAAACAAGTTGTGCACATAGGTTTAGCTACACAAACCATAACTTGTGTCCCACAGAGACTTCTCTTGACCGCACACATCATATCTCAGATGACATCACCAATGACATGACTGAAGACATTTTACATCGCATTGTTGATGAGACCACATATGACATCACCAATGACAATGATGGCATCACTCCATGCCCCTGGAGTTAAGCTAGTCTAGCTGATGAGGGATGATGCCCCAAAACCGGTCCCAGGATGCTTGTTTCCAGTCCAGGGAGGACCTGGCCTGGCAGTTTGGGCTGGACTGTTCCCATGGGGAACAGGGTCAAGACTGATTTGCATATGACTGGGTCTGCGCTGGATAGGCATGGGGAGCAAAATATCAATGGATATAGCCCAGATCTCTGTACTGGGGTGAATGTTTGACATTGTGCAGCATTCTGTTCATCAATTGTTCTTTTTACATTTATCACTGTTGTAGGCACTCAGGATTTCAAAAAATGACTCCACAATGATGTAAATGCCTACATAAGACAAAAATGCAATATGCACAGTTTAACAGCTTTTATTATCTCATACTCCTCATTAGTACTTTATTCACGTTCACCTGGGGTTGGCCACAAGGCCTGGCCAATTTCCAGAGTCGCTAACCCCCACTGTTCATAGCAGTTGGTGTGTCTGCGATTTTTAACTAACTTCAGAAGCAAGTGGCTACTAACTAAAGTTTATTTTTAAAAAAGAAAAAAACCTTGGCGCTTATGCTCCAGAACGAAAAGTAGGGTTGAACAATGTGTGTGTCCATCATCTGGTACACAATGAACAGGGTATGGTCTCCATAGCAGATGGTTCTTTTGCATTGCAAAAAAATTAATGTTGAAAAGTTGATCCTGTTGAACCCCTTCAGGAGTTCTTGAGTTTTCCCGTTCTTCATGTTGTCGGCCTCTTTGGGAGCCACATTTCACTCCTATTCTTCTTCAATGCTGCAGTATGGACAGAGTACAGAGTATCTGAATTAAGCAGAACACTCCTACCCAGTCAACAGATCAGGGCTTGATCCATCACCGTTTTTTAGCTCACCGCACCATCCCAGCTCAGAACCTGGCTACATGCAAATTAGTCTGTCCCTGGCCCAGTGCATCATGGGAACAGGGCAGACCAAACTACCAAGCCAATTCTTTTACTGGAAAGGAAACAAGCTACCGGGGACCGGTTTCAGGCATTACAGCCGTCTTCGGCCCGGCTTGCTTGAATCCTGATGGTGCAGTGAAAAAGGGACTCACATCTGAGCATACCCTTCCATGCTTATGGTGGACAAAACGATTCAGAAAAGGGGGTGGTGATGGACAGAGTATCTGAATTAAGCAGAACACTCCTACCCAGTCAACAGATCAGGGCTTGATCCATCACCGTTTTTAGCTCACCGCACCATCCCAGCTCAGAACCTGGCTACATGCAAATTAGTCTGTCCCTGGCCCAGTGCATCATGGGAACAGGGCAGACCAAACTACCAAGCCAATTCTTTTACTGGAAAGGAAACAAGCTTCCGGGGACCGGTTTCTGGCATTATAGCCGCCTTCGGCCCAGCTTGCTTGAATCCTGATGGTGCAGTGAGCAAGGGACTCACATCTGAGCATACCCTTCCACGCTTATGGTGGACAAAACGATTCAGAAAAGGGGGTGGTGATGGACAGAGTATCTGAATTAAGCAGAACACTCCTACCCAGTCAACAGATCAGGGCTTGATCCATCACTGTTTTTTATCTCACCGCACCATCCCAGCTCAGAACATGGCTACATGCAAATTAGTCTGTCCCTGGCCCAGTGCATCATGGGAACAGGGCTGACCAAACTACCAAGCCAATTCTTTTACTGGAAAGGAAAAAAGCTTCCGGGGACCGGTTTCTGGCATTACAGCCGTCTTCGGCCGGGCTTGCTTGAATCCTGATGGTGCAGTGAGCAAGGGACTCACATCTGAGCATACCCTTTCACGCTTATGGTGGACCGTGGAAGGTCGCCGGCCATTTTGTTGTTGTTGTTGTTGTGCCGCCCTGCCCTGGTATCCACCCCGCTCCCGCCTTCCCAGCTGACCCTCCCTCACCCCTCCCCCTCCACTATCCATTTATGACAGATGACTTTGCGCGCAGCGTTCACACGCAGCGGACACGCCCCATGCCGCCGAAGGTGCGCCAAAGGTAAGCCCGTCTACGCCCGTCCGCGCCTGGACCGCGCCCATCCCCCTGGTCCCCACCGCACCCAGCCCACTAGATTCACATATGATGCCGCAACCCTCCACGCCCTCAACCCCGGACGCGGTCCACAATGCTGCAATGCCAAACCAGGACGTACTCACGGCCCATTCGCCTGCCTCTCCTGCAAGTTCAACTGCTTCAGGACCCTCACCAAATCCACGTCCTCCATACACAGCTCAGACTCTAACCGCCTAAAGTGCATCCTGCTGAACACCCTCGCGGTCCACAGACACGCAACAGAACTCTGGGACCTACTCGACACTGCCTCACCTGACATCGCCTTCCTTACTGAAACATGGATTAAAACATCATCAGCACCCGACATCGCCATAGCCATACCGGACACTTACAAGATTATCCGAAAAGACCGCACCAATCAAACAGGAGGCGGCATCGCCATCATCTACAGAAACACCATCAAAATCACAACCAGATCCGACGACAATCTTGCAACCGACGAACATCTCCACTTTCAGATCCACACCGACCCCAGGACCACACTGAGAGGCACCCTCATCTACAGACCTCCAAGCACCCGCACTCAATTCAGCAATGACATCACGGACTTCGTCAGCCCACACGCCCTCGCCTCAGAGAACTACATTCTTCTAGGAGACCTCAACTTCCACCTTGAAAACAAACACGACAGCAACACTACCACCCTTCTGGACAACCTGGCCAATCTCGGACTCAAACAACTTGTTGACACCCCCACCCATGTAGCCGGACACACGCTCGACCCTATCTTCACCTCCAGCAAGCACATCTCCTTCGATCGCACTACAGCTCTCCACTGTACGGACCACAGCTGTGTTCACTTCAGCTACAAAACCACCCTGACCCACAACCGTCCACAACCTATTCCTGGGAGAAACTGAACAAAATCACCTCCGACCAACTCCTCACATCACTCAACCAATACCCTCCCACCCTCTCAACGGACCCAAACCAAGCGGCCACCAATCTCAGGCAATGGATTACCCACAGTGCTGACGAACTAGCACCCCTGAAAAAGCACCAGATGAAATCAGCCAACAAAAAGGCTCCCTGGTTCAATGACGACCTTAAAAAATCCAAGAAGCTATGCCGCACCCTGGAGAAGATATGGAGAAAAAACCCAACCTCCGACAACATGGCCTCCCTCAAGACAGCCACCCGCAAACACCACCAACTGTATGGATCCGCCAAGAAATCAGCACTCAAGGATCGTCTCGACAACAACACCCATAACAGCAAGGAACTCTTCAACATCGTCAAAGAATTCACCAACCCCACCGCAGCATCTAAAGACATTACTCCCTTCCTAGACCTCCTCGACACGCTATCCTCCTTCTTCTACAACAAAATTGCCGACATCCACAACAGCTTCGAGAATACTCCCAGCGATCAACCCTCCCCACCCCCCTCAGAACCTACTCCGCCATCTAACAACCTCAGCACCTGAAACCCAATCACCACTGAAGAGACCATTCGCCTCATGAACTCAATCCACTCTTGCTCGCCTACCGACCCTTGCCCCCACCACATCTTCAACAAAGCTGACTCCATCATCGCACCCCATCTCCGTGATGTCATCAACTGCTAGTTCAACGCCGCCACCTTTCCAGAAAGCTGGAAACATGCCGAACTCAGCGCCCTTCTGAAGAAACCCACAGCAGACCCCTCTGAACTTAAAAACTACTGACCCATATCCCTCCTCCCATTCCCGGCCAAAGTCATCGAGAAAGCCTCAAAGGCCAGCTCGCCGCCTTCCTTGAATCCAACAACTCCCTTGATCCATCTCAATCTGGGTTTCGAGCCAAACACAGCACCGAAACCGCCCTCATTGCAGCGACCGACGACATCCGAACACTCCTGGACAATGGAGAAACAGTGGCCCTCATCCTACTCGACCTATCCGCCGCTTTCGACACAGTCTGCCACAGCACCCTTATACATCGCCTCAGCAATATCGGAATACAAGGAAAAGCCTTGGACTGGATCATCTCATTCCTCGCTGGGAGAACGCAAAGAGTCCAATTTCCCCCATTCTACTCAGAGGCCATCGAAGTCATCTGCGGCGTACCTCAAGGATCCTCACTCAGTCCCACCCTCTTCAATGTCTACATGAGTCCTCTCTCCTCCATCGCGCGTCAACACAACCTCAACATCATCTCTTACGCCGATGACACCCAGTTAATCCTTTCCCTCACCAAAGACCCCAACACCGCCAAAACCAATCTTCACGAAGGCATGAAAGAAGTAGCCGAATGGATGAAACATAGCCGCCTAAAACTCAACTCAGACAAAACGGAGGTGCTCATCCTAGGATCTTCCCCCTCAGCTTGGGACGACTCTTGGTGGCCTTCCGCTCTGGGCACAGCACCCACACCCACAGATCATGCACGCAACCTTGGCTTCATCCTAGGCTCCTCTCTCTCGATGTCCAGACAAGTCAACGCAGTCTCGTCCTCCTGCTTCAACGTACTTCGCATTCTCAAAAAGATCTTACGCTTGATCCCCCTCGAGACAAGAAAAACTGTCACCCACGCACTGGTCATGATTCGTCTGGATTATGGTAACACACTATACGCCGGAATCACAGCAAAACTACAGAAAAAACTCCAGTGCATCCAAAACGCGTCAGCGAGACTCATATTAGACATCCCTCGCCAAGATCACATCACCGGACATCTAAAAGACCTCCACTGGCTTCCCGTCAACAAAAGAATTACTTTCCGCCTTCTCACCCACGCACACAAGGCCCTCTACAATCTAGGACCCGAATGCGTCACCACTCGACTGTCCTTCTACAAACCCACCCGCCAACTAAGATCGTCCAATCAAGCCCTCGCCGCAGTCCCGCGCATCCGAAAATCCACCATGGGTGGCAGATCCTTCTCCTTCCTGGCTGGCAAAACCTGAAACTCACTCCCCACCCACCTCCGCCTTACTCAGAACCACACCTCCTTCAGAAAAGAACTTAAAACCTGGCTTTTTGACAAATAATGAACCCTTCCACTAGCGCCTTGAGACCCTCTGGGTGAGTAGTGCGCTATACAAATGCCCGAACTTGAACTTGAACAAAAGGATTCAGAAAAGGGGGTGGTGATGGACAGAGTATCTGAGTTAAGCAGAACACTCCTACCCAGTCAACCAATCAGGGCTTGATCCATCACCGTTTTTTAGCTCACCGCACCATCCCAGCTCATAACCTGGCTACATGCAAATTAGTCTGTCCCTGGCCCAGTGCATCATGGGAACAGGGCAGACCAAACTACCAAGCCAATTCTTTTACTGGAAAGGAAACAAGCTTCCGGGGACCGGTTTCTGGCATTACAGCCGTCTTTGGCCCGGCTTGCTTGAATCCTGATGGTGCAGTGAGCAAGGGACTCACATCTGAGCATACCCTTCCACGCTTATGGTGGACAAAACGATTCAGAAAAGGGGGTGGTGATGGACAGAGTATCTGAATTAAGCTGAATACTCCTACCCAGTCAACAGATCAGGGCTTGATCCATCACCGTTTTTTAGCTCACCGCACCATCCCAGCTCAGAACCTGGCTACATGCAAATTAATCTGTCCCTGGCCCAGTGTATCATGGGAACAGGGCAGACCAAACTACCAAGCCAATTCTTTTACTGGAAAGGAAACAAGCTTCCGGGGACCGGTTTTAGGCATTACAGCCGTCTTCGGCCCGGCTTGCTTGAAACCTGATGGTGCAGTGAGCAAGGGACTCACATCTGAGCATACCCTTTCACGCTTATGGTGGACAAAACGATTCAGAAAAGGGGGTGGTGATGGACAGAGTATCTGAATTAAGCAGAACACTCCTACCCAGTCAACAGATCAGGGCTTGATCCATCACCGTTTTTTAGCTCACCGCACCATCCCAGCTCATAACCTGCCTACATGCAAATTAGTCTGTCCCTGGCCCAGTGCTTCATGGGAACAGGGCAGACCAAACTACCAAGCCAATTCTTTTACTGGAAAGGGAAAAAGCTTCCGGGGACCGGTTTCTGGCATTACAGCCGTCTTCGGCCCGGCTTGCTTGAATCCTGATGGTGCAGTGAGCAAGGGACTCACATCTGAGCATACCCTTCCACGCTTATGGTGGACAAAACGATTCAGAAAAGGGGGTGGTGATGGACAGATTATCTTAATTAAGCAGAACACTCCTACCCAGTCAACAGATCAGGGCTTGATCCATCACCGTTTTTTAGCTCACCGCACCATCCCAGCTCAGAACCTGGCTACATGCAAATTAGTCTGTCCCTGGCCCAGTGCAACATGGGAACAGGGCAGACCAAACTACCAAGCCAATTCTTTTACTGGAAAGGAAACAAGCTTCCGGGGACCGGTTTCTGGCATTACAGCTGTGTTCGGCCAGGCTTGCTTGAATCCTGATGGTGCAGTGAGCAAAGGACTCACATCTGAGCATACCCTTCCACGCTTATGGTGGACAAAACGATTCAGAAAAGGGGGTGGTGATGGACAGAGTATCTGAATTAAGCAGAACACTCCTACCCAGTCAACAGATCAGGGCTTGATCCATCACCGTTTTTTAGCTCACCGCACCATCCCAGCTCAGAACCTGGCTACAGCCAAATTAGTCTGTCCCTGGCCCAGTGCATCATGGGAAGAGGGCAGACCAAACTACCAATCCAATTCTTTTACTGGAAAGGAAACAAGCTTCCGGGGACCGGTTTCTGGCATTACAGCCGTCTTCGGCCCGGCTTGCTTGAATCCTGATGGTGCAGTGAGCAAGGGACTCACATCTGAACATACCCTTCCACGCTTATGGTGGAAAAAACAATTCAGAAAAGGGGGTGGTGATGGACAGAGTATCTGAATTAAGCAGAACACTCCTACCCAGTCAACAGATCAGGGCTTGATTCATCACCATTTTTTAGCTCACCGCACCATCCCAGCTCAAAACCTGGCTACATGCAAATTAGTCTGTCACTGGCCCAGTGCATCATGGGAACAGGGCAGACCAAACTACCAAGCCAATAATTTTACTGGAAAGGAAACAAGCTTCGGGGGACCGGTTTCTGCCATTACAGCCGTCTTCGGCCCGGCTTGCTTGAATCCTGATGGTGCAGTGAGCAAGGGACTCACATCTGAGCATACCCTTCCACGCTTATGGTGGACAAAACGATTCAGAAAAGGGGGTGGTGATGGACAGAGTATCTGAATTAAGCAGAACACTCCTACCCAGTCAACAGATCAGGGCTTGATCCATCACCGTTTTTTAGCTCACTGCACCATCCCCGCTCAGAACCTGGCTACATGCAAATTAGTCTGTCCCTGGCCCAGTGCATCATGGGAACAAGGCAGACCAAACTACCAAGCCAATTCTTTTACTGGAAAGGAAACAAGCTTCCGGGGACCGGTTTCTGGCATTACAGCCGTCTTCGGCCCGGCTTGCTTGAATCCTGATGGTGCAGTGAGCAAGGGACTCACATCTGAGCATACCCTTCCACGCTTATGGTGGACAAAACGATTCAGAAAAGGGGGTGGTGATGGACAGAGTATCTGAATTAAGCAGAACACTCCTACCCAGTCAACAGATCAGGGCTTGATCATTCACCGTTTTTTAGCTCACTGCACCATCCCCGCTCAGAACCTGGCTACGTGCAAACTAGTCTGTCCCTGGCCCAGTGCATCATGGGAACAAGGCAGACCAAACTACCAAGCCAATTCTTTTACTGGAAAGGAAACAAGCTTCCGGGGACCGGTTTCTGGCATTACAGCCGTCTTCGGCCCGGCTTGCTTGAATCCTGATGGTGCAGTGAGCAAGGGACTCACATCTGAGCATACCCTTCCACGCTTATGGGGGACAAAACGATTCAGAAAAGGGGGTGGTGATGGACAGAGTATCGGAATTAAGCAGAACACTGCTGCCCAGTCAACAGATCAGGGCTTGATCCATCACCCTTGTTTAGCTCACCGCACCATCCCAGCTCAGAACCTGGCTACATGCAAATTAGTCTGTCCCTGGCCCAGTGTATCATGGGAACAGGGCAGACCAAACTACCAAGCCAATTCTTTTACTGGAAAGGAAGCAAGCTTCCGGGGACCGGTTTCTGGCATTACAGCCGTCTTCGGCCCGGCTTGCTTGAATCCTGATGGTGCAGTGAGCAAGGGACTCACATCTGAGCATACCCTTCCACTCTTATGGTGGACAAAACGATTCAGAAAAGGGGGTGTGATGGACAGAGTATCTGAATTAAGCAGAACACTCCTACCCAGTCAACAGATCAGGGCTTGATCCATCACTGTTTTTTAGCTCACCGCACCATCCCAGCTCAGAACCTGGCTAAATGCAAATTAGTCTGTCCCTGGCCCAGTGCATCATGGGAACAGGGCAGACCAAACTACCAAGCCAATTCTTTTACTGGAAAGGAAACAAGCTTCCGGGGACCGGTTTCTGGCATTACAGCTGTGTTCGGCCAGGCTTGCTTGAATCCTGATGGTGCAGTGAGCAAAGGACTCACATCTGAGCATACCCTTCCACGCTTATGGTGGACAAAACGATTCAGAAAAGGGGGTGGTGATGGACAGAGTATCTGAATTAAGCAGAACACTCCTACCCAGTCAACAGATCAGGGCTTGATCCATCATCGTTTTTTAGCTCACCGCACCATCCTAGCTCAGAACCTGGCTACATGCAAATTAGTCTGTCCCTGGCCCAGTGCATCATGGGAACAAGGCAGACCAAACTACCAAGCCAATTCTTTTACTGGAAAGGAAACAAGCTTCCGGGGACCGGTTTCTGGCATTACAGCCGTCTTCGGCCCGGCTTGCTTGAATCCTGATGGTGCAGTGAGCAAGGGACTCACATCTGAGCATACCCTTCCACTCTTATGGTGGACAAAACGATTCAGAAAAGGGGGTGGTGATGGACAGAGTATCTGAATTAAGCAGAACACTCCTACCCAGTCAACAGATCAGGGCTTGATCCATCACCGTTTTTTAGCTCACTGCACCATCCCCGCTCAGAACCTGGCTACATGCAAATTAGTCTGTCCCTGGCCCAGTGCATCATGGGAACAAGGCAGACCAAACTACCAAGCCAATTCTTTTACTGGAAAGGAAACAAGCTTCCGGGGACCGGTTTCTGGCATTACAGCCGTCTTCGGCCCGGCTTGCTTGAATCCTGATGGTGCAGTGAGCAAGGGACTCACATCTGAGCATACCCTTCCACGCTTATGGTGGACAAAACGATTCAGAAAAGGGGGTGGTGATGGACAGAGTATCTGAATTAAGCAGAACACTCCTACCCAGTCAACAGATCAGGGCTTGATCCATCACCGTTTTTTAGCTCACCGCACCATCCCAGCTCAGAACCTGGCTACATGCAAATTAGTCTGTCCCTGGCCCAGTGTATCATGGGAACAGGGCAGACCAAACTACCAAGCCAATTCTTTTACTGGAAAGGAAACAATCTTCCGGGGACCGGTTTCTGGCATTACAGCCGTCTTCGGCCCGGCTTGCTTGAATCCTGATGCTGCAGTGAGCAAGGGACTCACATCTGAGCATACCCTTCCACGCTTATGGTGGACAAAACGATTCAGAAAAGGGGGTGGTGATGGACAGAGTATCTGAATTAAGCAGAACACTCCTACCCAGTCAACAGATCAGGGCTTGTTCCATCACCGTTTTTTAGCTCACCGCACCATCCCAGGTCAGAACCTGGCTACATGTAAATTAGTCTGTCTCTGGCCCAGTGCATCATGGGAACAGGGCAGACCAAACTACCAAGCCAATTCTTTTACTGGAAAGGAAACAAGCTTCCGGGGACCGGTTTCTGGCATTACAGCCGTCTTTGGCCCGGCTTGCTTGAATCCTGATGGTGCAGTGAGCAAGGGACTCACATCTGAGCATACCCTTCCACGCTTATGGTGGACAAAACGATTCAGAAAAGGGGGTGGTGATAGACAGAGTATCTGAATTAAGCAGAACACTCCTACCCAGTCAACAGATCAGGGCTTGCTCCATCACCGTTTTTTAGCTCACCGCACCATCCCATCTCAGAACCTGGCTACATGCAAATTAGTCTGTCCCTGGCCCAGTGCATCATGGGAACAGGGCAGACCAAACTACCAAGCCAATTATTTTACTGGAAAGGAAACAAGCTTCCGGGGACTGGTTTCTGGCATTACAGCCGCCTTCGGCCCGGCTTGCTTGAATCCTGATGGTGCAGTGAGCAAGGGACTCACATCTGAACATACCCTTCCACGCTTATGGTGGACAAAACGATTCAGAAAAGGGGGTGGTGATGGACAGAGTATCTGAATTAAGCAGAACACTCCTACCCAGTCAACAGATCAGAGCTTGATCCATCACCGATTTTTAGCTCACCGCACCATCCCAGCCTGGCTACATGCAAATTAGTCTGTTCCTGGCCCAGTGCATCATGGGAACAGGGCAGACCAAACTACCAAGCCAATTCTTTTACTGGAAAGGAAACAAGCTTCCGGGGACCGGTTTCTGGCATTACAGCCGTCTTCGGCCCGGCTTGCTTGAATCCTGATGGTGCAGTGAGCAAGGGACTCACATCTGAGCATACCCTTCCACGCTTATGGTGGACAAAACGATTCAGAAAAGGGGGTGGTGATGGACAGAGTATCTGAATTAAGCATAACACTCCTACCCAGTCAACAGATCAGGGGTTGATCCATCACCGTTTTTTAGCTCACCGCACCATCCCAGCTCAGAACCTGGCTACATGCAAATTAGTCTGTCCCTGGCCCAGTGCATCATGGGAAAAGGGCAGGCCAAACTGCCAAGCCAATTCTTTTACTGGAAAGGAAACAAGCTTCGGGGGACCGGTTTCAAGGCATTACAGCCGTCTTCGGCCCGGCTTGCTTGAATCCTGATGGTGCTGTGAGCAAGGGACTCACATCTGACCATACCCTTCCACGCTTATGGTGGACAAAACGATTCAGAAAAAGGGGTGGTGATGGACAGAGTATCTGAATTAAGCAGAACACTCCTACCCAGTCAACAGATCAGGGCTTGATCCATCACCGTTTTTTAGCTCACCGCACCATCCCAGCTCAGAACCTGGCTACATGCAAATTAGTCTGTCCCTGGCCCAGTGCATCATGGGAACAGGGCAGACCAAACTACCAAGCCAATTCTTTTACTGGAAAGGAAACAAGCTTCCGGGGACCGGTGTCTTGCATTACAGCCGTCTTCGGCCCGGCTTGCTTGAATCCTGATGGTGCAGTAAGCAAGGGACTCACATCTGAGCATACCCTTCCACGCTTATGGTGGACAAAACAATTCAGAAAAGGGGGTGGTGATGGACAGAGTATCTGAATTAAGCAGAACACTCCTACCCAGTCAACAGATCAGGGCTTGATCCATCACCATTTTTTAGCTCATCGCACCATCCCAGCTCAGAACCTGGCTACATGCAAATTAGTCTGTCCCTGGCCCAGTGCATCATGGGAACAGGGCAGACCAAACTACCAAGCCAATTATTTTACTGGAAAGGAAACAAGCTTCCGGGGACCGGTTTCTGGCATTACAGCCGCCTTCGGCCCGGCTTGCTTGAATCCTGATGGTGCAGTGAGCAAGGGACTCACATCTGAACATACCCTTCCACGCTTATGGTGGACAAAACGATTCAGAAAAGGGGGTGGTGATGGACAGAGTATCTGAATTAAGCAGAACACTCCTACCCAGTCAACAGATCAGGGCTTGATCCATCACCGATTTTTAGCTCACCGCACCATCCCAGCCTGGCTACATGCAAATTAGTCTGTTCCTGGCCCAGTGCATCATGGGAACAAGGCAGACCAAACTACCAAGCCAATTCTTATACTGGAAAGGAAACAAGCTTCCGGGGACCGGTTTCTGGCATTACAGCCCTGATCTGTTGACTGGGTAGGAGTGTTCTGCTTAATTTAGATACTCTGTCCATCACCACCCCCTTTTCTGAATCGTGTTGTCCACCATAAGCGTGGAAGGGTATGCTCAGACATGAGTCCCTTGCTCACTGCACCATCAGGATTCAAGCAAGCAGGGCCGAAGACGGCTGTAATGCCAGAAACCGGTCCCCGGAAGCTTGTTTCCTTTCCAGTATAAGAATTGGCTTGGTAGTTTGGTCTGCCCTGTTCCCATGATGCACTGGGCCAGGGACGGACTAATTTGCATGTAGCCAGGTTCTGAGCTGGGATGGTGCAGGGAGCTAAAAAACGGTGATGGATCAAGCCCTGATCTTTTGACTGGGTAGTAGTGTTCTGCTTAATTCAGATACTCTGTCCATCACCACCCCCTTTTCTGAATCGTTTTGTCCACCATAAGCGTGGAAGGGTATGCTCAGACATGAGTCCCTTGCTCACTGCACCATCAGGATTCAAGCAAGCCGGGCCGAAGACGGCTGTAATGCCAGAAACCGGTCCCCGGAAGCTTGTTTCCTTTCCAGTATAAGAATTGGCTTGGTAGTTTGGTCTGCCCTGTTCCCATGATGCACTGGGCCAGGGACGGACTAATTTGCATGTAGCCAGGTTCTGAGCTGGGATGGTGCGGTGAGCTAAAAACGGTGATGGATTAAGCCCTGATCTGTTGACTGGGTAGGAGTGTTCTGCTTAATTCAGATACTCTGTCCATCACCACCCCCCTTTTCTGAATCGTTTTGTCCACCATAAGCGTGGAAGGGTATGCTCAGACATGAGTCCCTTCCTCACTGCACCATCAGGATTCAAGCAAGCCGGGCTGAAGACGGCTGTAATGCCAGAAACCGGTCCCCAGAAGCTTGTTTCCTTTCCAGTATAAGAATTGGCTTGGTAGTTTGGTCAGCCCTGTTCCCATGATGCACTGGGCCAGGGACGGACTAATTTGCATGTAGCCAGGTTCGGAGCTGGGATGGTGCAGTGAGCTAAAAAACAGTGATGGATCAAGCCCTGATCTGTTGACTGGGTAGGAGTGTTCTGCTTAATTCAGATACTCTGTCCATCACCACCCCCCTTTTCTGAATCGTTTTGTCCACCATAAGCGTGGAAGGGTATGCTCAGACATGAGTCCCTTGCTTACTGCACCATCAGGATTCAAGCAAGCCGGGCTAAAGACGGCTGTAATGCCAGAAACTGGTCCCCAGAAGCTTGTTTCCTTTCCAGTATAAGAATTGGCTTGGTAGTTTGGTCTGCCCTGTTCCCATGATGCACTGGGCCAGGGACGGACTAATTTGCATGTAGCCAGGTTCGGAGCTGGGATGGTGCAGTGAGCTAAAAAACAGTGATGGATCAAGCCCTGATCTGTTGACTGGGTAGGAGTGTTCTGCTTAATTCAGATACTCTGTCCATCACCACCCCCCTTTTCTGAATCGTTTTGTCCACCATAAGCGTGGAAGGGTATGCTCAGACATGAGTCCCTTGCTCACTGCACCATCAGGATTCAAGCAAGCCGGGCCGAAGACGGCTGTAATGCCAGAAACCGGTCCCCGGAAGCTTGTTTCCTTTCAAGTATAAGAATTGGCTTGGTAGTTTGGTCTACCCTGTTCCCATGATGCACTGGGCCAGGGACGGACTAATTTGCATGTAGCCAGGTTCTGAGCTGGGATGGTGCAGTGAGCTAAAAAACGGTGATGGATCAAGCCCTGATCTGTTGACTGGGTAGGAGTGTTCTGCTCAATTCAGATACTCTGTCCATCACCACCCCTCTTTTCTGAATCATTATGTCCACCATAATCATGGAAGGGTATGCTCAGACATGAGTCCCTTGCTCACTGCACCATCAGGATTCAAGCAAGCCGGGCCGAAGACAGCTGTAATGCCAGAAACTGGTCCCCGGAAGCTTGTTTCCTTTCCAGTATAAGAATTGGCTTGGTAGTTTGGTCTGCCCTCTTCCCATGATGCACTGGGCCAGGGACGGACTAATTTGCATGTAGCCAGGTTCTGAGCTGGGATGGTGCAATGAGCTAAAAAACGGTGATGGATCAAGCCCTGATCTGTTGACTGTGTAGGAGTGTTCTGCTTAATTCAGATACTCTGTCCATCACCACCCCCCTTTTCTGAATCGTTTTGTCCACCATAAGCGTGGAAGGGTATGCTCAGACATGAGTCCCTTGCTCACTGCACCATCAGGATTCAAGCAAGCCGGGCCGAAGACGGCTGTAATGCCAGAAACCAGTCCCCGGAAGCTTGTTTCCTTTCCAGTATAAGAATTGGCTTGGTAGTTTGGTCTGCCCTGTTGCCATGATTCACTGGGCCAGGGACCGACTAATTTGCATGTAGCCAGGTTCTGAGCTGGGATGGTACAGTGACCTAAAAAACGGTGATGGATCAAGCCCTGATCTGTTGACTGGGTAGGAGTGTTCTGCTTAATTCAGATACTCTGTCCATCACCACGCCCCTTTTCTGAATCGTTTTGTCCACCATAAGCGTGGAAGGGTATGCTCAGACATGAGTCCCTTGCTCACTGCACCATCAGGATTCAAGCAAGCCGGGCCGAAGACGGCTGTAATGCCAGAAACCGGTCCCCGGAAGCTTGTTTCCTTTCCAGTATAAGAATTGGCTTGGTAGTTTGGTCTGCCCTGTTCCCATGATGCACTGGGCCAGGGACGGACTAATTTGCATGTAGCCAGGTTCTGAGCTGGGATGGTGCAGTGAGCTAAAAAACGGTGATGGATCAAGCCCTGATCTGTTGACTGGGTAGGAGTGTTCTGCTTAATTCAGATACTCTGTCCATCACCACCCCCCTTTTCTGAATCGTTTTGTCCACCATAAGCGTGGAAGGGTATGCTCAGACATGAGTCCCTTGCTCACTGCACCATCAGGATTCAAGCAAGCCGGGCCAAAGACGGCTGTAATGCCAGAAACCGGTCCCCGGAAGCTTGTTTCCTTTCCAGTATAAGAATTGGCTTGGTAGTTTGGTCTGCCCTGTTCCCATGATGCACTGGGCCAAGGACCGACTAATTTGCATGTAGCCAGGTTCTGAGCTGGGATGGTGCAGTGAGCTAAAAAACAGTGATGGATCAAGCCCTGATCTGTTGACTGGGTAGGAGTGTTCTGCTTAATTCAGATACTCTGTCCATCACCACCCCCCTTTTCTGAATCGTTTTGTCCACCATAAGCGTGGAAGGGTATGCTCAGACATGAGTCCCTTGCTCACTGCACCATCAGGATTCAAACAAGCCGGGCCGAAGACGGCTGTAATGCCAGAAACCGGTCCCCGGAATCTTGTTTCCTTTCCAGTATAAGAATTGGCTTGGTAGTTTGGTCTGCCCTGTTCCCATGATGCACTGGGCCAGGGACGGACTAATTTGCATGTAGCCAGGTTCTGAGCTGGGATGGTGCAGTGAGCTAAAAAACGGTGATGGTTCAAGCCCTGATCTGTTGACTGGGTAGGAGTGTTCTGCTTAATTCAGATACTCTGTCCATCACTACCCCCCTTTTCTGAATCCTTTCCCTCAGTATGACATCCTCGGACGAGAACTCTAAACAAGAGGTCTTCAAACTTTTTTGCTATGAGCTACCCCCTAAGCAAAATATTTTTAAGTGAGGACCCCCTCCTAAACCATATGGCAAGGATTTGGAGAGGGGGAGGGATGATCACAGGGGGTGTTTATTAAAGAGATCATTTTAGGGGTTCTTTTCCTTAGCTCGTAATCCATACTAAGGGCCTGATTACAAGATTGTTGGTGCAGTGCTGGGTCCACTCCACCACCACACCGACAAAATAGTGGTCGATCCGCCCCACCAGATGAGGTGTTCCTCCTGTCTGGAAGGCTGTTTTTGGTGTTTACATGTTATAGCCTCAAAAAATGGGCACCGCAATGGGAATGCCAATAACAGTTCCTGCACAGCATGGACTGAAAAGTGCAGTGCAGGAACTGTTGTGCATGCGCACAAGGGGGCACATGTTGTGTCCCCCTGCTGCAACCTAGGGCACAGAGGCACAAGGGGGCTCTGTAGGGCAGTCCTGCGATGCATATTGGTGCTTCCTGATGGCCGTAACAACGCCAGGGAACAGTGGTTCTCTGCCGTTGTGGCGGGCAATGATGGTTCGATTGCCCTAATTGTATTAGGGAAGTCGGAAGTCTGCTGCGGCCACACCCCCACGTGTCTTGCAGTCTGTGGACCACCAGACTCACAATCAATCCCCCTAAGTGTGGGACATAGAAAAAAAGCAACAGCCTCAAATGAGAACAGGATTGACTAAAAACAATACTGCCCATTATTGGGGTGCTGTGAGCTCCAATTCACTCCAACTGCTGCACAAATGATGGCTGTAGCCCTGAGAAGCAGGCTATCTTCTCTTGTTTCACTCATTTCCCATCATGTCTGACCATCACTTCGATCTCTAAACAACTAATTTCTATGTCTGAAAGAAAAATAGCTACTGCATGCAGCCCCTCTTTTATGCGCCCCAGATTGCAATCTGGCCTAATTGTAGCAAGGAAAATGAGCCTCAATGCCAACTTTTTATTCTAAAACATTCATAATTGTGATTCAGTGGGTTCCTGGGCAAAAGAGTCACTGCACCGGTTTCACTAATGATAGCTGCTGCCTTGCTGACGCCTCTGACGTTTGTTAACAACAAGGGCTCCCATCTCACACCATCCCTCTCCCTCCCATCTCTCATCCTCCCTATGCCTCCCACATCTAAGCGTCTCTTTCCCTCTCATCTCTGTGATGCCCAAATCAAGGTGCCTTGTCTACTTCATTTTGCTCCTCCCTTGGGCTTTGCTCCAAGGCTGAAAGAAACACTGGCACAGCAAGAATTGCCTGGGCCTCTATTGCAGCTGTAGCACCAATTATACCTACAGACCTGGGAAGCAGACCGTCTACTCAGCCCACTTAACAGGGCCATTACTTCTAGGCCAGAAGGCCAAAGCTGGCTTTCTGCTGCTTTGTATAAAACACAACAACAAAAAGCACATGTGTTCCCTCCTCCTCCCCTGGAACTTGGGCTCTACTCTGTGCAACAGTGGTGGCCTTGGCCCTACTGGTAGCAAGGAATTGCACCCCATGTACTTTTTTCATAGTAAGACTGCCATATCTGGGGCCAGTGCCCACTCACGGAGGGATGGGGGGGGGGGGGTTCCTGTGCTGTGAAACAGATATCAGAGAACTTAAGAAGAAACATGTCCTCTCACCAAGGTGCCTGCTACCTGAAAGAAATGAAAATGTGTGCAGTGGTTAATCACCAAATATAAAGGCTGCTTTGGAGTCAGAGGAGCTTTTAATTAATGGAGTCACTCAGCTTCATGGTGACAAATATTTATTATTTTTGACAGGTCATCTAGGTGTCCGTTAAATGAGTGCACCCTTTTAATGGACACATATAAAATATTTACACTAGATATAGTCTGAATGCTTATCACTAAAATGTATAGTTTTGAAGCACATGTTTTATCTTAAACCTAATTATTCAGTTGCCTGTTTTATACACTGTAATACAACTTTAAAATAATTACATTTACAGTACTTTCTGTCACAGACTGCAACATCGTAGCACTATAAACAAGTCACTATTCCTCACTACACCATCCAGGATTTAATTCTATGACTCACTGCTCACACACAAAGACACCTGTAGGGATCACATTAGCCAACTGAGGTTTCATAAGGTAAAAGAGTATATTTCCCTTTGATTAGCTTAACTTGCATTTATCTTTCATTTGTGGTGAGGGCATTTTTTTATATACAGATACCTGAAGGTGAAAAAACCCAATGAAATGCAGAATCTTTTCTTCTTTGTAGCCATATGTTTGACCCCAACTTCACACTCACTGACCCTGCCCCATGCCACTCAGTAGTGCCCACCTCACAATTTTTATGAGCTTTAACTGCTGCATGTACATTAAGATGGTCTAGAAATATACCTTTCACGCTTCAAGGCTATCTACATTTACATGTAACTGCAGACCCAGTTGTGCCCCCTAGGAACACATCCAAGATCACCCAGGGGGGGTTGCGCCCCACAGTTTGAAGACCTCTGCTCTAAGTCCACTAACCAAAAACACTAAAAGTTGTGCAGATGCATCACATAATGCTAAATTTAAAAGTAAATCACGTAAGGCCTTCTCAATTGAAAGTGAGATTTAACTAGAATTACAGTCACAATCATTGACTGTGCAATACTTTCCTTTGTTTCTGATGGCTTCCTGCAGTCTTTATTTCTCACTTTCATTAAAGAATCCTCTCTCTCAACCTCCCTCTACCCCCTCGTCCATTCTTTCCTCCAGTTAGGACCCCATAAATATTCTTATGTGTCTGACATTTAATGAAAAAATTATTTTTTCCATTAGATCTGCAAAGCTAATGTATGCCATTTTGCACTCATGCTGCTTCAGCAGCAACAGCCAACCTTCCTGCCAGCACCTAGCTGTGACTTAGCAGATGCCTGATTGTTTCTGACCATTCCGCGTCAGAGCTCATGGAGGCTTTTAGCCAGCAACTACGCAGACAAAATGGCTCTGGGAATGTCTTGATCTGGGAAGACCTTTTGCCTGCAGCATTGGTTCCAGCAAATATTTGCTTGAAACTAAAACGTTGTGTCACTAGCTCCATATTATACGTGATGACTGGGCCATGGAAATGACCATGTTCTCATAATCTAAACCTGATAACATATTTCTAAAAACGTATAAAAGAAATCTATAAAGTTAGGTGCGGCTAATCACGCCGTTCTTCAATGAGGGACTGGGGACAGGAGGTAGCAAAGGAAGATCCTTTCTCCCAAACCCATCCCAGCCCTCCGGGTATCTTCGGGCAAGTGGCACATCCCACTAAAGGCGTGCTGATGATAGGTCTGAAGAACAAAGGGAGGGACAAAGGAAATAAGGTTGTTTAAGCGGCAACGAGGTCAAGAGTTTCGCTTGTCTTTGACTCATTCAGGCGTGGGTCGGGCTAGAGAGACCCAGGCGTCAAGCAGCTAGCAATGAAGCAGCAGCAGTCACTGCATGCTTACCTCTGAGAGGAAGGAAGAAAAGTAGGGGGCTTGGCAAAAGCTATAAGGAACATGCAAGCTGACTGGTAAAAGCAAGCATTTACAATGCAATGGTCTCGGCATTATTAAAGGTAGAGCTATTGACATTGCTCCTGACTTTTTTTTTTAGATCATAAATAAATGGCATTGTCATTTACATTGCCAATAGCTTAATCGTTTGCATATGCGAGACCTATTGAATTAGCACCCACACACAGAGTAAGAAGTAGAGTGAGTAGTTGATAGTGAGTAGGAGAGAGTTATTAGTAAAGAGAGTATTAGAGAGCGAGTAGTAAAAAGTGAAAGAGTGAGTATTATATAGTGAGAGAGTGAGGCAAGATATACGTCCCTTTTAGGTTTATATTAAACACAATCGTTTTCTCAGTGCTAGTGCTATACAGTTGAAACCTAAAATGAGTACCAGGCATTAGCAAACGATCACCTGAATGGAAATGTACACATTTGTTTAATCCTGCACTTTGGCCCTGATAAATTTGGTGGAAACCGGATACTGTAAAATATTCAAAATATATATGTTCAGAAACCGACGCACTTACTGCCCTCTGCCCTCAACACTCTGCCCTCTGCCCTCAACACTCTGCCCTCAACACTCTGCCCTCTGCCCTCAACACTCTGCCCTCAACACTCTGCCTTCTGCCGTCAACACTCTGCCCTCAACACTCTGCCCTCTGCCATCAACACTCTGCCCTCAACCCTATGCCCTCTGCCCTCAACACTCTGCCCTCAACACTCTGCCCTCATCACTATGCCCTCAACACTCTGCCCTCTGCCGTCAACACTCTGCCCTCAACACTCTGCCCTCTGCCGTCAACACTCTGCCCTCAACCCTATGCCCTCTGCCCTCAACACTCAACACTCTGCCCTCAACACTCTGTCATCAGATCTGTGTGAATAATAACAGCTGTGAGCCCGTGTCTGAGGTGCATCATCAGAGCTGTGTGAATAATAACAGCTGTGAGCCCGTGCCTGAGGTGCATCATCGGAGCTGTGTAAATAATAACTGCTTCAGCCCCGTGCCTGAGGTGCATCATCAGAGCTGTGTGAATAATAACTGCTTCAGCCCTGTGCCTGAGGTGCATAATCAGAGCTGTGTGAATAATAACAGCTGTGAGCCATGCCTGAGGTGCATCATCAGAGCTGTGCGAATAATACCAGCTGTGAGCCCCGTGCCTGAGGTGCTTCTGGCAGACTTAGGGGCTGGGTGAGCTTGATCCTCTGAGAAGGTATTGCGGGTTTACTAGTATGGCTTCCACTACGTTTTCAAGGCGGAAGGCTTGTTTTAACTCAGCTACATATTGTTACTAGTATGATGGGCACTGTAG
The DNA here is from genome assembly GCF_964263255.1 of Lissotriton vulgaris. Taxonomy (NCBI): domain Eukaryota; kingdom Metazoa; phylum Chordata; class Amphibia; order Caudata; family Salamandridae; genus Lissotriton; species Lissotriton vulgaris. The sequence goes on along the minus strand of NC_141687.1, from coordinate 1,980,047,921 downwards.
GGTAATTGCATGTATGACAGCAGCTACGCTCGTATGAATTCGACTCCACAGTGGTCATTGATGCTTGGTTGATGGAATGAATGAATAAAGAACAACACGTGGGGTGCTGAGCCCGGCGCTGACTGCTCGGCTTCTAGTATTACCGTACCTGTAGCTGTGACTGCATCGTCACAGACTTGACCACCACTCCCTTAGCATAATTGCTGATCCCTGGGCGTGGTTACAGCGTCAAAGGTGTGAATGCAGCCCCTCATGTTCGGCTCAATCTCCCTGGATACGTGACTGCAGGTCCCCAAGTATGACTGCAGCTCTAGCTGTCATCCCAAATCCCTGAGGGCAAAATGCAGCTCCCCGAGGCTGGCTTTATTGTCACGTGTGTATGCAGTTCCCTATGCTCCCTATGTGTAATTGTAGCTTCTCCAGTGTGTTTTTCAGCGTAGTGTAACACGGGCCACTGCAGCACCACTGGAGTAGCTACATCCCCGCAAGCACAACTGCAGCTCCTCGCGACTGTTTCCAGCAACTTAGATGTGTCTTCAGCAACTCAAATGTAACTGCAGCTCACTGAGAGGGAGAGTGCAGCTCTCAAGCATCACTGCATCTCCACTCAAGGGCATAGGGAAGCCCTGCTTTGCCAGCTTAAGAGGGCAGTTTATATTGATTTACGGCCCTTCTTAACTGTAGCTGTGGCTGGCCGGTCATTGCAAGGCAAAAGGAAAGATCTATACATTCTGGAAGAATAAATAAGCACAACTGTGGGATGGAGAAGTGGTAGAGGAGTTACTTAAAATGTTACAGAATAGTAGAGAAATCTTTTGAATATAAAAGAAAAAATAAGTTAGAGTCAAATACAATGAAAACTTGAAGGACGGAAAGAAGAATGCAAATAGGAAAGAAAGAAGGAAAGTGAAAAGGAAGTAGGATGGAATATAGGCACAATAGTAAAATGCAAAGAAGGAGAAAAGGAAGGAAAGGGGAAAGGCGCTCCTCCCTACAGCACATGGACTCCAATTACATCTGGGTTTCCCCCCTCCTGCTATCCTCAGTTCTCCTCGGTTGAAGGGGCGGGGTGGGCTTCCGAGTAATGTGGAGGAGGTTGGAGGGTTTCAGTGCCAGGCACTGGTGAGCGCTACACCCACGGCTAGGCTCCGGGTGACTCGGGGTGTAGGGCTGTAGGGGGGGAGGGGAATTAGGCGCTATACAGGGAGCAAAGACTGCGCGTTAGGCAGGGGGGCGGTGATATGAAGGACACACTGGGAGGCGGGTAGGGGACGTTTATGCGTTTGGATACAGCGCAGACTTTACCCGAAGGTGTCAAAGGCTGGCGGAGAACACGGAGCAGTGCTCTGATTCTGGTGAGGAAAAAAGTTCGGGAAACGGCTGGACTGTGAGGCCTGACCCAGAGGGACTTCTCTGGCTATGGTGCTTCCTGGAGGCATCGGGGCTCTTCAGAGTGGTGCTCTGTTTGTCGCTCTGACAGGATGGCGCGCGTAATTAATCGCACACACGCCCAGCAAATGCTGTTTACAAGTCCACCCCGAGTCTGTTTCACCCTTTTTAGCAAAGAATCTACGGGACGGAGGAGAGCTGCGGGCAAAGGCTGGGGGGGAGCGGGACGGAGGAGAGCTGCGGGCAGAGGGAGGGGGGAGCGGGACGGAGGGGGGAAGCGGGACGGAGGAGAGCTGCGGCCGAGTGAGGTGGGGAGCGGGACAGAGGAGAGCTGCGGGCGGAGGGAGGGGGGACGAGCAGAACAGCTCTGGAAACCACCACCGTCTTTCTCCGAGGCAAGGCAGAAATACCTCGGAGAAACCAGGGACATTTTTCGGATTTGGGGACGTGTTCGGTGTTCTCAGAATGGGCGTGGCCTAAAAGTGGAAAGAAGAACACCGAACACACCTCCAAATCCGAAAAGGACGGAGCCTATTCGGAGGGACAGCTCTCTCTTCCAATGACTGGCCTCCGTTTAGGAAGCCGTCCAATGGGATAGAGGCAAAAACAGAGGCAGGGCAAATCGTACTACTAAGAGTCATTAAATCTCGGTACTTTCGGTTCTGCCTTTGGCAGACCGGATATTACCTTGACCTAAAAAAGAGCCTGCTTGTGCTGAAAGGGCACAGAGCTTGCAGGTCAGGCAAGGCAGCTCTGCTAGGCAAGGCTCTGTATCTGTTAGGGAACGGGCAGCATCTGTCTTGTTTTCTGTGAGGTGGTGGGCGGAGCAACTGTGAGGCGCATGGCATGGCCACTGCAGGCAAAGCCACTCATGAAGTGATGGTGAGGTGTCAGTGTTTGCTCCATCAGTGTGCATGTGCGCCTTGTCAAGTGGAGGCTACCAGGGACTCTGTAGCAGATGTGCACAGCAGATTCTCTAAAGGGGAAGGCATGCTGCAAATCATGATGGGCAATGTAGTCCTATCACACAGAGACACATCTAAGCCAACTCGCAGGGTAGTGAATAATTTTACATTTCAGGAAGAGGTTGGGGAAATAAAAAAATAAGAAAAAATAAAAAACAGGGGTGCTAGGTGGCGCACATGCAAGATGGCCGCACTGTCGTGAGGCTCCTCCAGTCCTGCACACATATCCTTCTTTTATCCTGCTCAGAGGTCCTGCTGGCTATTTTTAATTATACCCAGATGGTGATATAGTCAAGAAGGGGACTCGCTGGAAAAATCAGCCACATTGGGCCACTCCTGAGCCTGTGGTAACGTTGTAAAGATCCGGCCGGAGTGAGGGACGGAGTGATGTGGAGCCCTGACTCGGCCTGCAGAGCTACGCAGATCTGCTTCTGTCCATAGCATGGCACGCAGGCCTCAAGCTGGGATGCCTTTTTTTTTCTCTCTCAGCACAGGTGCAAAGATGACTTGCATAAATACAAACAGATAGTGCATGAGGGATTTGGAACGAATTCCCCTTCCATCTGTTAGCTGCAGACTGCGCTCTAAAGCTGGCTGACCACCCACCCGCTCATCCACACACCCACTCGCTGACAATAAAAAAATATGAAAAAAAGACAAGATTACCGCAGAATTGGAAAAACTGGCAGCTGTTAAAAGAATTGCTCATTAGTATAAATTGGTAAGCGCCGAGCAAAGCAGGAAGAGGCGAAAGAGCGCGAGCCTATGTTTTCAGATGAGCAATATTTCTGCAATATATGCCTGGCATATAGTTGTTAAACATTTATTCTGGACATAAAATATGCTTATTTAGTTGTGTTTCCAGGTGGCTTTATGTCACTGTGATCCAGTATGTTTCCAGACAGAGTCTTTCATTGGTCTACCAAATGCATTCTGTGACTTGTAGTCCTGGCACTCGTTCATTTAATTTGAGCTAAGCTGACTTTTCTTGTGGACTTGCCTTGTAAAACCCTATGCGCGACCTTCTAAGATAGATTTTATGAGGGTTACTTGATGACTCAATGTCACTGGGAAATGTACCTCCTCAACCTTACTTTGCTGCAGAACGACGAGCCGGGCATAGTAAGAGACATTGGGAGCAGGCACCTAGCGCCGAACCAGGGCGGGAAACATACACGGACAGTTCACGGCTCCCCACAGCCCGTCTCGCTTCCCAGCAGCCCGGGCTCTCAGCCCTGGCGACCTCATCAGCGGGAGGGGGCGGGAAAAAGACACGGACAGCGGGAGGGGGGGCGGGAAACATACAAGGACAGCGGGCAGAAGGCAAGACAAGAAAAACACGAGTGCAATCAGGGGGAGACTTTTAGTCCTGGCACTCGTTCATTTAATTTGAGCCAAGCTGACTTTTCTTGTGCACTTGCCTTGTAAAACCCTATGCGCGACCTTGTAAGATAGATTTTATGAGGGTTACTTGATGACTCAATGTCATTGGGAAATTTACCTCCTCAACCGTACCTTGCTGCAGAACGTCGAGCCGGGCATAGTAAGAGACATTGGAAGCAGGCACCTAGCGCCGAACCAGGGCGGGAAACATACACGGACAGTTCACGGCTCCCCACAGCCCGTCTCGCTTCCCAGCAGCCCGGGCTCTCAGCCCTGGCGACCTCATCAGCGGGAGGGGGCAGGAAAAAGACACGGACAGCGGGAGGGGGCGGGAAACATACACGGACAGCGGGGCAGAAGGCAATCAGGGAGAAGAAGGCAAAAGGACAGCGAGGAACGGTTTACCTTCACTGCGAAGGAAACAAAATGGCGGCCTCAAGCTTCCGAAATTTTTCGGATTCGGGGGCGTGTTTTGCTGTTTTGAGTGACAGACAACGTCACTGTCTAAAGAACAGCAAAACTTACGCCCCCAAATCCAAAAAAGACGGAGCTTCTTTGGAGGGGCTCTCTCCTCCAATGGCTGGCCTCCGTTTAGGAAGCCAGCCAATGGAGGAGAGACGAGGACAGAGGCGGGTATAAGCTGCCACACTAAACAAAAATAATTCTCCGGACTTCCGGTCTTGGCCTACGGCTAAGCCCTACGGTCCCTCGACCTAAAAAGCACATGTGTTCCCTCCTCCTCCACTGGAACTTGGGCTCTACTCTGTGCAACAGTGGTAACCTTGGCCCTACTGGTAGCAAGGAATTGCACCCCATGTACTTTTTTCATAGTAAGACTGCCATAACCGGGACCAGTGCCCACTCACAGAGGGATGGGGGGGGGTTCCTGTGCTGTGAAACAGATATCAGAGAACTTAAGAAGAAACATGTCTTCTCACCAAGGTGCCTGCTACCTGAAAGAAATGCAAATGTGTGCAGTGGTTAATCACCAAATATAAAGGCTGCTTTGGAGTCAGAGGAGCTTTTAATTAATGGAGTCACTCGGCTTCATGGTGACAAATATTTATTATTTTTGACAGGTCATCTAGGTGTCCGTTATATGAGTGCACCCTTTTAATGGACACATATAAAATATACATTAGATATAGTCTGAATGCTTATCACTAAAGTTATAGTTTTGAAGCACATGTTTTATCTTAAACATAATTTTTCAGCTGCCTGTTTTATACACTGTAATACAACTTTAAAATAATTACATTTACAGTACTTTCTGTCACAGACTGCAACATCGTAGCACTATAAACAAGTCACTATTCCTCACTACACCATCCAGGATGTAATTCTATGACTCACTGCTCACACACAAGGACACCTGTAGTGATCACATTAGTCAACTGAGGCCGGGCGTGGCTTGCAGCCGATGGCGACGGTCGCAGCCTAGCGAGGCTCCCGACCATCCGCCCAATTATCCGGCATAAATCCTGCCCAGGACCCGGGATCCCCGTGGAAATCGGGTCGATCCCGAAGGCAACATCCAGGTCTGCTCCAGTTTGAGTGGCGGGCCGAGGGAAACTGCTGCTGCTGGTGCCCCTGCTTGCGAGGGGCCCGAGACGCTTGAGTGCGAGATGGCGGAATCCTGAACACGGTCGCCGGAGGAAGGCGGAGATTCTGCCCCCAACACCTCGCTGCACTGAGGCCATTACAGGATTGCCAGGCGAGTGGAGACAGGGGAAGCCTAGCGCACCGGCCGGCCTTGGGACAGAGGAAGGGCCTGGACACGGGAACGGCTTCAGCGCAGCTCCGCCCCGTCCGGGCGGGGAATAATCCAGACCCCGGCTTTGAGGCCTACGACCACAGCGGGCGCACCTTGCCCTAGAGCCCGGCGGAACGGAGGTAACCAGCCGGTGCGCGGCGGGACAGACCCCAGAGGAGTCAGTGGGGAACTGGGCACGGAGGCGGCCCCGGCGGAGCTCCGCCCCGCCTAGGAGGAACTACTTTAAGCCCCGGCTTTGAGGCCTGTCATCCTTGCGGGCATTGCGCAGTCCCTGACCCGGCTGGGTGTGACAGCTTGAGCAGAGCAGAGAGCGAGTGGATGTTGGGCCCCACCGCAGCACCTCCCGATTGCATATAGGTGTCGGCGGACCGAGAAGCGGGGAGCGGGTGGAGGCGGCGCACCCCCCACAGACCCACAAGTTCTTGACTTTATGCCCCAGTCTCGAGGCCTAGCAGCTTCTTTCAGCAGAGGCAGCTCCAGCCCAGCTGTGTCGCAGTAAGGGGAAGGTGGACCGAAGAGGGGCTGAGTGGAGGGGCGGGGGTGACACCCGCATCATGGACCCCTGAGCCTGGCGTGGCCGGCCTGGAGCCCGGAGCGCGATCGGACACGGCCTCGGAGCCTGGCTGTCTCATCGACGGGGGCTGTTCCGGCCCTACTGCATTGCAGCGCTGCAGAGGAGGATCAGAGAGGAGCCGAGTGGGGTGGTGAGTGGACGGCGCCTACTTCACGGCCCCTGGGCCTGGCGTGACCGACGTGGAACCCCAGACCACGGGCGAGCCCGGGGAGGACCTGTTCTGTCCTTCGGCGGTTTGCCGGTACCCTGTCATCGAAGCCCGTTGCCCCAACACGCCCCAGCAGACGCAGGGGAGCAGCGGGAGACTCCAGCCCACCCATTGCCCCTGTGAGTGTGAAACTGCAGAGACCGTCCCTGATAAGCCAGAAGGGGCTTGGGTGAACCCGGGGCCGTGATACCGCGCTCGGTGCCCACCCCCGGATCCCGCACATCAAACTAGAGGTGCCGGGGGGTCCCGCCGGGCGACCGGACCGTGGTGAGTGCACTGCGGGGCCAACGGCCTACACGCTGCGGGGGACATTGACAACACCCGATTCTCCTTGAGCACCCGGACCCTGACTGGAGGAGCGCAATGGGGAAAACTAGGGGAACAAAAGGGGACGGGAGCCCGGCCACAGAAACGCCGGAGGATTCACCTCATTCTTCCACGGAACTGCAACAGATGCAGGACCGCATCCTGGAAGCTATTGCTGCCACGAAGGAGACGCTGCATCAGGACATTGTGCAGGTGTCGACGGGGCTGGGTCTCCTGCGGGCGGACCACGCGAAGCTGGCGGACAGGGTCAAGGAAGCGGAAGACACCCTGAAGGACATCGTGCCAGTACATAAGACTATGGATGGGCGGCTCACGGAAGCAATGGAGCAGATACAAGCCTTGGAGAGGAGAGCAGAGAATGCTGAGAACCGCAGTCGACGGAACAATGTACGCCTGGTGGGCCTTCCGGAAAAAATTGAGGGTACGGACATGGTGGGCTACCTGCACGACTGGCTGCGGGCGGTGGTTGCCCCAGAGGGTCTCTCCCCCTTCTTCACCATAGAGCGGGCGCACCGAGTGCCTTCCCGGCCTCCGCAGCCGGGCCTGCCACCTCGCCCAGTGGTCATCAAGCTACTCCACTACAAGGACAGGGATTGGCTTTTGCAACGGGCGAGAGACGCAGGTCCGTTCCGAGTGGATAATAGCAAGGTTACACTGTTCCCGGACTACACGTTTGAGACACAAAGACTGCGTGCCTCCTTCCTCTCTCTCCAAAGAGAACTACGTACAGAAGGTTTGCAGTACTCACTGCTATTCCCGGCCAAACTCCGTGTGATAGTCGACGAAAAGGCGCTCTTTTTTGCAACATCGGCGGATGCATGGGCCTGGTGGGACACCTACAAAGATGGCACGGACGGAGCTCGATATAGGGCTGAGGAGGAACGCCAGAAAACCACGAGTAGACAATCACGAAGGCTCCGGGGGCGCAAGCGAGGGTCCAGGAAGCCGACGTCCTCTCAAACAGAGGATGAACGGAGAGCGGCACTGCAGGCGGTGAAGGAGGTATCGGGATCGGCGCCGACCCAATCGGCACGAGAATCTGGCTAGGAGGCCCTGGGCACGGGCTCGGACACTGAACTTTCGGAGTTGGGTGGTGCCAGGGGACCGAAGGTCACTCCTCAGACGTCAGGTGAAATCATCGAAGGCTGACTACTACCTATCACGCCTACTGAGCATGAAACCAGGCGGCGTAGCCTCCACGAACATTTGAGCAGACCACTGTAAGACTATTAAACCGTGAATCATACTGTGTATTGCGGGGCGGGGGCATGGGGGACGGCGATTGAAGAGTCTCAGTAGCTAGCACACGTACCGCTGGGCCCATAAGGCCCCCGTAGCGTTGACTACGGGTTAAAGCAGTTAACGAGCACGTTTGCTCACTAGTTTGGATGGGAGCGACTCTTCTACAGTTGGGTCCTGTTCTGGGGGTGGGGGGACCTGGAGAAGTTGGGGTGTCTCGAGGTATAGTTCAGGGAGGGGGGGCTGGGGAAGACAGTTGGGGGGGAGTGGGGGCGGGTCTGATGTCTGGCTGCGTAATGTCACTGAGTTAAATCGAATACGATGGGACGATGGCTAATATGGGCTGGTTGAAATGTGTGTCCAAGAATGTGCGGGGCTTAAAAACCATGACAAGGAGACACAAAATCCACTCTTATCTAGTCCGCAGAGGGGTGCACTCCTGCAAGAAACCCACCTCACGAAAAAGGAAGGAATGGCGCTACAACGTAGATGGCGGGGCCACCTATTTTACACCACGTACTCTGCATTTGCTAGGGGAGTGTTAATTTGGGTGAGGGCGGGGGTGCCTCTCCAGGTCACTAGACACACAGAAGACCCGGAAGGGAGGTTTGTAGCGGTTGAGGGACTGCTTAGAGGTCGGCACATAGTGCTTAGTAGCATATACGCACCAAATATAGATCAGGCAGCATACTTTGCGAAGTTGTCCAGAACCCTTGCCACCTACTTCACAGGCCACATGCTGATGGGGGGGGGACTTCAACTCCATAGCAGATACAACGTTGGACAGGTCACACCCTCCACTACACGCATCCCCTGTGCATAGATTGGCGAAGTGTAGAACGGACTGGCAGGAGAAGTGGGAACTGACGGATAGCTGGCGGGCCCAACATCCCACTGAACGGGACTACTCATTCTACTCCAGCATACATGACCTCCATGTCCGATTAGACACCTTCCTCTGCTCCCCGGCAATACTTCCGGCAGTGGCCCGGACTGAATACTTAAACGCGTACAATATCCGACCACAATCCAATTCTCCTGTCCCTGGACTGGATGACCACAATGTCGCAGATACCGACGTGGCGGCTACGGCCAGACACACTAGATGACCTGCCTTTCCGTGAGGATCTAGAGAATCGGATAGTTACTTACTTCACGGAGAATGAGGGCACTGCTTCTTCCAGGGCGGTGGAATGGGATGCGTTTAAGATAGTAATAAGGGGACACTGTATAGGGAAATACGCGGGGTGCGTAGGACACTGGTAGAAGACCTAGAGCGGGCTGAGTGCAGGCTGCGGGAGGCAGAGCAGGAACGTCCGGGCCGCCCTGAACTACAGGAAAGGCTGAGTGAGGCGCGCGAGGCAGTAGCTGTGGAAGTGGAGCGCCTTCGTAGCTTTGACTACAAAACATACATGACGAAAACTCTGGCTGAGGGGGACAAAACTGGTCCACTGCTGGCTTGGCTGGCAAACCCCAACAGGAGCACTCAACCAATTCTGTCCCTGAAGGGCTGTGGGGGCGAGGTACTCCAGACGCAGCCCGAAATTTTGGGATGCTTCCGATCGATTTACGCGAAATTGTACAGGAGCGATCTGGGGGACCAGAGTGAGGCGCTAGAGGTATTCCTGAGTGACCTACAGATACCACAACTAGAACAGCAACAGGCTGAACTGCTAGGCGGCCCAGTGGACTTAGCGGAAATAAGGGGAGCGATAAGGAGGATGGCGCGTAACAAAACCCCGGGGATGGATGGGCTACCTATCGAATTCTACGGGAAATATTTAGACCAGCTGACCCCGAGACTGCAGGTGATGTATAACGAGGCCAAGAGAAAGGGCAGACTTCCCCAATCAATGCGCGAAGCCATTATGATCCCTCTACTGAAACCGCGAAGGGACGGCACAGATCCAGCATCCTATCGGCCGTTGTCGATGTTGACAACGGACTACAAAATATTGAGTACAGTACTGGCTGCTAGGCTGCTACCCCACATGCAACACCTTGTTCATAAGGATCAGTCAGGCTTTATCCCCACTAGAAACACGACACACAACATCCGTAGGCTACTCAGGCTAGTAAATGACCCGCCTCCAGGAGCGTACGCTCCCCTGGTCTTGGCGGTCGACATTGAAAAGGCCTTCGACACCCTGGAATGGGAATACTTATATAGAGTGATGCAGGGATTTGGCCTCGGAGAGGGATATATACAATGGACAAAGGTGCTTTACGCCTCGGCGAGGGCAAGGGTGAGAGTGGGACCCCTAGTATCGGACCAATATGAGGTGCACCGGGGTACGAGGCAGGGATGTGCACTTTCTCCCTTGCTGTTTGCACTTGCGATGGAACCACTGGCAGCGATGGCTAGGAGGGGATTGCATGGCAGCGGCCTGGAGGTCGGGGGGGCCCACCACTACATCTCCCTATACGCAGACGACCTTCTCCTCTTCCTAGAGGATGCTGACGTAGCTGTGGACGGCGCCAAGAGACTGTTGGAGAGCTTCGGCAGGATCTCAGGGTTGCGAGTTAACTGGGCAAAAACCTGCCTATTTCTGCTAAGGAAGGGGGAGGAGCGTCCCCTGGCCAACCCAGAGCTTAGATGGGAGCCTACCTGTCTGCCCTACCTGGGAGTGTTCGTATATCATGAACCCGCAGACCTTCTAGAAGGTAATTTGGGACGCTGTACCCGCGCGTTAAAAGGCAGTGTGGCCTTCTGGGCAACCCTACCCCTTTCGCTGGCAGGCCGAGTCTCGCTCCTTAAAATGGTTGCCCTACCGCGACTATTATACTTCTTCCGTACCCTCCCTGTCTGGATACCTGGTGCGTTCTTCAGACAGCTGAGATCGTTGATTGTGTCCTTCCTCTGGGGTTCGGGCAGACGTAGAATTGCATTGGCGACGCTGACCCGTCCAAAAGATGAGGGCGGCCTAGCGGTCCCAGACTTCGAGCTCTATTACTTGGCGGCCCAATTACAGTTCTTTACTCAGGAGGTGGCGAGAACTTACCGCGGCCCGGAGCAGGAGAGGGACAGTGGTACCCCCCGTCACATACTGGCATTCATTGCCGTGCAGCAAAAACTGAGGCTCTTGGGCTGTCCCAAGAAGAACGAACACTACGATTGTGCTGGAATCGAACGCAAAAGCGTATAGGACCCGGGCATCCGTATGCCCCTGAGATCCCGCTGGGCATGCTCACTGCCCTCCCGCATGGCGGTGATTGGTCGAGATTAAGTCTTTGGGAGGAGGCTGGGTTGCAAATGGTGGGGGATCTCTATGACGACGGGGAGTTGACCCCGTACCAGACGCTACAGGAAAGATACGACCTTCCGAGGGGCGACTTCCTATTGCATGCGGCGGTGGTGAGAACTATTCAGGCACACTGGGGGGAAGGACTGATGGAGCCCGCAACAACGTTAGCGTGCCAATACACTATGATGGCGCAAGGAACAACTAAGGCTGTTACGTGCCTCTACTCCAGAATGCAGACGGACACCCTGCAGCCACTCACACCCCTGAAACATAAATGGGAGGCGGACCTACAGCTAGACATTCCTGACACGACGTGGTCCCAATTAGTGCGGAGGGCTAGGAAAAGTACCAGGAATGCGCGTTTCCAATTAATACACCTCTATATCATCCACAGGGCCTACCTCACCCCGCGCAAAATAGCAGAGTACTTTGGTGCAGAGGACGCAGCATGCCCCAGATGTAATCATCTGAGAGCAGATCTAGTACACATGCTGAGGGACTGCCCCCATCTGCAGGAATATTGGGGGGGAATAGGTGACACCCTAAATGAGGTTGCGGACAGAGAGTTGCAATATGACAGCGCAGTTGCCATATTACACTGGTTCCCGCATACGCGCAAAAATATACTGTCTAGCAAATTCATTGACATGGGTCTCGTTATCGCAAAGAGGGAACTGACAAAAGGCTGGAAATCGAAAGTGGGGCCTACACACCGAAAGTGGTTGAATGAATTCTTGAAGTGGGCGGCGGCGGAGAGCATGATAAGGTACCAACTGGCTCGCCGTACTGCTGACGAGAGGGCACAGGATGCAGCCATGGAATGGGAAATGTTGGTGCAGGCATTGCGGGAGAGTGGGCTGGACGAGGAGGGAGTAGAGGAGGTGGAGGGGCAGGGGGCTCCTGTAGAGGGGGCTCTAACTTCAGCACCGACGCTGGGCACACACGAGCAGTAACCAAACGCTGATCCGGAGGTCCACAGTATGAGCACATATCCTGGCGCCAGACATAGTTGCAGACACCGGGGTGGGAGGGGGGGGAGGGGTAGTGTCCCGCGATCCGGAAATGGACCATGTCTGGAACTCAGCGAGGACTAGCGGGTACGGGGTGAAAATACAAAAGCGGAGGGCGGAGAGCCTCATATGTCGATTGTAGTAAATGACCCAAACATGAATGTAAATTGGATTTGAAAAGCGCCGCCAGACCTCCGGGTTGTGGGCTGAATGGCTGTGTAAGGGGAATATGGGATGCATCGGGGATGCGACTCTGCACTCAGAGATTCTGATACTAGTAATGTGAACTGTAACTGACTCTGCAATAAAAATTGTTTAAACAAAAAAATTAGTCAACTGAGGTTTCATAAGGTAAAAGAGTATATTTCCCTTTGATTAGCTTAACTCGCATTTATCTTTCATTTGTGGTGAGGGCATTTTTTTATATACAGATACCTGAAGGTGAAAAAACCCAATGAAATGCAGAATCTTTTCTTCTTTGTAGCCATATGCTTGACCCCAACTCCACACTCACTGACCCTGCCCCATGCCACTCAGTAGTGCCCACCTCACAATTTTTATGAGCTTTAACTGCTGCATGTAAATGAAGACGGTCTAGAAATATACCTTTCACGCTTCAAGGCTATCTACATTAAGGGTGGGCGGAAAATCCGTTCCGCTCGCGGGTTTTGCGGATTTTCGGTAAATTCGCAATCCGCGAACGCTCGCGAATTTACCGAAAATCCGCAAATTCGCACGCAGCGGATTTTTTTTTCTTGGTGATACAATTTTGCGGCGCGCGGCGTTCACTTACCGTCATTCAGCGTTTGCCGAGTTGTTTTTCTCGATATTTTGCGAGTGCTGAGCCATTTTATATCTTGCTGCGAGATCCCGCGGGAGTTTGGCGACTGCGATTATGTCATTGAGCTCGCCACCTTGCACAGCGAGAGTTTGTTAACGCGAGTATGCCGTGACCACGTATCGCGCGAGTTCGCAATGGCGAACCCGTACATGCGGCGGGCAGCAACAATCTCGCACTCGCGAAAATACAAAATTTGCAATTCTGCACAAGAAATCCACCAGCAAGCAGCATAAACCTTCTGAAAATGATGATTTTTATCTGAATAACTCCTCAGGTTGACATTTGCCTGCACTTTTTTTGCAAACAGTCCATTTTGGGGTAGGGGGGGGTGGGAGGAAAGAAGTGCCCCACAGTCTCCAACTTCCTGTTCCTGTCCAGCAGGCTCCTCCCAGTGCTTTGTCCATCTCCTGGTCACTTTTCATTTGGATCTGGAGATGGAAGGATTACTTTTTGTGGATGCTGCTGGATATTTGGATTTGAGGCCTTTTTGCTTTTCTTTGGATCACTTTTGGATTAGAAATTTCACAAGTAAGTTTGTTTGGGGCATTACGGTTGCTGCAACTACAATTTTGTAATTTTCGATTTTTGGGCTGTTGTTGGGGCCTTTTGCCCAGGGGTACTCAGTGGTGGGTGGACTGAGTCTTTCTGTGGGGTCTCTTTAATAAAAACATCATGGAGGGCCTGGATGGCTAGGGATTGTGCTGATTTTTCTGTGATTTTCGTTTTTTTGGGCTGTTGTTGTGGCCTTTTCACCAGGGCTAGTGAGTGGTGCATGTGCCTAGTCTTTCTGTGGGGTGTCTTGAATTTAAACATCATGGAGGGCCTGGATGGCATGGGATTGTGCTGATTTTTCTGTGTTTTTCGATTTTTTTGGGGTGTTCATGGGGACAGGCCATGTGGCTGGGGGCCATTCTGAGTGCTGCTACAGGCCCTGGCCATGTGCTGGGAGGGAGGGGGCCATTTTGAATGCAGGCAGTGTTGTTAGGTCTGCAACCATTTTGCCTAGCTTTCAACCTTTATGCCCAGGGGTACAGAGTGGTGCATAGGCCTAGTCTTTCTGTGGGGTGTCTTGAATTTAAACATCATGGAGGGCTTGAGATTGTGCTGATTTTTCTGTGATTTTCGTTTTTTTGGGCTGTTGTTGTGGCCTTTTCACCAGGGCTAGTGAGTGGTGCATGTGCCTAGTCTTTCTGTGGGGTGTCTTGAATTTAAACATCATGGAGGGCCTGGATGGTATGGGATTGTGCCGATTTTTCTCTGTTTTTCGATTTTTGGGGGTGTTCATGGGGACAGGCCATGTGGCTGGGGGCCATTTTGAGTGCTGCTACAGGCCCTGGCCATGTGCTGGGAGGGAGGGGGCCATTTTGAATGCAGGCAGTGTTGTTAGGTCTGCAACCATTTTGCCTAGCTTTCAACCTTTATGCCCAGGGGTAGTGAGTCTTGCATGGGCCTAGTCTTTCTGTGGGGTGTCTTGAATTTAAACATCATGGAGGGGCTGGATGGCTTGGGATTGTGCTGATTTTTCTGTGATTTTCGTTTTTTTGGGCTGTTGTTGTGGCCTTTTCGCCAGGGCTAGTGAGTGGTGCATGTGCCTAGTCTTTCTGTGGGGTGTCTTAAATTTAAACATCATGGAGGGCCTGGATGGCATGGGATTGTGCTGATTTTTCTGTGTTTTTCGATTTTTTTGGGGTGTTCATGGGGACAGGCCATGTGGCTGGGGGCCATTCTGAGTGCTGCTACAGGCCCTGGCCATGTGCTGGGAGGGAGGGGGCCATTTTGAATGCAGGCAGTGTTGTTAGGTCTGCAACCATTTTGCGTAGCTTTCAACCTTTATGCCCAGGGGTACTGAGTGGTGCATAGGCCTAGTCTTTCTGTGGGGTGTCTTGAATTTAAACATCATTGAGGGCTTGGGATTGTGCTGATTTTTCTGTGATTTTCGTTTTTTGGGCTGTTGTTGTGGTCTTTTCACCAGGGGTAGTGAGTGGTGCATGTGCCTAGTCTTTCTGTGGCGTGTCTTGAATTTAAACATCATGGAGGGCATGGGATTGTGCTGATTTTTCTGTGTTTTTTCGATTTTTTCGGGGTGTATAACTGAACTGATGTTCCTCTGTCTTCCATTGCTTTTAGGTGCACAAGACTCAAGAGAACCACCAGTGCCAGGAAGAAGTCCTGCAGCGGTGTGTGTGTGCAGCATAACGTCACGCGACGTCACGTCTGGCCACAGACAACTCTGCAACTCGTGCAACTGCGGCCTGCTGTTCTGACCTGCTCTTAAGAAGATGTCCCCAAAAAAAGTTCCCCGTAGCTCCTCTAGCAAGAAAGTTGCCAGTAAGGAGCAGAAGAAGCAAGTTACCAAGGAGACTGGTGTGCCGCCCACCACGTTTTTTGGGAGTAAAAAAAAAAGTACGCCTGCAGCAGCAGCGGGATCTGCTGGGGACCAAGCTGGGAGCAGCACCCCCGCTCCATTGGGCTCAGTGCCACCACCACCACCACGACAACTTAAGTCCAAGCCCTTGAGTGCTGCAGAGGCACTTAGTCTAGTTGTTCAATCACCATCGACCAGTGATGTTGGCTCATCGCAAGAAAGTAGCAGCAATGTCCCTGAATCAACACAGGTTGTTGTAACTCATCTGACGAGTATTGAACAACCACAGCCGCAACAACAACCACATGTGCAAGTGCAAGCCCAAGTACATGTGGAAGGAGAGGCAGCGCAAGGAGATGCGCAAGCAGAGGTGCATGGAGGGTCACAAGTGCCCACAATAGTTGTTCCTCCCGAAGTAGGGGCACATCAGGAAATCGACAATCAAGGCGAGGTATCATTTGAGGAAGCCACTACTCCTGATGATCATTCATTGTCTTCCACACCCCTAGCAAGGAAGAGATCAAGGGTGAGGTCTACATCTTCTTCAAGCCCACCTCCTTCTGATGATACGGATCTAATTTGGGAACCATCACTGCCGTCTGAGAGTGAGGCACACCATGATCTGACAAAGGTAGTTAAGCGTAAAAGGAAGGTCGTCGAAAGACTCATAGTTATGGAGTGTGATGAGGCTCAACAAGAAGTGGCGGATACTCCTGCTGATGAAGACTCTCATGACGACGACGCAGTCATCATAAAGGTCACTGCAGCCCCAGCGGGCATGCAGCAAAAAGACATTTTGACCCTAGCCCGAGAAGCTGCTGAGCGTGATGATGTTGTCGACGAGGAGGCAATGGAAGAAACACCACAATCATTGGAGGTAACTAGTACACCAACACCTACCGCTTCCATATTTCTTACTCGCCAGAAGGGACCTCCATCCACCTCGACCTCAATTAGTGGTGGTGAAAGTGCAAAACGTACTGAAGTTTGGCAATCCACATCCTCCACTTCATCTGGCATTAGCAGCAGGACCACCACCACCAGTATCGCCGCCTCCTCCGGCCCCCAAAGACATTTCAAGTCCTCAGTTTGGGACTTCTTTAGTGTTTGCCCAAAAAAGGAAAACCTCGCCATTTGTAGCATTTGTAAGTTGGCAGTTAGTCGTGGTAAGTTTGGTTCCAACTATGGTACCAGAGGCCAGAGAGGTCATCTTGAAAGAAAGCATGCTGTCAAATGGTTTGCGCACCTACAGGCGATCAAGGAAGCCCAAATTGCACGTAATACTGTTTCAGCTGATGATGACGAGGAGGAAGAAGACGTGTCAAACACTTCACTTACACCCACTACCCCTGTCAGCAGCACACCCCATGTGAGCCACACTAAGAGTGTGGGAGAGAGTGAGACACCAATGCAAAAAAGTTCATTACCGAGCGTAACTGGGTCGAAGATATCATCATCATCATCCCGTAAATGCTTGGTCCAGGGCAACATTAAAAAGATGTTGTTTACAGAAGCGCAATATGAACGCAACCACCCACTGACGCGTCTGCATAACACTAAGCTGGCTAAAATGCTAGCTCTGGACCTTCTCCCTTTTTCTTTTGTAGAAGGAGTTGGTTTTCTAGAATTAGTGGCAGCGCTCTGCCCTAAATGGAAAGTTCCTAGCCGGTTCTATTTTGCCAGAGTTGCGGTTCCAGCACTACATGAAGATGTGCTGGAGGTGATTGGGGCAGCTTTGCAGAAGAGTGCTATTCACACTATACATCTGACAACAGACATGTGGACCAGTGGCACAGGCGCTGATTACATGTGCATCACTGCACACTGGGTCTCTTTTTCAGGGGTTAAAGCAAAGCTAAACGCAGGTGTTGACCCGGACCAAGTTTTTAAAGCTGCTCGGAAACATGCAACACTAGCCATGTTTGGTTTGGAGAAACATCACACAGCACAAAACATTTTGGATGAGTTTAACATAAAGGTCCTTCACTGGCTGTCCCCAAAAAAACGCCAGATTGGTTATGTTTCCACGGATAATGGCGCCAATGTAGTTAAGGCCATGGAGCTGGGTCGCTATTTCAGAGTGTCGTGTTTGGGTCACTGTATAAACCTGGTTGTTAAAAAATTCTTGAGTGATAAAGACAGTCCAACGTACGAGGTAGTGGACACCTGCCGAAAAATGTGCAACCATTTCAGCCATTCTTTTAAGGCCCGGAAGCATCTGAGGAGCCCGCTACATGAACGTCGAATGCCAGTGAAAGCACTCATCCAGGAGGTGGCAACACGTTGGAACTCAACCTTCTACATGCTTGAGCGTCTGGATGAGCAGTATACGGTACTCAATCACTATTTCTTAAAACAGGGTACAGCTCACAAGGACCTGAGGATGGATGCGGCACAATGGGAAATAGTTAAAAGCCTGACAGACATGCTTCGTCCTTTTGAGGTCTTCAAGCGTGCAGTCAGCAAGGAGGACTGTAATTTGGGAAAAGCTATCCCATTGTTGTACATGCTGGAGCACCAACTGAAGGCGGTGTCTTCTGTGTTTCAAAAAAATGAAAAAAACAAAGACCCTTTTGTTTTGGCGGAGAAATTATTAGAGCGCCTACAAGGTGATGAACGTCTTAAAATGATCCACTCAGAACAGCATTACATTTGTGCTACTATTCTGGATCCACGCTACAAAAAGGCGCTGGCAGGTCGAGCATTCTTTCCTTTTGATGATGAAGATGTTACAAAGTACAAACGTTGGCTAGTCTTGTCAGCCAAGAGGTTTGAAAGAGAACGGCAGCTCATTGAAGGAAAAGGCAGTACATCAGCATCAGCAGGCCATCCCCAGTCAAAACAATCCACTTCTGCACCTGTGGCTGTGGCACACGTGACCTCTCAGCCGTTAAAGACACCGGCAACCGTATCATCTGCACCAGACACAACAGTAACATTGGAGGCTGAAGAGGATTGGCTAGCTCAGCTTGGGTTTGGTTCTCAAAAGGTCAGAGCAACAGCTAAGCAAGTGGAGGAACCTTGGAGGAGGACCTTGAGTCGATGGTGTAGGACTATCTGAATGACTCAACAGAGGTCTATGTTAATGCTGACCCATTGGCATATTGGCATGGGAAAAAAGAATTGTGGCCACAGCTCTCCAACCTGGCTTTAAACTACTTCTCTTGCCCACTCGCAAGCGTGTCTTCTGAACGTGTTTTCAGTGCTGCTGGTGGCATTGTAACTCCCAAACGGAGCCGCCTCTCGCCCAAAAATGTGGAGAGGTTAACAATGATCGAGATGAATCAGCACCTCATACCACCAGATTACAAAGTATGAGAAAGCACGCCGGATGAAGACGAGGTGGACAGCAACGTAGATGAGGGAATTTCTTCTCTGTTAGGTGACACTGAGCTCACCCTGCCTGAATTCGCAGAGTATGATGACAAAGCCTTATTCTTATTCCTGGACCCTGACACCGAGCCCTGAAAATGAGACAATGAATCAATAACTTTCTTTTTCGTCCTTATTCACTTTTATTCCTGTGTGTCTGTCTTTCTTTGTTGTGCACAGTTAATATAATTCAAACTTTAATCACCTAATCACAAAAACAAGCCCATCAGCAGAACTGTCTTCACTTGCTTGCTTATTGATTTGAAGGTGCCGCAGTCTGCATTCCTCAGGTTCACAAGTTCAGAAGAACATGCTCCTCTATCCTCCTCCTCCAGACTCCTATTTCCATCAAAGCAGAGGGCTGGATTACGCCCAATGAAGAAAGACTCAGCACTTGTGGGGGTGTTCTACTTCTTTGCGGGTGAGTTGACGGCTCTGGGGCCATTGCTGGGAAGCTCTAATACCGGATAAAAGTGGTTTGGACCAAATCGGAGGCAGAATTTTTTTGTGTTTTTGCTGACTTGCTTGCCTGTGAGGTGCTCTTTGGGGGGGTTCCGGGTGTTAGTGGGTGAGTTTTGGGGTCTAGGAGCACTACTGGGACAGTCTAATCTTGATTGCATTTGCTTTTCAGGAAATCCGTGGTGGAAAACGGGAGTTATGGCCTAGCTGCACAGCGCGTTTGGACCGAAGGCCGAGAAATATTGTAAGTATGAGATTTTCCTTTTTTGTTGTTTGGGGGTGTTGTGCTTTTTGGCGGGTGGGTTGGCGGGTCTTTGGGCATTCCTGGGAAGGTCTAATACCGGATAGAAGTCGTTGGGACAAAATCCACGCTGATTTTTTTTTGCTATTTCTGACATTTTGCTCAATGCAGCGTTTTCGGGGGCCTGTTTGGGGGGCTTCCTAGTGTTTGTGGGTTGGTTTCGGGGTCTGGGAGCACTGCTGGCTATGGATACTTTAGTTTGCAAGAGGTTTGAAGCAAATCCATGGTGGCAGAGGGGAGTTAGGACCTAGCTGCAGAGCGCGCGCGGAGTGATTTGGGAAATTGGCAAAAAAATGACTAAGTCCCCATTTTTGTACTTTTGCTTTTTGGCTGTTTGGGGGTCTTCTACTAGTTTTCTCCTGGGTTGACGGCTCTGGGGCCATTGCAGGGAAGCTCTAATACCGGATAAAAGTAGTTTGTACCAAATCGGAGGCGGAAATATTTGTGTGTTTTTGCTGACTTGCTTGCCTTTGAGGTGCTCTTTGGGGGGGTTCCGGGTGTTTGTTGGTGAGTTTTGGGGTCTGGGAGCACTGCTGGGACAGTCTAATCTTGATTGCATTTGCTTTTCAAGAAATCTGTGGTGGAAAACAGGAGTTATGGCCTAGCTGCACAGCGCGTTTGGACCGAAGGCCGAGAAATATTGTAAGTATGAGATTTTCCTTTTTGGCTGTTTGGGGGTGTTGTGCTTTTTGGCGGGTGGGTTGGCGGGTCTTGGGGCATTCCTGGGAAGGTCTAATACCGGATAGAAGTGGTTGGGACAAAATCCACGCAGAACTTTTTTTTGCTATTTCTGACATTTTGCTCAATGTAGCGTTTTCGGGGGCCTGTTTGGGGGGCTTCCTAGTGTTTGTGGGTTGGTTTCGGGGTCTGGGAGCACTGCTGGCTATGGATACTTTAGTTTTCAAGAGGTTTGAAGCAAATCCATGGTGGCAGAGGGGAGGTAGGACCTAGCTGCAGAGCGCGCGCAGAGTGATTTGGGAAATTGGCAAAAAAATTACTAAGTCCCCATTTTTGTACTTTTGCTTTTTGGCTGTTTGGGGGTCTTCTACTAGTTTTCTCCTGGGTTGACGGCTCTGGGGCCATTGCTGGGAAGCTCTAATACCGGATAAAAGTGGTTTGGACCAAATCGGAGGCGGACATTTTTTTGTGTTTTTGCTGACTTGCTTGCCTTTGAGGTGCTCTTTGGGGAGTTCCGGGTGTTTGTGGGTGAGTTTTGGGGTCTGGGAGCACTGCTGGGACAGTCTAATCTTGATTGCATTTGCTTTTCAGGAAATCCGTGGTGGAAAACGGGAGTTATGGCCTAGCTGCACAGCGCGTTTGGACCGAAGGCCGAGAAATATTGTAAGTATGAGATTTTCCTTTTTGGCTGTTTGGGGGTGTTGTGCTTTTTGGCGGGTGGGTTGGCGGGTCTTGGGGCATTCCTGGAAAGGTCTAATACCGGATAGAAGTGGTTGACTTGGGACAAAATCCATAAGGAAAAGTCTTATGGCACTTTTTTAGGTCTCGCCTGTCGATGCGCATGCGCATCGAGCTTGCGAGACTATGGGGGCTTAAACAGTCTTTAACCAACTTGCAAGGAATCGTGGCGATTCCTTGCAGTGCCCGTGAAATTCAAGCTCAATGCGCATACGCATTGAGCTTAAAAGCGCGTGCACATGCCCCCAGCCACCTGCCTTGCATGTATTTTCCCTCAGGCGCACTCCTCCCACACCCCCGCTCCGCCCCCTCCCCTGCCTGCCGTGTCACATTTCTTCAGTTCCCTCAGCCGCACTCCAGGCCCCTGCTGCTTTCACACCCTCTCCCTGCTCCGCCCCCTCCCCGGCCCGCCGTGTCGCATTTCTCCTCCCCCCTCCCCTTCTTTGCCTTCCCTCCGTCTTGTTTTATTTTTTTACCCGCTCCGCCCCCTCCCTTTTCCACGGAGTCACTGACCAGAGGACTCTTCACCATGTCTTCACCTCTATGAACAAGGTACTGTTTTAAAAAATATATTTTACGGCACTGCTTGTATTCCGTGCCCTTCCTTACGTAGTTAGGCTGAAACGTCATTCTGACTCTGCCGTAATCCTATATTCGCCTGACTCCTTGCGTCTGCTTCTACCCTTGTCTGTGCTTCTACGCTGCCCGACTCCTGAGTCTGCTTGTGTGCTTCTCTGCACTTTTGGCTCCTGTCCCGGTCTCTGTGCCTTATGCTCCTCCTTGCGCCCCCTTATGTTATCACCACGTGTACAGGACACTCCCCCTTCCACCTCTTCATTTACAGTAAGCTCTCCTGCCCATCCTTTTCCTGCATGTCGACCACTGTCCCTGACGTGTACCCCCGGCTGCTCATGTGCCCCCTGACCTCCACCCATGCACACAACAACAAATGTGCTACGTGTACGTCGCTTCCATTTCTTCCTCTGGATCACTCGCCTGTATGACCTTTGTCCCTTATGCAATTTGATCACCACTGTTTGACTCAGTGACCCATTATTTACATTTCGGTCTCCAAACATCCCTTTACGGGGTTTTGATTGTTTATCCACCCTTCTTATTTTCTTAGTTAATATAGCCCCCTCATTCGCCACACTTATCTCCTGCTAAGCAGTCAGCACCTATAACTTGTCAGCAGGGTTGTCCCTGGAGCGGGGGCACTGCGATGTACACCAGGGTTGTGATGCTGTTTATGGTATTGCTGTCCCACCCATTTACGCTCGACACTCTACTCCCCCCCCCCCGTTACTCTGGTGATCCGTGCGAAGCCTTATTTTGTGGAGTTCTGGAACTCTATTCCTATATGCATGGGTGTTCTTTATACTTCGTTAACACTACAAATTAACCTTTTTGAGTTTAGTGCGACACAGTGGGCATCTACAGACACTTGTTTAACTGTCTGTCACCCCACATCCAAGACAGTGGTGTGCCAGCCCGTGTTTTTAAATTCATGCCCCTCCGATCTGAAATATCTTTTGATAAGGGGCATGTCATAGCTTCGTAGTTTCTAGCTAAATGGACAATGCTGTTGGGCACTGAGTGAGGGTGAAATCAGGATGTGTATTCTAGTAAATATTAATCAGAGTATCCCGTACTTGTGGAACAGGATGGAGAGAATTTTTCTTGCAGTTCCAAGAGGAGAATTATGTTTATCTAAATGTTGCCTTGTTATATATACATAAATAATGTACTGAAAGTTCTAGAGTGTAAGTTTCATACATAGTACACTTATTCGCTTTTCTTGCACAGAGTAAAATTATTTCTTAAAGAAAAGGTTTGTCAGTAAAGGCCCCTACTCGGCATTGCTTTGAAAAAGGCTGCTGTTCTTATTGAATAGCCCGGCTCTTGACGTGAAGGATGGGATAGCTTCTGAAAAATTCTTCTGACTTGTTAGATTCAGGTCCTGCTCGCACTCCTGCTGTGACTTAGAAACCTTCCCTGCTTTGCTGGAACATTTTCTGATGGGAATACAGCTGCAGTAGGTAGAATTTATTCTGAAGTACTTTTGAGTGTAATGAGCTTGTTTTGTTTGTTTGTTTCTTGAAATACCCACTTCTATTTTCTGTGCACTGACGTGGGTTCAGGGCGTCATTGTTTTATGTTTTTTGTGAGCGGTGCGGGAGATAGTCTTCATCTGGACCCTCGGCACAGACACATGCAGAGCCCGCCCGTCTTGCTGCCCAACGCTGCTGCTGCAGTCATTGCCGGCCCGCCCATCTTGCTGCCATGCTCCGCTGCTGCAGTCATTGCTGGCCCATCCGTCTTAGAAAGCACAGCTAGCACTCTGCACTTAGATGTGATTCGTTTCGTGCTCAGTGCTTTAAAGTGCCACCACTCATTTCACAGGATGGTCTGCTCGAGAGCATGCTTAGTAAACCAAGAGCCTGAAGCTCAGCCCTGGTCCGCTTTTTAACACTTGCTCTGTCTTACGTGTAAATAGATTCAATATATGTTTTTATATGAGCAAGTAATGCATTTAGAGGAAGTGAGGCGGTACATCTGTTTGAGCCATCCTTGTCTGTAGACTTTCTGTGTACGTATATTCACCTACATGAATTGTGTCTGTTATACGCTCGCATGTGTTTGTGTATTTATACAAATCCACCAATATCTCTATACAATACTACCCTGTATAAGTCTGTTACTTAGCTTCTTGGCTCTGATTTACTTTGTTTCTCATGGTTTGATTTTCGTGTATATGTATCACTTAAACATAGAGCGTTGTACTTTTTTTGTGAGAGATCTGTCTCAGAGCCTTGTGTGTACGGTGCAGGTGGCAAGAACAATGTTTAAACTATTGCGTTCAGATTTACAGACGCCTGTCTGGTAAACGTTTCCAAGTGCTCTGAATTTTATCTCTTGTTTTATTGAGCTTTTTAGACATTCACCTTTTTACATTGTGCATGGTTGTAAAACAATTGTTTCTCTTTTTTGGTATCTACGTTCTAACTGGCAGAAGAGAACTCTCATTATTTAAGGCTGATCTGTGACAGCCAAAATGGAAGAGTGAGTTAGCACATCAATACATGTAAAAAAGGAGAAAAATAAACATGTAACTTTACTAATGCTATAAATGTAACATTTGGTAGATTTAGAACTATTCACTTTACAAAAAACAAAAATAATACTTTTATAATTTGAAAAATATAAACAAAAAATAAAAAATATTTACATTTACAACACCAAAAGGTCAAACTTTTCTATTGCGAGACCTATTGCATTTCCAATGCTTGTTGTAACTTAGGGTTCGTTAGGGTTAGCCCTAGCAGCAGGATTGCATGTGTTTGGGGGTGTTCTAGATTTTTGCAACTGAGTTCTGGGGTCTTAGAGCACTCGTGAGAATGTGTAATTTTGGTTGCAAGTCATTGGAAGAAAATCCATGGTGGGAAAGGGGGATTTGGCATAGTTAAAGAAAGCCTTTGCCACTATTCTTAACTTAGAGCTCGTTAGGGTTAGCAGTATTTCTATTGCATGTGTTTGGGTGGGGGGGTTTTCGAGTCTTGGAGCGATGCTGGCTATGGATACTTTTGCTTGCTTGCAAGTGGTTTGAATACAATCCACGGTGGGTAAGGGGGTATTTGGGCCTACTTTTACTTTCAAAGTACGTTTTGTCACCAGTTTTCTGCTAGGCCTCGTTTTTTGAGATCTGATTGGGGGTCTTCTACATTTTTGCAACTGGCTTTAGTAAGGGTCTGGGTGGGAGCACTGCTGGGAAGGTCTAATTTTGTTCTAAAACAGTTTACAGTACACCTAGCTTGAGGGGAAAGATCCACTAAATTAATTTGCCCATACTTATTTATCCTTCAAAAGGTGACTCAGACAGAGTACGCACTTTCAAAAATATTGTACTGTCTATTAGGAAAATCAAAGTGTGACTTTTTGCACTACACAGCGTACATACCTTATATTTATTTATCAGTGGTGTTGTAATATTATATAACTTCCTGTTTTTCGTTCAATAATTACAGGCCGGGTTTCAGTCTGTGCAATGGGGAAAAAAGGATGGAGTCAGGCTTCACATTAGTGAGCCGCAATTCAGCATCCGCTATGCAGGCAGTGGACAGGGTGTCTTCTGGTCACCAACATTGATGGACGAAGCGTCAGCTGGAATGGAGGAGTGACGCTAATAAGAGGAATTGTTTGCTGCATGCAACTTACTTACCAAATTCAACAGGACAACTACAACAATACAGATACAGTATCCATTCTTTTCTTCTATGAGTGTGTGTGACTGCATTTCTTGGATCTCTCTCTGCTTCTAAATTGATCCCTACAGCCATTCTATAGGTTTTACTTCGGCTATTTTTTAGACCTTATTTAATGCAGCCCTGTACTGTCGCATTCTGCCATTCACGGTTGTCGAAAGTACTACTTACTTTTCAGTAACAATGCATTCAGTAGTGCATGCACTTCCTTTATGTCACGTAAAAGATTTATGGTTAGCTTTGTACCCAAAAATGTCTTTATGTTCAATTATTGTTTGTCCATGCTGTGCTTTTTTTTTTTCTCTCAACAAAACCTACCCAAAAAGAAACCCCCATTCCCATCCATTTTACAAACCCTAACCCTCTTCCCCCGGCTGTGTGGTTTTGCTTGATGTGTAACTAAATGACATCAATATTTCCACACACTTGCTGGGGAGTATAAGGTCATAGCAACAGGCTGGTGAAGAAATCCGAGGATATATTCTAGACTTACTCAGCTTCAGTACTATTTCTTGTAGTAGTAGCCAATGTCAAAAATCCAACACAAGTACAAGTTATACTATCAATACTTTGCCATTTGTTAGGCTACATTGTGGCACTGTTCTAGTGTACTGTCACCTGCTATATTCTCTATTGTACCGTTGTAATGCTACAGTAAGGACAAACCAGGTTTCATTTTCTTTTTTTCCATAGGCATGCAACTGCCACTGTGTCACACCACTAGTACCACCGTTATGAGGAGGAAATTTCATCCGCCCTGGATTGCCAACCTTAATCGCCATTTCCCGTGGAGCCAGCCCTGGGCCTAGCCCTACTTTCAAACACAAATTACAGGTAAGATAAGCGTTTGGTTGGAGGTAGTATAATGGAGTATTAGGAGAGACGAGAGATTGACGGTAGTACTACTAAAGTCCTAGGACTATTCAGGAAAACAAACTTACTGTTAAACCCCCACCCACCAGACTCAAAAGCAGTAAAAAACGGGTATGGTCAGATAAAGTTTCAAAAAGTATATTTTTATAGCCCTAACAAAATAATCTCCTGCAAGACCCTCCCTAACCCCAACGATTGTCCTTCAAAAGTCCCAAAAAAAACCAACTCCCAATTCCCACCCCCCAAAAGTCTCTAAAAAAGGGGTAAGGGACACTACGGCAGGGTGCTGTTGACTTCAGCGGCCAGGGCATCATGCTCCTTGCGGAGGGTGGCATGGTCGAAGCGGAGGCCCTCCACCAAGTTCAAATAGCTTAGGACCCCCTGCTCCAGGTAGGACACTCTGAGGCATAAGCGGCGTCGGCGTGCCTTGCAAATCCTGTGGGGGCAGCTGCTGTCTTTGCTGCTTGGCGGTGGCGTTTGGCTTTGGTAGCCCGGCTCCGTACCGCTGGAACTCTGCGATGGCTGGCAGCCCGTGGGGGCACGGAGGAGGATGCAGCTGTCCCAGTGGATGTTGTTGTAGTACTGGTAGACTGCGTCTCCTCCTCCTCAAGGCCCACCAGTCGCCGATATTCAGCGACAGTGGCATCCATCCTCCGTTGCCGGGCCATTCGAGCCAGCTCCCTCCTCCTTGATGGTCTGTTGGATTTGGAAGGAGCAACTATATGAAGAAAGAAAGACATAGTCTGTAACCAATGCTCCTTAAGAAGATTAACACAAAATGATTGAGCAGAAAGTTGTGTCACAGTACAAGTAGCAAATTGAAAGCACAGTACATAACTATTGAGGACAGTATCTATGTAACCTCCGACTTCTTCAACCTTGCTCTAACATTAGTGGGAGTTTAAGGAACAAATTCTACGAGCACTATGGACTTCCATTACAGTCGACTATGACAGTACACCAGTCTTATTCTTCTTCTTCTCTCTTGTTTAGGAAAATTGGTACGTTATCTTATGCAAGCCGGCATAATGCCAGGGCAGTGAACTTGCACCCGAGAAAAACAGACGCACACCATGATGAGTGAGACAGACTTGCGTTACTGTACCGGTCCAGTACATGCAGGTGGTGAAGCTCTTACTTTTCTATTACGGGTGGCACTGAGAATACTCTGTTAAAAGGGCTACTGCTTAATTAATTTAGCTTTCACCCTATAGTGCAAATGAGTATTAGAAAAGGAAAATGAAGAGGCTAAATAATCTGATTATCTATCACTTCACATGGGATGTATTTGATGACATATGGGATGATTTTAGGTGCTTTGCTTATTATTGAGTGAACAGTGATACACCCACACATGAATGACATACTACTACTAAACTAAAGTTATTAAGAGAGGTAGGGAGTGTCCACCGTAATAACCGGATATATGCTGTGCTTGCAGTTGCAGTACAAACTACTGCTACTATTCATGGTAGTATTTGGAAAAAATTACAACTTCTTTTCCTTGCCTTTCCTACACTGGAACGGACGTGCTGGTGCGGTGTTACATGCTCTTCAAAGTAACACTTAGTTCATCCAGTGACCATCTACTCTCTCTAGATACACATATGCTATCTAAGAGTCAGATAGTACCATGATCCAGGCATCCATCAATTCAAAGTATATGCACACATACAGTTTCTGTTTCACCCACCCAGGCTGTTCTCCTTCCACCCATACTTGCTTCATCATTCACCCAGCCATGCACCATACCATATTCTTTCCTTCCCAGCCACCTCGGGGACCAAGCAAACACATATCATTCTTCTTTGCCAGTCATCATTACATTTCTCGTCCTTCCACACTTACCTACACCCTTCTTTCGCTTTTCGTTCATCCCATCCATCAAGTTCATCTCAGAACTGATTGGGATTCTTCTCGCCAAAAACTTCACAGCTAAGTCGAAGTACATTTAGAGGAGGCTACTACCTGGTTGATTTATAATACACCCGTGCAGAAAGCACACTCTGCAGTCTTCAATCTCAATAAGTAAGGAATATATAGCTTACCTCTGCCCGCCACCACCGTGTTATCCCTCACAGAATTGTCCGGCACTTCCACCGCCTCCTCCCCAGAGTTGTTCCCCTCGTCCAATGCCACCACCTCCGCGCTGGCCCCGCCTCCAGATGTTCCACCTACAAAGTACATTTAATAATGTTAGAATGCACCACTCACTACTATATAATATTTGGTCTAGGAGGAAGAAAGAAATGTGAAAAAAACAGAATACAATGTAATAATTTGTGACTGTCTACTCTAAAGTAAAAATGTCCCTTTTTCCAGGGAAGGCTGTTGTCTTGCTGCACTTTTTGGCACAACTGATGAATGCTTGCTTTTTATTTTTAACACGCACCACTTTTTCTCCTAACAGAAAGAAGCTTGACTTCTAAGAACACGAGCAGGATCAAGTTCAAACCAGGTGAGAGCTCGGCTCGACCACAAGAAATGTGTCCAATTAATCGTCAGCACTAAGCACTTTTCCATTTTCAGTTAAACGTTTACTTTTATGACAAACTTGATTTTAATAATGTTTTTACTTTTAATAAAGCTTTTAAACTTAAATAGACTCTGTGGTTTTTGGTCCTCCAGACTAGAGTGGATGAGCTAAAGGTTTTGGAATTTTTGCAAGCATGAGTCCGTGCCTCTGACATCATTGGAGATCAATCATCGGTGACTTTGGGAGCTAAATGACTCTGCCACACTATCTAGTCAGTAAGGAGATTGGGGGTTCAACTACAAAGTCTGTTATCACTGAGGTATGTGGAAAGTCTAACAGCACCTATTATAATTGATAAGCTAAGCAATGCATTATTTAGTGTCCATAGTTCTGTTTGTGCAGATTTGTCCCTGCAACCGTAGTAGAATGGATTGTCCTACTATCCAAACCAAAAGTAAAGTAGTATCTTATTCTTTCTTGGTGGTCATTCACCTTTTTATTGTTGGCAATGGTCAAAGCATAAACATTTAGGAGACTTGAAAAGACATTATGGACAATCCCAGAGGACTGCACTCAGTGCATAGAGCTATTGCTGACTAGAATGGGAGTCCAATGGAATTGCCAAATGTGCAATCTTAGTTAGCTACACAGACAGACTAATAAGAATAATCTAGTATTACCACAGGGAGTCATAGTCGAGGCAGGATAAGAATTTAGATCCAGTCTACAAGAAGATCAAAGACGATTTAGAAAAAATCGAATGAGGAACGCTAGGAAAAAATAAGTACTCTATATTAAAATTAAAACCTACTGGGGCCTGCAAAGGAGCCCTCGCCTGCCCGATCCTGGCCTGCATCCTGAACAGCACCCTCCTCCTCCTCCTCCTGTGTCCTCTTGCCCCTGGGGGAGCTGATGTACAACATGAAAGAAAGAAAGACCAGAAAACATGGATGATATTTGTCAACCAAATCAAACATTTCAAAAGAACAATAACAAAATATTTTGGCGAAATAGCAAATAGACAACTATTCCACGGGATATATTATTGACCGATCTCATGTGGTCTACTACGTTATTAGTATTGCTTGATTTGCGGACCGTCGAATTGGAAACTTCTTATGTAACTCACTAAACAAAGTACTAAAAAGGTTTGCCTAGGATTGGCAGGCAGCAGTCCGCAGCACGCGAAGTGACAGACAAAGTCCATCGTGATTGCAGATCAGCGACAACACTAAAGTTTCCTACTACATTAACCAGTCATTAAAATACTCAAACTCAAACTATCAATCCACCACCACTATTTCTTCTTATCGCCATGTGTACAAAGGAAGGACTGTACTTGAGTCTGTAGGGGCTGATTTAGAAGCCCCTATGCGGCTCTTTTGCTCCATTGTTGCGTGACTTTTGTGACGCAGCGGCAGAACAAAAGAGGCGCAATGGTGCGGCGTATATTAACAACGTGACGCATATGGGAGATGCATCACGTTGTAAAGCCCTGCGCCATCAGGGGGCGTTCCGGCGCAAGGGAGGGCGTCCCTGCGCAGGAACACATCCTAAAAGTGGCTGAGGGAAATCTACAAGATTTCAATCACTCACTTTAACGACAATGATGCGTGACTCAAACCCTGCGCCTGCTTGAAGCAGACGTACGGCTTGACGCAGCATTGGGGAGATAGGGCACCCCAGAGCATTGATGGAGCTGCGCCATTGTTGCGACGCAACTCCAGCAATGCGCCGCCTTTACGACACAGATGCGTAACGCTTTGGTGACATTTTGGGCCCATGGTGCGCCGCATTGTAAATACGGCGCATCATGGGTGGTGGTGGCATGGCGCACAATTACTGGCGCATCCCTGCTACTTTGCAGGGATGCGCCGGTAATTAAAAATCCGAACTTTAGGGGCAGATTTATGTTAACTGGCGCATCCCCAGGGATGCGCCAGTTAACGTGCGCCACAGTGCGCCACAGCTCCGCCACCCATGGTGCGCCGCATTTATAATGCAGCGCACCATGGTGCAAAAACGGCACAGATGCGTCACGTGTGGTGCATTGCTGGAGTTGCGTCGCACGGTTCGGGGTGCCCCATCTACAGAAGGCTGTATCAAGACCTACGCCTGCTTCAAGCAGGCGCAGGGTTTTGACGCAGCATTGCCCTGAATGTGACTGAGTGAAATCTCATAGATTTCACTCAGCCACTTTCAGGAGGTGTTCCTGCGCAGGAATGCCCCCCGCCCCCCTGCGCAGGAACGCCTCATTATGGCGCAGTGCTTTACAACGTGACGCATATCCTAGATGCGTCACGTTGTAAATAGGGCGCATTGTTTGCGCCGCTGTTGCGTCAAATAAAGTGACGCAATTGCGGCACAAAGAGGCTCAACGGCCTCATAAATCTGCCCCTTAGGGTCTAGCATTACGCAGTTCTTTAAACTACACTCATACATAATTTCACAGGCCAATGAAATGAACACAAAATCGAAAACAAATAAGCATAGTAGCAACACTACTGTGAAGGAGAGCAGTGCACATGAAATGCACAGAAGATTTTAAAATATAATTTACCTACAATGTAATCAGCAGCATTATTGCTCTTGGTAAAAAACTAAAATTTGCAAGATAATAACACACAGAGCAGGAGAAAACAGAGTAGTAAAGAAATAGCTACTACTACTCACCAAGCCCGGGGATCTCAAGGCCAAGCTGGTCGAGCAGATCGCGTTCACGGTCCAGGACATCCGTCCAGCGGTGGGTGGCCTGGTTGTAGGTGCGCCGGACCCGAGAGTGGTGGTACATGGCCCGGCACACCTTCTCCCACCGCTTCCGGCGCTCCCAGATCCCGTACCCGGTACCGATCCTGCCGCCTGCCATGATGGTCCTGGGGAGGCGGCGCTGAACATAAAAAATGAGTGCGGCTACCTCCTCTGGGCTGAAGATCTCCCGGGGTGCGACTGTCTCCCCCCTCAAACGCCCGCACGGGAGCCGGGCACGGGGTGCGGGACTCTTCCCCTTCTCGGGATGCTTCCCGGCTCCCTTCACCATGGTCTGGGCGGAAAAGGAAGCTAAATATCAAAGAAAATAGAATAGGGAAGAGAAGAAAAGAAAAGAGTTTAAAAAAGTAGTTTAAAATTAACCAAAAGTAGCAGTAAACACAAAAATATAGGGCTAGAAAAATAGAGGGATAGATAATAAGTAAAATAGATAAAAAAAACTTCAAACAAGCAAAGGATGGCAGAGATTTAGAGAGGATACAAAAAGCATGCCCAGAACCATAGCAATGAATGAGAAACAAGATGGCCGCGCCCGTTCACGACCGCGCGGGTAAGTTTGCGCGATATTTTCCTCGAGAACACACGCGAAATTGTAATAGCGAGCCGCACACTTTGCGAGATTACACTTCGCGGCCGGAAATGGAAATACGTCATGCAAACAAGATGGCCGCGCCCTTGAATGACCGCGAGGGTAACTTCGCGCCCTGCGCTACAAGCGGCTCGCTAAAACGCACAAAACCTTACGAACTAGCACGCCGCAAAAACATAAATCGCATATTCGCACGAATTCGCGGCTTCCGAACCCGATCTCGCGCAAGTTCGCACCCCGCGAATCCCGCGAAATTGCAGAAAAACGAGTTTTGCAAAACTGAAAGCACTCAGCAGGTGCAAGAGTTCAACCTCATCATTAGTAACCATTCCCTGTAGTGCTTCCTGACTGGGGCTCCTCCAGAGTTCAGTTGCTAGTTGCAACAATTGTATGACCCTGCTCTGACCCTCACAGAAGGCTCATAGAATAGTTACAAGTAGGCCACAAAGGTCCTGGAAAAAAAAATTGCACTGCAACAGAAAGCAAATGGCTGATAAGGAAGCAGGTGCCAGACCTGGAATTTTAAAACAGTGACACATTAATAAACTAACCCCAAATTAATTAATGTCAGTTGAAGCAGGGCAGGTGTGCTTGCTTCCCCCCCCCCCATAATCTACAGTGATGATGAACCAGAGGGTGGCATTGATGTAACAGAGGGTGGCATGGGTGAAACAGAGGGTGGCAGTGGTGAAACAGAGGGTGCTGGGAACCTGTGATGATGAACCAGACATAGAAACAACATAGTCGCGACCGTTGCGAGCCGACAAGTAAGTTCGCGATTGCGAACTGGTACCAAACCCTCGCAAACTGGCAGAAACCCTTGCGAACACAAAAAAAAATCCGCAAATTCGCGAAAATTCGCGGATTTTGCGGATTGCGAGTTCGCAAATTCGCAAAATTCACGAACGCCAGATTCACAAAATTCACCCATGCTTAATCTACATTTACATGTAGCTGCAGACCCAGTTGTGCCCCCTAGGAACACATCCAAGATCACCCAGGGGGGGTTGCGCCCCACAGTTTGAAGACCTCTGTTCTAAGTCCACTAACCC
The DNA here is from genome assembly GCF_964263255.1 of Lissotriton vulgaris. Taxonomy (NCBI): domain Eukaryota; kingdom Metazoa; phylum Chordata; class Amphibia; order Caudata; family Salamandridae; genus Lissotriton; species Lissotriton vulgaris. Next base: position 1,980,015,035 of record NC_141687.1, on the reverse strand, counting down.
AAAAACACTAAAAGTTGTGCAGATGCATCACATAATGCTAAATGTAAAAGTAAATCATGAAAGGCCTTTTTGAAAGTGAGATTTAATTAGAAGTACACAGTCACAATCATTGACTGTGCAATACTTTCCTTTGTCTCTGATGGCTTCCTGCAGTCTTTCTTTTATCACTTTCATTAAAGAATCCTCTCTCTCAACCTCCCTCTACCCCTCGTCCATTCTTTCCTCCAGTTAGGACCCCATAAATATTCTTATGTGTCTGACATTTAATGAAAAAATTATTTTTTCCATTAGATCTGCAAAGCTAATGTATGCCATTTTGCACTCATGCTGCTTCAGCAGCAACAGCCAACCTTCCTGCCAGCACCTAGCTGTGACTTAGCAGATGCCTGATTGTTTCTGACCATTCCGCGTCAGAGCTCATTGAGGCTTTTAGCCAGCAACTACGCAGACAAAATGGCTCTGGGAATGTCTTGATCTGGGAAGACCTTTTGCCTGCAGCATTGGTTCCAGCAAATATTTGCTTGAAACTAAAACGTTGTGTCACTAGCTCCATATTATACGTGATGACTGGGCCATGGAAATGACCATGTTCTCATAATGGAAACCTGATAACATATTTCTAAAAACGTATAAAAGAAATCTATAAAGTTAGGTGCGGCTAATCACGCCGTTCTTCAATGAGGGACTGGGGACAGGAGGTAGCAAAGGAAGATCCTTTCTCCCAAACCCGTCCCAGCCCTCCGGGTATCTTCGGGCAAGTGGCACATCCCACTAAAGGCGTGCTGATGATAGGTCTGAAGAACAAAGGGAGGGACAAAGGAAATAAGGTTGTTTAAGTGGTAACGGGGTCAAGAGTTTAGCTTGTCTTTGACTCATTCAGGCGTGGGTCGGGCTAGAGAGACCCAGGCGAGAAGCAGCTAGCAATGAAGCAGCAGCAGTCACTGCATGCTTACCTCTGAGAGGAAGGAAGAAAAGTAGGGGGCTTGGCAAAAGCTATAAGGAACATGCAAGCTGACTGGTAAAAAAAAAGAGCCTGCTTGTGCTGAAAGGGCACAGAGCTTGCAGGTCAGGCAAGGCAGCTCTGCTAGGCAAGGCTCTGTATCTGTTAGGGAACGGGCAGCATCTGTCTTGTTTTCTGTGAGGTGGTGGGCGGAGCAAGTGTGAGGCGCATGGCATGGCCACTGCAGGCGAAGCCACTCATGAAGTGAAGGTGAGGTGTCAGTGTTTGCTCCATCAGTGTGCATGTGCGCGGTGTCAAGTGGAGGCTACCAGGGACTCTGTAGCAGATGCGCACAGCAGATTCTCTAAAGGGGAAGACATGCTGCAAATCATGATGGGCAATGTAGTCCTATCACCCAGAGACAAATCTAAGCCAACTCGCAGGGTAGTGAATAATTTTACATTTCAGGAAGAGGATGGGGAAATAAAAAACAAGAAAAAATAAAAAACAGGGGTGCTAGGTGGCGCACTCGCAAGATGGCCGCACTGTCGTGAGGCTCCTCCAGCCCTGCGCACATATCCTTCTTTTATCCTGCTCAGAGGTCCTGCTGGCTATTTTTAATTATACCCAGATGGTGATATAGTCAAGAAGGGGACTCGCTGGAAAAATCAGCCACATTGGGCCACTCCTGCGCCTGTGGTAAGGTTGTAAAGATCCGGCCGGAGTGAGGGACGGAGTGATTTGGAGCACTGACTCGGCCTGCGGAGCTACGCAGATCCGCTTGTGTCCACAAGGCGCGCAGGCCTCAAGACGCACACTGGGCGAAAACACCGGAGCCGTAGCCCCGATCCTGGTGCCTGATGACTGTGACGGGTATGGGGGAGCTGAGCCTGCTTGGGGTTTCGGGATTGCTGTAGCTGCCAGGGCGACGTCGGAGGAGGAGGTGAGAGGCGCTGCATGCCTGAATGAATGAATGAATGAAGTGAGATTTATGCATGCGCAACTTAGCCCAATGGGCGTCAAGGCGCCTAACTCAATATCTAGCTGAATACACCAGGTGACAGGAGCTTACTGGTAGGCCTTAATGAAACACCAGGTTTTGAGGGCTTTCCTAAAGAGATCCAATGAGGGCTGTGATTTGATCTCCAGGGGAAGTGTGTTCCATAATTGGGGTGCAGAGATGGAAAAAGCCCTACTCCCCCATCTGACCTTCCTAGAGCGCGGGACTACCAGTTGGTTCAGCTCTAGAGAGCGTAGACATCTGCTCGGGACATACCGAGTGAGCAGAGATTCAAGAGCGTCGGCAGGGCCAGCCATGAGGGCACTATAAGTGAGGCAGAGGAGTTTAAAAGACACTCTGAAGGTGATAGGGAGCCAGTGGAGGCTCTTTCTTGCCATGGTAGCGGAAGACAGCCATGGCAGGGCCAACACAAATCGCGCCGCCGCATTCTGCACAACCTGTAAACGCTGCAGAAGACCCTTGTTGGCCCCGGCATAAAGTGAGTTGCAGCAATCGAGCCTTGAGCCAACAAGAGCAATCACAATCTGCTTGAGTGCCTGTGAGGAAAAATAGTGAAGGATTCTTTTAAGGGTCCTGATGACACCCCAACAGGTGGCCACAGTCCTGTTAACCTGAAGCTCCATAGAGAGCGAGGTGTCGAAGATGACGCCTAGATTACGGGCAGATTGTGTGGGAGTGGGGCAGATGCCTAAGGATGAAGGCCACCACTCACCTGACCACATGTCCTGGTCTTTGCCGAAGACCAGGACCTCTGTTTTGTCACCGTTCAACTTTAGGGAGTTGAAAATCATCCACTCTGCAACGAGTTGCATGCAGGACCTAAAGTTGGACGCGGTAGTACTCACAGAGTGGGTCAGGGACACCATAATCTGCGTGTCGTCGGCGTACGACACCACCTCCATCCCCTGAGATCTTACTAGTCTCGCAAGGGGGGCCACGTAGATATTAAACAGGGTCGGGCTCAATGCCGACCCCTGTGGCACCCCACATTGCAGAGACTTAGCAGGGGAGAGGAAATCTCCAAGCATCACACGCTGCTCTCTCTGCTGTAGAAAAGAGTTCAGGAGACTGAGGGCCGGCCCTGTTACCCATGCCTCCCTTAACCTAGATGTTAAAGTAGAGGGAGACAGGGTGTCAAATGCCGCTGTGAGGTCCAACAGTACTAGCACGGTGGTTTGGCCCAGATCTACTTTCCGGCGAATGTTATCTGCAACCTTAGTCAGAGCAGACTCCGTGCTGTGTAGCTTTCTAAAGCCATGTTGGGACTTGTCCAAGAACCCCGAGGAGTCCAGGAAGTTGGATAGGTGGCAGTTCAGATGAGCTTCCATCATCTTAGCAGGGGCCGGTAGAAGAGATATTGGTCTGAAGTTCTTCAGGAGACCAGGATCCAGGGTGGGCTTTTTAAGAAGAGGTTTCACTATGGCCTTCTTCCATGCCATAGGGAAGGTGCCCTGTTCCATAGCTCCATTCATTATTTCCAGCATAGGAGGAAGAATGCTGTCCCTACAGTCCTTTAGTACTTTCAAAGGTATAGGGTCCAGAGGAGAGGCAGATTTCGTTCTATCTAAAAGAAGATTAAGACCGTCCACGGAAAGCGCAGGGAAGTGGGTAAGGATTTGGGGAGAATCACCAGTCCAAGATTCAAAATGCTTAACTCGAGAGGAATACTCGTCACTCAGGGAATTCCTCTGGGATTGTAGAGCCAGATAGATGTCATCTATTTTTTTATAGAAGAAATCTGAGATGTTATTACATAGCTCCTGTGAGGCTACCACGGGGTCAGGTGCCTGAAGAGAGCAGAGGGAGTCCACGATCTTAAAGAGCTCTTTAGATGAAGTAAGAGAACTGGTCAGGTTGGTGAAATATTCCTGTTTCTCTTTGATAACTCTGCTTTTATATTCTCGCAACAGGCACCTGTAAGCCTCCCGATCTGTCGGATCCCAAGATTTGCGCCAGCCTCTCTCCTTCCTTCTACATTTTTGTCTGAGGAGCCTCAATGTTTCTGTAAACCAAGGGGCTGTCGGTTTTTGTCGCGCCACATATCTGAGTGTGGTAGGGGCTAACTCATCCACTGCTTTAGTGATAGAGTCGGCAAGTTCCTGTGCCGCCTCATCCACCGACCACTGAGATGAGATGCTAATGTTTTGAATAAAAGGTGCCAGAGCCTCGTTGGTGATATTTCTGAAGCTTCTTTTGAGACATTTATTGGTGGTAACCAAATTACCCTCAATACGGGGAGTGTTTAGGTACAGCGGTACTGCTAAATGATCTGACCATACTATCGGCAAAGGCGCCGACTGTTAGTCTCAGATCATTGGAGAACACCCCATCAAGGGTATGGCCAGCCCTGTGAGTCGGGCAATGTACCCTTTGGACAAAGTCACAGGCTTCCAAAGCATTAACCAGGGAGGATGTGTCTTTAGCTTCCAGATCATCTAAATGAAAATTCAAATCACCGAGAATGGTGAAGTGTGATCTCCCAAAATATGGTTCCAAGATTCTAAAAAGCTCAGGGCAAAAGTTGGTTCTAGGTCCTGGGGGTCTATATACAAGAATTCCAGTGAGGGAAATCAAGGGGGAACACACAATACAGAAATATAGAGCCTCAAAGGGATCCAAAGGGACCGATAGAGACTTTACAGTACAGGAGAGTGTGGCCTTAAAGAGGATTGCCAATCCACCTCCTCTGCGTCGCGTTCTATCCTGCCTATGGAGCGCATATCCTTCAGGTATAGCCAAAAGAAGATCATGACCAGAGGACTCAGAGGCCCATGTCTCGCTCACAAAGACCCAGTCAGGTTGCCTCATACTTACGAAGTCATGAAAAGCTACGTTATGTTTAATAAGGGATCGCGCATTGATCAAGAAGCCCTTTCTGGGTTGAGAGGTCATCTGACCATGGGGGGAGGGAACAAGTTTCCTAAAAGCCTGAGTAGTGAATTTAAAAGAGGTTCTACACGTAGGACATACCTGAGCCTGCCGTAGGACCTCAGGAGAGAACCGATGGTGACACAAGAGCATTGGGGGTCTGAGAGACAGTAGTTCCCGTAGTGAATATCCCCGGTGCGGAGAAATGGAGCTATCGGGATCCCCAGAGTCCAGACCGTCCTGCAGCACGTCCTCAGCGTGGACGGGCGCAGACGGGCTGAACTCTGGCGTAACTCCGGAGTCAATCAGGCGTCCCCGCTGCGCGTAACCGCTGCGCGTCTGCATGACTCTCTTTTATGCACGTCTAGCGTCCTTCTGACGACTAGAGCGTGTAAACTACCTATTGGCGCCGAAAAGCGGCACTGACTACTCGCAAGATGGCGCGAGTGCGAGTCCCTTGCACTGAGAACACACTGTACATTCCGGCGGTTGGGCACTCGCCGCCATACCTTTCCCATGCATAGCTGCAGTGGACGGAGATCTCCCGGAATGGCTGCGCTGCCTACCTGCCAGAGGGAGTTGTGCATCCGCACTGATTGAACAACGGTCCCGCTTTGATTGCTCCGGTGCGTATTTGAGTGATGAAGACCCGCTGTGAGACCTGCACTGCTTCCGCTGCCCTGCACCATTGAGCACCGGGCCTGGACCAGACCTCCCTCGCCACTGTAGCTGAGGTGCCGGGTTTTTAGGAACCCGGTGGTGCCAGGGGATAACACCCGAAGACCTCTGAGTTCTCCCTGTTCCGGACCACAGAAACAAAGAGTCTTCTAGGTGAAGTCAGAGATCGAGTTTTATTGGCTGCAACCAAGTAACGAGTGTCCTAGAAGTACAACAGCACGGGTCGTAGATTCTCAGGAGACTGTTCGTTTTTACAGAACCAGCCTTCTCCTTTTATACAAAAATAACAGCTGCAGGCAAGAATTCTTCAGTTTACAATACGGTCATATACATATTTCCACAATAAAGCAAAAAGCAAAGTCATGTCGGACAATCCATATTTTAGATGTCCAGTTGGTGATAGATGGCCCAGTCCAGCCCAGAACTACTATCAGATGTCGATGAAACCCCAATAAAATCGGGCACCTCCTCATCGTAAAACTGGCCATAAACAAGAAACATGGACAGGTGTATGTGTGTAGAAAACAGGGTCTGTATGTAGTGAATGGTTTATGGCATGTTGTGCCTTGATGCTATCTTACTCGGCCACTGGGCGAGGAACTGCCCGAACAGGTTTGGCTGGAGGCAGTGGAGTCAGCTCGGCCAGGTCATGGGGAAGTCAGCTAAGGTGGACGTGTCATTTCAGATCAAGCTCGGCCTCAATCAATTGACTATATGAGGGCAAGCCACAAGATGGATGCCGTTCACAAAATGGAGTCCGAGGGTTCGGAACGGAAACCACGGTTTAAGGGTGTTAGCATCACTCAATCACAACGCAAATGCATAGGGATAATGTCCTACTCATTACCGGTCTGCCGACACCAAATTCGTCATGGTACGATGATATTTTGTGACACGAGGGTTGGGCCTCGGCACCATATTACAGCAGGGGCCAGAATTTCAGAACCACAGACCCTCCTTTTGCCCTCATATTAGGCAATAACTCATGCTAATCTGAGTCCAAATCTGTATTCATGAATTCATGGAGATGCTGCTGTAGCATCATTCTGTTGCTCACTTCGTCCCTTGACACAGGCTTCCTTACACATGAAGTAGCACAGAGGCCACATATTGCAGGAGCGCACTGCACAAACAGGCAGAACATAAACAGAATGGCTAAGATCATCCCAATGAAGATCAGAGTTTTCCATCCCCAGGCAGAGATCAGTTCCCAGAACCACCCTAGCAGGGACCAATCCCCTTTTTCCACGTGCAGGGAATCAGAGATTTTGTGCAGTTTGGAGATGGCCTGGTACACTGTCGGAGCATTGTCAGGGATGAAAATGCAGCAACTGGATTGGATCACTCTACATACACCACCACGGTCTGCAAGTATGACATCTAGGGCAACCCTGTTCTGAAGAGTCATAAGTCTGTCCGACTGGAGCTCAGCTGTCAGGTTACTAAGGGCACCGGCCGTTTCGGTCACGGCGGATTCAAATACCCTCGTTAACTGGAGAATGTTCCTGCTGTTCATCATAGGCCCCCAGAACGGCAAAAAACCCTTTGCGAAGTCTCCAAACTCTTGACCCGCAGTGTCGTCTTGACTCACGACACCCCTAACTGTCCTTGTCCGATGGTAATCTGCCTCGGCCGTGTAGGTGGGTGGCAGCAGAAACGAGATAAAACATGTGCCCGAGAAGTCAGGGGGCAACCATGTGCATGCTTTGTCATGGCAGACGAAGTAGGTACCCTTAGCCGCTAAGAATGGAGGGGAAGTTCGGGATGCAAACACATACGTTTCCGTGCATACGCTCTTCCCCAACTGTGCTTTGGGATCCCTGCCAATGCCTTGCAGACATAGGTGACCTCGGTGGGGTACTATCCAAACCGGGGAGGATTTCTTCGTTTTCTGGCTCTCACTCAAGGAAATCCCATACTTAGTGATGTTCCATCTACTGTACGGGGTAAACTCATCTTTGGGAATCGTTCGATACGTGTCGATATTCCTGCTCATGTTCCTTATTCCTGCCACTAGTGCCTTGTTGCCGGAATTGCTCCCTGTGGGACGCGGGGGATATGGTTCTATGGCAAATAGGAACATTGTCTGGAAAGGCCACAGACAACCATAGTAACTGAATGGCAGGACGAAGTAAGGGATGCCCTTATCTGTTGTGTGCGGCATAAGTCCACATATCCAACAGTTCGATGTGTTCATTATAGACTGGTGCTGGTGTAGGAGCTGGATGAATGAGTTATTTACAAATTCTAGTCTTCTGGCAGACTCGTGTTCAGGTAGAGGGTGAAAGGAGTGCGGAAAAACAGTAGGAGGAGGTGTGGTCTGAGTTTTATTTACAAAGGTAACTCGAAATATGAATAAAGTATAGCCAATCAAGAACATCGTTATGCTACACAACATTAAAATACATATTATCAAGAATCTTTTTCTGGCCATCACAGTGCATATTTTCTTTTTAAAGTTCGTGGATCTAGCAGGTCTCTCTACCCTTGGAAACTCCATCCTCTAGTTGCTGCCCGCGGTGGGAGATTGATTCTGCCAAAGAGTGCTTTCTGTTCAGCCCAGGGTAATTCCCTCGGACCAACCAGAACCGTTGACCTAAACGTCTCCAGCTGCACTCCCCAGATTGTCAACCGCGACCCTAGCAGCAGAACCGGATGGCGGTTCGAAAATCAAAAATGAGCAAGTTCCCGGGGCGAGAGAGCTGTAAAATCAAAAATAGTTCTTGCGGGGGGGGGGGGGGGGGGGGGACAGGTCTTATTAGTTCGTTTTCATTAGTTCGTTTCTCTTGGCCTCAGATTATACCGTTGTTTCCCAGGTATGGTGTGGTCTTCAAACAATGTTTCAGGTTCTGTAGTGTCCAACTGCATTGACGGTGGCACAAATCCTTGCAGAATACGATCACTCTCCTTTTCGGTACCAGTTCCTTTCAATCGTGCATCGCTGAAGGGTGCAAAGCGTGGTACGGACTCGGTCTCAGAGTCAGCAATTCCCTCCTGGACCCACCGGTCATATGGAAGAGGCAGAGGGATCCGTTTACAATGGATCCCATGGATCCAGTTCTTCTTTCCTTCTACCGGAACGGCTGATCTCGTGGAAAGAAGGACGAGGTATGGGCCGGTCCACCTGGGCTGTTCGTTCTTTGTTCTCTGAAAGTTTCTCACCAATACCCAGGTGCCAGGTTCAATTGCGTGACCTGGATCATCAGATGCTGGCGGAGAGGAACTGTGAACCTGTTGGTGTAAAACACGCAATTTAGTTGTCAATTCGCACAAATAGTCAAGCAGGACAGGGTGCTCTATCTCTCTTAGTTTCTTGGGCCTTGCCACTCCCCATATGTTCGCTGGGCGCCCGAACACGATTTCGTGGGGGCTAAGTCCCAGTCTAGAATGGACAGTCATTCTGGTAGATAGGAGTGCTAAAGGCAAGGCGTCAGGCCATTTAAGACCTGTAATGGCTTGGATCTTGGCCAATTTTAACTTTAACGTGCCGTTGTAGCACTCTACTAATCCCGCTGATTTGGGGTGATTTGCAGCGTGGAACTTCTGGTGTATGCCTAGACATTCGCACACTCTCTTCATCACTCCTCTCACGAATTCACTTCCATTATCACTCCAGACCATTCTGGGCATACCAAATCTAGGGAAGAATTCCTTGACAAGGGCTTTGGCAGTTGACAAGGCGGTGTTGTCCTTAAGGGGATACGCTTCCACCCACCTGGAGAAGGCGCAAACAACAACATGCACGTATTTCAGATTGTTGCATCTTTCCATGTGGATGAAATCGAGCTGCAAAACCTCGAACGGATACGTTGGAGGCGCAAAATGACCAGCTGGAGTTGGGGTTCCCCTACCGGGATTGTACTTCAAACACACCATACAGTTCCTGACCAAACTCTCTGCGCATTTCGGGATACCACTATTCTGCCATACTGGTGCCAACAACTTACAAATTCCTTTCGCACTAATGTGAGCCATTCCATGGGCCTTTGTCACCAGTGCAAGCACATATGCATCGGGTAACAGCCATCTTTGATGCTCTGATAATTCGACCCAACAGCCATTCGCATCCAATCTACCCTTGCTTTCTCTCCATTCATTCACCTCCATTCATCTGCAAATGCATTCCCACGATCAACGTCATCTTGAATCTTTCTGTGTGCACTGCATTTCACGATGGCAACTTGTAGTGGCAAGGTCAGTGACTCGAGAAGCTCGTTAACTAACTGACCATGTTGGATTCTTGCACCATGTGACGTCAGGAACCCACGTTCACGCCACAATCTTCTAAAGCTGTGAGCCACGCCGAAGGCGTATTGGCTATCTGTATACACATTCAATCGCTTTCCTTTTGCCAACACACACGCTCTTGTAAGTGCAACTAACTCGGCTGCTTGCGCGGAATTATGGGGAATGCGCGCAGTCTCTACAATCGTGTGCAATGTTGTTACAGCATATGCTGCAGTCGTATCACCATTTGGCAACTTGAAGCATGAACCATCAACCCATAAAGTATCATTACATTCGGGAAGGGGAGTGTCCTGCAAGTCTACTCTCCCTTTTGTCTCTTCTTCTGTCCTAAAGCAGCAATCATGTTTTTCAACCTCATCTGTCTCTGCCGGAATAGGCAAGAACGTAGCGGGGTTGAGTGTATCACACCTCTTTATGTGTATGTGGCTTGCTAATAGTGTCAGCTCATAACTGGATAGTCGAGCACTAGTTAAATGCTGCGTCTTCGTTCTGTTTAGTAAAATGTCCACTGCATGTGGGACCATAACGATCAGTGTGTTATTCATCACTAACCCAGCAGACTGTCGAATACAGACAGCTGCTGCAGCAGTGGCCCTCAAGCAACTTGGTAAGGCCTTAGCTACCGGGTCTTGAGTCGCTGAAAAGTACGCGCATGGGCGCTGTTTGTCCCCAAAGTATTGTGTCAGGACTGATAATGCGCAACCTTCCTTCTCATGGACATATAATGTAAAAGGCTTACTGTAGTCGGGGTTGCCCAACACAGGAGCCGAACACAATGCATCACGCAACTCGTGGAAACTTGTCTGACAATCTTCAGACCAAGGCATAGGATCGGGTGTGTCTTTACAGATTAGTGCCAGCAAAGGTTTAGCCAATAGTGAAAAATTCGGTATCCATTGTCTACAGTACGATGTAATGCCCAAGAAAGCACGCACTTCTCTTTGTGTCCTTGGGACACTCAATCTTGCAATTGCCTGTATTCTTTCTGGGGTCAGTCTCCTTCCCTCGTTCGATAAGATGTGAGCTAGGTAGGTCACTTCTTGTCGACAAAATTGCAGTTTTGAAAGAGAGACTTTGTGCTTCATGTCACATAAATGACGAATGTGGCTTGCTTGCAAATCTCTTCAGTATCTGCAGCGATCAGCAGATTGTCTACATACTGAATCAGAGTCGCACCATCAGGTAGAACAATCGTGTCAAGTTGTGTTTTCAGAGCCTGACAAAATATCAATGGACTTTCACAATAGCCCTGAGGAGCGCGTTTGAAGCGGAAGCTTCGTCCTCCTAAATTGAAGCCAAAAATATCTCTGCTCTCCTCAGCAATCGGGATGCTGAAGAAAGCGTTCTTCAGGTCAATCACCGAGAACCAAGTGGCTGAAGCTGGAACCATAGTCAATAGGGCAGTAATGTCAGGGACAACTGAAAACTGTGGCACAACAATCTTATTCACTTCTCTGAGATCAATCACAAATCTGTACACAGGGGGCTGTGAAGGATCAGTACGCTTTAAGACTGGCAAAACAGGACTGTTACAAATGTTGCCTGTTGTCTCTTCAATGACATCTTTCTCGATCAGATCGTAAATGATCGCTAACAACGCCTTTTCACATTTGCTAGAGATCTTGTATTGGGGAATACGTGGCAACCTAACATTGGCTTTCAATGTTATGACATACGGCGCTATCTCCAAAAGACCCACATCATTAGAACAAGTAGCCCAAAGTACATCTGGGAGAGATGACAATTCTGTTGGGATATTTTCCTTTGACAGATACATCGGAGAAACCAGTTTCTTACCAAGGGTAAGTTGTACTCCTGAAGGAGAACAGTACAAAGTTGCATATAATCTCTTTAACAAATCCAAACCTAACAAATTTTCACCACAACCTGTTGTAAGAATGAGGGGTGCTTCTAATTCACATGGGCCAACAGAAAGGGGCATAGGACTAGAGATCGGGTTTCTAACCGGGGCGCCAGAAAAACCTACTGAAACATTCATTTCACCAGACAAAGGTGCGCCAGGAAGTTTTGAGTGCATGATCGAACTTTTTGTAGCACCAGTATCCAGCAGAAAAGGTTCTGACACTCCTGATGTAATCACCTCAACATAAGGTCCATTCTGATCTACTGGAACTGAAACAACTCCCTCTCTTTGTCCATGGCTGTCCTAGCAATTATTACCCTCATTCTCGTTTTCTGCATAATAGTCATCAGCATAGTACTGAGCTGACCTAGAAGACGCATTATTCTGTTGATCAAAGCTATTCAGAGAATTCTGAGGCGGAAAAGGAGTGGCATTCTGGGGGAAATTTCCACGGCCCCTACCCCTAGGAGCCTGTTGAACACCTCTACCTCTTGCACCAGAAAAACCATTTAAACGTCGCAATAAAGCTGGACAATTATTCTTGAAATGACCCTCTTCCTTGCAATACGCACACTGATTCGGACCATACGGTAAACGCTGATGAGAAAACTCGTTTCCTTGCGAGTTTCTCGAATACTGCTGTGGTTGCTGATAATTGGGCAGACTAGGAGTGCGAGGCGGATAGGCTTGCTGGAGAAGAACTTTAGTTTTTAAATCTTTAGTCTTTTTGTCTGCCTTATCTAGCTCGTCTTTGCACCTATTTTCGTAGTACTGGGCGGTGGCTAAAATCTGCGCTGACGTGGAAACAGCCCAAGCACTCTCCGAATCTTTCAATTTATTACACACTTCAGGAAGCAAATTATGTACAAATTTGTCTACAAACAATCTTTGGCCACCCTCGGTAGCCATATCCTGACCACTGTGGTCGACGAAAGTCTCTTCAAACCTTGTGAAAAAGTCAGACACATTCTCATCTTTCTTCTGCTTGCACGCAGACAACTTGTCCCAATTTACACACAATTCAGGCATTAAAGTCTTCATGTACGTGACAATTCTACCAGGAAGTTCAGCTAATAAAGGCTCAGGTTTGGAACCACCAACTTGTCTAGCATCTGCAGCAGTAATATTAGCCCATGTGTCACCTAATTCTTGGTCATGGTCTGTATGACGAATCTTACTCCACAAGGGCTGAGGAACAACATTCCCAAACAACATGTCTACATCCGCTAAATTCATTATACATGAGCTTGCAGTCTGTGATAACTCCTTATAATATCCTGCAGGATTTTTGCGAGGATCAGGTAATGTCTGCTTGAGTGCTAAAACTTCAGATCTTTTCCAGGGGACATGTACCCATTCACGCTGGAAATGTGGAGGAATGGGTGGATTTGCATTTGCATCACCTTCCCTCCAAACTGGAGGAACTTCTCTCATAGGGTACTGTCGCGCCTTTTTCCTACAAGACATGTCATCCTCATATAGTGATCTAGACACGTTTCCCTTAATCCTATAAGATAACAACAAATCTATTGCTCTTTCAATATCTGCACCTACAATCATGCCTTCATAGAATTTGAATCGCATACAGAATAATTCCTGCATTTTGCGTTTGGGATCATTTGTCTCCAAATCTTCGCAAAGATATACACACATCTCTTCAAATACGTATCTCTGAGTGGGTGCATCCCACTGTCGGAAGACTTCCATAACAGACTGAACATCGTATCTAACAGTATCAGTAACCCATTTGCGTGCTAACTCATTCAGCACTTCTCTTTCCTCATAATCAGGCAGTTGACTACGCAACTGTCTACGTCCTCTCTTAGGGGTCGTTTTAGGCGACCCAAAGAAAGGTGAGAACAGACCAGTGACAGTACTTGCCACTCTCTGTCGAACAGAAGGAGAAGCTTGTGGAGAGGCAGATGTGCAAGAAAAGACAGGGTGATGTAAAGAGGAAGTCGAGGCAATAGCAGAGGGAGTCGAGGCAATGGCAGAAGTAGTATCATAAAGAACAGTTGGAGCCGTAGGTAAAGTCATAGGGACAGTAGAGGTAGTATGTAGCAAAGGCGGCGGCCCTTGAGAAGGCTGCGCCGGAGAAGTAGGAACCAGCTGAAGAGGAGCTGGTGCTTGTGCAAGAGCTGCATTTCATGCGCCAGGGCGCGGTATAACAAAACGCTTCGGGGGTCCAGTAATACTCGATGAATATGGGGGTGGTGAATTCAATAAATGGGACATTAATGGATCTTTCTCGGATGTTCCCTTCGAACCTTGTCCTTCATGGGGCAACATTGGGTAGCATTTATCTACTGCTAACTTCTTGCTTCTGAGCGTTTGTTCACTCTCCTGCTCTTCCTCATTATCCCTGTATGCAATGGCAGCTTGCACCATTGACATACCTCTTTTATTTTTCTTAGCTAGTTTTATTTCTTTCTGTTTGGCTTCTTTGCGCCACAAGCGAAAAGAGTCAAACATTGCCGGCCGAGCTTTCTTCTTGAAGAGTTTGACCTCGAGGTTATCTAAAATTTCTGTGTCAAAGCTACCATATTGGGGCCATTTTAAAACACCATCTTTTCTGGTGTACTTTATCCATACCTCATTATATGTGATAGGGCCTACTCCGTGCTTTATATAGAATTCATATGTTGGAGTTCCAATCGGAGGAACCGGACACGAATCCTCTAATCGGGAGTCCTTACTACAACCAAGACAAAACAAGTTTCCAAGTCTGCTAAGACCAGGCATCTTTGCTCACTAGTCTAGCTTCAAACTTCAAGGGATTATCGAGTTATGATATTCTCGTGAATACACGAATCCCTCGGTTTTGGCGCTTGCAAGTTCCAAACAAGGAGTATCTCAAAGATACCAAAACTAAGAACAAAACTAAGGACTGGGAGACGCTCCACTTATACTTAACTGAAGTATTGAAGATCGATGACGTCACTAGAAGACTCGTCTATCGTTTTGCTCTACCAAGGATCACTGGGTCCAAAACAGGGCGATAGTCAGGGCAGCAGTCCTTCGTAGCCGTCGGGACGCAGGGAACCTCGCAGCAAAGACCTTCGGAACCACGTCGACATACAGGGGTCGCTGAAGTGGCTGGCCGTCCTCTGGAATTTTCACACGAAGCTCCTCACGAACATCTGGCTTGGACCTATACTGCTTGATACCGCCCCGAGTTGGGCGCCAACTGAGGTGCCGGGTTTTTAGGAACCCGGTGGTGCCAGGGGATAACACCCGAAGACCTCTGAGTTCTCCATGTTCCGGACCACAGAAACAAAGAGTCTTCTAGGTGAAGTCAGAGATCGAGTTTTATTGGCTGCAACCAAGTAACTAGTGTCCTAGAAGTACAACAGCACGGGTCGTAGATTCTCAGGAAACTGTTCGTTTTTACAGAACCAGCCTTCTCCTTTTATACAAAAATAACAGCTGCAGGCAAGAATTCTTCTGTTTACAATACGGTCATATACATATTTCCACAATAAAGCAAAAAGCAAAGTCATGTCGGCCAACCCATATTTTAGATGTCCAGTTGGTGATGGATGGCCCAGTCCAGCCCAGAACTACTATCAGATGTCGATGAAACCCCAATAAAATCGGGCACCTCCTCATCGTAAAACTGGCCATAAACAAGAAACATGGACAGGTGTATGTGTGTAGAAAACAGGGTCTGTATGTAGTGAATGGTTTATGGCATGTTGTGCCTTGATGCTATCTTACTCGGCCACTGGGCGAGGAACTGCCCGAACAGGTTTGGCTGGAGGCAGTGGAGTCAGCTCGGCCAGGTCATGGGAAAGTCAGCTAAGGTGGACGTGTCATTTCAGATCAAGCTTGGCCTCAATCAATTGACTATATGAGGGCAAGCCACAAGATGGATGCCGTTCACAAAATGGAGTCCGAGGGTTCGGAACGGAAACCACGGTTTAAGGGTGTTAGCATCACTCAATCACGACGCAAATGCATAGGGATAATGTCCTACTCATTACCGGTCTGCCGACACCAAATTCGTCATGGTACGATGATATTTTGTACACAAAGCAAGAAGGGTGTTCCTACAGTGGCCGTATCATTCAATAATGTGTGTACATCTCTGAGTAATCAAAGGCAGTGACAGAAGGAGGTAAAGTACAAACAAAGTTCATTCAAAAAATATTTATTTGTTCTTTTTTTTAAATAGATATAGATTCCCCTGAAAAACAATCATACACAGCAGCTCGCTCACGTGCTAACAATCATTCTACATTCACACCACATACATAGATGGAGAAGGAACTGGATTCCAAATAGCAGGATGACAAAGCTAATGTAATCCAAGGGCACCAAGGTGTAATTGTTGGCCCTTGTGGCGGGTCTACGCGCGTTTCGGTGGATCAAGCCACCTTCATCAGGACCTTGTTCATGAAATTGTGCAGATATCAGGGGAACAGACAAAAGGGAAAATGGCAATGTAATAGGTCAGCTATCACTAGAACGAGTTCTGTTTCAAAATTAGGAGGTAAAGTCACATCAAGTGCACCGCATCCATAATGCCAAGTCAGATGTAGTAGGTGACCCTCAGAGCTTCATCATAATATCTTGGATACCATATTCTATGTAGAAAGCGAGACGAGCGTATTGTGTCCGTTTCGATAGAAGTTCTGAAGAGATGCTTTTATTTCATAAAATCAAGGGGAAGGTCTCAGGGTATGGCAGTCCACGTAGAGGGTTAACTTCTGTAACGTTTCAGTCTCTAATAACATAAAGATATACCGACAAGTATTTACCAATGGTGATAGTATATCAAATGAGTAGATATTCTGTAGGAGAATTGACACTGTTCAGCCACCGCGACCCTTAGTATCCGGTGTGCAACGACCAAATCCCTCTGCGTTCCTGAGACCCTCCGTCAATGATATTTTGTGACACGAGGGTTGGGCCTCGGTACCATATTACAGCAGGGTCCAGAATTTCAGAACCACATAGCGGTGAAATAACTTAGGAGCGACCTGGAGGCGGAGTGACCCGGGGATCTGCTTCCCTGTTTCCCCGGTGGACCGTAGTGAAGGTGCTGTAAATAGGGGACATGAGGCTGTAACTGGGCCTAGGCCCCCTTTTTTTTTCTTTGAACTTTGGAGGCGCGAGACGCATTTTCAATAGGCGCCAAACTGAGGCTGACTGCTTAATTTTGTCCTTGCTGTGCAATACATTACAACTAGTGAGGAGATACAGTTCGGGTGGATTGATGCAGAGGCAGAAATAAATGCACTGAAGTATTAGGTGGCGCTTGGGCCCCTCCTCCCAGTTGCTTGCCAAGTGGATGGAGGTCCCCCGAGAGGCTGTCCTGCTGTCTTGAGGGGCTGAGACCCCGAAATATTGGTAAGCTGTAGCCCGCTGCACCCTCTATTTTTTCCTTCATCCTCCCCTTTTATTATCTTTGGCATCGCCAGACTGTACTGACTCCCCAAGGGAGAGTGGGCATAAACGGAGGTGAGTGATATACCTGATCTGAATTGCTCAATGCTGGAAAACTGGGATAGCAGCGTATGATTAATGGACTGAGTGCACTTTTGAAGGCCGCTTTGACACATCCATTACATTGCTACTTTAATTGCTGCATGGTCCATCTCCTGCAATTGTGAGGCTCGGGTGACGATATACAGAATAGGTGAGGGTGCTGGAAATGCAGTGCTCCATGGGCAAACCGGATACCCGACAACCAAAACTGAATTTTGAATCAGCAAAGCGGGACACTCAGAACCTGCAGGAGAACCAAGACTTGGACAGTAAAGATGAGGCCCAAGGCAGTACAGCCGCGCAGAACACCGATGTGCAGAGTATTCTACAGGAGGTCCGGAAGGTGTTTGCCACCATCGTGGACAAGGTCGATAGGATGTCATCGCGAATGGACGCCATTGCGCACAAATTGGAGGGGCACGAGGACCGCATAAAAGAGACAGAGAGGCGCATTTCGGACACGGAGTATGCAACAACTCAGGTCACCACGCAGGTCGCCCGCATGAATAAACTAATGAAGCTTGTCACCGAGAAGATTGAGGACTTAGAAGCGTGGAGTCAGCGCAATAATATTTGAATTCTAGGCATCCCAGAGTCCACCAACACAGGGAGGATGGAAAAGTAAGTGGAAAAATTGTTACTATCCTCTGTCGGAGTGGAAGCTTTCTCCAGCCAGATCATAATAGAATGCGCACATTGCACCCTGGGGCCGTACCCGCCCCCTGGCAGCACACCGAGACCTATCATAGGAAGACTTTTAAATTATAGGGGTTGTGATGTTGCACTCCGTGTAGCGAGGAATGAACAGCACTTGAACTATGATGGCAAGACATGCTCCATTTACCCGGACTTTACACCTATGGTCCAAGAGGAGAGGCGCAAGTTCATGGACGTTAAGAATAAATTGAGGTTGGCCCAAATTGATTATGTGTTGCTGTACCCCGCACGCCTCAGGGTCACGCACCAGGGTAAACAGCGTTTTTTTTTACCAAACCTCAGCAGGCGGAGCAATTCCTTAAACACCTGAGGCAAGTGAGTTGCACTGCAGGAACTTTGGCATCATCACAACAATCCTCTTCATTGGGAGCAGAGGATGACTCACAGTAAAAGGTATTTTGCTCAACGTTTGAAAGCCAGTATCAGAAGCCTAGGATAGCTGAACAACAGGCCTTCTGGTATCCATCATGTACTTTGTTCAGCTGACTGGTTACTCTGAGCCCTCTCCTGTATGCGCTGGGCACCCCGAGCTCCCCAGAGACCATCCCGTCCATCAACGGTGGACTCTCCGACCGGGGTGTACTTGTGCTGTCACCTAGGGATACCCCCAATAGGAATTCCCCTATTGTTTTTCACTGCATGGCTAATGCAGAATGAAGTTGTTATTTTCCTTTTTTTGTTTTCTTTGAGGGAAGGGTGGGTGATTTCTTCTGGCAAGTTGAGGCTGCTTCAGTGGGTGGGGGGGGGAATTGAGGAGGAATGTTGGAGGTTACACATAATCGTCATAAAACAGGATGGTTTTATGCATAGCTTAGCAAGGATGGCATGCAACTTAATTGTTGGTCAATTGGCATGAGGTATAGCAATGCAGTAAGTGCACATCTATGACCTGGCCTACACCCTTTGGATGAGGGCCTCTTTATTGTCAGGCGCACAGGCCCATGGTTTGATACCAGTCCTGAGAAGCTGAATATTGTCACATGGAACATCAGGGGGTTGGGAGATCCATGCAAAAAGTGACACATATTAGCCTATTTGGATAGGCATCAGGTGCACATAGCCATGCTACAGGAGATGCACTTTAGTCCATAGAGTATCAATACTTTTGCTACTAAGTGGGATGAACACAGAATCTTTTCCTCTTATTCATCTTATGCGAGGGGCACAGCCATACTCATGAAGAAACGTACACCATTTTTACTGGCTGGGGCCACCTGGGATACACAGGAGAGGTATTGTCCGGCATGAGGTAGACTGGGTTCTGACTCAGTCACCCTAGCCTGTTGCTAGGGGCCAAATGTGGACGACCTCGGACTTCTATACCGTGTTATGGTCTAAACTCATTGACATAGGCTCCAACCACATAATTTGGGGAGGAGACTTTAATGTTGCACGCAACACAGATATTGACAGGTCTCATCCTGCCCCTCATCATTACACTAAGGCGCGTGCTGTCCTGCATGACACACTAACTGAGTACCACTTGATTGATGCCTGGTGGCATATGCATCCCCACAAGCTAGAAGGAACACACTACACTGCGCAGGCGGCATCGTGAGCATGTCTGGACTATTTGTTCCTGTCCAGGGGGCTGGGTACAGCCATTTTCCAAGCGCAGCACCTGGCCCGAACTTACTCAGGCCATGCCCCTGTCAAGCCCCTGTTACCTTATCCTCTGCAGATTATGGCCCTCTGCGCAGCAGTTGGAGATTACACGCTCCTATCCTACTATATTCCGTTTTTCAGGAGGAGCTGAGAGAGGAAGTGCAGGACTTCTTTGTGCGAAATAAAGTTTCAGTTGAGAGTGTGGAGACCATTTGGGAGGCATTCAAAGCCACGCTTAGGGGCTATTGTATATCAAAGGGGGCTGGAGTACTCAAAAACATCATGAACACACTGAGCAAGCTGGAAATAGAACTCAAGGCGCTGGAGACGACACTAGCTGCACACCCAGATAGCACCACACAATTGAAATTCAGAGTGACACTCACAGAGTACATGAGAGAATCACGTTTCACGGGTATATATTGGGTGGCTTGATGGTATGCGGAGAGGGAGAGACTGGGCAAGTCCCTGGCGGGCACAATTAGAAAACCACGCTATTCCAACTATGTGTTAGAACTTGAGGGGCCGGGTGAGGAGGTATACACAGACACTGCCAACATACTTAATGTCTTTACCGCGCACTATGCTAAATTGTACAGCACGCACAGCGTAAATGAGTTGGATTTGAATAGTTATTTGGGGGATGTGCCATTGGGGTGGCTGAGCGATGTGCAGCGAAAGTTTCTATGTGACCCGTTTGAGCTTGATGAGGTGAGGGAAGCAATCATGCACCTGCAGCCCGGGAAGGCCACCAGTACAGATGGCATTCCCAGAGAGTTTTACAAAACTTACATTGATCAGATGGCCCCCCCATACTGCGTGAAGTATACAAAGACGCTTTTGGGCACTGACTACCTTCCTCCTTCCTTGAGAGAGGCCCTCATCATCTCGCTTTTGAAGCCGGGGAAAGCACCCCATCAGTGCGACTCCTACAGGTCATTGTTTCTCCTTAATTGTGATGTTAAAATACTAGCCAAACTCATCGCCACCCGGCTCGGCTTGCTGATGGAGAATTTGATTCTGCCTGATCCATCTGGCTTTGTACCTGGAAGAGCTACTTCCCACAACTTACGAACACTTTTCACTGTGTTAAATAACGTCTCCTCTGAACTGCCTTTGGCGGCTGTCTTTTTAGATGCCACAAAGGCTGTTGATTCTTTCGAATGGGATAATATCTTTGGGGTGATGTCGTGAATGGGCTTTCCACCCCGTTTTCTCTCCTGGATCCAGCTACTGTACTGCTCGCCAGTCGCTAAGGTGTTTATTAATGGTTGTGCGTCCCAGGCGTTCCCGGTCACGAGGGGCACCCGGCAGGGCTGCCCTGTCGCCCTTACTTTTTGCGCTCGCAGTTGAACTGTTAGCGGCAAAGCTGCGGCAGCACCATGAGGATAGGGCACTGCGTGTAATATAAGGCAGATATTAATATCCTTATATGCGGATGACATCACGCTGCATATACGAGATCCGCAGCACAATCTAAATCCAGTTCATTGTGTTTGGGAAACTTTCTGGGATTCAAACCAATTGGGGTCAGTCCTGTATTTTTCCCCTGACGGCTGCGCCGGTTCGCTTCTCGTTAGATTATCTGTTGGAGTGGTGTGAAGAAGTGCTGAGGTATCTGGGCATTTGTGTTACGAGAGATAAGGACGAACTAATGCGCCTTAATTATGGCACTTCCCTGAGGCGCGTAACAGATAACGTCTCCCGCTGGATCACACTCCCACTCTCCTTGGCGTGACGGGCGTCCCTAATTAAAATGGTGATACTACCTCAACTGCTTTATCTATTTTTGAATATACCGTTCCACCCGGGGACTTATTTTTTTAAAGCGCTCAAGTCTGAGCTGATGCGATTGGTATAGGGGGCAAGCACCCGAGACTGCAGTGGAATGTTCTCATTAGACCCTACTCGCAAGGGGGATTTGGGGTACCCAACTTTGAATTGTATTATATCAGCGCGCAGGCCCACTATGCATACTTCTGGGTGCACCAACCACGATATATGCCACAAGTGGCAGCAGAGCACTGGCTCGTACATCCCGTTCCAATTGAGGGCGCGCTGTATGACACACCTGACGTCAGGGAAAAGACGCTGACTACTGTCACCTGCACAGTCGCAGTGAGGGCACACATAAGTCGGTTGTTGGACACCCCCCTGCTATATACTCCGCTGCTGCATCTCGTGTATCATCCCACAATGCCCCTTCTCCAAGAAGCAATCTTTCATAATTTTATGGAGCGTACGCATATTAAAACTTGGGGGGACATGTATCATGAAGGTCAGTTTCAAAAGGTTGAGCACATTTTCCAGGGCTTGCAACAGACACTGCTTGATGTCTTTCTATATATACGTCTCAGACAGGGCTTCCGCTCACTTACCCCGGACTTCCCGGCTGAGCCTCCAGTCCTTACATCTCTACAGCTGACTCTTACAAGTGCGACAGCCAAGCGCCTAGTATCACTAATATACTGCACAGTGCACACACACAGAGAGGAACCGCCTGCACTAGGTAGAACGCGCTGGGACTCAGACTTGAGATTTGCAATGACGGACGAACAGTGGGAATGCTGCTCTTTGCAGACAGAGCAGGTCTCGCCCAGCAGCAGGCTACGTATAATTCACTACAAATTTCTACACAGATTGTATTGCACCCCAGACTGAATTCATAGGTGTAAACTGATGGATGTATGACGTTACAACGCATACTTTTACCACGCATACCATTATAAACGCGGTATTTACAACGCATACCGTTACAACGCATAGCGCTTAGAGGTGCTGGATAGTGGTAAGTATAATTTTATATTCCAACTCCAGTCCCCGTGGACACTAGGGAAGGTGTTGGATATAAAATTATACTTATTCCCTATCCTAGAGCGCCCCCCAGCGCAATGCGTTGTAATGGTATGCGTGGTAATGCCTGCGTTGTAGTGGTAGTGCGTGGTAAAAACTTCGTTGTAAACGTTGTATACCCTGATGGATACAGACAGGTGCGACAGATGTCGGGCCACGGAGGCAGATTTCTTACATCTAGCCTGGGAATGCCCGGGGGTACATGACTACTCGAAGCTTGTTTTTGAGGCTCTGAGTTTGATGGTAAATGTTCATATTGAGCCCACGCCATTGCTTGCCCTGTTGGGATATGGTAAACCATTGCAGGCGGCGCATCGTAAATAAGTGGCCCATGCTTTATTGATGGCAAAAAGGCGGGTGGCATGCCGCTGGGGCAGGGGAAGGTTGCCCAAGTTCAAGGTATGGATTGACGATTTGGTGTATTGTTAGGAACAGATTACTACAAATGTGGAACTATTACCAAGACCATCCAGGCCTTAGGACATTTGGACCCCCTGAAGTGTTATTTGTTAGAGCATCCACAGGTGAGCCCGGCAACAGAGCAATAGGTGATCACATCCTGAGAGGGGCTGCACACATGCATCACTAATACATATGTGTTTCTTTGAGGGGCGAAGTGCTATTGAATTAAGTTACATGCATTGCAGTCGGAGCCATTCGGATTGCCCTGATATGCCTGAAATGGGACACAATTGGGTGCAGCAGTAAAGTACCTTATTTTTTTTTTTTCACAACCAATTTTATTGAGCAAGTGAGCAATAAAATCGTTGCACCCCCCATGCCGGAGATCACCACAACAATACCGATACAGTAAATCATATGAGTAGCAAATGTCCAAGTAGGCATCAAGAATAGGCTCAGTATGAAGAAACCCCCAACCCACCCTACCCCCCAACCCCGGCCTGACAAAGTACCTTATTTTTGATGTAACATGTTGATGTAACATGTTTAGTACTACTTACGTATCTATGGGCATGTGAGATGCCTTGACCACTTGTGTGCTAAATATTGATGAGTAGATAAATGGTCCATTGTACTTTGCTAATTACCGATGTGCAATCAAATGCTCTCAAGCACCATGAGATGATTGTACCTACACTGTGTCTGCTATTATAAGTGTAAATGGCGTACATGTGTAACTTGTTTGAAAAACAATAAATGGAAGTTTAAAAAACAATAAATAAAACAACAGGATACTGCTACAACAATAAGGCACAAATGGCTGTGTGCTGGCCCACATGTTATTCAACCTACATACAGAGTATTTGGGTCTGGCTTTGGCGGGAGCCACCCTATTCACCCCAAGAATGGGAGACAGGAGAGTCCCACTCATTCAATACGCTGACGACGTAGTGCTGTTCGACCATGCAAAAAGCCCTCAATGCCCTGAATATGTAATATCTTAGGAATGAGCTTGTGGCTAATGGAAGCAAAACCACTGTTGTGATATTTGGGAGATACCCAAAGAAGAGGCTAACCAGCTTGCAGCTGGGGCTACTGAGGCTAGACTATAACTATAACAACACTATAACTACCTGGTAGCATGGGTATGTGAAACCCATAGGGAGGGTGGAACATGCCAAATTGCTCTTCACGCTCAACTACACCCAGTGAGCATTTCCAGATCTGCTGGGAAGCGCCCTAGAAAAGATTCAGAGTACAGCCTAGAAGAAAGTATTCCACCTTACAACTCACACAATGAACACTTTGATCAGGTTGGAATTTGGGCAGCAAAATCTGGAAAACTCGGCAGGCCTTGCTAAATACTACTTCCAGGCAATGGTTACCCCCACCAACACCATGAAGGCTCTAATAAAAACAATTTTACAAGCATGAACAACTTGTGGTGGAGAACTGGGACTCAAACTCTAGCAACTATACCTGCATCAAATCTGCAATAAGAAAAAAATTGCATCGTTGTTCACGAGAATTGGACATGGAAGCAACTCAGTCAAATCTCATCTACACCAGGCAGTAGGAAAACACATTTTAAAACAAATTTTATCAGCTAGATTTGTACCGCTTCCAATCAGAGAACTGAATCCATCTTGGAGTTCTCTTGAAGATATCAACAGCTGCAGACTATGTCATTTTCAGAAGGGACTCCTAGTACATATACTACTCTGCTGCCTGGAGTTGCTACATGTTCATCGAATCCTACTGAGGCCCATCCTTTTACAGCATGGCGTTCTGTCGGCCACAGAGGCTGTCCCTATTTTGTACACCTTGGACTCAGTTGCGGACATGGCCAAGTTCTGTAAATTCATAATGCAAGCCTGTAATTTGGTAAAGAACTTGAACAGCCAGCAGCCCACATAGCCAAACTGGTCACCCACCACCATGGATAGTATTAATGGACCCTGTATTGTTGTAACAAATTCTGATTACCTTTCTATTTGGGACTCCACAAACTGTAGTACTTTGTATTCGAACGTTATAGGTCATAATTTGCACTCCTTCTCTGTGTTTCCCCCATGGCTACTATGACCGGCCTAACCTAAAGCTGCCCCAGGATTTAATGCTGTCCGCACTTTATAAGTAGTACTTACTTAGGCACTTTATCCCCTTAATTATATGGCTTGTTTCATTGCAATAAAATGTTGATCAACTCTGCCGCCAGTACCTTATAAAATGCAGACCTCGTGTTGTTCCGTATATGAACCTTTACAATACTTTATGCATAATACAATACGTATGCCTTCAGGCACACTATTTTGCATTTCATTTTCTGTGGCCTGCGTCAATACACCTAGCATGATCCTGAGTTGTTTTTGTACATGCATTGCTCCTATTTACGTACCGTTTGCATTTTACAAGTTGTACACTATTTGTCACAACCCTTTGCCCATTAATGTCATGGCCCGGTGACATTTTAGGCGCTGCTATCCATGCATGAC
Source organism: Lissotriton vulgaris (assembly GCF_964263255.1). NCBI lineage: Eukaryota > Metazoa > Chordata > Amphibia > Caudata > Salamandridae > Lissotriton > Lissotriton vulgaris. The sequence goes on along the minus strand of NC_141687.1, from coordinate 1,979,989,854 downwards.
ATGAGTCTTTACACACACGTTATTAGCAAGCATTACAATCTTACAATGATTTTTAAATAAAAGACAAGGCATTTTGTTCAGAACAACAAGTATGTTAGCACTTTTATAAGTTTTAATTTTACCGCGCCTGCGCTGTACGTACCCACATACGAAAAGTCATTTTTTAAGGTTATTACAGTGTTTTTATTATCATATTTGTGTTTTTTTGTAACTTGTATGATTTTAAGTAATCACACAATAAACAAACTTGACTGACTGACTGATAAGGTACAAATAAGAATAGCTTTGTTAAAACAATGATATGGAAGTAGTAAGTAAAGAAGCAGAAGGAATTGGTACAAGAGTGGCTGAAAGACAAATTATGGATAGTAACACAGATTTAATTCAGAAACCAACACATGATATGCTCAGAAAAGGAAAATGGGTGTGGGTAGATGAAGTGGGTGAGGGACAGATGCAAGCAGTGTGGTTTTTGGGGCCACAGGTGAAGGGGGACTCTTCGGTTTGAGTGCCGGGGCAACGCAAGACAAGCCAATGCTGATAAAAGAGATCAGCTTAGAAATGCAGATGCTATTGGAGCAGGATGCAGCTCCAGGACCTTGGCCTGAAGTACAGGGAAAGTCTTCTGCGGCCTCTTCTGCAACGAGGGAGCATGGCAGACAGAAGCAGAAGCATAACTATGATGGGCCATGGGTGATGGTGAGAAATCAGGTGTGAGTGGTGTGATTAATATGAATGAAGTTGATGTATTGAATTTGGATTACAAAGTTGAAAGTGATGAATTACAGAAGGGAGTGAAGAGGAAAGAATGGAGTTTGATGGGCAATGCAGGAAATAAAAGTAAAATGGCTAATGTTAATAGAGCAACTTTATATGGAAGAAAGAGCATTGGTATTTTGCAGAAATCTGGAGCGGAAAAAGTACCAAATAGTCAATTTCGAAGAGAGTGGAAGAGATGAATAGTCTGAAGGTTCCTCAGGAGAGAAGACGGAACATGGGATTACAACAAGGTAAGACTCCTTGGAGGACAGTATTGGATTTTCTGGGTAGTGAAACTTCGTAAGTTACAAAAAGATCTACTGGTGTTGCGTAAGTTTAGATTGAAGTTGAAAAGCTACATACAATGACCACAGCTGGTTTAACAGAAAAAGGCAAATCAAAATAAGTGGGATTGGACAAAAACAAATAGAAATATGACATAGAATGTCTAAGTTCAAATGATAAGGATGGGGCAAAAAGTAGCAAAAAAGAACTTTAAGATAATGAGGATTTGCATCATATGAAAAGGCTGCCCAACATGGGAATTGCTAGGTCACTGGTTTCACCTTTGTCTGATAAAACACAAGGAACGACAAAGGAACATGAATTTGTTGATGTTTTTAAATTAATACATAAGGACATTGTAGCAAACGAAGGGCCCAGAGAGGAAGAAGATGTCCAAGGGCAAAAGTAATAATTAAGAATTGGGCATCGGCATTGTTAATCTACACCAGCATCTACCTTGAATAATACGTAGAGAAGGCTGTGACTATATTTCAGTACATGGACATAATTAGAAAGTCTCAAATGCATTTTGGGGTCTATGCTTCGCTTAGATATGATGAAGAATTTAGAGCAAGGCTTAGTTTGAATCCTGATAAACCATGGGGTGATATGTACTCAGTATTGTAGTTACAATGGACGTCCTCTATTCATCCTCCAAGAACAACACACACAGCAAGTGGCCTGCCAATAACTTACTGACTCTTTCAGTCACTTCCTCTCAGTATGGGTTGGGGGCAATGGCAAGGGGGCAAGGGATGTACACCTTCATGTGTTGGGAATACAACAAAGGGTTCTGCTCAAGGCAAGTGTGCAGATATAAACATGAATGCTCCCAATGTGGGGGCAGATACCCATTCACTCAATGTTTTGCAGCAAATGCAAAGCAACAATGTAGACCAGTGAGGGGAGGTGACATGAAGGACAGTCTATGCCAAAGCACGCATACACTGGTTAAAGTAGGTAAGTTGACTGAATGGCTGCAACATTACTCCAACAAGGAGCCAGTAGTGAAATTGGTCTGGGGTTTTAAGGAGGGTTTTCACTTGGACTGCCAAAGCCCTGGGTTTCAGAAATGGGCAGATAATTTGAAAATAAATAAATAAATAATGGCAGTTAAGTTGGAAAAAGAACTAATACTTGGGAAGAATCTTTTTGGGAGTGTCCTCTACCAGATTTAATGATTTCACCACTGGCGTCATTTAAAAACGAAGCAGAACAAGAAAAGAATACCAGCTGATTATCACCTGTCATGGCCTGGCATCAATAAATAACTACAAGACTCGAGGGTGACTTATGCCTCAGTTGATGAAGCAATGAGGGTGCAGAGGATGGGAGGAGTTGGGCCATAACTTGCAAAATATGATTTAGAGGAGCATATTTACAAGCCCCTATCACCACAGGAATGTCACTTTTAGCGAGGAAGCGATCAGCTTCCCAGCAGGTGCCTTGACCGCTGGCACTCGTAATGCTCCAGTCCTGATTGATTGAGCCGTGCTGCATGTGGGATGCTTGGCAGTACCCAGCTGGCTATCCCTGAGCCAGCTCCATCAGCAATCGGAGGTGCTCCTGTGCTTCCATCAGCACAGTAAGTTCCACGCTCCCCACAGGAGCAAGAGTTGGTCCTAGCACTCCAGATCTGGTTCCAGCGATGTGGCAATGCACTCTCGGTGTCCACCTAAGTCCACTGGACAAATTGGGGGTGATCCTTAGTGCTTGTTTTGACTCACAGCATTCAGTTCTCTGAGCATCAGCCTGAGCTTCACAGCTCATTCTATATCGACAGCCCGTCCTAGCATACGGTTGTTGAGGTAACTGCAGACAAAGCTCCAGTCTTCACTGCACAGCAGTCAATACCACAGCAGCCCCTCTTGGCATGTGGGGTAAATACTAAGGCACGTACAGGTCTTGACACCTGTCAAAAGCAATAACTTTCATAGTGGCTCTAGCTGGCATAGGGGTTGCCCCAATGCTGTATGAGTTTCACTCTCCCTGCACAACATACAGCTCATTGCTATCTTTATGGCATCCCTCTTCTGGCATAAAGGGGTTGCCAACCTAATGCCCCCCACAGACCACACACAAAACCTTGGTATCATCCTGGACTCCTTGCTCACCATAAACTGCCAGATCAACGCCGTCTCACCATCATGCTTCCATATTCCTCACCTGCTCTGAAAGATCTTCAAGTGGATCCCCACCAAGTCCAGAAAGACTGTCACCCACGCATTCATCAGCAGCATCACCCAGAAGCTCCTCAAGAAACTGCACAACATTCAAAACGCCTCCACCAGACTCCACCTCAATATCCGCCACCGGAGCCACATCAGTGGCCACCTGAGTGACCACCACTGGCCCCAGTCAACAAAAGAATCACTTTAAGCCCCTCACCCATGGCTACAAAGCTCTACATGATTCGGGACATGCGTACCTCAACCACTACTTCGAATTCCACGCACCCACCTGAGAGCTGATCCAAGCATCCGCAAGACTACGGCTGTAGGTAGATCCTTGTCCTACCTCACAGAAAAGACCTGGAACATCCTGCCTCTCCACCTCAGCCAATCACCTTCACTGCCTCAGTTCAGGACCTCAAGACCTGGCTCTTCGACTGAACTACAGTGCCTTTGATGGATCAGCAGCTCCCTCAAGTGCCTTGAGACCTTTAAAGTGAGTAGCCGTGTTTTGCAAGTCACTTGATTGATTGATTGATTGATTGATTGATTGAGGGTCTGGGGCTTGGATGTTTTATGTTGAGGTTCTGCTTTCTTTGAAGCCTATACTCTTCCTCCCCCTTTTCCTCTTTAAAAGCTGTCTGTCACAGCAGGAGAGACTTCAAAGGCCCAAAACCCACCATGGATGTGACTAGAGTTCACACCTGGATATTGCCAACAGTGCTATGTGCATCAAAAGGTCAATTCCAGTCTCCAGCACTGCTCTTTATGATTCCCTTATCAGTCCCATCTCCTTCCTGTAATGTGTCCAGGCCTCTTCCTTGTGATCTCTCACTGAATCAAAGAGCACTCTTTTTAATGTACAGGCAGAGTATCTCTCTCTGTCTCTCTGTCTCTCTGTCTCTGTCTCTCTCTCTCTCTTTATCTTTGTCAGTGTGTCCCACCCAGCTCACAATAATGCAACAATTCACAAACCTGTTTGAGGGAACTCCTCATGTCTTCACCATGCAAGCCTGGATTTCCAGCGTCCTCCATATAATATAGATTGTAGGTTCACTTGCCTTCAGTGTATTTACAGAGCTCACACACTGTTCCACACTGTTACCTCCATGTATTGTGCCATCCGAAACACACTACATTCCGCAAGCACATTCACTCTTCACACTGCTCAGTACTGTAGCTCTTGTGTATTGTGCCATGGGGTGCTACATGCAAATACACTCACTGCTAGCACATACATTCACCATGGGTGCACTGTACAACACTTCATCCTTCATGTATTGTAGTTCTTCTAAGGACAAATACACCCAGCACATGCTTGTACTGCGCACGCACTGCACAGCACGACATCTTTCATGTAATTTATTCCTCTATGGTTTACAAACACCCAGTGCACATACTCACCATGCATGCACTGCTCAATCCCGATACTGTACCCTCCCCAGACACACATACATTCAGTGCAGAGTCACCACCATTGCACTGTGCCGCACTTTTCATCTAACTGGTGTAGGCTAAGGATGTGTTAAGCACACAGCAATGGAACTTTTAAAAGGTGTAAAAGAACCAATTCACTCCTACTGATAGCTGTACGATATGCTGCCACCACTGCACGTGTGCTGCCTAACGCTTATTGAAGGCAGTAGCCTTCAACGACTGTGAGGGTAGTGCATTGGGTGCTCCTTTCGGTCCAACTAGACCGAATTGCGTGAGACAGGCCAATGTCATGGTGCACACGCATGACCCGTGCTTGCCTTTGACAACCAAAATCAGCAGTAGGGGTCAAGACAACAGTACAGTTGAGCACTCAGGTCAGGGGTACACATCCATCACCATGCAGGCGACTTTTAAGTCCCAACAGCCTCATATCCGGACAGGGAAGTTTGTACTGAAACATGACGCCAGGGCAGAGGTGGGCAGGCCAAGGAAACTTGCCCTGGATGTGCAGAACCAAAAGAAACAAGCATTTACAATGCAATGGTCTCGGCATTATTAAAGGTAGAGCTATTGGTAATGCTCATGACATTTATTTTTAAATCATAAGTAAATGGCATTGTCATTTACATTGCCAATAGGCAGGTCCAGGGGCACCTAAGTCTTCCTTTCTCCCTCGTAGTGCGACTGGGTGGTAGCTGCCCAATAAGGAGCGGTAAATAGGGTGGAGCATAGCCGAGGATGGAAATGAGTGTCCCAAATGCAACATGTGAATTATGCACAAGGCCTTCTAATATCGATATAGTGAAGTCTGGTTTAACAATATGTTTTAAACAACTAGCTACTTGGCTGGGGAGAGAAAATAAAATATGCGCAATATGATTCATGGCAAATAACACTGTTTGCACACTTGCAAAATTTATATCCATTGTGTAAACATACCCCACCATGGAAAGGCTGCCATTTCTCAACGCACACTGCAACACAGTAATTATTACACGCAAACTAGTACATTGTGCTTTTGCTATGCTTCTTCCTAAACAACATTTAGTAAATGTACATGTCAGCGTTTTTTGCCTCGAAGCAATTATCACGTTGGCTGTGCCTTTGTTTTTGAATTCTGAAAAACACGAGTATGTGTGTGTCGACTTCACGAGATATTAAAAGTTAATCTCTGTAGTAAATGGGATGCCCACGATCCTAATCCGCGGGCTACAATACAGGAGGGGCTCTTGCGAGCCATACACTCTTTAACAACAGCACAATTGAGGACGACTGAAACAACTGCATACAAATTCGTTTTTTTTTCCGGGCGTGTTCTTTAGTGCCTTAAGCACCTGCTGGATGAAGTCATAGGTGTCACAACCTCATTTCCTTGCTTGCACAAATTTCACATTAAGAAGATTACAAGTGGGGCATTTCTTCCTCAGCTCGTGATACAGAAATTATTGTTCTACAGCTACAAGAAAATACTGTTTCAGTTCGCGGGTCTGATCCAAAATGAACAACTGGACCCCCGCAGGTATAACTGCAATGGTAAAAAAAAAAAACCTTAGGTTTATACAAAATATTCTGCTTTGCTAAGAAGTGTATGCTATTAAAAACCCCACAGAGTAAGCGCTGAAATTCTAATCAGGTCTAAAGCATGTCTAGAAAAAAACCTCTAACCGGTGCTCAATTGTCTACATCTACAGTTGAGAGCCGAATAAAAAAGTTATATGGCTAATGTGCGCGAGCTCAAGCAAGGTAAAATTAGAGATGTGATGTGCCAACCATATACCACAGACACTTGAAATATTTAGCAGAAGAAAATACAATTAGGCACAAGCGATTGTTACCACGCCTAAAGTTATAAGTGATTACAGGTGGAAGAGCAGAAAGACAATACGTGTACTTTTAAGCCTAAACGTTCACAGGCTGTAGAGTAGAGTACATTAAAGCATTCAGAGTAATCAGCCATAATATCTGGTGAAACGTGGCTGAAATCTACAATACTCTCTCAATACTAGCATGTGCCTGACTCCGCGATCGCATTCAACTAAAGTTGAGGCCGCAGACTCCATTTTCCGAGCCCTGTGTGCCAGCACAGCTGTACTCCAGGCTCTGCCCTGTTACGGCTCACACGGTGTTTGTTCAGCTAGACTCCCCCGGGCCAACAGAGCCCCCACTCATCCCCGAGGCTGGAAGAAGCATGTTCTTGTCACTTCAATCCGCTGTTCCACTGGCTCCTCCCCCCTCCATGCTTCTGGGTAGTTACAGGCTATCCATTCGGAGCAAGCGGCCGGACCCTAGTCCTTGCCCCCAAGAGAGACTTTGCCCAAGCACCAGATACCATACAGCAAAGTAGGATGGGGGAGGGGTCAGGACACATTTTCTGAACTGTGTGAACTCGACACCACCCAGACTCAATGGCAACTAGCACAATGCAAGAACATCAGCCAACAGGTCTCACCCTGAATGTGCTGCCTACGGTCATAGCCGACAACCAAACAACCTCTCATTTGCACTATGCAGAGTTTGAAAGAAATATTTGCTTGTCTAAACAGGTTCGGAATCACTTTCTCAGCTCACCCAGTTCATGGCTCCCCATGCCCATCTCGCTTCCCAGCAGCCCGGGCTCTCAGCCCTGGCGACCTCATCAGCGGGAGGGGGCGGGAAAAAGACACGGACAGCGGGAGGGGGCGGGAAATATACACGGACAGCGGGGCACTATGCAGAGTTTTAAAGAAATATTTGCTGGTCTAAACAGGTTCGGAATCACATTCTCAGCTCACCCAGTTCACGGCTCCCCACGGCCCATCTCGCTTCCCAGCAGCCCGGGCTTTCAGCCCTGGCGACCTCATCAGCGGGAGGGGGCGGGTAACATACACGGACAGCGGGGCACTATGCAGAGTTTTAAAGAAATATTTGCTGATCTAAACAGGTTCGGAATCACTTTCTCAGCTCACCCAGTTCACGGCTAACCACGGACAGTGGGGCAGAAGGCAAGACAATAAAAACACGAGTGCAATCAGGGGGAAGAAGGCAAGAGGACAGCGAGGAACGGCTCACCTTCACTGCGAAGGAAAAAAACATGGCGGACTGAAGCTTCCGAAATTTTTCGGATTCGGGGGCGTGTTTTGCTGTTTTGAGTGACAAACAATGTCACTGTCTAAAGAACAGCAAAACTTACGCCCCCAAATCCGAAAAAGACGGAGCTTCTTTGGAGGGACGCCTCTCTCCTCCAATAGCTGGCCTCCGTTTAGGAAGCCAGCCAATGGAGGAGAGACAAAAAGAGAGGCGGGATAAAGCAGCCTACTAAGTAACAATAATTCTCCGGACTTCCGGTCTTGGCATACGGCCAAGCCCTACGGTCCCTCGACCTAAAAAGGGTCTATCATAGATAAGAAACTGCTTCGTAGTCGTAGTCGTAGTCATAGGTTCTTATATAGCGCACGATTCACCACAATGGTCTCAAGGCGCTTAGCAAAAAGAGACAACAACCATGTATTAAGAAGGGTGACACTGGTTAGTTAGGAAAAAGCCATGTCTTCAAACCTCTCCAAAAAGCTAGGTGGTTGGATAAGGATGACAGATGAAGGGGCAATTTGTTCCAGAGCAGGGGGGCAATGTATGAGAAAGCCCAACAGCTGTTTCTCGTGGTCCTGGCCCAAAGCAGCACCAGGAGACGTTTGGAACTAGATCTCAAGACTCTGGAAGGATTATACCAGATGAGTTTCTTTGCTAGGTAGGCAGGACCGATACCTGTGAGAAGTTTATGGTCGATACTCAGTATTTTGAAGTGGCTTCTTTGGCGCACAGGGAGCCAGTGTAATTCCCTAAGACTGGGCGAAGATGGTGTCCTGGGGGCAGGCCGAGCACCAGACGAGCTGCGGTGTTCTGCACAGTTTGTAACTTGGCCAACAGACCCTCATTTATAGAGGTAAACAAGGCATTACCATAGTCTAAGCGACTGATAACGAGCCCCTGGATCATGGGTTTCCTAGATTCAAGGGGGAGCCATTTAAATATTTTACGCAACCTGCGCAAAATACCATAACAGGTACGGGACACCAGATTGACGTGGGATTTCATAGAAAGAGTAGGTCCGATCATGATTCCCAGGTCACGTACCACTTCTTTGGGCTCTGGGCAAGGTCCTATACTTTGCGGCCACCAGTCTTGTGCCCATATCTGCTTGGCCTTACCAAACAGGATTATTTCAGTCTTGCTACAGTTCAGTTGGAGTTTGTTGGTACTCATCCAGTCCTTTATCGCGATCATACAATTCTGGAATCTGGAACGAGTATCAAGAAAGTCCAAACTGCAGGTAATCAACACCTGCGTATCATCTGCATATGACACTGTGGAAAAGCCAAAAGATTTTATTATATTAGCCAGCGGGGTAAGATAAAGATTAAAAAGCAAGGGACTTAAAATTGATCCCTGGGGAACTCCAACGGAGAGGGGGATCTTATTTGATTCCAGAGTGTCCACCTTTACATAGGTGAGCCGGCCTGTCAGATAAGAGACTGGCCTTCCAACTGTCACTGTCTACTATATAGGCCATGCTTAGCAGGGTTGTTTGCCTTCAGTCCAGGCACTGCAGCCAACCCCTGCTGCGCAGGGTCAAAGGCCTGAAAAGCTGTGAATAGGCTGGCAGGGAAGATATTTTTTCATTTTATTTTGGTCATTTTATTAAGCGCGCAAATACCCAAAGGTGTACTGCTACTGAGATATGGCAATTAGATATTGAAGACCTAGAAGGGATAGCTGAAATTCGAAGGTAGAGACCTTTCAGTTTATTAAATAGGTAAGTGTTTAATGCCTTACACACTTTAAAATGTTTGATTCTAATGAACATACGTCCACCCCATCTTTTCCTTTTAATCTTAGGTACGGTAACCAGATTTATCTTAGAGAAAAGCATTCCTGAAGGAATATGTTTGTTAACCTGGAGGAGATATAATTGGCACGTTTAAGGAAGTAGGCCTTGAACTAGCATCTGTTCAGAACCGGGAGCCAGAGTAATGTTCTTCCATATGTCTAAATGTTATCAAATTTCTGAGTTCCAAGTATCAACCTACCTGCCATGTTCTGTGCTAACTGCAGTTGATGTAGATAGTCAGGAAGGGTAACATACAATGCACTGCAGTAGTCCAGACTGCTCATGATTAATGCCTGAATTAGTAGCTGTACAGACTGTTGGGAATCTTTTATATGTGCTTCATGAAGCAGCTATTCGTGAGTTTTCTTATATGAGGTTCAAATGACTTTATTTTCAAATATAAGCCCCAAATTGCTAGATGCAGTTGATGGGGCTGGGCAAGCTCCTAATGGCTGCAGCAACCAAGATGAGGACCAAGGAGACTGATTTCCAAACAACAATACTTCGGTTTTGTCAAAATATGGGAGCAGAAAAATCACATTCATCCACTGGCAACCTTAACAAGACAATGTTTGAACTGTTCTCCCTGATGGCTGAGATTACCTCTAGTGTCAAAAAATGAGGGAGATACCCTGATATTTCGAAAAGGGACGGGTCTACAAAACAGAAACAAAGAAACTCCGTTTTCAAAAAGAGTAGAAAGTAAGCAAACTGAATATATAAGCAAAATCTGTAAAACCACCCGAAATTCGGATCATGTGTTATAGGTACCTTGTGTAGGACAGTATACCAATAACATGTTTATCCACTACTTCTTCCTTATTTAAAATACCCATTTTTTACATATCAATTGCTGCAAAATGTTACAAAGAGTCTTAAAATAAAATATATATCAAACTCTATATTGTTGTATTAAAAACTTTTTTTATTCATAAATCCTAGTTGGTGTTATGTTTTTAAAGTGCAAAAGTTAGACAACTTCTCAAAACAATGATTTCATTGGTACATAAGCATCATATTCTTTATCAATTTAGACACCAGTAATAAGTACACATTTTAAAATACAAATTAAAAAATACAATGTTAAAAAATATACACAGAAAAACTGTCGACGAGGCGTTTCGGTGAAAATTTGATTGGTCTTCACCTTCTTCAGGGCCAACAAATTTTTTCAGTTTATTTGAGGAACAGAAAACATTGTAATGAATTCATAAAAACTGTCATAATTTGTAACACATTATTAAATAGAGCAGCGCAAAGTTGTGAATATCTTTACAAGTAAAACATAGATTTTCCTATTTAAAAATTACTTATACAGCGTAAAGTGACTCTCCAATAAATGTGCCTATATCACATGACCCACATGATTAAAAGGTTTACAATTTACTTATCCATGATCTTAAATTAAAAAAGAAACCTACCTAATTTCTTATACGGAGACACCTAAACTAGTCATCTCTTACTATCTTTAGCAAAGCACCCAGAAGAGACGAGCTGTGTCCTTCATTAATAATGGATTTTATCAAAAGAGATAATATTAATGAAGCTATTAAATACTTTCTTTTCTAAGGTAGAGCAAAAGAAAATTTTTTTTCTTTATTAGAGCATAAATACCATCCTCCGATTCTGGTCGCCTATTAAATTAAAAAGGACAGATTTCCTGTCTTAAAGTCCACGTTTTTAAGCATCAATTTAGAAATTCTATAGGAAGAAAGTATATTTTATGCTTTTAGAACTCTTTGTTCTGAGATAAAAAACCCTCCTCTCAGATTAATCAAAGGAAGATCTCACCATTTACAAAAGAGTTACATTCACTGTATTTTACTTCACAGTTAGCATTCCCTGTTGTCAATAAAAATAAATGTTTTGTCAGTCTATGTAATGAAACTAAAAAAGGAAGCATCATGCTGTTACATTGATGTCTTACCTGGCAATCCGGTCGGCATTCCTGTATTTTTCTTTGCCTTTATATATTGCAATTCAAAGTAATTTAGGAATCCAGATTGATTGACTCTTGGGTTCGAAGAAATATAATGTAATAGATGTAAAAATTATTACAATCAAATTGTATCATGTTGCCCACGTTGTATTCTCGATATATGGGCACTCTAAGGTCTACTTTGGGTTAACAATATGTTGCTATGTATTGTATAACATGCTGATTAAAAACTCCTTAGTTATATCTACAAATATTAGGCAGTTATATGCAATGTAACATGATGCTCCGCGACCATGATCAAACGTGGCAGAACGCGGAACAGTGAGGAACGCCGAGAGAGATGCGGCGCATCGGCCCGTTACCTTGGAGAGCCCCCGTGAGCCCTGCGATAAACGGATAATCGGAACAACGCCTGAGGCTGGGACTGGGACAGCCCCCAGTGCAGAGACCGCGGCTGGACTACGCAGGCCCCGAGGAGGCAAAAAAACAGGCTCCAACATGGGCACAGGATCAGCTGAATTCAGGGTAGGACCCCGTGAAACAGAGGTAAGTGCTGTGTATCTTTAGTATTTGTGTTTTGTGTTTACTTTTAATATAGTTATGGCACGGACCTTGGACCTTGGCTCTCCCTGATGTTCTATCGTTATTTTAAACCTAAAGTGTGTATTGGAATTTTGCGATATACATTTTTTCAAAGGAAACAAAACTCAGATGAGTCTGTGGATAATTACGTTTCTGCATTAAGGACATTATCTTTGGACTGTCAATTTGGCACGTTACAAGAGGATTTAATAAGAGATCAACTCGTTATGCACGTAAAAGACTTATCTATTCAAGATAGACTTTGTATTAATGGGGATTCAAAATTAGACGATATCCTGGCTATTGTCAGAAAGGCGGAGATGTCCTGCAGAAGTGCGAAAGAAGTTAAAAACGAGGGAAATATTAAAAGTGATAATGTTGTTGCGAAAGTTGATAGTACAAGACCAAAGGCGAATTTTAAGAAGAATACTACTACTAAAGGACATTATAATGACAACAATAAATTAAAATGTTTTAGGTGTGATCGCAGTTCACATTTAACTAACTTCAAAGGAAGTCCTGCTATAAAGCAAAGTTGTTCTGTTTGTGGTGCCATTGGTCATATAGCTAAAGCATGCAGGAAGCGGATTTATGAAAAAGTTAAGTCTGTCGAGGATGCTGATTCGGATGGAAGTGATTTTGAGGAAAAAGTTAATGAATTTGGGAAGCCTTATATGCTCAATATCATTGGTGATTCGCCTGTAGTTTTAAACATCGATAGTGGTGCCTTAAAAAAAAGCCAATTTGTGACATGACAATTGGTGGTGTTGGGATTCAAATCTATGCAGATTCTGGGTCTCCCTATACTAAAATTAATGAAAATGTTTGGAAGTCTAAGTTTGTAGATATTCTTGGCTTGTTGTTATATCCTTGTGACATCAATCCAGTTACATACTTGGGGGGCAAAATTGATATTTTGGGATTCAGGGTACTTGTTTTTAGATTCAAGGGACGGGAACGCTTGGCTAAACTTTACGTCTCAAAACATGGTCCTTCAGTTTTAGGATGGTTTGATCAAGGGAAACTTGATATCATTCTGAATCCCAACGGACCTGAAACAGTTATGGTAGTTGGTGACTCTATTCAATGTGGTGATTCTATGCTCAAGAAATATCCTCACGTTTTCAGTGAGTGTATAGGCAAGTTAGAAAATTATAAACTGAAGATTATTCTCAAAGAAACTGCTTGACCAAAGATTTATAAAGCAAGGAATATTCCAATTGCTGTGAGGGAGGATGTGCAAAAAGAATTGGATAAACTTATTGAAAATGACATTATAGAAAGAATACAGTCATCTGAGTGGGTGTCTCCCATTGTAGTAGCTAGGCGTTCCAATGGTTGTATAAGATTATGTATTGATCACTGCCATCTCAATACTAATATTGTTGTTGATCAGTTTCCTTTGCCCCGCAAAACGGAAATGTTGTCCCAAATTGGAAAAGCTACATTTTTTTCATGTATTGATTTATCATCAGCGTACCACCAAATTGTTTTGGATGATAATAGCAAGAAATACACTGCTTTTGTGACACCATTCGGCTGTTTTCAGTACAAAAGGATGCCGTTTGGCCTCGCTTCTGCTGCGGCTGTATTTCAGCGAATTATGCATCATATGTTCAAGGATTGTGAGAACGTGGTCTGTTTCCAGGACGACATACTTATACATGGTGATGATAAATTGGTCCATGACGAAACCTTGGAAAATGTTCTTGAAAAGTTGTCAACCAATGGGCTTACTGTTAAACATTCAAAATGTAAATTTTGTGTTAAATCGCTTACATACTTGGGTCATGTACTGTGTGAGGAGGGTGTCAAACCTAAACCTGACCTCATTGAAGCTATTCAAGCTGCTTCTTCTCCTACTACTAAAGACGAAGTTAGGTCGTTTTTGGGGTTAAAGGAATTTTATGCCAAATTTATTAAGAATTTTTCTAGTAGAGTGTTTAAAATCAGGCAGTTGCTTAAGGTTAAGTCTAAGTTTTTATGGACTGCAGAGTGCGAAAATGAGTTTTGTGACGTCAAGTCTGCTATGGAGAAAGCTGTTGCTCTTAATAGTTTTGATTCAAAATTGTTGAGTATTGTTACTATAGATGCTAGCTCAGAAGGTTTGGGTGCTGTATTTTCTCAAAGATCTGAAAGTGGAAAAGAAGTTGTTATCGCTTACGCTTCTAGAGCTTTGACACCCACAGAAATGAGATATTCCACAATTGAGAGAGAAACTTTAGCTGTGGTATGGGGGTTGGAACATTTTAGAGTTTTTGTTTGGGGTAAAGAATGTGAGATTAGATCGGATCACAAGTCCCTAGTTCATTTACTCACTACTGATGAAATGATTAATTCCTCAGCGAGAATTGCACGTATGTCTATGAGATTACAGGATTTTGTTTATAAAATAGTTTATGTTCCTGGTCGTGAGAATACTACTGCAGATTTTCTTTCTAGACATCCCTTACCTCTTAAAGAAAAGGTTAACAATTACTGGGATGATTTTCACATTGCTCTTGTGCATGATGAGGGCACGTTACCTATTAGAAGTGAAGAGTGGAATATTGCATTTTCAAAAGATAAAGTGTTATTAGAGGTCCAGAAGTTTTTGATTGAGGGTTGGCCTGATAAGAAACATCTTTCTGCTGAGTTGAGATGTTTTTGGGAGGTGAGGAATGAATTATCTGTTTCAAACGGTGTCATTTGGAGAGGTGACAAAGTAATTCCTCCTTCTGGTATGAGGAACGTTGTCGTTAAACATGCTCATGATAGCCACAATGGGATTGTGAGAACTAAACAATCAGTGAAGAAATTATTTTGGTGGCCTGGTCTGGATCTGTGTGTAGAACGTTTAGTTAGGGACTGTTTTCATTGTGCTAATTCGGATAAAAGTCTGAGATCTTTGAAACCTAGCATACAAGGTCAGGTAATTCCCAGTGGTCCTTGGGAATCTCTTGCTATGCACATCATGGGTCCCATTGGTCCTTTGAATAAATATATAATTGCTGCCATTGATTTGTTTTCTAAGTGGCCGGTTGTGAAAATTGTAGATAGAGTCCATACTGATAGTGTTTTGTTGTTTATGGATGAAGTTTTTTCTATAGAAGGTTTACCCATCCGTGTTTGTACTGATAATGGTGTTCAATTCCTATCAAACAAAGCTAAGGAGTATTTTCAGAAAACAGGGGTTGTGCATTGTACGACTTCTTTATACAACCCTAGTGGTAACAGAATAATTGAAAGATTCAATAGAGTTTTGAAGGGAGCTATACAGATTTTTGGTGTTGAAGATGGCAAGTGGGAGATTCAAGTCATGAAAACTGTGTGGAAGTACAGAATAACTCCTAATGAGATGACTTGTTGTGCTCCTTTTGAAATTATGAGGGGAAGGTTACCAAGAGCAAAATTAAATCCTTTGTGGTTGATTCTATCTTCTAGATGTCAGGTGGATTTGGATTTGGTAAAAAAAGGATGGAAAAATCTCATCTAGTGAATAAGCACAAGTTTAAGGTAAAAAAAAGGTTTGAAGTCTGATATTGATATACAAATTGGAATGTTGGTAAAGGTAAAAAAAACATGGAAATTTGCTAAAGGTGACAGTCAATATATGGGTCCTTTTGAAGTGAAAGAAGTGTTGAAAAATGCTGTTAAACTCTCAAATGGTAAAGTTTGGAATCTTAACAAAATTGCAGTACTTAAAGGTGAAAAGGATTTGTACAAGGAAGATTCTAGTTCTAAGAAAAAGATTTTAAATGATACTTTGGAAGATGACTGTGTCAATCTAGATAACATTTGCAATTCTTCCATTGTAAATAATGAGCATCAGGAAGTTGTTTCTGTTCCATCTGTTTCTAGTAAACCTGATTGCATTCGTGAAAGTGAGGGATCAGAGTTTGCACACGCTCACGTAAAAAATCTTCTTAGTTATCTTATTTTATAACCTTGATTCGAAGTAAGTTTTAAGTAGAGTTTTTTTTTGTGTGTTTTATTTGAAAGAGGGAAGATGTGTTGTGTATCTTTAGTATTTGTGTTTTGTGTTTACCGCCAATATAGTTATGGCACGGACCTTGGACCTCGGCTCTCCCTGATGTTCTAGAGTCCGAGTCCGAGTCCGTGCCGTGTCAGTTCTGGTCAGTTGCAAAGTCTGTTCTGCGCTGACTGATGCCTGTTCGTGGTGCTGCCTTTTTATGGAATAAACTACTTTCCATCAACAATTGTCTACGACTCTACCTAACAGTAAGTACAGGGAGGAGGGCAGCACTGGAGGAACCAACTGTGTTAAGGGAAATCGCCCAGGTTGAGAGAAGAAACCTAGGCCGGAAAAGGGCTCCAGAAGAGCTCTGCTCTAAAACCAAAGGAAAATAAGGGGACAGCAGGGTGGATACCTGTAACAAAGGAAAGAGAAACAAGAATTTGCAATGCAATAGGTCTCGCATTAGGAAAGTTTAAGCTATTGGTATTGTAAAAGACAAATGTTTTATTTATGTTTTGATTTTGAAAATAGCTAAATTATTGGCTTTGCCATTTACAATGCCAATAGTTATAACTTTGGCAAATGTGACACCTATAACATTTGTAATGCAATATGTGTTGTATTTACGTGACTTACATGTATTGTTATTACAAATAACAATGGCTTTTAATTTTTTTAATAATTAATACTTAAATAAAAGTTATTGTAATTTATAATGGCGATAGCTTAAACTTTTGTAAATAACTTTTGTGAAGATTACGTTCAGTGTAATTTATTGTGGAGAAAATCCAAGAACAGAATTGAAATATTAACATCTTTTTGTTACATTTGTAATAAAGCTTGAAACATTGAGAGAACATATTTGAACCAGTTGTTGTTGAATGGTTGCACAGATTGATGCTACGTTGGCGCTGAGTGATGTTGTGGTGGCGCACGAGTGATGCTGTGGCGTTCAGTGATGCTGTAGTAGCGCATAGTGATGTTGTGGTGGTGCTGAGTGATGCTATATGCTATGCTATGTTTTGTTTTGCTATCCTATGTTTTGTTTTGTTATGCTATGCTATGTTTTGCTATCCTATGCTTTGATTTGTTATGCTATGCTATGCTGTCTTTTGTTATGTTATGTTTTGTTATGCTATGCTATGCTTTGTCATACTATGCTATGTTTTGTTGTGCTATGCTGTTTTGTTGTGTTTTTTTATGCTATGGTTTGTTTTGCTATGCTATGTTTTGTTATGCTATGCTATGTTTTGTTGTGTTTGGTATGCTATGCTATGTTTTGCTATGCCATTATATGTTTTGTTTTGCTATGCTATGTTTTGCTATCCTATCATATTTTGTTATGCTATGCTATGTTTAGTTCTGCTATGCTATGTTTAGTTTTGCTATCCTATACTTTGTTTTGTTATGCTATGCTGTTTTGGTGTGTTTTGTTATGCTGTGCTATGTTTTTTTGTGTTTTGCTATGCTATGCTTTGTTATGCTATGTTTTGGTATGCTATGCTATGTTTTGTTGTGTTTTATGCTGCTATGCTTTGTTTTGCTGTGCTATGTTTTGCTATGCTATGCTTTGTTATGCTATGTTTTGTTGTTTTTGCTATGCTATATTTTGTTATGCTATGTTTTCTTTTGCTATCCTATGCTTTGTTTTGTTATGCTATATTTTGCTATCCTATGCTTTTTTTGTTATGCTAAGCTATTCTGTGTTTTGTTATGCTATGTTTTGCTATGCTATGCTGGTGAGGGTGTGAGAGGGTGACTGAGGGTGAGTGAGGGTGAGGGGGTGGGAGGATGTGTGAGGGTGAGAGGGGGTGAGAGGGTGAGAGGTTGTGAGGGTGAGGGGGTGTGAGGGTGAGGAAGTGTGAGGGTGTGAGAGTGTCAGGGTGTGAGAGAATGAGGGTGTGTGAGGGTGTGAGGATGAGTGAGGGTGTGCGGATAGTCCTCCCTGGGGGCCCGCCATGTAGGGGATTCATTTCAGGCCGGGGGAGGGATGCCCGGCTCTCCCCGAGCTGTGAGCTGCCCCTCGCCTGAGGGAGGGATGCCCAGCCTCTTGTATTTGTTTCCTGCGCCTTGTGTTAAGCTCCCATTCGGTGTAAGCCGCAGCTTTCTGATGCAGATTTCCTTTTAACACCTTCTAAACAAAAGCAAATGAGCAGGGTCGGATTTGGATCACAATTTGGCCCCGACACTGACAAAAAAAATGTCCCACATTCAAGGGGCGTGGCCCACAATTAAGGGGCGTGGCCCACATTCAAGGGGCGTGCCCTTTCATGAAACACCATTTGGTTACACACGTCAATGTCCTTGAATATTAGATGTAAATACATTAGGAATTTGGACAAGTATGGTAGTGCAATGTCCAGTGACCAGCTGAAAGAGGGCATCAAAGATCAGAAATTGGATTATAAATTCAAATCTGTTCCGAACAGGGGCCCAAAAATATGTTTGGCCCAGGGCCCCCAAAATCCTTAAGATGTTTGGCACAGACATGATGAATTAAAGTGAGAGGATACTGTTCTTACACAGGAGACACGGGGGGGGGGGAGGTGACAATGGCGCCATGCTGAGCAACTAAAAAAACAGCAAGGCCCCTTTCTGTCACAAAATTATTCGAGCCCTTCAGGGAAGGAGCACCTAATAAGCAGCGAAGCCCCTGCTATTACCAACCTACTCAGCCCTCTCCAGACCTTCAGCTCAGGAGCACATGAACAGCAGTGAGGCCCCTGCAATTAGTAAATTAATCAGCCCTCCCCAGCCCTCCAGGCCTCAGGGCAATGTCCTGGCACAGGAGCACAAAACACAGCTGCTGGGTCATCCATGGTAGCCAGGGGGAGGCTGATGTGAAGATGGTGCAAGTTGCAAAGATCACCTGGCCCCCACAGCGAGACCCATTCTTCCTCGCCCACTATTCCCTCGGCCGTTTTTCTCTGGACCCAGACCCGCCATCTTGTCCATTCCCTTGTCTTCTACCCTTCTCCCTCGTTTCCCCCTTGACGATCCTCAAATGTTTCTTCCCTTTTCTGTTTTGCCTATTCTCCATACCCTTGTATCCCTCCCACCCTCCCTTGGTGCTGTGACTGCCTCCCCCCTCCAACCCCACTTAATGGAACTCTGCCTGAGAAAATCTACTATGTGTGTATATATATGTATATAGAGAACTCTAATCACTAGTATAAGCAGTAGACCTTTGTACTCTCTACCATTCCTATGTGACTCTTAGAGTATATCCATTTGTTTTTTGAGTGATTTTACTACTTGTACATTTGCAATTTTTCTTTCTGTTTGTATCTCTTCCTTGTGTGACTTTACATCTTGTACATTTGCAATTCTTTCTGCTTGTATCTTTTATGTAACGCATGTAATCCTAAGTCCTTATGTTTCGCAACTGATTCTTATGTAAAGTGCTCTGACACCTTCTGGTAAAGTTTGCGCTATATAAAATCACGATAAATTAAAAACAAAAAAAAACTAACACTGTTTATGTGCTGCGTGGGCCCCAGGGTGGCCGAGGTGAAAATGGCTCAAAGGCCTGAGCAACACCTGGCCCCCAGGGAGGACGAATTTTGCAAACAATCACCCCCTCCCCAGCCACCCTCAGCCTGATTGCTTTGCTGGGCACGGGGTGAAGGAGAGGCCACAGCGGATAATCACTGCACAGTGAATCTGCATTCATTTCTCTGTCTCTGTCTCCGTGCCCTCTGTGGGCCGTTTTTTTTCTCCCCTTTCCTAGTCCACAGAGATCTCGGAGACAGAGACAGAGAAATTAATGCAGCTTCACTGTGTGGCTGGGAAAGGGGAGAAAAAAAAACGGCCCACAGAGGGCACGGACATACCGGCCCTTCGGCCGATGCCCGAATGCCCGCATTGCCAATCCACCCCTGCAAATGAGGGCATCGCATTGCAATATCAACACTCCTTCATTAAAAGCAAATGGGAGGGAGGAGGGGCGAGGCAGCGGAGAAGGGGGAGGGCGGGGAGTAAGCCAGTCAGCGGGTTTTGGCGAGGCAGGCCGAGCGTGGAAAACTGGAGAGGGGACGAGTGGCACAGGAAGAGAGCGAAAGGGGGAGAGAGAGAGAAGGGGAGAGCGCTAGCGAGGTGATATTCAAGAGGGAGTCTGAGGAGAAAACAGAAGCGGGGAAGCAAAGGGCGATAGTAAGAGGGTGAGAAAAGGGGGATGACATCAAATGGGATTGGAGAAGGAGGAAAGGAGGGCGAAAGGGCATTAGGGACACAGAAGGAGGGAACAATAAGAGAAGGGGGAGAGAAGGAAAGGTGAGACGGGAGACAACAAGAAATTACGAAGATAGAAGGTTAGGACTGGAAGAGCGCGTGGGGAGAAACAAGAAAACAACAGACTGAAATACAGCGGGTGTAGGAAGTTGGTGTGGCAATAGAGATATAGTCTGCGGTGTGGGGGGTGGATGGGGCACAGGCACCTGTTCTGCCGGGGGACGTGGTGGAGGGTTGGGGGGGGGTAAGGGGGTCGACCGTTGATCGTTGAAAAGGGTATTGGGAAGAGAGGAAGGAAGAAATAGAGTTGGGAGAATGTAGGGGAAAGATTTGCATTAGGAAGAGAGGAGAGTTGGGGAGATGAAAGGAGAGAGTGCAAGGGGGTATCTGTGAGGGAGAAGAAGGAGGGAACGGTTAGAGCCTCAGAGAAGGTAAACGTGAAATTTATTTGGAAGACAGGAAGGAGGAATGGGAGAGAGAGGGAAAATAGTAAGTGAGGGATTACTGGAGAGGGAGAAAGATGGAGGCATGAGAGCAGAAGTTGGGGGCAGAAAGAGAGATACAGAGAGAAGGGAGTGAAGATGTTATATTGTAAAGCGTTCTAATACTGTTGGGTAATGTCCATGTTACATATGAATGTATATATAAATAAACAAGAGTGCACGGACAGAGAACATGAGAGGGAGGAGACAGAGCAAGCAAGTGGGGCACTGGAGCAGAAGAATGAGGCGGGAACAGGAGGGTGCGTGAGGGGGAGAAATGTAAGGAAGAGAAATGAGGGTACAGTGTGTGGGTTAAATGTTATTGGGGAGACTAAATAGGGTGAGAAGAGCAGAAAGGTGGAGATAGAGAACCAGAAAACCATGAAAAGTGGTATTAGGAGAAAAATGAAGGAAAGCTTGAAAGACAATAGCAAGAGAAAATGAAAGAGTGAAGAGGTACTCGAAGAGAGCAGGGTCCTAAGTAGATAATGTCAATTGATGGTGGATGAAGGGTGAGTTGTTTTCTACATACATTATGTAGCGAAAGTCTCCTATTGAGAGACTTGACTCTATCAGCCTGACAACTGCTGAGGTGCATAGAATAAAGCGTTCTGCTGGTTGGTGTTCTGGCCTTTATTGTTTACATTGGAAGGCCTTATGCACCAACTTGGGAAGGCTAGGGGATCAAGGTGGCGGGACCATGCTTTAGACTAAACTTAATGGAATTAAGAAAAGGTGTGCAAAATCTGTCATTTAGACAGGGGGTGTAGATGAAGAGCCCCGTGATGTAATGCAAATGAAGCTGCGAAAGAGACACGGCCTCACGGCCGTGAAAGTGAAAGCACGCCGTGAGACGGATTCCTCTGAAGTCTTACGAGGCGGCAGATGCGAGTGGAGCGCATTCCAATAAAGTCTGGTACGAGGCGTGGAGGGCGGGGGAGGTGGAGCAGGCATATGGGGTGTGAGTGAGGCCAAGCGCGCGCCTGGGGAAGCTTCCGTCACACTCCAGTACACATCATGCATTGTGAGAAATCCGCTTGGTCAAGAGAGTTTGTTGTAACACAATAGTTTCGAGTAGTAAATTACTCAACCTAAAAAGAACTTAAAAGGTGATAGCACATGACAAGACAAAAGCAGGGAAAGGCCTAAAAAACCTGACAATAACGAATTAGGGGCAGTGGATATGGACCTAAGCCTGAAAGGGAGAGGAAAAGTAAAAGGTGCCCAAGGAGATACTACCAGATGTAACAAACAGTACAGAGGAATAAACAATCCCTGAATGCAACCCGAAGCAAACCAAGCTAGGGGGGCAAAAGGAGGACGCCCAGTCACAAAATCTATCAAAGACTTTGTACGGAAACACTTCAGAGGGAAGGAACCAATAGAAAAAGAGCTGCGAGATGGTGAGAACAACCGCGAAGGGTTGTTGGAACCACAACAAGCAAAGGAGAAAATGGAGCGCCTGACTTTTGTGAACACCTTTAACACAAAATCGAATGCACTACAGAAAATTGTCCACAAACATTGGTCTATTTTAAACACAGGGGGAGATCAAATAGCACGACCCCTTTTTGCTTTCAAAAGGGGACCAAACCTCAAAGACAAATTAGTTCACACTAGACCTCGAACTAAATTACCACGCCAAGTAGGTACACTTTGGAACTCACCTGCTGTAACGGGCCATCATCCCTGCGGCACTTGTGCTGCATGTCCCCAGACCAGCAAATCAACCACTATCGACATCGGTACAAATAGAGCATGGGAGCAGCGCAGGTTTACAAATTGTAATAGCGAAAATCTGATCTATTTAATTACTTGCCCCTGCCAACTGCGCTATGTCGGTATGACGACTAGGCGCATCAAGGTTAGAATATCCGAACACAAAAGTACCATCCGGTGTCGGAGACAAGCCACCAGACTTACGGCACACTTCTTAGAGAAAGGCCATGGTCCAAGTGATTTCTATTGGATGGTTCTGGAACAACCATTAATACCTGAACATGTTGCAGACATATCTAACTTTCTCTTCAAACGGGAGCAAAAGTGGGTTTATCGTCTAAACAGTGATAAGATAGGCCTAAATGAAGATATCCCATGGATGTCATTATAACATCTAATTGACATCTTCAGCACAATAAGAAATAAGTACTTTCCACAAATCAACTTATTAGCCAGACTTATTGAAGTACCCAAATTAAATGAAATCTCTTGCTAACATCCTACAGGACTTTAGTTCAAATAAGCTTCATGTAAGAGAATTGTCTTCATTAATAATAGATATGGTTGTGCTAATAAGAAAATTCAGGATATTCCCTCTCTATACTTGTAAAGTTCGTTCTTGGCCTTTCTTTCCTGTAATTGTAAAGGAGCCTTTAATTGTGTTATATGTATAGAGATCCTCAATCAATCAATCAATCAGTGACACTTATATAGCGCGCTACATACCCGTAGGGTCTCAAGGCGCTGGGGGGGGGGGGGGTGCCGCTACTGCTCGAACAGCCAGGTCTTCAGCTTCTTCCTGAAGGAGAGGTGGTCTTGGGTCAGGCGCAGGTCGGTCGGGAGGGAGTTCCAGGTCTTGGCGGCCAGGTAGGAGAAGGACCTTCCTCCCGTAGTCGCTCTTCGGATGCGGGGGACGGCGGCGAGGGTGTGGTTGGCTGATCGGAGGTGGCGTTTGGGAGCGTAGAAGTTGATTCGGCTGTTGAGGTAGCTCGGGCCTTGGTCGTGTAGGGCTTTGTGTGCGTGGGTGAGGAGGCGGAAGGTGATTCTTTTGTTGACGGGGAGCCAGTGAAGGTCTCTCAGATGTCCGGTGATGTGGCTGGTTCGTGGGATGTCGAGGATGAGTCTGGCTGAGGCGTTCTGGATCCGCTGGAGTCTCTTCTGGAGCTTGGCGGTGGTACCGGCGTAGAGGGCGTTGCCGTAGTCCAGTCGGCTGGTGACGAGGGCCTGGGTGACGGTCTTCCTGGTCTCGGTGGGGATCCACCAGAAGATCTTCCGTAGCATGCGTAGGATGTTGAAGCACGCCGAGGAGACGTTGTTGACTTGCCTGGTCATGGAGAGGGAGGAGTCCAGGATGAAGCCCAGGTTGCGTGCATGGTCTGTCGGTTTGGGTGCGGTGCCCAGGGCGGGAGGCCACCAGGAGTCGTCCCAGGCGGAGGGTGAAGAGCCCAGGATGAGGACCTCCGTCTTGTCAGAGTTCAATTTCAGGCGGCTGGTCGTCATCCACTCGGCTACCTCTTTCATCCCTTCGTGCAGGTTGGCTCTGGCGGAGGCGGGGTCGTTGGTCAGGGAGAGGATCAGCTGGGTGTCGTCGGCGTAGGAGATTATGCTGAGGTTGTGTTTGCGTACGATGGCCGCGAGGGGGCTCATGTAGACGTTGAAGAGGGTGGGGTTCAGAGATGACCCTTGGGGGACGCCGCAGATGACTTCAGAGGCCTCTGACTTGTACGGTGGTAGGCGGACTCTCTGTGTTCTTCCGTCGAGGAAGGAGATGATCCATTCTAGCGCCTTGTCCTGGATTCCGACGTTGCTGAGGCGCTGTACTAGGGTGCGGTGGCAGACAGTGTCGAATGCCGCGGAGAGGTCTAGGAGGATGAGGGCAGCTGTTTCTCCATTGTCCATCAGGGCTCGGATGTCATCGGTGGCGGCGATGAGGGCGGTCTCGGTGCTGTGATTGGCTTGGAAGCCGGACTGTGAGGGGTCGAGGGATCCGTTCGTCTCGAGGAAGGCGGCCATCTGTTTGTTGACGGTCTTCTCGATGACTTTGGCTGGAAACGGGAGGAGCGAGATGGGGCGGCAGTTCTTGAGTTCGGTGGGGTCCGCTGTTGGTTTCTTGAGTAGAGCGCTGAGTTCGGCGTGTTTCCAGCTCTCAGGGAAGGTGGCGGTGTCGAAGGAGGTGTTGATGATGTCCCGCAGGTGGGGTGCGATGACAGCGCGGCCTTGTTGAAGACGTGGTGAGGGCAGGGGTCGGTCGGTGATCCGGAGTGGATGGAGTTCATCGTGCGGATGGTGTCTTCGGTGCTGATCGGGGTCCAGGCGTGGAGGGTGGTGGTGGGGGGTGGTTGTTCGGTCATGGTGTGCGTTGGTTGGTTGTTGAAGCTGTTGTGTATGTCCGCGATCTTGTTGTGGAAGTATGAAGCGAGGGAGTTGCAGAGGTCTTGCGATGGGGTGATGTCGTTGTTTCCTGCGCTGGGGTTGGAAAGCTCTTTCACGATGTTGAAGAGCTCCTTGCAGTTGTGTGCGTTGTTGTCCAGCCGGTCCTTGAATGCTGTTTTCTTGGCGGCGCGGATCAGTCGGTGGTGCTTCCGGGTGGCAAGCTTGAGGGAGGTCCTGTTGTCCGGTGTAGGTTCCCTTCTCCAGACTTTCTCAAGGGCTCGGCAGTTCTTCTTGGAGCTCTTGAGTTCATCGGTGAACCACGGGCTTTCTTGCTGCCGGGTCTGCTGGGCGGGGTCCTCAGCGGGGCGAGCTCGTCCGCGCAGATGCTGATCCACTTCGTGAGGTTGACGGCGGCCTGGCTGGGGTTCGCTGAGCTGGCAGGAGGGTGCTGGCTCAGGGAGGTGGCGAGCTAGTCTGCTGTGATCTTGTTCCAGCTTCTGCGGGCGGCCTGTTGCTGGTGGTGGTGGGTCGTCGTTCTCTTGAAGGTGAAGTGGACGCAGCTGTGGTCCGTCCATTGAAGCTCTGTGGCGTGGCTGAAGTCGATGTCTGTGCTGGAGGAGAAGACTGCGTCCAGTGTATGTCCGGCGAGGTGGGTGGGGGTGGACACCAGTTGCTTGAGTCCAAGATTGGCGAGGTTGTCGAGCAGGGTGCTGGTGTTGCGGTCGTTGTTGTTCTCCAGATGGAAGTTGAGGTCCCCCAGGAGGATGTAGTCAGCGGAGGGGAGGGCATGCGGGCTGACGAAGTCGGCGATGTCCTCGCTGAATTGTGTGCGTGGTCCAGGGGGTCGGTAGATCAGGGTGCCTCTGAGGGTGGTGTTCGGGTTGGTGTGGATCTGGAAATGCAGGTGTTCGGCGGTGGTCAGGGTGTTGTCGGTGCTGGTCGTGAGACGGATGGTGTTCCTGTGGATGATGGCGATGCCTCCTCCCATCTGGTTGGCGTTGCGGTCCCTCCGGACGATCTTGTAGCCCTCTGGGATAGCTATGGCGATGTCGGGAGCTGAAGAGGCGTTCATCCAGGTCTCCGTGAGGAAGGCAACGTTAGGGGCTGTGGCGTCTAGAAGGTTCCAGAGTTCGATGGCGTGTCTGTGGACGGAGCGGGTGTTGAGCAGAATGCACTTGAGGTGGGTGCTGCTGGCGTTCGACTTGGCGGGTGCGAGGCAGGTCCGGATGCAGGTGAATTTGCAGGCGTGGCAGCTGAAAGGTCCGTGGGTGCGTCGTGGAGTGGCTTGATGGCAATCTGGGAGTCGGCCGGTGTTGAGTGCGATGAGGGTGGCGGCGGAGTACGTCAGGCGGGTCGGTCGGGGTCTTCGGGGGCCAGGGGTCCTGGCGCTGGTCGCGATCCGGTCGCGGACGGGTGCAGACAGGCTTACCTTTGGCGCGCCTTCGGCGCACAATCGGCGCGCCCGCTGCGCGTGACCGCTGCGCGTTCGCTGCGCGTGACCGCTGCGCGTTCGCACGGTCGCCATTTAAGGCGAAGTGCGCGGGTGGGCGGAGCAGCTGGGAGGCGGGAGCGGGGAGGGAACAGAAGAGAAAAGGGGGCGGGGCAAATGGCTGTGGCGGGAAGCGGGAAGCGGGGAGGGAGAGCGGAGGGCGGCGAGGTAGGCGGGCAAACAGGAAGGAAACTGAACACGGCACAGAGGGTAAATTAAATTAAACAGGCACAAATGGAGGGCAAAATAAAGGCAAAACAGGAAGGAAAACGAAGTTACGGCACAAAAAGGTACAGGCACAAATGACGGGTAAAACAACGGTAAAACAGCTAAATAAACGATCAGATGGCACAAAAGAAAACAAGCACAAATTTAGGGCAAAACAACTGGCGAAAACCAGAGGGGAGCGACCAAGGCGTCAGCGAGGCCGGCGGTGAGGCAGAAGGCAGGCAAAGGGAAACACACGCAGCAGCTGGTGGCCGTGCGGCGCGGGGGTGTCCCACAAGTGGGTCATCCTCGCGAGACTGAACTACATTTCCCATAGTCTGAATTGGATTTTGTGGTTCACAAAGAAACAGAACTACAATTCCCAGGCGTATTGTGTGATTTTGTAGTTCATGAGGTCACGAGGTCCATTGGGTCACATGACATGAGGCCGATCAAAATGGCTCCACACCGGTGCACCGACGCTCCCCCCAGATTGCCCAGAGGGACGCTCGGTGTACTGGCAGGAAGGTAAGCAATTTACCGATTGGTGTAACACATCACGGACTAATCGGGTTGTTTATAGAGGGAAAGACGCTATGCGCTAAATCGTCGAAACTCTTCCTGTCTCTTGCTAGATACATTAAAATCTCCCAAATAGCAAGCGGCTAGTGTTGTTTGGTGCGCCATGCATCTCAGACAAATCGTGTTATTTGTAGTGGGAGCGAAGATATGCTCTAAGATGAATCGTATAAACTCCTCCTGCTCCTTGCTAGACGCATTAAAAATCTCCTAAACATCAAGCGGCGAGGTTAGTTTGGTGCGCAAGACCACTGAATGTTCGACGTTTCTGTCTGGGAACGCGATATATCAAATTTTGATTATGAAAAGCTAATTGTGTCACTGACTGTGACAGATCGACACATAATACCATCTTGAATCCTGTACTTCCCACAATAGTATGTTGCTCCTAACATCCTTGCAGACTCGAACTCGAATAATCGAGGGCATGTACGCATTTTTGTTAATGCTCCTCGATTGTAGACACTACTGCCAACAATGTATAAGAGCACAATATTTGACAAATTAGTGTTCATCTGGACACTGCATAGAAACACATGGTAATAAGGTATTGAGTCTGTGTGAGACACGTGGCCTATTTGAGCGAGATCAAGTGTTATGTTCTGTGTTTTTACTAGAGCGGTGCTCCTCTTACCTGAGCAGCGGCCAGGTGGGGTAATGCTATTCCTCCTACCAAATTGAGGTAAGGTGACCAGGAATTCTGTTGAAAACATATGGTGATATCGTAACCAATCTTGTAAAGAATTGTTTGTTTAGTAGATCCGACTAAGCATCTAACATGTGGCAAAATCGACTGATAATTGCCTCCTCACGTTTCTACTTTGTTTCTCATTTGTGTGTGTAATTGTTTTCTTATAATAGTGGAGAAGATTGAACAAAGTTGAAAAATATACAGGTGATATTTTTCCTTTATTTCTTACACAGTAGCCAATAAAATCTAGGTCCTGAAGAAAGCAGTGACACATCAAGTGACATTTGCTGAAACATGTCGACCCTACTGAATAACAGATATTATGTTAAATCTGTTTGCTTTTTCACATTTTAATATTGGGAGTTTTGAGGGAATTGAATAAAATGTTTGCATCCACTCAATAACTACCTAATTTTAACACCACTATTTTTCCACACATTTATTTTTGCACTGTAATTCAGTTACCCGCAGTAAAACAGTTCGGCTGTCCTACCAGCACAACTTTGGAAACTTCTTGAAGTTAACCTATCACTACTACACTGATAGATATACTGCACTTTCTCCTGGGTAAGGAGAGCCCAAATGATGTAGGGCGGAATCTGGCGGTAACTGATGGGCACTTTTTTCCAAGAAAGGAAATCTGAGTGCAGGATGACACATAGTCACGTCACTTCAACCATCACACAGAATTGTTTTTTGTTGCTTTCAAAGTAGATTCGTAGTCTCTCTCTGACTCCCAGATACTATTTCTAGTTTTATAGAGAACCAGCTAACACCAGATAACTTTGCATCCTCAGAGTTAGACTCTCTAAATCAAACTCACTTTAATATCACTGGGCTATTGTATGGGCCCACGGCTGTCCTCATCACCTAGACTCTTTCCCGCTTCGATAGTTCAAGAAACTGAGGGAGAGGATGAAGAGTCAGCTATAGAGGGCGAGGTTCAGAGTAAAGGGCATAATAATCACACAAAGGAACATCTGGATGAGAAGGAAGGTGCGGAAATTTCTCAGGACATTGAAAATTATATTTCGGGACCTTCTATGCTTAGCCTGGAGGTTACTGGAGCCTCAAGTGCCTCAATGCTGGATGTAATGTTAATGTTACAAAAATCTTTGCAAGGCCTGTTAGAGGTATCAGTAATGAATAACAACATTTTAAAAACTCAAAGGGATTAGTGTAAAACCATGGTAGGGGTGTTGAAACAAATTAATGACCTTATGCCCCCCATAGTTAGGCCAGTCGGTGGGGATCATCAAAAGGGGGTAGGGACCCGGCAGGAAGGTGTAATGAAGGATACTCCAATGCAGAAGGAGGAGCATAGTGTGTTTATATCATGATTCCCAATTATCATAAAGAAACTGGTGGAAAGGAGGAGCTTTAAGCAGCGTATACCACGCCCAAGGAAGTGGAAGGAAAATCCTAGAAATGGCCAAACTTTAGCGAAGCAGGGAATATGGAAGGAAGTAATAGAAAAGAGCATTAGAGCTTAACAAAGAACATGATACCAGCCTTGAAAAATAAAAATATCCCAGAAAAAGGAATTGCCATTAGCAACTGAGAAGAAGAGGAGAGGAGGAAAAAAAGACCAAAAAAAGCAACAAGATTGTGTGCTCGCAGGAGACCTGGCTGTGCAACGAAACCCTAGCAATTAAAGGATTTGTTCAACAGACGAAAGTAGTGAGAAAGAAACATTTTTGCAGACCTTCAGGAGGGCGAATGATGTTGATCCCTACAAAAATTGCCAGGAACGTAGAACTTTTGGAAGTAAAATACAATTGGGCACTAGGATGTAGAGTGTTGTTGTTGAATCCCAACCCACGATATGAAGGTATAGTCATTGTATATGCATATAAACAGAAGGGGAAAGAGAATGAATATAGGGCAGTAGTAGAAAAACTAAAAGAAAATATGTTAACTCTGACCGATAATTTCCAGAATGATGTACTATTCATGCTGGATGACTTCAAACACAAATTAGATCCTTGTAGATTGATCCATGGTGTAAGGAATTGTTGATCTCTTATAAGATAAAAGATGCTATATTTCTGAGGGGGGGATATGTCGACACAAGATATGGCTCTAGGACAGGTTTTGGGCTCAATGGGCTTAGTCTGCGTGAATGGCAGAATGGACGCAGATCGTCCAGCAAAACGTACTTTTAAGATAGGCCAACAACCTTGCCCGATTATGTGTTTATACATGCTTAGACTTTTTAATTAATTAAGCACTTTGAGGTGGAAAGAGTGCAAGGAAGTTACCATTACCCCTTGAGGACTGAAATATATGGAGTAAGGAAAAAACAAAGAGATAAAGCTCTTGAGGTCCATGTTGACTATCCATGGCAGCTCACAACCTGTAAATCTGAGGAGTGTATCGAAAAAGTAGCTGCTATACAGCAGACCTACTCATTAGAAAATGTTCCTAATGAGAATAATAAGGCTTGGTTGGAAAATACAATCAAACAACTGTTGGAATGCCTAAGGGTTCAAATTAAGCCAAGGAGACCCGGGAATGTTTGGAAAACAGAACCAAAAGCAAAGAGAGGACATGGTTTGATGAAGAATGTTGTAAAGTAAAAGCAAGTATTAGACAAAGAGAAAGAAGACTTAGGGTAAAGTATAATGTAGAATCCTTCCACAACCTCCAGAAATTGAGGATTAAATATAACAAGATTATAAGAAATGAAAAAAGAACCTTCAAAGACAGTTGCTGGGCAAAATTGTTAGCTTCAATAGAATCTAAAAATGAGCAAGGCTTTTGAAAATTGGTCCCAAGAAAGCTCAGGCAAATTGTGAATTGCGTGGTACCAGAAGATGACTGGGTAAGATATCTGGGGGAAATTTATGGAAATTGGCCAGTAACAGAGAGATTGAGATCTATACTATGTCCAGGAGTAAGGGAGGAAATCAAGGAACACTGTACCCCCAGTAATATTAAAAAAATTATATCTAACTTAACCCTGATTCGGGCAGCTGGCCTAGATAATCTTCCTGCAATGATTATAAGAAAATAGGCCACAGTGGCGGGAAGAGTTCTTTTCAAAAATGTTCCTGGGGATACTTAATACAGGCATTATACCTGAAAACTGGGAGGAGCAATCATAAGACCCATCCACAAAAAAGAAGAACCAAAAGCCCCTAAGAATTATAGATTAATTAATCTTCTAGTTATAGGATAAAAAGTATTCGCCAAAATAATCCTGGAAAGACTCAAGTACTGGGCAGAAGTAAATCAGGTTGTGCGCCTGGAATAGGGGTGGGGGGTGTTTAAGGAGGGGTACTCAACTGTCGACCACTGTTTTGCGCTCTGGTCCATTGCGCGGAAGTCGATCGAGCAGAGAGGAAGTTTGTTCTGCTGCTTCGTTGACTTCCGCGCAGCATTTAATCTAATAGACCTTGAAATGCTGTGGGAGACACTGATTGGATATAACCTCACAAGGGCTCTACAAGGCTAGTACAAGCACTACATACTTATAATTGGGCGCAGATAATTTTGGACATTGAGGGGAGCCTATCTCAGAAAATTCGAATTCGAAATGGGTTGTGACAGGGGTGTGCATTGGCCCCCTACTTTTTCCTTATTTTTTGTAGATCTAACTCGAGTTTTAGGAAATGAAAGGGGAGCCAGCCCAAAGTTAGATGGGAAACATATTTCATGTTTACTATATGCGGATGACCTGGTAAAAATAGACCAAACAGATATTGGTTTACAAATACCATTGAATAGGTTTAACGAATACTGCGGTCTTAAAAAACTTGTAGTTAACATGGATAAAACAAAGATTTTAAGCTTTGGTAGAAGGAAATAAGGTTTAACTGGTTTTTGGGGCTCCACAAAGTTGGAAAAGGTAGACGAATATAGGTACCTGGGGTTGTGGTTTCAGAAAAGCCTGAACTGGCATATCCATCTCGACGCACTAAACCTGAGGAAATCAGCTACGGTTAGCGGACATAAAAAATACAATGGAGTCTATGGTGAAAAGTCAGATAGACTAGTTTTAAAAGCTTATACTGCCATGGTACCACCAAAATTCCTATATGGAGCCGCACTGCTATACCTGACTGGTAAAAACATATGGTACGCCGAGGAGGGAAAAACCCTGAAAAACGTATTATCATTACCTAGGTCCTCAATGGTCCAGGCAGTGAGATTAGAAACAGGAACCACCTCATGGGGTATAACAGCTTGCATGGCCTTATTAAGATTCTGGCAGCGCCAGGCAACGGGAGAAGAACTTAAAATGTCACAGTGGGGCAGAAATGAGATATTGAAGAGTGAGCTCATGTGGACAAAAGCGATTAGAGGATCTATTAATAAAGCTTGCAGAATTATGAGGATTAAGCTGTGTCCCCTGTCTTTACAAATTGAGGTTGACAAGAGGGAACTTATGACCCTGGGGAAAGAAATTTCTCGGACCTAGGACCAAGATTACCTTTTGGGGAAAAAATCTGTACATTTTATGGCTACATTGTGGCAAAATGAACATCACTTCCCTTATATTAATAGATTACCCTGTTGTTGGTTAAGAAGATAATTACTAAGGTTGAGAATTGGTGTTAACCCCTGCTATGTTAACAACGGGGTAAAAAGAGTAATGACTGATAGCAAGGGGAAATGTGTCTGTACCCTGGGAACAAATTGTGATATTTTACGTATATTATTAGATTTTCAAAAGGTTTTAGATATACAGAAAGAGATTTTACGTCCAATTTGCTATTAACAATAGGGTACAAGCTGTAGACCTTTTCATTGAAATGAGTAATTTAGATATAGCTTGCGCTATGGGGAAGTTCATCCAAAACGTTAAAGAAACTCTTAAATGTGAATAGAACTGATAGGCTTGTTCACCATACGATATGGTGTATGCTACATGGATTGATGGAAGGCTCAATGATTTAAATATATGAATTTTATGATGATGTTTTTAAAATGAAGAACTGTGATTTTAGGAGCTGTATTTATGAAGTTTTTAAATGTTCAACGACTATCTAGCCCAAATAAACTTTGCTTTGAAAAAAAAAAGAATAACACCAACTAGGTTTTATGAATAAAGAAAGTTTTCAATAAAACAATATAGAGTTTGATATATATTTTATTTTAAGTCCCTTTGTAACATACTACAGCAATTGATATGAGAAAAGTGGGTTTTTAAATAAGGAAGAAGTAGTGGATAGACATGGTATTGTTATGCTGTCCCTATAGCTCATGATCCGAATTGCGGGTGGTTTTACAGATTTTGCTTATGTATTCAGTTTGCTTACTTTCTACTCTTTTTGAAAACGGAGTTTCTTTGTTTGAGATTACCTTCTATACAAATAATCAACTGAGTGTCATGAGGGTATATATATATTGCATTCCAGGCCACCATAAAATCCCCTGCCCTTGTGGATGGGTGCTCGTACCAAATGTGGGTGGACTCCCAGTCTTTTACATTGAGTTCCACAACTTCCAAAGAAGGGTCAGCACTCACTGGAGAGAGAACAAACACATGTTTATTTAGCACAAGTGAAATTGACGCTTTTTGGTAAACACCTTTCTCAATGTTGAACTGGCTTGCGCCATTCTATTTGTTATAAAGCATATCTGATGGGATCAACATCAGATAACGTTACATTTAGGCAAAACAAATTAGTATAATATTGTTTACCGGAGCGCTCCTCCAGCTTCAAGCACCAACTGTTCATGGGCCTTAGGCAATCAGAAGGTGCATCTTGTGATATGGACATTGATCGAGATTTCCACCGGCTGGCAGTCTAACTTTACGAGGAACTGGAATTACTGGATTCCGGCAGAAGAATCGTCGCAACACGGATTGAATTGCATCCAGTTGCGTCCCAGAGGTAGGTGGTACTGGGCACGGGAGGTGGGGCATGTGCAGGGTCGAAGGACGCACACTGCTTCGCCCTCTCTACCTGTCCGCATCTGCCGAGTTCACCCGCATCTTTGGGTGGGTAACTGTTTGCGCTCAGAGGATGAGCGAATGCAATAACGTCCCTTCTGAGGAATACTGGGGACTCGGAAAAATAGAAACTCATCTCATCAGGTTACTGTAACAAAGGGCATGGCAACCATGCATCGCTGCAGTGTGAAAGAAATTTAAAGGTTGTAAGTGATTTCCTTGTCCTTCCGTCTACACGATCCTTTTACGAACTTGGCACACACGAGTGAGCCATACATTAAAGTATTACGCAGGGAATTAGGACTACCGGACATGACTTTGAATGATACAGTAACCATTGAGAATGTGTTATGCCTCTTAT
This sequence comes from Lissotriton vulgaris, assembly GCF_964263255.1. Classification (NCBI taxonomy): domain Eukaryota; kingdom Metazoa; phylum Chordata; class Amphibia; order Caudata; family Salamandridae; genus Lissotriton; species Lissotriton vulgaris. The sequence continues at coordinate 1,979,955,826 of NC_141687.1, read as the reverse complement.
TGTTTGACATTCCAGATTCTAAAGTTCAGAGCATGAGGTCCAGTGTGCAGTATATACAGAAGTTGTGATAGGCATTGACTACAGTGTACCAACTACAGTAATCATTAAACTTGTGTTCACATGCTATACACAGCCCTTCCTGAACGAACAAGTTTATGCACAAACGGCAAACAGGATCCCGCCACTAAGTAGCTTAGGGGGAGATGATTTGCTCAATTCTTTTCAAGATACTGACGGATATCTACACTTTACTTTCAAACACTACCTATATCTACATCTCTCCAACTACATTTCAAAGTATGGATGAAGAAATAGAAAGAAGGAAAGCAGCACAGAGTCTGCTGGCATGAGCTCCCAACAAAGGACAGATCAGTAAAGAGACAACCATCAGAGACACTTCCTTGAATGATAAATTGAAAAAACTGGGGAAATTAAGAAAACACCTTAAAGTGGTGGGAAGCAATATCCTTACAGGATTACATTGACAAAGACATGGTCCTTCGTGGACTTAGAATATATACAACACACTCATACAAAGCACCTAATCCAAAAATGTTGGAAGAATGGGCAAAGAATTCCGCCAAAAGTTCAAAAAATATGCTCTACATTTTGGTGAAATATGCATGGCAGGACAGAGAAACAATCATCCAGGATCTTAAAACAATGAAAGAAGAACTCAAACAACAGAAAGACCAAGAGATGATTAGGAAATTCATTGAAGATCCGAAAATAAAATTGAAACAATATGGGGATGATATCAAAGCCTGCAAGCAGAGGAAACGACATTGTGACTGCACAGATTATAAAAGTGGCAGAATTCTCACCTACAGCCACAAATACGATCATCTATATGACACACTGAACCGGAAAGAAACTACTGAGGAACTAGGTGATCTTGTGAGTGGTCCTGAATCTATTACCAGCAACGACACGGAAGGGGACACCTCTAGGTCAGCATCAAGCAGTGTATCAAGAGAGGATGTAGCTATCTGACACTCTAAAACTTTTTTAGACGAGTACCGACTCCTCTGGAAAGGCCGGCAAACATTGAGAACGGTACCGCCACCAAAAATAGGAGGGAGAGGAAGAGGACAAAAAGGGAGAGGAAGGTAAAGAGGACAAGAAGAAGCTGACAAAGGAGAATGCGACTCCGACAGAGGATATTAGAAGAGGGAGGGGAAGAGTAAAGGTCCCAGTGGGAAACAATGCATTGGGCTCCAGGAAGCAAGTATGATGGATAAAACTATGGCAAATAACACTATCATCAATCTGTCAAGCCGACCATTATCCTTTATGGAGAAAAGAACATTATGTTTAGCTTTATCCTTTTGCCGCTCTGATAATTTTGATCTATACATGTTTATAACAAAATGTAGTAGTGTAGTTTTTTTTGTAAAGCGCACAGCTGCCCCAACGGGGCGTCCCGGCGCTGTATAATACTGTGGAACCCTTCCTGGCTCTCCCTGTAAGATGCCTCTCCTGGGCACCCCCAAGGTGAAGCCAGGCATCCCAGTGTTGTAGGGGCCGTTGTGGAGATTAAGCAAGCTATTGCCCAGAGTTGCAGCGTGGGACCCATGATTAGAGTAGGCGCCGATGCGAGAATTATCTAGTTCGCGGACATTGAGCCCAAGACCCTGCCGCGTCAGGACTTGAACCCTGGTCCCGGGCCTGATCTCTGCCTCAGAGTCTGACCATCTAACCAGTGAGCCACCCTTCTCAATGAAATTAATAAAATGGTACAGTATCAACCCCGCAAAACAATCTACCCTTGATTCTAGGAAAGATCCCAACAGCAACCAAAGTCTCAGTGTAAGGGATTCAGATACACTAATGGCATTACAAAAACTCCTCAATGAAGTAGAATGGAAGAATGTGGACCGTACAAGTGCAACAGATGTCACCACTGATGAATCAGAATCCACAGACTTTAAAGCTAGCTCAACGTTTGTCCCCAATATGCCCCATGAAAATATTGACTTGTTTCATGAAACTGTAATTCAAGATCTTATCAGATTTAGACATCAGAAGAACAATAAACTGATATCACAACACAACATCACCCTGAAACAGAGACTAGCTATCAAATCTCTGTCTGAAGATAACAATATCATCATACTTCCAGCAGACAAGGGTGGTAATATTGTCTTATGGAACAGAGAGGTGTAAATAGCAGAAGCAGAGAGACAACTCAAGGATGCCAATTTCTATATAGAAACAAATATGGAAACATACAATGATAGTATGATCTGTATTTGGGAAAAACTTACTGGATTGAAGTATATGGGAATTCTTGAATGGGAAGAATTCCTCTATCTTAAATGTGACTATCCAACACTACCTATCCTATATCTTTAGCCCAAAATACATAAAGATCAGAACAATTCTCTGGGCAGACCCATTGCGTCTTCAAGGGGGAGTGTTTTGGAAAATATCTCAAAATATGTTGATCACTCTCTTAGAACTTTTATGACCTCTCTGCCATCTCACATTTGTTATCTCGACCACACAAATATGCTGCTGGAGATGATAAGACATTGTTTGCAAAATAATATGTTCATGTTTAATGGTACTGTGAACAAACAAATCCTCGGCACTGCCATGGGTGCTGCCTTTGGCCTCAGCTTTGCTAATCTGTTTTTGTGGGCACGAAGAGGCACTGAATTACCATAATACTCACCAAAAAGAGGGAAAGATTGTCAAGTGGCTGCGCTACATTGATGATCTGTTTGTAATGTGGAAGGGAAATGAAACCAGTGCTATACTCTTCATTGAAAAGCTTAATAGAAACAATCACAATCTCAAACTCACTTACACCATGAGCAAGAAGCCTGTGGAGTTTCTAGACATACAAATGGTTATCCATGACAGGACCATAGGCACTGAATTACATCGCAAAAGTACAGCAGGGAACAGTCTTCTTCATGCTCCCAGCAACCATCCTGACAATCTTAAATGGAGTACTCTGTATGGAGAGCTGCTGAGTGCAAAAACAACAGTTGATGGACAGAGAGCACGAAGAAACTGTAGCACAGATGAGACTTTCAATTTGGAGAAAACCAAGATGATTGACAGGTTCAAAGAACGAGGGAACCCGAATTGGGTCTAAAACAGAGCCATTGAGAAAGTACGTAAAGTGACGAGGACTATGACACTGGAAGAGAAACATGAAAATAGGAATACAGAAACTGATGATAGTTCGTCAAGGATTATTCTCACCTACAATACCAAGTCAGATGATATTTACATAATTCTCACGAAAAATTAGAACGTACTCACTGCTGACCCTATCGTTGGACAAGTATATCACCCCATCCAAGGGTCACATATAGAAAAGGTCGAAGTCTCCGTGATATATTAATGGAAGGAGATATTACTCTCAAACAGCCCTATATCCAACATGGGCTACAGGATTTTTTCCCGTGCGGTCATTGCAAGGTGTGCCGCGATAGTTTTATGAATTTGTTTTTACACACCTAAAGGAAAAAAGAACATTACCCAATTCCTGACATGTAGCTCCAATTTTGTTATCTATGCCCTTGAATGTCCATGCAGTCTCAGGTACATTGGGAGCACTACCCTTATGACTAAAACGAAGGTACTAGAACACATTGGAGCTATAACCAATAGAGACATCCATTACCCCATAGCGAGACATTTCCAGGAATACCATCTTTCCAACAGTTCTCTTTTGAGATACTTCATAATTGAACAGATTGTAGGAAAGTCGAGGGGTGGTAATAGGGCCCTCCAATTGAGACAGAAAGAATCTAAATATATTCTTGACCTTGAAATTAGAGACTGAGAGGTCATAATGTCAATGATGAACTAGGAATTCATTTATACAAAAACTGAATTGAACATGTATGATATGTATCCTCTAACTGTACCTTGAGATGTTGGAGACATACTATATGTGCAGCTTGAGATGTACCAAATAGTAATTTACATCTATATGGTTGGTTATAATGATATTTAGGATGTGTTCTTTTTAGTAGTAGACTGTCTACTATTTTGACTGTAATTTTAATCTGACTGTTGTGTATATTTTTAATTCACAGGAGGAAAGGAAGGGGCCAACTCTTCGATGGAGACGTCGGCAATGGACCCCTACCCTTTTCTTCATTATCACATCTTAGTGGTGATTACCTACACTACAGATAAGACTGGTTTTTGTAGTACCTATTGGGGACACATTATGTTTATTTTGTTTATAAGTTGTAGAATGGTGATCAGATATCGATCTTCCTTTGACTTTTCAATGCTTACTGTATAGAACCTGCAGTACTGGTTTGGGTACAGTACATTAATTAATAGTACTATTGCCTTCAGTCAGCTTATAGAACAGTACTCTCCATGAACATTGTTCGAGTCTACATAGTGTTGCCACTAGGGCGAGTCTCTGAATTATGCGAATGTGCCACATACATTGCAGTGATTTCGAGGTTGGCAGCGCGACTGGACACGTGCTGGTTTAGCCACTACGGCGTATATGGGAATTTGTGTTCCGCAAGACACCAAACCCAATTTGGGAGTAAGTTACCACGGGGTTCAATGTGGTACACTCACAATAGTTACTCTGGCCGCGTTACATAGGAGGCTAACTATACACTTCTTAGTTTATTTGACCAACCGAACGACCACGGTACAAATAGATCAAATCCAGGCTAGTACTCGGCCCGTCAAAAGGGGGGTGCCGCACGGCTCTATTCTGAGCCCCACGCTCTTTAATATTTATTTGGCACCCCTGGCCAAAGTAACCAGAGCGTTCGGCTTCGATGTTCTATCCTACGCCGAGGATACTCAAATTTTGGCCACCCTTAGCCCTGATGTTAACGGGACTAAAGGCCGTTTTAAGAACTGTTTGAGGGAGGTAAAAAATTGGATGGATCAAAATTATTTGCAGCTAAACGGCAGCAAGTCAGAGGTCATGTTGTTTGGCAAAGCCAGCGAACTTTGGACTCAGGACTGGTGGCCTACTCAATTGGGTGACTGCCCGTCCCCCAAGGAATCTATCCGTAATTTAGGCGTACACATGGATAATAAACTTTCCATGAAAGCGCAAGTGGACCATGTTGTTGGTACCTGTTTTGGCATCATGCGTGGTTTGCGCAGGGTTTTTAAATGGATACCGGTGGAAGCCCGTAAACCTTTGGTACAGGGCCTCATCATAAACAGGCTTGATTATGGCAATTCGTTATTACTTGCCACAAATGAATGCCATCTCAGGAAGCTGCAGGTCTTGCAAAATACTGCAGCTCGCCTTGTTCTCAACCTACCCCGAAGATCCCCCTCTATGCCGTGTTTAAAAACTTTACACTGGCTCCCTGTAAAAAAACGCATTATGTTTAAAACACTATGTATGGTTCATAAACAGATGTATGGAAGGGGCCCAAAATACTGCACCCAGAAACTCACATGGTACATGCCAGGAAAACAGCTGAGATCTAGCACTGAGTCACTGCTCACCCCAATAAGAATTCAAACTGCTCGGAATGGAGATCGTGCTTTCTCTTTCATGGCACCATTCTTCTGGAATAAAATGCCCCTTAGTCTACGCACAACCTTTGAACACACTAGTTTCCGAAAGAAGCTTAAGACCTGGCTCTTTTGTTAACTTCAGCTATTTCCTCCTTGTCAGAACTGTCTGCATGCGCCATGAGACTCTTTGGACGTGATATGTGCGCAATACAAATATCCTGACTTGACTTGACTTGACTTGAATACTCACACCTGAGGTATTTATTGACGTGAACTGCTCATGGGAACACTATTACCGATGACAGGGAATCCTACAGTTAATTACTTATACTGAAAGCCTTAGATGTGAATATGTTGAGAGATGTACACTATTATGAGTATGTCAATATGAAATGAATAATGTAGAGTGTACTGTAATTTAGCAGAGGTGCTTTAGATACCACTTATTTTACACTCCGATATTACATAAGACATAACATAACAACATAACATGTGTATTTGTGAAGGGCACGTTCACCACTACGGGTATCTTGGTGCTGAATAACAGATGTTTGTTGTTACACAACTCAATGGTACTCATTTTATCGACCTGAGATGGTTGAAAGGTTCAGTGAACCATGATTATATCACCTACATTTGGGGTGAAATGGACAAATGTACACAATCACGAATATGCAAATATGAAATGAATATGCATAATTGACTGTAATCCGGTAGATGAGCTTTAGATGCAGCTCATTTTGTACTCAGATATTATGTGATTATACCACCACAATCTGAGGCAAAAGGTACGGTTCTGTAACTATTCCAAGGACTATCTCTCAAGATGTTTCAAGATGTCTGCCATGGGAATTCTTTATATTACCTCTTGAACCTGTGAAGTCCTTTTTCAGTTTCTGGCATTGTTTATGTAAGTAGGGTAGGCTTGTAGATCAGTGTGTGGTCAAGACTCTTGTAGTCGAAACGTGTAACTGAGAAGTAAAAGTCATCTGGTGAGCAAATATATAGATATATATATATTACCTACTGGCGATAGCCAGTAGGTATATATAGTGAGGATTGGCTACCATAGGAAATCCGCAACATTCTATTGGGAATAACTTTGGCGCCGGTTGAGGAATTTGCGTGTAATTTTCCAAAATTTTGGCCAGCTCCGCTGCGCTCCTTCCCTGAAAGTTTCGGGGGTATTCGTGAAGTGGGGGCTGAGAAAAAAGGGGGTTCCAAAACGTGTTTTCCCCATGTTAATTTCCATAGGACATTCTGACAAGTCTACAGCCCGAACCGCTGAACGGAATTACACCAAACTTGGCAAAATTGTAGGGACTGGTACGCAGAAGTGCCTTTGCTATATTTGGTGAAAATTGCTCCAGTAGTTGTTATGAAAATTAACTTCAAAAACACATATATATCTGGGCGGAGCCTAACCACACATCTCATGGTGAAATCTGATTGGCTGTCAGCACTTCATCCAAGAAGTGTTGGCAGCCATCTTGGGACCAATATACATGATAGCACCTCATTAAAAAACATTGTAGTTAATAGAGGGTTTTAGGACTTTAGTTATATTATAAATCATTTGTTGATGGTACCATACTCATTTTAGGAATTGTGGTGTGTTCTAAGGTGATTTTACCATGTGAATAAGCCTTCTGCTGGGATATCATGAATCATGTTTGAAAGAAAACTATTATCTCATGCTTTTCCCACAGTGGTTTGGAAGGGGATCTATAAGCTAAACTGAAAGCATATTTTCTGTAAATTCACATTATCTTTCTCAGTCATGTGAGAATGAAGTCTGACATTCTCAGTAAAACATGTACATCCAACAAAGACAGAGACTGTCAGTTGATTCCTTTGTGTTCTACTGCAGCCTCCTAGAGTGTTCTAAAGAACAACTAGAGCGCTAACAGTCCTACTTATTACAACGGTATGGCACACCTGAAGCCATCTTGATTGGAATAAAGTGGTAACTCTTAAAACATTTAATTTAAAAAGGAACAAAATGAGGGGGTATATTTTGCCGTAGAAAGTATGATTAGTGCTGCAGATTGAAAAATTAGGGCACATTTTGAGTGACTTCTCAAATCCTCTTCTATTTCATTAAAAAATTCTGACATGCAGTCTCCCAAGATGGCCACCAGAGACAAAAGAACCCAAATGTAGCACAAATATCACCCAGATGTAGCCCATGTATAGCCCAATGACAGAATGTCCCAGAGTGTTCGAAAGAACAACTAGAGCGCTAACAGTCCTACTTATTACAAAGGTATGGCACACCTGAAGCCATCTTGATTGGAATAAAGTGGTAACTCTTAAAACATTTAATTTAAAAAGGAACAAAATGAGGGGGTATATTTTGCCATAGAAAGTATGATTAGTGCTGCAGAAAGAAAAGTTAGAGCACATTTTGAGTGACTTCTCAAATCCTCTTCAATTTCATTAAAACATTCTGACATGCAGTCTCCCAAGATGGCCACCAGAGACAAAAGAGCCCAAATGTAGCCCAAATATCACCCAAATGTAGCCCAAGTGTAGCCCAATGACAGAATGTCCCAGAGTGTTCTAAAGAACAACTAGAGCGCTAACAGTCTTATTTATGACAAAAGTATGGCACACCAGAAGCCATCTTGATTGGAATGAAGTGGTAAGTCTGAAAACATTTAATTTAAAAAGGAACAAAATGAGGGGGCTCATTTTGCCATAGAAAGTATGATTAGTGCTTCAAAAAGAAAAATTAGGGCACATTTTGAGTGACTTTTCTCAAATCCTCTTCTATTTCATTAAAAAAATTCTGACATGCAGACTGAAACATGCACTTTGAATACCAGCAGCAGACTTCCCTGGTGAGCAGTAGCTTTACTACAGTGATCTAATGATCAACTAGAGTGCTAATATTCAGAATTTATGGCAAATCTGTGACACATCTGAATGCCTTCTTGATGGAACCAAAGTAAACAAGCATCGAAAATGCAATAGACCTCACCCTCATTTAAGTTAAAGCCATTCTGTTTGTAATGAGGTGGCTTTTTAGCTCTGCTTTTATTAGTGTTTTTAAAACTTTCATGTAAATAACATGCATATGTATGCATATATGTATATGTATGCATGCATTTATATTTGTATTTATATAGATATGCAGATTATATATGTTTGTATATATATATATATATATATATATATATAATTTTCAAAGAGGCTCCTGCTGGCAATCCAAACGCTCTGAGAGGTGGCTCGTATCTGGCGGAGCAACCGGAGTCAATATCACACTGAGAACGGCGTACCAACGAGCACTCGGTCAAACGATCACAGGAGTCAGAAGTGTACCAGAACAAAAGGTGTTTATTCAGTCATAAACCTTGCTGACGCGTTTCGCGCTTGAAAAGCGCTTGTTCACACAAAGCATGCAACGTTACAATACTGCTTTATGAACAACAACACTTCCGTGTAGTGGACACCGAAAGTGGACTGATAATGTCCGCCATCTTGAAATGGTCAACAATTCACATAGTAAACATTGATCGTATTTCCCGAATTGTCAAATACATAAACCGTCTGTGAGCATCAGCAATGTCCATAGAAGAGTAAATTAAACATACCTAAATAATCTGTGGCAAATAACTGCCGGTACATTGCATGAAGTAAAGTGTACATCATTCTCTGATAATTTCAGCGAATTAGTGATGCGCTAGTTAGTGCGCTATAGCTGAAATTCAAAAGATACATCAAGCGTCTGTAAGCATCAACAATGTACACAAAAAGATACGTCCATAATATGATTGATCTATGGCGAGGAACTGCCGGTTCATAGGAAATGTCTAGTGATTTTTCACCAGCAGATTTAACGTTGTAATGCGCTTGTTAGTGTGCTATGACCAAGATCTTATTCACACAACCATTACTTAATTGCTACCAATGATGCGTGCAGAGTCTATATCTTTCGTCATTGGACAGTGTGTGCATATACGAGACATAGACGTAAGCCATTAACCAACATGTTCAGATACTGGACTCTGACTGTTACAGATTGTATACAATTCATGATAGAAAATAACATAGTAAACAGTAGAAATGTACCCTGTATAATGCGCTGGTTAGTGCGCTACTGTAACAGAAATGAATCAAAATGAGTACCCCAGTCTGAAATACTGAATAGCCATAGTATAGACCAACCAGTAAGTCGCTCATCTACAAAATTCAAAGACGAAACACAGTCCAATCAAAAAGATGTCCAAAGTCCATATACGTAAAAGCAAGTTGCAATACCCTTCCGTGATTCAACTGAAAAAAAATGTAACTTTATACATTGGTCTCCATTAACACCACACGTGTCGTGAAAAAACTTCTATGATCATATAAAAAGATATAAATTTGCATACATGGATGAAAAGGAAGAATGAAGATTCATGGAGCAAGGGAAGGGCACCTCAGTTCACAGGCCTGTGGTGGGGGCCCTCACCCTCATCCTGTATAAGCAAAAAAAAGAGACACAAGTTGTCATATATTATCAGTAAAAATTATCAACTGCAAAACTGACAAAGTATATCATTGATACAGATGTCTGACCATCTCCTCGTCCATATTATGGCCTTTAGGAGACCTGGTACATAGATTAATAATGTATTTAGACTCCCTTTGTCTTAATCTTAATTCTCTATTGCCACCTCTGGGTCCCAGATTCACCTGTTCAACAATGAAGTAGGATAATTTGGTGGCATCAGAGAAATGACAGGCTTCAAAGTGCCGGGCCACCGGGTATTGCTTATCATTTTTAGTGATGGCCCGCAAATGTTCCAGTATTCTTTTTTTTGCCATATGTTTCGTACTACCCGCGTAAAGAAGATTGCATGGGCAGAAGAGAACATAAACCACATAGGTAGCCGTACATGTCAGAAATTGCTTGATCTGCATAGTTTTACAAGAGCTAGGACACCAATATTCTTTCTTCATCTGGCTGTTATTGCAGGCCTTACAGTGGCCACATGGATATAATCCACAGAGATCTACACCCCTCTTGATTTTAGAGTTTTAAAGGTTTATGACTGAATAAACCCCTTTTGCTCTGGTACACTTTCCTGACTCCTGTGATCGTTTGACCGAGTGCTCGTTGGTACGCCGTTCTCAGTGTGATATATATATATATATATATATACACATACATATATATATTCGCATATATAGTTAGTTGTAATAACTATATATCGCGCACCCGCAATCCACTGCTGATGATGTCACATAATACATCATTCATGACATGGTCAGTGACATCACTGATGACATCACTGATGACATCTCAAATGACATCACTGATGACATCTCAAATGACATCACTGATGACATCACTGATGACAACATCCAGTGACTGTATGTTTCTGTAAAGTTAAAATATGTCTTACATATTGAAGAATGAGTGGATGTATAAGTGTTTGGATGAAGGATTTAGTAGGTGCATGACTGACTGAAAGAGAGAATGATTAAATGTATCTCACTGAGTGCATGGGTTAGTGACTAAACTGTCTTAATTTGTGCATCATTATTTCTGTAGTTCTGTAAACTGCTGCATGTGTTGATCAGTAGCTATATGAGTAACTATATGGGTTATTGATTGGTTGCCCAAATATTTGTATGGGAGAGTGAGTGTGTGTGTGGGGGTGGCTGGGAGGTATGTGACTCTGTGCATAGATGTGTGAGCAGTTGATTCAGTAGATGTATGGGTTCAAAAGTGCATGTGGAAACAGCTGTATGGGCGGTTGACTATCTGCATGAGTGTATTGGTGAGTGATTGGATTTCTCAGTGCTACATGTCAAAGTAAGTACATATGTAAAACACAGTACATGTAAGAGTTGACATATATAAATAACTGTGCATAAGAGCCAGTGAATGTGTGAGTGGCTGTATGGATCATTGTGAACTTGTATCAGTGATTGTATAAGAGAGTAAATATGTGTTAGTATATGTTTGATTAAGTAAGGTGTGTATAACTGTATAGTTGAGGAAATGGAGGTGTGATTGATTCTTTGCATGACTGACTAGGTGTGTGAGTAACTCCATGGATGAGTGACAGTCTGTGAGTGTCTGTTTACAATGATTGTATCTAAGGTTATATTAGAGTCTGAAGAGGTTCATCGTATTATCACATGAATGATATCATCAGTGATGTGATCAGTAATGTCAAATGAGATGTGATCAGTGATTTCATCAGTGATGTCATTTGAGAGGTCATCAGTGATGTCATCAGTGATGTCATTTGAGATGTCATCAGTGATGTCATTTGAGATGTCATCAGTGATGTCATCAGTGATGTCACTGACCATGTCATGAATGATGTAATATGTGACATCATCAGCAGTGGATTGCGGGTGCGCGATATATATAGTTATTGAAACTAACTATATATGCGAATTTCTATGGTTTTGTGCGAGTAAATTAAGGTTTTGTAAATGCTAATCCCTAACTATATATGGTCTATAACCAATGGTTTTTCCAGTGAATTTCATTGGTTTTTTGAAAGCTAATATCTATAGCTGTAAAATATATTCTTTATTACGTGACGTATCGCGTAGCCACGTGAGACGCCTCATGACGCGTCGCATAAACGTGACGTATCGTCTCTGCAGTGCAAACAAAACCCGTAACGTAAGCGCGCCAGAGCACGCTTACAGATATATATATATTTTTTTAACCTTAATTAGACAAAATCCACACGTGCACATATCTTGAGGCCTTGCAAAGGCACAACAAACAAACAGTCCCTACAATTTTGCCAAGTTTGGTGGAAATCTATTCCTTTAAATTTTATTTTACTGTTTCTCTTGGTTTTCCCCTTGTTACGCTTACCGGAACGCTACCCGGTACGCAAACCGGACGCACCAAAAACACAAGATGTCGGACTCCCGTTACGCTGCCAGTTAGCTGCCCGGTTGGCATACCGGGAAGCGCCTCTACCGCGAAAAATCGCAATTTTCTTTTTTTTTCTTTTGCCCCGCGGGGCACTTTAATATCCCCCTCATCAATCCTAGGGGGTCAGGAGGGGTCTACCTTGCCCCCTTTCCTTCATTTCCCCCTTCGTTTTGGCCTCCTCTTGTCTCTCGATCCTGATGGAGAAGTGTGGCTCAGTGGTTAGAGGCGGCAGACCCGGAGACTGAGAGCGGCCGTGGACCAGGGTTCGATTCCCGACGCGGCAGGGTCTCGGGCTCAAAATTCCACGGACTCGTTAATTCTCGCGCCGGTGCCTACTCAACTCACGGGGTCACACTCTGCGACTCTGGGCAATAGCTTGCTTAATCTCCACTACGGCCCCTCGCGGCGGGATGCCTGGCTTTCACCTTGTGGATACCCTGCCGGGGGTATCTCACAAGGGAATACCAGGACGGGTTCCCTAAGCAAGCGCCCTGAGACCTTCGGGTGATTTGTGCGCTATATAAGTCAAATTACATTACATTACATTTACCACCTCTTGTCTCTCGATCCTACCGAGAGACAAGATGGCGGCCGCTCCAGACTGTTTACAATGTTGACAGCCAATCAGCTTCTCCTCAGACTCCTGTTACGCTGCCGGTTAGCTGCCCGGTTAGCTGCCCGGTTCACGTACCGATTTGCGCCTCTACGACTGATCAATCCTAGGGGGTCAGAAGAGGTCTACCTCGCCCCCTTTCCTTCATTTCCCCCTTCGTTTTGGCCTCCTCTTGTCTCTCGATCCTACCGAGAGACAAGATGGCGGCCGCTCCGGACTGTTTAGAATGTTGACAGACACCGGAGAGCCAATCAGCTTCGCTTCGCAAAGCTCCGTTACGCGAAAAGTATGCGAACTGGTGCGCTATCGGGTACGCTGTCACAGATATATCTGTTTTTTTAAACGTTAATTTCTCAAAATCCACTGGAGCACATATATTGAGACCCAGCAAAGGCACATCGGGCTAACAGTCCCTACAATTTTGCCAAGTTTCGTGCAAATCCATTCAGCCGTTCGAGCTAAAAGTGAGGCCAAACGCCCTCTGGAAAAATGAATGGGAAAAACGCGTTTTGGGACCCCCCTTTTTTCTCGGCCCCCCCTTGACGGAACCCCCCCAAATTTGCAGGGGCTGCTCAGAAACAAAATGTGCCATTTTCCATAAAATTTCAGCCTATTCCGTCCACAAACGCCAAAGTTATTAGACATAGAATTTTCAAAAGTTCCATAGAGAAAAAATACTAACTATATATACCTACTGGCTATCGCCAGTAGGTAATATGCATATGCATATATAAGCATATATATATGTGCATATGTGTGCGTGTAGAGAGAGGCAGAGAGGTAGAGGTGTAGAGGTAGAGAGGTAGAGGTAGAGAGGTAGAGACTAGTAGAGAGAGAAGTAGAGAGAGGTAGAGAGTAGAGAGTGAGTAATAGAGAGTAGAGAGTGGGTAGTAAAGAGTAGTAGAGAACAGTAGAGAGAGTAGCAGAGAGTGAGTAGTAGAGTGAATAGTAGAGTGAGTAGTAGAGAGTAGTAGAGAGTGAGTAGTAGAGAGTGAGTGGTAGAGAGTAGTAGAGAGCAAGTAGTAGAGTGAGTAGTAGAGAGCAGTAGAGAGTGAGTAGTAGAGAGTAGTAAAGAGTGAGTAGTAGAGAGTAGTAGAGAGTGAGTAGTAGAGAGTGAGTAGTAGAGAGTAGTAGAGAGTGAGTAGCAGAGAGAGAGAATAGTAGAGAGTAGTAGAGAGTGAGTAGTATAGTGAGTAGTAGAGAGTAGTAGAGAGAGAGTAGTAGAGAGTGAGTAGTAGAGAGTAGTAGAGAGTGAGTAGTAGAGTGAGTAGTAGAGAGTGAGTAGTAGAGTAGTAGAGAGTGAGAAGTAGAGAGTGAGTAGTAGAGAGTAGTAGAGAGTGAGTAGTAAAGAGTGAGTAGTAAAGAGTGAGTAGTAGAGAGAGAGTAGTAGAGAGTGAGTAGTAGAGAGTAGTAGAGAATGAGTAGTAGGGAGTAGTAGATAGTGAGTAGTAGGGAGTGAGTAGTAGAGAGAGAGTAGTAGAGAGTAGTAGAGTAGTAGAGAATGAGTAGTAGAGAGTGAGAATTAGAGAGTAGTGGAGTAGTAGAGAGTAAGTAGTAGAGAATAGTGGAGAATATTCCAAAGTTTAGCACAGCAACACTTGCACAATAAGTCCAATCAAATCATATCACTTAGAGTCCGTATTGAAGCGCTGAATCTTGCTGTATATTCAAATGCTTTTATTTTCCTTAAGTTTATGTACCACAGCCAGCCAACACGTTTCATTCTGTACAACAGAACTTCTTCAGGGCGTTCTTATTTCCTTCAAGTTATGTCGGTATCCTGTTGTCGTATAACTAGATATTTCTTCCAAATGTTAGGCGAGACGTAAGTTCATTCTTATTCCAAGTGACTAGGTATCACTTTTACCCACACAATTCAGGCAGACTTGAGTAATTTATAGCATCCTCAAAGTCAGTCTTTCAAAACTTCCAAAGAATAGGACATGATAATCCAAATCCAAATGTTTCTCAAGAAAAGTAATTTTCAATCGTTTGGAATATCGGCGTTTGGGCAGATATGACCCAGGGACCCCCAGTATGCAAGTGGAATTAGTCCCCCCTCTGCAAACGCGCCAGTGGCCTGCGTTCCAGAGAGGTGTAAAAAGGGGCATAGCCTCATTACACCTCTGTGCAATGCAGCCCCTTGGCGCATACTGGAGGTTCCAGGTGGGCTACTTGGCCCCCAGGGACCCCTAGTATGCAAGGGGAATTAGTTCCCCCTCTTCAAACATGCACAGGGGCTGCGTTGCGCAGAGGTGTAAAAAAGGGTGTGGCCTCATTACACCTCTCTGCAATGCAGCCCCCTGGCGCATACTGGATGCTCCTGGTGGGCTAGTTGGCCCCCAGGGACCCCCAGTATGCAAGGGGAATTAGTTCCCCCTCTTCAAACATGCACGGGGGCTGCGTTGCAGGGAGGTGTAACAAGGGGCATAGCCTCCTTACACCTCTGCAATGCAGCCCCCTGGTGCATACTGGAGGTTCCAGGTGGGCTAGTTGGCCTCCAGGGGCCCCCAGTATGCAAGGGGAATTAGTTCCCCCTCTTCAAACATGCCCGGGGCTGCTTTGCAGAGAGGTGCAAAAAGGGGCGTGGCTTCATTACACCTCTCTGCAATGCAGTCCCCTGGCGCATACTGGAGATTCCTGGTGGGCTTTCAGGTCTTATATAGTTAGGATTTGCATTTAAAAAAACTTTGAAATTCACTGAACAGAACATAGGTTTCAGGCCTTATATAGTTAGGAATTGGCATTTAAAAAACCTTGCAAATTCACTGAAAAAACCATAGGTTTCAGGCCCTATATAGTTAGGAATTAGCAATTAAAAAACCTTTAAAATTCACTCAAAAAACTATAAGTTTTAGGGGTATTATAGTTAGCTGGGCATTTCACTCATACAAAACCATTGAAATTGCACCCGCAATCCACTGATGTACCTAAAAAATCCTCAAACTCCTTCTCAGGGGTCTTACCAATAAGTAGTCCATTCAAAATCAGCAAAGAAATCAACAGAGAATCTGAAATATGAAATACATCTTTATTCCAATTAATTGTGAGGCTACGTCGCCCTGTCACACCTAAAGCAACTGAATAAGGTAGCCTCCTGAATGGTTTCAGCACAGACCTTTTATACCATTTATTATGCCCTAGGCACACATTTTCTCTTTGAAGTACATTATTGTTGGTCACTCCCAGGACGTACACACTGTATGATGACAAACCCACTTTCAAGATAAGTCCAGGCCATAAACAATGTCCACATAATGCGTACATTCTCTAGCTGACAAGGCCGGATAAACCCAAAACAGTAAGATCACAGCCCATGTCATAAATAGGTCATGGAGGCAGGAACAGGAACAGATGGAATAAAGATAGGCACGTTTGTGTGTAGTGAATCTTTACAATGTCCTGTGCTCTGATCTCTAATCTTGATCAGCTAAAGGGCAGGAACTGGCTTGGCAAGGTTAGCCTCAAGCAACAGGGTCAGCTTTCGCCAGGTAATGCAGGAGTCAGCACAAACCCATGCTAAGGTTATGTCCTTAAATACTTGTTCTGCCACAGTGAGGGCCTACTGTAAGGGCAATCCACAAAATGGCTGCTATGCACAAGATAGAACCTGAGGGTTCAGAACAAAACCTTCAAATACACAGTGAATCCATTGGTGTAACATGACGAAAACACTCGCACTTGCTGGACTCACTGTTTACATTCTGCTGTTACCAAATTCATAACAGAATCATGATATTTAAAACACAGGTTCAGAATTTTCAGTACCACAGACCATCCTTTTGCCCTTACATAGGCAATCACTCAGTCTATATTAGCAACTGTGCCCAAAGTCCGTTATAAGCCTCTTTGGAAGGCTTCTATTGTCCATCAAATCCGCTTCCATTGTCTTCTTCCGCGTTGGGCCTCTTCGATTCAGGCCTTTTCATGAGCAAAAGTACTGCTTAGTTGGAGTGCCCTCCTGGCAAACACCCACAGCTCACTTGAAAGTCTCAATGTCTCAAAACAATGCACCAGTGTCTCTTCTTTGTGGCAGACACTACACATGATGTGCTCTTCATTGATCATGGGCACAAAACAGCACGTGCAGATCCAAGCACTACTGAGAAACAAACTCTCAAGATCAGCAGCACTTTCAGACTCCAACACTCATTATTTAGTGTCAGAGGACGCTCAAGCTGCTCTCTCATGGTCACCAGAATGTAGTGCCTTTCCGTCGGAGCAAAGGGAAAAGAGGTGTGTGTGTGGCCAAAACTCAGGCCAAGGGCTCAAGGGACTGTACACTGTCAGAGGTTTCCAGCACATAACAGGTAGAAAGTTCAAACAAACAGAAACTCTCATTCTGTGGCAAACAAGGAACCAGCTCCTCTTTTTTTTTCTGCAACGCCTTCCGATGAAGCAAATGCCTTGCTTGGGAGGTACCATTGACGGCACGCTGATGATCGCTGTCCAGCCTCGCGACTTTCTGGTTGCAGGAATTGTAGAGCCAAGAAGTATGTCATTCATCTGTAGCGGTCACTGATGGGGAGTGGGCTTAGTCTCGATCACAGGTCTGCAGGGTATCAATCTTCCTTTGACTCTGGAAGATCCCGCAGAACCTAGTGATATAGGAAATGTAACACAATTGTTAGTTTCCCTCAAATCAAGCACAAAAAACGGTTCATGGGTTTTAACAAGGGGACTACAAGCAGGTGGCCTGCAATCTGCAAGGGAGTGGCAATACGCCATGGGAATCTAAATGGATGTCCTCACACAGTGGCATTGTTTAATGGGGTAAATACATATTTTCCTCAATGATTAAGCCTAGGTGTTCCTAAATTCTTTATCTAGAACATCTCAAATAGAGAAATGACATAATACAGATTATCAAGGACATGAAGAAAAGTCCCTTTAAAAATATGTGCATCAAGTGCACTATGCAATACAAAGGCTAATGATCAAATGGGCAGACAAAAAGACAAGAACTAGAGAGTTCTGGTATTTGCATGATTAGAACACATCTGATCCCACCAAAAATTAAAGCAGCAGGAACAGAAGAGAACTGAAAAATTAAAATAGACATTGAAAATTCGTCATGTTCAAAAGGTAAACTTAAGATATCTCCTATTGAGATGGAAAACTTGTCTTACTATAATATTGGGTCAGTTAACCAGTCTATCACTACCCCGACAGTCAGTCTGAAAAAACATTGAAGTAGGCCTAAGGTAAATTCTTGAAAACCAGTCTGGTCATACAAAAGGGAATTATACATAACATGGGGGGGGGGTCCCTGATACATCACTACAGTCTAGAAGTGTGAACATAAACAATACACCCATAATAATAAATGGGCTGACTGGCGAAAGGAATATGGAAAGGGAAATGGAACTAGGACCCAACTAAAATCCCCAATAAGTAAGCATGATGCGACATCGGTCAGGGGAGAAGCAACAAAAGAAAAATCTATAGGAAGAACAAGAGTTTGCTTGGGTGCCTCAGGCATGTGACACAGCACCAAGAATTCGGGGGATACACAAAAGACCAAAGTTACACAAATTTTAACTCTACCGCTGGCAACTACACCATATACGGTAATCCTAACTAATGTTCCTGTTTTCTCTTCAGGGAGAAAAAAATGAAACCTGGTTTCCTTTCAAGGGACAAAGCCATATGCTATTTGGTAAACAGAACATGATTAAATAATGCAATATAGAAATTAGGCCACCTTGAGTCACAGATCTATAATTCCATCCTTAGGGCCAATCAAGGATACATAAATGTAGGGCTGCCTATTCCTTTCAGGGAATGTGCAGTAAGTGACTAACATCAGGTGACGCAGTTTGAACCTGTATATCTTTTTAGTTTTCTTCAATATCATTATAGCCAAATTTAGGCATGCACTGGTAAAAGTGCTGCCTGTCTTCCTCACAGTATGAAAACCATATCTGTGAAATTTATCATTATACCAAATCCATCCAACTGTTGTACAACGATACGTATCGTCATACGGATCCCTTCACAACACAGGGGAACTTGTAATAGTAACAACATAAAACAAAACATACACAAAAAATGCACATGTCAAGCCATCAGATATACTTGCTGTATATCAAGCACAAAAAAAAAGCAGCACAGACAAAACAATAGCATATGTGAATAAGCGGTGACACACAGCACCATGGCACATGTACTTTATGCACTATAAACCTGCAGCCCAAAACCCAATATTTGGGCCTGTCTAAATTTATCAGGTCTAAAATCCTTACCCTCCTTTTGACAGTAGAGCACCAGGCAGTGGGAGTCTGCTGTCAAATATAACTTTGCTGTCTCTCTTCTAACATACAGGACCAGCTAAAATATTTCACGATAGGGCCAAATACACAAACGAAAACATGAACATTTCTTTCCAGAGAAATTACGCAAAAACACATCTCCTTTCAACTAACCAAACTCACGTGTCTTGTCAGCCTTAGAACAATCCATGAATGATCTGTAGGCAGAAGCAGAAAAATACACAACACCAAAAAAGACACATTTTAACATACACAAAAATAAATGTTCACTACTTAACTGTTACTCTCTTGTCAGTTCACCTCGCAACATCAAGCCACCTTATTTTTACCGTTCTAAAAGAAATGGTTACACTGACACTCCATATTAATTTGGCACCTATAATTTCCACTGTGAAAAATAATTCCTAATTAGCAAATCGTTTTCACTTAGGCCTGTAGCCTGTAGCCTTCAAAATTTTGGAAAAGGGCTGCATCCATGATGCTCCATGATGCTCCCCTGGGAGCGAACGCCTGCGCTTTACAAATGCCCATAAATATCAAATATCAAATATCAAATATCTTATTTTCTATCTAAGACTTAATGCAGCACTTCGTTTTCTGTCAAATAAACGCAACTAGCAAACATTATTTTTATTAGCGTGGAGACACAAATGTATCAGTTCTGCAGAGCATTTAACACGATGTTTTGGGACTTTCAAAGAAACTCCTTTTTTATTTTCCCTTTTAAATTAAGTTCTTTCATTTTATTGATGTTCTCACGGAGAGGCCCGTTCAGCAAGGTCATTCTGCATTCCTCAGAGGCAAAGTCCTAATTAAAAGGTCACAAATGTCAACATGACAGCCTTCTCCATTGTTTACAGGGAAACTAAAAGATAACATCTCAGCAGCGCTACTCGAGCCAGCCTCTGCAATTCTCTCAGCCCTCAACTTCTGCCACACTGAAGCTGTCAAAGCCAGAATGCCTAACTAATTCCTCTTACCCTGCAATAATTCACTCTATTTCGAAAAATTATTTCTCTTTTTTTAGGCGCTAAAATTATCTCTATTTCCAGATTATTAAACTACATTTACTGTGAATAATTCACAAAACCTGATGACACACATACCAGTTTTTTTAGAGTAAATGCTTGTTGCAATCCTATGGTACACACTTCGTCAGTCTTAAATGAACAAATTTTCCGTAGGCCTAGCTGAAGCTAGAACCTTCAACCCTGATATTAAAACAAGCCTTTGTACTGGTACATTAACCCACTGAATCCAATCCATTCCAATCCAAAAATTCTTTATTTCGGCCATTTAGACCATAAAAGATACATATAAAAACATTCATCATAAAAACATCCACATTATATTAAAACATTACTTTGAAAGAGAATAGAAAAGAGGAAAGAGTCAATTCCCTTTGATAATCAGGAGGCGGATTGCCATTACAGTCATATCAGTGTTCCATCCTTTAATGGTCAGGCTTTTAACAGTTTTCTCCTGATCTGCCACATGGCCATTATAAATTTGGCAACCGCAAATACTATGTGAAGGGAAGTATTTGTTTTCAATATTCTGTATGAAGCCGAAAGGCTCCTTACGCCCAGATTCCTACATAGAGGCACTAGCCAATGTTTCCTTGGTCTATTGTAAGCTGGGCAAAAGAACAAGACATGAATTTCCTCCTCATCGTAGTTGCTGCACCCGGGGCAAGTTTTATCATCCCCCTTTGTCCATTTGCATGTAAAAGATTTGATGGGCAAAGTACCTAGCCTCCATTGGATGAACAGTTTTCTTGCCAAAATCGGGAAAATGATGTCCATAAAACTTTCAAAGTAATAAGAATTCTTGGAGTCCAGGAAACGATCAGTTAAAATTCCATTGTTGGGTGCAGACGGTAGGGAAGCAAGACTTCTCTCCTTATATATCTCCACCAGTTTTTTTCAAGAGACTTTTTGGCAACCTGGCTCAGGGGCCTCCCATAGCTCAGGGAGACTCAGCCGGTACAGTTCTTTCTTTATAGAAGCCAACCACGGAATTCTATCGCACTGATTCAAATTCATTACGTGGATGAGATCTTGCATATAGTGTGCAAGCTCACTGGTGGACCAGAGCCTATGCCAGAATCTTAGTGGCTTTAATTCCAAATCCTCTCCTATGGACCCACTGAATCATAAGAAGACACAACCTGCAAATATATATCAAAACCTAAATGTATGCATTTACTGAAGCCTGAGACACTTTAAAAAGTACTCTGAATGAAAGCAAAATGCAGTGTAAACAGTGCTTTTACTCAAAATCGACTTTCATATTTTGGCCATTAAAAAATTAATATCCTACAATTTTCTTGCATAATATGCATTACTAGAATGTCTATTACATAACCCATGCGTCAGGCATTTGAAAATAATAACTTATACTTTATAAAAATTAGCTTGCTTGCGCCTATGCCAAGGGGAAATTATACACACGAATGCTTGCCATTTTAGTGATGCAACATAACTTAAATCAAATTTTAATGCTAGGAGGTCATAGTATGAGTGCTAAGCTTTATAAATATTACAAAACGATTTTTGTAGCACTTATTTTTTAATAGTTATTTTTCATAATTAATCATTTTTTCTTCTAATTAAACCAATTATTCCTTTTCGTGATTGTTCTAAATATAAGAGCCCGCTGCGTCCCTTGCCTATCATTTAGATGCATTAACTTACAAACCTAAGCGCATATGCCTAACTTAAAACCTATCAAATATACTGCAGCTGAAATGTTTGCCTGTGAACATCTAATACAGTGCATCTAAGGAAAATGCTGTAAATTTATTTATTTTTGCAAAAATAGATAATTTCGTTTTTTGTTTGGGCCTTATTTATATCTATTGAATGTGTTTCCTAATTTTATCCTTTAAGCGTGTAACGGCAGTTTTTTATATGTGCACAATTGCTCATTCTATAAACTAAAGAGCAACACATACCCATCTTAGCACATTACATGTTTCATTTCTGTATCTTTACTCAAGTTTCTACTCAACATAAACCAACCAACATTTTACTTAACAGACTGAAAACATCAAGAAAACCAACAAACACACATTGGGCCCACTCCATGCACAAACAGAAAGGGGGTCAAACACTCAGGACACACAATACAGCGCGCTTTAGCTAAATAGAGCTCATAAGTTGGAGTTCCAACCGGAGGTATCAGACATGAATCCTCCAATCGGGAATCCCTGTTGCAACTTAAACAAAACCAAATACCAAATTTGCTATGATTAGGCATCTGCGCTCACTAACCAAGCTTCAAACTTCAAGGGGCTATCTCTATCAATACACTTGCAAATGTACGAGACCCTTGGTTTTTGAATATTGCAATGTTCAAATAAACTAAGGACCAAATACTAAGAACCCTTCAAAATAAGGACAACCAATAACTAAGGACTCAAAGAACCGAAGGACCAAAGAACTAAGAACTAAGGACTGGGAGCGACCCACTTATACTTCAACTAAAGCAGATGGAGAAAAGTCTCTTCATCACCTGCCTACACAAATTGCAATTCGCATATATAAACCTATACAAACCTATCAAAGCTATACCAAACAAATAGTTGTCCAAATTCTAACTGCCAAGTTCTAACTGCACTAACAGTTTCTATTTTAAAAAAACACTTACGCCAAAAAGGTTCCTCAGTCGGGAGTGACATCTTTTGGAGAGTTTAAGTCAGAAAAATAAAAAATATACTGGGCCGCGGAGACAAAGAATCCCCCAGAACCTCTGTGCACAGAGTACCTCTTTTAGTAGATTTCTGTCTTGCCTTCCCCAGTAGATTTCTGTCCTCCTCCAGATAGTCACTTCTTGATGAGGTCCCACTTTGGGCACCATTTGATGTACCTAAAAAATCCTCAAACTCCTTCTCAGGGGTCTTACCAATAAGTAATCCATTCAAAAGCAGCAAAGAAATCAACAGAGAATCTGAAATATGAAAAGACATCTTTATTACAATTAATTGTGAGGCTACGTCGCCCAGTCACACCTAAAGCAACTGAATGAGGCAGCCTCCTGAATGGTGTCAGCACAGACCTTTTATACCATTTATTATGCCCTAGGCACACACTTTCTCTTTGAAGTACATTATTGTTAGTCACTCCCAGGACGTGCACACAAAGCACTGTATGATGACAAACCCACTTTCAAGATAAGCCAGGTCATGCAGGAGTCAGCACAAACCCATGCTAAGGTTATGTCCTTAAATACTTGTTCTGCCACAGTGAGGGCCTACTGTAAGGGCAATCCACAAAATGGCTGCTATGCACAAGATGGAACCTGAGGGTTCAGAACAAAACCTTCAAATACACAGTGAATCCATTGGTGTAACATGACGAAAACACTCGCACTTGCTGAACTCACTGTTTACGGTCTGCTGTTGCCAAATTCATAACAGAATCATGATATTTAAAACACAGGTTCAGAATTTTCAGTACCACACCACTGCTGATGATGTCACATATTACATCATTCATGACATGGTCAGTGACATCACTGATGACATCTCAAATGATATCACTGATGACTTCACTGATGACATCATCCACGTGACAATCACATACACCTTTTCATACACTAGTAAAATATTTCATCACTCTTTGTAAAATACAGAGTATTATATTTGAATCCATTGTTACAGCAATACAAGTATCTAAAAACCCACTCAGTGATTCATAGATGTATACACACATCTAATCACTTACCTGTAGATTCACTCATACATGCTGTCAATGAACAATAGAACACTATCAAAAATACTTATACACCTAAATCGACATTACACACCAGCACACATCTTATTCACATATGAAGACATCCTACTCACTTATGCAAACAATGGATCATACTTACGTATTTACTTAACTACACACTTATACAAACACAACTTCATCTATTCATTTAGATAGTAAGTCATACTTAGTGAATTATAAAATCATTATTACAAGAATAAAGTTATCCACACAGTCACTCACACAATCATTGAGTCTTATGTATACTTATTTATATACAACAACTGACACATACACTGCCTTTTATTTTTCTAGTTTATTGGACATGTAGCATTGAGAAATATATTTGCTCATCACCACACCCATAAAGATATTCACTCACCCAAACAACTGTTAGAACATGTAGTTTTAACTTCATATATCTAGTGAATCAACTATTCAGACATCTTTGGGCAGTCACACCCCCCCCCACCCCCACACCGAACCACACACACATTCACTCTCCCATACAAATACTCAGTTAACTAATCAATAACTAATATAGACCTTCACATAGCTAGTAACCAACTGGAGAACCAGTTTACACAATAACTGACAAAGTGATACAGATATTCAAACAGTTTAGTCACTATCCACTATATTACTAAATCCTCCATCCAAATATTTATTTTTATATATCCACTCATTCTTCAATGCAAATTGCTATATATATAATGCATATTTAAATAATGAAGCAAACCACATTCACTGGATGATGTCATCAGTAATGTCATCAGTGATGTCATTTGAGATGTCATCAGTGATATCACTGACCATGTCATGAATGATGTAATATGTGACATTATCAGAAGTACAACTAACTATATAGGAGCAATTTCAATGGCTTTATATGAGTGAAATGTCCAGCTAACTATAACACCCCTAAAACCTATAGTTTTTTGAGTGAATTTTAAAGGTTTTTTAAATGCTAATTCCTAACCATATAAGGCCTGAAACCTATGTTTTTTTCAGTGAATACATATATATATATATATATATATATATATATATATATATATATATATATATATATATATATATATATATATATATATATATATGTATATATATATATATATATATATATATACATACATACATACATACATACATACATACATGTATATATGGAGAAGTGTGGCTCAATGATTAGAGCGGCAGACCCTGACCAGGGTTCAATTCCCTGCCTCGGCGTGTCTTGGGCTCAAAAATTCCACAGACCCGATAATCCTCGCCTCGGTGCCTATTCCAATCATGGAGTCCCACTTTGCAACTCTGGGCAAAAGCTTGCTTAATCTCCACAATGGACCCCACAACGCTAAGGATGCCTGGCCTCCACCTTGGGGGTGCCCAGGAGTTGACGCCTCACAGGGAAAGCCAGGATGGGTTCCACGATTCAGAAAAGGGGGTGGTGATGAACAGAGTGTCTGAATTAAACAGACCACTCTTACCCAGTCCAAAGATCAGGGCTTGATCCATCACTGTTCTTTAGCTCACTGCACCATCCCAGCTCAGAACCTGGCTATATGCAAATTAGTCTGTCCCTGGCCCAGTGCATCATGGGAACAGGGCAGACCAAACTACCAAGCCAATTCTTATACTGGGAAGGAAACAAGCTACTGGGGACCGGTTTCTGGCATTTCAGCCGTCTTCGGCCCGGCTTGCTTGAATCCTGATGGTGCAATGAGCAAGGGACTCACATCTGAGTATACCCTTCCACGCTTATGGTGGACAAAAACGATTCAGAAAAGGGGGTGGTGATGAACAGAGTGTCTGAATTAAACAGACCACTCTTACCCAGTCCAAAGATCAGGGCTTGATCCATCACCGTTCTTTAGCTCACTGCACCATCCCAGCTCAGAACCTGGCTATATGCAAATTAGTCTGTCCCTGGCCCAGTGCATCATGGGAACAGGGCAGACCAAACTACCAAGCCAATTCTTATACTGGGAAGGAAACAAGCTACCGGGGACCGGTTTCTGGCATTTCAGCCGTCTTCGGCCCGGCTTGCTTGAATCCTGATGGTGCAATGAGCAAGGGACTCACATCTGAGTATACCCTTCCACGCTTATGGTGGACAAAAATTATTCAGAAAAGGGGGTGGTGATGAACAGAGCGTCTGAATTAAACAGACCACTCTTACCCAGTCCAAAGATCAGGGCTTGATCCATCACCGTTCTTTAGCTCACTGCACCATCCCAGCTCAGAACCTGGCTATATGCAAATTAGTCTGTCCCTGGCCCAGTGCATCATGGGAACAGGGCAGACCAAACTACCAAGCCAATTCTTATACTGGGAAGGAAACAAGCTACCGGGGACCGGTTTCTGGCATTTCAGCCGTCTTCGGCCCGGCTTGCTTGAATCCTGATGGTGCAATGAGCAAGGGACTCAGATCTGAGTATACCCTTCCACGCTTATGGTGGACAAAAACGATTCAGAAAAGGGGGTGGTGATGAACAGAGTGTCTGAATTAAACAGACCACTCTTACCCAGTCCAAAGATCAGGGCTTGATCCATCACCGTTCTTTAGCTCACTGCACCATCCCAGCTCAGAACCTGGCTATATGCAAATTAGTCTGTCCCTGGCCCAGTGCATCATGGGAAAAGGGCAGACCAAACTACCAAGCCAATTCTTATACTGGGAAGGAAACAAGCTACCGGGGACCGGTTTCTGGCATTTCAGCCGTCTTCGGCCCGGCTTGCTTGAATCCTGATGGTGCAATGAGCAAGGGACTCACATCTGAGTATACCCTTCCACGCTTATGGTGGACAAAAACGATTCAGAAAAGGGGGTGGTGATGAACAGAGTGTCTGAATTAAACAGACCACTCTTACCCAGTCCAAAGATCAGGGCTTGATCCATCACCGTTCTTTAGCTCACTGCACCATCCCAGCTCAGAACCTGGCTATATGCAAATTAGTCTGTCCCTGGCCCAGTGCATCCTGGGAACAGGGCAGACCAAACTACCAAGCCAATTCTTATACTGGGAAGGAAACAAGCTACCGGGGACCGGTTTCTGGCATTTCAGCCGTCTTCGGCCCGGCTTGCTTGAATCCTGATGGTGCAATGAGCAAGGGACTCACATCTGAGTATACCCTTCCACGCTTATGGTGGACAAAAACGATTCAGAAAAGGGGGTGGTGATGAACAGAGTGTCTGAATTAAACAGACCACTCTTACCCAGTCCAAAGATCAGGGCTTGATCCATCACCGTTCTTTAGCTCACTGCACCATGGGTTCCACAGCGGTATTCGTACAAGCGCCTTGAGACCCTTGCGGGTGAATAGTGCGCTACAATAGAATCAATTTACATTTTACATATATAGGGCGGTCACGGCGCATGGGGGCGGACAACCTCCATTCACATCCAACAGAACCTCCAATTCAAAGAACAAAGGCACGCCGGAACTGACTTCAGGATTTGCTGTTACTTTAATTCCAACACAGAAACAGCTTTCTTCCAAAATCCTTATGCGTTTTGGCTACATAGGTAGCCTTGTTCACAGGTGACCTATAGTTTTGAATTTGCGGCGTAGCTTCCTGTTTTATGTTCTGTTGGATGTGAATGGAGGTTGTCCGCCCCCATGCGCCGTGACCGCCCTGTTGATGGTCCATGCTTCCTGCGGACAAAATTATGTTGGAGTGTTTGTCATAAGGAGTGGGACCCGCCCGCGTTGTTCCAAACAGTCAGGCACGGAGTTTCCAGCCGGGTATATTTTGGAGATCATCGTGAGGCAAGGGAAGGTGAATGACATTTGTCCCTCACGCACGGACTTCAGGAGTGCCAGGTACCGCCAGGAATTGTGAAAACAGTGACAGCCTAATGAATATTGAGCACATTTAATACACTTTGAACAGACTCTGTATTGTTTACTCGTCACTGCGAAAACACAAGTGAAATGAAATAAAAAGGTAAAAGTAATACCAGTGACTTTCACAAAAATATGAGACTCCTGGTGTTCGAAGTGCATGTTGGGATTTGTAGTATGTTGTGACTACGCAGCAAAGTGGCAGTCTGACATAGGCGTATAAAACAGGAAGCTACGCCGCAAATTCAAAACTATAGCTCACCTGTGAACAAGGCTACCTATGTAGCGAAACACGTAAGGATTTTGGAAGAAAGCTGTTTCTGTGTTGGAATTAAAGTACGAGCAAATCCTGAAGTCAGGTCCGGCGTGCCTTTGTTCTTTGAATTGGAAGTTCTGTTGGATGTGAATGGAGGTTGTCCGCCCCGATGTGCCGTGACCGCCCTGTTGATGGTCCATGCTTCCTGCAGACGAAATTATGTTGGAATATATATGGATATATATAATATTACCTACTGACATTCACCAGTAGGTAATTATATAAGTATTTTTGTCTTGCCTATAGCTTTGGCACTGTTTGATGAATCTTCATGTTTTTCCCAAAAAGTGCGCTGGTAATTCTAGGTGTGAATTGAAAGTTTCGGGCGATCCATCAAGTGGGAGCTGTGAATAAAGGTGTGTGAAAACAAGTGTGTTTCTCATGTTAATTCCCAGAGTCTTTAGACTCTCCTGCTGCCCGCACCGCTTGAGGGAATTACACCGAATTTGGCAGAAAGGTAGGTTTTGGTTTTAAATTACACTTTTTGTTATTTGGTGTAAATCTGTTCACTAGTTTTTGAAAATTAAAGGATATCCAAATTTGGATATCTAGGGTCGTAACTAATTCGCAACTATTTTGTGACTATTCGTGAATATGCATGCCAACAGAAATCCGTGATTGGCTGGCCACAACTGACCACAAAGTTGCAGCTGCCATTTTAGTTTAACAGCAAAGTCCCCAGGGCTACACAGAAATGGCAGAAAGTGGCATAAGGGGTCAGGTTGGATGTAGCCTGACTCAATGAGTAGGATATAGGGCAGTTCTGGGATATAGTATGTGCAGAAAACATTTAAAAAACTGCACCATATGGGATATTTGCAAGTTCGCTACAACACTCAGTGCAGCCCCCATGTAACTTTGCTACAATTTTGCAAATATGGGTGTACAAATAAAAAAACATATATTTTCACACATCCAACCTCAGTCCCACTTTGACGCTCACTCACACACACCCTCATACACCCACTCATGCACCCACTCACAGGCCCACTCAGACATTTTCGCATCCACTCACAGACCTACTCAGATACTCACACATCCACTCACAGACCCACTCAAACACTCATGCACCCACTGGGAGACCCAATTAGACACTCATGTGCCCACTCCCACATCAACTCAGTCTCCTGCACCCACTCACAGACCCACTCAGACACTCATGCATCCACTGACAGACCCACTCAGAGACTCATGCACCCACTTACAGACCCACTCAGACACTCATACACCCACCAACAGACCCACTCAGACACACACCCACTCACAGATCCACTCAGACACTAATGCACCCACTCACAGACCCATTCAGCGACTCACTCAGCCACCCACAAACCCACTCAGACACGTACACACCCACTCACAGATCCAATCAGACACTCAGGCACCCACTCAAAAACCCACTCAGACACTTATGCACCCACTCACAGATCCAATCAGGCACTCAGGCACCCACTCAAAAACCCACTCAGACACTTATGCACCCACTCACAGAGGCACTCAGACACTCATGCACCCATTCACAAACCCACTCAGAAACCCATAGAGCCACTAATAGACCCACTGAGACCCTTACACACCCACTATCAGACCTTGTATGATATTCACACTCCCACTGGCAGACCTACTGAGACACTCATGCAACCACTCACTAATCCACTGAAACACTCATGCACCCACTGACAGATGCACTCAATCATTCATGCACCCACCCACAGAGCCAGGCACTTACATACCCATTCACAGGCACACTCAGAGACTCACGCACCCAGCCACAGTCTCACAAAGGAACTCATGCACCCACTCACAGACCCATTCAGACAGTCATGCTCCCACTGAGAGACCCACTCAAACATTCAGATATCCACTCACATACTCTCAAACACTTGTACTTAGTAATAAACCCACTCAGACATTGATGCTTATACTCAAAGACCCACTTGGACACTCCTGTGCCCAATCACAGGCTCACTCAAACACTCACATACTCACTCACACACCCATTTAGAGACTCATGCACCCACTCAGAGACCCACCCAGACACTCATGCACCCACTCACAGACCCACTCAGAGACTCATGCACTCACTGACAGGCCCACTCTGACACTCATACACCCACTCAAAAACCCACTCAGAGACTCATGCAGACACTCACAGACCCACTCAAACACTCATGCACCTACCCACTCACCCACTCAGATATTCATGCACCCAAACACAGACCCCCTGAGAGACCCAGTGAGATACTTATGCACCCAGTGATAGACCCACTCAAGCACTCATAGACCCACTCACAGATATACTCAGAGACTCATACATGCAGTTATACGGTAACATAGATACTGATGTACCCAGTGTGATGCACAGAATCACTTATATAGTTATATTTGTCGAATGTGCTAGTGGCTATTAAATGTCTGCATTTGTTTTGCGTATTTTGGATGTATTAGCGAACTTCGTTTAAAAAAAAAAAGAAAATGTACAACATTTTGGGGAATTAGGGTGACTCTGAGAAGAGCCACTGTGTTGTAAATATTTATATTCATATACTAGGAGTACAGAGGGATTTACAGGACCAGGTCGCCCTCCACTCAAGCAATCAAAAAGACAACGTGACCTAGTCCACAAGGCAATCGTTTAATGTATATCTGTGGGTATGCGTGGATATGTCTAAAGATCCTTCCACTGCACCTTTAAGTTTAACAATAGGTGTATTGCTCCAGATACTTGCCAGTAAGAGATAAAAGTAGCCAATCTCTGATACATCTAACTTTAGACAACACAGGACATACATTCACAAGAGAGACGACACTTGAAAAAATGTGTGAGTCGCTAGAAGACACCTCACGGGCGCACCACCATTGGGGCCCCTGGTTGGTACTCACCAGGGTGGCCCTGTTCTCATCATTGGTGTCAACTAGCTTAACGGAAACGTGACCGACTCCCAAAAGGAAAAAACAGTGAATGGTGCAGTGAACACAAACTTATATGTGACAAGGACTGACAACGTTCAACATATAACAAAACACATACTGAGCGCACACGAATAAGGACCTCTTTATTTGTATTCTCCTGTCCGCTAACAGTAAACACATATATAAAACAAAGAGAGAAGCGAATACTCCCTATCGATTCGCTTACAACTCGCTGCCGACATGTTTCATTGCCATGGTCAATATTCAGGCAATTTCTTCAGGGCAAAGATGTTTTTTTTTTTTTAAAAAAGCCACTGCCAGCAAAGTACTGTGGTTTATGTGCTGGCTATAGCATCGACTTTCATACCATTACAATCATCAAATTTCAATTTTGAAAAAGTCGCGGACCCACTCCCACTCGGTAAGTGCAGTCTGTCCTCCCGTAAAAATGTATCACTGGCAAAGGACTCATCGGCGTCTCCTCATCACCGGATCCGGTGATGAGGAGACGCCGATGAGTCCTTTGCCAGTGATACATTTTTACGGGAGGACAGACTGCACTTACCGAGTGGGAGTGGGTCCGCGACTTTTTCAAAATTGAAATTTGATGATTGTAATGGTATGAAAGTCGATGCTATAGCCAGCACATAAACCACAGTACTTTGCTGGCAGTGGCTTTTTTAAAAAAAACATCTTTGCCCTGAAGAAATTGCCTGAATATTGACCATGGCAATGAAACATGTCGGCAGCGAGTTGTAAGCGAATCGATAGGGAGTATTCGCTTCTCTCTTTGTTTTATATATGTGTTTACTGTTAGCGGACAGGAGAATACAAATAAAGAGGTCCTTATTCGTGTGCGCTCAGTATGTGTTTTGTTATATGTTGAACGTTGTCAGTCCTTGTCACATATAAGTTTGTGTTCACTGCACCATTCACTGTTTTTTCCTTTTGGGAGTCGGTCACGTTTCCGTTAAGCTAGTTGACACCAATGATGAGAACAGGGCCACCCTGGTGAGTACCAACCAGGGGCCCCAATGGTGGTGCGCCCGTGAGGTGTCTTCTAGCGACTCACACATTTTTTCAAGTGTCGTCTCTCTTGTGAATGTATGTCCTGTGTTGTCTAAAGTTAGATGTATCAGAGATTGGCTACTTTTATCTCTTACTGGCAAGTATCTGGAGCAATACACCTATTGTTAAACTTAAAGGTGCAGTGGAAGGATCTTTAGACATATCCACGCATACCCACAGATATACATTAAACGATTGCCTTGTGGACTAGGTCACGTTGTCTTTTTGGTAAATATTTATATGACAGCTCCTTGTTGTCACCTGGGGGCTAGAATCACGCTGCAGACTACCCGCCTGAGCCCTACAGTCTCCGCTGCTCTCCCCCGCCGCCGCTCTGGTCATCGCGGCTGCCGAGCGGGGAGAGCAGGACTCCAACATCCAGCAGTCCTTGCCGATGCTGCAGACTACCCGCCTGAGCCCTACAGTCTCCGCTGCTCTCCCCCGCCGCCGCTCTGGTCATCGCGGCTGCCGAGCGGGGAGAGCAGGACTCCAACATCCAGCAGTCCTTGCCGACGCTGCAGACTACCCGCCTGAGCCCTACAGTCTCCGCTTCTCTCCCCCGCCACCGCTCTGGTCATCGCGGCTGCCGAGCGGGGAGAGCAGGACTCCAACAGCCAGCAGTCCTTGCCGGATCGGGACGCCGCCCACCACTTGATTTTCGTGCCCGGAGGCGCACAAGAGGACGCTATTCCTTCCGCGTCGCGGGATCGCGCGCGGGATCGCGCGCGGGAGAAGCCTGGGACAAGGGCGGGACCGTCTGTGGCCGTCCAGGGACGACCAGGGACGGGGCGGGCTGCCCCCCTTGATTGCTGAAATACTGCCCTCCGGGTAAGACACTCTGAACACATATGATTTTAAACGCTCAAGTTACCTAGGGTGATGTATGCCTTGTGTTGAGTCTAAGCAATAAGTTAGTTGCCTGTACATTCGCCCACTGTTACCATCCGGAGAACTTGGACAATGTCCAAAAAGAAATCCATTATGGACAATTACCTCGTCAAAGTTGTAAGTAAAATCAACCATGACCGAAGGAAGTCACTGGGCCTGGATAGCCCTCCTCCACCATTACCTGCGCAGCCTGTTGACTGTCCTGTTATGTCTCTGGACACCCCCTGCGTAGCTGGTGTTCCAGTGGAGGATCTACCAGTTGTATTGGCCCCACCCCAGGATGTACTAATAATGGATTTGGTTGATGTCCCTTCTGATATTTCATTTTGGAGTTCCCCAGTCAAGAGAGCTGTAAGGAACTGTAGAAAGGCTCAGATTAGGCGGGGGGGACTTCCCATAAGAAAAGACCTGAAACTGCATCTAAGAGCCTGGCACCACATAAGGAGACTACGACTATGTCTAGTAACACCGGAGCTAATATAAACTTAGAACACTATGACTTATTAACTAATATGATAGAAGATAAGTTTAACATGAAGAAGAAACATGGCGGCGGCAGGCTAACGGCTGCTGCGAGGCTCTGCACCTAAGCACCCCCGTTACGAGTCCTTTTGCCAGTCTTTACATCTCAAGAAATATGGACAACTGAAGTTAAATAACTGATGAGACGGATCTTTATATTGTTACCGTTCTTGGTGTGTGCCGCTGAGTTTTCCCCATTTTCTCCGTTTAGTGGCAGGAGCTGGAGATCGGAACCGTCGAATTGCGGAGAACACGGGTGCAGTAGGACCCTGCGCCTGGGTTCTGCCGGGATGCGAGAGCGGCGCTACGCGACGGAGCTGGAAACCGGTCAGCTGCATCTGATCTCAAACGCCGAAGGTGTCGAGCGGCAGAAACAGGTCGGTGGTAGCGACTGTTTGCTTCCAGGAAAAGGAGCTGAACCCAGTAAGCCCCGGGTAAGCCGTTTCGCCGCAGATTTATGGCTACGGTCAAAAATAGCATTTTTGAATTGAGTGAGTGTTCCAGTGTGCCGGGGTATTTTTGATGTAGCACCAAAAAACGGTGTAGTGGCATTTAAGGTGGGAGACTGTATGGAGGCAGACAGTCCCACAATAGTCCCCCAAAACGAAAATATCAACGTAATAGATCCCACCAAGAAAGGGAAAACTACAGAGGGGGCTGCCTCTGTTGATCACTGCACAGAGCAAACCATAAAACAGGATACCACTTTCAGAGACAAAGAGAAACGAGGTGAAGTAAAGAGTCGATATCAATTACGCTCAAAACAAGAACTCAAGAAGAAGGGGGTTCTGAATTCCATTGATCCTACTGAGAGTAGTGGCCCGATACCCATTTCCCCTCTCAAACAAAACAGGAAAGAGGGAGCAAAAAGAGGTAGATCATCCAAAGGGGTAAAGCATACACAAGTGCCTAGAGGGACTCCCTCATTAAAAAGCTACTTTAAGATAATGGAACTGGCCTTGAATTCCAGGGAGAGCGCTATAGGAACAGTGGGGGTGGACACAAGCTCAAATGTAGTTGAAGAGCCCACAATGGATGAAATCTCTAAATCTATTACAGCATCAGCCCCCTCGCTCCTTTCTACATTTCCTTTAAGTAATAAGTACACTATTTTGGATTTAACTCATGCTGGGGGTGGACCGGAGGTGGTTGTTCAGGAATCCCCAAGCCAGAATCCAGTGTCAGACGCAGGTATTCCACCGAATGATGACACACAGACCGTACAAATTGTTCCCCCTTCTCTGGAAGAGTCAGTCACTTTAAATCCTGCAGAAATACCTATAAACAGTATTGTTAAAACACCCCTACCTACTCACAGTTAGATCTGGGAAAACATAGCCCAATCCCCCACCCTGATGGGACGTGCGGATTATATGAAGCGGAAAAATAAGAGGATAGACTTGGTTCTCTGCTGCACACTTTGAGAAACGATTTACTGGGAAAATTTGAGATTTCTGAGAAGAATCAGAGGGGGTTACATGATAGATTTGACCTCCTGGAGGCTATAATTGAAGGTATCAATGCTAGAACTAGCGTACTGGAGGGTAAAGTGACAGCCCTCTCAGAGACTTCTAAAGGAAACTCTAAGGATATAGAAGCCTTAAAACTGCAAAATCGTACGTTAACAATGGACTTGGAAAGGTTGGAAACCCAAAGTCGACGTAATAATCTGAGGATCCTTAAAATTCCTGAAGGAGTAGAAGTGGAGGACATAAAGGGGTTTGTGTGCAGACTGTTTCGTGAGGATATCCTAAAGGATCAACCTGATATTAATCTGGAAGCAGAGATCCAGCGAGTACATAGAGACCCATTCAGGTTACATCCTGATCGCAAAGCACCCCTGGAAGATTCTGGTATATTTCCAGACTTACAGTGTCAAAGAACTGATCCTCAACAGATGTCTGTCACATACTTCTCTACACTTTTGAGCCAACCCCTATCAGATAAGATCGGATATAGGTGGGAAAACCGCTCAAAGACAGTGGGAACTTGGCTCTAGGATGCCAGAATTGCGTTCAATGGGGGCACAGGTACAAATGAAATTTCCAGCCCTCCTCAAAATAATGTGGAACAATAAAATGTTTACCTGTCACTTCCCAGAAGAAGTGGACGTATGGCTGAGATACCCGCCACCCCCTCTCAACACAATCCCCAAGGATGGGAAACCGGAAACAGTTCTGAACTTTTGGAAGACGGGAGGGAGTGACCCTCCCGGCCGTATTTATTAAAATATGAAACAAAATTAAAACATTAAAATAACAGTTTCATATTATGTACAATTTCATTACCACATTGCGATGTTTGGCTAACCTTAACATATTCTCTAATACAAAGGTTCTCCTAGCCGAACTAACATCCTACAAAACATTTAACTTGAAATTTTGAAATTGTACATCCTAACGTTTAAGGGCCAACGGCAAGGTCGTAACCGGTGTCAAGATCCCTAAACCAGAAATATCCCCCTCACTTGTGAGGGGCGACCGCACAGAGGTGTACCTCAAGTGCAACTACCAATTTCCCTTGACTTGACGGGGGCCCCAATAAACTCGACGCCACTTAAAGGTCGTCCGAGGACTCGTGTGAGGTATCTAGAAGGTAGCGTAGACCCCCCCCCAAACCCCACACAACCTACCACATCTGCCGTCGCAGATGTCCTGGCCCCAGGAAATTCTCCAGGAGGGGGCTGTAGCCCCTCCTACCCAGGAAGGGGCCTTGACCGCCTTTCCTTTCCTTTCGGCGGCCCATCCTTAGAAGGGACTGCCTCCCCGTTGAGGGGCCAATGGCCACCTCCCTCGAGCGCTCCCATCCGTAATGGGTGACGCCCACTCATAGGGATCTTCCAATTAGTGCTCACCGATCATGACCTTACCGCCACAGGCCGGATAGTTGACCGGCTATCCGGACCACCCACCACACTCCTACCTAAAGGCCATGTCTTAAAGTCTTTAGCCAAGCTATCAAGTCTCCTATGAGTAACTCGTTCCCCACCCGGGACAAATGAACACCATCCCCCAGATACATACTGTCACCAGTAATACAACCATGCGGAATAGAATGCAGAGTATTGGAACGGAACAATCTACTCACTTTGTTATTAATTTTCCTTACTGAATGATTCAGAGCAGAAACAGAAATAGCCCCCCGCCATACTTTTCGTGGGATCATATGGGACCATGCAATTGTGCACCCTGGAACTCTTCTCGCTAACCAACTTACAGTGGAAAGCATCGCCTCTAGAAGAAGTCGTCTACCAGTGGTGACCAAATCATTGCCCCCGAGATGTACTATGACTATAGACGGCGGTGACCTCGTCCGCCCTAGCAAACCCTCGAAAAATGATTGAAACTGGTCAATACAGAGTCCGCCCCTTCCGTAGAAGGACACACTGTACCCGTATTCCCCAGCCACGTGAATCATGTCACCTGCTTTGAATACGTCCGCGGCACACCTCACGTATGAGTGGCCCACGACCCACACCTCCTTTTTCACAGCCGGTGATGTCTGACCGCTGGCCCGGTGATGGGTCGACTGCATAGTCCGCCCCGCCTCGTAGGCTTGCGCAACTGAAACCAAACAAAAACAAGAAGCGTGAGTACATCATTACAGCTTCACAACATGTGCAACCGCACATACCTTTTATAACAATTGGAGGACCAACGCCCCACACGTTTAACTTGTTCGACATTCAGACCCCTGGCTGTAGCCTCTGTAGCAGCCCCTATCCGAAAGGAATGGGTCCCAAACTCGCCCGGGTTCAAGCCCGCAGCGGCAATCGACATCGCAAGCACCCGCTGAAACTGAAACCTCGTCAGTGGGGTGGCGTCAGCGTGTCTCAACAAGGTCCCCCCCCATGATGCCACCCTTTGTGCTAAATATTCCTCTACACAACCCACCGGGCACATGGAGGACCCGGGAATCCTTTGTATGATTATGCAATCACCCATCGCCCCCTGATCGGTCTTGGACCTGACAAACGAGACAGTGATTGTCCCCCCTCTGACCTGAACGTGCTCTCGGCACAGTCCCCCCATCACATCCTGCTTGTTCCTTGCCACTAGTTCGCTTACCCGCATAGCCCCATGGAATGCCAGCGTAAAAGCGGCTCGGAATAACACTGTTTCATACTGGGATGAACACGTTGCAGGGAGTATGGATAATAACAGGGCCAACCTATCCAAACCTATCGGGCGCCTTTCATCTACTCTGCGACCCTCTAGGCGTTGCCACCCACGTAGCGCTTTTTGCACAACGAAAGACGCTGTCGGGTCCTGGATCCCATGAGCCCTAGCCACAAAGGAAATGGCGGCCCGATGCCTCTGGGCCGTAGCCACTGATTTGCCTGCCTGATGTAAAGACAGCAGGAATTTCACTACCAACTCCTCCTGGCCCCAAAGCTCCCCTCTAGCAGCCCCCAAAAAGGCCCAATAGGAACGGAACGCCCCTTCATATGCCTTCCTCGTCCTTGGTGCTAAACTCTCTCCCACGAGGTTACGAAGTTCGGGGCACCGAGAGACCAGAGAGCTTCGGGAAAGGGTGCCGCCACCGGGTCCGCTGTGGGCAGAAAACCCCAGAAGGCCTGCATACGAAAACGAGAAAGCGCATCAGCCGCCTGGTTCATCACACCCGGCACATGTCTTGCCTTAAATAGCACATTCAATTGCATACACAGTAATACAATTTCCTTGAGCAATCTCAGAATCCATTTGCATCGTGCTGCCTGGCTATTGATACACTCAACCACGGTCATGTTATCAGACCAGAATACCACAGAGTGATCTCTGAACCCCTCGGGCCAAGTTCTCAGGGCCACCAGAATGGGGAAAAGTTCCAGAAAAGCAATGTTACTTGTCAGTCCACTATCATGCCACCATGACGGCCATTTTTGTGCCGACCACTGAGTGCCGAATATGGCACCAAAACCAATGCTCCCTGCCGAATCCGTCCACAGCCCCAGCTCCTCAGAGGACACCGCCGGTTTGTTCCAGACAATTCGACCATTGAAATCCGCCAGAAATGCCAACCAAATGCGCATGTCCTGGCGAACCTCTGCCGAGAGCCTTGTGCGATGATGACCCTCCTTCAGGCCGACCATGGCTTGAGCGATCGAGCGGGAAAAGGGGCGGGCCATCGGTATTACTCGTAGGGCAAAATTCAACTGTCCCACCAATTGTTGTAATTGATGTAGCTTAACCTTAGACTCACTTATACACGTTTGCAGGCATGCCCTGAATCTTAACACTTTGTCTCCTGGTAAACGAAAACAACCTTCTTCCGAGTCGAGCTCGATCCCCAGAAACTCGATGCAAGTCGAGGGACCCACAGTCTTACCTGGTGCCAATGGCACGCCAAACTGATTCATCAGGACACAAAATTCAGTCAAAGCCTGTCCACATTCCGGATCCCCGGCTGCCCCCAGAAACAAAAAGTCATCGAGGTAATGCATAACATGTTGAAACCCCGTCTTCCTTGTGAAGACCCACTGCAAGAAACAACTGAACTTTTCAAAATAGGTACAAGATATAGAGCACCCCATTGGCATACACCTATCCATATAATAGTGACCCTGAAACATGAAACCAAGGAGACGCTGATCGTCTGGATGTACCGGGAGCAACCGGAACGCTGACTCGATATCAGATTTTGCCATCAGCGCACCGGGCCCCAGGCGATTCAATATGGCCACGGCCTCATCGAAGGATGCGTACCGCACCGAACACACTTCCGGGTCTATCGCATCGTTTACGGAAAGACCACGTGGGGCTGATAAATTATGTATCAGCCGAAACTCACCCGGGTCCTTCTTGGGGACCACCCCTAAAGGGGAACAAACAAAGTTAGCAACTGGTGGCACATTAAATGGACCGGCGACTCGACCTCGAGTAACCTCTTTCCCGATCTTTTCCTGTACCACAGTCGTATGTTGCAAGACCAATATCTGGTTTTTACATTTCGCTACACCCTGAAACTCCCCCACTGGGATGCGGAAACCATATGAAAACCCGTTCCGCAACACCCCAGCGGAAGCGTGATCCGGGTATTCGCTGAGCCAGGGAATCATTGCCATGGTATCAATCGGAGTAGGTAAAGGCGCCCCTCGGGCTATGTCAGACCTGTTTGGCGCCTCCTCTACCCCCGTTATCACCCGTTTTGGCTCTGCACATGGACTCAGGATGGGATGATTGCCCACACCCACCACATTCGTGCCTAAATTTGCATGACCCCTGGGGCCTGGTACATTTTCCCCTGTTAAAGTTCCAACAAATCCCCCTCTTTCCTGCGTTGCCGATTGGCCTCGAGTGGTTGTCGTTACTCGTACTTGATCGAAAGGGCGTCCCCGCATATTGGCGGGAGGATTCACCCACGCTACTCCCTACCAATGGCAACTTCAACATACCAGTATCTTCCATTTTGGACCAAGACACAGAATCATAACAATCCCAAGTTAAGTTTTTATCATGTTCTTTCGCTTTTCTGAAAATATTATCGTAACAGAACCATTGATTGCCCTCGTGTGATATAGAATACCCCATGATCCGTGACTGATAAATCGGCAATTCGGACAGCAATTCGGGCCTACGTTCACCCATGATGGATGTAAAAATCCCCCATGCTTTGCCCCAATTGCCAATGTTTTCATTTACCTTAAAGGCGGCCATCTTTGCGCGCCAAACACTCGGATGCATGAGCTCCTTCTGGCTCTTAACATGCTCCATCTCATAATGATCGGTAAGCAACGAGAAGATGTTTATATACTCCTCTGCCCATATCTTCTCTTTGATAGCCAGAGGGACATGTTGACCCAACTTTTCCCTTCGAGAGGGTGCAGACTCATCCCTCGCAATCGGCAATGGCCGCTTACCTGAACCGGAAGCTGTATCTGCGACTGGACCTGTCCCAGGTGGTTTCTCTACTGCCGCAGCCGGCGATGGTGCCTTCGTCGCTTCCCTTGTTTCACGCAGCTGCTTCACCAACACCTGCGCGTCGTCAGCCGTGGCGCCCTTGCTACCTTTACCCAACCACGCTGCTAATTGTGCTGCCAGCTCGGGCGGCATATCTTCCCCGGACACGGGGGTGACCACCACGGGAATCGGATTCCCTCCCTCCGGCACGGGAGTTGGTTCTTCGAGTGGGGTACAGGGAACCGGGATGTCTCCCCCAGCTGCTCCCCTTCTGGGCCTCTTGCCTTTTCCTCCTGGAGCTGCTCCTGCCAAAGGACGTTTCGGTCCCCCTTCCTCGTCTTTATCCGCCATTCGCTTTTTTAGGTCGGTCACCTCTTTCATAAGAACACGCAGCATCTGGTCGGTAGTCATTCGCTTTCCCGCTTTCTTGGGCATTCTCCGACAGAGTATCTGCAAAACAAACAAGAAAGATTACAACGCTCAAAAATTGGCTCTTCGTTCCGTCTCGAGCTCACGTGCAGCGAGGTGGTGCAGCTTCAGAGCACAGGAACAAGAGGATGCTTCCTTGGCTTGTTGCTTCTTTTATCCGTCTTCAGGGCGGGCGTAAACCCGCCCCTGCCTGCCCCAGGGGCGTGGCCGGCCGCGTCAGTGTCTAGGCCAGCCCACTCTAGGGCGGGAAAAAGGCGCGCCCCGGCTACGCCGCTTCGGGCATACCAGCCGAGACTCGCCTCCCGCCCAAGATGGCTTCCCGGGGGGATCGTGGTACTCCGCCATACGTTCGGGGGGACCGAATGGTCGCCCCTTTCCAATATACTAGCTAAGATGAAAAGCTAGATAACCACCTCTTTTTCTAGAATTAAATCCTTAAGGAATGGTTAAATAACAAGGGGAGTAACAAGGGGAAAATAAATAAAGAAGGTGAGGTGATCGGAAAAAAAAGAAAAAAAGGGGAATATAGGCTTGAGTGAATTATATATGAAAAAATAGTAATCACTATAGGATAAAAAAAAATAATAATAAAAATATTAAAAAATAAAATAAAAAAAAGACCAAAGGATAGTTGCACATAAGCGGGGTGTCAAGGGTAAAGGGCCTCCTAAGGCGTAATTACGCCAAACAGGAGGGTTGGGTTCCTTGGGGGGTGGGTTGGGAAGGCACCTAGGGGTGAGGGGAAAAAACTTATGAAAATGTCCTCAATTGCCATAAATCTTTATTCGTTTAAATTTGAATGTAATCACAAGTCTCAACTAGCGGTAGGTGATGGGGTAGTTCTATTATATGATGACTTCGTCTAGTTGTAGCAATATCCTCTCCTGGAATTTGAATGGGTTGGGAAGTCGTAAGAAACAACTAAATATTTGTAGTTTTCTGAAAAATACTGGAGCATGTATATTTCTTTTACAGGAAACACATTTAGAAGCAGATGAATGTAAGAGAATATTTGTAAGGTATAAATGGGTTCAGGAAATATTGTGTTCAAAACAAACCGGTGTCACTAGAGGGGTAGCATTGTTAATAAGTGCCAATAAAGGGATTAGAGTTCATGACTGGAGTACTGACCAGTCAGGTAGATGGTTGGCTGCAGTGCTCTCAATTGCTAATGTTAAAGTTTTATGTGGGGTGTATTATGGTCCTAATGAAGACAATGCTTGCTTTCTACAAGAATTAGAAAAATATATGTTACAGCATACAATTCCAGTCATACTGGGGGGTGACTTTAATTTATTGCTAGATCCCCAAATAGATGGCACTTCAAAAACTAAATAAAACCCTCCAAAAAAATCCCTTTTTCGTCTTAAAAAACATCATGAAGGACTATGCATTACGTGATGCCTGGAGAGTTAAGCATGGTACCCAAAGAGAATACTCCTTTTATAGTAAAAAGTATCGTCAGTTTTCAAGAATAGATTTCTTTTTATTAGACCAGTCTTTCTTAGCAAATGTTTCTTCTATTTCCTACACCCCAGTCTGTCTATCAGATCATTCTGTAGTTGAGTTAAAAATAAATTTCCAAAATAATACCTTAGACTATAGGTGGACACTTGACAGAACCATCCTATTAAATGAAGAGTTCAGGGATAAAATTAAGGAAAATTCTATGGAATTTTGTAGGTTTAATGATAATACCGCCTCAGATTATATAGTATGGGACACATTTAAGTCTTATATAAGAGGAATATCTAGTTCCCTGATGACTCTAAACAGAAAGCTTAAAAAAGAAAAAGATATTTAAGAGCTCAACTTAATAAAAATAAAAGAACAGCAATTACACTCTGCTGCCTTAGATGATAGAACCAGGATCCTAAAACTTGAGAAGGAAATATTGGAACTACAAATAAATTTCAGAACAAGAATCGAAAAAACACTTTAAGATAAATGGGAAGTAAGTAAGCTACGTAATTTTGAATATGGAGAGAAATGTGGGGCGTTGTTAGCATGGAAGGCTAGTTTGGAAAGGAGCAGGAATAATATTAAATCATTGATACAGCGTGGAACCGGAGTAACCTTAACAGAAGACATTGAGATTAGAAGGGAAGCCAGAATTTTTTATGAAGAACTATATCAAGAGAGGACCAATCGGTCGGTGGGAGATCTGGAGAACTGGTGGACCTCAAGAGAATTGCCTCAATTGAGTGATGCAGATAAGGCCTCCTTGGTTAAGGAGATAACAGAGGGTGAGATTAGATCACAATTGAAAAAGATGGCTAGAAATAAGGCTTCCAGCCCTGATGGACTTCCGATTGAGGTTTATAAAGACATTGTTGAAGAAATTCTAGCCCCATTGCAGAGACTCTTTAACAAAATATTCATTCATGGAGAACAAATTCCTTCTTCCTGGGTAGATGCTACAATCTCCTTGATAGCCAAACCGAACAAAGATCCGGAAAAAATAGAGTCATACCGTCCTATCTCGCTTTTGAACTCAGATCTAAAGATATACTCGGGTATCTTGGCGTCCAGGCTTGACAAAGTTATTAAAACAATCATCCACCCAGACCAGAGGGGATTTATACCAGGCCGTCTTCTAAATGAACTTACCTTTCAAGTAATTGGAGCTATTGATACCGCTATCGAGAAGAAGATGCCGCTCACTATTGTAGCAATAGACGCAGCTAAAGCATTTGACCAAGTGAACTGGCTCTTTCTATGGAAATCAATGATAAAATTTGGCTTCCCGGAGATTTTTGTTAAGGGAATTGAAACTCTATATAGGGGCCCGGGAGCTAAGATCTTAGTAAATGGTGGTTTGTCTGACTGGTTGAACATTTTTAGAGGGACAAGGCAGGGCTGTCCTTTATCTCCTCTTTTGTTTGATATTTATATTGAACCTTTTGTTTGTTCCTTAAGACAGGATCCAGTAATCAAACCATTTAAAATTGGTGATTTAATACTTAAGACAGCCCTATATGCAGATGACCTTCTCCTCTATACATCGAACCCAGTGGAAGCAATACCAAGATTATTTGAACTGGCAGAGGATTTTGGTACAGTATCAGGATATGGCATTAACAGAGATAAAACTGATATAATGTGCTGGAATAATCCTGTGCCTATCCCAGAAGCAAAATCTAAAATCAGATATCTTGGGATCCAACTCACTTAAAACCTGGAAGATACCCCTAAGACCAGCTGGGCAATTGTAATAAAAGAGGTGAAAAAACTCCTGACTAGGTGGAACACCCTGCCCTTAAACATCTACGGCAGGGTGAATTTAATTAAAACGATAATCCTGCCAAAAGTAACGTTTCTCTTCAATTCTATTCCCTTAATCTTTAATAAAAAAGATATTCTCAACCTGCAAGGAAGGATAGGCTCTTTTATTTGGGCTACAAAATCTCCCAGAATAGCCTGGAAGAAGTTGAGGAGAGGATTAAAACTTGGTGGTTTGGCACTTCCAGACTTACTTTTCTATTGCTATGCCTTCCAATTTAAAATTTTTAGACTTCCAGCCAATAAACAGTATTTTGTTTCACATGGCAGACTTTTTCAGGCTATGTTATTAGACCTTCCACATAGTGCAGATTT
Organism: Lissotriton vulgaris; assembly: GCF_964263255.1. NCBI lineage: Eukaryota > Metazoa > Chordata > Amphibia > Caudata > Salamandridae > Lissotriton > Lissotriton vulgaris. Next base: position 1,979,911,330 of record NC_141687.1, on the reverse strand, counting down.
CTTTTTGTTTAAGTTCGGCGACCAATTTTTTTTTTTTAATTCGCCTGAAACTGTTAGGGGCTGCCCTAGATAATTGGCAACAGATCCGTAAAATATTAGGTATTCCTTATTACCACTCCCAAGCTCCAATTTGGGACTCCCCCGGCTCCCCGGAGTGCTTAATGGATCAATTAGCTCTTCCATTGAGGAGAGCCGGTCTTGCGAAATGGGGGGACCTCTGTAATGCCTCGACACTATTAAGCTGGGAATCCTTAGTGAGTTTAACCGGGGGTACTCTAAAAAAACGACAGTTTCCTTTTCTTGAGTTTTATAGAGGTATCAAAACCTCTGAAGGATTTTCTACCACCAAGTTCAAGGATAAGCCATATATTGTATCCCGAATTGCAAAGAGATTGACAAATTTACAAATATAACATTTTCAAAAGCAATCTATCAAAGAAAATTAAATTAAAAGCCAACAGCACAAAGAATACATCCAAGATTATTACGCAACGGTGGACTGATGAGAATATGCACATTCACAGGAGTATTACTTAAAAATTTCTTTATTTAGTGATTTGACCGACCATTTGAATTAAAAACAGAGTTCTTCACATTTATTCAGTAGTAACATTAAAAACCTATAAAAAAAACAAAAGGAGGAGTGTTGATTGCAACCTCTACAATTTAAAAGAGGTGCACTAATAATAGTGCAAGGATCCAAAATAATCAATGGACCAATTTAAAGTCTTCAGTTTTTCTGAAGAGCAGTTTAATAAACTAGTAAATGGTCAAAATAAAACTACCAATACCGTTATAATATCGGATAGTGAAGAAGAAAAATGGAAAGAACTCTGGAATTTAAAAAAGAAGCTAATACGAACAGAGTTACATGCAGATTTTTTGAATGAGTACTGCAAAAAGGGAATTATCCCTAAGGGTTTACAAATAAGGAATGAACCTAGTCTTTTCACTAAAAACCAAAAATTTATTGAAACATGGACATTTATTGCAAATAGATGCAGTAGGGATTGGCTACTATTAATTATTGAAACGGCCCATGCAACATTAATCATAGAAAAACAAGAAATCGATGAAATGGAGAAAAAATTAAGAGAGAATACATCGCTGGAAGATGCGAAGAGTAAGTTAGAGGAAATTCAGGGAGACCTAGATGGCTACAGGGATTTCCTTACAAATAAAAAGAGCAATAAATTCAGAAAGGATGTAGATAAATACAGACCTGAATTGACTTGTCCCTATCTCCAAAAAGAGTATTACGAAAAACAGCAAGAGGAGTTTCAATATAAACAGAGCTGGCAACCCAACAGACGAAATTGCTCAAGAAAAAGAGTAACTTTCTCTGAGAGCTCGTACACAAGTACTGAATCTGATTCTGAAACAAATCAAGAAACCACCGGTCCTAGAGACGGGGGGAATAGCAGTAAAACCAATAAAGATAGCCTGCCTTTTTTAGACAGGCGGAAAACCAACCAGAATCAAAATCCAAGAGGGAGAGCACGAGGAAGGAACTTTTATCCCCAGAACCAAGGGCAAGCACGTCCTTATATGAGAACCCGCAGTCAAAAGAATTGGGACTGAACCCTACATAAATCTTTCAAGTAGAAACCTAGACACTGAGGAAATTAAACTTTTAGAAAAGGGACTTGGATACGCAATCTCTGAGCCAGTGGACAAATTTAATCTAGAACATGATATCAAAAGCTTCTTCAGGAAGATAAGGCGAAATAAATTTTTCGAAGGGAAGGAGAGAGCTGCTAATGACAACAAATCAGGACTTAGACCCAAATCCAACTGGATGCCCACGGGCACCATGGTAAGTAAAGAGGTAGATACCTTTGAAAGGGTTATAGAGAAAGGATTAGAAGACCTACTAAAACAAAAATCATGGATTAAATACAATCTTACTAAAAAAGAGAAAGATGCCCTAGAAACCCTGAAGGGATGCAAGGAAATCACAATAAAACCTGGTGATAAGGGTGGCAGTATTGTCATAATGGACACTGAGAAATACGAGAGTAAAATGCAAGACATGCTAAAAAACACCCTCCACTATGCCTCTTCTAACCGACAAGAATGGTCGGATTTAAAGAAAAAATAAGAGAGATGCTTAATTTTGCCTTAGAAGACGATGTTATCAACCAGGAGGAATTTAATTTTTTTTAAAATGACACACCGGTGATACCCGCCATCTACGGCCTCCCAAAGGTACCTAAAGATATTAGAGACCCACCCATGCGACCCATAGTCTCGAGCCTAAACTCTTTAACAGAACCATTGAGCCAATATGCTGACAAATTTATTCAACCATTAGTGATTCAACAAAAAGCATACATCAGAGATACTACAGAAACAATCAGAAAAATTGAGAATAAACCCTTTAATGTGGATAGTGAGTGCCTAGTGACTCTAGACATAGAGGCACTATACACAAACATACCACAAAACGATACAAAAATAATGATAGAGAAGATTTTAAAAGGGACAGATGAGGAATTATCTGAACATGCCCAATTTGTAGTGGACTGTATAGAGATTGTTTTAACCAATAATATTTTTCTCTTTAAAGATGAGTTGTTCAAGCAAATAAAGGGCACAAGCATGGGCGCTACATGTGCGCCGAGCCTTGCCTGCCTGTACGTTGCAGCTTTTGAAGACACACACATATTCAATGAAATGGCCCCATTCTTTGAAAATATAAGGATGTGGGTCCGTTTCATTGATGATGTGTTTTGCATATGGTCAGGGGGCGAAAATGAACTAAAGGAGTTCATCCAATGGATCAATCTAGGAGACAAAAATTCGAAGTTCACTTCCACCTACAGCAATCAAAGCTGCAATTTTCTTGACATCAGAATAAAACCCGTAGATGGAACTCTAAGAGTGGAACTTTTTAGTAAACCCGCCGATCGCAATACCATGCTGCATTTTGAAAGCCACCACCCTGCAACCCAAAAAAACAATATACCCTTTGGCCAATTCTTAAGGGTCAGAAGAAATTGTACTGACAGAGAGGAATTTGAAAAACATGCTCAAACCCTGACTAATACGTTTTTAGAAAGGGGCTATCCAAAAAAGATGATAAAGAAGGCATATTAAAGAGCAAAATATTTTAATAGGGAGAGTCTGTTTGAACCCAAAGCCCAAACTGCAATAAAAGATCAAAAACTAGTCTGTGTGACCAACTTCTCCAACATCAGCAATAAAGTCAAGAACCTTATAAATAGGAATTGGAATTTACTCCAGAATGCAGGATCAATACCCATCCCAAAACCTATATTCGCATTTCGACGGAACAGAACAATTAAAAATTGTCTAGTTCACACATATCCTGATGAGATGAAAAGGAATAGGATAGAAACCATAGACGGAAAAATGCCGACCGGAAATTTCCCCTGTGGTTCATGTAAAAATTGCAGTATGATAATCAAAGGTCCTAAAATAAACTATAATGGAATTACTCATCATCAAAAGGAACTAGTAAACTGTAGAACCCAGAATGTGGTCTACATGATACAATGCCCTTGTCAAAAAGCGTACATAGGAGAAACTGCAAGAGAGATGAGACTCAGGCTAAATGAGCACAAATCCTCAATTAGAACTAAACGGACTAATGCACCTTTAGTTGAGCACTGGGAACAGTCCAACCATACTGTTGAGGACCTAAAATGGTGGATCGTTGAAGTTGTTAAACTGAATAATCGAGGTGGGGATTTAGACAGTAAACGAAAAAAGAGAGAGCAGTACTACATGTCCAAATTTAACACATTTAGAAATGGACTAAACAGCCGGGAAGAATGGGATAAAATAATTTAAAAATCTTTTCCAAAAGTAGAACCATCCTAAAATACAGTAATATTGCACGAGGTGTGCAAGCTTATCCCCCCTGCATAGTTGGAAAACTATCCCCTATCCAAAAACCAAAAAGGATAAAGAACTAACTGCTGAAAGTCTATAATGCCAGCCAAGTGTACTTTTTTTTACAAAAATGAACAAAACAGGGATACATAGGCATAGAGAACAGCAGTCCCTTTGAAAGCATCCATAAAAACCAGAACTAGTTTCAGACAAAATAAGTTGGCATCTACAATAAAAATAAATGACGTACACTGGCCTTAAAATAGTTAATACATGCATCAAAGGTAAACAATAAAAAACTCCTTTACTGCATGAAACATCGGCAACCAAACCACTACAAGATGGCCGCCCAGAACACACGGCTCGAGTGAGTTAGTTCCTGTAAATCTGTAGACACACCAAAGCCACTATCTAATGGCAAAATATGAATACGGTCGTGTAGCAACAAGGTGACAGTATCAACATAATTAAATACCTAATAAACTTGGAACCACAGTAATAGTAGCCCATATATAAACACTGGAGACATACAGGAGCTGTGCATGGTTTGCGAGGCATTTTAAGATGGATGCCATCGCGACGAGTAGTAAGAACGCATTCAAATAGAACACGTGACCGCAATACGAACCATCGAGTAAAACAAACTCCAACTCGGAACACGTAATCTATTACAAACCAACACAAGTGACGCTTGAAGTTTTATTACCTGAAGTGAACTTTTAAATTTGGACAACACAAGCTTTGAATATATACCATTCCGGGAAACCGGAACACCTCAGTAAACATGAGGTAGGAACTTTAAGATGGCTGCCGCCGTTTTGCTCCACACGAGCATAGCCGTGTGAAAACACAAAGGTGGATATCATTAAATCCGTTCAAATTGGCAATTAGGAAGAGTATATAAACAGAAAAGAATTGAGCAAAGCCATTCCAGCCCGGAAAGACGGTCGTTGCAGTTGCCCACCCGTGACGCCAGAAGAATTTTTCAAAACAGTAAGTACTCAGTATAGATCCCAAAAAATTCCCTTAATAGTAGAGGACTCTGTTCTCCTAATCTACTGCCCTAAGCAAACTAGAGTAGGCAAAAGAAATTTAAAAAAAAATAAAAAATTCTCTCTTTAAACTTTTCTACCAGAATCCAAAGAGCGTCCAAGGTTTTAAAATAAGCCGCCGCCCAAGAAATAGTGCGAGCAGACAGATATAAAAAATATCTTGGAAGGTAAGAATAAGACAATAACTAAATGAGACATTTTCTCAAACAGAGACAAATCTGTAGACGTGTAATACATCCCCTCATATATTTTTTCAGGGAAACTTCCCCATAGTTCGTCTGGGCAAGGAGAAAAAACGACCGTCCACCGCAGGATTGTAATAAAATAATCCAGGTAAACAAGGTTTTAACAAAACTAGGAAGATTGAAGAGAATTAGGGTTAGAAAACTATAAAAGAGATGCACACTGTAATTGTGGACACATCAGGGATATATCAATTGAGCATTAACATAGGATTGAAAGGAGTGAATAAAATCACATCCCAAATGTTCTTTGAGTCTCGTTTATTACAAAGGAGCTAAGAAATGAGGCACTAATGAAAAGAGTAATGAAAACCTTTTTTCGTTATACAGAAAATACGACTTTCCGATCTAAAGAACCTCAAGGGGAATAACAATTGAAACCCTTTCCTTTTTCAAAAAGTCATAAAAATAAGGTAGTTATAAATACGCGATTAAATGACAGTTTGATAAAAATGATGAAAACTTTAATAAATTCATGACACCCGTGTTTTACTTTCAGAAACTGAATTTAAGTTGTAAAAAAATTCCGAAATCGCCCATTGATAAGAGCGATTGCTGAACTACCAAGTAGGTATGTACAATAACAATAAGTTTTTGAGCAATTAAAGAACCATCACTAGAAAACGTGAGGTGAGCCGAAAATTTTATAGGCATAGAGGGCAGGAGGTTTATTACAGTCAGCAAAAACCAACAGCCCAGAAAAGCCACCCAATTAAAATGGGAGCTTCTCTCTTTTCAAAAAGACAACCTAAAAAGGTGTCAAGGATGTATAAATGCATTGCGCAGAGGGATACCAAGCAAAGTCAGACCATAGCAGATTGCGAGATTCACAAATGTTTTATATGCTTGTCAATGGATTTAGAAGTGTGTTTGCTCCCAAAATATCTGTTTTTTTTAGACCAAGACCCCCTAGAGAATAGCTGAGGAACTGATCAGTATGCACATGTCTAAAAAGTTAATAGATCATACGTGACCCTTACAGGAATTGCTGTACCATTAATTGTGACAATGTTTTTTAAATAATCTGTTGTTTGGAGTAACTGTAAATCTTGTATTTTTTTAATTTTATAGTGATTTTAAAATTGAAATCTTGTCCTGAAGAAGGTGACAACTTACATCACCGAAACGCCGCGTCGACACATTTCATGTTTTTGTTTTTTTTAATAAGTTTTTAATGTTACTACTGAATAAATGTGAAGAACTCTGTTTTTAATTCAAATGGTCGGTCAAATCACTAAATAAAGAAATTTTTAAGTAATACTCCTGTGAATGTGCATATTCTCATCAGTCCACCGTTGCGTAATAATCTTGGATGTATTCTTTGTGCTGTTGGCTTTTATTTTAATTTTCTTTGATAGATTGCTTTTGAAAATGTTATATTTGTAAATTTGTCAATCTCTTTGCAATTCTGGATACAATATATGGCTTATCCTTGAATTTGGTGGTAGAAAATCCTTCAGAGGTTTTGATACCTCTATAAAACTCAAGAAAAGGGAACTGTTGTTTTTTTAGAGTACCTAAAACCCCATCCCTTTTCTTTGAAAGGGTTTCTCCTTTAAAATTTCTTTACTTTTAACCGGGGGTAACCTCACGAGGTTCAAGTTCTACCAACTGTCTGCCTGGTGGGGGAGTCAAAAGTGGAGTACAGAGGAGGAGAGCCCTCTGTTGGAACTAATAAGCAGTAATACGGGAAGGAAGGGTGAGACTGCGGTATGGTATAAAATTTTAGTGGGAAGTAAGGATAATCTTGAAACAGAAATTATTAAATTATGGGAGTCTACCATAGTTCAGAACTCAGACAGTTTATTAAAAGCTTGGATATATTCCTTTACAATGTCTCAAAATATCATAAAACCTTCAAACTTGAGAAGAAATCATCTATTTACAATGTACAGGGTTTATTGGACTCCGGCCAAACTTTCTAAAATGTCAACAGTACAATATACTTGTCCTAGATGTAAGCTTTTTGAAGCTAATGATATTCATATGTTTCTTGAATGTCCTGAAATAGTTAACTACTGGAGACAAGTCTGTTGTTTCTTGGAAGAGGTACTGTTATTCCCATTTACATGTACCCCCAGATTAGTTTTCTTTGGTATTCAATCTGATTATGACATTAACAGCTATATATCACAGTTTATTTTTTATGTGGTTGTCATCGCCAGAAGAGAGATCTGTAAAGAGTGGAAGTCGGAACTTCCCCCAAAATTTTCAGAATGTCTTAAAAACATCATGGCGGTGAGTAAATTTGATACACTTTGTGGAGGGGCGAAGTCTCTTAAATTGTGGTCTGTGTTAAAAATCTGGTGTGATAAATAATAACTAATAGTCCAATGATTATGCCAGAGGTTAAGTGGTCCGGTCCTCCCAATGTAGCAAGAAACATCGCAAGTGGGAGTTGGATGGGAAACAACCCTACCTCTGGGCAATCTTCACTGGCTATCCACAAACTACAGGGTTGAAAAGGAAGGTTTGTGTCAGTGGCTTGAAGAATGCCTATTTAGAGCTAACATCTACTGGTGGCATATATGAGGACACAAAAAAAAAAGAAGATACGTTTAACATGGTTGTTAAGCCTTTAGTAGACAAGATTGAATTATTGACTGCTGAAGTGTCTAGATTAGGTGGGCTATTGGGTACTCTTACCTGCAGTAATGAGAGCATTAGGGTAACAGAGAGGGGTGTACCATCTAGCAGCATTGTACAGAAACAGTCTGAGGGAAGGTCTGATTTCTGCGATTCAGGTGCATCGCACTCTCTGGGTGGACAGCAAGTTAAAGATAAAGCAGTCCCTGCAGCTAGGGTAGTGGGAGAGCCAGCTTTACCCCCACCCCTAGCCTCAGCCCATGGTCCAGCCCCACCCTTTAAAAGAACACGTTCCACTAATCTCCCACCAGACTGTGTACCCTATGTTGGTGTCCTCTCTAATGTCCCGCCTCTGGAATCTAATTCCATTTATTCCCCCCAGGAGTCACATGACTCCCTTAAAAACAAAACCGTCTCTTGGTTAAACAGGCACTGTGGGTTCCCTACAAACTATTCCGATCAAATACTTTCAACTAGAAGGGTTTCCTGGATAGGAAATGCAAGGAAAACTTGTACGGGAGATTGCGTCATTGTTAATTTTAAGCACCCTCAACATGTCGCAACCGTGCTACTTAGAGCAGCTTCCTTGAAACCAGGGGAGAATGGTGTTTGTGTGCACCCTTTGGGTTATTTTGAAACCCATCTCAGCAAGGGGCCTCACTCTATCAATCGCAGTGGGGTCCCCAAAACCAAAAACTGTACACTCCCGTAACCATAGGTCAAAATAGATATCAGGCTCTGGGTACTTCAAGTAATCCAACTTTTGAAATCCTGACCCAGAACAGATATCAGGTATTGGGCACATCAAGTATACTGGATCTAAACGATTGACTGCCTAAGGATGGTAGGCCTTGCCCATGTTCTACGGTAATCAACCAGGATGACAGTTACAATGGAATAAGGATATGTGTGGAGGAACGAGGAGTTAATGGTGACATATACTTTTGTAATGAGGTTGAATCCACAGTTGTTGTAAAGAGTATGGCGAACGCCCAGTTACCCAAATGTATTGAGGTTATTAATGCCGGTCCTGATGTGACTGCACCTCGTTTAGCTGTTGATAATCTTGGTAATGTCTTGGATCTACCGATTAGCTGTTCTATTGGGGGTACATCTATCATTAGTTGGAATATAGCTGGCTGGGCCTCTAAAAATGAAAAGTTGGGTTGGTTGGACTTGATTAGGAAATACGACATATTATTTTTCCAATAAACTTGGTGTACCACCATACCTAACCTAGATGGATATGTGTGTTATGTTAATTTGTACTCTCTTCTTGCATGTTAGGGTAGCCTACCTGAAACCGATTTTTATAAAATATGGTGTTAGAAATGTGGAGGATGCGATGGAGTTAGTTTATAATATGAATTCTCCGGATAAATGTTTTTATATTGCCACTTTTATCTCCAAATCAATCCAGATGAGAAATAGCATGCTGTTTTAAATATTTCTTTTAACCTGCCTTGTTTTTATTATCTACCTTTTTAAATTGTATTGTATTGTCCCATGCATTTTGCTTATGTGCTTTTATGGTCATTGTATTCTATGAACCGAATAAAGCTTCATGAATTGAATTGACAGCTACACATAACACAAGATGCAGAGTTTCAAGTTGTTGAGAAACACCCTGTTGCCTTCATCTGAAAAGTGAACTCCATCACTTTTATAGATTCAATGCATGTCAAAATCCAAGTTGTTGTTGCAGATAGAGCCCATGTTATGGTGTCTGAGGAATGCAGTAATAGTTTTTACATGTTTTCTGACTTTGTCAATCTCTGGGCAGAATTGATTAGATCACTTCCATTTCTGCCTGTGGCATAAGTTGGAGCACACCAAGGCAGTGTGAGGGAAAGTGTCATTAATTGTGCAAAGGTATCCTTCTTTAGGATTTCAAGGGCTACCCCAGTCAGTGTGCCTAGGACATTGCCACTACAGTACACAATCATGAGGTCAGGGTATGGCAATCCACAATGCTTTCAGCCAAAGGCAGCAATTGATGCCTCTTTAACACTTTGTGGTTAACCCAAGTAATATAATAATAATAATAATAATAATAATAATGTCCACATTAAGCAAACCCACGTCCCTGTCAACACTACTCTTTCTAGCAGCCTCTCTAGCCAAAAACATGTAGGTGTGGCTCATAATCCACACTCTAACCATTTTGAAGTGTAGCAGCAGTAGCAGACAGAAGGCTGGAGATGAATGAGACAGTTTTCAATATGAAAGGCAGTTACAATTGAGGTGGGATCCTGTTTTCAAAAAAATACATATTTGATTGGAAGGTGTAAGTATGCTGGTTAATAACATTAGGTAGTGTTTTTAAAGGATAAGTAAGTAAGAAGATATGTGGTTGGCTGTGGTAAAAATAAAGAAATGTAATGAAAACCTGGATATGCTCTTAATTGTGTGTAGTCAGCCACGCCTACTGCAGTTGCTTTTGTAACTAGTATGGCCATTCTGGAATTTGCTGTGAACTTGTGACCTACTGGTTCTAGTGGGTGGCTATGGATACCGTTCTTAGAGACTGTTGGGGAGGATGTTAAAGAATGAGCTGTCATTTTTTGGAAGTTAGATATGCTTAAACTCATTTTCAAAGAATAAGGATTTGCTTTCCTACAGAGGGCTTTCTAACAAAGTATAGAGCAGTAAAGTAATAAAACAACCTAGCTAAATATGGTTTTGGACTCCCATAGGTAATCATAAATTTGTGGCGATGGTCGCAAATTATTTTCAAACATGCACAAATACTCTTCCAAATTGGGCTTCTTTATAAAAACTACATGAAAGGGTTAAAACATACTAACTATTCAGAACTGGAGTAACACACGTTAATTATGAAAGACATGCTTTTATTCGCTGCTTTCTGCTGTATCAGACAGTGCAAAGCTGAAAAAGGTACCATTAATGGTTGCTTTGTATGAGAGTAGTATGCCATTCTTATGCTTAGGTTTCACAATCTCTGAGAGTATTGCATCTATCTAATAAAAGACCCAAAAGGTATTTCACCAACAAACTCAATTTTCAGGTATGAAAATGAGATTTAATGTTGGAAAAACATTGTTTGAAAAGGTAGATGTTTATATGAGGTTGATAAATTGAGTATGAGATACAGAAAATTATTCTAACTGTATGACACGATCTATGATTTGTTGTATGAGTGTTTTTATATATTTTTTAATGGATAAGTAAGTCTCTTTCTGGTTGTATGAGTATGTGACTGTTTTTGTGACATTGAGACTAGGTGTGTATGAGCTTGTTTAACAATGTGGTGCCCTAATACTGTATTTTGTACATGTGTTGTTTTACTGCATGCTCTAGTTGATATAAAAAACTGCTTCTTAAGCTTTAAATTTATATTAACAATGTACTAAAAACTCTTCCAAGTTTTAGAGGTCCACACATGATGTGCTGGTCAGAAAGATTCTTTTCTTTGAACTCTGGGACTTGAGTCTAATTTATTCTATTTTGAAAGAGGATTATAAGTCACAGAATGGAAAGGACAATCATGCACTGGAGCAGTACATAACTTGTGAATCTGTGAGAAAATTGACACAGATTTATTAGACACCCTTTAGTGTGCCTGTTTGTAGGTTAAAGGGTTTGTATGTGCTTAGTAAGACATGCTGTTGAAAATAATTCTGGGTTACAAGTGTAGTTTCAGAGTACAAAGGCACAGTTAAATATACAGTGTTTCAATTTTTTTTACAAGTTGTATACATATGTAGGAAACATTTATTACTCACATAGTCTGTCAGACAGAGTCTGAGGTATGTAGGCATTCAGTAACATATCTATGCTGAACTTCTATATAGAGGAGTAATTATAACTCATTTGTATGGTACGCTGGAGGGAGATGATAGGACAGAGGCCCACATGCATCAAGCATTTTTGTAGTCGCAAACGGTGCGATTACTTAAAATCGGCCGTTTGCGAATGCAAAAGTGCTTTTTGGGATGCATGAAGCAATTTTAGAATTCGCAACATTGTTGCGAGTTCTAAAATTGCGGGTGCTTTTAAGAAGTCGCAGATGTGCGACTTCTTAAAAGCAATGCATCATTACTTTGACAAGTGGAAATTCGCAATTAGGGTTCCAAATTTACCGAGTGGTTGAACCACTCGGTAAATTTGGAAAAAGTGTTTAAAATGCTTTAAATGTTTTTTTTTCAACATTCATGTTTCACACACACATGTCCTTAGGACATGTGTGTGTGAAACATGATGCGAAAAATACATTTCAGGGGTGCATGGGGGGGTCCTTTGGACCCCCCCCCTGCACCCATGAAATTTTCTAAGTGCCACTCGCAATTTGCATTGACTCCTATGGGCCTTTTGGCCCATAGGAATCAATGGGAATTGCGAAAATTAACTTAAGAATTCGGTATTTCTTTGGGATTCGATAAAAATTGCGATTCACGAATCACAAAGAAATACCGAAAAAAATGATGCATAGCATTTTGCACTTCTTAATTTGCGATTCCTTATTTTTCGCAAATTAAGAAATGCAAAATGACACAATGATGCATGTGGGCCAGAGTGCTTTCTAGTTAAATGTAGTTCTAAGTTTAGCAACCTATATGTGTATTTATAGACTTATATATCCAGTTATATAAGCAGTATCTGACCTATAGAGCCACTCACTTACCTATTATGGGAAAGATAGAGCTACTAATACAGCCAATCAGAGCTGGTGAGACATACCCATTCACTAACATGCCATATAGCACTTCTATCTTGAACAGTAAGAGAGTCACTTGCACACACTATATATGTGTTGGGCATGCTTTTACAGTTTTACTACTTAGTTAACTTGACATTTAAAATATCATATCTGACATACTGTTTAAACTTCCCTTCTAGTATATATATATATATATATATATATATATATATATATATATATATATATATATATATATATATATATATATATATATATATATATATATATATATATATATATATATATATATATATATATATATTTTCACAGGTTTCCCCAGCAAGGGGCAGGCGGAGTCCGCCTGCCCCTTGCTGGGGAAACCTGTTGAAATTGTAGCGGTCTGGCTCGACCGCGGGAGTAACGCGACCAGACACCATGCAGCGCCTAACAGAGGAAAAGTGAGCCGCTTTGCTATAATATATATATATATATATATATATATATATATATATATATATATATATATATATTACCTACTGGCTATCGCCAGTAGGTATATATAGTTAGGATTTTTTCTCTATGGGATTTCTGAAAATTCTATGTCTAATAACTTTGGCGTTTGTGGATGGAATCGGCTGAAATTTTCAGGAAAATGGCACATTTTGTTTCTGAGCAGCCCCTGAAAATTTGGTGGGGTTTCGTCAGGGGGGGCTGAGAAAAAAGGGGGGTCCCAAAACGCGTTTTTTACATTGAGTTTTCCATAGGGCGGTTGGCCTCACTTTTAGCTCGAACGGCTGAATGGATTTGCACGAAACTTGGCAAAATTGTAGGGACTGGTAGCCCGATGTGCCTTTGCTAGGTCTCAATATATGTGCTTCAGTGGATTTTGAGAAATTAACGTTTAAATCAAGATATATATCTGTAACAGCGCTCCGGGCAGCGATCCGGTCCGCTTACTTTTCGCGTTTCGGAACTTTGCGCGCAGAAAGCTGATTGGCTCTCCGGTGTCTGTCAACATTCTAAACAGTCCGGAGCGGCCGCCATCTTGTCTCTCGGTAGGATCGAGAGAGAAGAAGAGGTGAAAAACGAAAGGGGAATTTAATGAAAGGGGGCAAGGTATCCCCCTCTTGACCCCCTAGGAATGTTGTTGGGGTTATTAAAGGGTCCCGTGGGGAAAAGGAAAAAAAAATGATTTTTCACGGTAGAAGCGCTTCACGGGCCGCGAACTGGGCCGCAAACTGGTAGCGAAACGGGAATTCGCCATTTTGTGCTTCGTTAATTAAATTACTAGGTATAAGGGGGTGCGGGAGACGTATCCTAATCCCCTATGTTTCCTGAGGGTGGCTGAGGAGGCTGATATATGTTGATACATCTCTTCCAGCGGCTGTGCGTGAGCTTTTTTTTTATTTTGCTGCGTGACAGTCCGGAGCGGCCGCCATCTTGTCTCTCGGTAGGATCGAGAGAGAAGAAGAGGTGAAAAACTAAGGGGGAATTTAATTAAAGGGGGCAAGGTATCCCCCTCTTGACCCCCTAGGAATGTTGTTGGGGTTATTAAAGGGTCCCGTGGGGAAAAGAAAAAAAAAATGATTTTTCACGGTAGAGGCGCTTCACGGGCCGCGAACTGGGCCGCAAACTGGTAGCGAAACGGGAATTCGCCATTTTGTGCTTCGTTAATTAAATTACTAGGTATAAGGGGGTGCGGGAGACGTATCCTAATCCCCTATGTTTCCTGAGGGTGGCTGAGGAGGCTGATATATGTTGATACATCTCTTCCAGCGGCTGCGCCATCTTGCCTTTTTTCCAATGCCACAATTTTGTCGTGCACGGCAGCCATTTTAGATGCCAGGCTGGTCCCAGGCTATCACCTACCCCTGCGGATGTAGTTTATGGCCCCAGCTGTAGAGAATTCAGACATGCCAACCCTCCTGATTCAGGCGTGTGACTACTGATTTCAGTGCTAGTCTCCCGCCTCCCGATTTCTGCAAGCAAAAACCCGGGGGCATATTACGAACAACTAGCGATAATTTTTGTCTCTAACTTGTTTAGAGACAAAAATTATCGCCGCACATCGGCGATTTTTATCGCAGATAAACCTTGCTATTATCGCAGAAAAGTCAGCGATATTCATGTATTATCGAGCAAATGCTCTTAGCCATGTTATCCACCTCCCATTGGATAACATGGCTAAGAACTGCTCAGGGCAGGTGTTAGATTTTGGAGATATTCGCGCTTAGCGCGAATATCTCCAAAAGTTGGTAATAGAAGATAGCGATGTTAGGGACTGTTTCCAGTCGCTAACATCTTGGTACGCCACTTTGCATGTCATTAGTGATAAGTATCACTGACATGCAAAGCGGGGCCCAAGATGGTCGCTATCTCCTTTTAGCTGTCACTAACTGGTGTTAGCGACAGCTTGGTAATAGGGAGATAATTTTATCTCCGCTTTCATGGCTTTTAAAGCCAAAAAAGCGGAGATAAACCCCCTTGATAATATGCCCCACGATTCCTTGGGGGTTTCAGCTGACAGGGCTTGGTATTGTGTTACATGGTAATTTTTCCAGGAAACGTCAGAGGGTCGATGCAGGGGTTCTAGAACAGGTGATAAACCATTTAAGCCTCATGAACAAGCGAATGGTCTTTTAAAGATTTGTGAAGTACTCGGGCGGCGGTGTGTGTGTGCCCTCTTTTAGGAGCGGGCGGGGGGGCACTGCCAGCAACTTGCCAGGTCAGGTAGTGTTCAACACGTGCATCACTCTTTCTCTGCCTGCTATTGCGCTCCATGCTTCGGAAAGGTAAGAAAAAGAACGTGCATTTGAGTTTGAAATGTCCGATCCTGCAGCAGCACACTTCCAAAGCCCACACATGACAATAACCCGATTCAAGGCCCCATTCACCCGTTTTTAAAAAAATAGATAACACTCCAACAAAGTAAGATTATAAAACTTTATTAACTATTAACTATAACGAACGGAACAAAAACTAAAAACATTTAAACATTTTTCAACACAAAAAGCAACAATGGTTAGAAGCTGTCTTTTGTGCGAATAGTCCCAAGGCAGCACAACGTGCAGAGTTCTGGACGGCACCCAGGTGATGTCGCCTGGGTGCCGCACTGGTTTTGGGATCCTACAATGCAGCACAGAAAAACAGCGTGGGGCGTCCCGGGTGGTGCGGGGGGAGGCCTCGTCAGTAGCGGTCTGTTGTGCGAATAGTCCCAAGGCAGCAGAATGCGTTGAGATGTTGATGGGACTGTGTCCAGTGTCACATGGCTGACACAACATGTACGACAGGCACCCAGGTGATGTCCAGTAAACTGCCGCACTGGTTTTGGTATCCTACAATGCTGCTCCGAAAATTGGCGTGCGGCGGCCCGGGGGTGGGGGAGGCGGCGTGAACGGGCCTCCCCAGGTGGCGGCCATCTAGCTGAGTTGCGCCCGCTCTTGCGGCTACAGCGTCTCGCTCACCATGTTGTTGAGTTTGTTGTTGAGAGCCATGTGGCAGCCGCCTATCGCTGCACCGCAAGAGTGGGCGCAATTCAGCTGGATGGTGGGCAAGACGCTGTAGCCGCAAGAGTGGGCGCAACTCAGCTGGATGGGACAAGGTTCAGAATTGAAGAGTCATCAAAAGGCAAAAAGTTCCGCCGGATCCCGGGAGCCGGCCGCCTATGTCGGGGGCAATCTCAGGCTACACCAGTGCTATAAGACTTGGGGAGGGTGTCGGAGCCAAGCATCTTCTCCGAGTCCATGGCCATCACACCGCCCCTCAGGGGCCTCCGTCAAGCTGTTTAGGAAGGTAATATATCACATTGTTTTCTAATGCAGTCAGGTCCACAAACGACACTCACTTACTTTGAGAATAGTGAAGCTGCAGTAGGTGGAAATAAGCTTCAGACAGTGTTACAAGCGCTGCTCAGAACTCTTAACTATGGCACCCAACATCCAGAACTTATGCTATTTGAGAATGGCAGTGACATCGAAGCATCTCAGGGACCAAAACCATTAACGTACTTTCACGTATGAAAATCTTACTTGGGGAGGGGGCAGGAGCGAAGCGCCCCCTCCCAGTCAGCGCCACCACACCGTATGTTGAAAATTTGAAGCCATCGTTCTACAAAGTCAACCAAACTTGGATTAAAAATCTAGAAAAATGTACAAACTGAAAACCAGTTTTGGTCTGCATAGCATCAGTAGCAACGCTTGAGTCAGCTTTGTGTCAAGCCGCAAATTTGATTCAACAAAGCACAGACATTCAAAAAGGCTCAAATTCAGAACTCTAAACTATGGCACCCAACATCCAGGAGCTTGCCATCCGGATCTTGGAGCCTTGTGCTGCTTTCGATCTATTCACACATCGGTCCACTACTGACATCATCTTATAAACCAACGTTATGTAAATAGTTTTTTAATAAAATGTTTTACCCTGTTTCTTTGCTGGTGTGTTGTCTATATTTTTGATATTTGCATACGGTTTGTCGTTATTTTGTGCGGGATGGGTGATGGAGCCGAGCTGTCTTGCAGCCCTCATGGTGTGGAGCTCAGTTCATCTCACTATTTTCGTATTTCTCATGAAGGGTTGTTCCTAATATTTCTATTTTAGCGAGGTCAAAAAGAGATCCAATTAGTGGCCTACTGATTTTGCTCGATTACTTTTATTTTTTTTACACGATTTTTCACTATCTGCAAAGACTAAACAGAGTATTGTGACTTTGTGCTTGTTTGTAAATAGAGAATGATCCAAAGAGAACCAATTCTAAAACAGTAAATGCTTGGACAACAATCAATCAAATGGAGAGACAAGCAGCCACGACGGATTACAACGGGGGTAAAGGCCTGCGTTAACTACCCTTCAGTATCTGCAAAGAGAGAGTACTACTAAGACAAAAGAGGGGAGGGGGGGGGGTGCAGCGTTCAAAGCACATCAGCGTGCATAAATACGAAAATGTTTTTATTTATCACGTACTTGACATTTTAAAGCTTTTCATATTTGCTATTAAAAAACCAATGAAATTCACAGAAAAAACCATAGGTTATAGTGGATATATAGTTAGGAATTTGCATTTACAAAACCTTGAAAATTCAATGAAAAAACCATTGGTTTTAGGCCATATATAGTTAGGGATTTGCATTTACAAAACCTTATTTTACTCGCATAAAACCATTGAAATTCCATATATAGTTATAAGCGCTAACTATATATCGCGCACCCGCAATCCACTGCTGATGATGTCACATATTACATCATTCATGACATGGTTAGTGACATCACTGATGACATCACTGATGACATCTCAAATGACATCACTGATGACATCACTGAAAACATCTCATTTGACATGACTGATAACATCACTGATGATATCATTCATGTGATAATACGATGAACCTCTTCAGACTCTAATATAACCTTAGATACAATCAGTGTAAACAGACACTCACAGACTGTCACTCATCCATGGAGTTACTCACACACCTAGTCAGTCATGCAAAGAATCAATCACACCTCCATTTCCTCAAATATACAGTTATACAAACTTTACTTATTCAAACATATACTAACACATATTTACTCTCTTATACAATCCCTGATACAAGTTCACAATGATCCATACAGCCACTCACACATTCACTGGCTCTTATGCACAGTTATTTATATATGTCAACTCTCACATGTACTGTGTTTTACATATGTACTTACTTTGACATGTAGCACTGAGATATCCATTCACTCACCAATACACTCATGCACACAGTCAACCGCCCATACAGCTGTTTCCACATGCACTTTTGAACCCACCCATCTAGTGAATCAACTGCTCACACATCTATGCACAGAGTCACACACCTCCCAGCTACCCACACACACACTCAGTATCCCATACAAATACTTGGGCAACCAATCAATAACCCATATAGTTACTCATATAGCTACTTATCAACACATGGAACAGTTTACAGAACAACAGACATAATGATGCACAAATTAAGACAGTTTAGTCATTAACCCATGCACTCAGTGAGACACATTTAATCACTCACTCATATAGTCAGTCATGCACCTACTAAATCCTTCATCCAGACACTTATATATCCACTCATTCTTCAATATGTAAGAGATATTTTAACTTTACAGAAACATACAGTCACTGGATGATGTCATTTGAGATGTCATCAGTGATGTCATCAGTGATGTCACTAACCATGTCATGAATGATGTAATATGTGACATCATCAGCAGTGGATTGCGGGTGCGCGATATATAGTTAGCGCTTATAACTATATATGGAATTTCAATGGTTTTATGCGAGTAAAATAAGGTTTTGTAAATGCAAATCCCTAACTATATATGGCCTAAAACCAATGGTTTTTTCATTGAATATATATATATATATATATATATATATATATATATATATATATATATGTCCAAAAGGTCGTCGTATACGGCCATTTTTCCACCTTTTCCCACATGGGATTTGAAATGACATTAAACTCTTATGGACAACGCTTCCCACGGAGGATTAATTACCATGGCACTACAACACCCAGGAGGCCGTGTTTGCGGCCACGCCCCCCAAGGGGCAGGTGTTCAGCCTTTAACAGAGACAGTAGCGAGCCCATTTTTAGCAACACGCCACAGAAGAAGGGATGTGGTGATTCCCGAAACGCGTCTGGCGAATTAATATTCAGAAAGGAGGTTTCCTGGTTTGAATTGCCATCAGCATGCTGTAAATAAAGAAAGTGAACATTCAAAACTTCCCTGAGGTCTTTCCAATTTGGGTGACTGGAAACGTGTGATGTTTAGCGGCCGCTCCCGGTCGCGGAAATGACCCACCGTGCACAATACGGTCCCAGCCAGCACCAAACCGGAGCTACAGCAAGGAGGGAAGGTAGGTTAGTGCGGTGTCCAGGATTGCGCTCACCTCGTCACAGTTTACAGCAGCAAAGCGCGATGGCATACGACCATTTTTCCACCTTTTCCCACATGGGATTTGAAATGACATTAAACTCTTATGGACAACGCTTCCCACAGAGGATTAATTACCATGGCACTACAACACCCAGGAGGCCGTGTTTGCGGCCACGCCCCCCAAGGGGCAGGTGTTCAGCCTTTAACAGAGACAGTAGCGAGCCCATTTTTAGCAACACGCCACAGAAGAAGGGATGTGGTGATTCCCGAAACGCGTCTGGCGAATTAATATTCAGAAAGGAGGTTTCCTGGTTTGAATTGCCATCAGCATGCTGTAAATAAAGAAAGTGAACATTCAAAACTTCCCTGAAGTCTTTCCAATTTGGGTGACTGGAAACGTGTGATATATATATATATATATATATATATATATGTCCAAAAGGTCGTCGTAGTACACTCTGCCTTCCGCGCAGAACAACGAAGAAAGCGAGACCACAAGATAAGTGCAGTTTCTTAGTGTAGTTTATTTCGTGCCAAAATTAGAGCCTGCAATTCCGCCATGACGCGTTTCACCTCGAGAGAGGCTTGTTCACATAGCGTGTCATGAACACAAACGAGGGTTTTTAAAGTGCGAATGCATAATTCAATTCACATGTGCAAATTGCATTTTTTTTTTTTAAGTCATAAACAGTGAAGACATACTGCGTTCATTCAAACATGGATAAAGGGCATAGTGCCCGAGGGGTTCCAATGTGCAAAAACGCAATGGTAGAGTATAACCATTATCATTTTAAAATGTATACAAATGAATAGGTAAATTTCATTTTATATATATACACATGGTTAAAAAAATTTATATATATTAATTAAACCATAAATGAGTTTCATTTCATATATATACACATGGTTAAAAATTATTAAACCATAATGATTAAATTCATTGATTATACTCCATATATATACACGAAATTTAGTCAGTATATATAACACAAATAGTTTCAGGAACCTTCATTTATCACTTTTAGAGACGCACGGCTTCACTTAAAAAATATATATATGTTAAATGTTAAATGTTAAATGTTACGAGATTTCTAGAGCGCATGGCTGCACGTGAACGTCCCAGCACTGAATAAGTACAGGAGGAGTCGGAAGGGGAGGCTCACGGGAACAGCCAGATTTTCAGAGATTTTCGGAAGGCCAGAAGATTGGGCTGTGCACGAATATCAGGAGAGAGGGAGTTCCACAGTTTGGAGGCATTGTAGGAGAAACGCCGACCTCCTGATCGCGCTCTCTTGATCTTAGGTGGCAGAGTTAAATAGGCATTAGAGGATCGAAGAGGTCTGGAGGTGGTGTAAGGAGTCACCAGATCTCTGTAGATGGGAGGGGCTTTCCCGTTGAGAATTTTGTGCATTAGACAGAGCGCCTTAAACTGCACTCTTTCCACAACGAGCAGCCAGTGAAGCGCTCTAATGGCTGGCTTGGCCGAGCACCGACTCTTGGTGTTGGTATGGATCCGTGCGGTCGCGTTCTGCACTACCTGTAGTTTAGTAGTTACTTTCCGTGGAGCGCCTAGAAACAGTGCGTTTCCGTAATCCAGCTGTGACAAAATGAGGCCTTGGATGAGGAGTTTCCTTGATGGGAAAGGGAGCAGTGGTAGAATTTTCCGGGTGGATCGCAGCAGCCCATAGCAGACTCCAGCCGTTTTCCTAGCTTGGGTGTGCATGGTAGGATTTTGGTCCAGCCATAATCCGAGGCTTTTGATCTCGGATTTGGGGATTGGGGGTTTACCCATACATGGGGGCCATAGAGAGTCCGGACGAAAATGAGACTGATTCCCCATAACCAGAATCTCCGTCTTGTCACTATTGAGCTTCAAGTGAGATCTGTCCATTCAGCTGACTATGTCTCTCAGACAGGAGTAAAGGTTGGTGGTAGGATTTTCCCGCTGAGAGAGAGAGACAACAAGCTGGGTGTCGTCAGCATACGTTAGAAGTTTGATCCCATGAGGGGTGACTATTTTTTCCAGCGGGGACATATATACGTTGAAGAGCGTGGGGCTCAAGGAGGAGCCCTGTGGCACTCCGCAACGTATAGGGGTCTCTTTGGATGTGTAACTACCCTCAATCACCTGGACTGAACGGTCATGAAGAAACAATTTCAGCCAGGACAGGGTGACATCTGTGATCCCAAGATCTCTGAGTCGCTAGACCAGGATTTGGTGGTTGACCGTGTCGAAGGCCACGCTCAGATCCAGGAGGATCACTGCCACTGATCCTCCTGCATTCATGATCTTCCTTGCCTTCTCGACCACCGTCACCATCGCTGTTTCCGTACCCTGGCCAGGGCGAAAACCTGTCTGTGATGATTTGAGTAGTTCATTTGATTCGAGATAGTTTGACAGCTGGGCATTTATAAATTTTTCTGTCATTTTACTGATGCAGGGGAGGAGAGATATAGGCCTGAAGTTGGCTAGATTGAGGAGGTCTAGATTAGGTTTTTTTAGTAAGGCTCTAACCATCGCCTTTTTCCAGCTGGGGGGCACCACTCCGTCTGCTAGGGAGGCATTGATCAAATTTACCATGGGTGCAAGGATGGTGGGTGCTACCTGCTTTAGGATTTTGACTGGGGCATGGTCAGATGGTGAGCCACTTTTAAGAGATTGGAAAATGGGGGTCAAGGTATCCTTACTTATGGGAGTGAACGTCTCAAGTCTCGTGTTAAGGTTCTGGGCCTGTATTAGGGGAGTAGATGGTGGGTCCATAGGGGTGATTGGCGGGAGTTGCTGAAGGATATTTTGGATCTTTTGATCAAAATACGCGGCCAGCTTATCACCGTGGTTGTCTGCGAGGTCAGTCGAGCATGTGGACTCTGGAGTTTTCAAAAGTAGTTTTACAATACAGAAAGTCTCCCTCGACGAGCAAGATTTTCTCCTGGAAAAAGGCAGATTGGGCATTTTTCAAAGCTTTTTTGTAGTTGAGAATGGCCAACCTGTAATCCTTCTTGCTATTAGGGTCGAAGTCTTTCCGCCACATTCTTTCAGCCCTTTTACATAGCTTCTTCAGAAGGCTGTTTTCCTGAGTAAACCATGGGGAGGAAGTTTTTTTACGGGATGTCCGATATGTTTTTTTTGGAAGGATGGTGTTGAGGGAGTTTTCAATCCAGGATGAGAACTCCGCGTCCGCTGTTACAGGGTCAGTTGCATGGCTAGGCTTGGAGAGATCCAAGACCTGCTCCCATTTTTTGGGATCTAGTTTTGCCCAGGGACGAGCCGGTAAGCATGGGCGAATTTTGCGAATCTCGCGTTCGCGAATTTTGCGGATTTGCGAATTCGCAATCCGCAAAATCCGCGAATTGTCGCGAATTTTTTTTTTTGTGTTCGCAAGTGTTTCTGCCAGTTCGCGAGGATTTGGTACTAGTTCGCAATTGCGAACTTACTTGTCGGCTCGCAACGGTCGCGACTATGTTGTTTCTACGTCTGGTTCATCATCACAGCCTCCCAGCACCCTCTGTTTCACCACTGGCACCCTCTCTTTGACCCATGCCACCCTCTGTTACATCAATGCCACCCTCTGGTTCATCATCACTGTAGAAGATGGGGGGGAAAAGCAAGCCCACCTGCCCTGCTTGAACTGACATGAATTAATTTGGGGTTAGTTTATTAACAACACCTGCCCTGCCCCAACTGACAATAATGAATTAGGGGCTAATTAATGTGTCACTGAAAGAATTTGAAGTTCCAGCCTGGCACCTGCTTGTCTGCTCCTTTAGCTGTAAATCAGGACCTTTGTGGCATACAGTTAAGGTCAGAGCAGGGTCACACAATAGTTGCAAGCAGGCAACCGAATTCTGGAGGGCCCCCTCAGGAAGCACTACAGGGAATCGTTACAAATCATGAGGTTGACCTTTTGCACCTGCTCAATGCTTTTGCTTTTGCAAAAATCGTTTTTTGGTTTTTTCGCGCTATTCGCGGGGCGCGGCGTCGTGCGAAACCGACCGCGGAAGCCGCCAATTCGTGCGAATGAGCTTTTTATTTTTTTGCGGCTTGTTGTTTCGCGAGTTTTTTTGCAGTATTCGCGAGCCGCTTGCAGCGCAACACGCGAATTTACCCCAAGGTCGAGTACGGGCGCGGCCATTTTGTTTGCGTGACGTATTTCCGTTTCCGCCCGCTATGTATAATCTCGCGCAGTAAGCGCATTGCGAGTAGAGGTTCGCACGAGATCGCGAGGAAAATCTCGCGCGAACTTACTTTCGCGCTCGTGAACGGGCGCCGGCCATCTTGTTTTTCATTCATTTCCTGTGTCTGGGCATGGTGTTTAATCCTCTTGCTATCTTTGCCATCCTTTGCTTGTTTTCAGTTTTTTTTTTTACGATTTTGCTTCTTATCTATCCCTCTCTTTTCCTAGCTGTATATTTTTGTCTTTTCTGCTATTTTTCTTTACTTTTAAACTACTTTTTTAAACTCTTTTCTTTTCTTCTTCCCTATCCTATTCCTTCCTAATTTTCTACTTCCTACCTTACCTGCCCAGACCATGGTGAAGCCAGGCGCCGTGAAGCTGCCCAGGCACTTGAGGGCGGCAGCGGCGGCGGGGAGGAGGAGTCCTGGACCCCGTGCCAGGACACCATGCGGTCGATTGAGGGGGGAGCAGGTGATGCGACGGGAGATCTTCAGCCCGGAGGAAGTGGGCGCGCTGGTCTACTTCGTCCAGCGCCGCCTGCCCAGGACCGTCGCGGGAGGCGGCAGGATCGCGGCCGGTGGCTACAACATGCGGGAGCGCCGGAAGCGGTGGGAGAAGGTGTGCTGGGCCATATCCCACCTCTACGGGGTCCAGCGCACCTACAGCCAGGTCACCCATCGCTGGACGGACCTCCTGGACCAGGAGCGCGACCTGCTGGACCAGCTCGGCTTGGAGATCCCCGGGCTTGGTGAGTAGTAGTAGCCATTTCATCACTCACTACTATGATGTTTTCTCCTGCTCTGTGTTGTTGTATTGCAAATATTTGTTTTTTACATGGAGCAAGCCAATAATGCCGCTGATGACGATTACATTGTAGTTAAATTATATTTCAAAATCTTCTGTGCATTTCAGGTGCACTGCTCTCCTTCTCAGTGGCGTTGCTACTATGCTTATTTGTTTTCTATTTTGTGGTCTCATTGGCCTGAGTAACTATTATGTATGAGTGTACTTTACAGAACTGCGTAATGCTAGACACTAGGGGGCAGATTACATTTACAAGCCCCTTGCGCCACGTTTACGTTGCCTTGCGTGACGCAACAGCGGCGTAAACGTGCCGCATCCCTGCGAGTCATTTACAGCATGACGCATCTAGGGAGATGCGTCACGTTATAAAGCCATGGGCCTGCACCACAATGGGTGCGTTCCTAGTACGCAGGGTGGGCGGTCCGGCGGCTGCGCGCCTCGCAAAATTGCCTGCGTGAAATCTACAAGATTTAACGCAGGCACTTCTGCGACGCTGCTACGTCAATTCAATTCCTTATGCCTGCTTGAAGCAGGCGAAAGGACTGACACAGCATGTTAAGTATTGGGTGGCCCTGAGCATTACTGGAGTTGCATTGCGTTGGCGACGTGACTCCAGCGATGCGCCGCTCTTACGTGACGAGATGCGTCACGCAAGTGCCTACCCTTGCGCCAGGGCGCGCCGCATTGTAAATGAGGTGCATCTGCCGTGTCGCAAGGGTAGTTTTGCGTGACGCATTTGATCTGGCGCATCTCTGGAGATGCGCCAGAACGCGTAAGTAAGTATGCCCCTAAGGGGCAGAATTGCAATTACCGTCGCATCCCTGCAAAGTAGCAGGGATGCGCCATTAATTGTGCGGCCCGCTACCACCACCAAACATGGTGCGCCGTATTTGCAATGCGTCGCACCATGGGCCCAAAACGTCACCGAAGCTTTACTGCTGGAGTTGCGTCGCAACGATGGCGCAGCTCCAGCAATGCTCTGGGGTACCCTATCTCCCCAATGCTGGGTCAAGCCGTACGTCTGCTTCAAGCAGGTGCAGGGTTTGTGTGACGCATCATTGTCCTAAAGGTGACTGATTGAAATTTTGTAGATTTCCCTCAGCCACTTTTAGGATGTGTTCCAGCGCAGGAATGCCCTCCCTTGCGCCAGAACGCCCCCTGATGGCGCAGGGCTTTATAACGGGATGCATCTCCCAAATGCGTCACGTTGTTATAATATTATACGCCGCACCATGGCGCCCTTTTTTGTTTAGCTGCTGCGTCACAAAAGTCACGCAAGAACGGAGCAAAAGAGCCGCAAGGGGCTTAAATCTGCCCCTTCCTTTGTACCCCTGACAATAAGAAAAATAGTGGCGGTGGATTGATAGTTTGACTATTTAAATGACTGGTAATGTAGCAGGCAACTGTTAGTGTTGTCACTGATCTGACTGAAATCACAATGGAGTTTGTCTGTCACTTTGGGCCCGATGTAGGTCGGTCGGTAACGGCCGAAAATGGTTATTTTCGGCCGTTACCGACCGGTATACCTGAAATGGTATGTAGGGGCTCATTTTTACAGAATCGGTAATTTTACCGATTCGGTAAAATTACCGATTCTGTAAAATACCGAATCGGTATTTTTACCGATTCGGTATTTTTCTGATGTAGGTGGGACTCTTCAGAGTCCCAGGAGCCTTAACGAATCGGTATTTTACCATCAAATCCAATTTGATGGTAAAATACCGATTCAGGTGTGCATGCACATGTGTGCATGCACACCTATGCCATGTGACAGGCAGACCTGCCCTTAGGGCAGGTCTGCCTGCCACATGGCACCCGTGCCTGTTTTGGGGGTGGCAGAGGGTGTCAAAGTGACACCCCCTGCACCCTTGTGTGAATCGGTATTTACCGATTCTGTAAATACAGAATCGGTAATGCCCATTCATTCCTATGGGCTTTGAAGCCCATAGGAATGAATGGCCATTACCGATTCTGTATTTACAGAATCGGTAAATACCGATTGTTAAAGATTCGGTATTTGAACATCTGGATATACCTACATATCCACACATTAGATTTACCGATTTTTAATTACCGAATCGGTAAAATTCGGTAATTATAAATCGGTAAATCTAATTTACCTACATCTGGCCCTTTGCGTCTTGCCTGCGGACTGCTGCCTGCCAGTCCTAGGTGAACCTTTCAGTACTTTGTTTAGTGAGTTACGTGACTTTTGAAGTCACAGGTCCGCAAATAAATGAAAACTAACCCTAATCAATATAATTTCGCGGAAATATTTTGTTATTGTTCTTTTGAAATGTTTGATTTGGTTGACATTGACAAGCAACAATCATCCATGTTTTCTGTTCTTTCTTTCATGTTGTACCTCAGCTCCCCCCAGGGGCGAGGGGAGGACACAGGAGCAGCAGGCGGCGGATGCTGTTCAACAGGGCCAGGATCGGGCAGGCGAGGGCTCCTTTGCTGGCCCCAGTAAGTTTTCATTTTAGACTAGTACCTATTTTTCCTAGCGTTCCTCATTTGATTTTTTCAAAATCGTCTTTGATCTTCTTGTAGACTGTATCTAAATTCTTATCCTGCCTCTACTATGACTCCCTGTGGTATTACTAGATTATTCTTATTAGTCTGTCTGTGTAGCTAACTAAGATTGCACGGTTGGCGAAACTCCCATTCTAGTCAGCAATAGCTCTATCAACTTAGTGCAGTCCTCTGGGATTGTCCATAATGTCTTTTGAAGTGTTCTATCTGCTTTGAAAATTCCCAACTATAAAATGTGAATGACCACCAAGAAATAATAAGATACTACCTTTTGGTTTGGATAGGAGAACAATCCATACCACTACAGTGGCGCGGACAATTCTTCTGCAGAAACAGAACTATGGACAATAAATAGTGCATTGCTTATGAATTATAATAGGCGCTGTTAGAGTTTCCACATACCTCTGTGATAACAGACTTTGAACCCCCAATGTCCTTACTGACTGACTACTACATAGTGTGGCACAGTCATTTACCTCCCGAATTCATCGATCATTGATCCCCAATGATGATTATTATCCAACGTAGCTGAAGAGTACGGAGTCAGAGTCAAGAAGTGTCAGAGGCACGGACTCATGCTTGCAAAAATTGCAAACTCTTTCGCTCAGTCACTCTAGTCACTCTGGACCAAAAAACACAGAGTCTCTCTAAGTTTAAAAGCTTTATTAAAAGTAAACACATTTATTAAAATGAAGTCATAATAAAAAAACGAAACGTTTAACTGAGAATGTAAAAGTGGTTAGTGCTGACGATTAATTGAAGACATTTCTTGTGGTCGAGCCGAGCTCTCACCTTGTTTCAACTTGATCTTGTT
The DNA here is from genome assembly GCF_964263255.1 of Lissotriton vulgaris. Classification (NCBI taxonomy): domain Eukaryota; kingdom Metazoa; phylum Chordata; class Amphibia; order Caudata; family Salamandridae; genus Lissotriton; species Lissotriton vulgaris. Next base: position 1,979,883,695 of record NC_141687.1, on the reverse strand, counting down.
GTTAGAAGTCCATCTTCTGTCTGTGTGGAAAAAAATGGTGCGTGTTAAAAAGCCAGCCTTCATCAGTTGTGCCAAAAAGTGCTGCATTACATTGTTTTCACATGTCTTCATTACTCCTTATTCTAACATTCTTAAATGTACTTTGTAGGTGGAACATCTGGTGGCGGGGCCAACGCGGAGGTGGTGGTGGTGCTCGACACGGAGGCGGAGGGCAATTCCTCAGGGGAGGATGCGGCGGTTCCAGTGCCGGCTGTGAGAGTTCAGACGGTGGTGGTGGCGGGCAGAGGTAAGCTCTTATATATTCCTTACTTATTGAGATTGAAGACGTGGCTGGGAAGGAAAGAATATGAGATGCATGGCTGGGTGAATGATGAAGCAATGATTGGTGGAAGGACAACAGCCTGGGTGGGTGACACAGAAACTGTATGTGTCCATATACCTGGATCATGCTACTATCTGACTCTTAGATAGCATATGTGTATCTAGAGCAGGGGTACTCATAGTACGGCCCGCGGGCCGGTGGCGGCCCGGCAAGCCTTCCTTGGCGGTGTGCAGACCTTGCAGACAATCACTGCTCCCCCGGCCCCCACAGAGCAGAGTGGAGATGCAGGGCCACAAAGAGGTGAAATAGAACAAAGCCTCTGCTCTGTGGGGCCGGGCAAGCAGTGATTGTCAGGGTGGAGATGCAGGGGCGCTACAACAAACAAAGCCTCAATAATATGTTAATGGTCTTTTAAAGACCTGTTAAGTACTTTGGTGTGGCTGTCTGCGTGTGCGCGTTGAGGAAGCTGTCTCAGCCCGGGCTGAAGGCTGACACAGACAGACACACACACAGTGAGATGACAGAGGGGGAGGGAGAGGGAGGGCAGGAGGGAGAGAGAGATGGAGAGGGAGGGCAGTATGGAGAGCATGAGTGAGAGAGATGTATCTAAATGCTGGGTCTGGTGGCTCAGTGGATGAAGGCATCTGCTGCAGGGACCTGTGTGCAACCTCATGGTCACAAGTTTTTGTTTTGCTTTAGCCCCGCCCCCTCTGACTCCGCCCCCACCAGTGCAGCCCTCGGCCACAAACTACACTGTAAATTTAGCCCCTGAGAGAAAGTTTGTGAGTACCCATGATCTAGAGAGAGTAGACGGTCAGTGGATTAACTAAGTGTAACTTTGAAGAGCATGTAACACTGCACCCGCACGTCCGTTCCAGTGTAGGAAAGGCAAGGAAAAGAAGTTTTAATTTTGTCCAAATACTACCATCAATAGTAGCAGTAGTTTGTATTGCAAGCACAGCATAGATCCGGTTATTAGGGTGGCCACTCCCTACCTCTCTTAATAAGTTTAGTAGTACTCAGTCATTCATGTGTGGATGTATCACTGGTCACTCAATAAAAAGCAAAGCACCTAAAGTCATCCCATATATAAGCAAAAACATCCCATGTGAAGTGATAGATAATCCGATTATTTATCTTCTTCAATTTTCCATTTCTAGTACTCATTTCCACTGTAGGGTGAAAGTTAAATTAATTAAGCAGTAGCCCTTGAGTTGTAACAGAGTATTCTCAGTGCCACCCGTAATAGAAAAGTAAGAGCTTCACCACCTGCATGTACTGGACGGGTACAGTAACGCAACGCAAGTCTAGGTCACTCCTCATGGCGTGCGTCTCTTTTTCTCGGGTGCAAGTTTACTGCGCTGGCATTATGCCGGCTTGCAGAAGATAACGTACCAATTTTCCTAAACAAGAGACAAGAAGAAGAATAAGACTGGTGTACTTTCATAGTCGACTCCAATGGAAGTCCATAGTGCTCGTAGAATTTGTTCCTTAAACTCCCACTAATGTTAGAGCAAGGATGAAGAAGTGTGAGGTTAAATAGATACTGGCCTCAATAGTTATGTAATGCGCTTGCAAGTTGCTAGTTGTAGTGCAACACAAATTTCTGCTGAATGATTGAGTTAATCTTAAAGAGCATTGGTTACAGACTATGTCTTTCTTTCTTCATATAGGTTCTCCTTCCAAACGAACAAGGAGGAAGGAGCTGGCTAGAGCGGCCCGGCAACGGAGGATCGATGCCACTGTGGCCGAATATCGGCAGCTGGTGGCCCTGGAGGACGAAGAAAGTATGCAGTCGACCACAACAACTACGTCGTCTGCATCGGCCTCCGTGCCCCCAGGGGCTGCCACCCAGCACAGTGGTCCACCCAGACTGAGCCGGGCTGCCAAAGCCAAACGCCACCGCCGAGTAGCAAGGACAACAGCTTTCTCTCACAGCCGTTGCACCTGCAAGGCATTGACGGCACGCCTGCGCCGCAGTACCCTGATGGTGTCCCGCCTCCAGCAGGAGCTCCACCACTTTTCAAACGAGTTGGAGGGGCTCCGCGTAGAGCACGCCTTGCTCCGCCAGGAGCATGATGCCCTGGCCCAAAAAGTAGACAGCATCCACCCATAGTGTCCCTTGCCCCTTTTTTAGAGACTTTTGGGGGGTGGGAATTGGGAGTTGGGTTTTTGGGGACTTTTGAAGGACAATCGTTGGGGTAGGGAGGGTCTTGCGGGAAATTATTTTGTTAGGGATATAAATATACTTTTTCAAACTTTATCTGAGCATACCCGTTTCTTACTGCTTGCCTGGTGGGTGGGGGTTTAACAGTGACTTTGTTTTCCTGAAAGTTTAGTTCCATTTTCTTCCTTTAAGTGTAAATGCCCAAATGTTTTCAACACTAAGTGCCTCTCACAGAGTAAGTGAAGTGAATCCAAGAGTCCTAGGACTTTAGTAGTACTACCGTCAGTCTCTCGTCTCTCCTACTAATACTCCATTATACCCCCAAACCACCAAATGCTTATCTTACCTGTAATTTGTGTTTGAAAGTAGGGCTAGACCCAGGGCTTGCTCCACGGGAAACAGCGAATAAGGTTGGCAATCTTGGTCGGATAAAATTTCCTCATAGCGGTGGTACTAGTGGTGTGACACAGTGGCAGTTGCATGCCTATGAAAAAAAAGAAAATTAAATCTGGTTTGTCCTCCTGAGCAATTCAACGGTACAATAGAGAATATAGCAGGTGACAGAAGTACACTAGAACAGTGCCACATTGTAGCCTAACAAATGGTAAAGTATAACTACTAATTCGGTTGAAGTTCTTTGACATTAGCCATGGGTCTTGGTCAAGCAGAGTAAGAATATATCCTCGGATTTCTTCACCAGCCTGTTGCTATCACCTTATCCTCCCCAGCAAGTGTGTGGATTTATTGCTGTAATTTAGTCACACATCAATCAAAACCACACAGCCCGGGGGAAGAGGGTTAGGGTTTGAAAAATGGATGGGTACGGGGGTTTTTGGGAAAGGTTTTGGGAGACAAGAAAAAATAGCACAGCATGGACAAACAATTGTGAACATAAACAAATCTTTGGGTACAAACCTATCCATCAATCTTTGAAAGTGCATGCACTACTGCATGCATGTCAGTGAAAAGTAAGTAGTACTTTCGACAACTGTGGAAGAAAGAATGCGACAGTACAGGGCCTGTGTGGAATTATTCATAACGATATTCAACATAAGGTCTCTGTAGCCAGATACCAGAGAGCCTTGCTGGTCACTATAAATCCATTCACAACAACACTCAATGGGGTTGGTCTGGAAGGTATAGTAGATAGAAAAGGAGAAATTGCTTTTTTTCTAGGTGTCCCCTCACTCACCAGGGTTGCCCCTTGGTGACATGCTTCATCATTGGGGCCATCCCAGTCCTCTACGGGCTGGGGCGTGCTGCGACTTGCGAATTACGTAGGAGCACTTACAAATGACTATGTGTGGTGCAGATGTGATAGTGGAGTGGACTAAGAGATGTGTTAAGGGATCAATTTAGAAGCAGAGAGAGATCCAAGAAATGCAGTCACAGTCAGAGAAAAAGGCAAGGGATACTGTATCTATGTTGTAGTTGTCCTGTTGGAAGTGGTAAGTAAGTTGCCTGCAGAAAAAAAATCCTCTTATTAGCGGCACTCCTCCATTGCAGCCGATGCTTCGTCCATCGATGTTGGTCACCAGAAGACACCCTGTAAAAAAAGCACAGCATAGACAAACAATTGAACATAAACAATTATTTGGGTACAAACCTATCCATCAATCTTTGAAAGTGCATGCACTACTGCAATGCATGTCAGTGAAAAGTAAGTAGTACTTTCGACAACTGTGGAAGAAAGAATGCGACAGTACAGGGCGTGTGTGGAATTATTCATAACGATATTTAACATACGGTCTCTGTAGCCAGATACCAGAGAGCCTTGCTGGTCACTATAAATCCATTCACAACAACACTCAATGGGGTTGGTCTGGAAGGTATAGTAGATAGAAAAGGAGAAATTGCTTTTTTTCTAGGTGTCCCCTCACTCACCAGGGTTGCCCCTTGGTGACATGCTTCATCATTGGGGCCATCCCAGTCCTCTACGGGCTGGGGCGTGCTGCGACTTGCGAATTACGTAGGAGCACTTACAAATGACTATGTGTGGTGCAGATGTGATAGTGGAGTGGACTAAGTGATGTGTTAAGGGATCAATTTAGAAGCAGAGAGAGATCCAAGAAATGCAGTCACAGTCAGAGAAAAAGGCAAGGGATACTGTATCTATGTTGTTGTAGTTGTCCTGTTGGAAGTGGTAAGTAAGTTGCCTGCAGAAAAAAAATCCTCTTATTAGCGGCACTCCTCCATTGCAGCCGACGCTTCGTCCATCGATGTTGGTCACCAGAAGACACCCTGTAAAAAAAGCACAGCATAGACAAACAATTGAACATAAACAATTATTTGGGTACAAACCTATCCATCAATCTTTGAAAGTGCATGCACTACTGCAATGCATGTCAGTGAAAAGTAAGTAGTACTTTCGACAACTGTGGAAGAAAGAATGCGACAGTACAGGGCCTGTGTGGAATTATTCATAACGATATTCAACATAAGGTCTCTGTAGCCAGATACCAGAGAGCCTTGCTGGTCACTATAAATCCATTCACAACAACACTCAATGGGGTTGGTCTGGAAGGTATAGTAGATAGAAAAGGAGAAATTGCTTTTTTTCTAGGTGTCCCCTCACTCACCAGGGTTGCCCCTTGGTGACATGCTTCATCATTGGGGCCATCCCAGTCCTCTACCGGCTGGGGCGTGCTGCGACTTGCGAATTACGTAGGAGCACTTACAAATGACTATGTGTGGTGCAGATGTGATAGTGGAGTGGACTAAGTGATGTGTTAAGGGATCAATTTAGAAGCAGAGAGAGATCCAAGAAATGCAGTCACAGTCAGAGAAAAGGGCAAGGGATTTATTTATTTATTTATGAATTTTATAAAGCGCACGGCTACCCCCAACGGGGGTGTCCCGGCGCTAAGGCTGTCAGCAGAAAGAGGAGGAACAATCTAAATAGATGGAAAAAGCCATGTTTTCAGACGTCTGCGAAACAGTGCTTCGGATGGGGCAAATCTGAGGTCAATAGGTAAGTTGTTCCAATGTTTGGCTGCAAGGACAGCAAAGGCTCTGCCACCCATTCTTGTGCGGCGGAAACGTGGCACAAGCATGAGACGAAGGTTGTTGGAACGTAAGTCTCTGACTGAGTGAGATAGTCTCAATCTCTTTCTTAAATATTCTGGGCCAGTTCCGTTCAGAGCTCGGAAGGCAAGAATGAGCGTTTTAAACTTAATGCGACTGGCTATAGGGAGCCAGTGGAGCTCTTTGCGAAACGCTGAAATAGGGTGTCGGAACGGGATATTGCCAATCAGTCTTGCTGCAGCATTTTGAACTACTTGCAGGCGTTCAATTTGATAAAGGGGGGCCCCAGCGTAAAGACTGTTGGCATAATCCAAGTGGGAGGTAATTAAGGCCTGGGTGACTGTTCTGCGTGCGTCCATCGGTAAAAATGGGAAGATCTTTCTCATCATCTTTAATTTACCAAAGCAGGCAGAAGTAACCTTGTTAATTTGAGGGCTGCAGGAAAGCGTATCAGCAAACATGAACTCCAAATTGCGGGCGATGTGCACCGGCATTGGGGGGGGGTGAGTACCATTGGCCACCATAATGAGGGTGGTATGGTCATTTTTTGATTAAAAAACAGGACCTCCGTCTTGTCGGTGTTAAGACGCAAGTGGTTCGAGGCCATCCAAGAACAAATTTCGCCCAGACAGTGGCGAAAGCTAGAGAGGCTGGAGTCAGAGTGATCTCTAAAGGAGAATATCAGCTGAGTATCATCAGCATAAGAGATCACTCTGACTCCGCATGCCTGGGATACTGTATCTATGTTGTTGTAGTTGTCCTGTTGGAAGTGGTAAGTAAGTTGCCTGCAGAAAAAAAATCCTCTTATTAGCGGCACTCCTCCATTGCAGCCGACGCTTCGTCCATCGATGTTGGTCACCAGAAGACACCCTGTCCACTGCCTGCCTGATGCTGAATTGTGGCTCGCTAATGTGAAGCCTGACTCCATCCTTTTTTCCCCATTGCAGAGACTGAAACCCGGCCTGTAATTATTCAACGAAAAACAGGAAGTGATATAATATTACAACACCACTGATAAATAAATATAAGGTATGTAGGCTGTGGAGTGCAAAAAGTCACAATTTGATTTTCCTAGTAGACAGTACAATACTTTTGAAAGTGCGTACTCTGTCCGAGTCACCTTTTGAAGGATAAATAAGTAGGGGCAAATTAATGTAGCGGATCTTTCCCCTCAAGCTAGGTGTACTGTAAACTGTGTTTTAGAACAAAATTAGATCTTCCTAGCAGTGCTCCCACCCAGACCCTTACTAAAGCCAGTCGCAAAAATGTAGAAGACCCCCAATCAAATCTCAAAAAACGAGGCCTAGCAGAAAACTGGTGACAAAACTTACTTTGAAAGTAAAAGTAGGCCGAAGTACCCCCTTCCTAATTACCCCTTACCCACCGTGGATTGCATTCAAACCACTTGCAACCAACCAAGCAAAAGTATCCATTGCCAGCATCGCTCCAAGACTCGAAATCCCCCCCACTCAAACACATGCAATAGAAATACTGCTAACCCTAACGAACTCTAAGTTAAGAATAGTGGCAAAGGCTTTCTTTAACTATGCCAAATCCCCCCTTTCCCACCATGGATTTTCTTCAAATGACTTGCAACCAAAATTACACATTCTCACGAGTGCTCTAAGACCCCAGAACTCAGTTGCAAAAATCTAGAACACCCCGAAACACATGCAATCCTGCTGCTAGGGCTAACCCTAACGAACCCTAAGTTACAAAAAGTGCCAAAAGGCTTTTCCGCGAGGATTTTGTCCCAACCACTTCTACCCGGTATTAGACCTTCCCAGGAATGCCCCAAGACCCGCCAACCCACCCGCCAAGAAGCATAACACCCCCAAACAGGCCAAAAGCAAAATCTCATACTTGCAATATTTCTCGGCCTTCGGTCCAAACGCGCTGCGTAGCTAGGCCATAAGTCGGGGTTGCCACAACGGATTTCCTGAAAAGCAAATGCAATCAAGATTAGAGTGTCCCAGCAGTGCTCCCAGACCACGAAACTCACCCACAAACAGACGGAACCCCCCCTAAGAGCACCTCAAAGGCAAGCAAGTCATCAAAAACACAAAAAAATTTCCGCCTGGGATTTGGTCCAAACCACTTTTATCCGGTATTAGAGCTTCCCAGCAATGGCCCCAGAGCCGTCAACCCAGGAGAAAACGAGTAGAAGACCCCCAAACAGCCAAAGAGCAAAAGTACAAAAATGGGGACTTTGTCAGTTTTTCACAAATTTCCCAAATCACTCCGCGCGCGCTCTGCAGCTAGGCCCTAACTCCCCTCTGCCACCATGGATCTGCTTCAAACCTCTTGCAAAGTAAAGTATATATAGCTAGCAGTGCGCCCAGACCCCGAAACCCACCCACAAACACCAGGAAGCCCCCCAAACAGGCCCCCGAAAACGCTACATTGAGCAAAATGTCAGAAATAGCCAAAAAACAAATCGGCCTGGATTTTGCCCCAACCACTTCTACCCGGTATTAGACCTTCCCAGGAATGCCCCAAGACCCGCCAACCCACCCGCCAAGAAGCATAACACCCCCAAACAGGCCAAAAGCAAAATCTCATACTTGCAATATTTCTCGGCCTTCGGTCCAAACGCGCTGCGTAGCTAGGCCATAAGTCGGGGTTGCCACAACGGATTTCCTGAAAAGCAAATGCAATCAAGATTAGAGTGTCCCAGCAGTGCTCCCATACCACGAAACTCACCCACAAACAGACGGAACCCCCCCTAAGAGCACCTCAAAGGCAAGCAAGTCATCAAAAACACAAACAAAATTTCCGCCTGGGATTTGGTCCAAACCACTTTTATCCGGTATTAGAGCTTCCCAGCAATGGCCCCAGAGCCGTCAACCCAGGAGAAAATGATTAGAAGACCCCCAAACAGCCAAAGAGCAAAAGTACAAAAATGGGGACTTAGTCAGTTTTTCACAAATTTCCCAAATCACTCCGCGCGCGCTCTGCAGCTAGGCCCTAACTCCCCTCTGCCACCATGGATTTGCTTCAAACCTCTTGCAAAGTAAAGTATATATAGCCAGCAGTGCGCCCAGACCCCGAAACCCACCCACAAACACCAGGAAGCCCCCCAAACAGGCCCCCGAAAACGCTACATTGAGCAAAATGTCAGAAATAGCCCCAAAAAAATCGGCCTGGATTTTGTCCCAACTACTTCTACCCGGTATTAGACCTTCCCAGGAATGCCCCAAGACCCGCCAACCCACCCGCCAAGAAGCATAACACCCCCAAACAGGCCAAAAGCAAAATCTCATACTTACAATATTTCTCGGCCTTCGGTCCAAACGCGCTGCGTAGCTAGGCCATAAGTAGGGGTTGCCACCACGGATTTCCTGAAAAGCAAATGCAATCAAGATTAGAGTGTCCCAGCAGTGCTCCCAGACCACGAAACTCACCCACAAACAGACAGAACCCCCCCTAAGAGCACCTAAAAGGCAAGCAAGTCATCAAAAACACACAAAAAATTCCGCCTGGGATTTGGTCCAAACCACTTTTATCCGGTATTAGAGCTTCCCAACAATGGTCCCAGAGCCGTCAACTCACCTGCAGAGAGGTACAACAACACCCCCACAAGTGCTGAGTCTTTCTTCATTGGGCGTAAACCAGCCCTCTGGTTTGATGGAAATAGGAGTCTGGAGGAGGAGGATAGAGGAGCATGTTCTTCTCAACTTGTGAACCTGAGGAATGCAGACTGCGGCAACTTCAAATCAATTAGCAAACCAGTGAAGACAGTTCTGCTGATGGGCTTGATTTTGTGATTATCTGATTAAAGTTTGAAATATATTAACTGTGCACAACAAAGAAAGACAGACACACAGGAATAAAAGTGAATAAGGACGAAAAAGAAAGTTATTTATTCGTTGTCTCATTTTCAGGGCTCGGTATCACGGTCCAGGAATAAGAATAAGGCTTCATCATCATACTCTGCGAATTCAGGCAGGGTGAGCTCAGTGTCACCTGACAGAGTAGAAATTCCCTCATCTATGTTGCTGGCCACCTCCTCTTCATCCGGCACGCTTTCTCGTACTCTGAAATCTGGTGGTATGAGGTGCTGATTCATCTTGATCATTGTTAACCTCTCCACATTTTTGGGCGAGAGGCGGCTCCGTTTGGGAGTTACAATGCCACCAGCAGCACTAAAAACCCGTTCAGAAGACACGCTTGCGAGTGGGCAAGACAAGTAGTTTAAAGCCAGGTTGGTGAGCTGTGGCCACAATTCTTTTTTCCCATGCCAATACGCCAATGGGTCAGAATTAACATAGACCTCTGTTGAGTCATTCAGATAGTCCTTCACCATCGACTCAAGGTCCTCATCCAAGGTTCCTCCACTTTGCTTAGCTCTTGCTGTGCCTCTGACCTTTTGAGAAGCAAACCCACGCAGAGCTAGCCAATCCTCTTCAGCCTCCAATGTTTCTGTTGTGTCTCGTGCAGATGATCCGGTTGCCGGTGTCTTTAACGGCTGAGAGGTCACTTGTGCCACAGCCACAGGTGCAGAAGTAGATTGTTTTGACTGGGGATGGCCTGCTGATGTACTGCCATTTCCTTCAATTTTCAGCCGTTCTCTTTCAAACCTCTTGGCTGACAAGGCTAGCCAATGTTTGTACTTTGGAACATGTTCATCATCAAAAGGAAAGAATGCTTGGCCTGCCAGCGCCTTTTTGTAGCGTGGATCCAGAATAGTAGCACAAATGTAATGCTCTTCTGAGTGGATCTTTTTAAGACGTTCATCACCTTGTAGGAGCTCTAATAATTTCTCAGCCAGAAGCAAAGAGTCTTGGTTTTTTTCATCTTTTTCAAACACAGACCACACCTCCTTCAGTTGGTCCTCCAGCATGTACAACAATGGGATAGCTTTTCCCAAATTAGAGTCCTCCTTGCTGACTGCACGCGTGAAGAACTCAAAAGGACGAAGCATGCGTGTCAGGCTTTGAACTATGTTCCATTGCGCCGCACCCATCCTCAGCTCCTCTGTACCCTCTGTAAGGAAATATTGATCGAGTTCCGTATACTGCTCATACAGACGCTCAAGCATGTAGAAGGTTGAGTTCCAACGTGTTACCACCTCCTGGATGAGTGCTTTCACTGGCATTTGACGTTGATATAGCAGGCTCCTCAGCTGCTTCCGGGCCTTAAAAGAATGGCTGAAATGCTTGCACATTTTTCGGCAGGTGTCCAATACACTGTACGCTGCACTGCCTTTATTACCCAAGAATTTACCCAAGAACCAGGTTTATACAGTGCGCCAAACACGGCACTCTGAAATAGTCACCGTCCCTCATGGCCTTAACTATATTGGAGCCATTGTCCGTGGAAACATAACCAACCTGGCATTTTAGTGGGGACAGCCAGTTAAGGACCTTTGTGTTAAAGACATCCAAAATGTTTTCTGCTGTGTGACGTTTCTCCAAACCAAACATGGCTAGTGTTGCATGTTTCCGAGCAGCTTTAAAAACAATGTCCGCGTCAACACCTGCGTTTAGCTTTGCTTTAGCCCCTGAAAAAGAGACCCAGTGTGCAGTGATGCACATGTAATCAGCGCCTGCGCCACTGGTCCACATGTCTGTTGTCAGATGTATAGTGTGAACAGCACTCTTCTGCAAAGCTGCCCCAATCACCTTCAGAACATCTTCATGTAGTGCTGGAACCGCAAATTGGGCAAAATAGAACCGGCTAGGAACCTTCCATTTAGGGCAGAGCGCTGCCACTAATTCTAGAAAACCAACCCCTTCTACAAAAGAAAAAGGGAGAAGGTCCAGAGCCAGCATTTTAGCCAGCTTAGTGTTATACAGACGCGTCAGTGGTTGGTTGCGTTCATATTGCGCTTCTGTAAACAACATCTTTTTAATGTTGCCCTGGACCAAGGATTTACGGGATGATGATAATATCTTCGACCCAGTTACGCTCGCTGATGAACTTTTCCGCATTGATGTCTCACTCTCTCCCACACTCTTAGTGTGCCTCACATGGGGTGTGCTGCTGACAGGGGTACTGGGTGTAAGTGAAGTGTTTGAATCGTCTTCTTCCTCCTCGTCATCATCAGATGAAAAATCAACGTTTTCATTACGTGCAATTCTGGCTTCCTTGACCGCCTCTAGGTGCGGAAACCATTGGACAGGGTGCGCTCTCCTAAGATGACCTCTCTGGCCTCCGGTACCATAGTTAGAACCAAGCTTACCACGACTAACTCGAAGCTTACAAATGCTACAAATGGCTACGTTTTCCATTTTTGGGCAAACACTAAAGAAGTCCCAAACTGGAGACTTGAAATGTCATTGGGGGCCGGAGGAGGCGGCGATACTGGTGGTGGTGGTCCTGCTGCTAATGCCAGATGAAGTGGAGGATGTGGATTGCCGAACTTCAGTACGTTTTGCACTTTCACCACCACGAATTGAGGTCGAGGTGGGTACCTTCTTGCGAGGAAGAAATATGGAAGCAGTAGGTTTTGGTGTACTACTTAACTCCAAATCTAATGATTGTTGTGTTTCCATTTCCATTGCCTCCTCGTCGACATCATCATCACGCTCAGCAGCTTCTCGGGATAGGGTCAAAATGTCTCTTTGCTGCATGCCCGGTGGGGCTGCAGTGACCTTTGTGATGACTGGCTCGTCGTCATCGTGAGAGGCTTCATCACCAGCAGTATCTGTCACTTCTTGTTGAGCCTCATCACACTCCATAGGTATGAGTTTTTCGACGACCTTCCTTTTACGCTTAGGTACCTTTGTCAGATCATGGTGTGCCTCACTGTCAGACCGCAGTGTTGGTTCCCAAGATGGATCACTTGCATCAGAAGGAGGTGGGCTTGAAGAAGATGTAGACACCCCCCTTGATCTTTTCCTTGCTAGGGATGTGGAAGACAATGAATGATCATCAGGAGGAGTGGCTTCCAATGATACCTCGGCTTCATTGTCGATTTCCTGATGTGCCCCTACTTCGGGAGGAACAACTATTGTGGGGACTTGTGACCCTCCATGCACCTCTGCTTGCGCATCTCCTTTTGCTGCCTCTCCTTCCACATGTACTTGGGCGTGTACTTGCACATAGTGTTGTTGTTGCGGCTGTGGTTGTTCAACACTTGTCAGATGAGTTACAACAACCTGTGTTGATTCAGGGACATTGCTGCTACTTTCTTGCGATGAGCCAACATCACTGGTCGATGGTGATTGGAGAAGTACACTGACTTCCTCTGAAGCACTCAAGGGCTTTGACTTAAGTTGGCGTGGTGGTGGAGGCACTGAACCCAATGGAGCAGGGGTGCTGCTCCCAGCTTGGTCCCCAGCAGATCCTGCTGCTGCTGCAGGCGTACTTTTTTTTTCTCCCAAAAAACGTGGCGGTTGGCACACCAGCCTCCTTGGTAACTTGCTTCTTCTGCTCCTTACTAGCAACTTTCTTGCTAGAGGAGCTACGGAGAACTTTATTTGGGGCCATCTTCTTCAGAGCAGGTCAGACAGCAGGCTGCAGTTGCACGAATTGTAGAGTTGTCTGAGGCCAGGCGTGACGTTATGCTGCACACACACACCACTGCAGGACTTCTTCCTGGCACTGGTGGTTCTCTTGAGTCTTGTGCACCTAAAAACAATGGAAGACAGAGGAACATCAGTTCAGTTATACACCACAAAAAAAATCGGAAAAAAACCCAGAAAAATCAGCACAATCCCATTCCATCCATGCCCTCCATGATGTTTAAATTCAAGACAACCCACAGAAAGACTAGGCCCATGCAAGACTCACTACCCCTGGGCATAAAGGTTGAAAAGTAGGCAAAATGGTTGCAGGCCTAACAACAAAGCCTGCATTCAAAATGGCCACTTGCCTCTCCCAGCACATGGCCAGTGCCTGTAGCAGCACTCAAAATGGCCACCAGCCACATGGCCTGTCCCTCCCCATGAACACCCCTAAAAATCGAAAAACACTGCAAAATCACCACAATCCCAGTCCATCCATGCCCTCCATGATGTTTAAGTTCAAGACAGCCCGCAGAAAGACTAGGCCCATGCTAGACTCAAATACCCCTGGTGTAAAGGCCACAAGTACAGCCCCAAAAAATGGAAATCACTGAAAAATCAGCACAATCCCAATCCATCCATGCCCTCCATGATGTTTAAGTTCAAGACAGCCCACAGAAAGACTAGGCCCATGCTAGACTCAAATAGCCCTGGTGAAAAGGCCACAAGTACAGCCCCAAAAAACGAAAATCACTGAAAAATCAGCACAATCCCAATCCATCCATGCCCTCCATGATGTTTAAATTCAAGACAACCCACAGAAAGACTAGGCCCATGCAAGACTCACTACCCCTGGGCATAAAGGTTGAAAAGTAGGCAAAATGGTTGCAGGCCTAACAACAAAGCCTGCATTCAAAATGGCCACTTGCCTCTCCCAGCACATGGCTAGTGCCTGTAGCAGCACTCAAAATGGCCACCAGCCACATGGCCTGTCCCTCCCCATGAACACCCCCAAAAATCGAAAAACACTGCAAAATCAGCACAATCCCATTCCATCCATGGCCTCCATGATGTTTAAGTTCAAGACAGCCCACAGAAAGACTAGGCCCATGCTAGACTCAAATACCCCTGGTGAAAAGGCCACAAGTACAGCCCCAAAAAACGAAAATCACTGAAAAATCAGCACAATCCCAATCCATCCATGCCCTCCATGATGTTTAAATTCAAGACAACCCACAGAAAGACTAGGCCCATGCAAGACTCACTACCCCTGGGCATAAAGGTTGAAAAGTAGGCAAAATGGTTGCAGGCCTAACAACAAAGCCTGCATTCAAAATGGCCACTTGCCTCTCCCAGCACATGGCCAGTGCCTGTAGCAGCACTCAAAATGGCCACCAGCCACATGGCCTGTCCCTCCCCATGAACACCCCCAAAAATCGAAAAACACTGCAAAATCACCACAATCCCAGTCCATCCATGCCCTCCATGATGTTTAAGTTCAAGACAGCCGACAGAAAGACTAGGCCCATGCTAGACTCAAATACCCCTTGTGAAAAGGCCACAAGTACAGCCCCAAAAAACGAAAATCACTGAAAAATCAGCACAATCCCAACCCATCCATGCCCTCCATGATGTTTAAGTTCAAGACAGCCCACATAAAGACTAGGCCCATGCTAGACTCAAATACCCCTGGTGAAAAGGCCACAAGTACAGCCCCAAAAAACGAAAATCACTGAAAAATCAGCACAATCCCAATCCATCCATGCCCTCCATGATGTTTAAGTTCAAGACAGCCCACATAAAGACTAGGCCCATGCTAGACTCAAATACCCCTGGTGAAAAGGCCACAAGTACAGCCCCAAAAAACGAAAATCACTGAAAAATCAGCACAATCCCAATCCATCCATGCCCTCCATGATGTTTAAGTTCAAGACAGCCCACAGAAAGACTAGGCCCATGCTAGACTCAAATACCCCTGGTGAAAAGGCCACAAGTACAGCCCCAAAAAACGAAAATCACTGAAAAATCAGCACAATCCCAATCCATCCATGCCCTCCATGATGTTTAAATTCAAGACAACCCACAGAAAGACTAGGCCCATGCAAGACTCACTACCCCTGGGCATAAAGGTTGAAAAGTAGGCAAAATGGTAGCAGGGCTAACAACAAAGCCTGCATTCAAAATGGCCACTTGCCTCTCCCAGCACATGGCCAGTGCCTGTAGCAGCACTCAAAATGGCCACCAGCCACATGGCCTGTCCCTCCCCATGAACAACCCCAAAAATCGAAAAACACTGCTAAATCACCACAATCCCAGTCCATCCATGCCCTCCATGATGTTTAAGTTCAAGACAGCCCACAGAAAGACTAGGCCCATGCTAGACTCAAATACTCCTGGTGAAAAGGCCACAAGTACAGCCCCAAAAAACGAAAATCACTGAAAAATCAGCACAATCCCAATCCATCCATGCCCTCCATGATGTTTAAGTTCAAGACAGCCCACATAAAGACTAGGCCCATGCTAGACTCAAATACCCCTGGTGAAAAGGCCACAAGTACAGCCCCAAAAAACGAAAATCACAGAAAAATCAGCACAATCCCAATCCATCCATGCCCTCCATGATGTTTAAGTTCAAGACAGCTCACAGAAAGACTAGGCCCATGCTAGACTCAAATACCCCTGGTGAAAAGGCCACAAGTACAGCCCCAAAAAACGAAAATCACTGAAAAATCAGCACAATCCCAATCCATCCATGCCCTCCATGATGTTTAAATTCAAGACAACCCACAGAAAGACTAGGCCCATGCAAGACTCACTACCCCTGGGCATAAAGGTTGAAAAGTAGGCAAAATGGTTGCAGGCCTAACAACAAAGCCTGCATTCAAAATGGCCACTTGCCTCTCCCAGCACATGGCCAGTGCCTGTAGCAGCACTCAAAATGGCCACCAGCCACATGGCCTGTCCCTCCCCATGAACACCCCCAAAAATCGAAAAACACTGCAAAATCACCACAATCCCAGTCCATCCATGCCCTCCATGATGTTTAAGTTCAAGACAGCCCACAGAAAGACTAGGCCCATGCTAGACTCAAATACCCCTGGTGAAAAGGCCACAAGTACAGCCCCAAAAAAACGAAAATCACTGAAAAATCAGCACAATCCCAATCCATCCATGCCCTCCATGATGTTTAAGTTCAAGACAACCCACAGAAAGACTCAGTCCACCCACCACTGAGTACCCCTGGGCAAAAGGCCCCAAAACAGCCCAAAAATCGAAAATTCCAAACCCCAAACAAACTTACTTGTAAAATTTCTAATCCAACAGTGATCCCAAGAAAGTCAAAAAGGCCTCAAATCCAAAGATCCAGCAGCATCCACAAAAAGTAATCCTTCCAGCTCCAGATCCAAATGAAAAGTGACCAGGAGATGGACAAAGCACTGGGAGGAGCCTGCTGAACAGGAACAGGAAGTTGAAGACTGTGGGGCACTTCCTTCCTCCCACCCCCCTCCCCCCCTCCCCAAAATGGACTCCTCGCTAAAAAAGTGCAGGCAAATGTCAACCTAAGGAGTTATTCAGATAAAAATCATCATTTCAAGAAGGTTTCTGCTGCTTGCTGGTGGATTTTTTGTGCAGAATTGCAAATTTTATGTTTTCGCTTGTGCGAGATTCTTGCTGCTCGCCGCATCTCAAATCTCGCAATTGCGAAGTACCGCGAGACGTGATCTCGCCGTACTCGCGTTGACAAACTCTCGCTGTGCAAGTTGGCAAGCCGCGATGACGTAATCGCGCTCGCCAAATTCCCGCGGGATCACACAGCAAGATCTAAAATGGCGCAGCACTCGCAAAATATCGAGAAAAACAACTCGGCAAACGATGATAAACGCCGCGCGCCGCAAAAATTGTATCACCAACGCCGCGCGCCGCAAAAAAAATCCGCTGCGTGCGAATTTGCGGATTTTGCGGGAAATTCGCAAATCTCGCGGATTGCGAATTTCCCGAAAATCCGCAAAATCCGCGAGCGTAACGGATTTTCCGCCCATGCTTACGAGCCGGTCTACCGGGAGGTTGGATGGGAGGAGCGATGGTCGCAATCTCCGATGAAGGGGATGAGCATATGGTCTGACCAAGGCAGAGGGATCGGGCGTTTATTTTCAGGGCATAGATGTTACAGAAGATAGGATGAAGTAAGTGTCCAAGACTGTGCGTGGGTTGGTCGCTCTGAAGATGGAGATGATGGGTGGCAAGGTCTAGGAGCAACTCTGATGTGGTATTATCCTCCCTATTGTCGAAATGGATATTAAGATCCCCTAGGATTAGCAAATTAGACAGAGTGCTCGTCATGGCTGTGGAAAATTCCACGAGGGAGCTACAGAATTGACCCAGAGCTCCTGGAGGGCGGTAGATGAGGACTCCTGAAAGTGAGTTACATGGGGACAGTTGGATGCTAAAATGTACATTTTCACAGTCTAGTAGAGGGCTGTCCTGAAATCTGAATGAGAATTGTTTCTTGTGGATAATCGCTATCCCTCCTCCCTTTCCCTTCACTCGATCCAAGTGTTGCACAAGGTAGCCCTGAGGTAGCACCTGAACCACATCATAGTCTGAGTCTGGAGTGAGCCATGTCTCAGTGAGAAACAGGATCTCAAATTGCTCTTCTTCCAGAAGCATAAGGATTTCATGACTATGTTTGGGCAGAGATCTGCAGTTTAATAAGGCCATCTTAATGATGGTCCGGGGTGCTTGACTTTTCATTACTGGAGTGAATTTAAATGGGCAGTGAGGACAATGGGTATAAGAGCTCTCACCTTTAAAGGTAGTCGTGCAAGAAGGCTGGAGGGGCTGGTTCAGTTGTAGCAGGGAGTCTCTGGAGTATGATATCGTAAGTTGGGTGGAAGGCTCCAGGGTATCTGGCCCTAGGCTCGTCCTGGCGCGGACGGGCGCAGATGGGCTTGCCTTAGGCGCGCCTTCGGCGCGCTGACGGCACTTCCGCTGCGCTTCCGCCAAAGGCACATATTTAGTGTTGGATGAGGGGGGTGCGGCCTCAAAGGGGGCGTGGCCTCGGTGCACGCCGGCAATGGCGTCAGCAAGTGGTTGTTGTTCAGGGTCCGCGACAGCGTTAAGATCCGCTGCGAGAGGTACCAGGAATTGATTTTCTCTCCCAGGAATGTAGCCGAGGTAAGGTAGGTTTTAAAACACAAATTATTCAGACAGTGACACTCAAATTTTAAAAACCTGTAACGCTCCCGGCTTACGCCTCAGGAGTACAAATTCTAATGAAGCGCTAGTTCTTAGCGCCTTTTAAGCTGGGCGGGGGGCGTGGCCTCGAAGGGGGCGTGGCCTTGGTGCACGCCGGCAATGGCGTAAGCAAGTGGTTGTTGTTCAGGGTCCGCGACAGCGTTAAGATCCGCTGCGCGGGTACCAGGAATTGATTTTCTGTCCCAATAATGTAGCCGAGGTAAGGTAGGTTTTGAAACACAAATTATTCAGACAGTGACACTCAAATTTTAAAAAACGTGTAACGCTCCCGGCTTCCGCCTCAGGAGTACAAATATATATATATATATATATGTATATATATATATATATATATTCACTGAAAAAACCATAGGTTATAGACCATATATAGTTAGGGGTTAGCATTTACAAAACCTTATTTTACTCGCACAAAACCATTGAAATTCGCATATATAGTTAGTTGCACTAACTATATATCGCGCACCCGCAATCCACTGCTGATGATGTCACATATTACATCATTCATGACATGGTCAGTGACATCACTGATGACATCACTGATGACATCATCCAGTGACTGTATGTTTCTGTAAAGTTAAAATATGTCTTACATATTGAAGATTGAGTGGATGTATAAGTGTCTGGATGAAGGTTTTAGTAGGTGCATGACTGACTGTATGAGAGAGTGATTAAATGTGTCTCACTGAGTGCATGGGTTAGTGACTAAACTGTCTTAATTTGTGCATCATTATGTCTGTTGTTCTGTAAACTGCTGCATGTGTTAATCAGTAGCTATATGAGTAACTATATGGGTTATTGATTGGTTGCCCAAGTATTTGTATGGGAGACTGAGTATGTGTGTGGGTGGCTGGGAGGTGTATAACTCTGTGCATAGATGTGTGACCAGTTGATTCACTAGATGTATGGGTTCAAAACTGCATGTGGAAACGGCTGTATGCGTGGTTGACTGTGTGCATGAGTGTATTGGTGAGTGAATGGATATCTCAGTGCTGTATGTCAAATTAAGTACATATGTAAAACACAGTACATGTGAGAGTTGACATATATAAATAACTGTGCATAAGAGCCAGTGAATGTGTGAGTGGCTGTATGGATCATTGTGAACTTCAATCAAGGATTGTATAAAAAAGTAAATATGTGTTAGTATATGTTTGAATAAGTAAGGTGTGTATAATTGTATAGTTGAGGAAATGGAGGTGTGATTGATTCTTTGCATGACTGACTAGGTGTGTGAGTAACTCCATGGATGAGTGACAGTCTGTGAGTGTCTGTTTACACTGAGTGTATCTAAGGTTATATTAGAGTCTGAAGAGGTTCATCGTATTATCTCATGAATGATGTCATCAGTGATGTTGTCAGTGATGTCATTTGAGTTGTCAACAGTGATGTCATCAGAGATGTCACTGACCATGTCATGAATGATGTAATATGTGACATCATCAGCAGTGGATTGCGGGTGCGCGATATATAGTTAGTGCAACTAACTATATATGCGAATTTCAATGGTTTTGTGCGAGTAAAATAAAGTTTTGAAAATGCTAATCCCTAACTATATATGGTCTATAACCCATGGTTTTTTCAGTGAATTTTTATGGTTTTGTAAATGCTAATTCCTAACTATATATGATCTATAACCTATGGTTTTTTCAGTGGATCTCAATGGTTTTTTAATAGTAAATATTATTGCGTTACAACATTCAAGACATCTACAGAAGAGATGGTGTGCACTTCCCCGATGAAGGGAATAGAATATTTGTCCTTTATTTAAAAGTGTGCATTGGAACATACTTGTAGGTACCTAAATTAGCGACGGAACCCAATAGCTCTTTTCAGAGCTACCCTACCTCTGATTATTCAAAACGTTTATCTTTTTCTTACTTTTTTTTTTCCACCAAAGTACGCTCCCCGGTTCGCTTACCGGTGCGCGTACCGGGCGCTCCCCCGCAAAATTTTTAATTTTTATTTTTTTTATTTTTGCATGTATCAACATCCTAATCCCCCCTCCGAAAACCTGGAGAGTCACAAAGTGTCTACCGTGCCCCCTTCTACCCATTCCGAACATTGTTTGTCCTCCATCTTGTGTCTCAATTCTACCGATACTCAAAATGGAGGACTCCCGTAACGCTGCCGGTTCGCGTACCGGGGAGCGCACCGGTAAGCGCTCGATAAAAAAAGGTGGGAAAGTAATTTACAGAAAAACCACTACAGACACTTTCATCAAATATAGAATAGCCCCTACTACATAGCAGTCCCTACCATTTCCCAAATTTGATGGAATTCCATTGAGAAAATTATGCTGTAAGCCTCACTAAATATCCTGAGGTAAATTACCTAACAAAAACACTTATGAAGTGTTAGAATTGACAACCAATCAAAATGCTACTTTCAATATCTTCTATTATTTCATGACATTTGATTGGTTATGTACCTGAATATATATAAAGAAAGAGAGAGAAACACAGCCATTTTGACTACTACTTCCTGAAGTACATATCAAGTGCATTTCAACTGAGAACTTAAACTTCTATTTGAAAGGTAAGATGTTAATTTAAAAAAAAACTGAAGTATGTTCTGTACTTTAAGTTAATTAGGAAAACATTTTCTGATAGTTATATACTATCCTTCTGTAATAATTATAGAATAAGATAGACTTCTCTGTTTTAATTATTGATGGAGTTAGGCTTGTCTTGTATAATTAAGAATTGACTTAGACTTGATCACATACATTTTTTGATATTTCTACTTCCAGTCTGATACCATACACTGCCCAAAGAAAAAATCACTGTTTAAAAAACCAAACTACCTGTCTGTACTTAAACCCAACAGTGCCCTATTTGTACTGATATATTTTTTTAAAATTCATTTTACAGCACAAAAATGGAAGGAGAGAAAAAAAATAACGTGGAAATTGTTGCAGAATGCAACAAAGATACAGAAAATGAATCAGAATTCTTTGATTAATCACTGGACATAGAACTTCTGCAATGTGTTGAATCTGTGGATTTCCTAATTGAAAATGAGACAAATTCTTACAAAGAATTATTAGAAGTTCTTCTTAATTTTGAAAACAAATCAGAAAAATAAATTTATATATAATAATTCAAAAATTGTTTGAGACATTATTCATTTTTATATGTATTTTTTAAACTAGTAGCAAATTGATTATAATGTAAAATTAGACTTTAAATATACTGTGCAACTTTAAGTTTGCTCATAGTTACTTCCTTTCTTCCACTATATCATCTCCAATGTGTATTTAACATCTCTTTATCATCTCCTGCCTCCATGGTGTTTCTGCTTTCCTGACAGACTACGCTATGAATTCCATATACCACAATAACTTCTGAAACAACATGCAAGATATCTACAAAGGAAACAATGTATTTTTATTTTTAGACTCTGCACTGGTACCTACATGTTGGTACTTAAATAAAAAAAATTAAAAAATTTAAAAAAAAGAACAATCAATAAACATACAATATTTGAACAATCTTTCATCCTATTTTCCCAATATTGCGCTTCCCGGACCGCTTCCCGGTGCGCGTACCGAGCGCTCCCCCCGCAAAAAAAAAGATATAAAAATTATTATTGTTTAACCCCGCGAGGCCCTTTTAAAGCCCCCTCATCAAACCTAGGGGGTCAGGGAGGATGTACTCTGCCCCCTTATGCTCATTTCCCCCTTTGTTTTTGCCACATCTTGTGTCTCGATCCTACCGAGACACAAGATGGCGGCCTCTCCGGACTGTTTCAAATGTTGACAGACACCCGACAGCCAATCAGCTTCGCTTCGGGAAGTTCCGTTACGCGTCAGGTACGCGAACAGTGGCGCTAACCGGAGCGCTGTCACAGATATATCTGTTTTTAAAAACGTTAATTTCTCAAAATCCACTGGAGCACATATATTGAGACAAAGCAAAGGCACGTCGGGCAAACCATATCTACAATTTTGCCAAGTTTCGTGTAAATCCATTCAGCCGTTCGAGCTAAAAGTGATTCCAACCGCCCTATGGAAAAATGAATGGGAAAAACGCGTTTTGGGACCCCCTTTTTTCTCAACCCCCCCTTGACGAAATTTTCAGGGGCTGCTCAGAAACAAAATGTGCCATTTTCCTGAAAATTTCAGCCAATTCCGTCCAAAAACGCCAAAGTTATTCGACATAGAATTTTCAGAAATTGCATTAGAAAAAAATCCTAACTATATATACCTACTGGCGACCGCCAGTAGGTAATATATATATATATATATATATATATATATATATATATATATATATATATATATATATATATATATATATATTCGCGTTTTCCACTCTTGTTTTGTGCTCTCTCGTGCCTCACTTCTCCTGAGAAACAAGATGGCTGCTCAGGTGGTCCCAGAATGATAATAACATATGTAAACGTTATCCGCTAATAGAATTAGGATTTATAAAACCTTTGAAATTTATTTAAAAAAAATATAGGTTTCACGCCTGATATAGTTAGGAATTAGCATTTAAAAAACCTTGCAAATTCACTGAAACAACAATAGGTTTCAAGCGTTATATAGTTAGGAATTAGCATTTAAAAAACCTTGCAAATTCACTTAAAAAACCATAGGTTTCAGGCCTTATACAGTTAGGAATAAGCATTTAAAAAACTTTGCAAATTCACTTAAAAAACATAGGTTTCAGGCCTTATATAGTTAGGAATTAGCATTTTAAAAACCTTGCAAATTCACTTAAAAAAACATAGGTTTCAGGCCTTATATAGTTAGGAATTAGCATTTAAAAAAACATTGAAATTGCTCCTATATAGTTAGTTGTACTAACTATATTTCGCGCACCCGCAATCCACTGCTGATGATGTCACATATTAAATCATTCATGACATGGTCAGTGACATCACTGATGACATCACTGATGACATCTCAAATGACATCACTGATGACATCACTGATGGCATTTCATTTGACATCACTGATCACATCACTGATGATATCATTCATGTGATAATAGGATGCACCTCCTCACAATCTAATATAACCTTTGATACACCCAGTGTTAAATACAGACTACCATTCTTGAAACCATTGACACACCAATACCAGTTACTACATACGCACTCACTTATTCCTAGGTCTACACACACATTCACTCATTCACCCATAGAATCACTCATACATACAGTCACTCATCAATACAACACTATCATATGCACTCATACACCTATACAGACACACACACTGCCACTCATCCATGGAGTTACTCACACACCTAGTCAGTCTTGCAAAGAATCAATCACACTTCCATTTCCTCAACTATACAGTTATACACACAACACCTTACTTATTCAAACATATACTAACACATACTTACTCTCTTATACAATCATTGATACAAGTACACAATGATCCATACAGCCACTCGCACATTCACTGGCTCTCATGTATAGTCATTTATATATGCCAACTCTCACATGCACTGTGTTTTACATGTAGCACTGAGATATCCATTCACTCACCAACACACCCATGCACACAGTCAACCGCCCATATAGCTGTTTCCACATGCACTCTTGAGTAAGACACATTTAATCACTCACTCATACAGTCAGTCACGCACCTACTAAATGCTTCATCCAGACAATTATACATCCACTCATTCTTCAATATGTAAAACATATTTAAACTTTACAGAGACACACAGTCACTGGATGATGTCACCAGTGATGTCATCAGTGATGTCAAATGAGATGTCATCAGTGATGTCACTGACCATGTCATGAATGATGTAATATGTGACATCAATAGCAGTAGATTGCGGGTGCGCGAAATATAGTTAGTACAACTAACTTTATAGGAGCAATTTCAATGGTTTTTTAAATGCTAATTCCTAACTATTTAAGGCTGGAAACCTATGTTTTTTTTAAGTGAATATATATATATATATATATATATATATATATATATATATATATATATATATATATATATATATATATATATATATATATATATACATATATATATATATAAATAACATACCCCTAAGGTACCCTGTACAGAGGCAGCAGGTAATATTAGCTATAATATAATTGCACAACTGGTTATGTTGGTAGTTATATACTTAAATTATATAATCTGAAAGTACTGAATTAAAAGCTACATGTACTTATTTTGTTGTTCTTTTTAAGGCATCAATTTCTACTTAAGGACAGCCAGTTACATTTCTAGCAAAATGTGAGAGAAGAAAGAAACAGAAGCAAGGTTACTATCTCCAAACAACTGAGAAACAAAAGGGGCAAAATGCAGAGCCTGGGGTGAAAGAGTAAGGAGCTGATGGTAAGAGAACCAAGACATCTCTTAAAGTAATATGTGGACAACTTGAAAGTCAGTGAAATCAAGTAAATTAAACACAAATAGTGAGATCAGCTAAGAAAGGAGAAACAGTACATGATATGAAGAGTAAAAAATCTTACAAAAAAACAGTGAGTTTAACCTTAAGACAGAGACAGTTTAGGAAATCAGAGTTAATCTGTTCCGCAATAGAGTAACTCAGAATCTGATAAAAACTGTGAAGAAGTACAAAAGAAGAAGACAGACAAAAGAAACCTATTGATGCTGTATTTGATAAGGCCTTTGCTCTGGTGAGGAAGCTATTTATTTTGATTGTAAACAGATTGAGGACACTGAATAAAAAAGTGTTGACTATGAGGAAAAGAAGCCAAAATAAAAGACTTGTCAATAGAAATAACGTTTGCATGGTTTCAGTGGTGAATGGAAACATCCTTCTATTAATGAGTCTTTCTTTAATAAAGAAAGCTACTTCCAAGAGAGTATATTAGTGTATGCAGTTGAAAAGTCTGGACGATGTTATGAGATGAGGGATGGTAGTCATATTCCAAAAGAGGTGATGGTACCTAGAAATGTAGAAGAAGTGATAGTTGAAGAGGTACAGGAAAAGCGTAGACAGGCTTCTGTATATGAATGGATCTGTAGTAGAGTTTGACAGGAATCTATTGATATATTGAGAAGTGTCCAATGTAACATTCCATGCAAAAGTGTGCAACAGAAAATAGGAATTTTGCAAGGATTAGATCCATGCTAGGAAACTAAGTATATAAATTTACAGGGACATTCACTAGCATGTCTATCGAAGAAAGGGTGCACAACCACCTTTCATCATTTCAGAATGTTGGCTGTACACTACTTGAAAATGCGAACTGTAGGTAGAAGCTTTACTATATAAATACTCCTACCCTATGTTCAAGAGAAATTAATGGGGTCCTTTGCATGGCACAGTAGAAGAGGTAGAACATTTTGTGATGATGTTCAATTTTGTTTCTTTGGACTTGAACAGGAGTGCAGGAAAAATTAGGACGTGGTATCTGCAAGTGTAATGGAACAGGAAATAGGTATTACTATTGATAGTTTTCGAAAAGAGATAACACAGATTAACACAGTGTTTTCGAGAAACTGAACTGTATTTGTACATGTTGTTGATGCACTCACTACAAAGTCAAACTCGTTATGTTCTTGTATCTTCAAAAACTGAAGAAGAGAACATATATAAGCAGCTTGAATTTGCAGTTTATTCATTTATAGAGGAAAGCTTTGATTGTTCGATATGAAAAAGTATATGTAAGTACTGTTAAAGCAAGTTGTAGGATGATAAAATGCAAACTAAAATGTGTTCCAATCCCACAAGAACTTAAATATTTAAATATTTATGAATCAATTATAATACATCCATTCCAAGCTATACTTCATATGGAGCCAAAGATAGGAAGGTTACAGCCAACAGAGTTATAGAAAGATCTTAAAGGTAGAGTTGTGTACTTGGCATAAGATTTCAAGCAGAATATGGAACTGTAAAGGCACAGAGACAATTTGAAGAACTACTTATTATTATAGTCAATAGTGTCCCTACGAAGATCAAAAAGTTATGGCAAGAGTTAATGAATTTTAGTAGACTAAAAAAGCAACATTATATCTGGTACAAAATAATATTTATTATAAAAATGTAGATGTTCTTCAAGATATAACACATATTGCGGATGGCTCATTACCATAAAGAAGTCAGTTTGTGAAGGTGGATTGATCCAGTTCAGAAGAAATTTATGAACACTATAGTATCCATCGTCTGCATCCTAAAGAGATCATTGGTGATGCTATTGATCTTTTTCAAATGAAAGAAGCAAAAGGAGCTTCCTTAAATGTGTAGGAGAAAAGTTTTGAAGCTCAGTGTTTTCTGCATCTGCTCTCCACTACAGTGGGTGGTAGGTATGATGACCGGCTTGTATAGATATCAGCAGCTGAGTACAGATTGACTAGACTATATCCAAAGGACCCTCGATTTCACCACTGTATTCCCTATATATTACATATTTTATTTGAAAGTTACTTGCCAGGACTATCATATGCAGTAGACCACATTCTCAAGATAGGACTAAATCAAATAGCACAGCAAGGGAATTTGTTGAGAAAGTTCAAGGAAAAGATTAAAATCTGTACTACAACTTGATTAATTTGATGGTGTGCCAACGTGGCACTAATGAGTATTGGTATTATTGTCATGAGGAACTCAAATGGATGTTGAGAAACCTAGGAACACTTAGTTGGTTTCTAACACTCAGTTGTGCTGATTATGAATGGGATGAAGTAACTGATTTATTTTGTAGTAAAGTGTACCAAGCTGGAGGTGCTCCACATATTCACATGCTTGTATGGGTAAAAGATGCACCCACATTTGGAACAGATAGCGATGATTCTGCCTTATCTTTCAGAACAACCACAAACAAAAGTGAAAAATGAATCACGCCGGGTTGCACTCGGTGCTGAAGTATACTAGTTAGGGTGGATACTCTCCATCGCTACGTGCTTGTCCCAACTGAAGCTGCACGCCCAACACCAGTTGATGGCTATTACAACACACGATCCTTTTACCTACATATAATTGGGCATTGGATCACGCCAACTAATTTGTATAGCTCAACTTGGATTATTAGTTTGAAGCATTGAACAGATGCCAAGCAACAGCTTCTGTTTAAGATAATTCTCATAACTAGATCACAACCCAGTGGAATGGTTGTTGACTTATAACGATAGTGCCATGCTGAAGTCCTATGTAAAAAGGATGAAACGCGTTGGCTGAAGGTTTTTTATGAACTGAATAATAAAGAAGACAACACTATACATCTTGTATTCACAGCCATTTTCTTCATTGAACTATGATTCCTCAATACCCATTGATAATTTCTTATGGAAATTTTTGACTAGTAGTGGTGCAGCTCCAATCCAGTTTTAAAATTCAAGAGTCCATTTATCATCCAGAAAAGAGTTAATATAACATCTGTATATTACACTCTCGTATTAAAGTCTGAAAATGGATGTACTCAATCCAAATACAGCAACCTTAAGTTGAAACCAAAAACTGCCTTTGAAACAAAAAAAGTCCCCTTTTGTTTCTTCAACCAAACATCTATGTACTATTTGTGGAAAAAACAACTGTATGGGATTTTGTTTGTATGGATGATCAGCGCCTTTCACATCATTTGGCCTATCATGAGTTATTATTATTATTATTATATTTCTTATATAGCGCCAGAATCGACCCCCGAAGGGGTATCTCCGCGCTTGCCTTGGGAACCCGTCCTGGTTTTTCCCTGTGAGATAGCCCCTACAGGGCATCCCCAAGGTGAAAGCCAGGCATCCCGCCGCGGGGGGCCGTTGTGGAGATTAAGCAAGCTTAATGCCCAGAGTTGCAGAGTGTGAACCCATGATTAGGTCAGGCACCGAAGCGAGAATTATCGAGTCCGTGGACATTTGAGCTCAACACCCTGCCGCGTCGGGAATCGAACCCTGGTCCCGGGTCTGACCTCTGCTTCAGGTTCTGCCTGCTCTAACCAGTGAGCCACACTTCTCAAAAGGATCTCCAAAATTAAAGAGTGGTTAAAATGTATTTGTTGTACTGTACCAGATATAATAATTGAAAATATATTTTTACATAGGGTTGTTTAGAATAGTGTAGTAACTCCAGAAAAAACAACTCATTAATGAATTGTAGTGAGTGCAGTGCATAGTGTCAATTATTTATAGTGAAGTACTGTGCAGCCTTTTTTTCTTTTTTTACAATCTATATAATTGGTTTTCCCCACTGTTCAAGGATGATGCTTCATAGAGACCATTGTTTATGGTGAAGAAATATGAAAAATGAGAACAATAGAAGAGGGGAAATTAAAAAATCTTACTAAATTGTAATATAGTGTTATAGTATAACCAATGTGTATTGTTATGTTTATGCAACTTTGACATACATTTTTCCTCTTCTTTTCAATGGCAGCTGGAGTTGTACACCTTTAGATGTTTGAAAACATTTCTTCTACAATAGAAATATTGATTAGACAAATCAATGGAGAGAGTTTTTACACATGGTATAGTTTGCCACCCCTTTGTTTGCCCATTTTCTTAATTAGAACTTTCAGTGTAGTTCAGCAAATTTATACTGTAAAACTATACACTAGGGTAGACTCATGTCCAGTCACTCACACGTTCACACATACACTGATTACACAACTCATACATCCAGTTAGTCATCCATTCTACCATTCACTAACCCACTAACTCATTAAAACAGTTAGTAACCCCCTGTCTCATAGGAATCAATGGGAATTGCATGCGCAATTTGCGAGTATTCCATTGGTACTCGCAAATTGCACATGCAATTTCAAGGGTGAAAGGGTTCAAACAGGATACCCTGAGGCACCCGTGAAACTCCTCTTTTTCCACATGTTGCGCACACACATGCCCTTGTGGGTGTTTAAAATGTGACTTTGAAAAATGCACTTTAGTGCATTTTTCAAAGCAACTGTAAATTACCAAATTATTTTGCGATTCCTAATAGAAAAATCGCAATAATGTTTTGCTTTATGCATTTCATTTAAGGAATTGCAATTTGCGATTCCTGAAATGCATTGCATTTTAGCGACTCCTTAAGTTGCGATTTTTGCATTTGGGATGATGCATCCTAAATGCAATAATACCAGTCGCAAAGGGGCAGATTCTGAGAATCTGCCCGTTTGCGACCGGTTTTTGGTTTGATGCATGGGGCTCTATAACTGCTAAATTTCTAAGATTTTGTATGAGTGAAATATGAGCCCAACTATAACGTCATTGTAACTTTTGTTTTTTTTCAGTGAATTTCTAAAGTTTTTCATTCTATTTCCTAACTCCTAACTATAAAGTCTCTGCAACATATATATATATATATATATATATATATATATATATATATATATATATATATATATATATATATATTACCTACTGGCGGTCGCCAGTAGGTATATATAGTTAGGACCTAGTTACCATAGGAAATTCCGAACATTCTATTGGGAATAACTTTGGCGCCGATTGAGGGATATGCCTGTAATTTGCCTTAAAGTTGCCTCGCTGCGCTCCGCTCCTTCCCTGAGAGTTTTGGGGAATTCGTCAAGCGGGGGCCGAGAAAAAGGGGGGCCCCAAAACGTGTTTTCCCCATGTTAATTTCCATAGGGACCTTTAGACACGGCTACAGCCCGAACGGCTGCATGGAATTATACCAAACTTGGCAAAATGGTAGGGCCTGGTATGCACATGTGCCTTTTCTATATTTGGTGAAAATCCCTCCAGTAGTTGTTGAGAAAATTGAATTTGAGCAAATTATATATCTATATGCGTTCACCGTACGCGCACTGCACGCGTACATGCGCGTACCCTTACGTGAGCGAGCGAGTTTCTGATTGGCTGGCAGTCGACTGTCAACATTCCAAACTGTCCAAACCAGGAAGTGTTGGCCACCATCTTGTTTTTCAGGAGAACTGAGGCACAAGAGAGCCTAAAACAAGAGTGGAAAACACAAAAAGGGGGCAGGGTAGAGACCCCCCAATCCCTCTAGCCCTTCTCAGGGGGTCCCAAAAGGACCCCCAAAGGCAAATAAAAAACAAAAACAAAAAAAAACACGGGGTACATGCACCGTACGCGTAGGGTACGGTGTCAAATGAGATATCATCAGTGATGTCATCAGTGATGTCATTTGAGATGTCATCAGTGATGTCATCAGTGATGTCACTGACCATGTCATGAATGATGTAATATGTGACATCATCAGCAGTGGATGGCGGGTGCGCGAAATATAGTTAGTACAAATAACTATATAGGAGCAATTTCAATGGTTTTTTAAATGTTAATTCCTAACTATATAAGGCCTGAAACCTATGTTTTTTTAAGTGAATATATATATATATATATATTTATATATATATATATACTGCCATTTTTTCGTTGTTGTATATTTCAGCCCACGTGTACACTTCCTTGAGCTTGTAATCCAAAGTATCACGTCGATATTTTCGAATTTTTCTTTCATTAACTTCTTTTGCATAACGTTCTAGTTTCTGATTTACCCCATCCAAAGTTTTTTCTAAATCTGGAATTTTGTTTAGCATTTCTTTTATTGTTTTTATTTCTTCTCCGAGTTCCAACAAAACTTTTGAGAGTTCTTCCACAATCAATAAAATGAGATCCAAAGAACATTTGTTTAATATCTGATACCATTTCTCAAGACATTTTTTGCTGCTTTTGCATAGCATTGGCTTAAGGGCTATTCTGAGTCCCCGGGAAATCCTTTGATTTTTGTGGTAATGTATCAATGTAGTTGCATGCAACCGTTGGTTTATTTCCTTCTTACTGATGTATTCGAATTGTCTGAGTATTTGAGCAGTGGTCGTTTTTTGAGGAGTGATGCGTCTAGTCTCCTGTATGAGCCCATAGATTTCTTGAGCAGCTTCATCCGTGAAAACTAAGGTCTATGCTCTGTTGGCGGTGTGAGAGTGACTAATTTGGTCCTGTTTGCACTTAATTTTCAGACCCCTGACGAAGGGTCATGTTGTTATGGACCCGAAATGCATTGGGTGGATTGAAACATTTGAAAATCATGCAATGACTTCATAAGAATGGAATTATGTTTGTCAGAAACTTCAGTTTAAACGTATACAACGCATCAACTGCTAAAATTTGAATTAAGAAAATAAAACTGATGAACTTGGAGTAGAAACTTGTTTTCTTTGTTAAATGAGTTCCCTATCAAGTTAGTCACATGACCATTCAGGAAGGAGGGCTGTAGGCGGGGCACTTAAGCACTCTAAAAAGCACAAAAAATGTTACTAATACCTTGCCTGTGAACAAGGGCTGCAAAGCCCGAAACGCGTCATGGTTGCTTGGTCAAGGGAAAAACTGGAAAAATAAAAAACTTACCTGGAAAAGCTGTGGTCTGTCTCCTGCTTCGCCGGTCCTGTGGGATTGGAGGTGGTATTGCGGAGTTCCTGTCGATACGATTACAGAAGTTCGGCTTGCTTCTGTCAACAGACCCCCTCTCCGAACGTGGCGCCTGAGTTTCAAACCGATTTGCAAATTTTTCCGAAAACTGAATTTCCAGCAGGTGCCCCCTATCATTCACCACCGGTACGAGACGGCCTTGCAGCGCGGAACAGTCACCGGCAGGATCGGCTGACTCTGCTGCCTGATTGGTGTACGGCTGCGCCGCGATCTAACCACACGGCATTGGATAGGTGGAGAGGTCATTCAACACTTGTGAGCACTTTGGATATGCAGCCGTAGCAAAGCTTTACGAACGGCTTGCAAAGTGCTTTCCAGTACATTCTGTGATTCCCGAACCAACCAACATGTCTGCAGAGGCTTTCTGTGCGAGGGAAGCAGAGGCGGCGCAATTGTTTGATAACATCGCCGTAACAAGCGATTCCACACAAAAGGTCCCGGCTGGGACGGACAAGAACAGTGAAGGGGACATTAAGACTCTATATAAGACTTTGGAAAGGCAAAGGCGTTTGGAAATGACCAAATGGTGGGAGCACTACTCACTAACCAAATACGCAGACGCTGGTCGTGTTCCAAGAGGACTCCGCATTATGCTGGCGCCTAGCTTTGACCGCCCCAACCCTATGATGCTTAAAGAATGGGGGCAAAGCAACCTGGCAGCTTCAATGAACTTAGTTCATATTCTGATAAAATATGCTGCCATCGACAGAGCTGAAATACTTCTAAACATCGACAAGCTCAATGAAGAAATCAGCAAATGTAAGGAGTCAGAAGTGGTTATAAAAAATCTTGAAGAAGCAATGAATGACCGCCTGAAGAAACATGAAGATAAAATAAAGGCAAGAAAGGTCAGCAAATTTGCTCGCGACCAGGCAGACTACGCACACGGGCAAATTTTCACCATTGCCCGGAAATACAGTGCAGCAAAAAGACAGCAATACAGTGGCAATTTAAAACAGCAAGCAATACCCACCACCTCACGTAATGACCCTGAACATGACGATGAGTTGATCAATGAAGATATTAGCAGCAACACACCATCCACGTCTAGTGTCTCCAGTGATGATTCTGGTAGAGACCGGCAAGCAGCCCCTATTTTGGATCTGGCTGAGGAACTTGATTTTTTAGTTGCAGAAAGACGGAGAACATTGCGCCCTCGGCTCGACAGTCAAGGGCAAATCATAAAACCAAAAACCAAAAAAGACGAGAACGAAGGAAACAAGCAAGAAAACAAGGTGCAAAAAAAGAAAACCAAAACGCCATGGCAACGAAGGAAGTGAGCAACAAAAACGCAGTAATTAATCTTTCCAGTGTGGTTCTGGATAAAGCTGAAGAACAACTGCTCTCTTTGGGGCTCAACTTTTGTCCGGCCCAATCCTTCGATTATGCGGCGACCCGCATTGATGTTTATCGTTTTATAAGAAAAATGAAGCTACGAAAACATTTTGCCACTCAAAGCTTTAAAACGGCTATTGGAACTTTTGCTCCGGATGATCTCAACACCCCGGACGGGGTGCCAGAGGTAAGAGCTGCTGATGTCTCTACTTATCTAACTCTTAATGACCTTTGCCAAGCCACAAATTCCCAGCCTTTCAGCATTGATACTGAGAGCAACACTCAAACCAGACTGTCAAAAATTAACATCATTCAAAAGTGGGCTGGCATCACGCCTTTTAAGAACAAGTCTAAATTTGTCCCTTTAATGGTTAAAGATGCCATTGACACATTCCATGACTGCATAACCAACGAAATTAAGCAATTACATATTAAATCTTGTAAAAGGAATAAAACCAAATATGACCATCAACAATCAAATTAGCACTTATGAAAAAGCTCACCGCTAACCCAAATATAGTTGTAAAGACAGCTGATAAAGGTGGCAACCTTGTAATTTGGGAGAAAAGTGATTATGTTGTAGAAGCTTTGCGCCAACTCAACACTACATCTTGCTATAGCAAAGCCAATAAGAAAGAATATTTCAGTGCTAAAATTTTGTTGGAAAAACTTTTGAGCAAGTATCGGCGAGAGGGATTGATTTCAGGAGAGGAATATAAATTCATGTATAAAGAATTTCCTGTCCTCCCTGTTTTCTATCTAATCCCCAAAATACATAAGAATATCTTGCCTACTCCCGGAAGACCGATCATTTCGGCGATCAACAGTGCCGGAGAAAATGTGAGTCGCTAAATTGACTATTTTTTACAAGAACTGGTCAAAAAATTGCCTAGTTATGTGCGCGACACTGGCGACTTCCTGTTAAAAACTAAAGATTTGGAATGGCAAGAGGATATGCTGCTCATTACATTGGATGTAGAGTCCTTATATACAAGCATTGGGCACACAGAGGGACTAAGGGCTACTAAACATTTTTTGGATACCCGATCCGCTGACTTTTACGAACACAACAAAGTCATTCTGGAATTAATGAATTGGTGTCTGAACAATAATTACTTTTCCTTTGGTAAAGAAGTATGGAGACAACTACGTGGCGTGGCTATGGGTTCCTGCTTCTCCCCCAGCTACGCATGTTTGCACGTGGGCTGGTGGGAAGACCAGGTCCTGGGCTCTATGCATGCAATATGGGTGAGAGAAAAAATTGTCAAATACCTAAAGTACATTGATGACATTTTTATTCTGTGGCAGGGCAGTGAGGAAGAGGCGAACTTGTTTATAAATGAAATCAATGCTAACTCGCTTAACCTCCATTTTACCTCACACATCAGTGCTCGCCAGATAGAATTCTTAGATGTACTGTTCTATGTGGAAGCCAACCGACTTACATCAACGTTACATCGCAAACCCACATCTGGCAATACCCTTTTACACGCCTCTAGTCTCCATCCTAAGCACAAAATTTATAGTATCCCTCTGGGTGAAATCCTAAGAATCAAGAGTATTTGTAGCTCTACATCGGATTTTGATAATTGTGTCAATGACCTCAGAACCCGTTTTCTAGAACGTGGTTACTCGAATCAGATTTTTAACCAAGCTTTGGCTAAAGCAAGGTTAAGAAGCAGAGAGAGTTTGTTACAGATGCCTGGCCCTGACAATGTTGAGTTGTCCACACATTCCGACACACTTTTGAATACTTGTCCCAGGTTTATCACGGCCTACAGCAGTGATGAATATGCCATTAAAAGAATTATCCCAAAAAATTGGCCCATCATTCTAAGTGATAACATCTGGAGTCCTACTTTACCAGCAAAACCCATCATAACGTATCGTAGGGCCAGAAATATGGGTATTTCCTTAGATGTTAACAGTCCAGAATTAAAACAGAAGGATATCTGGTTAAAGGCCACCCCTGGGTTTCGGAAATGTACTCACTGCAGGGCCTGCAAATTTGGTGAAAATAAAACACACTACCGCACACCATTTTGCCCCACTGAGATTCCAATTAAGGGTTGCTACGATTGTAAAACGGATTTTGCAGTCTATGTTCTGACGTGCACCTGTGGACTACATTACATCGGTAGTACCAAAGCCCAGGTGAACCTCAGAATTCTGCAACATCTTAGGGCAATACTACATACTGATCCTTCCTATCCTGTAGCTCGCCATTTTGCAAATAAGCACAATAAAGAACTTAATTGTCTCAGGTACTATGTGATAGGATCAGTATTGCCCTTACGGAGAGGAGGCAACAGAGAGTTGTTATTGCGACAACTCGAAACACGCTTTATTCTAGAGTTCGACAGTAAATGGCCGAATGGCCTTAATAATACTGAAGATTTTTACAATTTCCTGTAAAAAAACTACGAACTCTTCACATTTGTCTGATATGATCCATTGGCCCCTCTCCTAGTAGCAGCCGAATTATATATTTTGAAGTCAGTCTCTGTTATGCGTACCTCTCTAATTCTATGAGTAGTCAGGTTCCCTGTTGCTCATTATGACATGGTGTATATGGTCATGTACTTACTTTCTAGAATTTCATGAATTGATAGATAGTCAGGTTCCCTGCTATCTATCAGGGTTTTGATACTTATGACTATTTGCACTTTATTATGTACAATAATATGAATTGGTTTCATAATTCTGTGTCATTTTTCAATTTGCGTCCCTTTTTTACCATTTTAAGATCAATGGTTTGTTTACTCTTCCCTCTTTTTATCCACATTTTATCACTATTTATTCTTATATACACTGCCTGCTATGTTCTTTTAGGATAATAACATTATAATGAAATCAATGTTTTTAGAAATGCATTTTTAGAATGAAAAATAGTTCCTGATTTTATGACGGGTAACTGATTGTTTTTTCATAGTGCATTCTCTTATATTCAATAACATGTATTTCAATGTCTTTTAGAATATACAGCATGCACTTTATTTCTAGCCTCTTTGCACACTAGGCAGGGTTTTCCTAGCTTTTTTGGTTGTTATTATTATAATACCGTTTGGCCCTATATTTGTTGACATAACTCAACTTTACCCTGACTTGATGTCTACATATGTCAGTAAACAGACTTACGCTATCTACAGTTTATATGTATGATAATGTCATAATAATTAATGTTTACACGATTTACTGGATTTAACCAGTTATGTTATCAATTTATGGAATTCATTCCGAGATTGGGTTTCATGTACAAACATTTATATTAGTGTATACATTATGCATTTATGCAGGAAATGATATGTTCAAATCTCTTTTATGTACATCAGCCAGCACAAGGATACGTTGTCAGCAGTGTATTTATTTAGCAGACAGTGTAGAGCAAGTGCCCTCCGTGACGCGTTTCGCCCCGCGGACGGAGCTTGGTCACATGACGCTTCAGGAGTAGGCGGTGAGTTAAATTGTGATTAAAAGCCCAAGCGCCTAAAGAAACAGGTCGCAAGGGTAAAATAACAATGTAAACACGCAATCAAAATAATGTGATGAAAAATCCAAAACCAATATCCAGTGATAGTGAGTATTGGAATGTCAATTAGAGCATAGTGCTCAACCAGGCCAAGTACAACAATTTATAACATGAAGAAACAAATTAATGACAAATAAATTGAACTCTCTGTTATTCTCAAGTGAGAAAAAAATGGTGGTGTAAACAATTAAACCCCCGTCACATCACAGAGATAAAAAGAATAGAATCCCACAAATAAAGGAAAAAAGATCAAATGCAAGTGCACATTCAGGTTTCCCTTATGGTAAAGTGGCCTGGTAGTAAAGTGGTCATCACAAAATTGCTGATGTATACAAATACAGATTATTAGACCAAAAAATTCAGATGTTAAATAC
Organism: Lissotriton vulgaris; assembly: GCF_964263255.1. NCBI lineage: Eukaryota > Metazoa > Chordata > Amphibia > Caudata > Salamandridae > Lissotriton > Lissotriton vulgaris. The sequence continues at coordinate 1,979,846,883 of NC_141687.1, read as the reverse complement.
ATGGAATCAACATAGCAGCAGAAGACTCTTCTAAAGGAAACTACCAAAGAAACTTCAGATGTTACAGGTATATGCAAGATGTAAATTCATCAAATTTGCATCTGAGCTAATCATGATTTCAAAGACTCAAGATCATTATAAATCAACAACACTTCTTCATATTTAAAAATTCATCAATCAGAAGAAGTAGATCATAAAAGCCATCAGACATTTAACAAAAGAAGCACACAAATATGGATGACAAAATACATTAAGGTGACGATTCTGGAAAAAAACACTAGTTTCATAGGTAATGATGCAATTCATCAAAAGCGTTGAGGCCATTGGGGGATCTGGTGTCGAGCAAAATAATGAAAAAAGCTTCTCTTTGACGGAGAAGTCTTTCTCAATCACCCCCTCTGCCGGGATTAGCCACAGAGCACAACAGAGTATATTTAAGGTCTTTCAATTTTTTGTCGTGCACTGATTTAAAATGACGCGCGACAGGGTAGTTCATATCCGAGTTAACTATAGCCCGTATATGTTGCAGAATACGTTGGTGTGCTTGCAACTTAGTACTCCCAATGTATGATAAAGAACAAGTGCAGGTCAATTTGTAAACCACAAAATCACTGCGACATGTTAGATGTTCCTTGATTGGTATGACACGGTCACTAAATGCAGATGTATAATGGGTGCCATTGACTGCAAAGGTGCAGGCACGGCACGAAGTACATCTGTAAAAGCCCGGTTTATTGAGCCAAGTGGTCTTAGATTGAAGTTCTGGCTGTGTACGGTCAAGGGAATCTTTCATGGAGGGAGCTCTCCTAAAAGTAATAGCCGGAGATTTGGGCAAAAAAGGGGCTAGGATTACATCTGTCAATACAATCGGCCGTTCAGATCTAATGATTTGGCTAAGTCTGGAACTTTGAGCACAATAGGTAGTGATAAACCTTGCTGTTGTTCCACTGGTCACATCAGTGTCTAGTTTGATCTTTGGGGTCAGCAATGTCTCGCGTGAGCGTGCTGATACTTTGCTGAGAGCTCGATCTAGTACAGCTCTTTTGTAGCCCCTTTGAAGGAACCTGTCTCTAGATTCTGCTAGACATTGTTGAGTGACATCTGGATCGCTACATATGCGTTTAATTCTGATGAATTCCCCCAGAGGTATGCTATTGATAGTGTGAGGGGGGTGGGCACTGTGGGCATGCAAGATGGAATTGCCCACAGTGCTTTTCCTGAAAAGTTTGGACTGTATGGTATTATTGTCAATGTAAATCAAAACATCCAAAAATTCAGCAGAAGTAGCTGAAATTGTGGCAGTGAACTTAAGATTCCTGTCATTCACATTGATTTCATTGACAAAGTCAGCTGCCAGAGTTTGGGATCCTTTCCAGACGATAAAAATATTGTCTATGAATCTCCAGTAGGCTAATAGGTGAGGGAGCCAATGAGCGTGAGTGATGCCAAGCACATGCTTCTCCCACCAGCCAATATGCAAGCATGAATAGCTGGGGGAGAAGCACGAACCCATTGCCACCCTGCGCTCCTGATGGTAGAAGTCCCTGCCAAACTGGAAATAGTTATTAAAGAGACAAATACGTATCATATCTAATAACATGAGATTGTGGTCCCGCATAGTTGCCTCCCGAGAATCAAGAAAAAACTGAACAGCTTCCAAACCCTGGAGATGGTTGATACTGGTATAAAGTGCTTCAATATCCATCACCAGGAAACACAAATCAGGACCCCAAGTGATGCAATTAATCTTCCCCAAAAAATCAGTGGTATCTTTAAGAAAGGAAGGGAGAGAAATCATATGAGGCTGAAGAAAAAAGTCAACATATTTTGAAATATTCTCATTCATGCTTCCCTGTGCTGAAATGATAGGACGACCTGGGACTGGGGTGGTGCATTTGTGGATTTTGGGTAACAAATAAATCAAATTTGTGATAGGGTGCAAAACATTCAAGAACTTAGATTCCTCTTTAGTCAATAAACCACGTTTAAACCAGGCATTGATATCTTTTCTGGTTTTGTCATGACTGTTCAGCATTGTAAATTTGGTGGTTTTAGAATAACAAAGGGGATCATTGAGTTGGCGGGCTGCCTCTGTAACATAGTCACTTTTTGCCCAAAGAACAGTATTCCCCCTTTGTCAGCACTCTTCACAACTATCTGATTGTTACCTTGAATCTTTTTAACAAGTTTAGTATATTGCAAGTTGTTAAAGTCACACTGTTTTTTCTTTCCCAGTAACGTCCTATTCAAAGTCTTAAGTTCTGTGATGACTCTGTCACTGAAGACATCAACAGCATCTTTAGGCATTAATGGCATAAATGTAGACTTTCCCCGAAAGGCTGTAGATGGTGAACGATTAACTGTAACAATCTGGCTGACTGTGGGTTCATTCTGTGAACTGTCTTCATTTGCTAAGGAAATAAGGGTTTGTAGCCCCTGCAGATTCCTTACTGAAAGAGTTTCTTCCGTTGATTGAGTGATTTGTCCTATGTCCTTGTTTGGTTTTTCAGGATGTAGTAGGAAGTATTTTTGAAGTTTGATCTTCCTAATAAATTTAAACACATCAATCCGTGCCTGGACATAGGAAAAGTTGTTCGGTGGACAATAGGACAAGCCTAGGGACAGAAGTTGCTCTTCCGCTTTGGACAGTACAAAGTCAGTCAAATTGATTACTGTGTTGTCTTGTGTCTGAGTTATTTGTTCTAATTTCTGCGCGTTCTGCCCCTCCCTCCACCTCTTTTTGGCAGCTTGTTTCCTGCGCCGACGTTTTTGGCTGCTGGTTTGCCTGCTTGTGGAGGATTGTTCCGTGAGCGCAGAGAGCACCTCCGGTCCTCGCTTACAAAATTTAGTTCATCGACTACTGAGAAAGTTGTCAGATCAGAGGACCCTGCATCTGTAGAAAGTGTACTGTCCTCAGAGCCTGTGAAGGAGGCTACTGATGGGTTGTCATCGTTAGTTACGCCAGCAGCACTGGTCTGTACACTGGAACTGGAGGAAGCACTTGTTTTTTGTTGAAGAGACATTTCCTTTCTTTTGTAAGAATCATACTTACGGGAGAATGTAAAAATGCGTCCTGTAGCATAATCCTGCTTGTCTCTAGCAAACTTATGTATTTTGCGTTCCTGAATAGTTTGTTCCAATTTCGCCAAGCGTTGATCAATTTTCTTTCTGGTGTTAACTATCAAATCAGTTTCACCTGTCGCTTCCAACAGAGCATTTATTTTATCGATTTCAATCAATAGCGCTTCCCTATCAGTATGGGCATATTTTATTAGAATCTGTAGCATGTTTCTAGATGATTGTAGGTTGTTTTCAGCCCACTCCTGTAGCATTTTGGGGTCCGGGTTTTCATAGGTAGGAACAATCATTATCCGTAAGCCCCGGGGAACACGGTTAGCCTCAATGTACTTTTCCAAAGATTTTTTCTCCCACCACTTTGATAACTCACTTCGAAGTAGCTTCTCCAGAGTTTTTAAAAGGTCCCTTGTACTACTGTTGGTGCCGGTAGTACGATTGTCATGAGTAGTTTCTGCTGAAGTAGTTGGCAGGTTCCCATATAGAGCCTCCGCTGCCGTCTCCCTACTCCTTAGCGCCTCATTGGAAAACATGTTCTGCGAAGGTTAACAGCGGTTTTTACAATCAACCGCTTCACTGCTGGCTGGCTTTAATTAGAGGAAAACAAGCCCAAAAACCCGCTAAACTCGAAGAAATTAAAAAGGCAAACAAGCGCACCACCGGTGCCCTACCGGCTTCCGCTTCCAAACACCGAGGAAAGTCAGCCGACCTCCATGGCTGCGAAGCTCCTCACCGGGTCCGGTAACCGATAGTGCGCCAATAACTGCCTCAGTCTGTTGAGTTGCGGGGGGCACGGCAAGAATACTGAAACAGTATAAGTCCCAAACGCCGATAGCGTAGTCGGATTGCCGAACGCCGTGCCTCCAAACAATGGGCGGGTCCACGAAACCTGGAAGCAATCCACGCCTGGTGAATGAATAGAAAACAGGCTCCAAACTGCTCTGGACGCAGTTCAAACGGGCGCAGACCTCCGAAGCATCAACTCCAGTCAATTCAGATAAATTATCAGCCAGCACAAGGTTACGATGTCAGCAGTGTATTTATTTAGCAGACATTGCAGAGCAAGTGCCCTCCATGACGCGTTTTGCCCCGCGGACGGAGCTTGGTCACATGACGCGTCAGGAGTAGGCGGTGAGTTAAATTGTGATTAAAAGCCCAAGCGCCTAAAGAAACAGGTCGCAAGGGTAAAATAACAATGTAAACACGCAATCAAAATAATGTGATGAAAAATCCAAAACCAATATCCAGTGATAGTGAGTATTGGAATGTCAATTAGAGCATAGTGCTCAACCAGGCAAAGTACAACAATTTATAACATGAAGAAACAAATTCATGACAAATAAATTGAACTCTCTGTTATTCTCAAGTGAGAAAAAAATGGCGGTGTAAACAATTAAACCCCCGTCACATCACAGAGATAAAAAGAATAGAATCCCACAAATAAAGGAAAAAAGATCAAATGCAAGTGCACATTCAGGTTTCCATTATGGTAAAGTGGCCTGGTAGTAAAGTGGTCATCACAACATTGCTGATGTATACAAATACAGATTATTAGACCAAAAAATTCAGATGTTAAATACATGGAATCAACATAGCAGCAGAAGACTCTTCTAAAGGAAACTACCAAAGAAACTTCAGATGTTACAGGTATATGCAAGCTGTGAATTCATCAAATTTGCATCTGAGCTAATCATGATTTCAAAGACTCAAGATCATTATGAATCAACAACACTTCTTCATATTTAAAAATTCATCAATCAGAAGAAGTAGATCATAAAAGCCATCAGACATTTAACAAAAGAAACACACAATTATGGATGCAAAATACATTAAGGTGACGATTCTGGAAAAAAACACTCGTTTCATAGGTAATGATGCAATTCATCAAAAGCATTGAGGCCATTGGGGGATCTGGTGTCGAGCAAAATAATGAAAAAAGCTTCTCTTTGACGGAGAAGTCTTTCTCCATCACCCCCTCTGCCGGGATTAGCCACAGAGCACAACAGAGTATATTTAAGGTCTTTCAATTTTTTGTTGTGCACTGATTTAAAATGACGCGCGACAGGGTAGTTCATATCTGAGTTGTATATATGTATATATATATATATATATATGTATGTATATATATATATATATATATATATATATATATATATAATTTTATAATGCATCCCATCTCCTTTAAGGAAAGCGGGATGCCTTTCAGAGTGGGTCTGCTCTGAAAAAATGTTGGGGCTCCCAGTCACAAAGGGGAAGCGGTCCCCATTCACAAAGGGAAAGGGCTCCCCTGTCAGGAAAACTGCTGTGAGGGAAGGCAGGTGGCTCCAAGAGATCAGTCCGCTCCCGCACGCCACCTTCTCCGATCAGAGTCCAGTAGGGCCACTCTAAAGCTCCAGCCGCCACATGGAAGGGCACAACACCTAGAAGTCACTGTGGCATGGTGTCTCTGGCCGTAGTCACGGAGCAAAGGGGCAAATGAAGACGGAGAAGCAACCCTAATGCCAACCGGGCCCTGACCAATGTCCCTAGACCGGCACCCCACCTCACTGGTGAACAAGCACATTAATAGCGCAGGCCAGGGCAATCAGGGCAGGTCCTGTCCCCTCAGGCCAGACCCAACCAGTCCAGGGAGGCTACACAGGCCGGATGCAGAGTTGATTGGGACCCCAGCTCCTTACCCAGGTCCAGTAGGCCTCATAGAGGGCCCAGCCCTTCCACAATGCTCCAGAGGAAGTCTCTTGGTAGTGTCTGTGTAGGGAAGCTGTTGGCACCTCTCCTCCATCTCCCGAGCCATTGTGTGATCCCCGCGCAGTCGTCAACAGATCTGAGTCCAAATTGATTTTCATTTACCTGCTTCGCCGCTCACTCACTATTTCTGCATGTCGGTGGTGCCAGCCATCGTCGGAGCCTCCCTGGTGGGACGAGAGTCCCAGGGACACTCGCCCATTGCCCTAGTGAAGACACTATCACCCTCAGAGAAGACTGCAACTCCCAGGGTGCACCTCGGTTCACACAGCTACCATGAGTGAGTGGGTGTCCTGATCATCGCGCATAAAGTGCAGCCTCTCCCCTCGCGGGGCAGGAGCTCAAATTGATTTTCATTCACCTGCTTTGCCACTTACTCACTATTTCTGCCTGTCGGTGCTGTCAGCCATTGTCGAAGACTCCTTGGTGGGACGAGGGTCCTAGGGACACGCACCCATTGACCTAGTGAAGACGCTATCACCCTGGGAGAGGACTGCAATTCCCAGGATGCAACTTGGTTCATACAGCTGCCGTGAGTGAGGTGGAGGCCTGACCATCACGCATAAAGCGCAGCCTCTCCCCCCGCGGCATGGGATGCGCGCAGGACAAAGCAAGGACCAAGGGCAGGCCCGTCTGAACCCGTCAGAGACAGTAAGAGACTGGGCTGGGCCACCCCTTTAAACATTTGGGAAAGAGAACGATAGTCATAGGAGGTTAAACAAAGGTCAGGGGTTAGTGGGCACTTTAGATGCCTTTCTGACAAGGGCAGAATCAGCACTCATAAACAAAATAAAACTCACAGAGCGGAGGTTGTCTCTGGAGCCATTTTCTGTAAAAGGTAGACTTTCCCTGAAACCTGAACTCACTGAATCACTAGTGCTGATTAGTAATGAGGTATCCTACGCAAATTCTGGTGAAAAATCATGTAAAATAGCAGAACGATCGATGGATATTGGCTCTCCATTATCCTCTGAGCCAGCGCCCAGTCTGGCTAAACCCACAGTCACTACTAGGGGCAAAACGCGAAGTCCAAGACTGTTCAGGCTGTAGAACAACCATTAAGAAAATGGAAGAGTAGGAATACTTGGAAACTGACCAAATCTGGGATGAGATTAAACGGAAAGGCAGTGAAAGCTCTCCCCAGTGGAAGAGAAGCTAGTGAGGCCCAAATGAATGCCATCACTGCGAATGTGAAAGATAAACCCGTCGATATAGAATTAGACTGGAATTTCTGTGGAAGAATTGAAACAATAATATCTACACTGTAGGAACATACTATGTTAAAAAATACCAATGTAGAAAAAAAGCTAGCCAAGGTGGAGGAATTTTTTAGAAATACATATCTAGCTGTCTCTTTAGATAGCTCTAATCCAGGCTCGCGTGTCTTGAATAACATGGAGGTAAATAGGGGGGTAGGCCACCGAGCTGCCTTGAAAATGGGCAAATACAGGGTGTGAGTAACACTGCACCCAAAGATTTAGATACTATAATTCCTCCAGCTATTAATAGGCAGCCTCCCAAGATAAGGTGCTTCTGTGGCACCTCTTAACCATCCTGTTGGCATTGAGAGAGTAGGTGGGACTATCAGGTCTCCTGGTTCACGTAAGGACAGAGAGAGAGGCACGTATAAGCATCATCTCTCCGAAAATTCCCAAAGTCCCCTGCGTAACCTAAATCTTCCCACTGAGACTACCCCCTACACGGTGATCTTGGCTAATGTTCCGCCCCTATCTCACAATGCTTTTGAACACTGGGTGGTGTAAGGACTGGACTAGAGAACTCCCTCTTCTCTGAATTTAAAATGTCACGAAGAATAGGGTGGGTGGGCTCCTCAGCCAAGTTATTTAGTGGCGATTGTGTTGTGCTAACTTTTAGCTCCCCTCTCTTAGTTCAAGAGACTTTGGGGAGAGGAAATAATGGGCCCCGTAACCCCAATGATATTCAGATTTTCCCCTTGGGTTATTTTTATAAACCATCGAACTGTCATAATTCACGAGGGCTGTTCCATACGGGAGACAATTTCCTGGGCTTTGGGGAAGTCTATATTCTTGGTCCCAGTGAACAACCGGTTCGATGCCTTGCGCTCGTTGGTGGATATCGACTGACTGGACACAGGGAATTTGGCACTCTTGAACCCCATAGAGAATGCCTCAATTTTTCTAACTTATGAGATAGTAACAAGGTACATAGACCGATAATTATGGAAGCTAGTTCCCTGGCTGGACCTTTGGACACCTTAAATGCTCCTTTGACGTATAGCAATATATGAGAGGTCTCAAGTGGAACAGCCACTGATAACTGTTCTGCAAGAGGTAATATTGCCCTTTGTAATATTCCTTCTTGGAACATCGCTGGTATCTCCTCAAAGTTAACCTACCATTGTGGGGGGAATTTATCAGCCATTTTGAGATCCTGTGTTTCTGGAAACTTGGGCTAAGGAGCCGGTCCATTTGAATGGATATAAGACATACCACTGCTCAGCAGTTGATAGCTTGAGTGGCAGGGTGAAAGGCAGGCTCTTTATTTATATATCGAGTAGAATTAACACCAGAAGGATAACTATGCTTGCTAACGATACCTACCAACAACTAGTCAAATTGGACCTAAATTCCTCCCACTCTATAGGCATTACTAATTTTTATAATAATATTCGGCTTGACAAAGTGAGAGTTGTTATTTTAAATATGTTGAACTCGATGGAAAGTGGGGTAAGGAGTAAGGTGAAAGACACAATGGTGATATTTGTTAGGGATTTAAATTGCACATTATGTCTGAATGCAGGGGACAAAGCATGCGAAGTTCTGAACTATGATGGGGCTTGCTTATCTCAATTTCAGCACTCAGTCTTGGGGGAACTTTTTAATGAACTTATTTTCTCCCTTGATTTAGGATTTGCAAATGAAATGTGCCTAGAACCCGCCCCTATGGCTGGGACGTTTAATGGCAGGGGTCTTAGTTCTACTATTGAATATATTTTAATCTCTAATAGCCATGCACAAAGCCTTCATTCGTTCCAAGTCTCTAATAACCCTCTCAGTGAGCATTTTCCGCTCTGCTTGGCAATCATACTACCGTCTGAGGCATCGCTAAGACCCAAAAAGAAAAATCAACTGTTGGAAAATATAGCCTTAGGTAGTACCAATGGGTATGCCCTCCACTGGACCATGGTGGATCCAGCAGTAACGGTCAAAACATTGGTGGGTAAATGTAACTCAGACATAGAGATATGCCTGAATGAAACAGCCAGCCCAGAATGTATCCTAGATTCATTTCGGGCAATAACTAATGCTGTTAAAGAGATTTTAACCAAATATAAAAGCCGTAAGGGCAGTCATCATGGTTGGTTTGATCCAAGGTGCACCCAGACTTACTCCCGCCTAAAACATAACTGCATAAAAAAAATAATAATAATATTAACCTAAAGTTGGCTAGAGGAGCATACAAAAATGCAATTAGGTACAGGAAAGCTACCTTAAAAAAGGAGGCTTGGGATGGCTTGCAGTCGGCCTTAATAGCTAACAACTGTATGGCTTTCTGGAATGCTATTAGGGCCCCTTTCCTATTTACTGAGGTGGGTCCGACAATTGAAATCGCAATAAGTGAGGGGCAATGGATTGAACATTTTACAAATGTGTATCTCGGTGAGGTAAATTTAGACACAATGGATAGTTGTGCCCAGAATGCTTGTCACCTGGAAGGTTTACCACAACCAACTGAACTTTTGGGGCCAGATGTAGGTAGGCTTTTACCGGTCGGTAACGGCCGACCGGTAAAAGTCTTTTCCTATGTAGGTGGCTATTTTTCCGATTCGGTAAATAACGAATTGGTATTTACCGATTCGGTATTTACCGAATCATCATTTACCGATTCGGTATTTACCGAATTGGTAAATGAGATGTAGGAAGCACTGTAAAAAGTGCTTCTGGGCTTTAAGAATTCGTTATTTACCACCAATTATTAGTTGGTGGTAAATAAGGAATTCCTATGTAAATGCATAAATGTGCATTTACACCTGTGCCATGTGACAGACATACATGCCCTTAGGGCAGGTATGTGTGCCACATGTGCACACAAGCACTAATCAGGGGTGCAGCAGGGTGTCAAAGTGACACCCTGCCACCCTTAACTTTTTTCCAATTTTACGAAATCGGTATTTACCGATTTGGTAATTGACATTCATTCCTATGGGCCTCCAGGCCCATAGGAATCAATGGCAAATACCGAATCGGTAAATACCGATTCGGTAAATACCGAATCTTACCGATTCGGTATTTTTCACCGAATTATTATCTACATTGCAATTACCGATTCGAAAATACCGAATAGGTAAAATTCGGTATTTTCGAAACGGTAATTTACAATTACCTACATCTAGCCCTTGTTTACCTTAGCTGAGGTTGAGCGGGCTCTTTTCGTAAGTAAGGGTGGTAAGGCCCCCGACCCAGATGGGGTCCCGGTAGATCTGTATAAATCTAATAATTCTCTCTGGGGCCCCCTTTTAACACAGGTGCTGAATGCTAGCTCCAGTGCAGCCTTTCCATCTACCTGGGTACAATCAACTATTGTGCCCAATTTTACAAAGAGGGATAGGCTAGATCCGGCATGCTATAGGCCAATTTCCCTACTGGATACTATAACAAAAGTAATGGGTACAATATTATTGAAACGCTGGCAGGAATGGGTGGAGGAAAACTCTGTCCTATGGCTTTCGAGCCGCTGTAGGGCCCGTGGAGCAGGGTTTGAACCTGTCTCTCCTGGTAGGCAAATATACGAGGGCCAAGAAGGGGAACCTATTTTTAGCAATTGTTGACCTAAATGGCGCATTTGATTGCGTCGTTCATAAGAAACTTTGGTCAATTTTAGGTGGGATGGGGGTTGATACCCAGATTATTGTTTTCTTAAATGTTTTTATTGTGATGCCAACGCACACGTGTGATATGGTATGCAGAGTAAACGTACGGCCCTCTTATTAATAAAAAGTGGAGTTAGGCAAGGGTGTGTTAGGGCCCGCTTTCTTTTTAACCTATATATAAACAGTTTGGGCGAGGCTCTTTTAAATGATAATCATCTCTTCCCCCAAGTGGCGGGACGACCCATACCCGCTCTTCTGTGTGCAGATGATGCGGTGTTGATGCCCCGCACACAAGTAGGACTCCAAAGGGTACTTGATGGTTTCACCAATTTTATGAATGATTTAGGTCTAAGAATTAACTCTTCGAAGACTTTTATTATGCGTTGTACTGGCATCACAAGACTCAAGGATATGTTTGTGGCAGGACAGAAGATTGAGCCCACTAGGAAATTTTCTTATCTGGGAATACTTTTTGCCTATAATGACTCCTGGTCACAGGCTGTGTCGGCGAAAAAATTGCCATTGCTACGTACTACCTCTGCCCTTAGTACTTTTGCCAAAAAATTAGGAAAAAGACCACCTGAGGAGCTCATTAAGATTTACAAAGCAAACTGTGTCTCAGCAGCAGTCTATGGGACTGGGGTCTGGGGGCCAGCTGACTTGCTTTCCATCCAAAGAGATGAAAACTCCTTTTTAAAGCATATCTAATCTGTCCCGAATGGCACCTTTGGTTGTATCTGCCATGCAGAGTAAGGCCTCCCCTTAATTTCTGATATAATTAAGCTTGAGCCTGTGCTGTTATGGCACAGACTCTGGACTAAGGAAGAGGCAAAATTGAATAGAGATATTCTTCTGGATGTTTTAAAGTAGGATGGGTCCCTGAGGATCCAATGGATAAGTCAAGTCCGTAACTTCCTGCAAGACCTTGATCACTTAGAATACTTTACCAACCCTAGAGATATCAGGAGAATTATTAGGAAGGAACTAAAATCAGAGGGCTTGACACTATTAGACTCTGCTAGACTGTCATCTGAAATGGCAAAACCTCTTGTCCTACACAACCAGCTGATTGTAACAACTTTTAATATTCAACCCTACCTCATTTTTGTTTCCAGACATTATGATAGGTTCCTCCTCACTCAATTTCGTTTAGGGATTTTTTATAGACTAGTTACTTTTTCTAATGTAAATGACTGGTCTCATGGCCTCCAGTTGTGCCCCTGTGATAATATTTCTGAACAAACCACGATTCATTTTATTCTCTTCTGTAGATTTTATATGAACACCAGGAAAGTGTGGTTAGTCCCTGTGTTAAAACGGTTTGGGCTTCATCAATGTCGTCCTGCCTTTTTGGCATTACAATAATTAGATAATGTGCATAGTGTTTTTAGGACAGTAATCTTTTTTTAATAAGAGTTTTGAGTCAAAGAAAGCTATTGTCTATTTAATTCGTTTTAACCTTGATTGTTTCTTTTTCTCATGAAAGTGTTTTTTTAACTGTTATATGTAAATGAATAAATTTTTATATGAAGCTGTTTTACATATATGGAATCTTGTTGTGAATACTTTAGTGCTTTTATGATTTTTTTCCACAATTGAATAAAGCTTTCTTAGAGTTGAGTTGAGTTGAGTCTCTATGGGGGTCCCTCAGCACTCACCAGTGAATTGTAGGCTGGAAACCACCACGGCGACAAGCCCAATGTCACCTCAATCATCAGTAGATCTGACGCACCAACATCTTAGTGGAGGTCAAGTCGCTAAGCTCTTCAGTGCTCCTTCTACTTGTGGATGGGCTCGGCTCCCAGGGCAGGCTGCAGAAGCTGTCCGTAGGCCTCACCTTTCGCCCACCGCCCTGCAGGCCGAATACATGGGTCGACATCCTTGGCCTGCCGACAACACCTCCCCCAGTTCCTCCGATTTGGATTCCACCCCTTGTCTCAGTCCAGCCGCAGTCACCCTCTTATGATGCCACTGATCGTCCCTGGACAAGGAATGGCACTTGCTGGCTGCACAGTGATGTCGGCGCTCTGGGGGGCAGGAATTGCTGGGCAAACACATCAATGCTGGTGCTGCGGATCCCCACCACACTCAGTTCAATCCAGGGCAGATGAGCAGCGGTGATAGGACAGATTTGGTGCTCTTGAAGCAGAGCTCTTAACAGAGCAAGTGCCATTCTAGCTGGCCCAAGCCACGCCCCCTGACACATTTATTGTCTGGAATAAGGGGAGTAGTTATCTTCCAAGATGACATATTAGTCTATGGAGAAAATATTGCTGATCACAATAAGGCGTTATGTGAAGTTTTACATCGAATTGCTGGAGTCGGCATGACTTTACATAAAGACAAGTGCAAGTTCCTCGTGAAGGATGTTGAATATCTTGGGCACTTGATTACTCGGTGGTGGCTTGCCCAAGATAAATTTAGTCAGCGTAATAGTAAATGCACAAATTCCCAAAGGCAAACTGAGATCATTCATGGGATATGTGTGGTACTATTCAAAGTTTGTGAGAGATTTTACACACAAATCAAGTCCATTACTGAAGAAAGGAAAAAAGAATTTGAGTAGGTAGACGCTCAGCAAAATGCTTTTGATCAACTTAAAATGGATATTTTACATGCTGTGATTTTAGTACCTTTCAAATTTGGTTTAAATAGAAATCTTACTGATGATACAAGTACTGTTGTCATTGGAGGTGTACTTTCACAAGTGCATGGAAGAACGGAAAAAACTGTAGCTTTCGTTTATCACTTGTTTACTGACACATAAAAGAATTATTCAGTTATTGAGCGAGAGGTGTTGACTGCTTCTTGGGCCACAAATTATTTCTGTGTCTTCATTTGGGGCGGGCAGTTTTCATTGACAACTGTTACAAGTAGTCGGGCCAATTGGCACGACCAAGTGTTCTGGTCAGTTGGTAAGGTTGGCTGTAAGATTACAAGACTATGACTGCGAAGTGGAATATCTGCTGAGGTTGAGAAACTGTTTGTCAATGTTACCTGACAAGGTTGCTGATGATTACACTTGTGATTCTTAAGAAGTGATGGCTGACATTGAAGATGCTACTGAAGATTTGCAAGGATCTGTGTCAATGAATGAGTGGAAGATGGCTATTAAGATTCTCAAGGCTGTGAGGGAAATGTTCAGGGACAAAATAAGAAGGTAGGGCACATTACCTAAAGCAGCTAGACATTTTCACAAAGTCTTGGGAAGAGCTATACCTTGTGGGCAATGGACTGGCCAGGAAAAATGTGTGCCAACAGCAGCAGTTAGGGAGAGGCTTATCAGATCAGCCCATGAGGGGCATTTGGGACAAATGCTCACCATTAAGAAGCTTAAAGAGATATTTTGGTGGCTGAAAACGAATACCCAAGTGAGAGAGTGGAATGTGAAAGATGTGTGGTGTGCAAGATCTCTAAAAAAAGATAGAAATTTGGTCTGGGAGTGACAAAACACAATCAGCATGTTGTTGAGGAGGATCTTGTGTGGAAGAAGCTGTGCTTAGATTTTATTGGTCAATTTTTGGGCCGTCCTGAGCATGAAAAATATGCAGCAGTGTTGCTTGATGCTAAGCGCAGGTGGTTGGAGGTTGTATTCTTGAAATGCATCTACACTATTGCAGTACTAAGAGAGATTTTCATAAGAGAAGGGATACAGTCTAAATTAATCACTAACAACTTACATCCGTTGGGATGCAACAGTTTCTGACTAACTGGGGGTTAAACATGTCTGTACATCAATTAACAACCCCCAGAGTAATGGCCAGGTTGAGAGACTAAATAGTTTGGTAAAAGGAACCATGGAGCTAGCTGATAAACTGGTTTAGATGTGCCGAGGGCAATCGAAAATATGTTGTGGGCACACCGCACAACTGTAAATTCCTATATGGGAAAGACATTGGTTGAAAAGGCCAAAAAAACGTATCAGTGTCAATGGTTGCTTGAGGTCGATGATTGAGTGAAGGTGAAACCCAGCGGTGTGTGTTGGGGCCTGTCCAAATTTCGTGGTCTGTATAAAGTGAAGGAGGTGGGTGGAAATTGAGTGAAGTTGGAAAGACGTGGAACCTTACAAGGGTTTCTTTGTTTCAGAAGGATGGGAATGGTGGAGGCAAACCAGCTGAGAATATTTACAGGTGCTCTGCTTGGTTTTTGATGGATGATAATGATTTCTATAGATCACAAGTGTGTGACAGAGGGGAATGTCACTGTTTCAGGTTGCAATAGTAGAGACACTGGTCTGTGTGCAGCTCATGTGAGCAGGCATCCTGCATGTTGGGGGGGCCTATGTGTTTGGTCAAATGGTTTTCTATTTAGATATGTATGTCAAATAGGCTTGAAGGGTGGATTTGTTTTTTGGTGTGGCCAGTGTGATGTTTCTGGGGTTTGTTCTGGAGGGGAGGGGATGCAATGCAGTGTGGGTTTATAGAATATGGGAGTGTAGAATCTTGCATATGTCATAGGGATGCGCTGTGTTGTGGACTGCAAAATCATGGGATTCTGATACGGTTGGTAGGATTCATTGTGTGGGTGTCTCGCATAAGAGGCACAGGTTATTCATCTGCTATTATTTCTTCAACAAGACTTTAAAGTGTTATCATTACTACAAAGTCCTTTTGTGAGCAACACTCTCAGCTAATTACAAATAGTGGTGCCATAGAATCAGCTAGTTCTAGTAGGGAACTGAAGCGAGACCAGAAAAGGCGATGACTTGGAGAAAGTGAAAAAAGACTGAACTGTGTGGCAATGTGTTTTAGAGCACTGACTGGACGTTCATATTCTTGAGTGTAGGAAAAGAAGTGAGCACACAGATGACAACGTATGACAATACAAGCCGGTTGTTCAGCCACTGGAAAATAATCACTTAACTTCGAAAGAAAGTTAAAAGGGAGGTAGTGATGGAGCAAGGACTCGTGTAAAAGAGACTTGCTCGGATGCAATCCTCTAATTTTAAAGCCGATTTAAACATTTATTTGTGTAAACTAATATGCACCACATTCCATATTTTAGCAAGATGAAGCTTGCCTATGTGTTTTGCTAACAAGTAACCCGAGTGGGACTTAAAATGGCTGCTAAACGCGGGAAACTGTATTGCGCATGCGTCAATTGCATCTATGCAGAATGACGGTCATTCGCTTGGAGGGAAATTTCTGCAACTAAGCAGTCACTCTAAAAATGGCTGTTTAAAAGCTCACATGCTAAGCATCTGCTTTGCTGAAACAAAAACAAGCTATTTACTAGTTGCTAATGCGTGGAGAGTCTTTATAATTAAATGTGATTAGAGTAGAGATAGGTGGTATACAGTGAGATCATTTTATTTTAAAATTAATATGTTTCTTTCTGATCTCTCTATTAGTTTGTATTTGGGCCTCCGTGTGAAACAGAAGTCCATGTCACACGTGACTTTTGCACAGGCGCAATAATAACAAGCCAAGAAGCCATGATGTTGTTATTTGAAACCCGTCCAAGGCCATCATTGCTACGTGTCCTGGCAACCTGATGGACATCTTGAAAGCTGAATGAAAACGAACATCAAATGTATACATTTGTCTGATAAAGATGTGAATACGGGTGGGAAATAAAGCTTGGGGATAAGAATTAAGGGGTGGGAACATTAAACAAAGAACCAAAGAAAATTATTCAAACTTAACATGGTGTGATGATCAGCCCCCCTTGCTTGTCCATTCAGAATTAGGAGTTTTATAAAGTTGAAACATTAATGAGTGGTACATGAGCAATGAAAGGTATAATTGAGGTAGTATGGTTAGCCATGACACATGAAGTTATGTTGAGATGCTGAGAGACCGGGATGCTGCCCGAGACCTGAGCGAATGCTGAAGAAGAATCGTTTAGCAAACTTAGAATTTTAGCAAATAATTAGAGGAAGATCGCAGAAGAATCGAGGTGGTAATTGATTAGAAGAAGATCACAGAAGAATGGAGGAGGAAAATAGTGTCAGAGAGGGGAGCGACCCAGGCGACCGATCTAGAAGCGGTCACCTATCGTGTTCAGAATCCTGTCCTGAAACCTGTCCTGACGTCTTTGTCACCTGATTCTATTCTCAGGTTATCCTTCCAGTTCCTTGGCCAAGGGGTTGGTTTCCACACCATTCTAGGTAAAATAGTTCTGTGTAGTATGTCATTGCACTGCTCACTCTATTCTCTCTCTCTCTGAGTACTGTCATTGCGAAAACTCGTTTAAATTAGGTGACTGATTAATGAAATAATTGATTCTCCCTTCCTTGGGAAACGGAGTTCGTACTGTATTTCTTGTTTGACTCACATGAATTTACTAGATAAAATATTTAAAACTTTACAGAGTCTGTAGCTATTACAAATGATAAGAAATAGAAATCTATGTCATTCACCATCAACTAGTTCCAACTAATAGGTCCACTGACCAGAGGAAATAACTTTTTGATCAGTGAAAGAAGAGTTAGGTAACTAATCTCATAAAAGGCATTTATAAACTTGACCCCCAGGGGTATTTACTAGCCTATGTGAAAGTGTGTGTGTGTTAATGGGCCCAGGTGAGTATTAGGTGTTTGAATATCAGAGGTTGGTAGCCCTCTGGATCAGTAGGAGGGACTGTCACTATGGATTTTCATTATTGGGTGTCATAAATATGCAGTAGAATATTACGATGCACAATAAACGTGTTGCATTCCAATGAGGCTATTTTATGAAAAGTAACTCAAACTGGTTGTTCTAATGATCTGATGTTTTCTGAAAATATAGTTGTAGCCTCCAAAGTCCTCATGCTTATTTTATTCTACTAATAGCGCGTTTCAATCAGAGTTTTCTGACTACGGTTGTTGTTTCTCACAGTTTTGTCTTATGTTTATTCGGTTGTGTTATCTGTCTTTTGGGCCCCTGACGAGATTAGGCGTGTGACTGGCATTGGACCGTGGGTGTGTCTTTGCTTTTCTTCCCACAACAACATGTTTACAGAAAAATATAAAACAATCATAAAACATTCACATGAATTTGAAGAGGCCACAAGGGAGTGGTCAGGCCCTTGCTGCTCCATCTGTATGTTGTTGGGCAGCAAGGCATCTCTGGGCATTGACACTTCTGGAAGGGTGGCGAGTGGGTCTGCTTGTTGCTGCTGCAGATGGGCATGGGCCAGAGAATTCGTTGAGCCTTAAAGGTTGTTTCTCCTGTGGATTTCTACTTCAGTCTGCAGCCCCAAGACATGGTCAGGGGGGTAGGCTCACCGTATTGGCCTCCCAATGAATGATGGAAGTCAGGTGTAGACATCGGGGTGGCCACTCAAGGGCTCTTGAGGGTTAGGCCCATGACCCCAGTACACGGGTGCCATGTTACTAGGCAGCAGGATCCACCCAGGCAGACGCTTCTGGGAGGAGTGTGGTTGTATTTCAAAATATCAAGGGAAAAAAAAACTATGCAACCAAAACATCAAGGCCTAATTCCGAGACTTAACTAGTCTCAACTCACATTTACGTATCTTGAAGATATATATATATAAGTTCATTGTACATGTGTGGGGTTTGTAAATCTTTTTATTAAACAGTCTCGACATAAAGGTACAAATTACAGAATCAATTGGAGGTTACAGTAAAATCAGGTTACACACAGTTCAGCAGCACAGTTCATTGAAATTCACAAGGATGGCGGGGTCATCATCATCGGCTTCTCAGGGAGGTGCACATATATCTCCCCGGTATGCGTTCCAGTGGGCCCTAACCTTGGACCATTTGCGGGGACAAGAGCCATCTGTCAGCCCACCCATGCATACCAGTTTGGGACCAGTTATATAAATACTGTGGACGATCTTTAATTGGACCAGCCTGCTCGCTGGGATAGCGACCATCTTGGGAGAGGAGACAGCCTCCTGCCAGGTTTCATCATCTAATTCTATTCCGTCCTCAGCCCATTTGTCCTGCAATTTTAATAGGGGGTTGTCGATATTGTTTATGAGCTTCCGATATGTTAGGGAGATGGCCTTGTCAGACCTCTAGTCTGTCCTCTAGTGGGGAGGTGTCTGGCTGAGTCCAGTCCTCGGGAATAGCTGTTTGCAGCGAGTGTCTGATTTGTAGCTAACGATAATATTCGGAGTTCGCCAGAGCATATTGAGTTTGTAGAGCGCCAAAGGGCTTCACACTCCCAGCACACCAAAGGTCTTTAACATGTCAAATCCCTATTAAGTCCCATTTGTTAATTTCTTTTGAGTTCCCCATATATCCTAGCTATTGTGAGTCCCACAGAGGTGTGGCCATAGTCAATTTGTTTTGCCAGCCAACCGATTTAGTAGCCCGTGCAAGATTTAACTGTGTGGGCAGTGGGCCCGGTGAGCGGGTATTTATTTGGTGTTGAATATAGGGCTCTCGAGAAGGCCCCTTTAGGTAAAAGACAGCGATCCATCAGGAACCCTGGGTTATCAGGGTGTCCATATGTTCAAAGGTTACATGTGTGGAGTTAAGTAAAGTAAACCTTATTATCTATTTATACTTACGTTATAAAATGTTTTGGTTGTCAATGTTTATGACTCGATAGTTTGGCCCAATGCTATTTTTTCTTTAATATTCGGGTGGTAAATCGGGACTGATGGCCAGATGCACAAAACGAATATGCTTTTTCAGACTCTGCAATTTGTAAATTTAAAAGCCTTGCAAAAGCGAAATGGAATTTTCAATAAGGCACTTAACCCATTTTGCGAGTCAGGAAGGCATTTCTGAATCACAAAATGGGTTTCAGCAACTAATACCGAATCACAATTGCAAAAGGGTAAAAGGGAATTTCCTTCCAAATTGCTCTTTGGTATGGTATGTGGCAATTCCAGTTGTAAACCACTGACCAGTTACTGATAACTGATTCACAGAGAGGAAGGGGTGCATTGGAGACCCCTTTCCCTTTGAGAATCATGTCTGGCGAGGACAGAAGTGGAATCTTCTGATATCTATCAAAATAGGAAGTTTAAAAAAATAATAATTAATAATGCAATCGGTCTCGCCTTTGATTAAGTTGAAGCCATTTGCTTTGCTAATGGTATTGTATAGCAAAGCAAATGGCTTAATCTTAATCAAAGGTGAGACCTAATGTTAGTCAGTGTCAGTAAGTGTCAGTCAGTCAGTGTCAGTCAGTCAGTCAGTGTCAGTCAGTTTCAGTCAGTGTCAGTCAGTCAGTGTCAGTCAGTAATTGTCAGTCAGTCAGTGTCAGTCAGTCAGTGTCAGTCAGTGTCAGTCAGTCGGTGTCAGTCAGTCATTGTCCGTCAATCATTGTCAGTCAGTGTCAGACAGTGTCAGTCATTGTCAGTCCGTGTCAGTCAGTATCAGTCATTGTCAGTTAGTCAGTATCAGTCAGTGTGCGTCAGTCAGTGTGAGTCAGTCAGTGTCAGTCATGTCAGTCAGTGTCAATCAGTCAGTCTCAGTTATGTCAGTCATTGTCAGTCAGTCAGTTTCAGTCAGTCAGTTGCAGTCAGTGTCAGTCAGTTTCGGTCAGTGTCAGTCAGTTTCGGTCAGTGTCAGTCAGTCAGTATCAGTCAGTGTCAGTCAGTCATTGTCAGTCAGTCAGTGTCAGTCAGTCAGTGTCAGTCAGTGTCAGTCAGTCAGTGTCAGTCAGTGTCAGTCAGTCAGTGTCAGTCAGTCATTGTCAGTCAGTCATTGTCAGTCAGTCAGTGTCAGTCAGTCAGTGTCAGTCAGTCAGTGTCAGTCATTGTCAGTCAGTGTCAGTCAGTGTCAGTCAGTGTCAGTCATTGTCAGTCAGTGTCAGTCAGTGTCAGTCCTTGTCAGTCAGTGTCAGTCATTGCCAGTCAGTGTGCGTCAGTAAGTGTGAGTCAGTCAGTGTCAGTCAGTCAGTCTCAGTTTTGTCGGTCTTTGTCAGTCAGTCAGATTCAGTCAGTTAGTTTCAGTCAGTATCAGTCAGTGTCAGTCAGTCTGTATCAGTCAGTGTTAGTCAGTGTCTGTCAGTCAGTGTCAGTCAGTCAGTGTCTATCAGTCAGTCAGTGTCTGTCAGTCATTGTCAGTCATTGTCAGTCAGTGTCAGTCAGTGTCAGTCAGTCATTGTCAGTCAGTCATTGTTAGTCAGTCAGTCAGTGTCAGTCAGTCAGTGTGTGTCAGTCAGTGTCAGTCAGTCAGTGTCAGTCAGTGTCAGTCAGTCCTTGACAGTCAGTCAGTCAGTAAGAGTCAGTCAGTCAGTGTCAGTCACTCAGTGTCAGTCAGTCATTGTCAGTCATTGTCAGTCAGTGTCAGTCATTGTCAATCAGTGTCAGTCATTGTCAGTCATTGTCAGTCAGTGTTAGTCAGTGTCAGTCAGTGTCAGTCAGTCATTGTCAGTCATTGTTAGTCAGTCATTGTCAGTCAGTGTCAGTTAGTGTTAGTCAGTGTCAGTCAGTCAGTGTCAGTCAGTGGCAGTCAGTCTCAGTGTCAGTCAGTGTCAGTCATTGTGTGTCAGTCAGTGTCAGTCATTGTGTGTCAGTCAGTCAGTGTCAGTCTGTGTCAGTCAGTGTCAGTCAGTCAGTCAGTGTTAGTCGGTCAGTGTCTGTCAGTCAGTGTCTGTCAGTCATTGTCAGTCATTGTCAATCAGTGTCAGTCATTGTCAGTCATTGTCAGGCATCGTCAGTCAGTGTCAGTCAGTCACTGTCAGTCAGTCATTGTCAGTCAGTGTCAGTTAGTGTCAGTCAGTCAGTGTCAGCTAGAGCAACTCTGCTGACCTGGTTCTCTGGCTCTAAAGCAGCTCTGCTGGCCTGGTTCTCTCCCTCTAAAGCACTTCTGCTTACCTGGTTTCTCTGGATCTACAACAGCTCTGCTGACCTGGTTCTCTGGCTCTAAGCAGCTCTGCTGACCTAGTTCTTAGGCTCTAGAGCAGATCTGCTGACCTGGTTCTCCTGTTCTACAACAGCTCTGCTGACCTGGTTCTCTGGTTCTCTGGCTCTAAAGCAGCTCTGCTGACCCAGTTTTATGGCTCTAAAGCAGTTCTGCTGACCTGGTTCTCTGGCTCTAAAGCAGTTTTGCTGAACTGGTTTTCTGGCTCTAGATCAGCTCTACTGGCCTGGTTCTCCGGTTCTAAAGCAGCTCTCCTGACCTGGTTCTCTGGCTCTAAAGCAGCTCTGCTGACCTGGTTCTCTCCCTCTAAAGCAGCTCTACTGACCTGGTTCTCTCCCTCTAATGCAGCACTGCTGACCTGGTTTCGCTGGCTCTACAGCAGCTCTGCTTACCTGGTTCTCTGGCTCTAGAGTAGCTCTGCTGACCTGGTTCTTAGGCTCAAGAGCAGCTCTGCTGACCTGGTTCTCTGGCTCAAAAGCCACTCTGCTGGCCTGGTTGTGTGGCTCTAAAGCAGCTCTGCTGACCTGGTTCTCTCCCTCTAAAGCAAATCTGCTGACCTGGTTCTCTGGCTCTACAACGGCTCTGCTGACCTGGTTCTCAGGCTCAAGAGCAGCTCTGCTGGCCTGGTTCTATGGCTTTAAAGCAGCTCTGCTGACCTGGTTCTCTCCCTATAAAGCAGCTCTGCTGACCTGGTTTGTCTGGCTTTACAGCAGCTCTGCTGACCTGGTTCTCTGGCTCTACAACGGCTCTGCTGGCCTGGTTCTCTGGCTCTAGAGCAGCGCTGCTGATCTGGTTCTCTGGCTCTAAAGCAGCTCTGCTGACCTGGTTCTTTGGCTTTAAAACGGCTCTGCTGACCTGGTTCTCTGGCTCTACAGCAGCTCTGCTGGCCTGGTTCTCTGGCTCTAAAACAGCTCTGCTGACCTGATTCTATGGTTCTAAAGCAGCTCTGCTGACCTGGTTCTATGGCTCTAAAGCAGCTCTGCTGACCTCGTTTTCTCCCTCTAAAGCAGCTCTGATGACCTAGTACTCTGGCACTACAGCAGCTCTGTTGATCTCGTTCTCTTGCTCTACAGCACCTCTGCTGCCCTGGTTTCTCTGGCTCTACAGCAGCTCTGCTGACCTGGTTCTCTGGCTCAAAAGCAGCTCTGCTGATCTGGTTCTCTGGATCTAGAGCAGCTATGCTGACCTGCTTCTTAGGCTCTAGAGCAGCTCTGCTGACCTGGTTCTATGGCTCTAAAGTAGCTCTGCTGATCTGGTTCTCTGGCTCTAAAGCAGATCTCCTGACCTGGTTCTCTGGCTCTAAAGCAGCTCTGCTTACCTGGTTTCTCTGGCTCTACAGCAGCTCTGCTGACCGGGTTCTCCTGCTCTACAACAGCTCTGCTGACCTGGTTTTCTGGCTCTAAAGCAGCTCTGCTGGCCCGGTTCTATGACTCTAAAGCAGTTCTGCTGACCTGGTTCTCTGGCTCTAAAGCAGTTCTGCTGACCTGGTTCTCTGGCTCTAGATCAGCTCTGCTGTTCTGGTTCTCTGGCTCTTAAGCAGCTCTGCAGACCTAGTTCTCTGGCTCAAAGGCAGCTCTGCTGACCTGGTTCTCTCCATCTAAAGCAGCTCTGCTGACCTGGTTCTCTCCCTCTGATGCAGCTCTGCTGGCCTGGTTTCTCTGTCTCTAGAGCAGCTCTGCTGACCTGGTTCTTAGGCTCTAGAGCAGCTCTGCTGACCTGGTTCTCTGGCTCTAGAGCAGCTCTGCTGACCTGGTTCTCAGACTCTTAAGCAGCTGTGCTAACCAGGTTCTCTCCCTCTAAAGCAACTCTGCTGACCTGGTTCTCTGGCTCGACAACGGCTCTGCTGACCTGGTTCCCAGGCTATAGAGCAGCTCTGCTGACCTGGTTCTATGGCTCTAAAGCAGCTCTGCTGACCTGGTTCTCTCCCTCTAAAGCAGCTCTGCTGACCTGCTTTCTCTGGCTTTACAGCAGCTCTGCTGACCTGGTTCTCTGGCTCATCAACGGCCCTGCTGGCCTGGTTCTCTGGCTCTAGAACAGCTATGCTGATCTGGTTCTCTGGCTCTAAAGCAGCTCTGCTGACCTGGTTCTCTGGCTCCAAAACGGCTCTGCTGACCTGGTTCTCTGGTTCTACTGCAGCTCTGTTGGCCTGGTTCCCTGGCTCTAAAGCAGCTCTGCTGACCTGGTTCTCTCCCTCTAAAGCAGCTCTGCTGACCTGGTTTCTCTGGCTCTACAGCAGCTCTGCTGATCTGGTTCTCTGGCTCTACACCATCTCTGCTAACCTTGTTCTCTGGCTCTAGAGCAGGTCTGCTGACCTGGTTCTCTGGCTCCACAGCAGCTCTGCTGCCCTGTTTTCTCTGGCTCTACAGCATTTCTGCTGACCTGGTTCTCTGGCTCTAAAGCAGCTCTGCTGACCTGGTTCTCTGGCTCTAAAGCAGCTCTGCTGGCATGGTTCTCTGGCTCTAGAGCAGCTCTGCTGACCTGGTTCTCTTGCTCTCAAGCAGCTCTGCTGACCTGGTTCTCTGGCTCTTGAGCAGCTATGTTGACCTGGTTCTCTGGCTTTAAAGCAGCTCTGCTGACCTGATTCCCTGGCTCTAGAGCAGCTCTGCTGACCTGGTTCTCTTGTTCTAAAGCAGCTCTACTGACCTGGTTCTCTGGCTCTAGAGCAGCTCTGCTGATCTGGTTCTCTGGCTCTAATGCAGCTCTGCTGACCTGGTTCTCTGGCTCTAGAGCAGCTCTGCTAACCCGGTTCTCTGGCTGTAAAGCAGCTCTGCTGACCTGGTTCTGTCCCTCTAAAGCAGCTCTGCTGACCTGGTCTCTCTGGCTCTACAGCAGCTCTGCTGACCTGGTTCTCTGGCTTTACAACGGCTCTGCTGACCTGGTTCTCTGGCTCTAGAACAGCTCTGCCGATCTGGTTTTCTTGTTCTAGAGCAGCTCTGCTGACCTTGTTCTCTGGCTCTAGAGCAGCTCTGCTGACCTGTATCTCTGGCTCTAAAGCAGCTCTGCTGACCTGGTTCTCTGGCTCTAGAGCAGCTCTGCTGACCTGACTTTTGGAACCTGGGATCATAGGCACCCTCTACAGTCACCTCTGGATCTTTGTTGCTGCCACCATGTCCTTGGGGTTTAATCCCCAGCTTGGCCCTATTCTCCTCCAGGGCCAGTCTCCTCTCTTCCAGTGACAGCTTCATCTCCTGAATCTTTATGAGGCTGAGCTGGGCTCCCAAATCCTTAGGTCTTCTCCCAGAAAAGGAGCTCCTCTCACTCCCAGTCAGAGAGTTATTACTTGGAAGAGGTGCAGGGACCACGCTGTCTTGTTCCCCCTCTATTTCAGAAGGATAACTGCCATTTTCCTCTTCCCCACTGTCAGGGTTGATAGCTTCCTCCAGCTGAGCCTGACCTTTACTGGTCTGTTCCCAGGCGGCTCTGAGGACTTTCCCGAGATCCTCCTTTTTGGCAGTGACTACTGGAAAAATAATTCTAATTCTGTACAGCATCCTCAACTCAATAATCTTGAGTCTGAGATGTGTGGCCAGGTCATTTCCCCTGTTATACATTTTTGAAGGCTCTTTTGCAGACTTTACAACTTCAGAAAACAGTGTCTTTATAATTTCCAAAACTTTGCACTTGTGAAACTTTTCACTCACTGATCGACTTGGCAGGTTCTCTCTGCAGTTACCAACTTACTAGTTGTCTGGTAAAACGAAGCACAAGTTCTGGCCACCCGAGGATCTGGGTGAATTATATGATATTGCTGTGGGACCTTATAGTGGATTACACCTGCAAAACCTTTATTGGGTCTTGTCCGGCTTGTTTGAACAACCTTAAGCGAAACACTTGTTTGCTATAGTTTCGAGCACCAAGGATTGAACAAAGGAACATAGGGCCCGATGTAGGTAGGGCTTTACCGATCGGTATCGGCCGAAAATACCGATTTTTGGCCCTTACCGATCGGTAAACAGCCATCGAGATGTAGGGAACCAAAAACAGAACGAATCGGATAGAAAACCGATTCGGAATGTGTACCGAATGTGAAAGAATCCGATACGTACATACCGAAAATCGGATATGTAACGAATCGGAAAAACACCGATTCGGTTACAAAGACCGAATCGGTCCATGTACCGATTCGTTAGTGACACCGAATCGGAAAATCACCGATTCGGTCCCACTACCGATTCGTTAGTGACACCGAATCGGAAAATCACCGATTCGGTCCCACTACCGATTCGTTAGTGACACCGAATCGGAAAATCACCGATTCGGTCCCACTACCGATTCGTTAGTGACACCGATTCGGTAAATCACCGATTCGGTCCATGTACCGAATCGGAAAAAATACCGAATCGGACATGATCCGATTCGGAAAACATGCCGATTCGTATGAATCTCCGATCGGGAAATTCCCCGATTCCGACAGTTGGGGAGATGTAGGGAGGCACAGAAACACCGAAATCGGCTCAAAATCGGTAGAATTCACTCGGTATTTACCATGGATTGCAATCAGGTGGTAACCAACTCCAACCCATATAAACAGTCCCAAAATGCATTGCAACTTGCAGGATGGCAGCTTTCTATGTCATTGCGAGGCGGCTACGGCTACAGCAGGAAGGACTGAGGGAATGGCTAAGAAATGAACAGGTCTACAGACAGAGGATAACCCTGTTCATGCTCACTGAGGCTGAGATCCTACAGAGATACAGGCTGGACTCTGACACCATACTTGAGCTCATCAGGGACCTTAAGCCATACTTGGACCACCACACCCCAAGGGCACACGCCATCCCTGCGCACGTCCAGGTGCTATGCAGCCTACACCTGGTAGCGTCTGGCAGCTATCAAAGTGGAGTAGCAGCAGCAGGAGGGGTGAGCCAGAGCAGCCTGTCAAGGTTCTTCCACATATTCCTTGACGCCATGATAGACAGGATGGACCAATACATCTCATTCCCTGCAACCCACGCAGAACTGCTACAAACCAAAGCGGACTTCTACCAGATGGCACACTTTCCCCAAGTCATCGGTTGCATAGATGGCACGCATATTCCGATTTGCCCACCAGCGGACACCGAATACATATACCGCAATCGGAAATCGACACACACCATCAACGTGCAGGTGATCTGCAATGCCAAGTGCACCATCACAGACCTGGTAGCAAAATTTCCAGGGAGTACCCATGACTCCTATATATTCCAACAGAGCGGCATATATGCACGGCTGATGGCTGGCGATTTTGGAGAAGGATACCTCCTAGGTGAGCCACATCATCAGACCCCCATAACACATAGTAGGTAGGTGTAATACATGTATGCATGTGTCTAATGTGACCCCTTTCTCTTCCAGGCGACAGTGCATATGCCCTCCGCTCATTCATACTCACCCCCTACCTCAGCCCCTCCACACCCAGCCAAAGGAGGTATAACCGTGCCCACATACGCACCAGGAATGTTGTTGAACGGACCTTTGGCATCTGGAAAAGTAGATTCAGATGCCTGCACAAGAGTGGAGGTGCAAGGCAGTATACCCCCATCACCTGCTGCAAGATCATAGCTGTATGTGCAATGTTACACAACCTTGCGGTCAAGAAGGGCACTGAGGTGGAGTTGTCTGACTACGAGGACTATGACGACGACGAAGCTGTGCCACTGACACAGCCAGCTGGGGTGTGTACGCCATGTGATGGCAGATACAGACGTGAGGAGATCACTGAGAACTATTTCTGACTGAGTACAGATGCAAAGACAGCTAAATGTTGCTTGGAAAATAAAATTTTTAATAGTGATGCACCACAGTTACATCACTGAAGTGCATCAAAAAATGGAGTCTGTCAAAACAAATAAAGTCCAGGGTCCTGGTTTGATCATCCCCCCTTGCCAGCCTATTTTTTGGCCCGCTTTCCAGACCCACTGGGGTGTCCCTCGGCCCCCTCCGAATGGCCTGCAGCATCAGCGGATCGCCTGGTGCTCCTCCTTGGCTCTGATGCAGCGCTGGCCGGGCTGCTGCGGCTGCTGCTGTCACCAGCATCACCCAGGTCCAGGGCAGGATTGGAGGCGGCGTTTGATATTAACATGGCCTCCATGGCCGTGGTGATCCTGGCCATCCCCCTGGTCAGCTCAGCAGTATGCTGACTCTGCACCGACTCCTGATTTGAGCTACGATGGCACAGCTGTGCCGTCGCCGCTGCAAGGCGGGCCATGGCCCGGTTGAGCACCCGGGCATCCCTCCTGCGCGCAACCTCATGCTCCTCCTGCCTGGCAGAGGAGTGGGTGATGGCAGTGGTCAGCCTGCCCAACCCTGCTGCCACCTCCTTGTTGCTGTCCACAACAGCCTGGAACCCCTTCACCAACTCCCCCATCTGCAGGTTGTGCTGCAGGAGCTGGCGTTGGCAGGCCATGGTGGATCTGGCCTGTTGGCGCTGGATTTTGACCATCTGGCCCTCCAGGCCCAGGAACACACTGCCCTCCCGTGCTGGTGCAGCAGTGGTGGTGGTGGTGGTGGTGGTGGTGGCACGGCGTCTGGCACTGCTGCCTCCGGCCTGCTGAGTGGGCTGGGGTGCCACTGGTGGTGGTGTGGTGCTGGCCGGTCCCGGAGCCCCTGCTCCCAGGACAGGTAGGACGGGTGGCAAGGCCACGGTTGTGGCAGGAGCTGTTGTCGGCGGAATGGTCTGCCTTGTTGGGGAGTTGTATGGTGAAAATTGCAAGGGGGGTGAGCTGGGCAGTACTGGGGAGTGCACTGCCTGGTAATCAATCACCAGGACTCCCTCCATTCCAAGCCCTGGGGTGTCTCCTTCCTCATCCTCTTCCTCCTCCTCCTGGCCAGGCTGGCTGGTGCTCGGCCCTGCCACTGCAGTATGTGAAGTCGAAGCTCCCTCTGCTGCCACAGTGGTGCCGCCTGATGGTGCCCCTAGGTACAAAGAAGCATTTGTAAACTGAGTGCCGATGTATTACAGTCAGTACAATTATGGCATTCCACATGTCCTTGCATCTCCTTACACCGTGTCACACTGTTTCCTGTCTTGTGATTCTGCACTGACATATTTGGCTAACTTCTGCTGACTACATGTACCATGATGCTTGTCTCTTGTATGTTGGTGACAGTACAGTGCTGGTGTTTGCCTATGCATTGTGTCTAATGGGGAGGTGTCTGGTAGGGTGTGTCATGATGCGCATGCTTCTTACCTGTAGCTGTGGCCATCGCAGTGCTGTCCAGGGTCCCGATCCCTACGATGCTCTCCCTCTCGATGGTGCTGGAGACAATTTCCTCCAGCTCGGTGAGGGGTGGCGCCGGGTTCTTGCCTCCTCCGGTGAGTCCAGCCTGCCTTTGGAGGTCGGCCAGCTTCCTCTTGGTGAGGCTGCGGAGGTCATAGAACCTTTTCTTAAGTTCCTCAATGGACCTGGGGGTGACTCCAGCAGCATTGACCTTCTGGGCGATGTCTGCCCACAATCTCCTCTTGGTGCTGTCTGGCACGTTGAGGGACAGCTTGCCAAAGAGCTGGCGGTGCACCCTCACCACCTCCTCAACCAGCACCTGTAGTTCTGTGGTGGTGAATTTGGGCTTCCTCTTTTGGGAGGACTTCTGGCTTCCTGCCTGATCTGCCATATTCTCTTGCTCCTGCTCAGTCTGCAACCTCCTTCTCCCACTGCTGCTAACTGTGTGTTGGGCTCAGGCAGGCTTTCCAGAAACTTCTAGAAACTTCTTAATTGGCTGCACCTGCCAGGGTTGCCACTCCCTGTTTGGGTGGGGGAGGGGGAGCCACCTCATTGGCTGAATCGCCTATTGCCGAGTCTGCTTTTACCGATTCGGTAAAATCCGATTCAGTAAAATCCGAATCGGTATTGTCCGATTCGGTAAAAGCCGAATCGGGTCATGCAATGCTTTCCTATGGGCTTTTTCGCCATGGGTCTATGATTTCCGATTCGGTTTTTACCGAATCGGCTTTTACCGATTCTGTATTCGCCGAATCGGAAATATCCGATTCGGTGGTAGCCGATTCGGTATTTTCCGATTCGTTGTTGGCCGATTCGGTAATTTCCGATTCGGACCGAGCTGAATCGGAACGTACCGAATCTCATTACCGATGCCGACCGAATCGGTTTTCATTCGGTATTTTTTTCCTACATCTCGTTTTCCGATTTCAGAATACCGATTCGGCCCGCCTCGGTATTTTGAAATCGGAAAATCCCGTTTACCTACATCGGGCCCTTAGTGTAAAGCATTTACCAGCACCAAACAACGAAATAAGAAAGTCAGCAAACATGAAAGAAACACAAAACCAAGTTATAAAAATAGAGTGTTTTTTTTATGACTTTTTAGAGTGCAAGTAGAGCAAAATATACCAAAGGGTTCCGGAGATGTTATCACTCTTAAATTCAACCGCAAACAAGCCATGGTCAACAAAAAGTTTGGAAACTTTTAAAAAGTTTGTAAAAATCAGTGTGACTACTCCAGTTTGGAGTTGGAGACCAAATCTGAATGGATGATGGTCTAGGCGGCCATTGGGGTAGATCAAATCAACAGCTAGGATTGAATCTTTTCCAGTGGCTAGCACTTTGCTGGTTTGGTCTACTTCAGCTCTTTTGTCACTGGAGCTTTGAGTAATGGCTCTGGTCTGGGGATCTACTTTTCCCTGATCTAGGAGCCACAGGCTCAGTCCAAACTTTCCTAGCCACTCTTTGTGCATTGCCAAGGGCAGCAAGTCAGTCCTATTTCGGTCCTCTTTCAAAACCCAGCATGATCTCAGGGTCCAGGGTGTCCGGGGTACCATATTTATCCCGCTACAGTTCCCGGAGTGGACCACGTAGTTACTAGCACATGTACTACCAGGTCCCCTCCATTTGGGTACTGTTTTTCCTGTGATGTGTGGAACCTGGAAATCCCAGGGTGCATCCTCTGGCCACTCTTAAGACGTCAGGACCCTTCCTGGGATGTTTGAAGCTTGGCAGCCCACGCTAGAGAAATGGCTAACTGGCGGCAACATGCCCCCAGTAAAACTGGTTTGGACACTGGTGTTTCCTCTCTGTCCCTGTTTCCAGCTTTTCAGACTGTACAGTGGGCAGCCACTTGGGAATGTTATTGCTTCCCCTTTGAAGCTCACCTTTTGGGCTAATACCCGGAGTGGCTTTCTGCGAAGGGGAGGTGACACCTCTCCCAGTGGCATGCTGTGTTTAACCTTAAGCCCGGAAGACATAAACACTACTCACCAGTTTGGCAGAAAGCTGTCTGTGGGTTCCAGCTCATGTCTGGCAACTTTCTAAAATGTACTTAACTTTAAAAGTGACATTAAATTTAACCTTGGCATCAGATTGGGTTTACTGCCATGATCAATTTGATACCTTGCAGTACCCCGTTAGGTAGTCCCATTCAGAAGTTAACCAGGCTGGAGGGCCTAATGGTAACCCTGTGTTAGCCAATGGGGCTACTAGCAATTCCCCAGCAAAACAATATGGGGGTTTCGCTATGAAGAAATATAGAAATATATATATATATATGTCTTACTTAACAATATACAGCTCCCTGCCATGGTGCACTATAGGCCTTCCTTAGGGGAGACCGACATATAATGTTAAGGGAAGAGATGGCTTTGCGATTGGTTTTAATGGCAAAGTCAAATTAGCAGTGTGACACTGCTCTTCCAGTATGTAGTGGCAGGCTGGGAGCAATTTCTTTTTTACATGCTCAGGATGGCACAATCTGTGAGGGAGACCTGGGTGGTCACTCCATATACTAAGGACTTCAGTATGTTACAGTTGGAGATAGCAAATTCAATATACATTTTTAAAGGGGTACACTTTGTAAGGGATGAGAGCACTGGCGCTGAGGTCTTGCTAGCAGGTCTCAGTGCACTCTCAGAGTCGAAAAACCAGCAGCTTCAGTCCAAAAAGTGTGGGTGAACATGCAAAAAGATGCATTTCCTTACAGTGTGTGTGTGATGTAAAATGCTCTGATGCCCTACAATGTGATGAATAGTGCTATAAAAGTAGTTAAAAAGTTGTATTTAAAATGATTAGTCAAATTACTTATGACGACATGTGGCATTATTAGCGTGCATTCACACCTCTTACATATAGCTGGTAAACAGAGAAAAAATATGCCTCCAAATCACAGCTTCTATTAAGCAGTTGCAAAGTGATAATAAGCTGAGAACCTTAGTTTCCCTTTATTGCATTAGCATCTAAGTCAGTGTTTCCCAAATTGCGGGTCATTGCAATACCATTTTTAGTGGGCGAAATTTTAAGCAATAAATAAAGATGCCTTTAAATTCTGTATTTATGTGGTCACATTTACTGTGCTTCAGTAACAATGGTCAAATGTAAGGCTATGTCTTTTGACAAGTTGCTGCTAATTGTTTTAAATGGGAATTGGTGTTTACAAACTACTCTCACTTTGCAGTTGGAGAAAGAAAAGTAAAGTGAATTATGTGACAATCTTGCTGGGGCAGATAATGTGTGGAATGAAAGGCCCTCGGTATGAGGCCTGCTCTCTCCCCAGCAGCTCCTTTGTGCTCTGCTCCGCGGCAGATCCTCTAATCCACACCCAGGTAGGGTTTGAGACCACTCCCCTCTGTGCCCTCTTTCTGGTACTCATTACTGCGCTTGTCCCCATTTTCTTTGTTATTTCTTTCTTACATTGTGCACATTTTCTTGCATTTCATTTTTCTGTCCTTGTGCCCATCCATTTTGTTTTTGTTTGTTCTGTTTTTGTTTCTTGCCGCTGCCACTGCCCCTGTGACCCTCCCCCTCTGACCGCCCGCTCTCGCTCCCAGCCGCATGTCCCTCCACCTCACCTACTTAATGGTTTCCGCTGCAGGGGAGTGCAAGCAAGACCTCTGACACTAGGTCTGAGGCCTGCTCTCTCCCCAGCAGCTCTGCTGTGCTGTGCTCTGCCGCAGATCCTCTTATCCCCACCCAGGGAGGGTTCGAGACGGCTCCGCCCTGTGCCCTCTTGCTGGTACTTGTTACTGCGCTTGTCCCCATTTTTGTTTTATTTCGTTTATTTAGCATTGTCCCCACATGTTGTTATTTCATTCTTACATTGTGCCTATTTTGTTGCATTTTGTTTTTCTGTATTTGTGACCATCCATTTTGTTTTTGTTGGGTCTGTTTTTGTTTCCCACTGCCGCCTCTGCCCCGGTGACCCCTCACCACTGACCACCCTTTCTCCCAGCTGCACTTCCCTCTCCCTCCCCTACTTAATGGCGGCCGATATGGGGGAGCGCGAGCAAGACCTCTGACCCCCAGTCTGAGGCCTGCTCTCTCCTCATCAGCTCCGCTGTGCTCTCCTCCACCGCAGATTCTCTTATCCCCACCCATGTAGGGTTCGAGACCACTCCGCTCTGTGCCTTGTGTCCTCTTGCTGGTACCTGTTACTGCACGTGTCCCCATTTTTGTTGTGTTTTGTTTATTGAGCATTTTCCCCACCTGTTGTTATTTCATTCTTACATTGTGCCCATTTTGTTGCATTTTGTTTTTCTGTACTTGTGCCCATCCGTTTTTGTTTGTTCTGTTTTAGTTTCCTGCTGCCGCCTCTGTCCCCGTAACCCTCCTCCCCTGACCGCCTCCGCCTCCCAGCTGCACGTCCCTCCCCTTCCCCTACCTAATGGCGGACGCTGCGCAGTAGTGCAGCGGAAGCGCGCAGTGAGCGTGCAGCGGGCGAATTGCTGGAGCACTGAAAGCGTGCCTAAGGCAAGCCTGTCTGTGCCTGTCCACGACCCGACCGCGGCCAGCGTCAGGACCCCTGGATCTATGAGCCCCCACTGCTACAACTCCACTGCTCTCCACGCACTCAACCCCGGAAGAAACAACAACTGCAGAAGATCTACACCAAACACCACCCGTGGCCAGTTCTCCTGCCGACACTGCTGACAATCCTTCACTCGACAGCGCCCCCACGACTGCCGAACCCCCACCGGACGCCAGCACTATGAAGCTCTGACATGCATCCTCCTCAACGTGAGCACCCTTTACAAACACGCCGTAGAGCTCTGGGACCTGCTCGACACACTCTTGCCCGACGTTGCTTTTTTCACAAAAACCTAGACCAACGCCACCTCCGCCCGACATCGCCACCGCCATCCCTGACAGATACAAGATCCAGAGAAAGGACCGCCCCCAATGCCCAGGGGGAGGACTCGCCATCGAACACAAGAGCTCCCTCCGACTCTCCATCTCCAGCATGGGCGACCCCCCTCTCCAACACAGATCACCTCCACTTCTAAAACCAGACCAGCCCCAGAACCACACTGCATGGCACCCTCGCCTACAGAACCCCTAGACCTCGCGCCCTTTCCACAACCACCATTGCCGACCTCGTTGCACCGCACATCTTCACCTCAACACACTACATCCTAATGGAAGACCTGAACTTCCACCTCAAAAACGGCAGCGACCCCGACTTCACCAACCTCGCCAACCTCAGACTGAAACAGCTCATCACCACCGCCACCAACAGAGCGGGACACACCCTCGACCCCATCTTCGCAGGAGGGACAAACATCCACTTCTGCCACACCACGCAGCCCCGCTGGACAGACCACCACTGCGTACACTTCAACTTCAACACCACCACACCACCCAAACCCACCCCGCGCCCTCCACGAAGGAACTGGAGCAAGATCACAGAGGAACATCTCAACACTACCCTCCTACACGACCCCCCCTCCGCCAATGCCAACTGCGCAGCCAAAGAACTTCACTGCTTGGTCTCCAGCTGCGCTGACAAGCCTGCACCCCTCCGCCACCCCATCAAACACGCTCACTGAAGTCCGGCTGGTTCACCACCGACCTCCAAGAAGCCAGGCGCTCCTGCAGATGCCTTGAGAAACTCTGGCGGAACAGGAAATCCACTGTAGACCAGAACAACTACAGGAACCCCCTGAAAAAATACCACCAGCACATAAGAGGCACTAAGCGGACCTTCTTCAAGAAAATAATCCACACCAATGCAACTAACGATAAAGAACTCTTGAACATCATACAGCAGTTCACCAAACGCCCCAGCGAAGCCACAGACATCACACCATCCCAGGACCTCTGCAACAAGTTCAGCTCCTACTTCTACCTGAAAATTAAGGCCCTCTATGACAACTTCAGCAAAAAGACTTCGGACACTATCTCCCTCCCAATCACCGACAACCAGCCGACCATCACAACCTGGAAACCTGCTACCACTGTAGGCACCACCACGACCATGAAGAACACCCACTCTTGAGCCCCCATGGACCCCTGTCCACCGCACATCTACCACAGAGCTGCCGCCGCCGTAGTACCTGAACTAGCCCGGACCATTAACGCCTCCTTCAAATCCAGCATCTTTCCCAATGACTGGAAGCAGGTAGAGGTCAAACTCCTCAAGAAGCCCTCGGCCGACCCGAAGGACCTGAAAAACTACCGGCCCATCTCTCTCCTCCCCTTCACTGCCAAAGTCACGGAGAGATTCATAAACGCCCAGCTGACCACCTTTATCAAAGAGAACGTGATCCTGGACCCCTCCCAGTCCAAATTCCACAGCAATCACAGCACCGAGATTGCCCTCCTTGCTGCCACCGATGACATCTGCATGCTATTCGACCAGGGCCACACTGTGGCCCTCATCCTGCTGAACCTCTCTGCAGCCTTCAACACCGTCTCACATCGCACTCTCCCAGCCAGACTCCACGACGCCTGGATGCAAGGAACTGCCCTCAACGGGATCAGATCCTTTCTTTCCGGCAGAACCCAGAGAATCAGACTCCCTCCCTTCCTCTCTGAACCCTCAGAGATCAACTGTGGTGTACCCCAAGGATCCTCACTCAGCCCCACACTCTTCAACATCTACATGGCCCCTCTCGTTGCCATTGTCAGACAGCATGGGCTCAGCATAGTATCCTACACCGACAACACCCAGCTCATCCTCTCCCTCACGAAGAACTCCAAAGACACCAGACTCTGCTTCCAGGAAGGAATGAAGGACCTCACAGCCTGGATGAACAACAGATTCCTGAAGCTCAACTCCGAGAAGGTAAAGGTCCTTGTCCTTGGACCCTCCACCACCGCTTGGTTCAACACCTGGTTGCCTTCAGCCCTCGGGAGCCCACCCACCTCATCAGACCACACATGGAACCTCAGCATCATCCTAGACTCCGTCACCTCCACCAGTTTCAACTGCCTCTGCATCCTCTGCAAGACTTTCAAATGGATCCTCCCCAAGTGCAGAAAGACCATCACCCACGCACTCATAACCAGCAGACTGGACTACGGCTATGCCCTCTACGCCGGAATCAACAGAACTCTCTTACACAAGCTCCAAACCATCCAGAACACCGCAGCCAGACTCGTCCTCGGAACCCCACAACACGAACACATGACATAACACCTACGAGACCTTGATTGGCTCCCCGTTGAGAAGAGAATAACTTTCAAACTACTCACCCATGCCTACAGATCCCTCCACAACATCGAACCCAAATACCGCAACAAGAGAGTCTCCTTCCATGTACCCAAAAGGATCCTCCTCTCCGCCGACCTCGCTCTTACAGAAACTCCACGCATTCACAGAAACAAAGCAGGCAGAAGAGCCTTCTACAATGTCGCAGCCAAGGCCTCGAATGAGTTACCAGTCAACATCAGACGCTACCCTACCCTACACACCTTCAATAAGAACCTCAAGACCTAGTTCTTCTACTGAACCGGAGCTGCACCCCCTCCCAGCACCTTGAGACCCTCACAGGTGAGTAGCGCACTTTATAGAACCATGATTGATTGATTGTAAGGCTGTAGAGGGGCTTTTTGTAATATACAACAAAATGTAAATACCTGTAACATGCAGCAGTTCAGAAAGCAAAATTGAAGCACTTTTTTTGAACCGTGAAGTATGATGGAAACAAAGATTTTAATAGGATCAAAACAATGAAGACTTGGTAATGCGCACATAATACATATTTACTGTAAACCGATTTCCTCACTTCTTTTGTGTGCAATATAGTTTTATCAGTAAAACTGCATGTCTGTGCAAATTAAGGCGATTTCAATGGAAAATGTTCTGTGTGTAAATGGTAGTGTGCTATCACTTGATGCTTTAGTTACATCAAAATGTCACCAACCTCATGCCTATTTGAAGCAAGGAGTGTTGTGAATATTTGTCATGTTAAAAAATCAGTTGAGGTTCTAAAAAGTGTGGAGTCACTGATCTATATGTTCAGCTCCAGATAGCTCTCAGTGTGGGAAGCACTGATCTAGGTGTTCAGCTCCAGATAGCTCTCAGTGTGGGAAGCACTGATCTGATGTTCAGCTCCAGATAGCTCTCAGTGTGGGAAGCACTGATCTAGGTGTTAGGCTCCAGATAGCTCTCAGTGTGGGAAGCACTGATCTAGGTGTTAGGCTCCAGATAGCTCTCAGTGTGGGAAGCACTGATCTAGGTGTTAGGCTCCAGATAGCTCTCAGTGTGGGAAGCACTGATCTGATGTTCAGCTCCAGATAGCTCTCAGTGTGGGAAGCACTGATCTAGGTGTTAGGCTCCAGATAGCTCTCAGTGTGGGAAGCACTGATCTAGGTGTTAGGCTCCAGATCGCTCCCAGTTCCAACAGCAAGGATGAGACTCAAGCAAAAGGAGGGCGGATGACCTTTGTGTTGGGCCCAGCTGGAAGCGAAAATAAAAAACTTCCTCATCCCAGGCAGGTTGCTACTCAAAATGAAAAGCAGAAAACGTGCAGGTGCTGCTGAATGTGTC
This sequence comes from Lissotriton vulgaris, assembly GCF_964263255.1. NCBI lineage: Eukaryota > Metazoa > Chordata > Amphibia > Caudata > Salamandridae > Lissotriton > Lissotriton vulgaris. Next base: position 1,979,809,738 of record NC_141687.1, on the reverse strand, counting down.
TAGATTCCGGCAAATTACACCAGGTTAAATTCAGCCTATATCACTGGAGCCGGTCGATCCCGAAACAGACTAAGGAACAGCTGCCAGATCCTGGATCCGGCTGGATTCCCTCCATTTCCTGCACTGGTCCGGAGGATGTTAGCGGGGGTGGTCTTACACGATTGAACAGAAGAAACATCTGTGGTCACAGGGATGGACCAACATGCAGTTCTCCTATACCTGATGTGTGGTGATAGCAGGGGCGAAACAAACACCCCCGCAGTCCCCGCGGTGCAGGGGGCCCCGAGTCTTTAGGACATGAAGGGGGCCCCCTCAGCTCTTCGGTAGAGAGCTGTGTGTCTCTCTCACTCTCTAAAACAGCTGCAGCAGTCTGCACTGAGCACCTCGCGCTGCTGACCTAGGACTGAAGAGAACCAAAGTATCAACATACATTGTTTCTCTTCAGTCAGAGCGCGCCAGGCCTGGAAAAAGGATGGGGGTGGGGGACCTGGTGCTAATGTGAAGCCCAAGTTTTGTCCATTTGTTTTAAGAGGAAATATGCGCAAGACGGGTCTTTCTGACTACATCACATGAGGACTTCGCCAGAGAAAGCATGTCTAATTTTATGCACTTGCTTCCCACAATCTGTGGTAGACCCTTTGCAAAAGTTGATTGATTACCTTTCAGTTTCTTTTAGCTGGAATTGAATGTTAAACTGGTACTAATGAGATTAAACATTTTCCTGGATAGTGTTAAAGTGTTAAATAATTAATGCTATCATAAAAGATGCTGCATTACGCCGCATAATTAGTTTTTCCTTGCCGCATAATTTGGTGAACCTTGCCACACAATTTGGTCTTCCTCTGCTGTATAATTCCAGTGGACCTGCATATAATGACTCCAAATTGTTTAATTTTTAATGCTCAATGATTGCCTGAAGGTGTCCTGAGTTGGACTTTTAGTCACACTTTGCTAATGAAGGCAGGACTGCAGGCCAGAAAAAAGAGTTTTTATGAAATCAAAGATGATTACTAGTACACCTGCCTTAAGCGATACCTTAAAGAGTTGGAAGATAAAAAGCTGAGTCATTCCTGCCATGATCTGTATTACTTACTCACCTGCGCTACGTGATGATCATGCCTTCATGTTGGTAGAAAAAAGGCTGAGTCAGCGCTATCATACTTTGCATCTGCATTGTCCACTCAGCTGCCTTATTTGATGCCTTAAAGTTTGTAGATGAATAGCTGAGTCAGCCCTGACATAATTTGAATCTGTATTGTCCACTCACCTGCCTTACGTGAAGCCTTAAAGTTGGTAGATGAAAGGCTGAGTCAGCCCTGCCATGATCTGTATTACCTTCCCACCTGCGTTACGTGATGCCTCAAAGTTGGTAGATGAAAGTCCGAGTCACCCTGTTATACTCTGGATGTGCATTGCCCACTCACCTGCCATACGCAATACATTAAAGTTGGAAGATAAAAGGCTGAGTCAACCCTGCCATTATCTGTAATGCCTTCTCACCTGTGCTACTTGATGCCTTTATGTTAGTAGATGAAAGGCTAAGGCAGCCCTACCATACTTTGCATCTGCATTGTCCACTCAGCTGCCTTACACAATACCTTGAAGTAGGGAGATGCAAGGACAAGTCAGCCCTGGCATACCTTAGATCTGTATTTCCCACTCACCTGCCTTACATGATGCATTAAAGTTGGTAGATGAAAGGCTTAGTCAGCCCTGCCATGATCTGATTGCTTATTCACCTGCCTTCAAGTTGGTAGATGAAAGGGCACGTCAGCCCTGCCATGATGTGTATTGCCTACTATTCTGCCTTACGTAATGTCTTAAATTTGGTATATGAAAGGCCAAGCCAGCCCTGCCATGATCTGTATTGCCCATTCACCTGCCTTCAAGTTGGTAGATGAAATGCCGATTCAGCCCTCCCATGATATGTATTGCCCATTCACCTGCCTTCAAGTTCAAGTTAGTAGATGAAAGGCCTAGTCAGCCCTGCCTTACTTTGTATCTGTATTGCCCACTCACCTGCCTTAAACTACCTTAAAGTTGGTAGATGAAAGGCTGAGTCTACCCTGACATAATATGGATCTTTATTACCCACTCATCTGCCTTACGCCATACCTTAATATTGGTAGATGAAAGGCCGAATCAGCCCTGCCATAATTTGGATCTGCATTGCCCACTCACCAGCCTTACGCGATACCTTAAAGTTGGAAGATAAAAGGCTGAGTCAACAATGCCATGATCTGTATTTCCTTCACACCTGCTCTAGGTGATGCCTTCATGTTAGTAGATGAACTGCCGAGTCAGCCCTACCATACTTTGCATCTGTATTGTCCACTCAGTTGCCTTACACAATACCTTGAAGTTGTATGATGAAAGGCCGAGTCAGACCTGCCATGCTTGGAATCTGTGTTGCCCACTCACCTACCTTACATGATGCCTTAAAGTTGGCACAAAAAAAGGCCGTGTCAGCCCTGCCATACTTTGAATCTGTGTTGCCCACTCACCTGCCTCGCATGATGCCTTAAAGTTGGTAAACATCATGATGTCACCTCCAGGCAGACTGGAAAATATCGCCCTGCACTAGTTGATAAATCACCTGCAGTAACTGTGCAGTTACCGAGGAGCCATCATTTGGGGTATAATGTGCCAATAACAAAAGCCCCCCCCTCCTCCTTTGCAGGAAAGGGGGCCCAGCTGAAGCGATGTCTCATATATTCTGGCGGCCTCACCTTTCAACATCGCCCCCTGGTAGAGCATCTTGTACACCCCTAGGGCTGGGGTCAGTTTTAGCAGCATCTATCCAGAGTACCATGTCTAGACTAGGGACACTGGAATTATGCGGCAGGGAAGGACAAAATTATGCGGCAAGTCCAAGGTCAGGATGGTACTGAAAACACGCTGGGGAACCACAACTGAAAGCCCCCATTTAAAGCTAAAACAGTGGCCCCCATTCTGCACCTCGGGCAGTTTAAAATGTTAAGTACACATGATTGATACAGGTGTTTTGCATGGTTTAGGAGAATGAATGCAGGTGTGTCTGCTGCATGCAGTGTTTGTGATAATATCAGGGAAATCAGCAGTAAAAGTCGTACCACCAGATTATCAAACAGGAACAGAAACTGTCAAAAACACACACATGCACTGACCTGTGGCCAGATTGACTAATATGCCAGTAAGACCCTGGTAAGCAGTGACTCAACTATGCAACAAGCAAAGGTAAATTATGGGGTGTAATGCACCACATTTTGTGAGCGTATTACTTGGTTATTTTGTGATTTTTACCCGTGTTAATACTGTTTTTGCAAATGTTTTGCCGTATTAGTACAACCTTAACCTTTAAATACAGCAATAAGCTACTGAAAATCAATCAATCAAACAATTTATAAAGCGTGCTACATACCCATGAGGGTCTCAAGGCGCTTGGGGGGAAGGGGGGCCGCTACTGATCGAAGAGCCAGGTCTTGAGGAGTTTTCTGAAGGCCACCAGGTCCTGAGTCTGCCGTAGGCTGGTGGGGAGACCGTTCCAGGTCTTGGCGGCATGGTAGGAGAAGGATCTGCTACCGGCGGTGGTTTTCCGGACACGAGGAACTGTGGCGAGGGCGAGATTGGCTGAGCGGAGGCTTCGGGTCGGGTGTTGAAGCTGAGTCGGTTGTTGAGGTATGTAGGTCCGGTGTTGTGTAGGGCTTTGTGTGCATGGATGAGGAGTTTGAAGGTGATCCTCTTGTTGACGGAGAGCCAGTGGAGGCCTCTCAGGTGGGGTGTGATGTGGCTGCATCAGGGGACATCGAGGATCAGTTGTGCCGAGGCGTTCTGGATTCGTTGTAGTCGTCTCAGGAGCTTGGTTGTTGTTCCTGAGTGGAGGGCGTTCCCGTAGTCGAGTCTGCTGGTGATGAGGGCCTGGGTGACGGTCTTCCTCGTGTCGGGAGGGATCCATTTGAAGATCCTGTAGAGCATGCGCAGGGTGTTGAAGCAGGATGCGGATACGGCGTTGACTTGCCTGGTCATGGAGAGGGTGGAGTCGAGGATGACCCCCAGGTTACGTGCGTGGTCTGTGGGTTCCGGGGCTGTGCCAAGCGATGTGGGCCACTAAGAGTCGTCCCAGGCTGATGGGGTGGGTCCGAGGATGAGGACCTCCATCTTGTCTGAGTCCAGCTTCAGACTGCTGTCCTTCATCCAGTCGGCTACGGCCTTCATTCCACTGTGGAGGTTGGCTTTGGCGGTGTGGGGGTCTTCGGTGAGGGATACGATCAGCTGGGTGTCTTCGGCGTAGGAGATGATGTTGAGGTTATGTTGTCATGCGACGTGTGCGAGCGGTGCATGTAGATATTGAACAGCGTTGGGCTGAGGGAGGATCCCTGTGGGATGCCGCAGATGATCTTGGTGGATTTCGAGCGGAAGGGTGGGAGGTGGACGCTCTGGGTTCTGCCGGAGAAGAAGGATGTGGTCCAGGCCAGGGCCTTCTCTTGAATTCCGGTGTCATGGAGTCGTGCTGATAGGGTGCGGTGGCAGACTGTGTCAAAGGCTGCTGATAGGTCCAGGAGGATGAGGGCGGCTGTTTCTCCTTTGTCCATCAGGATCTTGATGTCGTCAGTGGCGGCGATGAGGGCGGTCTCGGTGCTGTGGTTGCTGCGAAAACCGGATTGGGAAGGGTCCAGGATGTTGTTGTCTTCGAGGTAGCGGGTTAGCTGTTTGTTGACGATCTTCTTTGTCACTTTTGCCGGGAACGGGAGCAGGGAGATGGGCAGGAAGTTCTTGAGGTCCTTGGGGTCCGCCTTGGGCTTCTTCAAAAGGGCGTTGATCTCGGCGTGCTTCCAGCTTTCTGGGAAGGTTGCTGTCTCGAAGGAACTGTTGATTGTTTTTCGGAGGTGGGGTGCGATGGTTGTGCTGGCTTTGTTGAAGACTTGGTGGGGGCAGGGGTCAGATGGAGATCCGGAGTGGTTCATGGTTCATGGTTTTAATGGTGTCTTCGTCGCTGAAGTTGGACCAGGCGGTCAGGCGGCTGGTGCGGGTGGTGGTCGCAGGGGTGGTGGACTCGGTCGTGGGTGCGGGGGTTTTGGAGTTGAAGCTGTCATGGATGTTAGTGATCTTGCGGTGAAAGAAGGTGGCCAGGGAGTCGCTCAGGTCTTGTGATGGCGGGATGTCGTTGGTGTTGGAGCCAGGCCCGGACTGGCCGTTGTGGGCACCGGGCAATCCCCCGGTCGGCCGCATAGGTGGGGGCTGGTTTTGGACCCCAGGGGGCCGTTTTTGCTACAGGGCCGTTTTTTGCAGCATAGCTGCAAAAACGGCCCTGTAACAAAAACGGCCGAAAACCGGCCCTGGCAAAGAGCACGGTCGCACCCCAATCCCCCCCCGAGCACTTTGCCAGGGCCGGTTTCGGTTCCCAGTCCGGCCCTGGTTGGAGCTGGGGTTGGAGAGTTCTTTTACGATGCTGAAGAGCGCTTTGGTGTTGTGTGCGTGAAAAGTGACTGTTAACCTCCCTGAAGGACCTTCCACTGCCCAGCAGCACACTTTGCTTTGTTTATGGTAACTTTCGATCTGGTTGAGTTAGAAACATAACATTTTTTTCTAAATATCTGCAAATTATGCAGCAGATGAAGGATGATGAGGCAAATATGGCAAATTCATAATTACGTGAAAAACAGCAGGGAAGCACAATTGTACAAGACCAGTGGTCAGGCATAGTCATAGAGGCCTTGTCAGAAATATTGTGCCCTGCACTGTGCACCGCATCCAGAGTAATGTGTCCAATTCTGACAATGTCATTCTTGTGTATTGTGTCTAGTCCCACAAACTTTGTCTGAAGTATTGTGCTCTGGCAGCATCAATCTGGAGTATTTGGCATTGTAAATGCCCAGAACTCTGCGGCACGTGCCATTTTCGGCCTCAACAGGAGAGCCAGTGCCAGTGATCTTCTCAAAACTCTTCACTGGCTCCCAATCAGAAAGCGTATTGAGTTCAAGACGCTAACAATGGCTTTTAAAGCACTGCACGGCGTGGGCGCCAGGTATCTCCGGAAACGGATGATGTTCTATCTATCTTCCAGATCACTTAGATCTTCCACTCAGGCCTTGGCCGTTGTTCCTGCGATTCGGCGTGCTCGGTGCGGTGGACGCTCTTTTAAACGCCTCGCACCGCAGCTGTGGAACGCTCTACCTCTATCCCTCAGAGCTAACGGTAATCTGCTGGCATTTAGGAAAAATCTTAAAACTCTGCTTTTTTTTCAGTAAGTGCCTTTTCTCGCCCCCCATTCTGTGCCTGTGAGGATCATATGCGCCGGGACGCTCCTCGGAGTAGCTGAGCGCTATAGAAATCCCCCAATAACATAACAAATGACAATGCCTTTTATTTATGTTTTAAAAACGTAAACAAAAACAAAACGGATTGTTATTTGCAATGTCAATAGCTGAAACTCGCGTAAATGTGAGACCTATTGCATTGCAAATGCTTGTTTATGGCTTGGGTGAGACCATGCAGTATGGTGAGTCGCTGGCCTGAGAGCTCTTGACTGGCACGGAGAATGGGGATCCCCCTCCATGTACTTTGCAGGGGGGCCCCCTCAAGTTTCGTTACTCCACTGGGTGATAGGTCCCACTGGTGGTTGCATGTGGTGTTCGGGAGTAGTAGGAGCAGGCAGTGATGCTCCTTTCTAACTTCCTTGTGGTAGGCTGCATGTTTCTTGGACAATTGGTAACGCCATGCAGGACTGTGCTTCGGACTTTTCTCCCGGCATTGTTTTTTTTAGGCTGGTGAGCCTTCGCACAGGCAGACACATGCCTGTGGGCTGGGTAACCTGAAGCAGGCCTGTACTGCGGGCTCTTTTGTTTCTCATTCGTCATTCGATCACTGGATATTCGAATCTTGCCAGTTTTTGTGTGCCCCTTTGTAGCGGTTTCAAGTGGAATAAAAAAGGTGGGGGTCCCTAAAAGGGAGTGGCCAAAGAAACATAACTAGGAGTCCTGTCCAAGAGGTTTGACCCTTTTAATTAATGGTGTGCCTAAAAAATATGTAAACTATAATTCTGTACTTCACATAGCACGCCCCCTAACCAGTACTTGGGTGCTTCTCTGTGAGTTTTTTGTTACATGTTCACACAACTACCTAAAACTAGGCTGACTAACTGGTATTGGCCTATACTTTTTATCAGGTAAGTACAACAATGACTGTTGTAAATAGTTAAAATTTAAAAGTTTTCAATTCTGAAAAGTCAGGACTGTGAATTAAACATTAGTAGGGTTTGTGGACGGGATAGTGGCCTTTAGAGTTTCTCCGACACTCCTGTTCCTACACCACTTCCTTCTGCATGTTTCTCGACTTCTCAACTTCAGAGCTCTCAATCGTGCGCTATCATGCACACTCACCTGTAACCTGAACTCTGTCAGATACCTGGAGGTGACTCATTTCTAGGTATGCACTATTCAAATGGCATATATCTATAGAGACACAACGCCTTGAAAAAAGCAAACAGTCTCAGGGATGAAGTAAAACGTGAAATGTAAACAGGGAGTGCATCGCTGACATGGAATACCTCAGGGTTTTTACAGTCATAGTTGAGAAATTGATTTGTGTTTTTGTTCTTAAAGATAAGGACATGAGAATAGAGCCCCATTAGGACCCTTTTTGAAAGTCAGTGTTTAATTAGTGATGGGTGATAACTGTCTCTTAAATGATTACCAGCTATGAGGAAAAAAAACCACAGGGGCTTAAAACCTCTGTGACAATCTTGTATCTCTCTATTGATGATAAGATTAATTCAGCAGTTAACAGCAAGGCAGGGAACCCCTCTTGATGTCAGGTCTCTCAAATGATTCCCAGCCTTGTAGAAAAAAGACACAAGGGATAAAAACCTCTGTGACAATCTTGCATCTCTCTCTTGATGATAAGATTAATACAGCAGTTAATAGCAAGGCAGGGAACCCCTCTTGATGTCAGGTCTCTCAAATGATTCCCAGCCTTGTAGAAAAAAGACACAAGGGATAAAAACCTCTGTGACAATCTTACAGCTCTCTATTGATGATGAAGATGAATTCAGCAGTTATTAGCAAGGCAGCAAAAACCCTGATATCAGGGAAGAGACAAAAGGTCAAGCAAGGATAGCTCCAAGTAGATCCACTTGAAGTTCCAACTGGGAGAGCCAACAAGCACTGGCAACCGCCTTTGAGACCTGTTGCCTCTGCCAGTTCCTTTCGTTGGTGCCTTTTATTCATGCTGCACAGCATCAGCCAAAACGCAGTTAAAGAGGCGAGAGCCAAACAAAAGGACATGGTGGTATATGGGGTTGTGACCAGTTTACGTTCTTTTAAGAGTGCACGTCTACCTTATTGCTCAGTGTTGCAAAGGGCTCCATGTTCCATATTAACTTCAGGTGGAAAGGTGCCCAGCTGTTCAGCCACAGTGTGTGGGTTCCTTCAAGAAATGATTCCTTAAATCTAGCTCCTATTCAGGTGATTCCTGAAGAAAGGCCTTACGGCACCACCAGTGGCAGAATGGCCCACTGCAGAGGAGATGTCTGTGGTGATGTTGCCCAGTGGTATGTATATAGTACACAGCTTTCTTGTCTCGTGTTATCATGGCCATGACACACACTGGATCACAGTGTAACCTATCTGTGTCTATCTTTGGAATCCCGGAAGGCCATTTTCCACATCAACCTCTTCCACAATTTTTAACTTATTCAACATCTTCAAAATACACTCATTCAATAATTTCAGCATTAGTTGGTAAATAATAAAAAGTGCTGTGATTTATGTATGGAATGTTGCCTGTTACCTTTTTCTTATCAGAACATTACGGTCTGCCCATGTAGAGATGCATGGATGCAGCGCAAAAAGACGTTTTGTTTTTTTGACAAACTTTGGGGTTTTTGGAAATCCTTGGTAGAACTGATGCTTCGCCTCTGTGGAAACCAGTGAAGGCTGCTGCCAGTGGACACCTTCACACATCCAAGATGCAGGCAGCGGTATTGATCCTCCGACACGAGGTTCGTATTTGGCAACATTTGTTTTTGACACATCACAACTTTACAAAATGCCTTCCTTGACTGAGTCCGTGGTATGCAGTTTGCCAAAAGCTGTAATTCCATTTCAGCCTAGGAAGCTTCCCACCCAGGCAGCTTTCTCAATGATAGATCCTTCACTGACATTTGGAAAGCTCACAAACTGCCTGGAGCACTTTCAAGGTGCATTTGGTCGGAAACTTTTCTGCTTTCAAAAGTTAAGTTAAAAAATCGTTGACAGCTGCGGCTAAGGCGGAGGAGCGCCGCCCCACTGCTCTGTGAGCAGGTCAAAAGGGAAAAATAAAATGATAATAAGGCAATGCTATTATCATTTTATTTTTCCGTGCTGGCTTAGGTGCAGGACGGGGCTGGGCTGGCCCGAGCAGGGGACAGTGAGAGGAGTGGTGGGCACTCTATAAGTGCACATAGCGGTTTGGCCGGCCATCTTGGGCTTGCCAAATCATCATGCGCACTTTGCATGTTCTCCACCAGCTCTATTGCTCAGCCTGTGTGGAGAACATGCAGAGGCTCCCAGCCCCTGACTGAGCGCCGAAATACGGTGCTCAAACCACTCACTATGTTGCTATCATGCTGGTGACAGCAGCGTCGTGATTGGCTAGGGGACCCTGTGTGCTTCCTCCGTCGACGACCGAAGAGGATTGAGAGGCGGCGGCAGGCCTGCAGGTAAGTGTTTTCGTTTTTTCATCTCCCACCCGACCACCCCCATTAGGCAACAGCCGCTACAACCATATTTACATAAAACAACAGGAAGATCCCAAGTGACAATTGTCTTTAAAAAACATTTAGGAAACTTTAAACTCTAAACAACAGATGTTTAAAGCACATCCTTCTCAGAATTTTAGGGTTACTGCCTCACTCCAGACTCATCACTTACTCATTCATTCCTCACAGACTGACACTGTTTCCAGTCCTGAACTTTCAACCTAAAAATCATTGATTTCAGGTGTGTTTTTCTAATAAGTTCAGTTGATTCAAAAGAAGACTACAACACCCAGACTACATTAGGCTATCACACAAATATCCAGGACTGGGGACGGTTGATTTGGGCGCGGGGGGGGGTGGAGGTTACTATATGTGAAACTGTACTGTATGTTTTTCAGACAGCTCTTCATACTGCACTTTTTCTGGTTTTATTAACCATTTTTATTAGTATTCAGGTTACAGTCTTCGGATGAATGAAAGGCTGAGTTGGCCTTGCAGTAGGATGAACAGATGTGGGATGTCTTCAACTCACTGACCCATCCTATCAACCAAACCATCTTCTGAAAAGATCAAATCTGAAAATCAACATTGGTGTGTCAAAGGGCGGAAATAATTTGAACGCACACTTCAGATGCTTTAGCAAGAAGATGAATAATACAACTGTTATACAACAAATAGTTCAAAGTGGCACAACCTTCATGTCAATAGATTTTAGTTTATGCACCAGGGAGCTAATTAGGCCAGTGCACCACATGTATATGTGCATACATGGCAAAATGTAAGACACCTTCAGGGCAATTCATGAAGGTGGTAAAGACATGGCTGTTCCCCAACTGCTGATGTAAGGCCACCGCAATGAGCAGGAAAAAACCCTACCAGCTCAAGAAGAGCATACACATCATAAAAAGAATCATAGCCACATTGAACTGTAGCCAAATCCCAACTCAAACATGGAAGGGCCATATGGTTGTATTCTGAAACAGTAAATATAGAATATTGCATTACCTGTTCATACTTTGGTCCTCAATGTTTTGGCTACGGTATTCTGGTAACTTAATATTCCCTACTTGATATTCTGTACCCCCACCAGCCTTAACACATGCACAGCTCTCTTTCACTGTTTTTCAGTACACTCCATGCTTAACCCGTTGGCTGCTTCCGCTTTATTGCGGCAGTGCGGCTGTTTTAAAAAATGGGCGCGGTCGCGTCGGCTGTTGGCCGACGGCCAGGGGCGATTGGCAAGGCGGGCATTCGGGAATGGGCCGAAGGGCTGGTGCCTCAGTGCCCTCTGTGGGCCGTTTTTTTCCTCCCCTGTCCCAGTCCACAGAGAGTGGACTAGGAAAGGGGAGAAAAAAAAACGGCCCACAGAGTGCACGGAGACAGAGACTGAGAAAATGAAAGCAGCCTCGCTGTGCGGCCATACAGCGATTGTCAGCTGTGGGCTCTCCTTCACCCCTACCCTGCCAAGCAATCGAGCTGAGGCTGGGCTGGGGAGGGATGATTGCTTGCAATAATCGGCCTCCCTGGGGGCCAGGTGTTTCTCAGGCCTTTGAGCCATTTGCACCTCGGCCCCCTGGCGCCCATGCAGCCCAGAAACGGTGTTAGTCTTAGCACCTCGCCCACAGCCCTTCACATTCAGGGCATAGTGGGCCAGGAAGAATGGGTCTTGCTGTGGGGGCCTGGTGATGTTTGGAATTTTTTTGTTTTATTTATTTATTTATGCGATTTTATACAGCGCGGACTTTACCCGAATGTGTCAGATCGCTTCACACTAGGAACAGCAATAATACATGAGGAGAAAATTATAAGTGGACAAATTACAAAAGCAAACGTTAAGTAACATGAATCAAAAGTGACAATAGTGAACAACCAAAATACAAGAGGAGCAAACGGTGCATTATAGGAGGAAAAAGAGATATGTGTGCAGGTTACAAAAGCGTACAAAATACAAGTAGAGGTATAATACTGCAATTAATGGCAGACACTCCAGCACAAGAATAAATGTTACGTAGGCAATGGTGGCACTTGTGCAAGTATCTAAAGCAAACAAAAGTGAGAGGTAGCAAACAGTGTGTTACAAGAGAAAAGTGACTTGTGCAAGTTACAAAGGGGTAGCATACACAGGTGCAAGGGTAATACTACAGTAAATGGTAAATACTCAAACTGCCAGAACACACTGGGAAGGCACTTCCCATGCACCAGCTTCACCTCAGCCTCCCCCCTGGCTACCTGGCTACCTTGGATGACCCAGAAAGCTGTGTTTTGTGCTCCCCTGCGAGGATATTTTCCCAAGGCCTGGAGGGTTGATTAATTTACTAATTGCAGGGGCCTTACCTCTGTTCATGTGCTCCTGAGCTGAAGGTCTGGGGAGGGCTGAGTAGGTTAGTAATAGCAGGGGCTTTGCTGTTTTTCAGGTGCTCCTGTGCTGGAGGGCTGGAATAATTTTGTGACAAAAAGGGGCCTTGCTATTTTTTTTAGTTGCTCAGCATGTAGGCCATTGTCACCTTGGCCCTGTGTCGTGTGCAAGAACAGTATCCTCCCACTTTCATTCCTTGTCTGTGCAAATGGTGTTTCATGGAAGGGCACGCCCCTTGAATGTGGGCCACGCCCCTTAAATATGGGCCACGCCTCTTGAATGTGGGCCACTTTTTTCGTCAGTGCCGGGGCCGAATTGTGATCCCAATCCGACCCTGCCGACGGCAGCACCGGCGAGGTAGTGCTGCCGTCGGCCAATGGCCGACGGCAGCAGCCAACGGGTTAAACACAGCAACATGTTTTGCAGTAACACAACGGGAGCACAATAAGAGCCCCAGGGCCAAGTCTCAAAAATAGAAGTGGGAGGACTAACCTAGTTAGGTAGTATGCAAGTGACATCAAGGCATGTGACATTACAGCACGTAACATCGTACATGGCATCACAGAAATTGACATAATAGGAAGTAGCATCACAAGACATGACTTTACAGGAAGTGCATCACCAGAAGTGATATCAGATCTTAAGACCTCACCTATATGTTTAGCAGGGCTATCATGGCTACATTAGATGCATTACAAGTATACATAAAAACCCTCCTGATTTAGGCATAAGACTCACACTTTTGTAAGCCACACATAAAACAATCTTGCCTTTTGTCAGCATAACACTTCCTCTACCCAAGTATTGAACACACTAACTCCATCACCAGCTTAGTTCACCAAAAGACATACAAATGATGGACAGAATGCTGAACACATCAAACATTCACCCCTAGTCAAGAGAACTGGGTTAAATCCATTGCTCTTTTGCTTAACATACCACCCCAGTTTGGACTCGGATATATACAAATCAGGTTTGACCCTGCTCCTCGTGTGAGCAGTTTAGCCGAACTACCAATCCAGGGCCTCCCTGAACTAGAAACAAGCATCCTGGACCAGTTTTGGGGTATCACTCCTCATCAGCCAGGCTAGCTTAAATCCAGTTGCACAGTGATCCTGGTACCCACATCTGGGCATACCCGACACTCTTAGGGCGAGTAAGCAACAGACACACAAATAATGGATGGAATTGGGAACAAATCAAACGTTCACCCCCAGTCAAGAGATCTGGGTTAAATCCATTGCTCTTTTGCTCACCATGCCACCCTTGTTTAGACCCAGCCATATGCAAATCCGTCTTGACCCTGCTCCTCATGGGAACATAACAGCCAAGCCAGGTCCTCCCTGAACCAGAAACAAGCATCCTGGGACTGGTTTCGGGGTATCACCCCTCATCAGCCAGAGGTGAGACCGCTTTCCTATGTGAAATATGTTTACTTAGCCCTCTGTAGTGGGCACCTGCACTCATTTTAGGAGCTTAAGGCTCATTTGTCACCAATCGACCATGACCTAAAGTAAGATAGAAAGACAGAAAGGGTAGAAAGGAGAAAGAGATACAAAATCAAATTCTGAAGGGAGAAAAGGGGGTGAAAAGGGAACCGCCAAGAGTAAGCAAGTGTAGAATAGTGAATGAAAAAGGTTATGGCAACCTTGGCATTCAGCAATAGGACCCTAAGAAAACGTTTGGGGCTCTGCATTTATTTTTTTACAAATTACAAACTGCCCCCCAAAATGTCAACTCCACATTTAGCAGGAGACATCTCTCATGTTCTTATTGTTGGCATAACTATAGCTAAACCACCTCCATATTCACCAGCGCAACCTGATAGCTCACCCTGGAATCAGCACCACCAGAATGCCCCCAGCAAGAAGGAACCATACATTTTAAAGTAGGAGTTATCAGTTCCACTTCAAAATAACTGTAAGCTGAAAAATATCCAAGAATAAGAAGGAAATGATAACAAAGGTAACTCGCAAGAAAAAGGTACATGCAATTCCAGTTCCAACTAGCACATTCAAGAAAATATTGGACCTCAGAAGGAAATATTACTAGTTTGCATAGAAACACAACCCAAGCGGGGAGATGTAGGAACAATGAGAGTGCAGCACACATGCAAAGAGAAAATAACAAGGAGAAATAAAAAGATATTTTCTCCTAGTTATGCCAGCCCCAGGTAGACTTACCAGTTTAGTGAAAATCTATGTTTACAAGTCTTTGTAAATACAGGTTTGTGCCAAAATACATGAGTGCATGCACAGGAACGCCCAAGCGCCACCCATGTAATGCCTACTTGACGTAAAGTTATACAAGCCAGGCAATGTGCTGCCTTGCAATAATTTCTTTTTTTTTTTTTTTTTTGCAACGTGCCAAACAAAATGGGATTTGTGTGCACTCTAAGGGGCCCATTAGAATGGAAGGCGGATTGCCCCAGCCAAGCTGGCGGTAGTCACTGCCAGCCTGGCGGGGGCAATCCGCCCGCCATTCGCACCTAAATTCCCCCCTGCCATATTAGGTTGGCGGGGGGAAATACCGTCCGCTGCTTTTCCGCCCCGATCGCCTTGCGGCCAGGGCGGAAGAGGTTTAATATGGTGGCGGTGTCTATTAGACAACGCCAGCCATATTAGCATGGCACAAACCAGATGCTTTTCCGTAGCGGCGATGCCGCCACGGAAAGGGATGTGGTCTTCACTTCGGGGGCCCCCTGCAGGCCCCTGAGTGAAGGACAGGTGGAGGGTGCACACGGGGGGGGGGGGTACCTACATTTGCATTAACAAAGCAGCAGACACCACAAGGTGCCTGCCGCTTTGTTAATGCAAATGCATATATGCATTTTTAGCATTGTGGCGGGCGGTGCTGAGAGCACCGCCCGCCACAATGCTAAAAATGCAGTATGCGCCCGCCACAGTGGCGGGTGCATCCAAATCCCCCCCACGGGACCCCCGCCCTTATGGCGGGCGGTACCAAACTCCTAAATCTCAAAATAGATTTTACATCAGGGCTGAGCCAGAAAAGTGACTCAACCCTAATGTAAAATCTTGGTCTCAACTTATATTTTTTTTAAATCTCTGCTGAAAAGAAATTGGTAACAAGGAGAAAACTGACAAAAATCTGTTCAGCTTAATTGGTTGCAAAGCATGAATTGTGAAATATATTATGGGTTTAAGGCACCTGCTGCAGAGATCTGTGTGTTCCCAGTAAATCTGAGTGAATAATAATGATATGATAACTCTGGAGGTTAATGCACTTGCTGGAAAGATCTGTGTTCTGTCTAGCTCCATTTTTGACTAAAAGTGGCATAAAGGTTTGATGTGTCTCCTCCAAAGCACATTATGTAACATGCAGGTGACAGATTTTATTTTATGTAGATCGGAAGTGGGTTACTGCTTTGAACACATAGATCACTTAGGGCCAGATGTATCAAAGGGTTTTACCCATTCTGTGTCTATGGGAAAATGTGTTCATACATATGGCCCATAGATCCTTATGTTACTTCCAGTTGCATTGTAATCCTTCTAATATAGCACAGTGAGCTATGAAGAATGATATGCAACTTCTTTACCTTATAATCCCCCACTGTCTTATGTAGTACATTGATTTACAGGCATATATGATTTATTGTATACGTCATTTGTACATGTGATGTAAATGGCTCTGGCACCTGCATTGGGAGTAGCGCTACAAAAGAAAAATAGTGGTATTTAAATTGATATTGCAGTCCCTCATATGGGGTATTAAGCGCTATATAAATGCAATTTATTTCGTGTAAATACATGGAAAGACCAACACCTCTGACATTCTTACAGTGCATGTATAGCTCATATACAGGGACTGAGCAAAGTCAAAAGCATGCCTCTTTTAATTACTGGTGAAATGCTAACAAAGGGGCTGTTAGATCTGGGGGTCTCTAGTTGGCAGAGGTAAGTACCTTAGACCAAGTAGGGACCCTTGCTTCTAGTCAGGGTGAAGGAATACACACAGTAGATAACCTCCGCTCTCCCTCTAGGTAGCTTGGCGCGAGCAGGCAGGCTTATCCCCAAGGCAATGTGTAGAATAATTGCACTCAACACAACAATAATCCCCAATCCACCACAAACTGAGACCACACAGGTAAGTATATTTTTATAAAAATATATAACTTTATCTAGTTTCAGCAGCAAGAATCATCAATATACATTAATTACTTCTTCAGGTAAATGTTGCACATAATCTTAGTGGTTGCACTGGTAAATAGGAAGTTTCTTTATCAAGACTAATAGTCTCAAGTCTCTAATATCAGTAAAAAGGTATGTGACTGATTTGTAATTAAAGCGCTCTCAAAACGAGCAGTTAAACAATGCCAGCGTTGAAGAAATAGGCCACCATGAGCCCCTGGCGTCAGGGACTCCAAGCGCTTCAAGCGCGTCTCACCCGGAGGCTGGAGGGAGGGGGACTTCCTTCCCCGTGCTCGCGGTGACGTTGGGCCCCCAGGCGCACCTCGTGGGTGAATGCTCAATAGCGCTCCAGCCCGGCCGGTCTCAGGACGCTCTCCGCCCGCTCTCGGTTCTCCAGGGAGCAGCGGGGAGCAGAGACGGCAGGCCGGGGGCTGGAGCACTCTGCAGGATCCCTCAGCGAGGACGGGTCGCACGGCGGTCGGCTCCTCGCTGGGGCTTCAGTGCTGCGGGCCAATCCGGTCGCGGCGAAACGGGCGAGCCTCCAAAGCACCCGGGAGTCAGCCAATGGCAGTGCGGCTCCCGGGTTAGGCCTGCGATGACGTGCTTCTCAATAGCCAACCGCAACACGGCAACAGTGGTGACGATACGCCGCACGGGCCAATCCCGTTGCGGCGTTGGTGAGGGGGCTCGGCTCTCTCGTCCAATCGGAGAGCAGCGGGCTCGATCTCAGTCGCGTCGGTACCAGCAAGGTACGGGGCACTTCGTCTGGGGTTTACTGACCCCGGGCCGCGATGGTGAAGCTGCACACAGGACGATTTAGTGCGCTCTGCTCGGGGAAGGCCCACAAACCTTCGGTCTGCACACAACACGTGTCGATGAACACGGCGACCTCACAGCACGGCACAGCAGCCGGTTGGGCAGGCAATGCACAGCGCGGCACCCTCCAGCCAAACAGAGGGCAGCCAGCGCTCCACACGGACAGATGGGCGACGGTCAGGCAAACAGCAGGGCTCACGATCTCTTCAGCCCACAGCAGCTTCAGGGGACACAGCAGAGGCTTGTAGTCCTTGGGCAACCTTTATGTTCCTGGGTTGCAGACAGGGAGCCAGCTCTTCTCAGGCCCTTGGAGATTCAGGTTGCAGACACAGCACACAGCAAAGTCTTAGCAGTTTCAAGCAGGCAGGGTCACAGCTCACAGCAAAGTCCCTTTCTTCTCCTCTCCTTCAGTTGGATAGCAGGATAGGTCAGCCCTTAAAGCACACAGCAAGGTAATCTTCCATCAGCTCCTTCAGCAGTCCTTCTTCTGGCAGAGGTTCCTCTTGATTGTAGAATCTGATTTTCTGTAGTCAGGGGTCCTTCTCTTATACCCCAAAAAGGCTTTGAAGTCCTTTGAAGTCTTTTGAAGTCTTTGTGCAAAGGGGGCCCTGAGCCCGGTCCAAACGAGTTCTTGGGGTCTGGGGTGTCTCTGGTTTCCTTCTTCCTCCCAGTCCCAGGGACAGAGGTGACAGTCGCCCAGCAGAAAGTGGAGCCAGCTTTGAGGTTAGGCAGGCACAGCCCTTCACTATCAGGTGCTATCTCCTCCCACTTCCCTGGCAGCAGATGCTGCCTTTCATCCACGGGGCTGGCTCAGATAACCCCCTGGGGCTCTGCAGACCCTGTCATCCTCAACCCAGACAGTCAATCCACAAACAGTCCCAGGCACACAGAAAAGTTTAGAGAAGAGAACAGTCACTTTCTAAAAGTACCATTCTCAAACACAGAATTTAAAAACAACCTTTACTAAAAGATGTGTTATTAAATTCTAAGTTCAGGGATATCTTTCACTTATGTTCCATCATGTTCCTATGGGAAGATAGGCTGGGATCCAATGGGACCAGCCTCCCCCATGTTACTCTATGGAGCAAGATAGCCTTACAGCAGTGAGCACACAAAATGGCTGCTGCTCACTACCAGAGCATGTTACCTGCACTTGTACATGCTCTACCTTATCCATGCACTGCACCCTGCCCAGGGGGGTACCTTGAGCCTTCCATAGGGGTGACTGGTGTGCACAGACAGGGAAGGGTTAGGCCCAGCCAGTGGGGACACTGGCCAGGCGGACATGGCAGTCCGCTGACTGCACACAGGCCCTGCGCTGGCAGGCCTGAGACATCATTTTAGGGCTACTCATGTGGGTGGCGCAATCTGCGCTGCAGGCCCACTAGTAGAATCTGTCATCACCAGCCCTGGCACACACAGTGCACTTTACTAGGGACTTCATGGTGATACAAATATGCCAATCAGGTATACCCAATCAATATGACAATTTACAGAGGGAGCACTTACCCTCTGACACTGATCAGCAGTGGCAGAGGGTCCAAAGCACCTAAACCAGCAAAAACGAAATCCAGCACAGCATCAAAAATACATGAGTCAGAGGCCAAAAGATGGGGGAAAAACCACACCAAGGATGTCAGGTCTAACACGTGTCCCCTCCAGCTGAAAGTGGGGAGAACTACCCAACCTCTTGGGAGTCCTCATCACTAAGGCGGAAGAATCTGGACAGACCATCAGCATTGGCGTGTTCTGTACCAGGGCGGTGCTCCACCGTGAAGTCCATCCCCTGTAGGGAAATGGACCACCTCAACAGTTTTGGATTCTCACCCCTCATATGCATTAACCATCTGAGGGGCCTGTGGTCGGTCTGAACACGGAAGTGAGTCCCAAACAGGTAGGGCCTCAGCTTCTTCAGAGCTCAGACCACAGCGAAAGCTTCCCTTTCGATTGCACTCCATCTCTGTTCCCTGGGGAGTAGCCTCCTACTAATGAAAGCCACTGGTTGGTCTTCGCCCTCCTCATTGATCTGTGAGAGTACTGCTCCCACGCCTTGCTCTGAAGCGTCAGTTTGCACAATGAACTCACTTGAAAAGTCAGGTGCCTTAAGCACCGGTGCTGTGCACATGGCAGTTTTGAGGGTGTCAAAAGCAGTTTGACAGGCCTCAGTCCAATTCACTTTCCTGGGCTGATTTCTAGATGTCAGCTCTGTCGAAGGGGCTACAATGGTGCCATAACCTTTGACAAACCGTCTGTAATACCCGGTGAGACCTAAAAAGGCTCTCACCTCAATCTGGGTCTTGGGGGGTTCCCAAGCCAGAATGGTATCAATCTTCGCCTGTAGGGGCGCCACCTGGCCGCTCCCCACCTGGCGTCCCAAGTACACCACAGATCCCTGCCCTATCTGGCACTTACTGGCCTTGATAGTGAGGCCTGCCTTCTGCAGAGCCTTCAACACTGCGCAGAGGTGTTGCAAGTGTTCCTCCCAAGTGGAGCTGAACACAGCAATGTCATCCAGGTATGCTGCGCTGAATTCCTCTAGCCCTGCTAATACCTGGTTGACCAGTCTCTGGAATGTGGCAGGGGCATTTTTCAACCCAAAGGGCATGACACAAAACTGGAAGTGCCCCTCTGGCGTTGAAAATGCTGATCTTTCCTTGGCCCCCTCAGTTAAGGCAATCTGCCAGTAACCTGAAGTCAAATCAAAGGTGCTCAGGTACCGGGCAGCTCCCAACCGATCCACCAGCTCATCAGCTCTGGGGATGGGGTGCGCGTCAGTCTTGGTGACCGCATTGAGCCCACGGTAGTCCACGCAGAAACTGAGTTCCTGGGGGCCACCAGGTGTAGCAGCTTTCTTAGGCACTAAGACCACTGGGCTAGCCCAGGGGCTGCTGGAGGGCTCAATGACCCCTAGCGCTAACATCTTAGAAACCTCTTCTTTGATGCTAGCCCTGACCTTGTCAGCCACTCTGTAAAACTTCTGTTTCACAGGCAGGTTGTCACCAGTGTCCATATCGTGGACGCACCAGTTGGTGACACTTGGGGTCAGGGAAAACAGGGGGGCGAACTGACCCAAGACTTGGCGACAGTCCTGTTGCTGCTCTGGGGTCAGGGTGGGTGAGAGTATCACCCCATCCACTGACCGATCTTGCTCCTTGGTTGCCAGGAGGTCAGGGAGAAGATCACTATCTTCCTCCCCTCCTGCATCTGTAGCCATGAGCAAAGTCACTGCTGACCTCTCAAAGTGGGGTTTGAGGCGGTTTACATGCAACCCTCTCAGGGGCTGCCTGGGAGTCTTCAGGTTAACCAAGTAGGTAACCTCGCTCTTGCGCTCCACCACCTCATATGGCCCAGACCACTTGTCACGGAGCGCACAAGGCTCCACTGGCTCCATCACCCACACTTTCTGCCCGGGTTGGAACTCCACAAGAGAGGTGTTCTGATCATACCATCTCTTCATTTCCTCCTGGCTAGCCTCCAGGTTCTCTTGAGCGAGCTTCCTGAAGCGCTTGGTCTGGTTGCGGATGGCCAGCACATAGCTGAACACATCCTGAGGGGTTTTCCCACGGGATTTCTCCCACCCCTCCTTCACCAGAGTGAGAGGCCCTCTGACAGGGTGGCCATACAGCAACTCAAAGGGGCTGAACCCTAAGGATTTCTGAGGCACCTCCCTGTATGCAAATAACAGGCATGGTAACAAGACGTCCCACTTCCGCCTCATGGGCTCCTCTAGGCCCATAATCATGCCCTTCAGGGTGCGGTTGAATCTTTCAACCAACCCATTTCCTTGAGGATGGTAAGGTGTGGTGAACTTATATGTCACTCCACACACCTCCCACAGAGACTTCATGTACCTAGAGATGAAGTTTGTACCCCTGTCAGAAACCACCTCTCTGGGGAACCCCACGCGGGAAAAGATCCCCATTATGGCACGGCCCACCACAGGGGCTGTGACTGTCCTGAGAGGGACTGCTTCAGGGTATCGGGTGGCATGGTCCACCAAGGCCAGGATAAACCTGTTGCCTAAGGCTGTCTTGGGATCCAGGGGCCCCACAATGCCAATGCCCACCCTCTCAAAAGGGGTGCTCACCACAGGAAAGGGTTGGAGGGGTGCCACGCACTTCCCTCCGCTCTTGCCACTGGCCTGACAAGTTTGGCAAGACTTACAAAAGGCAGCGACGTGCTTCTTCATCTGGTGCCAGTAGAAGTGGGTGACAAGCCTGTAATAGGTCTTGTCTTGCCCCAGATGTCCTGCGAGAGGCACGTCATGAGCCAGACCCAGTAGGAAGTTCCTGAAGCGCTCGGGTACCACCAGCACACGGGCTGCACCGGGCTCAGAGAACTTAGGCTCACTATAAAGTAAGTCATCCTCCCAGTAGATCAAATGTTCCTTGGACCCCAGGCCTGCTGTCTGGTCTGCAGCCTGCTGCCGCACACCCATGAGGGAAGGGCACTCCTGTTGAGCTTGGCAGAATTCCTCCCTGGAGGGACCACCATCTTGCTGCCACTGGGACAGCTCAGGCAATTCCCCCAGTTCGGCCACCTGTTCCCCTGTAGGTTCCAGGGCATCCCCCTCAGGTTCTGCTTCCTCCTGGACCGTGGGAACAGTGGGGGCTGGTTTCCCGCGCCCTCTGCCCCTTCCTCTCTTGACAGGTCCCTGGGCCATTGTTCCAGGCTCCAGTTCTGCTAATCCACCCTTACTGGCTGCCATTGCACGTGTGGTCACACAGATCCACGCAGGCAAGCCCAACATTTCCAAGTGAGTCCTGTGCTCTACATCCTTCCATGGAGAGATCTCCCGGTCATTACCTAATAGACAATCTACAGGCAAGGCATCACTTACAACAACTTCCAAGATACCGGAGACTCCTCCCCATTCAAATGGAACACGTGCCAACTTGCAGAGGCGCACTGAACTGTCAGCTGCCACCACAGGACGGAGTACATTGGGAATTATCTGCTCTTCAGACACCCATTGACACCTGACAGATGTCACACTGGCCCCTGTGTCTCTCAGAGCTTCTATCTCTTTTCCATTGATGGTCACCTTCTGCCCATATTTCTTAGTGTTTAAGGACAGCAAGGTTTCCTGGGCCATCTCTTGGTCTCCTAAAGAGACAAGGCTCATCACTGCTAACCCCTCCTCCCCACTAGAAATCAAATCCCCTCCCAAAGCTACACTAGCTAATGCCGGAGTTGGAGCACCAGTGGGTGCTGGAGGTTTCTTTGGACATTTGGGGGCAATGTGCCCCACCTCCCTACAGGCATAGCAAGTAGGTGGGGGCCTGTTGTCCTGCTTGCCCTTATGGGCCCAGGACTTCTTAGACTTGGGGGGTTGAGACTCTTTCTCCTGGGAACTATTTTGGGGCCGTTTAGAAGACTCCTTTTGATTACCCGTGTCCCCCCACTCTTCTGCTGGGGCCCCTGTCCACCCTTGGCTGGGGTACGTACTACCCCCTTGTGGACCCTGGTGCTAGTCCAGCGGTCCGCCTCTTTAGCAAGCTCACTGGGATCAGTTAACTTGCTATCTAAAAGATGCTGGCGCAGCTCTGGAACACATAAACTACTTAAGTGCTCCCAACTAATCAAGTGACACAACCCCACATAATCAGTAACTTTGCTGCCCTTTATCCAACCTTCCAGTGCACGCGTGTACATACTCACACACTCCACCCAAGTACTTGAATCAAGCTTCTTGAAGTTCCTAAACTTCTGGCGGTACTGTTCTGCAGTGAGCCCATACCTGAGGCACAAAGCCTCCTTAATGGAGGGGTAGGATAAAGTACCTGTTGCTTCTAAGGGTGCCAAGACATCCCTCCCAGAGGCCTCAAAGTGCTTCCATAAACCTGCCCCCCAACTTCTCTCAGGCACTTCATTCATCTTTAGGGCTAGTTCATACGCTCTAAACCACACATAAATATCCTCACCCCTCTGATAATTCTGTACCAGATCCTTTGGTATGTATACCTTACCCGCCTGTACTGGTTGTGCGCTGCCACCATTAGAGCTGGACCCCCCTTGTTTTTCTTTGATGTCCAGCTCCCTCATGTTCCTCTCATGAGTCAATTGGAGTTTATTCTCCTCCAAAGCGAGAGCATGTCTTCTCTCTTCCGCCACCTTCTCAGTTTCAAGGCGTAGTTTCCTCTCCTCTGCTTGGGCCTTGAGTTTAAAAAGCTCAATCTCATGGCCCTAGCTCTCTGATTATCCTCCAGCTCCTCTGGAGAAATAACCCTACTGGAGTGGTTGCTGCCAGCCTTAGATGCTGACCGCACTGGCAAATCACTGGGCAAAAAAACATTCTCCTGTGGGCCTTCCGCTTCGGTAGCTTCTTCTGAGACATGTTTGGCCTCCCACCTGGCCCTCAGAGCTTTCTGTAGCTCTTCCTTGTTTGCGCTGCCCTTCACTGGGCATCCAAGCTGTTTGCAGAATTGTTTCAGGATATCCTTTCTGTAGTTGTACAACTCCTGAATTTCGAATTCCACTTCCAATTCTACTCTCACGCTTGCCGCTTTCACAGACATGATGCTTCCTAACTTTTTCAACAAAAATGTTTCACCAAAAAGAAAAAAATCTTGCGCAACCTGTGCTGCTAAACTAGACTAGTAATGTACAAGAGATCACTGCAGGTCAAGTGCAATTATTAGTTCAGAATCCGCACCGCTGTCCAACAATGTTAGATCTGGGGGTCTCTAGTTGGCAGAGGTAGGTACCTTAGACCAAGTAGGGACCCTTGCTTCTAGTCAGGGTGAAGGAATACACACAGTAGATAACCTCCGCTCTCCCTCTGGGTAGCTTGGCGCGAGCAGGCAGGCTTATCCCCAAGGCAATATGTGGAATAATTGCACTCAACACAACAATAATCCCCAATCCACCACAAACTGAGACCACACAGGCAAGTATATTTTTATAAAAATATATAACTTTATCTAGTTTCAGCAGCAAGAATCATCAATATACATTAATTACTTCTTCAGGTAAATGTTGCACATAATCTTAGTGGTTGCACTGGTAAATAGGAAGTTTCTTTATCAAGACTAATAGTCTCAAGTCTCTAATATCAGTAAAAAGGTATGCGACTGATTTGTAATTAAAGCGCTCTCAAAACGAGCAGTTAAACAATGGCAGCGTTGAAGAAATAGGCCACCATGAGCCCCTGGCGTCAGGGACTCCAAGCGCTTCAAGCGCGTCTAACCCGGAGGCTGGAGGGAGGGGGACTTCCTTCCCCGTGCTCGCGGTAATGTTGGGCCCCCAGGCGCACCTCGCGGGTGAATGCTCAATAGCGCTCCAGCCCGGCCGGTCTCAGGACGCTCTCTGCCCGCTCTCGGTTCTCCAGGGAGCAGCGGGGAGCAGAGACGGCAGGCCGGGGGCTGGAGCACTCTGCAGGATCCCTCGGCGAGGACGGGTCGCACGGCGGTCGGCTCCTTGCTGGGGCTTCAGTGCTGCGGGCCAATCCGGTTGCGGCGAAACGGGCGAGCCTCCAAAGCACCCGGGAGTCAGCCAATGGCAGTGCGGCTCCCGGGTCAGGCCTGCGATGATGCGCTTCTCAATAGCCAACCGCAACACGGCAACAGTGGTGACGCTACGCCGCACGGGCCAATCCCGTCGCGGCGTTGGTGAGGGGGCTCAGCTCTCTCGTCCAATCGGAGAGCAGAGGGCTCGATCTCAGTCGCGTCGGTACCAGCAAGTTACGGGGCACTTCGTCGGGGGTTTACTGACCCCGGGCCGCGATGGTGAAGCTGCACACAGGACGATTTTGTGCGCTCTGCTCGGGGAAGGCCCACAAACCTTCGGTCTGCACATAACACGTGTCGATGAACACGGCGACCTCACAGCACGGCACAGCAGCTGGTTGGGCAGGCAATGCACAGCGCGGCACCCTCCAGTCAAACACCACACGGACAGATGGGCGACAGTCAGGCAAACAGCAGGGCTCACGATCTCTTCAGCCCACAGCAGCTTCAGGGGACACAGCAGAGGCTTGTAGTCCTTGGGCAACCTTTATGTTCCTGGGTTGCAGACAGGGAGCCAGCTCTTCTCAGGCCCTTGGAGATTCAGGTTGCAGACACAGCACACAGCAAAGTCTTAGCAGTTTCAAGCAGGCAGGGTCACAGCTCACAGCAAAGTCCCTTTCTTCTCCTCTCCTTCAGTTGGATAGCAGGATAGGTCAGTCTTTAAAGCACACAGCAAGGCAATCTTCCATCAGCTCCTTCAGCAGTCCTTCTTCTGGCAGAGGTTCCTCTTGATTGTAGAATCTGCTTTTCTGTAGTCAGGGGTCCTTCTCTTATACCCCAAAAAGGCTTTGAAGTCCTTTGAAGTCTTTTGAAGTCTTTGTGCAAAGGGGGCCCTGAGCCCGGTCCAAACCAGTCCTGGGGGTCTGGGGTGTCTCTGGTTTCCTCCTTCCTCCCAGTCCCAGGGACAGAGGTGACATCAGTCGCCCAGCAGAAGGTGGAGCCAGCTTTGAGGTTAGGCAGGCACAGCCCTTCACTATCAGGTGCTATCTCCTCCCACTTCCCTGGCAGCAGATGCTGCCTTTCATCCACGGGGCTGGCTCAGATAACCCCCTGGGGCTCTTCAGACCCTGTCATCCTCAACCCAGACAGTCAATCCACAAACAGTCCCAGGCACACAGAAAGGTTTAGACAAGAGAACAGCCACTTTCTAAAAGTACCATTCTCAAACACAGAATTTAAAAACAATCTTTACTAAAAGATGTGTTATTAAATTCTGAGTTCAGGGATATCTTTCACTTATGTCCCATCTTGTTCCTATGGGAAGATAGGCTGGGATCCAATGGGACCAGCCTCCCCCATGTTACTCTATGGAGCAAGATAGCCTTACAGCAGTGAGCACACAAAATGGCTGCTGCTCACTACCAGAGCATGTTACCTGCACTAGTACATGCTCTACCTTATCCATGCACTGCACCCTGCCCAGGGGGGTACCTTGAGCCTTCCATAGGGGTGACTGGTGTGCACAGACAGGGAAGGGTTAGGCCCAGCCAGTGGGGACACTGGCCAGGCGGACATGGCAGTCCGCTGACTGCACACAGGCCCTGCGCTGGCAGGCCTGAGACATCATTTTAGGGCTACTCATGTGGGTGGCGCAATCTGCGCTGCAGGCCCACTAGTAGCATCTGTCATCACCAGCCCTGGCACACACAGTGCACTTTACTAGGGACTTCATGGTGATACAAATATGCCAATCAGGTATACCCAATCAATATGACAATTTACAGAGGGAGCACTTACCCTCTGACACTGATCAGCAGTGGCAGAGGGTCCAAAGCACCCTAGTACGGCGCCTCAGCAACGTCGGAATCCAGGACAAGGCGCTGGAGTGGATCACCTCCTTCCTCGACGGGAGAACACAGAGAGTCCGCCTACCACCGTACAAGTCAGAGGCCACCGAAGTCATCTGCGGCGTCCCCCAAGGATCATCTCTGAGCCCCACCCTCTTCAACGTCTACATGAGCCCCCTCGCGGCCATCGTACGCAAACACAACCTCAGCATAATCTCCTACGCCGACGACACCCAGCTGATCCTCTCCCTGACCAACGACCCCGCCGCCGCCAGAGCCAACCTGCACGAAGGGATGAAAGAGGTAGCCGAGTGGATGACGACCAGCCGCCTGAAACTGAACTCGGACAAGACGGAGGTCCTCATCCTGGGCTCCTCTCCCTCCGCCTGGGACGACTCCTGGTGGCCTCCCGCCCTGGGCACCGCACCCAAACCGACAGACCATGCACGCAACCTGGGCTTCATCCTGGACTCCTCCCTCTCCATGACCAGGCAAGTCAACAACGTCTCCTCGGCATGCTTCAACATCCTACGCATGCTACGGAAGATCTTCTGGTGGATCCCCACCGAGACCAGGAAGACCGTCACCCAGGCCCTCGTCACCAGCCGACTGGACTACGGCAACGCCCTCTACGCCGGGACCACCGCCAAGCTCCAGAAGAGACTCCAGCGGATCCAGAACGCCTCAGCCAGACTCATCCTCGACATCCCACGAACCAGCCACATCTCCGGACATCTGCGAGACCTTCACTGGCTCCCCGTCAACAAAAGAATCACCTTCCGCCTCCTCACCCACGCACACAAAGCCCTACACGACCAAGGCCCGAGCTACCTCAACAGCCGAGTCAACTTCTACGCTCCCAAACGCCACCTCCGATCAGCCAACCACGCCCTCGCCGCCGTCCCCCGCATCCGAAGAGCGACTACAGGAGGAAGGTCCTTCTCCCACCTGGCCGCCAAGACCTGGAACTCCCGACCGACCGACCTGCGCCTGACCCAAGACCACCTCTCCTTCAGGAAGAAGCTGAAGACCTGGCTGTTCGAGCAGTAGCGGCTCCCCCCCCCCCAGCGCCTTGAGACCCCACGGGTATGTAGCGCGCTCTATAAGTGTCACTGATTGATTGATTGATTGAAAGCATCTAAACCAGCAAAAACGAAATCCAGCACAGCATCAACAATACATGAGTCAGAGGCCAAAAGATGGGGGAAAAACCACGCCAAGGATGTCAGGTCTAAGAGGGGCCGATTAGGATGGCGGTGAATCCGCATCCTCCTGGCCGGCAGAAGCCACCGCCGGCCAGGAGGATGCGGATTCACCGCCGCGGCCACAGAAAACACCCACCGCCAGATTAGGATGGCGGTGGGAATGCGGTGGGACCAGCGGCGGACGGCAGGTCCGTCCGCCGCTGATCCGCAGGGTGTGGAGGGCTATTTGGTGGCGGTGTCTGCAAGACACCGTCAGCCAAATTACGATGTGCATTTAAACATGCTTTTCCACGGCGGCTTTTCCGCCGTGGAAAAGCATGTGGTCTTTGGTGTTTGGGGGCCCGTTGCGGGCCCCCAGGGTGTCAGGGGCTGGGGGGTGCACATGGGTGGTACCTATGGTACCCCCCAGCATTTACATGCGCAAAGCGGGCAGGCACCGCGCTGTGCCTGCCGCTTTGTGCATGTAAATGTAAAACATGCATTTTTAACCTTGCGGCGGGTGCTGCTTCAAGCAGCACCCGCCGCAAGGTTAAAGATAAAGGATGTCACCACCAGGGTGGCGGTCACATCCTAATTGCACCGGAAGGACCGCCGCTGCCCCTGCGGATGCACCCTCCACCTCGGTGGTGGCGGACACACGCAGGTCCGTTCGCCATCCTAATAGCCCCCAAAGTGTGTACCTTTGTTTATCTTCAACTGTATTTACATCTAGGTGTGAGACTACAGACCACTTCCAGCCAGGATGAACAAAAGGAGACCTGATGGCCCCTTAACTTCGGATTTTATTTAAAGCTCAGCTCAAATCTAAAATAAGAAAGCCTCTCTTGCCAACACCAGCATGCATACTCTACAAAATGTGTCTCGGTGTCTTAACATTACACTGGGATGAGTTCAGCATATTTCAGTGGGGCACAACTTCTTGGCAGGGTAGACGGTGTCCACCCTGTGAAATTTTTCGGTTGACGCCGTCCACCCACGTGAACCCCTGACTTGTGCCCTGAACACAATGCACTACATTCTCACATCTTTTAATCCAAACGCTCTTACGCATCTTTTGTCCCCACCATTGTCTGAGGTGCAACCAGTGGTCGAAGTGGGTGGGATCGGCAGGGCACGGCGTGCCCCTACTTCTTTAATTTCATAGATTCCTTCCCCTACTTTCTTATTTTAAACATGAGTCCCAGGATAGCAGAAATCACCAAGGCCTATAGATACAGCTCGGCATTCGGGGACGGACAGGGTGGTCAGAGAAGATAAATAAGGACAGTGTCCACCTCTCCTGCTCTGCCACTGTCAACTGCCCCCGCTCTTCCTCTTTGACCCTCTCTTTCTGTCACGCTTTTCCTCACTTACTGAAAACTGTGACTTCAAGAATCAGATTTCACCCTCCCATACCTCACTTTTCGTTTATTTGTTCCCCTGTGAAATGGATCCAAAAAAGAACACTTTTGCTGGAAACGCTGTCTTTTTCTGACATTTTTAATTTCAAAGCACAGCTTCTGGAAGGAGAGAAATAAAAAAAACATTAAACATATAAAAAATAAATAACTGAATGAAGCAGGCCAGAGTGGTCGCAAAGTGGCCAGATTGATTCTATTCATACCCAAACACATTAGCACCACTTCCCAGTTTTTGCCAGTGAAGCGCTACTTTTGTTTTCTCATCTCTCTTTGAACAGCATTGTTTTCCCTGGGTGGGAAAATACACTATTATTGGAGGTTCTAAAATACCTGCTTGATGGGTGGATTGGAAAATAAAATGTGTACAGCGGCTGTGTGTTCACAAATGTGGTCATTTTAAACCATACTGCTTATGTTTTGTAAGGATATAAGCAATGGACATTGAAACAGGTTCCTTCTTGGCCCTGTAGTCATGGTCTTAACTTTTCTGGTAAAAACGTTCACTGATTTCTAAATATTGAGTGTAAAAGCGTTTAGGTAACCATGTTTTGCCTGCTTACATTTCACATGCATTACTTAATCTTGCATTCCCTGTGAGTGTTTGCGTTCTCCAGAATGTTGTTACTTTTTTGTTTCAGGCAGCATATTACTCTTGTCTAGTGCATAATTTGAATTGAATCACATCCAGGTGTTTATAGAGGGGCACAATTGGGTAGTATTTGAAGGCAGTGCGAGTTTCTCTCAGTGGGGCAGTATGGTGTTCAGTGGGGGAGAGGATGTGGTACTATAGTCAGAGTTGCTGAATTAGGAACTGGGGAACCAGGTTCAGCCCTCATGGCAATTATGGGTTAACCTTGAAGACCTGTCCACTACAATCCATACTGAAGTTCACCTCCAGTATAGCGGGCAGGCCCATGAAGCAGCACACCCTAGAGTGACAGTGACTCTGTCACTAAGGTCACAGGACCCTTGAGCAGGGTGGCTCTAGGGCAGTGCGACTGCACCAGGGGCTGACTTCGGGTGGGGGTGTTGTGTTTGCAAGTAAAATATGGTTTTAAAAGCACTGGCTGCATCCTTCCTGGCCTCCAGCTGTTTTCAGCAATAATAAAAATGTCATGATAACTCTGGTGATTAATGTTCTCAGTAGAGAGAGCTGGTGTTTTGACTCATGGAAAGGAAGTGCAGAGGGATAATGTGCCTGCTGCTAAGAACATGTACCATGCAGTTCACAAAGTGCACATGATGTAAATAGGTCAGCGGTTTATTGCTTTTGTCAGAGAGATCCTATTGTACATGCAGTTAATAAGTTAAAATCCTAACATAGAACAGTGAGCTATTAACTGCCATCTAAGAGCTGCATGCAAACTGAAAGGTATAAATTAGAGCATTATGTTTTCCCCCAGTCTTTGATTATCCTAATGAGCAAAAAAGGGTTCATTTGGATATAAATCAATTCTGATTATTAAAGAGAACCCTCAAGCATAGTATTATTTTTTAAATTCTGATTGTGTGTTTCTCCAGACCAATCACTATTAAACTATGCTGCCTACTAGTATGGTTCTCATGTGAGTCCTACACCTTGTAGTCCTTTGTCTTATGTAACAGTTCTTATACAGTGAGTTACACTAGTATGATTGATTGTCTCTGTGAAATATGTGTGATGCAAAGTGCTCTAACACCCTACACTGATATCAGCGACAATGTAAGTTTTCTGATACTTTATCATTTTGACATTTTTACACATGCTTACAGTCTCCACAAAGATTTTGTCTTATTAGTACCAGTGGAACATACAACTGCAGCAGTGAGAAAGGCGACCAGTTGGTATGCAGACAAAATATCGATATTTAAATATCGATATACAATAATATCGAAGTTTATATATCGAAGGGACATAATATAGAAGGTAAGTAATATCGATAGATTTTAATATCGATATTAGTAATATCGATGTTTTAAATATCAATGTTAGTAATATCGATGTTAATAATTCCGATTAATTTTATGTATATTATTATGTATTCATTATGTTTTTAATTTATTTTTATGTAATTTAATTAAATTGTGTATTTTAGTACAGTAGCTGGTTGTGGGTTTATAGGAGAATAAGGTGGGAAGTAATTTAATTATACAAAATTAATTATTAATTAGTAGGAATTATAAATTAATTTTAATTAATTGGTAATTAATTTTAATTAATTGGTAATTAATTTTTATTAATTGATTCATTGATAATTATGTTCTGTAGCGGGTTGTGGGTTTATAGAAGAATAGGGTGGGAAGTAATTTAATTATACTAAATTAATTATTATTTAGTAGGAATTGTAAATAAATTTTAATTAATTGGTAATTAATTTAAATTAATTGGTAATTAATTTTTATTAATTGATTAATTGATAATCATGTTCTGTAGTGGGTTGTGGGTTTATAGGGGAATAGGGTGGAAAGTAATTTAAATTTAATTAAGTAATAATGTTTTTTAATTAATTGTTTTGTTAATTATATAATTGTTAATTAATTATTGATTGGTAATTAAATATTATTAAATGGTATTTTTTATAATTTTTTTTGTTAATTATGTTTTTATTAATTATGTATTGGTATTTGTAAATGGTTTATATTTATTTAATAGTTAAGTTTTTTATTATTTAAAAAAATACATTTATTTATAAGTATGCTTATTTTTACCCTTACGCTATCCAACACTTTCCCTACTGGTGCACTCTCTGGAGTGGGAATAGTAATTGTTACCCCTACGCTATCCAACACTTTCCCTACTGTTGCACTCTCTGGAGTTAGAATAGTAATTTTTACCCCTACGCTATCCAACACTTTCCCTACTATTGCACTCTCTGGAGTTGGAATAGTAATTTTTACCCCTACGCTATCCAACACTTTCCCTACTGTTGAATTCTCTGGAGTTGGAATAGTAATTTTTACCCCTACGCTATTCAACACTTTCCCTACTGTTGCACTCTCTGGAGTTAGAATAGTAAGTGTTACCCCTACGCTATCCAACACTTTCCCTACTGTTGCACTCTCTGGAGTGGGAATAGTAATTGTTACCCCTACGCTATCCAACACTTTCCCTACTGTTGCACTCTCTGGAGTTGAAATAGTAATTTTTACACCTATGCTATCCAACACTTTCCCTACCGTTGCACTCTCTGGAGTTGGAATAGTAATTTTTACCCCTACCCTATCCAACACTTTCCCTACTGTTGCACTCTCTGGAGTGGGAATAGTAATTGTTACCCCTACGCTATCCAACACTTTCCTTACTGTTGCACTCTCTGGAGTGGGAATAGTAATTTTTACCCGTACGCTATCCAACACTTTCCCTACTGTTGCACTCTCTGGAGTTGGAATATACATTTTTACCCCTACGCTACCCATCACTTTCCCTACTGTTGCACTCTCTGGAGTGAGAATAGTAATTGTTACCCCTACGCTATCCAACACTTTCCCTACTGTTGCACTCTCTGGAGTGGGAAAAGTAACTTTTACCCGTACGCTATCCAATATTTACTTACTTTTTTTATTTGTATTATATTTTTATTAATTGTTATTTATATTATTATTTTATGGATATAAATGTATTTGCAATTTATTATATTTTCATTTATTTATAAGTTATTAATATAATTTTTTAGAGTTATTATTAATGAAGTATATACTATGTATTATATCTTTATTATTTGTTTTTTTACATTATTTATTAATTTTAAATATTATAATATATTTTTAACTATGTTTATTACATTTATAAGTATTATTTTGTTAATAAAACATTTTATTTTAATTTAAAAAAACGATATTTTTTAAAAAACGATATTTTTCACATCTATATTTTTCTTCCGATATTTTTGTACTTACCTTGTTAGAGATAGGATGTCGATATTATTGTAATCGATATTTTTGTTGCAATATTTTTGTAGGTAGATATTTTTGTATTCGGTATTTTGTCGTAGATTCGACCAGTCAACCTTTGCAAAGGACGGTCTACTACACAGTGGCACAAATCACATATTTAGTAACTTTTGGTCAGTTTGAGCTACAAACAATTTTATGTTAAAATCGTCAGATTATGTAGCAGATGATATTTTATGTGGCAAATATGGGAGAGCCATACTTATGTGGAAAACATTTGCAAACTAGGATATTTTGCATTCATGTTTGAACTGCTTTTGTGGAAAAGGGGAGAAGTGCTGATGACTGAAACTTCATGGCTTGAGACAAATGGCTTGTGATTCCACTTTGAAGCGTATTTAAGACATTCTGTGATTGGAAACGTATCCCACTTTGTGAATGTATTCTAATGTCAATAACTCATATTACATTTTAAATAAACATGTGTATCCATTGGTTGAATTAAATAACGTGGTAAGCTGTTACTGGTTAGTAAAATGGGAAACAAAACTAAAAACTGGGATGTGTTGCTCTTTCTGCCCCATCTCTGACTCCGCCCACTGACCCAATCCTTGGGTTACTCCTTCCCTGTGATTCTCTGCCCACAGTTCCCCTATTCACCCCCCCCACTTCGCCCAATGGGTGCAACAAACTACAACAGGATAATAGCACAACCCTAGGCCTTACGTACGACACCCACACACTCGCTCACAGGCCACACTACAAAACCCATGCACTGCCAACCAAGCACACAGGCACATTCTCGCTGTAAGTAAAACACGGCACCTTGCATGTGGTATGAAGCACTGTAAAAATCATTCACTCTCAGTCTGGAGATGCCCACGAGTGAATGTGTACAGTTCTTTTTGTATCAACTTTATTTAAAATTGCAAAGGTCACACACAGAGGCATCACATTCTATTCCAGTGTGTAGCATACAAATATATCTGTACAGGGTAATGCAGTTCACCCTGACGGGCCACTGCAAGAGCAACGTTATCTGAAGGAGGAGAGACCAAGAATGTGCCCAGTTCTAAAGGGAACCGTACAATGTGCAGCGCCTGCTGGTGACTTATCCCACAGCCCGGAGTCGCGGAAGCCAGGGCCCTGAAGAGCTGAGACCTGCTGTTGACTCTCCCCACACCCCGGAGCTGCGGGAGCCAGGGCCCTGAAGAGTTGAGGCCTGCTGGTGAATCTACCCACAGCCTAGAGCCACAGGAGCCAGGGCCCTGAAGAGCTGAGGCCTGCTGGTGACTCTCCCCACAGCCCAGAGCCGCGGGAGCCTGGGCCCTGAAGAGCGGAGGCCTGCTGGTGACTCTCCCCACAGCCCGGAGCCGCAGGAGCCAGGGCCCTGAAGAGATGAGGCCTGCTGGTGAATCTACCCACAGCCTAGAGCCGGAGAAGCCAGGGACCTGAAGAGCTGAGGCCTGCTGGTGAATCTACCCACAGCGTAGAGCCGCAGGAGCCAGGGCCCTGAAGAGCTGAGGCCTGCTGGTGACTCTCCCCACAGCCCGGAGCCGCAGGAGCCAGGGCCCTGAAGAGCTGAGCCCTGCGGGTGAATTTACCCACAGCCTAGAGCCGCAGGAGCCAGGGCCCTGAAAAGCTGAGGCCTGCTGGTGACTCTCCCCACAGCCCAGAGACGCGGGAGCCTGGGCCCTGAAGAGCTGTGGCCTGCTGGTGACTCCCCCCACAGCCAGGAGATGCGGGACCCTTAGCCCTGAAGAGCTGTGGCCTGCTGGTGACTCTACCCACAGCCCGGAGCCGCGCGGGACCCAGGGCCCTAAAGAGCTGAGGCCTGTTGGTGACTCTCCCCACAGCCCGGAGACGCAGAAGCCTGGGCCCTGAAGAGTTGTGGCCTGCTGGTCAGTGGCGTAACGAAACTCGAGGGGGCCTCCCTGCAGGATAAGTGGAAGGGGCCCCTCTGGTTGACCTCTTCATGTAGGACTTTCACAGGGTACATGTCTTGGGTGGGGGGGTTATGCAAAAGGCCTGGCTACGCCACTGTCCGCAGGTCTGCTTCCGAGGCTGTCGGTGCTTCTTCAAGAGTTGTGGTCTGTGGGTTCTGGTCAGAAGCAAGGGGTGCAGTGGACTAGAGGGGGGCTGTGTTCCACTCTCAGTGTCTCCCTTCCAGAGTGCCCTCTGAGCGATCAACCACATGTTCTAGGCTGTGAGGGGCCCAATGCCCATCCTCAACCCCCTCCCCTCACAGCGGGGGCAGGGTGGCCCTCTTTCCTTGTCTGCACTGGGGTCCGAGGCACCCTTGTGCACACCACAGAGAGGTGCAGAGGCAGGCACGGTCCAGGCACCTGTCAAGAGCCTGTGAGGGGGGTAAAATTATAGTGCCGCAAAGCTGCATCAATCACTCCTCTACACAACCAGCTCCTTCGTGGCAGAGGTGACCCAGGACACAAAATATTAGAGGTTGATGCACAAGAGTAAAATGACTGGTTGTGCGACCTTCAGAAGTGGGAACTATGGGAAAGGTGTTTTATTTAAAGAGCTCCACGCCTTTCGGGTGAACGTCTGTCCCCGAAGGCACCTACCTGTGCGGATAGAGGCCGCAGAACCCCCTGGAGCGAAGAACACGCGGGGCTGTGCGCCCCAGAGCCCAGGAAGCAACTCCCCCTCTCAAGGAGACGAAGACCCTGTAGGAGGGAGGCTACAGAACAGTAAAACAACGGTCCCTTTTGAGGATCAGCGTACAGGCTCTTTGTTACGCTGGCTTTCCTTGTTATGGTTCATTAGAATAAGCTGTCCTTCCCTCATTAATGACAATAAAGTACATATTATTCCTTATGGATCAGCATACATGGCCTTTATTAGGCTGTCATTCCTTGTTACATGATTCATGAGAATGAGACAACCCTCCTCGCTATGTAAGAGTGCAGCAGGTGCAGTGGCACTGGTACCCCGCGACGTGGGATGCCGCTTTACCTCAGTGTCTGTTTTTTACTATAAAACCTGGGAGTGGCTTATCTAGTCGTCTTGCTTGGGTTGGGGCCCATGTGCCCATGAGGGTGAGGGGAGGGGGGAGCATTCTGGGTGGGTTGGGCCCAAAGCCAGAGAGGAGGGGGGGGGCGATTTGCCACGTATAGTTTTCACACTTGTCTCAGAGGCTTGTATTACGTCATGTGTGTGACTGACAGCCAAAAGAAACTAGGCTGTGGGCCCTCTGATGATTGAAGTGTCAGACTGACGGCCCGGCTGTGTGTGTGTGTGTGTGTGTGGAGTGAGGTTTATGACTGACAGTCAGGTTGTTGGTCCCTGTGTGGAGTGAGGTGTGTGAGTGACAGCCAGACTGTCGGTGTATGACTGGCAGCCAGGGTATTGGCGTCTGTCTAGAGTGAGGCGGGTGAATGTGTGGGGTTCGCAATCAGTATCCTTCCGGTGACTCTAATTGTGTTGTCGCTGGTGGGGGCTGGGAGGAGGGGCGGTATTGCACGGCTCTCATTGCAGGCTGGTTTACTCACCCCCTGATTGTTAATGACTGACCTGCGGTCTGGAGGGAGGTGCGGAGAAGTCCTGCTGGACCCCGGGAGGAGGTAAAGGACTCTTAAGTCATGTTGGGGTTCAGGCAGGGGACGAAGGGGGGGAGGGGCAGTGGGATGGACAACCGAAGAGGCCAGGGCTGTAGGGACAGAGGAGGCAGGACACACAACACAGGGTGCCCATGAGGGGGCGGGTACCAGGGGCAGCCTCAGGTTGCGGAGGATGGGATGCAAAGAGGGCAGGAGTATCGGCAAGAGGAGTGCAAAGAATCCAGGAGAGTGTCGATGTCACTGAGAGGAGCAGTGTTGAGGGTAAGAGGGTAGTAATAATCCAGAAGAAGAGTTAATGATCTGGGGGTATAAAGGGGAACAGATAACCCAGAAGAGGGGCCAGTCGGTGTCAGTGAGAGGGTGGTGTAGAGGGGAACTGATAATCCAGAAGAGGTATTGATGTCACTGCAAGATGGAGTTTGAGGGTAAGAGGAGAGTAATAACCCAGAAGAGGGGTCGGTGTCTGTAAGGGTGGTGGTGTATAGAGAAAGAGGGGGAGATAAGCCAGACAAGAGGTTGGTGTCACTGAGGTAGATGAAGCGGATGGAAAAAGAAGACGGCCGGAGGCTGGACTCTCAGGGAGGTGAGAAGAGAGAATGAGGGGCATCAACAACCACAGCAGAGGGCTTGGAAGAGATGAGCTACTCACTCCTCTAGCGCCTAGACAGCCGCACCTACAGCAGTGTCACAAGCGGTGCTTTGACACAGGACTGTCAAACGTGGTAGGCAGAGGTTGAGAAAAGGGGACACTTGTCAGGAACTTTTACAAGGTGCGCGTTCGGCAAAAGTGTAAAGAAAAGGGGTGAAGAAGGTAATGAAGAATAGGTGGTTACTAAATGATTTTAAAACATGTATACTCCAGAGTTCTTGGGGAGGGGGTGTGTGGGGTTTCGGGTGGGTGCCGAACAAATCCACTGACAACGGGGATTTAGGTAACGCAGGTTTTATTGTTTTGTACAGCCGCCTTTTCTGGACCGGCCCTCGATAGTAAGGGAGGGGATTTTCAGCGTCCTCCGTTGCTTCTCTTAAGGCTCCACGCCGTCTCAGCTCCCGTTGTCGTCTGGGAGTTGTAGTCCGGGCTTCCGCCGTTGTCAAACGAGGACCGGTATATAGCAGCAGGAAAGAAAGAGAAACCAGTGTTAGTCTGACGACCGGTGTTCTCTGAATCAGGAAAGGGAGTGAGGAGTCACACGTGCCTACTAACTACCCCGCTACTTGTGAGGTGAAGGGGGGGATTGTGCACAGAGTGTCCAGAGGCTAGTCAGGGTGGGGCTTGACCCGCTTACGTCCCGCCCAACCCAGGAAACGAGACCGTACCTGCTCTAGCCACACTTCCCAGGAAGCGTGGCTGGGCGATGCGCCTTCCCGGTGGCCTCCTGGCGTGTCGCTGCAGCCTCTCCCCTCTCTTGGTCTCCCTCCGGTGTTCTCGACCCCTCGGTCCCCCCCGTCTGTTTTCTTCGTCCTCCGCTCGTCCTCGCTCTCCTCGTCCTTCCTCCACTGCGCTCCGTCCTCGCTCTCCTCCTCCTTCCTCCACTCCCCGCTCCGTCCTCGCTCTCCTCGTCCTTCCTCCACTCTGCTCCGTCCTCGCTCTCCTCGTCCTTCCTCCACTCCGCTCCGTCCTCCTGTCGCCACTCTTCTCCTCCTCCTTCGGGTGTAACACACACATGTGTGAATTCAGGGCTGGGTTTTACCGGTGAATGGAGGGCGGGTCCCAGGTCTGGCTCCGCCCAATTAAAGAAACATGGGTCCTCCGTGCACTGTAAGGGCTTGTAGACGTCGACATCAGTGGTTTTCCAGGCGTCAGTGTGCTGTTCAAAAAGAGGGCTCAATTTTGGAAAAAGGTGATGGACAGAGTTTCTGAATGATGCAGAATACTCCTACCCAGTCAAGAGATCAGGGCTTGATCCATCACCGTTTTTTAGCTCACTGCACCACCCCAGCTCAGAACCTGGCTGTCAGGATCCGACCTGTGCCTACCCAGTAATAGTGGAACTACAACTCCCAGAAAGCTCAGCGAGCATCGAGTCGGGATGAGAACATAAAAACCCGTGAGAACTGGAGTGCGGTGCACGTAATTTTGTCTTTTCGGAGATCAGAGACGAGAGCTTCAGGGATTGTATTCTGGATTACTAGTGCTCCATCGTGTGTTTTCGTAACCCGCGGCTGCGGGGTTACCTTTCTTGGGAAATTGAATCTACCCGAACCGAGAGACGCAGGATTGCACCCTCTCGTGTATTTCGGGAACTTTGTTTGGACACGTTTCTTTTGTGCATTCGAGGAGACGCCGGATTTCACCCTCCCGAGTGCGACACTGTTTTGGGAATCTTATTTTGTTCACTGGTGTTGGGATTTTGTGGTTCTCGAGAGAGACGCTGGATTTGCACCCTCTCTATTGACAAGAGGTTGATCGGTTCTGGAACCCGTTTGAATCCGTTTGACGTGAGAGACGCGGGATTGCACCCTCTCATGGTCATGGGGTCATGGTAGGTTTCGGAGGAACATTTCTTCGGATCCAGTATCTGGTAAGAGCTGCCAAATTGCTGGGGTGTGGGCAGAACATACCATTCGTATTAGCTGGTGAAGAGTGTACTTGGTATCAAACCAGAACCGTCGAACATTTTCCTCTTTAGGTTTTCCGAGGGAATTGTGGCATTGGTATCCATAACCTTAAAGCCCTAGTAGAATCCTTTTAAAACAAGGGACTGGGAAAGAACGGGTAGGTATAGGAACACCACGCCAAGATTTGTATTCAGCCTAGCGGGGGGAGAAGTGTATGTAACCTGTGTGCGTATTCTTGTGTTTTCCAGAAAACGTATTCGTGGAGAGAAAGTATCTCACAGGTAGAAGAGAGAGGTCCTGAGACGTATCAGGTAGGAAGTGGTCAGAAGGGAGAGAATTCATTAGGAAAAAGGAAGCATAGGATTCTCGTCTTACTGTGTGTTCTTTGTATCCTTACAGAGACCTCATCTACCATCGTGTCCAGTCCCGGACACTTTATCCCTCGCCTGCTTACTATCGTGCTCTGTCAGATTTATTTCCTGAGCACGGAGAAAGCTGGAGGTGGAACCCATATAGCATCATTCGATCCGGAGGAGCCGTTGGACCGTGACAGAATTACGTGCCCACGAAATAACCTCCTCTTGATCGAATAGTGATGGCTACCTTGGAAGACGTAATGGCTGCCTTGTTGCTGGTACAACAAGAATTAGTCACATCAAGAGCAGAAGCAGCTGCTCTGAAGGAACAGGTGGAGAGACAGGGCAGGAATCCTTTTAATGCTTCTGCAGGTGTGCAGCAGGTTCAGGTCACAGTCCCTCAGCCTATTCCATTGGCCAGTCCCGAGAGATATTCGGGGAGTCCTACATCTGTCCAAAATTTCTTGACGCAAATAACGTTACATTTCTCATGTCGCCCTGCGTCATTTCCCACTAATATGTCCAGAGTAGCCTTTGCTATCTCGTATCTCACAGGGGATGCAGCGAATTGGGCAGGGCCTTTAGTGAAAAATGATGACCCTCTCCTATCGGATTGGGGGGCTTTTCGGAGAGAATTCGAAAGGGTTTTCGATAGAAGAGCCACGACCCTAAGTGCAGACACGGATATCCTAGATTTGAAACAAGGGCGGAGTGATTTAATTACGTACATGACCGCCTTCAACCGTCTGATAGCAGAAACAGCTTGGCCAGAGGAGAAAAGAATGGCCTTATATTATCATGGTCTTTCAGACGAGTTGAAGGATGTTCTGGCGCAAATCGATCCGCAGCCTGCTAATTGCACCGATCTGATTAACCTGACGCTGAGGCTTGACCATCGTCGAGCGGATCGTGTGGGTGAACGGAGACGAGGGTATCAACCCCTTGGGGGACAGAAGAAAGTTGAAGGGGGGATACCCCCGGAGAAGGGTGGTGGAGCCGAGCCCATGGAGTTGGGGGCGGTTAGGGCTCCTTTATCGAGAGCAGAAAGAGAGAGCCGCCGTACCTTGGGCCTCTGCATGTATTGCGGAAAAAAGGGCCATTATGTTAAGGATTGTACGGTAAAGCCCAAGAAAGGCCGTCCGTATTCGATGGGAAGGACCCAGGCGGTTCCAGCGGTGAAGGGAGATTCAGAGAGTGCATCCTTGGTGTTGGAGGAAAACCCTGATGAGCAAGGGTGGCGGTTGCCATCGCTAGCGGGGGGTTCCGCCACGACCACGGAAGCGCACATCGTCCTGTCTATGTTGTTGCGGGTGCGAGGGACTCTATACCCAGTACATAGTATGGTAGACTCTGGAGCCACGGGTAACTTCATAGACGAAGGGTTGGTAGCCCGTTTGGGGTTGGTGAGAGTGGCGATGCAGAAACCAGAGAGGGTGCTGGCAGTAGATGGAACGCCGCTGAAGTCCGGCCCTATCATCGAACACACGGAGGAAGTGGAGCTGCACCTCCCGGGAGATCCTCTGGAGCACGTAGAAACCATTGTGCTGAATATTATCGCAGCACCTCAATATGAGGTTATTCTAGGCATGCCTTGGCTAGGACTGCACAATCCAACTATGGATTGGAAAAAGAAAACCATTAGCTTTCAGTCGATAGAATGCCAAAAAACCTGCATGAGGGAAAAGGTCCATCATCTCCTTGCTCTATCACAGGGGTATCACGTAGCGACAGCTGTTGAGAAAGAGGTTAGCCTCCCCTCAGAGTACGAAGAGTATAGTGAGGTGTTTAGCGAAATCAAGGCTGCGTCCTTACCGCCTCACCGGGAATACGATTGTCGTATTGATCTGGTGGAAGGAGCAGCGATACCCTCTTGTAGAGTATACGCCCTTTCGGAGCCTGAAACCAAACACCTGCAGGAGTATTTGAGAGAGTTTTGTGCCATGGGGTTTATTCGGCCATCACGGTCCCCGGCGGCTTCGCCTCTGTTTTTCATAGCTAAAGCCAACGGGGAACTACGAACCTGTATTGATTACCGCCTGTTGAATAGACAGACCATTAAGAATCGGTATCCGTTGCCACTCATCCCTGTACTGTTGGATCAAGTAAGGGAGGCCAACATCTACACTCGGTTGGACCTCCGGGGTGCGTACCATCTGGTGAGGATCCGCAGTGGGGATGAGTGGAAAACGGCCTTCAAGACTCGATACGGGCTCTTCGAGTACTTGGTAATGCCGTTCGGGCTTTGCAATGCCCCTGCGGCGTTCCAATACTTTTTAAATGACGTGTTGAAGGATTATATAGACCAGTTTGTCATCGTATACATCGACGACATCTTGGTGTATTCTAGGTCTATTCCTCAACATGCTAGTCACGTCATTTTGGTTCTGAAGAGGCTACTGGACAACAGCCTGTATTGCAAGCTTAGTAAGTGCGAGTTCGGAGTGGAGGAGGTGGAGTTTCTGGGTGTCATATTGAGCCCCTTGGGTTTCCGCATGGCAGATCGCAAGGTGGAGGCAGTTCAGCAGTGGCCAACTCCCAAGAGTGTGAAGGAAGTGCAATGTTTCTTGGGGTTTTCCAACTATTACCGAAGATTCATTGCACAGTTCTCAGCAGTGGCGGCTCCGATTACTCGATTGCTGAGAAAGGGAACTTCCTTTGAGTGGACGAATGAGGCGGACGTGGCTTTCAATACATTGAAAGAAGCGTTCTGTACGGCGCCCATTTTGAAACATCCTCAAATGGATGTTCCGTTCGTGGTAGAGGCGGATGCCTCGGATGCCACGGTCGGAGCTATCCTCTCACAAAGGGACAAGCACACTGGACAATTGCACCCGGTGGCCTTTCTATCGAAAAAGCTGTCATCCGCTGAGGCCAATTATACCGTGGCGGAGAAGGAGTTGTTCGCCATAAAGAAGGCCTTCATGGAGTGGAGGCATTATTTGTGGGGTGCGAGACATTCCATCACGGTGTATTCGGATCACCGGAATTTGGTCTACATGAAAACTGCTCGCCATTTGTCACAGAAACAGATGAGGTGGATGTTGTTTTTTGCGGGTTTTGATTTTGTGGTCACGTTCCGTCCTGGGGCGGACAATAAGAAGGCTGACTCCCTGTCAAGACAGACAGAAAAAGAAACATCGCTACAGAAAGCACAGGCCATCATACCCGCAGAGAAAGTGTTATGTGCGAATGCAATAGAGCAGTTTGTGTCTCAAGTGGTGAAACAGAAAAGCCCACAGCAGTGGGTTACTTGGGCGACTCAGAATTCCAATCGAGCCTTGACACATGGGGTGCCCTTATGGAACGGAAAGCTATACCTGCCCACGCATCCCCTCAGGTTACAAGCCTTTAATTGGTGTCACAATGCGGTAGTGGCAGGCCATACAGGGATAAAGAAGACCCTTCTCTTGATACAACGACACTTTTGGTGGGAGGGGATGGGTAAAGATGTAGAGAACTGGGTAGGACAGTGTGAGGTGTGTGCAAGGGCCAAGGGGGAGCAGAGTAGGGCAAAAGGGAAACTCATGCCACTTCCAACTCCTTCCCATCCCTGGCATACCATCAGTGTAGACTTCATAGTGGGGCTGCCAACAGACCAACAATGTAACGCCATATTAGTGGTAGTGGATAGCCTTACAAAAATGGCGCATTTCATACCATGCCACAATCTTCCAACAGCCAAACAAACAGCACAGCTACTGTTGACGCAGGTAGTGCGTCTGCACGGGATTCCTCGAGTCATTATATCTGACAGAGGGCCCCAGTTCATCGCCCGGTTTTGGCACATGTGGTGCACAGCCCTACAGGTGGAAGATGCGTTGTCCACCAGCTTCCATCCTCAATCAGATGGTCAGACGGAGAGGAT
Source organism: Lissotriton vulgaris (assembly GCF_964263255.1). NCBI lineage: Eukaryota > Metazoa > Chordata > Amphibia > Caudata > Salamandridae > Lissotriton > Lissotriton vulgaris. The sequence goes on along the minus strand of NC_141687.1, from coordinate 1,979,766,572 downwards.
GAATCAAACGCTTAAGAAATATCTGAGGTGTTATGCAAAGGAGGCGGAAAAATCATGGGTCTCTATGTTGTGGCTCGCGGAACTGTCTTATAATAACACCTGGCACAGTTCCATCCAGGAAACACCATTCAGGGCCAACAACGGGTTTCATGCTAAGACCTTGCCCATTGTGATACCGGGTGAAGTGCAGAATCATCCCTCTGTGGCGGCCCATGTGGAGGAGTTGGTCAAAATCCACAAAGTCATCCAAACCACCTTGAAAAGATCGAAAACAACTTATAAGGCTTGGGCGGACAAACATAGGCAGGATGGGCCTGAATACAAAGTCGGGGACAGAGTATGGCTCTCGACTAAGAATATTCGGTTCCGCTATCACAGCGTGTTCCATCCTCGTTTCATTGGGCCCTATACTGTACTTCGGAAGGTCAATCGGGTGGCATTCAAACTCAAACTTCCGGGGCATCTAAGAATACATCCAGTATTCCATTGCAGCTTGTTGAAACCCGCTGGGAGGGCGAAAAGGTCAGCGGCTCCTCCGGTTCTGAGGGATGAGCAGTTGGAGTACGAGGTCCGGAGGATTCTGGACTCAAGATTCCGCCGGGGCAAGCTGTGGTTTCTCATTTCATGGAAGGGGTACCAACCTGAGGATGATTCATGGGAACCGAGTACGGCTGTTCATGCTCCAAGAGCCGTTCGTGCTTTCTACCGCAGACACCCCGGGAAGCCGGGCGCTAGGAGGCACGGTGGAGGGGGGCATACTGTCAGGATCCGACCTGTGCCTACCCAGTAATAGTGGAACTACAACTCCCAGAAAGCTCAGCGAGCATCGAGTCGGGATGAGAACATAAAAACCCGTGAGAACTGGAGTGCGGTGCACGTAATTTTGTCTTTTCGGAGATCAGAGACGAGAGCTTCAGGGATTGTATTCTGGATTACTAGTGCTCCATCGTGTGTTTTCGTAACCCGCGGCTGCGGGGTTACCTTTCTTGGGAAATTGAATCTACCCGAACCGAGAGACGCAGGATTGCACCCTCTCGTGAATTTCGGGAACTTTGTTTGGACACGTTTCTTTTGTGCATTCGGGGAGACGCCGGATTTCACCCTCCCGAGTGCGACACTGTTTTGGGAATCTTATTTTGTTCACTGGTGTTGGGATTTTGTGGTTCTCGAGAGAGACGCTGGATTTGCACCCTCTCTATTGACAAGAGGTTGATCGGTTCTGGAACCCGTTTGAATCCGTTTGACGTGAGAGACGCGGGATTGCACCCTCTCATGGTCATGGGGTCATGGTAGGTTTCGGAGGAACATTACTTCGGATCCAGTATCTGGTAAGAGTTGCCAAATTGCTGGGGTGTGGGCAGAACATACCATTCGTATTAGCTGGTGAAGAGTGTACTTGGTATCAAACCAGAACCGTCGAACATTTTCCTCTTTTGGTTTTCCGAGGGAATTGTGGCATTGGTATCCATAACCTTAAAGCCCTAGTAGAATCCTTTTAAAACAAGGGACTGGGAAAGAACGGGTAGGTATAGGAACACCACGCCAAGATTTGTATTCAGCCTAGCGGGGGGAGAAGTGTATGTAACCTGTGTGCGTATTCTTGTGTTTTCCAGAAAACGTATTCGTGGAGAGAAAGTATCTCACAGGTAGAAGAGAGAGGTCCTGAGACGTATCAGGTAGGAAGTGGTCAGAAGGGAGAGAATTCATTAGGAAAAAGGAAGCATAGGATTCTCGTCTTACTGTGTGTTCTTTGTATCCTTACAGAGACCTCATCTACCATCGTTTCCAGTCCCGGACCCTTTATCCCTCGCCTGCTTACTATCGTGCTCTGTCAGATTTATTTCCTGAGCACGGAGAAAGCTGGAGGTGGAACCCATATAGCATCATTCGATCCGGAGGAGCCGTTGGACCGTGACACTGGCTACATGCAAATTAGTCTGTTCCTGTCCCAGTGCATGATGGGAACAGGGCAGACCAAACTACCAAGCCAATTCTTCACCAGAAAGGAGACAAGCTACCGGGGACCGGTTTCTGGCATTTCAGCCTTCATCGGCCCGGCTTGCTTGAATCCTGATGGTGCAATGAGCTAGGGACTCACGTCTGAGTATACCCTCCCACACTTAGTGTGGATAAAATCAATTTTGGAAAAAGGTGATGGACAGAGTTTCTGAATGATGCAGAATACTCCTACCCAGTCAAGAGATCAGGGCTTGATCCATCACCGTTTTTTAGCTCACTGCACCATCCCAGCTCAGAACCTGGCTACATGCAAATTAGTCTGTTCCTGTCCCAGTGCATGATGGGAACAGGGCAGACCAAACTACCAAGCCAATTCTTCACCAGAAAGGAGACAAGCTACCGGGGACCGGTTTCTGGCATTTCAGCCTTCATCGGCCCGGCTTGCTTGAATCCTGATGGTGCAATGAGCTAGGGACTCACGTCTGAGTATACCCTCCCACACTTAGTGTGGATAAAATCAATTTTGGAAAAAGGTGATGGACAGAGTTTCTGAATGATGCAGAATACTCCTACCTAGTCAAGAGATCAGGGCTTGATCCATCACCTTTTTTTAGCTCACTGCACCATCCCAGCTCAGAACCTGGCTACATGCAAATTAATCTGTTCCTGTCCCAGTGCATGATGGGAACAGGGCAGACCAAACTACCAAGCCAATTCTTCACCAGAAAGGAGACAAGCTACCGGGGACCGGTTTCTGGCATTTCAGCCTTCATCGGCCCGGCTTGCTTGAATCCTGATGGTGCAATGAGCTAGGGACTCACGTCTGAGTATACCCTCCCACACTTAGTGTGGATAAAATCAATTTTGGAAAAAGGTGATGGACAGAGTTTCTGAATGATGCAGAATACTCCTACCCAGTCAAGAGATCAGGGCTTGATACATCACCGTTTTTTAGCTCACTGCACCATCCCAGCTCAGAACCTGGCTACATGCAAATTAGTCTGTTCCTGTCCCAGTGCATGATGGGAACAGGGCAGACCGAACTACCAAGCCAATTCTTCACCAGAAAGGAGACAAGCTACCGGGGACCGGTTTCTGGCATTTCAGCCTTCATCGGCCCGGCTTGCTTGAATCCTGATGGTGCAATGAGCTAGGGACTAACGTCTGAGTATACCCTCCCACACTTAGTGTGGATAAAATCAATTTTGGAAAAAGGTGATGGACAGAGTTTCTGAATGATGCAGAATACTCCTACCCAGTCAAGAGATCAGGGCTTGATCCATCACCGTTTTTTAGCTCACTGCACCATCCCAGTTCAGAACCTGGCTACATGCAAATTAGTCTGTTCCTGTCCCAGTGCATGATGGGAACAGGGCAGACCAAACTACCAAGCCAATTCTTCACCAGAAAGGAGACAAGCTACCGGGGACCGGTTTCTGGCATTTCAGCCTTCATCGGCCCGGCTTGCTTGAATCCTGATGGTGCAATGAGCTAGGGACTCACGTCTGAGTATACCCTCCCACACTTAGTGTGGATAAAATCAATTTTGGAAAAAGGTGATGGACAGAGTTTCTGAATGATGCAGAATACTCCTACCCAGTCAAGAGATCAGGGCTTGATCCATCACCGTTTTTTAGCTCACTGCACCATCCCAGCTCAGAACCTGGCTACATGCAAATTAGTCTGTTCCTGTCCCAGTGCATGATGGGAACAGGGCAGACCAAACTACCAAGCCAATTCTTTACCAGAAAGGAGACAAGCTACCGGGGACCGGTTTCTGGCATTTCAGCCTTCATCCGCCCGGCTTGCTTGAATCCTGATGGTGCAATGAGCTAGGGACTCACGTCTGAGTATACCCTCCCACACTTAGTGTGGATAAAATCAATTTTGGAAAAAGGTGATGGACAGAGTTTCTGAATGATGCAGAATATTCCTACCCAGTCAAGAGATCAGGGCTTGATCCATCACCGTTTTTTAGCTCACTGCACCATCCCAGCTCAGAACCTGGCTACATGCAAATTAGTCTGTTCCTGTCCCAGTGCATGATGGGCCCAGATCTTTGGACTGGGTTGAATGTGTGACATTGATCCACATTCGGTCCATCACTTGCTGTGTTTGCATATTCCGCCCTAAGTGCGCTGGGGATGCCCAGACGTGGGTCCCAGGCACTCCACACCACTGGAGTCAAGCTAGCCGGGCTGATGAGAGGTGTTACTTCGAAACCGGTCCGGTCCTCAGATGCTTGATTCCGTTCTGGGAAGGACATGGCTTTTGTAGTTCGAACTGGACTGTTCCCATGGGGCACAGGGTCAGAGCTGATTTGCATATCGCCATTGTCTAACCCAGGGTGGTGTGGAGTGCAAAAAAACAATGGATTTGGGCCCAGATCTTTGGACTGGGTTGAATGTGTGACATTGATCCACATTCGGTCCATCAGTTGTTGTGTTTGCATATTCCGCCCTAAGTGCGCTGGGGATGCCCAGACGTGGGTCCCAGGCACTCCACACCACTGGAGTTAAGCTAGCCGGGCTGATGAGAGGTGTTACCTCGAAACCGGTCCGGTCCTCGGATGCTTGATTCCGTTCTGGGAAGGACATGGCTTTTGTAGTTCGGACTGGACTGTTCCCATGGGGCACAGGGTCAGAGCTGATTTGCATATCGCCATTGTCTAACCCAGTGTCGTGTGGAGTGCAAAAAAACGATGGATTTGGGCCCAGATCTTTGGACTGGGTTGAATGTGTGACATTGATCCACATTCGGTCCATCACTTGTTGTGTTTGCACGTTCAAAAAGAGGGGACATATGAACAGGTAAGCCTGGAGGACCCGAGTCCGGGTCCCCCTCGTCACACACCTCCCCCTAGGATTCTCCCGTTCGGGGAGAGGAAACCGGGACAGATAGTCCGCGCTGGCATTGTCCTTCCCTTTCCTGTGGCGGACTTGGAACCGATGGGCTGCAGGGCAAGGAACCATCTCATGACCCTGGGGTTGTTAGAGATGTTCCTACTCATCCATAAAAGAGGGGCGTGGTCGATATACAGAATAAATAGATGCCCCTCCAGGTAATAGCGTAGCTTGTCTACAGCCCATCGTATGGCGAGACATTCTTTTTCAATTGTGGGATATCTCACCTCCCTGGGGAACAACTTGCGGCTGATGTATAGGATGGGCCGTTCTCCCCTACCCCCGTGTCAAAACGGCACCGATTCCAAAGTCGGAGGCGTCTGTGTGCAGAATAAAAGGTTTTGTGAAGTCAGGGGAAGTAAGCACGGGGCTGGTTGTAATGGCTTTTTTTAATGTCTGGAAGGCTTTCCACATTGCCGGGGATGGTTTTAGGAAGTCATGGTTCTTGGGATGTTTCTTTAAGGTGTCCGTCAAGGGTACCGCTATATCCAAAAACGAGGGGATGAACCTCCGGTAGTAGCCCACCAGCCCCAAGAATGCTCTCATTTCTTTCGTGTTTTTGGGAAATGGGGTATCGGCGATGGCCCTCACTTTCTCGAGCTGTGGTTCTATGGCTCCGTGTCCCAACATGTACCCTAGGTACTTAACCTTCTGGAACCCAATCCTGGATGTCTTTGCATTGATGTGCAGTCCGGCTCCGCGTAGTTGTTGTAGGATGACCTGCAGGTGGTGAAGGTGTTCCTCCCACGATGGACTGAAGATGATGATATAATCGAGATATGCCGAGCTGTATTCCTGGTGTCCTCTTAATACCTCATTCATTAACCTCTGAAAGGTGGCCGGGGCCCCATGTAAACCGAATGGGAGGACGTTGAACTCGTAGAGTCCATCAGGTGTAGCGAAGGCTGTCTTCTTTCGGTCCTCCTCCCTTAATGGTACTTGCCAGTACCCTTTTGTCAAGTCTAGGGTACTGATGTATTTTGCGTCCCCTAGTTTCTCGATTAGCTCATCGATCCGGGGGATGGGGTATGCGTCAAAGGAGAAAACTGCATTTAACGCCCGGAAGTCCATGCAGAATCTGCTGCTTCCGTCAGGTTTGGGCACCATCACGATGGGTGAAGACCACTCACTTCTGGATGGACGGATCACTCCAAGTCTTATCATTTCCTCCACTTCATTCTTTATTGCTTCCCTCTTGGCTGCAGGCATCCTGTAAGGATGTTGTTTGACGGTGACACCCGCAGGGGTCTCTATCCGGTGTTCAGTCAGTCGGGTTATACCCGGAAGGTTGGAAAAGATCAGCTCGAAGGGTCGCAGTATCTTTTGTAGTCTCTCTTGCTCGCTCAGATAAAACTCGTCATTGATCACCAGTTCTCCCAGCGTGGTCTCAGAGAGGTTTCCTATAGGAGTAGCGAGGTTGGATGACACTGGAGGTGTTCCCAACCATTTCTTTAGAAGGTTTATATGAAAAATCTGGGTTTTCCGCCCGCTCAGTTGCAACCGATAAGTGGTCTTCCCTATCGTTTCTAGGACTTTGTATGGGCCTTGCCATTCGTTCTGGAATTTCTTAGTGGGTGAGGGTAGTAACACGAGGGCCCAATCGCCAATGAGGAGTTGTCTCCACTTCTTACCCTTGTCATAATGCGTTTGTTGTTTTCTCTGACTGGCTTCCAGATGAGCGAAGGCCAATTCACGTATCTTCCCCAGTTTGTTCTTCAAATTTTGGCTATATTCCAATAGGGATCGTGTTTCTCCTGTTGTTTCCCCCTCCCACACCTCTTTGGTCATCTCTAATAGGCTCCGGGGCTGTCTCCCGTACAGCATCTCAAAAGATGAGCAGCCTAAACTACTCTGCTTCTGGCCTCGGATCACGTATAGGGCCAAGGGAAGTAGTAGGTCCCAACCGCTTCCGTTCACGGTTAGCATCTTCTTCAGCACGGACTTCAGGGTCCCGTTATATCGCTCCACCAGGCCGCCGGTCTGGGGATGGTATACAGACGTTTTTATCTGGTGGAGTCCAAGCAGGTGACATACTTCTTTCATAACTCTTGACATGAACGGGGTCCCTTGGTCCGTAAGGATTTCTTTAGGAAACCCCACCCTTGAGAATAGTTCCATGAACTTATCCGCAATGTTCCTGGAGGTGGGGGCTTTCAGGGGGAACGCCTCTGGGAAGCGAGTGGCGTAATCCACGATTACTAGGGCATATTGATATCCCTTCCTTGTCTGTGGCAGAGGGCCGATGAGATCCATGCCGACCCTTTCAAAGGGGGTTCCGATTACGGGGAGAGGTTGTAGAGGTACTGCTGGGGGTCTCTGGGTGTTCTTTCTTTGGCATACATCGCATGTCTGACAATGGGACTTGATGTCCTGGTACACTCCCGGCCAATAGAAGCTTCTTAGGACGTTCTGGGTGGTCTTCTCGCTCCCAATATGGCCCGCCAACAAGTGTGTGTGTGCATAAAACATGATTTGTTCACGGAAACAGGTCGGCACTATTAGCTGCATAGGGTCATCCTGTTTTGCTTGTCTATACAGGAGGTCTTCTTTTATCAGAAAGCGGGGATATCGGGGCTGAGGATTGTCCTGATCTGTGTGGGCTTGTTCCCAGGCATTGAACAGTGTGGCGTCGTTGACCTGGGCAAAATGAAAACTCCTATCCCCCTCCCACGGATCAGGGGAGGTCAGGGCAGGAAGGGAAGTAGTATCGATTGTCCTTTTCCGTTGAAGCTACCCCTCAAACAAGTCAAGGAAGTGGGGGTTGTCGGTCCCTAGTATAAGTTTCTCGGGAAGGGCGTTCAACACTCCTACCTTCACTACCAGGGTACTCCTCCCTTCTGCTTCAATGGGGATGTAAGAGACTGGATAACCCTTGACATCCCCATGCACACATTTAATATACACTATGGCATCTGGCATTACCTGAAGGGGCCTCACAAAACAACCCTGTATTACGGACTGTTTACACCCCGAGTCCAGGAGGGCCCTGACCTCAGTTCAGTTGACTTTGGCACTCATGTGATAGGCGCCTCCGAGATCCGCAGTATACATGACAGCCTTGGGTAAATAGCTGACGTCCATGGGTTCTTCCTGGTGTCGTTTCTGGGGGCAGAGGCCCGCGATGTGTCCCCACGCCCCACAGTCAAAGCACTGTGGACCACGGAATGGGGGAACCTCCGGCGTCATGGGTCGTGGGACAGGGATTCCAGGAGGGACTCAGGGCCTGCGTTCAGGTCTGAACGGTGGTCTGGACAGTTTTTCAGGTTCGCTTGAGTGTAAGCGGGGTTGTGCTCGGACAAACGTGGCAGCCATCTCCATGGCTTGTGTGGTCGACAGGTTGGAGTGCTGTCTGAGCCACTGCTGGGTCCCGTAGGGGAGGGCCTCGAGAAACTGCTCCAATATATTTTGTCCATGATTTCTTCTTTCGCTCTGGACATAGGGGTGAGCCACTTGTTGGCTGCTGTCTTCAGCCTTAAGAACAACGTTTTAGGATTATCCCCTGTTTGCCCTCTTTCTTTGCAGAAGCGTACCCTGTAGGCCTCCGTGTCCAATCCCAGATGGTCTAGGATGATAACCTTGATCTGTCCGTAGGGGGTCTGTCCGTTACTGTTGGCTACCTGGTAGGCCGACTGTGCCTCTCCGGTCAACAGGGGAGCGAGGAAAAATGGCCACTTCTCCAGCGGCCATCCACAAGCCAAAGCCACCCTCTCGAAGTTCGTTAGAAACGCGTCGGGATCTTCGGCTGTAACGTATTTCTGTAGGGAAATACCAGCGGGGGTGGGTGGTGGTCGACTCTCCCTCACTGGGTTGCTGGCCGGGTCTACAGTCTGTTGCATCCCCTCGAGTCGAGCCACCACGGTGTTCCTAAAGTTATCCCTGTCTTGTTAGGCGGAGGCGAGCTGTTGCTCCACAGCCCATCCCAATTGTTCCTGGCCTTTGATGAGAGCCTGTAGCATTTCCTCCATTGTCGTATCTCGGATGGTTACTTGTCTGCATGCATTCTCCACCACTTGTCGGGTTTCGGGTGGGGTGCCGAACAAATCCACTGACAAAGGGGATTTAGGTAACTCATGTTTTATTGTTTTGTACAGCCGCCTTTTCTGGACCGGCACTCGATAGTAAGGGAGGGGGTTTTCAGCGTCCTCCGTTGCTTCTCTTAAGGCTCCATGCCGTCTCAGCTCCCGTTGTCGTCTGGGAGGTGTAGTCCGGGCTTCCGCCGTTGTCAAACGAGGACCGGTATATAGCAGCAGGAAAGAATGAGAAACCAGTGTTAGTCTGACGACCGGTGTTCTCTGAATCAGGAAAGGGAGTGAGGAGTCACACGTGCCTACTAACTACCCCGCTACTTGTGAGGTGAAGGGGGGGGGGTTCGTGCACAGAGTGTCCAGAGGCTAGTCAGGGTGGGGCTTGACCCGCTTAAGTCCCGCCCAACCCAGGAAACGAGACCGTACCTGCTCTAGCCACACTTCCCGGGAAGCGTGGCTGGGCGATGCGCCTTCCCGTTGGCCTCCTGGCGTATCGCTGCAGCCTCTCTCCTCTCTCGGTCTTCCTCCGGTGTTCTCGACCCCTCGGTCCTCCCCGTCTGTTTCCTTCGTCCTCCGCTCGTCCTCGCTCTCCTCGTCCTTCCTCCACTCTGCTCCGTCCTCGCTCTCCTCGTCCTTCCTCCACTCCGCTCCGTCCTCGCTCTCCTCGTCCTTCCTCCACTCCGCTCCGTCCTCCTGTCGCCACTCTTCTCCTCCTCCTCCGGGTGTAACACACACCTGTGTGAATTCAGGGCTGGGTTTTACCGGTGAATAGAGGGTGGGTCCTCCGTGCACTGTAAGGGCTTATAGACGTCGACATCAGTGGTTTTCCAGGCGTCAGTGTGCTGTTCAAAAAGAGGGGACATATGAACAGGTAAGCCTGGAGGACCCGAGTCCGGGTCCCCCTCGTCGCAGGGTGCTATCATACAGGTCAGCCGCTGGAGAGGGGAGGATCAGATGACTGCTTCTGCACCAGGCAGAGTGCAGGTGCAAGCCACCAGCATCACACAACTAAAGTCACGTGGGCTGAGAAAAATCAAAGTACTTCCTAAAGAGAAAGAGAAAAACGTGGGGGCTGCGGGGAGCTGTGTTACGCCCCTGGGACCCCTAGCACCTTAAGTCCTAAAGGAAACCCCAGAAATATGCTTGCAAGTACATGTATTCAGTATATGTTTCGTTCTCCATGGGAAAGCATTTCCACGTAAAAACGCATTCGTGTGAAAGTTTTACTTACCTGAAAACCATCTCCGTGTCAAAATGTAGATGAGCTAGTATCATCAGAACGTATCTATGATAGATCAGTACATGGACTATCTTAATTAATAGTATCTGGAATTGAGATGCGTACACACACACACACACACACGTATTTAAATATATCAAATTTGAGTGGGTTAATTGTGAAAATGAATGTGTCAGCGCAAAATCTCCCAGACTTCAACGCATGCATGACACAACTCTATTTGTTGATTTCTTTGCTTGCGGCTGGGCTAGTAGTATAAAAATAAAATTGTGATATACTTCTCTTATGCACTTAACAATCTGTTTCAATCCTAGGGCTTACTGCCTGCCCCTTTGCCATTAATTAATTACCAGTAAATTCCCAAGTGTAACAATGTTAGCATCAACCTGTTACATTTTCAGGGGCGGGCACGGCAGGGTTGCAGAGAACTGAGCAAATTTAATTTTGCAAGAGATAAAGTTTTTTTAAATACTCTGCAGCACTAACTGTTAACGTAGCCTCACAGTACAACTATCCGGAACTGGATTTCAACAAAGACAGAGCTACAGTAGGAGCCCCTGGAGTCAGGGCTTTAAGTGGGATGAAAAAACTGGGGGGTCTCTCAAAGGGGCCTGGCCTATGTAATTAAGGGTGTGGCTTAAAAACACGTAAGCTTAAAATCTGTGCTTAGCATAGTGTGGACCCGACTTGTATTTTGCTGTTTCTGTCATTGCATCCAGATCTGTGATACAAAAAACAACATCATACCTACAACAAGTCAGGACTATTGGCTTGTCAATGGTTGTTAGTTGCATAAGCTAAATACGCAGCAACTATGGTTTGTATATAATATTAAAGCCCTGGTCACTCCATCAGAACAATTTTTGCTGCTCCTGAGTTTCAAAAAGAGAAGGGAAATCCAGAGAGAAAATTATTCTCTTCAAAGGATATCCCTTCCCCTACAACGCTAACCTGGCATGACGTCATGCCGTAACTTCTCCGCTAGTGAGAAGTGAGCAGTGTGCGTATGGCACATACGATGTGCCTGCTGTCACTGTAGTCCAGAAAAAAATGGACCGCCTGTGCCAGGGCTGAAAACAGAGCCCAATGGAGACCCGTTTTGAGGCCCCCTTTAAACATTTTCGGTGCTCAGCACAGGTGAGACCCGGCCCACTTAAAGCCCTGCCTAGAGTTATATGATTCTTTGGTAATGTCTGCTTAATGATGGATTTGCCACATTTGGTATATAATCTACCAACTGATGCCTAATATGCAGAGTTCAACAAAACGTCTTTTAACTCCTATGGATTATAAACAAAAATTGTAAGTGCAACTTGTAGTGTTACGCATGGACAGGCGCTTTGAAAAGTTTAACCGTTCATCTTTCAAATGTTTTCTTTTTGTATTCAGGTATCAAATGAGATGAAACCTGAGTTTGCCTAGAGAGGCCTAAATGAACATTAAAATATCAAAGTAGCAAACTTATACTGCCCCAGAATACGCAGCATAATACCACTTAATTGGCCTATTTTGCCGCATAATTTAATCAATTTGGCATCATAATTTGACTTTAAATTGGCACATAAATCATGCCGTTTTTCCTATAACTATTTTCCAACCTGCCCAATTGTACTCAGGCCTGTAAACACTTCCTTGGTTACTGCTTAGTTCCAAACTTCTGAAAGCTGCACAGTACATAGAAATGCACGTTTTGAGCTGCTTGAAGTACTGTCGTAAAACACTGCACTGCATTTCTGTATTTGCTGGTTTACTGAAAGACTGGCAGAGAACACAAATATTAGTCATTTATAAAAAGTTAAAATAGTTCTTGAGCTGCCGTTTGGTTCACAAGCAACACTGTAATTTCTTCTAAGTATTCCCACACCTTTTCCCACTCAGTTGTTTGTCACGCTGGGTAGCTACAAGAAAGCTGAGGCCAAGATTCCACCTTGAAATATATAAAAAAGGTCATGGCCCTTTAGACCATCCCTCCGCTGCAGTGCTCTTCTCTCAGGGGGCCCCTGGAGCTCGGAGGCCCCCCCGTAACGCGGGGGCTGCAGGGGCCTGTGGTGGTGACTCTACCCACAGCCCGGAGCCGCAGGAGCCAGGGCCCTGAAGAGTTGAGAGTTGCTGGTGCACTTTCTTCTTTTTCCTTCCCATTCTGTAAAGACTGGTAAAGTGATACTAATTCCTACGCAGCAATCTTTGTAAAGCCTCGTCTTACTTTTACAAGCGGCTCTGTTTTCCAAATACCTAGCTCTCTCGGTCCTCACTCTACCATCCCTCATTTCAGCCCCTCAAACAGCAAGAAAGTCATATGTACCTCAACTGGAAGCCCCCCTTTTTGTCTACCGTTTTTTTCGACTCATTCGGTCTGTTCTGCCACCTTTTTCTACAGCACTGGTTAAAACGTTGTCGTCGAAGTCTAAAACCTATGGCTAATTAACCCCCTTTTTCCTGGAATAAATTCTCCAGCTGTATACGGAGACCATGGCCTCTGCTCTCGGCCCCTTCAGAAGACGCTAACCTAGATGGAGATGACATTCGCCAAGGAGTTAAAACGGAAGGACAGACAGATTCCGGCCTTCTCTGGTAGGATGCCTTGAGCCAGTTGTCTGACCACTAAGTCATATCAGTTTATCCAGGAAGGACGTCAGTAGATTACTCTGGAGCCCGGTGCAGCTGCACGATCCAGCAAAGCTTCCCTCAGCAATGAGGCAACTATTGCAATGCTTCAAAACCTGAAAACATTGCACTGAGACATTAATTATTAACTTCCCCTACAGCAACTGAAGTCACAAGCAAAATCCCATCCAGGATCAAAGGGGTGCGAAGAGGGGAAAGATGAATGACCAGCACAGCGAGCAGAGAACTGGGTCAAGAGCGGGGAGGGGCTGGATACTCAGTCTCAGTTTGAAAACCAGAGATGGGCACGTTTCATACTGACTGGTTTGTAAATGGAGCTTGCAATTTCTGATACGACCTATGTACTAATAGGTAGCACTGAATATTTTCCAATTAGAGAGGGACGCAAAACGACCAGCCTAATACATAATAATTAGGCATGTCACTACAGTGAATTCCCAGGAGCCAACTAGGCATCAGACGTGGGCAGCAATACATTGGCATAATACCAGGGAACTGCATCACACAGCCCTCCCAGGTTATGTGTCTTTAACCACTTGATAGGGAGTTGTGCAAGTCACCCCTCTGTACATTATTATATTTCTACTTTTCGATCACCAATGATGGTTGACAACAAACAGGCCTACTCACCTACTCCTCCGACTAAAGAGCTCTAGGGGGAGCCCCTCCATGGGTAACAGTGCTGTTTCTTTGGTGAAGGAGGGGACGATGATGAAGCATGTCCCCACTCTGAGTGAAGGACTTCGTCCTTTTTAATGAGAAAACCTCTGTCTGTGGTTGCCTTCAAGTAATCATAGGGACCCCCATGTGCAATTGAAAAAAAAATTAAAACACATAAAATTTAATTAACTTCCTACCCCTTACACATATAATCCTTATAATCCACACCTAAAATGAATCTGTAAAAAAAACATTGAAACCTACTATTGTGACTCACAATTGAGAGAGGGCCACCCTTTACCCCCCCACTCCTAATTGTAGTGTGGAATGGGTTGCAAAACCCATCTTATGAGTTAGAAAGTCTGACTCGCAAGATGGGTTTAGTACATTATACCTTACACTGTAGGATTTATAACCTCTATGAGATTGTGAATCACAGAATTTGCTAATGGAAAAGTGCGGGCCCTCAGACATGGAGTAAAGAAGATTATCAACAAATAATCAGGGCATTTCTGTGCATTCCTGGGTTGCTTTGAAAACCCTGTTGTTTTTTTCATTAGGCTTGTTGGTACTTGGTCAACCGTCTGGCTCTGAAAATCAAATTGGATTCTTCAGATCAAGTCATGTGAAGACTGGTACACTGACAAAATATCGACACTCAAAATATCCCCATACAAAAACATTGTGACCAAAATATCGATGTTAAAAAATATCTACATCCTCTACTTATAATAGTAAGTACAACAATATTAGAAGAAAATATCAATGTCATAAATTCATAAATACAGTTGTACAAAATATTGTACGAACGAGGAATGAGGGCGGACTACACTAACCAGCATGCCTCATTGTCCCTACCGACTGCGGAGCCCACCAGGGGGCAATTTTCCCAACAGTCATCACGTGACGAACATTGTGGGATTCAATAAATCTACAACGAGTCAAGCATGCTGAAACCTCCTCACCCCTCTGATGCAAACAGCCCCCCTTGAGAAAGGTCTGTGAACAGACCGAAATGCATTGGGCAACGACTGGCTGAACACTGCAACCGGAATAAAAGCTTTCCGTTCACCCTCAGAGTGCGACTCACTTTCTTTCTTCGGAAGATTTTCAGGTATATGTATATATATATATATATATATATATATATATATATATATATATATATATATATACACCCAAAGTTGTCGAGCAATTCAAGCACGAACCTTGAAGGGCGGCCAGTGAGACTGGTGCACGGCTTCCAGTAACAATCCAAACACTCCTTCTTTCACCTTCAAGAAGTCTCTCTGACACTGGCTGGGTTGCTGTAGAAATTGCTTTAATGGTGAACAGCACAAGGCAAGAAGTTACCACTGCCCAACGTTTCCGCCTTTACAAGCCTTGATCACGGGCGTTAACTCTCTGCATCAGCAGGCCATGTGATGTATTTTATCTTTCCAGCACAGGCCGTATTAACCATAGAGTGCATGCGGGGAAAAGTACACAATAAAATGCGGGCGCCAGAATATATATATCTCCTTTGTTCACAGCTCGTATACCCTTGTATACCGCCACATTTTCAGCTTAGGCAGGCGCGGACCACAGGATGGTGCTTCA
Organism: Lissotriton vulgaris; assembly: GCF_964263255.1. Taxonomy (NCBI): domain Eukaryota; kingdom Metazoa; phylum Chordata; class Amphibia; order Caudata; family Salamandridae; genus Lissotriton; species Lissotriton vulgaris. The sequence goes on along the minus strand of NC_141687.1, from coordinate 1,979,751,561 downwards.
ATTTTTGTTTATTCTTAGACGGCCATTATATATATATATATACCCGTTACAGGGTTTTATCCTTGTATGAAATGCAAGGCATGCAAAAATTGCCACAAAGTGAAAGATTACCTCATACCCAGTAAAAAAGGCAAAAATTCCTATTTCAAAATTGTTAAATTACAATTCAGACTATATGGTCTATTGCCTAGTGTGCCCCTGTGGGAAACAATATGTGGGGAGCACTATTCATCCCACAAAAAAAGAATTCTCGAGCACCTCAGGGCAATTAATAATAGGGATCACAACTACCCAGTTGCTCGTCATTTCGAAAAAGAACATGACAGCAACAGCAATCTTCTTACATTCTTCATCCTGGATCAGGTTGTTAAATCTGTTAGGGGAGGAGATTTGGTAAGAAAGCTACGCACACTAGAATCTAAATACATCATCAAGCTGCAAACAAAAACACCTAGAGGGTTAAACAACGAAGAAGAGATGTGAATCCATATTGGGTAGCCACTCTTTTCGTATAGATGATGTTTTCTTTTCTATGAGGATATTCGCTAAGTATAGATAGAGGTTGCAAACAAGGGATCGTAAACCAGCTTAATTCTTGTCCATTAGATTTGTTACCCCCTTTTCAATACCACATACCATCATGTGATTAAATATGTTCCCATCCAGGGCAGTATTCTTGTAAGAATATTAATTACATAATCACACACTGAAGAAACCCTCTGCTTCATTAAATTATGTGATTATATGTAAATATGATTCATTTAGAGAATGGATGATTTGCTGATTCACAGCACTAATAGTGTGGCCACAGGCGTATTATTAGATACTGAATGACCAGACCAAATTGCACAACATGCTTGGAAATGCGGAGTTAGTACAAGGTCAAATAATGTCCACAGATCATGCGAGACTTACAGAAACTCTAATTATAGATACCTATTAATTGTTAATATGTAATTCACTTAAATGAGCTGAAACAGAATACTATCATAGCTTATGATTTGTTTGTACAATTTGGTTCATTAACATATTGTGCAATTTTACCTTTACAAAATGGCCACCAAAAGGGGTTGATTTTCCTTTCCTTTTTCACTGTTTACTATGTACACAGTCACTTTATATGCACATGAATTTTGTATAGCACTTCTTTATTTAAACACGTAAATACATTCAGCATGTTAACACTGACGAAGGCGGCAACGCCGAAACGCGTTTGTTAGCTGTCTGAAGCATCAAATAAATAAGGCGATTTGGACATCGGGAATGCCTTTGAGTGTTCTCTATTGTAAATTGGTTCTTTGCGAAATTGTAACCAGTGTTGAGAGATTGTTTGCGCACTCCACTGTGCGTTGAGCGAGCACCCGTGGCGCCGTGGAGCAACGGCTGGTGGTTTGGAGTTGTGAAATATATATATATATATATATATATATATATATATATAGATATATATATATATATATATATATATCTATATATATATATATATATATATATATCTATATATATATATATATATATATATATATATAGATTATATATTACCTACCGGCGGTTGCCAGTAGGTATATATAGTTAGGATTTTTTGGAATAGGGATTTCTGAAAATTCTATGTTGAATAACTTTGGCGTTGATGGACGGAATTGGCTGAAATGTTCAGGGAAATGGCACATTTTGTTTCTGAGCGTCCCCTGAAGGTTTGGGGGGGTTTCGTCAAGCGGGGGCCGAGAAAAAAGGGGGGTCCCAAAACGTGTTTTTAACAGTGAGTTTTCCATAGGGCGGTTGGACTCACTTTTAGCTCGAACGGCTGAATGGATTTCCACAAAACTTGGCAAAATTGTAGGTACTGGTAGCCCGATGTGCCTTTGCTATGTTTCAAGATATATGCTCCAGTGGTTTTTACAAAAATTAACTTTGAAAAATATATATTGGGCTACATTGGTCTATATATATGTTAGAGCCCAAATGTAGCCCAATGTAGCCCAAAGATGGCCACCAGAGACAAAAAAAACCAAATGTAGCCCAAATATCAGCCAGATGTAGCCCAACTATAGCCCAGTGACAGAATGTCCCAGAGTGTTCTAAAGAACAACTAGAGCGCTAACAGTCTTACTTATGACAAAAGTATGGCACACCTGAAGTCATCTTGATTGGAATAAAGTGTTAACATTTAAAACAGTTAATTTGCAAAGGAACAAAATGAGGGGTTTCATTTTGCCATAGAAATGTTATATATATATATATATATATATATATATAACACAGCTAGAAACTAGGATGATATTGGAGCTTGACACACGCTGGCCCAATGGTTTGAATAATATAGATGAGTTACACCACTTCTTATAACCATATCAATTTCCTGTCGCTGTACATTTTCTGTTGATAGACACAGACCCATCCCCACTATCTTTCTCCCTCTTAGTTAGGTTCCCTATTTTGAGGTTGAGTTTGGGTCTGCTCATTTTGGCGACCTAAATTGTGTATATATGGTTGTATAACCTTTTCTACGGGTCTGTAAATTTGGAATGATTAGAATCCTTGATGAATTGTTTAAATTTTTGTATGTATGTATTTATGTGTATATATTGATCCATTGTGTATACATTCATACATATTATATATATGAAGAGCTTTGTACTTTTGTAATTTTGTAATTTTCTACTTTTCCCTTTTTCAGATACGTTAATACGGTTTTGATACTGTTTTGCTACTGTTTTTCTATTTTTTCTATTTTCCTATTTTTCTACTCTTGTACATATATGATTAGTTAATGGGACAATGGAGGTGAACTTTGTAAATAAGCATATGTAAATTAATGTGGGTTGTAAATATGAGATTTAGAATTGTGTATATATAGGCCTATGAAATTGAAAGGTTATTATACATCGACATGTGATTATCATAAACCCAGGTTTGGTTTATTGTTCTAGGTTCCTTCCTTTTTAACTATTTATACTATTTATTATTATTATTAAAGTACGTGAAATATACACATGAAATGATAGGGTAATCAATAACCCACCATCTATCCATCTGTGAATATATATTTGCTTATCATACTAGATATAATGACTGGTATTGCACTTTAGCTGGTTTAGCTTTCTTTTCTCATGCACTTTTTACAAATGTTGCACTTTACTCACTTAGCACTTTTATCATACGACCGCTGGTACATAGACGGATATACCCATAAGCCTGAATTGTAGATATTAGAATTTCCCTGTTATTGTTTATTGTGAAGTAGATGTTTATCTGCTCTTTAAGTAAGGGATTTTATTTCTATTATACATAGGCTTTATGAGATACATGAGTGTCATAGGTGGATTTAACCGGTGAGAATTTATGATTCACGTATATCAATATCTGGATTTAACCAGTGATGTTTTTCCGTCCTTTTTGGTAATGTTCCATTGGATACACTGTCACTTTACTGTGGAAGTATGTTGTTTATTTCTATGAAGTCACATGACTCACTATGTCACTGTGAGGGGTTGGTCACTATGTGTAATTAGCATATAAAAAAGCATTGAGTTCGATGTACTAGTTGCAGCGTGAACAAGGGCACATCTTGCCAGAAACGCGTAGCTGCTTTCTGTTGTTCAATAAAAAACAACTCTGCTGATGTGCTGTGGTCCGTCTCCTTCCTGTTTGCTGGTGTGCTGCGTGGTTGCTGAAACACCGAGAGATCCAGAGGAGTCACGTGCTGTATATATATATATATATATATATATATATATATATATATATATATATATATATATATATATATATATATATATATATATATATATTCACTGAAAAAACCATAGGTTATAGACCATATATAGTTAGGAATTAGCATTGACCATGTCATGAATGATGTAATATGTGACATCATCAGCAGTGGATTGCGGGTGCGCGATATATAGTTAGTGCAACTAACTATATATGCGAATTTCAATGGTTTTGTGCGAGTAAATTAAGGTTTTGTAAATGCTAATCCCTAACTATATATGGTCTATAACCTATGGTTTTTTTCAGTGAATTTTCAAGGTTTTGTAAATGCTAATTCCTAACTATATATGGTCTATAACCTATGGTTTTTTCAGTGAATTTCAATGGTTTTTTTAATAGCAAATATCAAAAGCTGTAAAATGTCAAGTACGTGGTAGGTAAAACATTTTCGTATTCATGCACGCTGATGTGCTTTCAACGCTGCCCCCCCCTCCTCTTTTCTTTTAGGAGTATTATCTCTTTGCAGATAGTGAAGGGTAGGTAACACAGGCCTTTGCCCCCGTTGTAATCCGTCGTGCCTGCTTCCCTCTCCATTTGATTGATTGCTATCCTAGCATTTATTGTTTTGGAATTGGTTCTCTTTGGTTCATTCTCTATTTACAAACAAGCACAGAGTCGCAATACTCTGTTTAGTCTTTGCAGATAGTGAAAAATCGTTAAAAAAACAAAAGGAATCCAGCAAAATCAGTAGGCCACTAATGGGATCTCTTTTTGACCTCGCTAAAATAGAAACATTATGAACAACCCCTCATGACTAATACGAAACTAGTGAGAGGAACTGAGATCGACACCATGATGGCTGCAAGACAGCTCGGCTCCGCCGCCCACCCCACCCAAAATAACGACAAACACTATGCAAATATTATAAATATATACAATACACCAGCAAAGTAACAGGCTAAAACGTTTTTTTAAATAACTATTTACATGGCAGCTTGGTTGTGTTCCGACCGCTGGTTGGTGGAGATATTTTGACTATATTCTGGACCTGCGTTGTCGCGTAATGCGTCATATGACGCGCCGCGTTAGCGCACCCGGAAGTTCTCCGGTGCACGAGGCGCAACTTCCCGGAAACGATCCAGAGCGCGGCGCGCAGCGCGTAACGTAAGCATAACAGGTCATGTGACTTGTTAATAAAACTTTTCATTGGTTCATTTTACTTTTGTTATTCTAATGATGAAAGGCTTGGTCATATGACCTAAAAATAACGCTTTTCATTGCTTTTGAACATTTTTTTTTCCTAAATGATGAAAGCCCCACCTTTTTTTTTCTCGCTCTGACTTGTAAAGCAAAGGACCCAGATGCATTTACAGTTTATCACTAACAATGTTCCAGGCTAATGTATTTTCCCGGGAAATTTACAACTGCCCTGCAAGTAAAATATTCCTATTTCGAGAAAAAGGGCGTTTCTTCGTCCCATGAGGGAGCCGTTGAGCAAAGGAGGCTCGGCCTGCTGTCTTAGTCGCTGATAGGCATGAATATTGGATTCTTATCGATCACTTTATGTTGCAGGAGTGGAAAACACAACAGCCCTTGACCATTTATCTTTACTGCGTTCCTGCGTATTATACCTTTCAACCATCATGTAATCGGGCTGCTTCATTTCACTTGCCTTTTACTCATTCGAAAACAGTGGCTATTATTCACAACTATACCAAAAAAGGTACTACTACCATGTTTTGTTTTAAAAACCTTTATTGTGAAAATGTCAGTATACAAATACGGGCCTATAACCACGTGGGCCGGCCACGGAGCAAACTGGAATCGTATATGATGAGAGGACATTTACACTGTAGAAGAACGTAACGAGCGGGCCATTAGGTTGCAAGAAGTAAGGTGTCTAACAGTTGCGGAATCGGGGGACGTACATTTTATAATTAAAGTACGACAGGGCCAGTTACAATAAAATTATCTAGATATACATTTGCGGGCAAGTACCATGAGTGACATTAATTCGAACTTTCAATAGTACAGTAATCAATAACACATCAGAACTTAATATCAATAGGGATGTCCAAATGTTCAATCAATTCTCGTCCCCACCCGCCATGTGCTTCAAAACTACATACGTATCTCGTGATATCAAGGTTGGGCAACCAGTACACAACAAGGAGTTACGAGTCCCATTTATACCGGCGCCATTTTGTGCGAGGCCGGGCAGGTCCAGGATATAGTCAAAATGTCTCCACCAACCAGCGGTCGGACCGAACACCTTTCGGCAGTCCAAAAAGGTTCCGTTAAATGACAACAGAAGAAATAGGCAACAAGAACAATCAGTCAAAAGAGGGGACGCTTTCGTGAATGGGGCCCATGCCCAGCAGGCAAGCGTCCGAGTTCCAAGGTGTCCCAGGGCCATTTTAGTGGACCAGGCCCAAATCCAAAGAGCTGGCCACCATTTTGAGAGTCCTGTTGCAGCCGGCTATCGCTGCACCACAAGAGTAACCGCAATTCAGCTAGATGGCGGGTGAGTCACTGTACCGCAAGAGCGGGCGGAACTCAGCTGGATGGGGGTGAGGCACTGTGCCGCAAGAGCGGGCGGAACTCAGCTGGAAGGCGAGTGAAACGCTAAGAGGCGCCCCACTGCAGATGAGGTGCCTCCACCTGGGGAGGTGGGAGAGGGCCGTTTGCGCTGCCTCCCCCCCCCCCGGGCACCCCACGCCGTCTTTCGGCGCAGCATTGTAGGATAGCCACACCATTGCGGCAACTTGCTGGACACCACCTTGGTGCCATCCGGATCTCGGCGCGTTCGAGTCACTGTACCGCAAGAGTGGGAGGAAAACAGCTGGATGGCGGGTGAGTCACTGTACCGCAAGTGCGGCCGCAACTCTGCTGAACGGCGAGTGAAACGGCAAAGGGCGCCGCACTGCACATGAGGTGCCTCCACCTGGGAAGGCGAGAGAGGGCCGTTTGCGCTGTCCCCCCCCCCCGGGCACCCCACGCCGTATTTTGGCGCAGCATTGTAGGATAGCCACACCAGTGCAGCAACTTGCTGGACACCACCTCAGTGCCATCCGGATCTCGACGCGTTGTGCTGCCTTCGGCCTATTCGCACATCGGTCCGCTACTGACGCCGCCTCACAGGCCAACGGATTTTGTAGGCTTTTTATAGCCCAAAGCCGCATAACAGGTCATGTGACTTGTTTATAAAACTTTTCATTGGTTCATTTTACTTTTGGTTTCCTAATGATGAAATGCTTGATCATATGACCTAAAAATAACACTTTTCATTGGATTGAAACATTTTTTTTTCCCAAACGATGAAAGCCCCACCTTTTTTTTTCTCACTCGGCAATCCAAAAAGGTTCCGTTAGATGACAACAGAGGGGACAGGCAACAAGAACCATCAGTCAAAAGAGGGGAGGGCAAGTTCTTCCCTACCGGGTCACGTTGAGGCTCCACCGGAAGTCATCGAATTGATAGTCTACAGTGTTTCTGGATGTTTCAGACTGAAGCTGGCGTCAGCATGAGAGCACCACCATCTCGTAGCTCCGTCGTGGCCATTCCGCAAGCAATCATGGCAGCCGCTCCCCACCGGAAGCCTGCGGGAGTCGGGGACCCCCAAGACATTTGTAGAATCTTCAAGGCTGAGGGGACGCTTTCGAGAATGGGGCCCAGCCCTAGCAGACAAGCATCCGAGTTCCAAGGTGTCCCAGGGCCATTTTAGTGGACCAGGCCCAAATCCGAAGAGCCGGCCGATATTTTAAGAGTCCTGTGGCAGCCGCCTATCGCTGCACCACAAAAGTGGGCGCAATTCAACTAGATGGTGAGCGAGACGCTGTAGCCGCAAGAGCGGGCGGTAAACAGCTAAATGGCGAATGAGGCACAGTGCAGCAAAAGCGGGCGGAAAACTGCTGATTGGTGACTGAAACGGTAAAAGGGCGCCCCACTACAGCAGACGAGCCTCCACCTGGGGAGGCCCGTTGCCCGTTCACACCGCCTTCCCCCCCCCCTCCCACCCTCCCCCCCCGGGGCTCCCCACGCCGTTTTTCAGTGCAGCATTGTAGGATGCCAAAACCAGTGCGGCAAGTAAAGGACATCACCTGGGTGCCGTCCAGATCTCAGCGCGTTGTGCTGCCTTCGGACTATTCGCACAACAGACCGCTACTGACGAGACACAGTGCAGCAAAAGCGGGCGGAAAACCACTGAATGGCAAGGGGGTGCTGTCCAGATCTCGGCGCGTTGTGCTGCCTTCGGACTATTCGCACAACAGACCGCTACTGACCATTGTTGCTGTGTTTAAATTTTTTTGTTTAACTGTTTTTGGTGCTTTGTATATATTTATAAGTTATTAAAGTGTTATAATCCTACTACTTTGTTGGAGTGCTATATATTTTTAATGTTTCAAAAAAGGGGGTGGTGATGAACAGAGTGTCTGAATTAAGCAGACCACTCTTACCCAGTCCAAAGATCAGGGCTTGATCCATCACCGTTTTTTAGCTCACTGCACCATCCCAGCTCAGAACCTGGCTACATGCAAATTAGTCTGTCCCTGGCCCAGTGCATCATGGGAACAGGGCAGACCAAACTACCAAGCCAATTCTTATACTGGGAAGGAAAAAAGCTTCCGGGGACCGGTTTCTGGCATTTCAGCCGTCTTCGGCCCGGCTTGCTTGAATCCTGATGGTGCAGTGAGCAAGGGACTCATGTCTGAGCATACCCTTCCACGCTTATGGTGGACAAAATGATTCAAAAAAGGGGGTGGTGATGAACAGAGTGTCTGAATTAAGCAGACCACTCTTACCCAGTCCAAAGATCAGGGCTTGATCCATCACCGTTTTTTAGCTCACTGCACCATCCCAGCTCAGAACCTGGCTACATGCAAATTAGTCTGTCCTTGGCCCAGTGCATCATGGGAACAGGGCAGACCAAACTACCAAGCCAATTCTTATACTGGGAAGGAAAAAAGCTTCCGGGGACCGGTTTCTGGCATTTCAGCCGTCTTCGGCCCGGCTTGCTTGAATCCTGATGGTGCAGTGAGCAAGGGACTCATGTTTGAGCATACCCTTCCACGCTTATGGTGGACAAAATGATTCAAAAAAGGGGGTGGTGATGAACAGAGTGTCTGAATTAAGCAGACCACTCTTACCCAGTCCAAAGATCAGGGCTTGATCCATCACCGTTTTTTAGCTCACTGCACCATCCCAGCTCAGAACCTGGCTACATGCAAATTAGTCTGTCCCTGGCCCAGTGCATCATGGGAACAGGGCAGACCAAACTACCAAGCCAATTCTTATACTGGGAAGGAAAAAAGCTTCCGGGGACCGGTTTCTGGCATTTCAGCCGTCTTCGGCCCGGCTTGCTTGAATCCTGATGGTGCAGTGAGCAAGGGACTCATGTCTGAGCATACCCTTCCACGCTTATGGTGGACAAAATGATTCAAAAAAGGGGGTGGTGATGAACAGAGTGTCTGAATTAAGCAGACCACTCTTACCCAGTCCAAAGATCAGGGCTTGATCCATCACCGTTTTTTAGCTCACTGCACCATCCCAGCTCAGAACCTGGCTACATGCAAATTAGTCTGTGCCTGGCCCAGTGCATCATGGGAACAGGGCAGACCAAACTACCAAGCCAATTCTTATACTGGGAAGGAAAAAAGCTTCCGGGGACCGGTTTCTGGCATTTCAGCCGTCTTCGGCCCGGCTTGCTTGAATCCTGATGGTGCAGTGAGCAAGGGACTCATGTCTGAGCATACCCTTCCACGCTTATGGTGGACAAAATGATTCAAAAAAGGGGGTGGTGATGAACAGAGTGTCTGAATTAAGCAGACCACTCTTACCCAGTCCAAAGATCAGGGCTTGATCCATCACCGTTTTTTAGCTCACTGCACCATCCCAGCTCAGAACCTGGCTACATGCAAATTAGTCTGTCCCTGGCCCAGTGCATCATGGGAACAGGGCAGACCAAACTACCAAGCCAATTCTTATACTGGGAAGGAAAAAAGCTTCCGGGGACCGGTTTCTGGCATTTCAGCCGTCTTCGGCCCGGCTTGCTTGAATCCTGATGGTGCAGTGAGCAAGGGACTCATGTCTGAGCATACCCTTCCACGCTTATGGTGGACAAAATGATTCAAAAAAGGGGGTGGTGATGAACAGAGTGTCTGAATTAAGCAGACCACTCTTACCCAGTCCAAAGATCAGGGCTTGATCCATCACCGTTTTTTAGCTCACTGCACCATCCCAGCTCAGAACCTGGCTACATGCAAATTAGTCTGTCCCTGGCCCAGTGCATCATGGGAACAGGGCAGACCAAACTACCAAGCCAATTCTTATACTGGGAAGGAAAAAAGCTTCCGGGGACCGGTTTCTGGCATTTCAGCCGTCTTCGGCCCGGCTTGCTTGAATCCTGATGGTGCAGTGAGCAAGGGACTCATGTCTGAGCATACCCTTCCACGCTTATGGTGGACAAAATGATTTAAAAAAGGGGGTGGTGATGAACAGAGTGTCTGAATTAAGCAGACCACTCTTACCCAGTCCAAAGATCAGGGCTTGATCCATCACCGTTTTTTAGCTCACTGCACCATCCCAGCTCAGAACCTGGCTACATGCAAATTAGTCTGTCCCTGGCCCAGTGCATCATGGGAACAGGGCAGACCAAACTACCCAGCAAATTCTTATACTGGGAAGGAAAAAAGCTTCCGGGGACCGGTTTCTGGCATATCAGCCGTCTTCGGCCCGGCTTGCTTGAATCCTGATGGTGCAGTGAGCAAGGGACTCATGTCTGAGCATACCCTTCCACGCTTATGGTGGACAAAATGATTCAAAAAAGGGGGTGGTGATGAACAGAGTGTCTGAATTAAGCAGACCACTCTTACCCAGTCCAAAGATCAGGGCTTGATCCATCACCGTTTTTTAGCTCACTGCACCATCCCAGCTCAGAACCTGGCTACATGCAAATTAGTCTGTCCCTGGCCCAGTGCATCATGGGAACAGGGCAGACCAAACTACCAAGCCAATTCTTATACTGGGAAGGAAAAAAGCTTCCGGGGACCGGTTTCTGGCATTTCAGCCGTCTTCGGCCCGGCTTGCTTGAATCCTGATGGTGCAGTGAGCAAGGGACTCATGTCTGAGCATACCCTTCCACGCTTATGGTGGACAAAATGATTCAAAAAAGGGGGTGGTGATGAACAGAGTGTCTGAATTAAGCAGACCACTCTTACCCAGTCCAAAGATCAGGGCTTGATCCATCACCGTTTTTTAGCTCACTGCACCATCCCAGCTCAGAACCTGGCTACATGCAAATTAGTCTGTCCCTGGCCCAGTGCATCATGGGAACAGGGCAGACCAAACTACCAAGCCAATTCTTATACTGGGAAGGAAAAAAGCTTCCGGGGACCGGTTTCTGGCATATCAGCCGTCTTCGGCCCGGCTTGCTTGAATCCTGAAAAAACGGTGTTGGATCTAGCCCTGATCTCTTGACTGGGTGAGAGCTTTCTGCTTAATTCAGAGACTCTGTCCCTCACCACCCCTTGTAAATATTTTTGTCCACCCTAAGCGTGGAAGGGTATTTTCAGATGTGAGACCCTTGCTCATTGCACCATCAGGATTCAAGCAAACCGGGCCGAAGACGGCTGTAATGCCAGAAACCGGTCCCCGGGAGCTTGTTTCCTTCCCAGTGTAAGAATTGGCTTTTGTAGTTTGGTTTGCCCTGTTCCCATCATGCACTGGGACAGGAACAGACTAATTTGCATACAGCCAGGTTCTGAAACTGGGATGGTGCAGTGAGCTAAAAAACGGTGTTGGATCTAGCCCTGATCTCTTGACTGGGTGAGAGCTTTCTGCTTAATTCAGAGACTCTGTCCCTCACCACCCCTTGTTGTAAATATATATTTTTAATGTGACACATAATTGTGAAGACTTTGATGTACAAAAAGGCATCCCTGGAATCTTCCGCTTCAGGCTCGGTCCCACACACCCTCACAGTGGGAATCCCCTCCCCAATCACAATACAGAATCGTTATCAGATAGTAGGAACGCGTGTGGTGTGACGGATCTCATGGGGTGGGGGCCTTGATCTACTGTAACTCCTTTGAAGAGGGGTGATTCTTTACAGTTGAGGCCATAAACTACATCCGCAGGGCTAGGTGATAGCCTGGGACCGGCCTGGACAATCAGACACAAAGGAAGAGGAGTGTCAGAGGGTGCGGTAGTGAATAGGGTGGAAGGGAGGTGTCGGGCAGGCACAGGGTGTGATTCTCAGGGAAGAGCAGCGCAGATGGGGGGAGGTTTATGGCCCATGCATAAGAGAGAGAGCGGGGGTGACCAATGCGTGGGGGATCGGGGCGTGCAGAGAGTGGGTCTGGTCAAGGCATCTACAATGGCTGCCGTGTACGACAAAAGTGTGGCATTGGAAAAAAAGCAAGATGGCGCAGACAATGTTTATCAATACGGATTAATTTATAACAATTATTTTTAACAATATATTTACTCGCAGTGTCAAATTGGTGGTCAACACTTCCTGATTTCCTTCGAATCGAACGTTAACAGACGTCACGCAGCAAAAAAAAAAAAAAAACGCTCACGCGCAGCCGCTGGAAGACAAGTATCAACATATATTAGCATCCTCAGCCACCCTCAGAAAACATAGGGGGTCAGGATACGTCTCCCGTACCCCCTTATACCCATTTCTCACATTGTTTTTCCTCCATCTTGTAATTTAATTAAAACGAAACACAAAATGGCGAATTCCCGATTCGCTACCCGGTTCGCGAACCGGAAAGCGCTTCTACCACAAAAAATCAAATTTTTTTTATTTACCCCACGGGACCCTTTAATAACCCCAACATCATTCCTAGGGGGTCAAGAAGTGTCTAACTTGCCCCCTTTCATTAAATTCCCCCTTCGTTTTTCTCCTCTTCTTGTCTCTCGATCCTACCGAGAGACAAGATGGTGGCCGCTCCGGACTGTTTAGAATGTTGACAGACACCGGAGAGCCAATCAGCTTCGCTTCGCAAAGCTCCGTTACGCGAAATGTTCGCGAACCGGAGCGCTACCCGGGACGCTGTCACAGATATATCTGTTTTTTTAAACGTTAGTTTCTCAAAATCCACTGGAGCACATATATTGAGACCCAGCAAAGGCACATCGGGCTAACAGTCCCTACAATTTTGCCAAGTTTTGTGCAAATCCATTCAGCCGTTCGAGCTAAAAGTGAGGCCAAACGCCCTATGGAAAAATGAATGGGAAAAATGCGTTTTGGGACCCCCCTTTTTTCTCGCCCCCCCCCTTGACGAAACCCCCCCAAATTTTCAGGAGCTGCTCAGAAACAAAATGTGCAATTTTCCTGAAAATTTCAGCCGATTCCGTCCACAAACGCCAAAGTTATTAGACATAGAATTTTCAAAATTTCCCATAGAGAAAAAATCCTAACTATATATACCTACTGGCGACCGCCAGTAGGTAATATATATATATATATATATATATATATATATATATATATATATATATATATATATTACCTTCTGGCAGTCGCCAATAGGTATATATAGTTCGGATTTTTTTGAATAGGGATTTCTGAAATTTCTATGTTGAATAACTTTGGCGTTGATGGACGGAATTGGCTGAAATTTTCAGGAAAATGGCACATTTTGTTTCTGAGCGTCCCATAAAAGTTTGGGGGGGTTTCGTCAAGCGGGGGCCGAGAAAAAAGGGGGGGTCCCAAAACGTGTTTTTAACATTGAGTTTTCCATAGGGCGGTTGGACTCACTTTTAGCTCGAACGGCTGAATGGATTTCTATGAAACTTGGCAAAATTGTAGAGACTGTTTGCCCGATGTGCCTTTGCTAGGTCTCAAGATATGTGCTCCAGTGGATTTTGAGAAATTAACTTTCAAAAAAATATATATATCTGTGACAGCGTCCTGGTTAGCGCCCCGGTTCGTGTACCAGACGCGTAACGGAACTTCGCGAGGAGAAGCGGATTGGCTCTCCGGTGACTCTCAACATTCTAAACAGTCCGGAGTGGCCGCCATCTTGTCTCTCGGTAGGATCGAGAGACAAGAGGTGGAAATAAACGAAGGGGGAAATGAATGAAAGGGGCAAGGTAGACCCCTCCTGACCCCCTAGGATTGATGTGGGGGCTATTAAAGGGCCCCGCGGGGCAAAAAAATAAAATACTTTTTTTTTCGATTTTACGCGGTGGAAGCGCTACCCGGTACGCGAACCGGGTAGCTCACCGGTAGCGTAACGGGAGTCCGCCATCTTGTGTTTCGGACGAATTTAGTCACAAGATGGAGGATAAACAATGTTGGGAATGGGTATAAGGGGGCACGGGAGACATATCATGACCCCCTAGGTTTTCTGAGGGTGGCTGAGGAGGCCCATATATGTAAAAAAACCAACTTTTTTTTTCAAATTTTCGCACGGTTAGCGCCCGGTCCGCGCACCGGGTAGCGTTCCGGAAAGCGTAACAAGGGGAAAGCCAAGGGAAATAGTAAAATAATATTTTAGAGTGCTTTGAGGTAGGGTAGCTCTGAATAGAGCTGTTGTGTTGTGTGGGTGATGTAAGTACCAACATGTAGGTACCAATGAAGAGTCTAAAATTCAATGTACACCGTCTCCTCTGTAGATATTTTGTATGTTCTAATATGGGTTATTTAAATATAAATGTGTGGAAAAGCACTTCATGCTTTAAAGCAATTGTATTTTTGAACTGATTGTTCTTTCCTCTTAGTCCTCCTCTTTGTTGTTTTTTTTCCCCACACTCTTCTTCAGCATGATACTTGATAAATTCGTTCCCTCAAAAAATTTATATACATAAAAAAATGTATTAAATACATATACAATATATTTTTCCTTTAAAAGAAGAAGAATACATTTTACAGCTTTTGATATTTGCTATTAAAAAACTATTGAAATTCACTGAAAAAACCATAGGTTATAGACCATATATAGTTAGGAATTAGCATTTACAAAACCTTGAAAATTCACTGAAAAAACCATAGGTTATAGACCATATATAGTTAGGAATTAGCATTTACAAATCCTTATTTTACTCACACAAAACCATTGAAATTCGCATATATAGTTAGTTGCACTAACTATATATCGCACACCCGCAATCCACTGCTGATCATGTCACATATTACATCATTCATGACATGGTCAGTGACATCACTGAGGACATCACTGATGACATCTCAAATGACATCACTGATGACATCACTGATGACAACATCCAGTGACTGTATGTTTCTGTAAAGTTAAAATATGTCTTACATATTGAAGAATGAGTGGATGTATAAGTGTCTGGATGAAGGATTTAGTAGGTGCATGACTGACTGTATGAGTGAGTGATTAAATGTGTCTCACTGAGTGTATGGGTTAGTGACTAAACTGTCTTAATTTGTGCATCATTATGTCTGTTGTTCTGTAAACTGCTGCATGTGTTGATCAGTAGCTATATGAGTAATTATATGGGTTATTGATTGGTTGCCCAAGTATTTGTATGGGAGACTGAGTGTGTGTGTGGGTGGCTGGGAGGTGTATGACTCTGTGCATAGATGTGTGAGCAGTTGATTCACTAGATGTATGGGTTCAAAAGTGCATGTGGAAACAGCTGTATGGGCGGTTGACTGTATGCATGAGTGTATTGGTGAGTGAATGGATATCTCAGTGCTACATGTCAAAGTAAGTACATATGTAAAACACAGTACATGTGAGAGTTGACATATATAAATAACTGTGCATAAGAGCCAGTGAATGTGTGAGTGGCTGTATGGATCATTGTGACCTTGTATCAGGGATTGTATAAGAGAGTAAATATGTGTTAGTATATGTTTGAATAAGTAAGGTGTGTATAACTGTATAGTTGAGGAAATGGAGGTGTGATTGATTGTTTGCATGACTGACTAGGTGTGTGAGTAACTCCATGGATGAGTGACAGTCTGTGAGTGTCTGTTTACACTGAGTGTATCTAAGGTTATATTAGAGTCTGAAGAGGTTCATCGTATTATCACATGAATGATGTCATCAGTGATGTGATCAGTAATGTCAAATGAGATGTCATCAGTGATGTCATTTGAGATGTCATCAGTGATGTCATCAGTAATGTCACTGACCATGTCATGAATGATGTAATATGTGACATGATCAGCAGTGGATTGCAGGTGCGCGATATATAGTTAGTGCAACTAACTATGTATGCGAATTTCAATGGTTTTGTGTGAGTAAAATAAGGTTTTGTAAATGCTAATTCCTAACTATATATGGTCTATAACCTATTATTTTTTCAGCGAATATATATATATATATATATATATATATACATATATATATATATATATGTATGTATGTATGTAGATTGCTTGGTTCAGCTTTTGAATAAAATCTGTGCTTTATAAATTACTGGATTCACGTGATTTCCTGGGTCGCTGTGGTCGGAGCTCGGGAGATTGCACTTGTTCGATATATATATATATATATATATATATATATATATATATATATATATATATATATATGTATGTATATATATGTATGTATATATATATATATACATACATATATATATATATATGCACATATATATCTCAGCTTCAGAACAGAGTTCCGCTTGCTCGCTCACTCAGACCATCAAATCACCAGGAATCCACAAGAGTGTTGACAACAAAAAGGGGGTTTATTCAAGTCATAAACCCGCCGTGACACGTTTCACATTCAAAAGGGCTTGTTCACACAGCAATGTTACAAGTTGCAAAGCAATACATACTCTTCCTGGTATGGCCACAAACATGGTGAAAGAACTACGCACATCTATCAATGCTTAGTGCCAGTTACAAAGGGCACAATGTTGCCGTAATTTAGACCTTGTGATATTTGATTCATATAAAAATATATCTTTAGTATTTCAGCGTATTTCATGGAAAAGATTCAATCTGATCATCAAGTACATTTGCACAATTCGTGAAAAGCACATGACAACCCAAAACCCACATTGCTAATCTTGCATTATTTGTCATGTGTTTCGTTAATTTTGGCAAAGAATTGTGGGACTTGTAGTTTGAAGCCTGACCTATTAATCAATGTTGCTTTGTCCGTGTATACTCTAGGGCTCTACAAACCAAGGTTGTATTATTGTTTGTAATGTAGTGGCTTTGTATGCTACGATGCAGAGCCAAATATTGGGAATGAGTGCGACGTGTACGAATTGAACTTAATGCACTCCTTTTGTAAAGTGGCTGGACCAAGAGGAAGGGGAAGGGGCCCCTGCGGAAGAGGCGGAAGAGGCGGAAGAGGCAAGGACAGAGGAGACAAAAAAGAGAATGTTTTGGAGTACGTGGGAAAAAGGCAGACATGCTCCAAGAAGAAGCAATAATGGAGGATGATCTGGTAAATCAAAGAATTGTCAACTTAACAACCAAACTATAAGTAACAGAGATAAAAGAACTTTATGCCTGGGACTCTCTTTTTGTCCATCAGTACCTATGAACTACCTGGATAGTAAAATTGATGTTTTTAAGTTTTGTAGAAAAATGAAATTGAGATAATGGCATTAATTGAAACCAACAAAAAGTAGAGAATATCATCATGGATAACGTTGAATCCATAATGAAGATTTAATAATTGGAGATATTGATACTATGGTAATTCTACACAAACTTGAGAATGACCCAGCTGGAACACAGATTAGTTTGGATGCCCTTCTCATCCTTGATGAGATTGAGCTAAGACATGACAAAGCGGCATGTAGTAATTGTAAGCCGAAATCTACCTTTCTGTTGAGTATGGGTCATGATAATATTGATACCTTTCAAGAGCAGGTTGGCAATGATTTACTGAATTTCAGACAGAAAAACTGGCACAAAAAGATGAGAAAGTTCAGACATAATCTTACAAATGCACAGAAAAAAGCTATGAATGAGTTAGCTACAGATGAGAGCAATATAGTACGCCCCGCTGATAAAGGGGGGAATATTGTTATCTTGACTAGGGAAATGTATGTAGCTGAAGTCACACGACAACTGAGTGACAGCAACACCTATATGCGTGAAAAAAGTACAGAGTACAACATTAGCATTATGAGCATTTGGGAAAAGCTGAGTGAATGGAAAGATAAAGTAGCTGGTGGAATGGGAGGAATTTTGTTTTCTGAAAAGAGATCATCCCATTCTCCCAGTCATTTACCTTCTGCCTAAGACTCACAAGAATAGAAAGAATCCCCCAGGAAGACCCATGATCTCCTCTAGAGGTAGTGTCCTCGAAAATGTTTCACGAAAGTGGACCATTTCCTAAGGGAATTTGTATCCACCTTACCATCATACGTGAGGGATACAAAGGATTTATTGAGTAAAATTGATAACCTAGAGTGGAAGGAGGACTACATACTACTGACCTTAGACGTAAATTCACTTTATACGGCTGTAGACCATGAACAAGGGATACAGGCGTGTGCAAGATTCTTGAAACGCAGAAACATCAGGTTTCTAGGACACACAAGCATGATTTTAGACATGATCAGATTCTGTCTAATTATTAACTTTTTCATGTTTAATGGGGATATTTTCAAACAAACACACTGCACCGCGATGAGCACATGTTTCGCGTCCAGTATCGCGAATCTGTTCATGGGGGCCTGGGAAGAGGACAACAGGTCAAACATCCACTTTCACAATGCCTTCGCCAAAGTAAAACTTTGGCTAAGGTATATAGATGACATTTTTGTCCTCTAGCATGGAGAAGAACGAGAAGCATTAATGTTCATTGATGACTTAAATCGCAATGAGAGAAACCTCACTTTAACCAGTACCATTAGCAAACGGTAGGTTGAGTACTTAGACACAAGAGTACTATTAGTGGATAACAAAGTCCGTACCATACTTTTCCGCAAGTGAACAGCAGGTAACGCATTGCTGGATGTTCTGAGCTGCCACCCAGACAATCTGAAATGAAGCATACCATAGGGGGAGCTGCTCAGAGCGAAAAAAAACTGCAGCACTGTAATAGACTATCAAAAAGAAGAGAAGGTCATGATTAAAAGATTCAAAGTCAGAGGTTACCCAACCTGGGTATTAAAAAAGGCTATGGAAAGAGTGAAGGAAATAGGAAATCTTTACAAAAATTGAGAAATTCAAGAAGGATTTGGCTAAATTCTAATTTGAAAAAGTCTATCCTTATACGAGCGACAGCTACGTTCCCCAGTCTTTAACAATAAAGGACAAAAATTGGGATCAACCTATGGCTCATCCTCCTCTGATACCAACAATTCTAGTGATTCGGATACATCTATACAAGGGGGCCAACGCGGCAAATGGAGAGGAAGAGGTGGTCAACAACGATGGCGTGGAGGCCCACCCTACCAATTTCCCCCATGGTGGCAGCCGAATCCATGGCAACCTCCTTTTCCTCCGGGTCCTCTAGGACCAATGGGACCAATGGGTCACTTTCAACCTAATCACTTGGGTAACTTTCAGAACCAGACTTTTTTAGGGTTTGGTCGAGAGAACCCAAGAGGCAGACGCAAGAACCAAAGAGCTCAGGTACATTGAAGCCCTCCGTCATCGCCACGGACGCTTCGGAGTTCGAAGAAGAAACAAGGGGCACAGGCAGGACAAGCGGGTACCAGCACGGAGTCGGATTAGTGATGAATCTGAGTTCCAGGACTTTGAATACTGAAGAAGAGCAGGTTCTCAACAGGGGCCTGGGTTTTGTGACCACCACTGCTGGTGATCCCTTTGGGATCAACTGGGAAATAGCAAACTTTTTTCAGAAAGTGAGATTGCATTTCTTTTTTAAAAATAAAAATGAAATGACTGAGCCAATTGACATCAACACAGGATTAAGACAGAAATCCACTTTTAATCCACCTGCCCACTTAGTCCCACCGCAGGTTTTGACATTTGAAAAGGCAGTGAACAATGATCTTTCTGTCATCCTGGAGAAAGAACAGAAGAAATTCACTAACTTGCCCAAAAAAGAACAATTGGCTCTTCAAGGTCTTATGTCGGACTCTACTATCACGATTAAAACCAGCCGACAAATGCGGTGCGATAGTAATCCTAGACACAGATACCTACTGAGAAGAGTGCTTGAGACAACTAGGAGTGAGAAGTGCGGATCGTCCTTTGAAGGAAGACCCTACTGAAAGAATAAGAAATAACATCTCCACCTTGATAGAAGAGGCCCTCAGTGAAGGCTGGATTACATCACAAGATGGGATTTTTTTACAAACTAAACACCCTGTGATGCCCTACTTCTATGTTCTCCCCAAGGTGCATAAACCCACTAGACCACCAGTGGGTAGGCCAATTATATCTGGCATTGGGTCACTTTTAGAACCCCTGTCCACATTTGTGGATAATTTTCTTAACCCGATGATTAGGGAAATGCCTACCTTCTTACAGGATACTAAAGACCTGTTGAGGCTACTACCTGATATTGATTATGACTACGGGACGGATCTTCTTGTTTCATTTGACGTGGAGTCACTATACACGTCCATACCCCAAGATGAGACCTTGGATACAGTCAATACACTGCTGGAACAACGTGATCTTGATTCAATAACGCCAGTACACTACATCATGGCTTGTGCGCAAATCACTATGAAAGACAATTTTTTCAGGTTTGAAGACACGATTTATCTTCAAATCTCAGGCACAAGTATGGGAAGCATTTTTGCTCCAAGTTTGGCGAACCTTTACGTCCATGACTTTGAACAAGAACATATATTTAGCCAAACTAACCCCTATTGTGAATCCATACGCCTGTGGAGGCGTTACATCGACGATATTTTGGCAATCTGGCGTGGCGATATAACAAGTGTCAACACATTCCTCCTCTGGTTGAATAGTCGCAACAACTTCTTGAAATTTACAGTTGAGATTGCTAAACATGAATTGCCATTCTTAGATCTCCTGATTGTTGCCTCTCCCAGTGGCCTACAAACAGAGTTATATACCAAGCCTATGGCTAGGAACTCTTTGTTAAGCTTCAAAAGCCATCCCTCAAGAGCAATGAAAGAAAACCTGCCGTATCGTCAATTCCTGCGGTTGCGCAGGAATTGTTCTACGAAAGATACCTTTAAGAAGCATGTAGATACTCTTATGGACCACCTGGTGGAAAGAGACTATCCTGCTAAGTTAGTTCGGCGCGCAGCCAAACGGGCGAGCAATAACAACTACGACAGCCTACTGAAACCCAAAGTCATGAAAGAACCTACATGTAGACTCAGGTTTGTCAACACATTTAGCACGGTGTCCAATGACATCAAGAAAATCGTACACCGTCATTGGAAGATACTGAATGTGGAAGGGGAGAATCTCTCTGCCCCTCTTTTTGCGTTTAAGAGGAACAGCAATCTGCGTGATAAATTGATTCACACCAGGCCACGAACTGAAGCACAACCATCAGACACAATATGGGGTTTACCTCCTGTCCAGGGCCATTTCCCTTGTGGCACATGCAACGTGTGTCCGCTAACCAAAAAATCGAAAACAGTGGACATCGGGACTGGTCGTCTGTGGATCCCAAAAAATTTCACCAATTGCAACAGTGAAAGAGTAGCTTACTTAATCACTTGCCCCTGCAATTTGGAATACGTAGGGATGACCACACGAAAGATTAAACTTAGGATAATGGAGCACATGAGCACTGTCAGGTGCAAAAAACAAGCAACGCGCCTGACAACCCACTATCTAGAACTGAATCACCGACCTGATGAGATGGCTTGGACCATTCTAGAACAACCATTCATCCCACAACATGTCTCTGACATATCCAAATTCCTCTTGCTTAGAGAACAGAAATGGGTGTTTAGACTCAAAAGTGACCATCTGGGATTGAATCATGCGATTCCCTGGTCAAGTCTATAACAATCCATAATCTGTAATCTAAACTGCATTTATGTTGAACCTGTCCTTTCCTGTCAGATATTACCGAGGACAAAAGTGCATGACCTGTCATTTTTATGAAACGATTAATATCCTTCCCACTGTTGGGATACTGTAGTATCATACAAATTCCAACTCATAATACGTAGGGTATTCCTCTCTCAATAACAATGGACCTCTGAACATTTTTAACTAGTGTCAGGACCCTATGCAATACATGTCCATTACGTAACATACTACATTTCCCAGCTTTCCATTCAACTTTTTGTAGTTAGCTGCGTGAACCCATGTATTCACTTTGAATACAATGCCTTATTCTGCTCTTCCAGATGCGAAATCTATTCCTTCAGATAGGCCTTTTAGTAATCTATAGAATAGTAACAAGCTTCATTTTTGGTTTCTTCTCACGGGTTCGTTCTGAACCGAAGATCTGATGACCGAACGACATTTCCCATGATAACTGGGTATTCTTAGTAGTTCCGGGCGTGTTCTTGTGACATTACGTCCGTGATCTCGCGGGAGTTGCCAAACAACGCGGAAGTGAGAGGAGGTAATGACCTAGACTCTTTATAAACACCACCGACACTATCGATCGGTACCTCCCCGATGGCTGAGATGCACGCCTGAGGTACCGACGGATAGGTGAGTGAATGTGCGGTTTTACGGGAAGGCTGGGACCTTTCTTGATTTCCATAGGGCTAATTTTTGCTCCAAGGTTTTAACATCTACTAGCAATGTGCTGCACGATATCTCGGCGGTTTTTACGCTAGTGTTAAAATAATCTGCACAGTATAGATTTACCTTGAGTAGACTATATACGTTCTAATCAACGACTATTAAAGTGAATATTAATCAGAGATGTCTTACAGTGAACGATAAGATACAAATCGATATTGTCATATTTCCAAACATGACATATGGCCACATTATCTGGAAGTGTTTGACTTGCATTTGAAAAGGAGTGAGTGGCTTTTTTGCGGAGAATGAGGGTTTCACTTTACAATTAGGCACTATGATTGTGATTTTAACGCGAAGAAGAGTCTATACACCATATTAAATCAGGGTTGGTTGTTTTGTCTCTTCTCTAGAGCGGTGCCTCCTTTGCCCTGAGCTGTTGCCAGGTGGGGTGAGGGTTTTCCTCCATACCCTTGAGGTAAGACTCATTGGAGTGTGTTTCAGATATTTTCTGAATGTGTATGATGGCTACTTTATGCCACATGAATTGATATAAGACAAACTATGACTGTGTTCCAAAACTGTTTATATATACCTCTTATATCTTTTATAGATTTTTCCAAGAGGCAAGAGGAATGGAATCTGTGAGAAGTTAGACTCGCAGTGTATCCTTTTTTACTTATTATTTGATCACATCAATGAAATTATATGACAGTAGCATTTTACACTCAAGAGGTCCCGATGAAAGCACTAGCTTAATTTCTACCTGCTTGTGCTGAAACATGTCCACCTATTCTTGTTAATGCACGGTTATTTGTTGAAACCCGTCCTTGCACTGTTTTTTTTTTTTTTTGGAAAACCTTTATTTACGACACAGTAGTACACAGCTATTCAGCCATACATCCCGGAGGCTAGACAGCAAGTCGTTACGTAGCATGAGTGGTGCACACAGAATACAGTACATAATCACATGAGGTTTATTTTATTTTATGAAAAAGAGAAGAAACAGTGTGATAACGGAAAGGCACCTACAACGGTGCAAAAAGGCAAGGCAAAGGGACGTGAATGTGGCATCGCCCCACTTCCGGGGCAGGATGGGCCCATATACGGAATAGGATACGTGAACAGGTCACATGCATGGACATCGGGGGGGAAGGAAGACAGAACATTGTATATCAGTAATTCAGCCGGATTCAGGGGCTAAGGGGACAGTCGCTCCTCTAAGGGCGCTGTGTCCGGCGGGAGGCAGATATCACCCCTATACTCATTCCAGGGCCCCCAAATCTTATTCCATTTTTTGGACCTACCTCTGGCAACATACACAGTCTTCTCCCGGAACATGCACCAGTCCATGTTTGCCTTCCACATCTCTACTGTGGGGGGCAAAGCCGCTCCCCATTTCTGTGCAAGTCCCTTTTAGCCACCATGTTGCCTAGAGTGACCCATTGAGTCTGTGAACTGGTATAATCCGTGGGGCCCCACACATTTAACAGACAGCGCCGGGCTTCAGCGTGCAAGTCAACTCTAGTCACTTCACACATCACTACGTGTATACGCCTCCAATACGCAGCCACCGCCCTACATTCCCATATAATATGCATGAAGGTCGCTAGGGAACCACACCCTCGTCGACAGAGACCATCCTCCGAGTGGCCCATGTGAATCAGTCCGGGGCCAGTGACATAAACCCTGTGTAAGATTTTCAGTTGTACCAGTCTCAATCTGGCCGGAATTGCCACCTCCTTCGGAGACGAGACCGCACACTGCCAATCCTCGTCGTCCAGTTCAATTCCATCACGGGTCCACTGATCTCGCACCCCCAGGAGAAGGTCCATACAAACGTTAACCAATTTCTTGCAAGTCAGTGAGATAGCGCTGTCGGGCATGTAGCCGTCCAGCAACCTGTCCTCCAGCGGGGAAGATTCAGGGATCTTTTCACCCTCCGGCATAACTGCCAGAAGGGCGTGTTTTAACTGAGCGTACCTGAAGAACTCCCTTTCCCCCAACTGAAACTCTCTCTGCAGCACCTCGAAGGGCTTGACCTGTCCCTTTGCAATCATGTCTTCCACCCTAGAGATGCCTATCAAGTCCCAGCGGTCAAACCCCTTGGTATGCCACAAGTTGCCCAGCAGATCGGAGTCATAGAGTGGAGTCACCATCGTGAGTTTGCCTTTCCATCCCTGTGCCTTCGTCACCGCTCTCCAGATGTGGACCAATGTCTTAGTGGGACCTGTCATTCTTCCATCCAGAGACCCAGAGTACAGAGCCCTGTAATATTTCCCATCACCCAGGAGCCACCGGTCCATGGCAAAGCCCGGATTTATGGCTGGTCCATAGAAGCCGTGATTAAGGGCTGCCAGCTGAGATGCCCAATAATACCTGCAGATGTTAGGCAGCGCAATCCCTCCGTCGTACCACGGCGGAGGGATTGCGCGATGCGATGCGCGGCCTACCATCCCAGAGCAGGGTCCGTTGGAGGCCCTCAACCTCTCTAAAATATCCAGACGGGACCAGATCCTGGGTGTTCTGAAGCACGTATAGAAACCGCGCTAGGGACATTCTCTTGAACAGGACCGCCCGTCCAAGCAGGGAAAGCGGCAACTTCCGCCACCCCTCCACATCACGCCGAAGGCGCGCAAGAGTGGGAAGCAAGTCGTTCGCGTAACGTACCGTGGGATCAGCAGAAATGTAGATGCCCAGGTCTGACACTTGTGCCCCCACGGTGCCCAGATCGGCCTCGAGAGCGCTGCACAGAGTGACGCCTGCTATGTTGGAGCAGGCGCTCACGGAACATCCTTGTCCTCTCTCGGGGGATCCGGAAAGAGACACTGAGGCCCTGCAGCGATGGTTGACTGAGAGGTTAGATGATCTTGCCCCAAGGGTAACCCCCTGGTCCACGGCGATACGGCAATCTGCGCCGTGGTTTACGGAGGCGCTGCGTATGGCTCGCAGCCAATGTAAGGTTGCTGAGCGGGCCAGGCGCCTTCAATATGATGGGGAGGCTAACTCGCCTATAGGTCGGCGGTGAAGGCCTATCACCGTGACATTCTTGGTGCCAAGCGGGAATACCTTGCCAGGAGGATTGAAGCGTCGGCGAACTCCTGTAAGGAGATCTTCACGATTGTGAAGGAGTTCACGTCCCCTACTTCCTATTCACCACCGCCTGTATCATCTGATGCGTGGGCGTGTGATCTTGCCACTTTTTTCACCGACAAGATTAAGGCAATTCAGGCCTCCTGCTTGGAGAGCTCGGTGGAGGGTTGCTGTGGCCTCGGGGCAGGACTTGGAACATCGTCCATGCCTACGGCAGTACTGGCGGACTTTCCACCTGTCTCCAGTGACATGTCCCGGACTCTGCTGGCCAGTCTTAAATCTGGCTCCCCACTTGACCCCTGCCCCGCCAAATTTTTGGCCGGGATGGCGGCAGTGGTGAATCCCCTGGTCAACCCGATCCTCAATGCCTCTTTGAGGGAGGGGAGTGTCCCACGCACCTGGAAAAGGGCGATGGTGATCCCCCTCCTGAAAAAGCCTGGTCTTGATGCCGAGGTCTTGGCCAATTACAGGCCAATTTCACTTCTCCCGGCTTTGGCCAAGATCACTGAGAAACATGTCCATGGCGTCTTGTCGAGCTTCCTAGAATCCAACAATTTGCTCCATCCATCCCAATCCGGTGTCCGTCCGAATTTTAGTACGGAAACGGCGTTGGTGGAGGTCTCTGAGATCATCAGGGAGACCTTGGATGTGGGTGGCAAGGCCATGCTAGTCATGTTGGACCTGTCGGCGGCCTTCGACACCGTCCCCCATGAGGCGCTTCTCGCCAGGCTTTATGACATCGGCCTAAGGGGGACGGTGTTCAGATGGTTTACATCCTTTCTGGAGGGCCGCCGCCAGACGGTCTGGGTTTCCCAGAGCTCCGCCGAGATGCCGCCATTGGTAGTCGGGGTTCCACAGGGTTCTGTGTTGAGCCCGACTTTGTTCAACATCTTTATGTCCCCTCTGGCGGCTGCGGTGGAGGCTTACGGAGCCCAGATCGTGTCCTACGCCGACGACACGCAACTCCTCTTCACATGTGGAAAAGATCAGCCATTTGATGGGGAGAGAATTCGGGACTGCCTGGACATGGTCTTTGGCTGGTTCCAGCAGAATAGTCTGAAGGCCAACTCCAGTAAGTCGGAGGTTTTATTCTTCGGCTGTGCCATCGATCCCGAGTGGCGGCAGTGGTGGCCGGCTGCCATGTGTCCCCCGGCACAATCCTCCTTGGTAGCCAAGAACCTGGGTGTTAAGCTTGATAACAAGCTCTCTCTGAGAGCGCACGTTCTTGGCCTGTCCGGCACCTGTTTCGGCATTCTGAAAATGCTCCGCAAGTTTCTTCCTCTACTATCTGCGGAGCACAGACGGATTACGGTGCAGGCGCTCATCGGATCCAGGCTAGATTATGCCAATGCCCTTTTTTTAGGCCTTCCGGACTACTTGGTCCAGCGTTTGCAGGTGGCACAGAACTCTGCAGCCCGCGCGATCTTTGGGTTGCTTAGACGAGCACGGGCTTCTGGGCTGCTGCAGACGCTTCATAGGCTGCCGATCCGGAAGCGGATTATGTTCAAATCCCTGACGCTGGTGCACAAAGCTCTGTTTGGCTCAGGCGCAGGATATCTGCGGAAGAGATTGGCTTTCTATCGCCCTGCTCGCTCACTGCGTTCGGAATCCCTTTTCACTGCTGTGGTTCCACGCGTGAGGAAGGCCCGCATTGGGGGGCGCTCTTTCAGCCTTAAGGCCTCCCAGCTGTGGAACTCGCTCCCACTGGTACTCCGCAGTACTCCCAATTTGCTTCAATTCAGGAAGAATTTGAAGACTTGGCTTTTTAATCTTTCTGTCTAGGTGGGTTTTCTTTCTTTTTCTCTTGGGTTCTGTTCTTCTTGTTATGTTGTTATACACTGTAGCTGCCTGTGGAAAGCGCAGGGACACTCTTTTAGAGTAGCCGAGCGCTATACAAACGCATTTTAACATAACATAACATTTTTTTTTTTAAACCCCTGCCTCGCAACCTATATGTTACAGTCCTGCGGGAGTCTCGGGACCTCACCCCTCAGGACATATAAATGAGACTTCGACCAATTAATGACGAGTCCAGAATGTCTACCAAAGGTGCGTAGGACATCACACACAACAATAAGGGACATACACGGCGAGGTGAGGTACAGGAGGATGTCATCTGCGTACAGTGACACCCTATCCTCAAAGCCCGGGGACCACTTGATCCCCTTGATGTCCGGATGCCCTCTCAACCACGCCGCCAATGGTTCCAATGCCAGTGCAAACAGAAGGGGCGACAGGGGGCATCCCTGCCTAGTACCCCTGCCGAGGGCAAATGGAGCCGATGCGCGGCCGTTAACCACCAAGTTGGCAAGCGGGCTGGCGTATAGGAGCTTGACCCATCCTATGAACCCCGGAACAGACCCAAACTTCTCCAGCACCGCCCACAAGTATGGCCACTCAAGGGAGTCAATGGCCATCGTGGCATCCAAGGACGCTAAGATGGCCGGCTCCTGAAGGATGCGGACCCTCGCGAGGGCTCCGTGAAGTCTTCTCAAATTGAGGGCGGTGTTACGGTGTGGGATAAAGCCAGACTGGTCCGGTTGCACCAAGTCGCCAATCGCTCCAACCAGTCGGTTAGCGAGCAATTTAGCCAAGATCTTGGGCTCGGCGTTCAGTAACGAAATAGGACGATACGACCGACATAAATCTCTGGGCTTCCCTTCCTTATGGATGACCACAATGGTGGCCAGCCTCTGGTCGGGGGGAAGTGCACCCGACTCCCGTGCCTCAAGAAACATAGCCCGCAGTGGCGAAGCGACGAGATCCGGTTTAATCTTATACAGCTCCACTGGGATACCGTTGGGGCCGGGAGCCTTACCAGATCGCAGGGAGCGTATCGCCTGAGCGATCTCGTCCACCGCGATGTCTCTATCCATGTCTTCTTTCTCAGTCTCCGACAAACACGGTACCTCTATGCCTCGCAGCAAAGCGCCAGAGTCTTCCTCCGACATCTCAGAGGCCGAGGCGTAAACGGATGCAAAATATTCAGCGAAGGCCAGAGCAATAGCGCTAGGGTCGGTGACAGCAGTGCCATCCCCCCCAGCACCTCCGGGACAACGCGGCTGGCCCTTTCCTTCTTGTCAAGCCAGGCAATAAGCTTACCAGCCTTGTCTCCGACCTCATAGATTCGCCCCTGCTGCTCCCCACCCATGGCCTTCGCCGCCTCCGTAACAGTACTCCGACTGTTTGAGTGAAAGAGCGTGCAGGAGGTCCGGCGTCGGGCCGACCTCCAACTGAGTGTCTATCTCTGCTATGTCGGACTCGATTGTCACCACGTCCACGTCTCTGCGTCTCCGTACCTCAGCTATTAAGGAGAACGCC
This sequence comes from Lissotriton vulgaris, assembly GCF_964263255.1. Classification (NCBI taxonomy): domain Eukaryota; kingdom Metazoa; phylum Chordata; class Amphibia; order Caudata; family Salamandridae; genus Lissotriton; species Lissotriton vulgaris. The sequence continues at coordinate 1,979,722,871 of NC_141687.1, read as the reverse complement.
TCCCCCCTCAGGACGGTCTTAAAGGCCTCCCATAAGGAGGCAGCGGAGGTAACCGAGCCCGTGTTTTCGGAGAAGTAGAGCTCCATGGCTTTGGCCAGGAGTCCACGAGTCTTGGGCTCACAATAGTACCACGGGTTAGTCGGCGCCACCCTCTCAGCTACCCCAACATCAAAATCGAAGGATACCCAGACCGGAGAGTGGTCCGAGATGCCCCTCGCCATCAATCTGGCCTCAGAGACCGCCGATGCGTGGGCCGCCAATGTCAGGACATAATCAGTCCTGGAGAGGCTACAGTGAGCCCCTGAGTGAAACGAGTATTGGCGCTGGGTAGGATGTAGAAGCCTCCAGCAGTCAACAAGTCCTAGAGTGTCGAGAAAGTCGGGAAGCCAGGTCTGCGCACCTCGGAGGTCTCTGGATGGGTATCGATCTAACGTCCATGAACCTACTGCGTTGAAGTCGCCTCCCATAGTAAGTAACCCTTCGGGAAGACCTGAAATGGCGCCCCCAAGGTCTTTTAAAGTGTCCGTCTGTAGCCCAGGGGGAACATAGATCGAAACTAGAATCAGGGTACGCCCCTCCCATCTCCCCGTGACGGCGATGTAGCGTCCTCGCTCATCGACCACTCTTGAGTCAATCTCCAAGGGGAGGGTCGGGCGCACCATAATCCCCACCCCACGGGACCCCGAGGAGAACCCCGAGTGTGCCACCATTTTGAAGCCCTTTCTATTAAGTGCGTGGCACGTGTTCCCTACCAAATGCCTTTCCTGCAACAGTATTACATCTGGCACACACCTCTTAAACATTTGTAGTACAATACCCCTCTTGATACGGTCCCCCAGCCCATTGACGTTCCAGCTTAAAACATTCAATTTCCTACCCCCCATCATCGAAATCCACACCCATCCCACCCTCGGCGGGCACCGCCGCTATATGAACAGAATCATACCACCAATTGCCTTGCCAAAAAGGGAACAAAGAAAAAAGGAATTCAACTCAAGAACGAAAACAAGGAACCCGTCCGCCCCCCAGCCTGCACCCCAGCGTTAGACTAAAAAGCCCACCCAACTCGCAGTGTGCCTGTCGCCCCTAGAAAAAACTAATCTACGAGAAGCCCCGAGGAGAAAGGAGGTAACCCTATCCCCCCCCATCCTCTAAATAGAAAAGTACAGGGGAAGTCCCCCCATGAGTACAGGATTAGCAAACCAAACAGGTGAGGGTAGACCCACTGTCCAAAAAAGTCATGTAGCCAGCCATCACTCCTGCCGGTCGTGGCTGCCTGTAGCGTCTTCCGATCGCTCCTCGGTGTCTTCACGCCGCTGGGGTAAGGTGTCAAGCCAGTCCGACACCACCTCCGGTAAGTCAAAGAACAGAGCCCGGCCGCTATGTTTGATCCTCAGTTTAGCAGGAAACAGCATAGCATACTTCATGCCCATGTCCCGCAAACGCTGTTTCACTCCCATGAAGCTTTGTCTCCGTCTCTGCACGGACTGAGTGAAGTCCGGAAAGAAGTTAATGGCAGCGTTCTGGAACTTCAAAGGCCCACCGCTCCTTGAGGCCTGTAGAATGGAGTCACGGTCCCTAAAGTTGAACACGCGGGCGATGATAGGTCTCGGAGGGGCACCTTCCTTCGACCGGCCCCCAGGCATCCTGTGCGCCCGTTCCACGGAGAAGAATTTACTAAGTCCCTTAGGGGCTAGATGGTTCTGGACCAGGTCCTCAACGAAAAGGTCCACAGCCGAATCCTCGGCCCCCTCCGGCACACCGATAATGCGGACGTTCTGCCGCCTGGCCCAACCCTCATAATCCTCAAGCCTCCTCGCGAAAAGGTCGTTGGCCGACTTCAAGTTCCGGACCTTGGTTTGCAGGTCCGAGACGTCCGTGGTGAGGCTCGAGGTCTTGATGTCTAGCGACTTGACTCGCTCATTTGTTTTGCCCAAGTCCGCTCTGATCAGGTTAACATCGATCGCCAGAGTGTCCACCTTGTGCGCCATCACCTCGTGCTGCTGGTGCATCTCGGCCTTCATGCATTCAATGGCGCCCATTATGTCACGGAGCGTGGGGTCTGGAGCCTCAGGCGACACTTCCCGATGTAGGTCCTTGGGTCTCGCGGAGGCACCAGGCGAGCCCTTCGGCTGAGCGTATCGCTCCATGTTGTTGGACTGCGAGTACGCAGTCTTTCTTCTGACCTGAGGTTGTGTTCTATCAGGGCCACCTTTGCCAGCCATAGTTAGTCACCGGGCCACCCCGTCCGTCCACACAATGGGCCTCGCCGACTCACCGACGTCAGGGATTAGTTATCCCGCACTCCGTCTGGTAAGTGCTCACTCCGCCACTATGCCAGCTCCGCTGTGGGCCTGAGCGGCCAGTCCCGTGCCTCGTCACCTCTGTCTGGCTATGTCGCATCCGCCAGCCCTGGCCTGGATCCTGGTCCCACTGCAGTCCGTGAACTTCCACACGATGTAACTGCGCCAAGGAGCGTCGGATTCGAAATCGGACAATGGGTCCCGTGTCAGCGTCGGTTCACCTTTAATATTCCATAAACACTGATAAGGATATGTGACAGGATTAATACGGAGGATCGGAGGGTCTTCGGAGCTCCGAGCTCACGCGGCCATCTTGGTTGCCCGCGAAGCTCCTCCCCTCCCTTGCACTGTTTTTAATGTTTGTTCGGATCAGACAAGAATAAAACTACAGTCTGATTCTGCTTCAATTTTAGACTCACATCACGTATTCTTGCACTGCACTTATTTCCCATACTCTCATTTCATCATACTTGCTCACATCTGTAGTGAAAACAAACTTTGAAAAACATCCTTGGGCTCCTCCATCATTAAGGTGGAGTAGTAGCCCTAAAAAGGAGACCCAGATGATGAAGCATGTCACCGGGCTCGGTGAGTGATGGGAATCCGTACAAATTTTGCGTATTTTTGGCTAATCAGTCTATGGAGTCGTACGGTCATTCTTTGTCTTTATGGTTGTTGACTGCAGGATATTCCTTGTATTTTCAGAACTAGCATGCTTGGGAACACTATTCAAATGTCTACCAATGATGATGAGAAGAAGGAAACACGCATGATTCTCATATACAATGGCAACTCAAACCAGATACGCAAGGCTATCACACAAAACTGGAATATATTGAAAAGTGATCCTATAATAGGAAACAGTATGCCAGAAAGACCTAGTATTACTTACAGAAGAGGGCATAATCTTAAAGATCTACTTGTACATAGTGACCTGGCAGAAAGTGTGAGTAGCAGGGGAATCGACCTTCAAGGTTTCTTCCCATGCGGCCATAGCAAGGCCTGTGGGAATAGCTGGATGGTCAAGGAATTCTGGAGCACAAGCACCAATACCATGATTAGTATAAAGCATTTCCTGACATGCAACAGCATGTTCGTAATATATGTGTTGGAATGCGCATGCAAATTAAGATACGTGGGCAGCACAACACACATGGCGAAAAAACGCATCCTGGAACATATGAGGGCAATTACGAATAGAGATAAACAATATCCAATTGCTTGTCACTTTGAAAGCCAATAGCTCTCAGATTACACCAAGCTCTCATATTATGCCATAGAACAGGTTTTGCCTAATAGAAGAGGAGGTAACTGCACTCTGAGACTAAGACAAGACTGAGACAACGACAATCTAGACATATTTTCAGTATGTGTACCCGTTATTCCAATGAGCACAACCTGGATGACGAAATGGCAATCCACCTGCAAGGGGACTAATGGCCCTAACTCTAATTTCTGTGATTGTGTCTATAACTGAAGAATGTAAATGAAACTGTGTTATCATTGATACCTTTTGATAGTGAGGATAATCATGATAACATGTTCCTGATAACCTGCATCGTATCTCTCGTTCTTAGGAGGAAAGGAAGGGATTATGTCTTTAGCCAGTGGCAACGGGATCCCTACCCTTTTCTTCGTATCATCATCCAGCCATACTCCAAGATGCAGATCAGACTTTTTTAACTTGTTTTCATTGTACATTGGGTGCACTAGGGGTAGTACACAGGGGGTGAACAAGTAAAGAAACTCAGACGTATCCTGCACAATATACAACATAGTGACAAGACTAACATCTCCTGTTGTGTCTCGTCTATTCCCTGCACAAGGGTAGAACAAGTAAACTTAACCGACAGGGCGTCATATACAGCGTGATATACAGGAACACCATGATACCCATGGAGTACTCCTGATCTGACCCACTATTAAGGTAATTACTTAAGGCACATTATGCCGAAACATTAGAAGTTGCCATTTGAGTACCTCCTTCCTATTTACCACAAATTCCTCTTTCCCACTAACAAGGGTATTCCGTACATAGTATACTGACAGGGTTGTTCACTCATCCAGCCACTTTACAAAAGGAGTGCATTAGGTTCAATTTGTAAACGTTGCACTCATTCCCACTATTTGGGTCTGCATCGTAGCATACAATGCCAATACATTACAAACAATAATACAACCTAGGTTTGTAGAGCCCTAGAGTATACACGGACAAAGCAACATTGATTGATAGGTCAGGCTTCAAACTGCAAGTCCCAAAATTAACGAAAGACACAACAAAAAACGCGAGATTAGCTATGTGGGTTTTGGGTTGTCATGTGCTTTTAACAATTTGTGCAAATGTACATGATGATTAAATTGAATCTTTTCCATGAAATACGCTGGAATACTGTAGATATGTTTTGATATCGATCAAATATCACGAGCTCTGAATTACGGCAACATGGCGCCCATTGTAACTGGCACTGAGCATTGATAGATGTGCGTAGTCCTTTCACCATGTTTGTGGCCATACCAGGAAAAGTATGTATTGCTTTGCAGCTTGTAACATCGCTGTGTTAACACGCTCTTCTGAGGGTGAAACACGTCGCGGCGGGTTTATGACTTGAATAAACCCCCTTTTTGTTGTCAGAACTCTTGTGGATTCCTGGTGATTTGATGGTCTGAGTGCGCGAAAGGACTCCGTTCTGAAGTTGATAGTATTTACCGGTTTTCTCCGCCGGCATCGCGCCATCCCTCGATGGGCTAGGAACTCCAGAAGGAGTACCTTGGATCATGTATATATATATATATATATATATATATATATATATATATATATTCACTGAAAAAACCATAGGTTTCACACCAGTTATAGTTAGGAATTAGCATTTAAAAAACCTATTAAATTCACTGAAAAAACCATAAGTTTCACACCAGTTATAGTTAGGTGGAAATTTTACTGACATAAAACCATTGAAATTCCCACGTTATAGTTAGTTGGACTCACTATAACTTGCGCGCCTGCAATGCACTGCTGATGACGTCACATATTACATCACTCATGACATGGTCAGTGACATCACTCATGACATCACTGATGACACCATCCAGTGAATGTGTGTCTTTCTGAAAAATAAATATGTTTTATATATGTATGTATGTATGTAGGCATACTTATATAGCGCAGCTGTCACCCAAAGGGCATCCTGGCGCTTTGACCACAGAACATTCCTACCGATGTCAATTACACTGCCTTCGGAAAAAGATAGGTTTTGAGGTCCTTTCTAAAAGACGTGAGATCCTGCTTGCACCTTAGGGCCAGAGGTAGAGAGTTCCAAAGCTTGGTGGCCGTAAAGCTGAAGGAGCGGCCGCCCATCCTCACCCTTCTTATCTTAGGACAGTCACCAAGAAGGCCGAGGAGGATCTCAGAAGACTGGCAGCAGAGTACCAGGAAAAAAGACCTTGCAGTACCACTGGACCCAGCCCATGCAAGGCTCTAAAGACCAAGCAAGCTGATTTAAAACAGATCCGTTTTTGCACCGGTAACCAGTGCAGGTCTGAAAGGGTAAGAGAGGACGATGCAGACCATGGCCGCGAAAGCGCCAGTTTAGCTGCCATGTTCTGTACCCGCTGTAGCTTCATAATTAGAGTGCCGGGGGCTCCCAGAAGCAGTGCGTTGCAGTAGTCTAACCTACTGAGGATGATACTCCGCACTGCTTCCGTCCTCGCTGAATGAGGAAGTAGTGGCAGAATCTTCTGTAACATACGCAGCAGCAGCATACAGGTTGCCGTGGTTTTGTTAACGAAGGCGTCCAGCCGGAGACTAGGCCCGAGCAGGACACCTAGGTTACGGACTGAGTCTGCCGCTGCGATAGTGCCTAAGGTAGAAGATGGCCAAAGTCCCTCAGGCAGAGGGCGAGGCGTACGATCTACCGAGCAGTAGAGAACTTCCGTTTTTGCCCCATTGAACTGTAACGAGTTCTGATGCAACCAATCCGCAGCTGCTGACATGCATTGGTGAAAGGATTCCAGGGAGACCGCATCCCTGCCCTCGATGGAAAAAATAAGCTGAGTGTCATCGGCATAATTGATGACAGACATGCCGAATGACTTAATCAGACTTATTAGAGGGCGAAGGTATAAGTTGAAAAGAATCGGGCTGATTGCAGAGCCCTGTGGCACTCTCTGTTTTACCTCTCTCACCGCCGAACGAAACGGCGGCAAAGCCACAGATTGTCGCCTGTTACAGAGGTATGATGCCAGCCAGCCCAAGGCTGTGCCAGCTACCCCGGACTCCCGGAGCCTGCTTAGTAGAACCGCATGGTCCACCATGTCGAACGCGGCCGACATGTCAAGCAACACCAGAAATGCTGCTCCTCCCATGTCGACACGCGAGCGCAGGTCGTCCAACACGGCCACAAAAGCAGACTCCGTACCGTGGGCCGGCCTAAACCCAAATTGGGCCACGTCCAGAAGGTCGTTGGATTCAAGATAGCTGGACAGGACTCTAGTGACCAATTTCTCTAAGATTTTTATTGAGAAAGGCAAGAGTGAAATAGGCCTATAATTGGTCGGACATAAAGGGTCCAAGGTGGCTTTTTTTAGCAGTGGGGTAATTACTGCCAGTTTTCAGTTATCCGGGACCGTGGCCGTGGTCAATGACTGGCAACAAATGGAGTGGAGCGGCGGGAAGAGCTCTGCCTGGGACACCTTCCAAAACTTATGTGGCAAGGGGTCTAGCGGGGAGCCGTATGACATACCATTCGCCAACATGTATATATGTATATGTAAAGCTCGATGGAAGAATAAATGTTTAAATAAGTGTCTGAATGGATGTTTTTTTTTTAATTGATTGGTTAACTGGCTTATTAAGTGAATCTTAGTGAATACATATATTAGCGAGTAATGTTTAAATATTTAAATATATGTATCAGTGTTTCACTTTGTGTATAAGTGGCTGCATGGGTTGGTGAGTAGCTACATGTGTGTGTATATGGGTTATTAGATGTTTTCTTTAGTATCAGTATGAGTGTCTGTATGGTTTGGTGGGGGTATTACTTAGCTCATAGATGCATTAATGACTGACTCACTGATTGTATGTGTTTTGAAGACAGCATATGTGCAGAACTGTATGGGTGGATGAGTGTGTATATGTGTGTGTTAGTGAGTGAATGACTGTCTCACTAGTGTCTTTATCAGTAACGACATATGTTTTAATCTAGTATATGTGAGTATTGATGTATATAAGTGAGTATATGTGAGAATGAGAGATTGTAAGAGTTCCTGTTTAAATAAGTATGTGTTTCTATAAGTGAGTGTTTAAGAGAGTAAGTATGTGTAAGTTTCCTTAGAAGTAAGGTGGTAGTGTGTGCATAGCTGTATATGCAAATAAATGGATGTTCAGTAGTTTATTTGCATGTGTGAGTATGTGTGTGAGTAACTTTTGGATGACTGTCGGTGTGTAACAAGATGTATAGGTGTATCACTACATATGATGTGTGAGTATATGTATGAGTGACTATATAGAACTGTTGGTGAAAGAGTGGATGTGTATATAGATGGTGGAATTACTGAATTGGTTGTTGTAACTAGTATGGGTATCTCCATTTTTTTGAAAATGTTAGTTTCTATTTTTGAATATGTGTTTTAAGGGTTACATTACACTGAAAGGAGGTCTGTCACTCTGTCACAAGGATGGTGTCATCAGTGATGTCATGTGTGATGTCACTGACCAAGTCATGAGTGATGTAATATGTGACGTCATCAGCAGTGCATTGCAGGCGTGCAAGGTATAGTGAGTCCAACTAACTATAACGTGGGAATTTCAATGGTTTTATGTCAGTAAAATTTCCACCTAACTATAACTGGTGTGAAACCTATGGTTTTTTCAGTGAATTTAATAGGTTTTTTAAATGCTAATTCCTAACTATAACTGGTGTGAAACCTATGGATTTTTCAGTGAATTTCATAGGTTTTTAAATGCTAATTCCTAACTATAACTGGTGTGAAACCTATGGTTTTTTCAGTGAATTTCATAGGTTTTTTAACTGCTAATTCCGAATTTTTTTTTATGGACTCATACCTATGTGTTTTTTAGTGAATTTTTATGGTTATTTTTTCGCAAATATCTATAGCTTAGAAAGGTATGTTTTTCTAAAAATGAATCCTATATTGTATAATAATATAATATATATATATTTTTTAAAAGTGTATTATTTTTTTATATTTCACTCAGGAGCGCTCCCGGTGCGCGTACCGGTCTGCGCCCCGGTGCGCGTACCGGGACGGGACCCGTCAGCGCACCAACAAAAAAAAAGGAGTGAGCATGACTAATGGGGAAAAAAGAGAGTGGTGTAAAGAGAAAGAGAGCTAGAGAGAGAAACACAGAGGGACTGTGTAAGAGATAATGGTATAAGAGGAAGTAACTGAGAAAAGGAAAGTAATTTACAGAAAAACCACTGGAGACACTTTCATCAAATATAGAATGGGCCCAACTACATAGCAGTCCCTACCATTTACTCAAATTTGATGGAATTCCATTGAGACATTTATGCTGTAGGCCTGACTAAATATCCTGAGGTAAATTACATGACAAAAACACATATGAAGTATTAGGATTGACAATCAATTAAAATGTTACTTTCATTTTCTACTATTATTTCATGACATTTGATTGGTTATGTACCTGAATATATATAAAGAAAGAGAGAGAAACACAGCCATTTTGACTACTACTTCCTGAAGTACATTTCAAGAGCATTTTCACTGACAACTTAAACTTATTTTTGAAAGGTAAGATGTTATTTTAAAAACTGAAGTATGTTGTGCACTTTAAGTTAATTTGGAAAACATTTTCTGATAGTTATATACTATCCCTCTGTAATAGTTATAGAATAAGATAGACTTCTCTGTTATAGTTATGGATGGAGTTAGGCTTGTCTTGTATAATTATGAATTTACTTAGGCTTTATCACATACACTTTTTTATATTTCTACTTCCAGTCTGATACCATACACTGCCCAAAGATAAAATCACTGTTAAAAAAAACCAAAGTACCTGTCTGAACTTAAACCCAACAGTGCCCTATCTCTACTGATATATTTTTTTTAAATGCAAATTACAGCACAAAAATGGAAGGAGAGCAAAAAAATTCCATCGAAATTGTTCTGGAGAGCAACAATAATAAAGTTATTGAACCCAATGACTCAGAATTCATGGATGAATCACGGGACTATGAACTACTCAATGTGTACAATCAGTAGATTTCCTGATTCAAAATGAGGACATTTCTGATAATCAAATATTAGAAGTTCTGTTAAATTTGGAAAAGGAATCTGAAAAATAAATTTATATTTAATAATTCAAAAATTGTTTGAGACATTATTCATTTTTATATGTATTTCTTAAACTAGTACCAAATTGATTATAATGTAAAGTCGACTTAAAATATACTGTGCAACTTTTTTGTGTTACATAGTACGTTTGCTCATAGTTACTTCCTTTCTCCCACTATATTATCTCCAATGTGTATTTAACATCTCTTTATCATCTCCTGCCTCCATATTGTTTCTGCTTTCCTGACAGACTATGCTATGAATTCCATATACCACAATAACTTCTGTAACAACATGCAAGATATCTACAAAGGAGACGGTGTATATTAAATTTTAGACTCTGCATTGGTACCTACATGTTGGTACTTAAATAAAATAAATTAAAAAAAAACAACAAAAAGAACAATTAATAAACATACAATATTTGAAAAGTCTATCATTCTTTTTTCCCCATAGTACGCTCCCCGGTCCGCTTCCCGGTGCGCGTACCGGGCGCTCCCCCCGCAAAAAAACGAATTTTTTTTTTATTTGTTTTGCCCCGCGGGGCCCTTTTAAAGCCCCCACATCAAACCTAGGGGGTCAGGGAGGGTCTACTCTGCCCCCTTATGGTCATTTCCCCCTTTGTTTTTGCCACCTCTCATGTCTCGATCCTACCGAGACACAAGATGACGGCCGCTCCGGACTGTTTAGAATGTTTACAGACACCCGAGAGCCAATCAGCTTTCCGTACGCAAGTCGCGTGGTGCGCCCGGTGCGCTCCCCGGTGCGCGTATCGGGGCGCGCTTATAGATATATATATTTTTTTGAAACTAAATTACTCAAAATCCAGTGGAGCACATATCTTGAGACATAGCAAAGGTGCATCGGGCTACCAGTCCCTGCAATTTTGCCAAATTTGGTGTAAAACCATTCAGCCATTCGGGCTAAAAGTGAGGTCGACCGCCCTATGGAAATTAACATGGGGAAAACACGTTTTGGGACCCCCCTTTTATCTCGGCCCCGCTTGACGCATCCCCCCCAAACTTTTAGGGAAGGACCGGAGCTTGACGAGGCCATTTTGAGGAAATTTTCAGGCAGATTCGTCAACTGGCGCCAAAGTTATTCCAAATAGAATTTTGAGATTTAACATTGAAAAAAATCCTAACTATAACTACCTACTGGCGACCGCCAGTAGGTAATATATATATATATATATATATATATATATGAACAGAAACAATCTTCAAAAACCCCACACTTCTGTGGAACGAAGACACGGACCCAAGGGTTGCAATCAAGGAGATTTTATTTCAAACCTCTCCGGTTGCGCGTTTCGAGCAACTCGTGCTCTTGGTCACACACTGCGCACCTGGTCAGTTACAAATTTATACAGTTTTTTTCTCCTATTAGTGATGCTCCACCCATTGACGTGAGTTACAAAGGTGTAGACATAGAAAAAACACGTATTTCATTAAGAAAATACGTGCACACCTCTGTATATATAATTAAATAACTTATCAGAGTTGATAAACTTTTGAAAAATTATATCTGCATGAATGCATTTACAATATCATATTGATCTATAGCCATGTATAAAACATCCTTAATATATATATAACAATTCTACACACAAATGTTCCCATTGAATTCGAATCCTGCTAAGTACATTTAGAAAAATATATGAATATATATATTTTATCTATATACAAAAATACAAAATTATGTACATATACCTACTTCTGTACATATATACATATTTATATCTTACAAAAATATACACTATTTGCTTATTTACAAAATTTACATCCTTTTCGACTTGCATAACATTATATTCGAAAAGTAAACATATCAATGTGTGTGCTTCAGGAAAACGAAATGAATCAATATATACATGTGCTAATAGTAAATCAAGACTGATATTACGTTACTCACTAGTGATGAATCTTAACGTGAACTAAATTAAAAATCTGGTGAACGTGCACCCTTGTGGACATAAAAACATGTTGTAGGTAGACTGAAAATCATAAGTCCCCAAATTATTCTATTAATGGATTGAGTAAAGCTATATACAGGAAAGCTATATACATCAAGGTCCGTATGATAAATGAATCTTTTGTAGATTCCCATGTGGTGCCAGGCCTGGCACCATCTGGTATCAGTTGTTGTGTTCAGAAGGACCTTAAGGAGAAAAATACAGAGAAAACCCCATATGAGATCATTAGGAATAGTAAGACTATAACAAATGATGTAAGTCTTCAGTGGTGTTCAGCCCATTCGGGTACTTGCTGTCTAGTTCAATTATGTATTCGGTTTCCTTTTTTCGTAGCAGTTTTTCCCTGTCACCTCCTCTAACAAGTGGCGCAACCACATCAATAACATAATATGATAGATTGGACAAATCATTATTATGAGTGGACTTGAAATGACGTGCTACAGGGTACGTATTGTCATTGTTTACAATTGCTCGCAAGTGTTGCAAAATCCTGGCGTGCACCTGTAGTTTGGTACTGCCCACATATCGTAGGCCACAGGTGCACGTCAGGACATATATTGCAAACTCACTATGACAATTAAAGTAACCCCGGATGACTTTCCTCTTAGGGCTGAAAGGTGTAAAGTAATATGATGTGTTAACACCAAATTTACATGCCCTACAAGAGGAACATTTAAAGAAACCTTTTTGTTTCAGCCAAGCGCTACCATTTCCTAGTTCAGGGCTGTTCTTGACCAGACAGTTGTGCATACTGGGTGCTTTTTTGTACGTAATGATAGGTGTACTGGGGATGATGTCACCCAGGACACTGTCAGTACGCAAAATGGACCAGTGCTTCCTCATAATGGACCTTATTTGTTTTTCTTGCTTGCTAAATGCTAGCACAAGGCGAGGGGCAGGGTTCTCTGATTCCATGTCCACGGATTCAGAAGTCAGAAGAGATTCCCGAGACTTAGCTCGACATCGTCTCAGTGCGCTATTGAGGACCTTGTTGTTGTATCCCCTAGCTCTCAGTCTGTTTATCGTGATCTGAGCTTCATGTTCAAAGGTTTCAGGAGTGCTGCTAATTCTCTTAACTCTAAGCAGCTCCCCATAAGGAATATTGGTGATGACGTGTTGGGGATGTTTGCTACTAGCATGTAATATGCTATTGCCAGCCGTCGGTTTGCGATATAATGACGTAGCTACAATGTTGTTAGTAACAGTAACATGAACATCTAGGAAATCTGCTTTTTCCCTGCTGATGTGGGCCGTGAAGAACAAGTTGTCATTATTCTGATTCAATGCATCAACAAAAACTTTCGCACTTTCCTCATCCCCCTCCCAAATACAAAAAACGTCATCAATAAACCGTTTCCAGTATTTAACCTTATCGAATCCGGGGGTACCGGTGAGACCGCGCTCCTCCCACCAGCCCACATGCAAACATGCGTAGCTGGGGGAGAAGCACGATCCCATCGCTACACCTCGCACCTGTCTCCAGACATTTTTAGCAAACATAAAGTAATTGTTATTTAAACACCAATCTATCAGTTCACATAACATCTTGTTGTGTGCATAATATTCACATGATCGAAAACCAAGATAGTGTGTGATAGCGTCTAATCCTTTGGTGTGATCTATGGAGGTGTATAAGGACTCTATGTCTAGAGTCAAAATACACCAATTTTCACGCCATTGAATGGAATTGAGTTTGTTGAGAAAGTCCCCTGTGTCTTTTAAATAACTGGGCAACTCTTTGACAATGTCCTGCAGAAAAAAGTCTATATAATGTGAGATGTTTTCCCCCACACTGTTAATGGCCGCTATGATGGGGCGGCCTGGGGTGGGGATTTTCTGCTTATGAATTTTTGGGATCAAATACAATATCGGTATGACCGGATGTTCTCTATGAAGGTAGTCAAATTCTGCTTGGGAGATCAAATTGGTTCTTTTGTAAGACACTAACAGTTTTTTCAAATTGTCTTTGGCCCGTTTATAGGCCATCCCATTTGATCTTTCGTAGCAGGAGGGGTCATTAAGCTGTCTCATGGCTTCGGCCATATACTCTTCCTTTCTCCACAAGACTATATTGCCCCCCTTGTCAGATTTATTTATGACAATTTCCTGATTTTGACTGAGTCTTTTCATTAGAGTATTGTATTGTATGATCCTAGCATTGTTCTTATTAGATTGTGCCTGTGTCACACGGTTAAGCCTTTTCAAATCTTCCGTCACGCACTCATGATAAATATCGATTGCATCTTTCGGCATGACGGGTAAAAAGGTGCTTACCGGTTTGAACGGACTTTCTCCCGCTCCTCTTTGGCGAATGTCCACATTCATCAGTTCTCTTTGGGTATTCTGAGTACCGTCGTTGTCCTGTGTCGAGGCCGCTGCTGTGTTTCCCAGATCACATAACGTGAGCAAAAGTCTGGCATCTCTTGCTGCCGGGACTGTTTGAACTGTGGCGACGGCAGTGGTAGTAGTACGCTCCATATTTTTAGTTGAATTTTTGGATGCGATCAGCTTTCCGTACGCAAGTCGCGTGGTGCGCCCGGTGCGCTCCCCGGTGCGCGTATCGGGGCGCGCTTATAGATATATATATTTTTTTGAAACTAAATTACTCAAAATCCAGTGGAGCACATATCTTGAGACATAGAAAAGGTGCATCGGGCTACCAGTCCCTGCAATTTTGCCAAATTTGGTGTAAAACCATTCAGCCATTCGGGCTAAAAGTGAGGTCGACCGCCCTATGGAAATTAACATGGGGAAAACACGTTTTGGGACCCCCCTTTTATCTCGGCCCCGCTTGACGCATCCCCCCCAAACTTTTAGGGAAGGACCGGAGCTTGACGAGGCCATTTTGAGGAAATTTTCAGGCAGATTCGTCAACTGGCGCCAAAGTTATTCCAAATAGAATTTTGAGATTTAACATTGAAAAAAATCCTAACTATAACTACCTACTGGCGACCGCCAGTAGGTAATATATATATATATATATATATATATATATATATATATATATATATATATATATATATATATATATATATATATATATATATATATATATATATATATATATATATATATATATATATATATATATATATATATGTATGTATATATATATATACATATATATATATATATATGTATATATATATATATATATATATATATATTTTTTTTTTTTTTTTTTTTCATACATACATGTACCAATACACAAAATCTATTTAAGAAAACATTCTATTATAAATTAAACATCAAACTCTTTCAAAATCTTTAAACCTAAATTTCCCACTCTAGTCAGTGCAACAGTAGAGAAAGTATTGGATAGCGGAAGGGAAAAAAATACTATTACCACTCCAATGAGTGCAACAGTAGGGAAAGTGTTGGGTAGCACAGGGATAAAATGTACTATTCCCACTCCAGTGAGTGCAACAGTAGGGAAAGTGTTGGATAACAGAGGGGTATATTTACTATTCCCATTGCAGTCACGGCACTAATAACGAAATTGGATTGCGGAGGAGTAAAATTAACTGTTCTCACTCCAGTCAGTTCAAAATTTAAAAAAAACAAATTATTATCAACAGAATATTTATTTTAAGTAATTAATAAATATATAAATATGTTAAAAATACAAAATAAAAACATATTTAATATTAAAATATTTAAAAAATAAAAGCATATTATAATGTTAAATACATGTCACAAATACCTTCAAACACTATATTAAATAAAATTTAAAAAAAATTGAAACAAAGAAATATTTTTATTGAGAAATTATTTAACAAAATCATTAATTAATACATACATTTTGCCTATTTACTTCCTAGCATGTAACACTACACAACTCACAACCCACAACGAAAAAAAAATGTATTTGCATAATTAACACAATGATGTATCAATTAAACAAATATTATTGATTAAAAAATAAATTAAAACACAAAATGTAATTAACTTCCTACCCTTTACAGCTATAATCCCCACAACCCACACCTAAAATTAAACTGTAAAAGGAATTAATTACACAATAAAAATGCAATTAAATAACTAATAGTATTTAACAACTAATTATACAGTAAGTAACATTAATTTACTCCACCATCCTTCACCCCTATAAACCCAAAACACAAACACAAAAGATAATTAAACAATTACCCTCTTGAATTATGAATTAATTCATTAATATTAATTATCAACTAATTATTAATTAAAAATAAATTACTACCCACCCTGTACCCCTAAAAACTCACAACTAAATTCATTACATAATTTCCATATTTAATTGTCAATTAATATCAATTAACAAATAAATATTAATTAATTAAACATGAATTACTTCCTACCCTTCCTACCCTTTACCCTTATGAACCCCAGAACCGTCATCTAAAATGAATCACACAATTACCATAATTAATGAACAATTAATAAATTAATAATAATGAACAACCAATTATTAATTAATTACAAATAAATTACTTTGCACCCTTAACCCCTATAAACCCCACATCCCGCACCTGAAATCGATTACACAATGACCATAATTAATCATCAATTAATTATTTAATATTAAATTAACAACAAAATATTACGTTAATTACAAATAAATTACTTCCCACCCTTAACCCCTATAAAACCCACAACCTGCACCTAAAATTTACCCAAAAAATTTAAAACACAATTAACATTATAAAATCTCGATTAAGTAAATATAAGTAAATAAAAAATATTGATTAATTTATTATAATTAAATACACTAAAATACATAACACTAATTAAAAAAATCGATATTTAAACCAACTATATTCTTGCAAACGATATTCATGACTTCTATACTTTTTAAATCGATCTTTCTTACCTTAAAGTCGATACTCTTGACCACAATATTCTTGCTGTCGATATTTCTGTGTCACGATATTTAGAACTCGATATTAGTGTAAGTGGAAATTTCCAACTCAATATTTTGGCTGAATACCGTGTAGACGTACACATTAATTTAGTTTGGAAGATTGGCTTCCACTGGCCCCTCAAAGAATAGTGCATGGATTTGGGTGAAGGTCTTCACTTGAGGAGATGAATTACTTTGGTATTTTCATGTCTCCGATTCTCTGGAATTGTGGTCTCAAGGAATTCTAAGAGGCCTATTACGACAGTCGGCCCGCCACCATACCGGGAAATAGGACTGACCGCCATAGGTGCAGCCGTCCCGCCATGGAGATTAGGATGCTACCGCCACGGAGGCAGTGGCATCCCGCATACATTGCATTGTCATTGTGGCGGGCGGTGCTGTACGCAGCACCCACCACAATGCGATATATGCATGTTGCGCATTTGCATGCTGTAGCCGGGAGGCTCCGATACCGGAAAACACTACTCATCCTAAAGAATGGGGGGCCGCTGACTCCCCGTCTCTCCATTTTTACCAGAATGACTGGACTGACGACACGGAGATGCTGTGGAATCCGCATCCAGCACACGGCGAAGAGTTCTCCTTTAAGGGGGCGTGGCCAGGTGCAGCCGGCGGTCCTGGGTCTGACGTAGGTGCCAGCGGATTGGTAAAAAGCCCGGACATCCTGTATTCAGCGTGTGACGACACCGAGGAGCCCCGAGAGGAGTGCCGAGGAAGGAAGACGGAGGAAGAACGCGAGTTAGAGAAGAAGAGCGACGAGGAGGACGAGAGTACGCCAGGAGGCCAACGGTCCTGCGAGCCGCCCAGCCACACTCACGGAGGAGTGTGGCTCTCCGAGGTACCGCAGAGGGTGTCGAGCTGGGTCGGGAATGAGAGGCGGGTCTGAAAAGAGGTAGCGCTGCGTATCGGTACAGCACTTCCCGTGACCCATGCTTCACTCCCCTTAGAACCCTCTCCTTCTCACACTCCCTTCACTACTGTAAATGCATAGACACTGGTGTTCCCTCACCCCCTGGACTCCTGTATAAAAATTAAACAGGGCAAACCTCTGACTGTGCCCATATCTTTTCTCTCCCTATGGCAATATCCTAAACGGAGGGAAGCTCAATCCAAAGGTGAAGAATGTCCTTCCATATACCAGATGCCGGGGAAGAAGGCCTCTGAAGCGGGCCCCTAAATCAAAGGTCATCACGGATCCGGCTGCTGTCAGTCCTGAAAGACTTTCCACTAGGAAAAAGAAGTCCTTTATAAAAATAAAACCATATCTGCCCCAATCTGGTCTCCAGTCTCTCTCTCCTACCCCGCCACAATGCACAACGTGGCAGGCACTGTGCGGTGCCTGCCACATTGTGCATGCAAATAGAGGAGGGTACCATGGATACCCCCCAAGTGCACACCCAACCCCCCCAGCCCTGGGGGCCCACAACGGGCCCACAAAAGTGATATCCACCTGGATTTCCATGGCGGAGTCTCCGCCATGGAAAGCCCTGCACCACCGCCCATCATGATATGGATGGCGGTGTCTTGCAGACACCGCCACCATATCTGAGCCCTTTTCCGCCTTGTCGCCTGTTTGACCGGCGGAAAACTGGCAGACGGTCTTTCCGTCCACCGGGGTCCCCCTGCCATCGTAAAATGGCAGGGGGAAATGGGAGACGGGCGATGTATAATGGCGGGTGGATCGTTACCGCAATATTATAATAGACCGCCCACCACAATGCAATGTATGCGGGATGCCACCGCCACTGTGGCAGTGGCATCCTAATCTACATGGCAGGACCGCCGTACCTTTGGCGGTCGGTCCTATTTCCCGGTAAGGTGGCAGGCAGACTTTCGTAATAGGCCCTCAAGTGTCCAAAGAGGAGGGTGTCTAGAGGTGTCATATGTGAGGTTTCCTTGCTCTTCCTTGCTCACTATCACTAAACAAGGAGAACAGATTGGTCTGGGGACTCCGGGATCCGTCTGAAAATGAAGGTGTCAACGTTTCAAAGCCCTAACAAGGCAATTTTGCATTGAAATGTGAGAACAAGCCGAAAATAATAATTAGAAAGCATAATAATTATTCTTACTTTGCACCTTGATGGCAGAATGTTGGAAATGTGTTGCAAAAATGGGGCCGATAATTTATAAAATTAGTAGCCCATATTTCATCAGCAAACAGCGTAGAATGATGAGAAAACAGGGACATTATTATTTAGAAGGCCCCGCGTGAAACATAATTTGTGGGCCCCTTTTCGGAAAAGCTTTAAATTTATGGACCAGTTTCAGCTCTTTAATGCTCTTCATCGCCAGGTCACCGACAGTGCACAGACACTAATGTCCAACCAGGGGTGGCTCCTCTGTTTGAGCGGAGGAGCGTCGCCACACTAAGAAAAGCCCCAGGCCAGAGCTGAAAAACATTGTAGTTATAAAGTGTATTTATTATTATTTTGTTTTTCAGCAACAAACTCGTCCCGAACTGAGGGGGACATTAGGATGAAGGGCGGACTTTGTTCGCCCGCCACAACGGGACCGCCCGCCATAAGGGCGGGGGTCCCGTAGGGGGAATTAGGATGCGCCCGCCACAGTGGCGGGCGCATCCCGCATTTTTTACATTGTGGCGGGCATTGCCTGTCATGTTGTTCATTGAAATGCAGTGGGTACCATAGGTACCCCCCATGTGCATCCCCCACCTCGCCTTCACCATTGTGGCCCGCGGGGGGCCCCCGAAGTAAAGACTGCCTGCCTTGAAAGGCATCTCCCAAAGCACATCCTAATATGGCTGGCGGTGTCTGATAGACACCGCCACCATATTAACCCTTTTCCGCCCTGGTCGCCTTGCGGCGGACGGTGTTTCCATCCGCCGCGGTCCCCCCTGCCATAGTAATATGGCGAGGGAAATGGGTGGCGGGCGGGCAAGGATGTCGGGCGGATCGCCACCGCCCGCTTGGAGATGGCGATCCGCCCGACATCCTAATGGGCCCCTGAGTGTCAGGACAAGGTGAGGCCTGTGCTGCCGAGTGGTATCAGGGAGCAGTGCCCTAAAGTTTAAAATGTGCATGTCTCTTGGAAAGGGGCGACCATTCGGTCCCCCCGAACGTATGGTGGAGTACCACGATCCCCCCGGGAAGCCATCTTGGGCGGGAGGCGAGTCTCGGCTGGTATGCCCGAAGCGGCGTAGCCGGGGCGCGCCTTTTCCCGCCCTGGAGTGGGTTGTCCTAGACACTGACGCGGCCGGCCACGCCCTCGGAGGCAGGCGGGGGCGGGTTTACGCCCGCCCGAAGACGGATAAAAGGAGCAACAAGCCAAGAAAGCATCCTCTTGTTCCTGTGCTCTGAAGCTGCACCTCCCCGCTGCACGTGAGCTCGAGACGGAACGAAGAGCCAATTTTGAGCGTTGTAATCTTTCTTTTTGTTTTACAGATATCTTCGTTTGAGAATGCCAGGCAAGAAGGTCGGAAAGCGGGTCGGTACCGATCAGATGCTCCGCATGCTCATAAAGGAGGTAGCCGATTTGAAGAAGCAGATGGCGGCTAAGAACGGGGAGGGAGGACCGAAGCGAGTCATCGGACCAGCTTTGCCAGGAGTAGTCCCTGGTGGGAGAGGCAAGAGGTCCAAAAGGGGGGCACTTGGGGGGGAAACCCCGGTTCCCGATACCCCACTTGAGGAGCCAACCCCGGTTCCGAAGGAGGGGCATCCGATCCCCGTAGTGGTCACCCCCGTGACCGGGGAAGATATGCCTCCCGAGTTAGCGGCACAATTGGCAGCGTGGTTGGGAAAAGATAGTGAGGGCACCACGGCTGACGATGCCCGGGCAGTAATGAGACAACTGCGGGAATCTAGAGAGGCTGCGAAGGCACCATCTTCTGTTACCCCGCCAGTTCCGGCGGCGGAAAATGCAACAGGCCCAAGTTCGGCGGCAAATGCAGCATCTGGTTCAGGTAAGCGGCCATTGCCGATCGCGGGGGAGGGGTCTGTACCTTCACGAAGGGAGAAGGTGGCTCAGCATGTTCCACTGGAAATTAAGGAAAAGATTTGGGCGAATAAGTATGTGAACATTTTTTCTTTGCTTACCGACCATTACGAGATGGAGCATGTTAAGAGCCAAAAGGAGCTCATGCATCCGAGTGTTTGGCGCGCAAAAATGGCCGCCTTTAAGGTTGATGAAAACATAGGTACTTGGGGCAGAGCGTGGGGCATTTTTACCTCCATCATGGGCGAGCGCAGGCCCGAGTTGCTGACCGAGTTGCCTATTTATCAGTCACGTATCATGGAGTATTCCGTATCGTACGGGGGCAATCAGTGGTTCTGTTATGACAATATTTTTAGAAAAGCTAAGGAGCACGACCCAGTTCTGACTTGGGATTGTTTCGACTCCGTTTCATGGCAAAAAATGGAGAGTTCAGGAATGTTAAAAGTGCCATTGTCAGGGAGTAACGGGGGTGAATCTTCCCGCCAATACTCTGGGACACCCTTTCGGACGGGTGCAGGTAACGAGCACCACTCGAAGCCGAGTGGCAACGCAGGTAAAAGGGGGATTTGTTGGAATTTTAACAGGGGAAAATGTACGAGGCCCCAGGGGTCATGCAAGTTCAGACATGAATGTGGGGGGTGTGGGCAGCCATCCCATCCTGAGTCCATGTGCAGAGCCAAAACGGGTGATAACGGTGGTAGGGGAAGCGCCAAACAGGTCTGAAATAGTCCGAGGGGCGCCTTTACCTACTCCGATTGATACCATGGCAATGATTCCTTGGCTCAACGAATACCCGGATCATGCTTCCGCTGGGGTGTTGCGAGACAGGTTTTCATATGGTTTCCGCATCCCAGTGGGGGATTTTCAGGGTGTAGCAAACTGTAAGAATCAACTGTCGGTCTTGCAGCATACGGTGGTGGTACAGGTAAAAATTGGGAAGGAGGTGACTCGAGGTCGTGTCGCCGGTCCATTTGATTTGCCACCGGTTGCTAACTTTGTTTGTTCCCCTTTAGGGGTGGTCCCCAAGAAGGACCCGGGTGAGTTTCGGCTGATACATAACTTGTCAGCCCCACGTGGTCTTTCCGTGAATGAAGCGATAGACCCGGAAGTGTGTTCGGTGCGGTACGCATCTTTCGATGGGGCCGTTGCCATGTTGAATCACCTGGGGCCCGGGGCGCTGATGGCAAAATCAGACATCGAGTCAGCGTTCCGGTTGCTCCCGGTGCACCCAGACGATCAGCGTCTCCTTGGTTTTATGTTTCAGGGTCGCTATTACGTGGATAGATGTATGCCAATGGGGTGCTCGATATCCTGTGCCTATTTTGAAAAGTTCAGTTGTTTTCTGCAATGGGTATTCACAAGGAAGACGGGTTTTTTTCAGCATGTTATGCATTATCTCGATGACTTTCTGTTTTTGGGGGCAGCCGGGGATCCTGAGTGTGGACAGGCCTTACAAGAATTTTGTGTCTTAATGAATCAATTCGGTGTGCCGTTGGCGCCAGGTAAGACTGTGGGTCCCTCAACTTTGCTCGAGTTTCTGGGGATCGAGCTCGACTCGGAAGAAGGTTGTTTTAGATTACCCAGGGAAAAAGTGTTAAAATTCATGACATCCCTTGAAACATGTATTCGTGCGACGAAAGTAACCCTGCATCAATTGCAACAGGTGGTGGGTCAGTTGAATTTTGCCCTGAGAGTAATGCCAATGGCACGCCCCTTTTCCTGCTCGATTGCACAAGCCATGGTCGGCCTGAAAGAAGGACATCACCGCACGAGGCTCTCGGCAGAGGTTCGCCAAGACATGCGCATTTGGTTGGCATTTTTGGCGGATTTCAATGGTCGAATTGTCTGGAACAAACCGGCGGTGTCCTCCGAGGAGCTGGGGCTTTGGACAGATTCGGCGGGGAGTGTAGGTTTTGGTGCCATATTTGGTATACAATGGTCGGCTCAAAAATGGCCGTCATGGTGGCACGAGTGCGGGCTCACGAGTAACATTGGTTTCCTTGAACTCTTCCCTATTTTGGTGGCCTTGAAAACATGGCCGGAGGGGTTTCGGGATCATTCTGTGGTGTTCTGGTCTGATAACATGACTGTGGTTGAGTGTATCAATAGTCAGGCAGCACGTTGCAAATGGATTCTGAGACTGCTCAAAGAAATTGTGTTATTGTGTATGCAGTTGAATGTGCTCTTTAGGGCAAGACATGTCCCGGGGGTACTGAATCAAGCGGCTGATGCGCTTTCTCGTTTCCGTATGCAGGCCTTCTGGGGTTTTCTGCCCACAGCGGACCTGGTGGCAGCACCCTTTCCCGAAGCTCTCTGGTCTCTCGGTGCCCCGAACTACAAAACCTCGTGGGAGAGAGTTTAGCACCCAGGACAAGGAAGGCATATGAAGGGGCGTTCCGTTCCTATTTGTCCTTTTTGGGTTCTGCCGGGGGGGAGCTTTGGGGACAGGAAGAGCTTGTCGTAAAATTTCTGCTGTCTTTACATCAGGCAGGCAAATCAGTAGCTACGGCCCAGAGGCATCGGGCCGCCATTTCCTTTATGGCAAGGGCTCATGGGATCCAGGACCCGACAGCGTCTTTTGTGGTGCAGAAAGCGCTACGACGGAACGAAGAGCCAATTTTGACCCACCCACCAGCCCCTGAGGACAGCTAGTTGTTTTGAATAAAGTTTTGATGTGGTAACTCTATTTCTTGCAGGTTGTGATGATTGTCGTGATATTTTGAGTATGCAATAAAGAATGGTCATTTTCAGTATGTTTGTTTTTTCAAATAAAGTAATTCTGCACTAGTGTTGATCAGTAATCATGCTTGTAATAGTTATGGTTGTTTTGTAATTTAGTAATTTAGGTCAATTGTCGTATTTATTTTGGTCGGGCGGTAAGGTCATGATCGGTGAGCAGTAATTGGAAGATCCCTATGGGGGGGCGCCACCCATTACGGATGGGAGCGCTCGGGGGAGGTGGCCATTGGCCCCTCAACGGGGAGGCGGTCCCTTCTAAGGATAGGCCGCCGGAAGGAAAGGAAAGGTGGTCAAGGCCCCTTCCTGGATAGGAGGGGCTACGGGCCCTCCTGGGGAATTTCCCGGGGCCAGGACATCTGCGACGGCAGATGGGGTAAGTTGTGTGGGGTTCGGGAGGGGGTTTACGCTACCTTTTAGACACCTCACACGAGTCCTCGGACGACCGTTAAATGGCGTTGAGTTCATTGGGGCCCCCGTCAAGTCCAAGGGAAATTGGTAGATGCACTTGAGGTACGCCTCTGTGCGGTCGCTCCCCTCACAAGTGAGGGGGGTATTTCTGGTTTAGGGATCTGACACCAGTTACGACCTTGCCGTTGGCCCTTAACGTTAGGATGTACAATTTCAAGTCAAATGTTTTGTAGGATGTTAGTTCGGCTAGGAGAACCTTTGTATTAGAGATCTGTTAAGGTTAGCCAAACATCGTAATGTGGAAATGAAATTGTACATAATATGAAACTGTTATTTTAATGTTTTTTGGTTTTGTTTCATATTTTAATAAATACGGCCGGGAGGGTCACTCCCTCCCGCCTTCCAAAAAGTTCAGAACCGTGTCCGGTTTCCCATCCTTGGGGATTATGTTGAGAGGGGGTGGCGGGTATCTCAGCCATATTGGCTGGCCGTCTTGCGATGGCCAGCCAGACATGCACATAAAATTCTCTAACCTAGCTGTCTTAGACAGCTAGGTTAGAAAAACCACTGGTCTCCAGTGCTCTTCAGAGCGCTGAGTGAAGCCGCTCCCTCCAATATGAGCACTGCTCTGATGCTGGTGAAAGCAGCCCTAGGATTGATTAGGGGAGTTGGCTGGATCCCGTGTTGAAGCCTGACTTCAGAGAAGAACGAAGGAGAAAGACTTTGCGTTGCGCAGGAAGGTAAGTGTATATTTTTTGTAATGGGACTCACCCCACCTCCCCCAGTACATGCCAGCCACCAATGTCATATTCTAAATGTATTTGCATCTAATTTTCGGGGGTACTGACGTGTGATTTTAATATTATAGTACAGCATTAGTTCACTAATATTGTTGCAACCAATCTTTGTAACCCCCATCCATTTCTCATATATGAGGTCCAGTTTTGACCAAAGGAAACTTTTTTATGGCTGTTGCATGATGTTGAAAAACAAACATTTCTGTGCAAAATGTCTGTGCTAGATTTCCATATATCACCCACATTAAAATTAAAGGAACTTGCACATGGACAATATGCATGTATAAAAAAACAAAGGGTTCAAAATACAGATATGCGATGGGGGAGGACTAATTTACGAGATAGAGTTGACCAATGATGTGGCAAGAAAAAGGTAAATTATGTGGCCTAATACGAAACAATTTGAGGCAGTATTACTTAATGATTTTGCCCTTTAAACTCATTAACATACTCTGAGCAAATTTTGCTCATCATTAGTATCAGTTCAACACCTAAATAGAGCAATCAGCTATCAGCAACTTAAAGATGAATATTTAACTTTTTCAAAAAGTCTTTCATTGAGTGGCAACGTGCTTGGTAGGGTCTTTGGGAACTTTTGATCCGTTTGAGCTAGAAACTATTTTTGGTTCAAATCTACTAATTATACAGCAAAATGTAGAAAGTGTGGCAAATCCATAACTATACGGAAAAATACTGCAGCTGCATAATCACATCTTTCAAGTGGCCCTGGCTATATGGAAGGCCACTGTTATGTTATCTATACTACTATAATAAAGGAAGAACTTTCAGCCTTTGAGGCGGGTAAACTCGGGAACCACAGCCCCAATCCACACACCCGATACACCGTTGGAATCGTCAGGGTGTGTAGATGGTTATAGGCTATATAAATTTAAAGAAAAAAAACGTTATTTCAAAAATTTACAGTAAAAAAAAAAGTAGTCCCTCAGATGTAGCGCCGGCTGCGACGTGCGTGCTCACGTCAGGAGCGCGGGGAGGAGAGGCGTCCAGGAGCCAGACGAGGAGCGGCGCACATGACGCGGGGGAGGAGCGGTGACGTGAGGAGCAGCAGACAGGCCAGCGGCGGCGAGGAGCGGTAAACTGAGGAGCGGCGGCTGAGGTAAGGGGACCCATGTCGGAGCAGGCGGGGATTAGGGCAGGTGGGGGGGCGGCCCGGGCGGGGGCCAGGCAGGGGCCGGGCTGCTGCAGGGGCAGGCAGGGGTCGGGGCAGGCAGAGGACGGGCCGCGCGGGGGCCGGGCTTGGGGCGGGGCTAATAGCTGTGGGCCAGGACTCTCCAGGGCGATGGAGACAGGTCTTAAAAGAACATCTATCTGGTTTAAATCCCCTTGACCACCGTATGTTTATACCTCCCGGAAGTGAAAGGGAAGCTTACAAATACTGGCGCCTACGCGTTTTTGTATACCCCGACTGCTGATCTCATGGAAGGTGTGGAGACGCACAGAAATCCTGTTTCTGCTAATATGTTTAAATGCATGTTTTTACTTCTCCGAACTTTGTGGTAGTGTAATGTTGCACATGAACATTCTGTTGTAAACTATATTTTCAACGGGGCGGGCGGGCGGGGGTCGGGGAAGCCTGATTGCTCCTGGACAAGGTCGGGACGGGCTGCTAGTGTTATTTATAATGCAATTTGTAGCGCGCACGAATACTCAGGAGTATCCCGGTGCGGGAGGCCAATGTGAAAACAGAGAATATGAGATTAGTACGCTTAGTTAAATAGTAGGGTCTTTAGCTGCTTCTTGAACAGCCTGATATCGTGAATGTTCCGTAATTCCAAAGGAAGAGAATTCCAAACTTCCGCTGCCTTAACGGATAAAGAGCTCCCCCCCAATCGGGTGCAGAGGAAACAAGGGACCACTGCCAGCAGCTGCCCAGCAGAGCGCAGATGTCTGCGAGGGACATAGAAGGTGAATCGTCTCCTAAGGTAGATCGGCCCTGTTCCGTGCAGAGCTGCATAAGCCAGAGTGAGGGCCTTGAACTGGACTCGTCGGACCACGGGGAGCCAGTGAAGGTTCCGCAAATGCTGTTTCACACTCGATCTTCCACCCAAATTCCTACATTGTTAAGCCTAATTATAATTACCTCTGGAAAGCATTTAGCCAATAAAACTGCTACGTTTCTATCCAAGCCTCAAAGCTGAATTTCTTTACCCCGAACTTTTTCGGCCTTTCCAGTCCAGAGATTCCTAGTCTCAAAAACGAGGTCCATCTCCTGTTAGCAATGGGACTCGTAACATGCAACTCAAGCAGAAAACTGGCTGCAT
Organism: Lissotriton vulgaris; assembly: GCF_964263255.1. Classification (NCBI taxonomy): domain Eukaryota; kingdom Metazoa; phylum Chordata; class Amphibia; order Caudata; family Salamandridae; genus Lissotriton; species Lissotriton vulgaris. The sequence goes on along the minus strand of NC_141687.1, from coordinate 1,979,696,202 downwards.
TGTTCTGTGGCCTGTTTGCTGGAGAAAAGCACCAGAAAATCAGAGACAGACGAGCGAAACAGAGCACCAAAATGAAGAAAACACACCACCAGAGGGTTCTTCCCTGAAAGCGAAGAAGAAATACAAAAAGCGCCCGTCCCCTTGGACGAACACACCAGCACAAAGAGATATGATGGCACTTATGAAGCTTGGAGACCTACAAACAATTTCCCAGCCCTGAGAAAGACCTTCAGAAAATCCTAACGGTCCCCACGTGAAGGTCAAAACACTTCAGCACCCCTCCCCGCCCCCACCGAGGCCAAGGGTTCACCTGTTCAGAACTATATAAAAGTTCAAAGATTTCTTTCTAAGCTGGACGCAGACAACTTAGATGTTTCAGACTCAGATAGGCTCTCCCTGACCTGAACACCTTGGACCCAAGAATAGTTATAGTATAGAGGTCGTATAAATTACTAAGACCCTATACATTGTAAATAGAGTAGAACTGTCAAAATTGTACTTGGAGACTAATACAATTTATGTCATATATGTTGCATTGTCACTGTATATAGAGTTTTTGTAATTTGTCTATGGAAAAAGTCATTGTCATGTTTGTACAATAGTCTTCGATGATTCGAAAAGGAATAATCAAAGAAAAAACAAATGAATGTAACCCTTTTTTGAACATGTTGACTTTTGAAGTTTTTGTTCATCCAAATCGATAATTGTATGTTGGCTCAAATTTTTCTTAAATGTATTAAATATTGTTTACTAATCAAAATGTACCTGCAGGCAAAATAGAGGACCTGTGGATAAGATAAGTATAGAGTATTGATGGTCCAAGAGGCAATTGTACACTGTTTAACTGTTTAAAGGTAAAGCACTCTGACTGCAGTGGCATCTTATTCAGAAAAATACTGGCGGGGCGAGTGGAGGGAGCGCGGGGGAAGTAGAAAGCCAGAAAGAAGCATTGCGGGGTGCACGGTAGGAGGATTAATGATAAAAATGTAAATGAAACCCACTTACCTGGTGCTCCCGACTACATCGCAGTCCTCTACTGCCCGTTCCCTCTCCCAGGTGTCCCTGGGACAGCATGAGAACTCCCCTTCCAATACCCACGCTGCTCTCAAGCATGAGTGCAAGGTGGGGATTGACCTGAGCGGGCTGGATCAATACTCGCTCAGGCACAGGAAGTCTGGGCTGTTACTCCAACCCAGCTGTATGGAGAAGCCTAAATGTGCATGTCAGTTTGGCGGGCCTGAGATGGCCGACCAAACTGACATACAGACTTAGAAGTGGGGCTGAAAGTAAAAAAACAGAGGCAGCAGAGGCTTCTCCGCAATGGCGGAGGAGCGTCGTCCCTCTGGCTCAGAGCCGGCAGCTGAAAAATGAAACAATGTTTTACTATTGGTTTTTTTTCAGCTGCTGGCTTTGAGTCAGAGTGTGCATGGAGGGGCGGAGCCAGACCATGGGAGGAGGGAGGAATTATGTGTAAGTGTGCTCCTTCTCAAAGAGCAAAACGCAATTATCACTCACAGGGAACTAAGTCAAGGGCTGAAGTGAGCTGACCCATTGCCACATGCTGTATGCAGCAGTGGGCGGAAAAATATACGATGAACACAGCAACAGGTCACTCAATGAAGAGTTCTGGTTGAAAGCCTCTATAAGTTTACCACATGTATGATTTTCTTTAAATCTAGGGGCCATATTATCAAGCAAGGGCGATACTTTATCGCCGCTTTTATCGGCAGGAAACTGCCGCTCATGCGGCGATAATGGCTTGATAATATGCCCTTGTGAATTCCCATAGAAGCCCAGGTTCTGGTGTTAACCTGGGTTTCTATGGGAATTCACAAGGGCATACTATCAAGCCCATTATCGCCGCTTTAGCGGCAGTTTCCTGCCGATAAAGGCGGCGATAATGTGTCGCCCTCGCTTGATAATATGGCCCTAGGTGTCTTGGCTAAAGGCAGACCTAAAATTGGTTTATCGATCTTTGAAACACCCTTGCTGTATTTCGATATGGAAACACAACGTTTGAAATGCGTGAGGCAGTCATTAGAACTTGAACAAGGTAATCTTCACTCCCATCACTTTACTGAGGTATTCCATTGCAGGTGGGGACCATACATACACAAATCACTCCTAACAGAACGGTGCACCCTAACTGGAAGGCCTCGGCCATCTGCAGCAGAGCACCAGCCACACAGGCGTGCTTTGCCCTGGCAGGGGGCGGCTGCTGTTTGCAACTTGGCCCTTAGGAAAGTCATAGAGCTCTGTATTTGTTCAGCTGCTTAATTCATTTTTGAGTCCAACAAATTAAACATGTTTATCTGATGGCATTTTTATATGGGGTGGTGAAAACGGCGCTCTGTGTGTGGATGCAGGAAAATGTATTTTTATGCGGGTCATTGTGACCAACACAGTGATGCACGTGTAAAGTGATAGTTTTGATACGCTTGAAATATAATTCGTTTTCCGTGCCAAATCATTGTTTGCCTTCCTTCCTCCGTGGAGTGGTCTCAGTGATGCAGAATTGTTTTGAACAGAATCCAAGAAAAGCAAAGCAAATGCTCATCTGTCAGGGTCACTTGTAACTATAGCTGGACTCGCATCCCTGCAGGATAAACAACCATGGAGCTAACTGGAGGCAAATAGCCTCACTGCTCCTGTCACCCTGTTTCTACAAGAAAGGCGACACAATAAGTCTGACCTTAGAGCCAAACCGTCTTGCGGCTCCTATGGTAGTGATGCTCCTCACAAGGAATAGACTGTGCCGGTAGTCTGGACCCTGGGGCTGCCCATCAGAGGGAATGGAATGCACCAGTGGTATGGACCCTGGGACTGCCCATCAGAGGGATTAGAATGCTCCGGTGGTATTGAGCCTGGGACTGCCCATCAGAGGGAATGGAATACTCCGGTGGTCTGGACCCTGGGATTGCCTGTCAGAAGGAATAGAATGTGCTGTTGGTCTGGACCTTGGAGTTTCCTGTCAGAGGGAATAGAATGCTCCCGTGGTCTGGACCCTGAGATTGCCCTTCAGAGGCAATAGAATGTTCTGGTGGTCTGGACCCTGGGATTGCCTGTCAGAGGGAATAGAATGCACCGGTGTTCTGGACCCTGGAATTGCCTGTCAGAGGGAATAGAATGCGCCCGTGGTCTGGACCCTGGGACTCTCCATCAGAGGCAATAGAATGTTCTGGTGGTCTGGACCCTGGGATTGCCTGTCAGAGGGAATAGAATGCACCGGTGTTCTGGACCCTGGAATTGCCTGTCAGAGGGAATAGAATGCGCCCGTGGTCTGGACCCTGAGATTGCCCTTCAGAGGGAATGCACCAGTGGTCTGGACCCTGGGACTGTCCATCAGAGGCAATAGAATGTTCTGGTGGTCTGGACCCTGGGATTGCCTGTCCGAGGGAATAGAATGCACCGGTGTTCTGGACCCTGGGATTGTCTGTCAGAGGGAAAAGAATGCGCTGGTGGCCTGGACCCTGGGATTGCCCTTCAGAGGGAATGGAATGCGCATGTGGTCTGGTGCCTGGGGCTGTCCATCAGATGGAATAGAATGTGCCAGTAGTCTGGACCCTGGGATTGCCCATCAGAGGGAATAGAATCCGCCGGTGGTCTGGACCCTGGGATTGCCTGCCAGAGGGAATAGAATGCGCCGATGGCCTGGACCTGGGATTGCCCTTCAGAGGAAATGGAATGCGCCGGTGGTCTGGACCCTGGGATTGCCTGTCAGAGGGAATAGAATGCACTAGTGGTCTGGACCCTGAGATTGCCTGTCAGAGGGAATGGAATGCACTGATGGCCTGTACCCTGGGATTGCCCTTCAGAGGGAATGGAATGCGCCAGTGGTCTGGACCCTGGGATTGCCTGTCAGTGGGAATAGAATGCACCTGTGGTCTGGACCCTGGGGCTGCCCATCAGAGGGAATAGAATGTGCCTGTGGTCTGGACCTTGGGACTGCCCATCCGAGGGAATGGAATGCACTGATGGTCTGGACCCTAGGATTACCCTTCAGAGGAAATGGAATGCGCAGGTGGTCTGGACCCTGGGATTGCCCGTCAGAGGGAATGTGCCGGTGGTCTGGACCCTGGGATTATCTGTCAGAGGGAACAGAATGCGCCGGTGGTCTGGACCCCAGGATTGCCTGTCACAGAGAGTAGAATGCACCAGTGGTCTGGACCCTGGGGTTGCCCATCGGATGGAACAGAAAGTGTTGCTGGTCTAGACAATGGGACTGCTCATCAGAGGGAATAGATAGTGTTGGTGGTCTGGACCCTGGGGTTGCCCATCAGAGGGAATAGAAAGTGTTGGTGGTCTGGACCCTGGGGCTGCCAAATGGATGGAATAGAAAGTGTTGGTGGTCCGGACCCTGGGACTGCCAATCAGAGGGAATAGAAAGTGTTGGTGGTCTGGACCCTGGGACTGCCAATCAGAGGGAATAGAAAGTGTTGGTAGTCTGGACCCTTAGACTGGCCATCAGCAGTGCTGATTGACTGATTTGGGATCTTACTGTGGTGAGAATCGTAGAAAGAGCTGAAGCACAGCTGATCCAAAATGAGCCGGAGGTTTGACTTCTGCTCATAGACCAAAGCAGGATCCATTTATATGGTCGATTCACTCTTCACCGCACGCAAGAGAAGTGTGAAAAAGACAAATGCTGTCAATACTTAAAAAGCAGCGTCTGTTCAGATCATCAGGGTTTGAAAGACTTTTCAGTATTGGCCAGGAAGAGGACTCTAAAATCAGTGCTTGATTTAAGCCAGTGGTTGTAGGTGGGGCCCACTGGCACTCATTTTTGGAGGCCAGCACTTATTTTCCCTCAACAGACATTGAGCATCACAGTGCCTGTCGCAGGCTTCTGAGAAAAAGAGATTGGCCGAGCACATCTTATTTTATAAATTAAGCTTTCAAATAAGGTGTTTTGATTGGTTTCATGCCCTGAATCGGAGGTGCAAGTGCAAACCTCCTCACAATTTGCTTTCCTCGCTATACTCAGAAGCGGGAGGTACCCATGCTATGTCAATCCTTTCCTCTGTGAAAACTGACTAAAAAAGGGACCATTTGTTATGTTTGTAGCTGGACAATAAGGTGCAATCGCCTTTCCACCCGAGCCCTGAAAGGCACTACTGGTGGAGTTTACTGTTGCTGATATGCACCGCAAGGGTCTGATATGAACTGGTGGCTCACCTGTGGCAGACTCGCTAATCAGGTTACAGACTGTTAAAGCCCTTCATTCTGCTCTTGCTCAAGGATTTAACAGGCAGAAACATGTTGATGACAGGAACGAAAATAAGAACTTGCTTTTTGTGCAGCTCTATTTACCAGTCTCCTGCTGTTTCTGAGTGCTGTACATAACAGGTATTAATAGTACCCAATTTATTAACTTACGACCGCTAGAATACCACATTTGTTAGCGACGAGCGTTCCACTGAATTACCCCTTCTTGCGGACTCAGGAAGGCCCGGGACACATGGATGTGGTGGGCACACATTAGACTATTCGCCAGCATCTTCCTTGACGAAATGAGTACTCTTGGCATTTAGTCTATGTATCTCTTGATCTCATGCTGGTTTTGCCTTATCTTGGTTACTGACCATATTTTAAATGTACATTTTCTGGAACGCAGTGTGTGATTACAGGGCATGGCTGGCCCCTATATTCATGAAACAATATTTACCCACGATTGGGGTAAAGATGCAGAAGTATGCATGACATGCATTCATGAGGGATCAATATGTTACATCAACAACTTGTGAGCTATTTTATTGCTACACCGCGCCATTCCTCGCACCAGTGTGTGTATTTTTTGCAGTGTTTCTCACAATCACAAGTGCTGCATGAGAGTGCTGTGCCACCACCTTCTGCCACATTATTTCTTGGAAAGCAGCGATTTATTGCTGCACGCCAAGAATCTCAACTTCTTCCAGGAGTTTTCCTTTATATTTTATGTGTGTCATATCTCTGTGTCCTACAGGTACCATACCTTTGACAATAGTCATACATCCACAGAGAGAGAGTACCACATTTCCGATTATTTTCGGTTGTCTGAATGTGTATGATTGTGGATAGGAATTGCAGTTCTGAGGAAGGCTGCCGACCTCTGTGGGTTCATAAGGCCGGCCGAAACATGTCAACCTGAGGGACTAGAAAGTTCTGCCACCTCTACGGTCCCATAGTTTGTGTTTTTTATACTCCACAGTGAAATATATGGGCATAACTGATAGAGGAAGGGTTTCACTGTAAGAGATTTTTATTTAATTCACACAGATCCCAACTAACCTCAAACTCCCAAGTACGCTTGAAGTTTTTCGATTAGCTATCAACCCCTTAACAAACTGTGAGGTTTATGTGACAACCCTATAATGAAGAATGACACCTGGGTAGGTGTGTGAGGAGCCATCTAATATTTGAAAGAATACTCATGGCGTACATAGTACCATGGGTAGGCTCTTTCCAAATAGGATTCTAAACATCAATGACATTATCCCCAGAGAACTAAAACTTTGCAGGGCCAAAACTGGGCTTACCAGTTTCTGGAAAGAAAGAAGCAATAGAGGGCCATTTTCAAATTGTGACACGTTTGTGAGTCCCTCAAATGCTAAAAGGACAAAGAAGCATACTTATAATGAAATACAGAATTGTGTATTAACAGAAAAATCCTACTGCCATTTGATAACATATCCAATCTGAAGAAAATGCTTTAATTCTTGTGTCTGAGACATCCTTGCAGGCAGAAGCATACTTGAAGCAATGTTACTGTAGTAGGTACAAACCGTGGTTTTCAATGTGTAGCAAATATGTAACTTACAGTAAAACAGTGACGAAACAAAAAATTTGGTAGCAAGAACAACACCGAACAGATTTTAAAAATTGAGAGGGGAGGAAAAGGAAATTGAGAAAAGTAAGAAAAAAGATGAGAACATACATGCAATGTAAATGAAAGGCAATGAAGAGGAAGAAAGCAAAGAGGATCATAGAAAGAGAGGGAACATGACAAAACTAAAGAGAGAAACAAAGAAAGATGAAATCGGCACAAAGAAAGGTAAGGAATATAAATAATAAAAAATTAATAATTTTGTCTTTTGTATTGTGACATAGTTTTACCACTAATACACAACTTTGGTACAGTATTGGCAGTAGCAGAGCAAGCTTTTACCACAGAAATAGCAGACTGTTGAAATCACTGGATTGCTGAGAGCTGAGACGATTAATGTTCTTGGGGATTTCATCTTTATTTGACTTATTCTTGCAGAAAATAAATATAATCTATCGAGTTGCAGAATAATCTTCTCTTCTTGTCTTTCTAATATCAACATACGGGGACCTCCAGGAATGATATTCGCCCCTGGGCTAGCCACGCTCCTCCACCAGCGTGGCGGGGCTTCTTGCCTTGGTGGCGGGCCCACGGCGTTCTTCTGCTCTTGTCTCGATCTTCAGTCGTCTTGGGATAGGAAAAGACCTCCTTTCTTATAGCAACTCCCGATTCCTGCTCTGACTTCTTTTGGGCGTCTACGTTCATTTCACGCTTTGTGTCTCTGGGCAGATCTCCTCTCGCAGCTAGGTCTTGAGAACCTATTATATAGGCCTCAGTCTTCACATCGGGTTCTGTCGGGATGCCGGATTTAAAGGGCCCATTCTCTTCTTCTTGAGTCAGTGCCTCCTCCTGTTCCTGGCTTCTGTATTCAAACACAAAGAAAGGACTACGTGTGTTGATCTCTGTTGCTTGACTTCCTATTATTGACTGCAAACAGAGAAGACCAGATTCTGTGGGGGCGGTGGGCTCATGACAGAAAAAGTCATCCACGTTATCCTGTTTCATTAGTTCAGGTGTTAGGGTTTTTTAACCCAAATCCTGCTAGGATTTTCCCACTCTGGAAAAAGGGAAAACCTGTACAGAAAGCCAGCCTTATAATTGTACTTGCCTGTGTGATGTTGTACTTTAAACTTGAAAGGATAAAATGATAAAAAAAACACCTCAAAACCCTAGGATTGTTACCCATATTGTGACTCATCCAAGTCAAAGGGGAATGGTCCTATGCAGGACGAAGGGTTTCCCTTCTAGATAATATTTTTTTAAAAATCCACTGCCCATTTAATGGCTAGAATTTGGGAATGGGTGGAACGGTGCACTACCCTGGTCGTCTGTTTTAGTACCAACAAGTAGTCTCTTTCCTTTTGCGAGAAAACGTTTTTTATTCAAATGTTCCAACAAATATGTGCAAAAGAGCCTCAGCCAATGGGTTTCGTTCAACAGGATTGAACTTCGTCAGGGCTGAAAAGAAGTGTAACATAAATAATATAAATATATAAATATAACAACAAGGGCACATAACAAAAAATGGGCACAGGACAACAACACAGATAGATAATTATGAACACAGTTCAAAAGTGACATTTATAATACCAACAATGGACATGACCTAAAATAATGGCAGACCCTTACATGGGGTCATCCATGGCACATGACCCATAGGACTGCATACTTTTCTTTCCGGGGAAAAAGTTTGCGAATTATGCAGAGGATTCATTCCTCAACCCCATAATCATTGATGTTGGATAAGACTGCTCCTAGTACAACTTCCGATTCATCTGTTGTAAGACAAAGGACTTTTCGAAGGTGGGAGAGGTAGTATTGAACTTGAGCGGATGGTGGTTTGAGTAGTTGAAATGCTTTCCTGACTTTCGGTGGAAGGTTCTGAGGATACTTCTTACTTACTCCCTTTTTCAGTAGATCCGTAGCGGTCCTGCTATCTCTGAGTATTGGGTTATAAACTGCAAATAGTACCAGAGAAGACCAAGAAATGCCAATAATTCTTTCTTAGTTCTAGGTAAGGGAGTATCTAGGATAGCTCACACTTTCTCTTCCATCCAATTCCCTAGGACATACGCAAGGTATCTAACCTTGTTGTAGCCTACTCTGGATTTCTTTGCATTAATGTGTAAATTGGCATTTTGCTATTCTTTTTTTTTATAAATCTTTTTATTAAACAATTGTCGACATATAAGCAATTACACAAAGTTCACTCAAAATCAATCACGGCATGACAAAGTGAGACAACTATCATTCACGTTATACACAGTAAGAACATTTCAGGGAGGGAGCAGGTCATCAAGTTCAATGCAGGTGTCACCACGATATGAGTTCCACTGCACCCAAATGCGGGACCACTTTTTGGGACAGCCTCGGGCAACATATACCGTCATTTTGCTATTCTTGAAGAATGAGACAGTAAATGGGATGTTGGTCCCAAGTGGTACTAAAGATAACTATGTCATCAAGATAGGGCAATGAATATGATTGAGGATTTTGTAATACTTTATTCATTAGCATTTGAAACATGGCTGGTGCTCCATGTAGCCCAAAAGGTAAGACTGTAAATTCAAACAACCCATCAGGGGTGGAGAAAGATGTTTCCTTTCGATCTTTTCGTCGAAGTGGTACTTGCCAGTACCCTTTAGTGAGCTCTAGGGGGGTTATATACTTGGCTTCTCCTAATTTTTCAATCAGCTAATCTATTCTTGGTAAAGGGTATGCATCATATATTGAAATAGCATTTACTGCCCTGAAGTCTATGCCAAATCTGATCGATCCATCAGGTTTGGGTACCAGGACCATGGGTGATGGCCAATTGCTCTGGGATGGTTTGATCACAACCATCTGTAACATGTTTCCTATTTCTTTTCTAATAGCCTATCTCTAAGCAGCTGGAATTCTGTATGGTATCTGTTTGACCACAACACCTTTTTCTGTTTAAATTGCATGTTCGGTTAAACATGTCTGCCCGGGAAATTTGGAAAACAAAGAAGAAAAGGGCTGAAAAACTAGTTTGAGGGAGTCGTTTGGTTCATCGGTTAAGGCTTTCATTATAACTAAACTCCCAAGTGTACATGGAGGGGATGTTATAGGTTAGACTAAGTGTACTGCTTTCGGAAAAGGACCATATCAATTTTTAAGGAGATTTATAAGATAGTTTTGTTGTTTCATAGGGAATGTTTGTAAGCAATGTGTGGTTTTACCTATTTGGACAACAATTTTACACGGCCCCTTAATTTCTAACTTCATTTTCTGGGATGATGTGGGTAAGAGGACCAACACTCAATCATTTACTTGGAAGTGACCCCAGTTCTTTTTTTTTGTTATAGAATGTCATTTGTTTTATTTGGAACTTATCTAGGTTGGTGTGGGCTAATTCACGGAGCTTAACTATTCTAGACCTCAACTGTCCGGTATAGTCTAAGAGGCTCCCTGCTTCTTCCAAGGTATCTTTCTCCCATACTTCCTTTGTCATCTGCCATATAGAAGTTAAAATGAGGAACAACCTAGACTAATTTGGACTTGTCCTGTATTACAAAGAGGGCGAGGGGTAGAAGTTGATCTCAGTTTTTCCTTTCACCACTGAACATTTTTTTTCAGGGTAAGTTTTAGGGTGCCTTTATATCTCTCCACTAATCCATCTGTCTGTGGATGACAGACTGATGTTTTGATGTGAGAGAGGTTTTATGTTTTACACACTTGCTTCATACACTGGGAGACAAAGGGCGTTCCCTGGTCCGTGAGGATTACTTTAGGGAGCCCTAGTCGGGCAAACAACTCTATTAACCACTCAGCTCTATTTTAGTTGTAGGAACCCTTAATAAAAAAAAAGCCTGGGGTATCGAGAAGAATAATCTACAATGACTAATACATAGAGATTACCTGTACTAGATATTGGGAGAGGACGGATAAGATCCATTCCCACTCGATCAAATGGTTTCCTGATGATAGGGAAGGGTTGGAGTGGCACAGGAGGAGATCAATATGGATTCTTTCTTTGACACACTTCACACTCTTGACAATATTTTTTTAAAGCAGTGTAAATTTCTAGCTAACACAAATGCTGAAGAATTTTTTGGGTTGTTTTAAGATTACCTGTATGACCAGCCATTAAGTGGGAATGAGCAAAAAACATCTGTTCATGGAATTCATGTGGTACTAGATGTTGAGATTTGTCACTCGCTTGGCCTAATCTATACAACAACACTTTTTTAATAATAAGGTGGGGACAGTTTCCTTTAGGGTTTTTTCATTTGTCCCTGCCTCCTGCCAAGCGTTCTGTTAAGTGGCAATATTCATCTGGGTATAGCTGACATTTTTATCTAGTGACCAAGGTTCTGGGGTGAACGCCCTCTTGGGGATCTGCTTTTGTTTGGTCATCCCTGTCCACATGTGATCTACATTGGTTAAAAACAACTCAGCAAGTTTGGGTTGTCAGTACCAAGTATAAGGTCTTCTTTGAGTTACCTAACACCCCTGCCACTATGTAGAATACCTGCCCCTTCAAGATAGTTACAGAGACGTTGGCCACCGGATATATCCTAACATCCCCGTGTACACAACGGATGTTCACTACTTGTCCAGGAAGACTTTGGCATGCATGGACTAAATCCCCATGTACAACAGACTGTCTACATACATCGAGTCTAATAAAGACATAACCCACAGTTTGTTAATTTATACACTTACATAAAAGCAATATCCCAATTCTTGGGTGTATAGGATGGAATGTGGAACGTAGCTGGTGTCCTTAGGTTCTTCTGTGTTCTTTTTGGTGGGACAGAACCTAGCTAGAACTTGATAAAGGCTAAACCCCGAAACTCGTCGTATCTGTGCACAATAAAGGTATTGTGCAGTCTCCTGGTGTGCCGCTTCCTTATTTTCTTCATTTTGGAGGATGTTGCTTTGGAAACCGTCAAAGGTACGTAGATGTGGAATTAAGAATAGTAAACCTATACTTACCTATTTGCGTTTACCTTCTCGATATGTTGGTCCTTTATATTTTTGACACAATATTCTGTCCACACAATATTTTGGGTTTTGGTATTCTGTCAAAGATCCCTCCCTGCAGGCAATACTTTTTCTTTTTGCATCCCTCCACATCTCTTTTCGGACGTACCTTTTCATTTTGCTGAGATAATCTCATTTGTGATGTATCTTTGTGCAGTTGCTGTATCCTTTGTGCAGCACTTGGGTGAAGACGTTTATAAATTCCACAAACAAAAACCCCCACATCATATGCAATAATATGATGTTTTCTTCTTAAGGCCCCATGTGCTGTATTTCTGCCATTGTTAAATGCCATTACTATTTTAGTGCCAGCTTGTCATGGCCATATCTGAAATACTATGGTGAGGTCTCGTATGGAGTGTTGCGTGCAATGCAGGAGACTTCATCTATGGCAGGGGCTTCAAACTGTGGGTTGCGACTCCCAGGGGAGCCATGGAGTGAAACAAAGGGGGTCGCGCATTCCCAGACACCCTTCTGCCCAGGCCCATAGGATAACAAGAGCTTCAGCCCCCCTCCTCCCTGTCGTGTGTCTCAGCCCGGGCTGCTATACTGCAGCTGGAGCAGCTGTGGGCTCGGCTGGGTAATATCTGGAGTCTTATCTACGGCACGCCCGAGTTTTTCACAGGTCCTTAATAACCATTTGCATATTTACATGCCTTTGTGAACTGGTTACCGGTAATTTGGTCCTCACTTACCTCTTAATTCCAGTATCCCTGCCTACAGGTTTAGAAATTTTTGTCAGGAGAAGGTCCATATGCCTGAAAATGTTGACAGGGAGGTCGCGGCCTCCAAAAGTTTGAAGACCTCTGGTCTAGGGCCTTATGTTCAAAGCTATTTTTTAGACACAAAGGCTCCAGTTTGCTAACTTGGAGCCTTTGCAACTGCTAAATAGCTTTTCGGTATGTTCAACACCTAAATTGTGATCAATAACTTGTTACGAAATCAAAACATAGGTTTGCAATTTGAAAGGGGTATGTTTTAAGGCATCCTTCCAATCTGCAATTTATTATGGTATGTTCCACTATTTTGCGACTGCAATTATTGTTAGGTAACCAACACCTCAAAGGAAGTTTAAACCTTTGCACGAACGGGAATGGCGTCTCTTATGGGGTTCGTAAAAAACATGCTTTATGAGTAGGCCGTGGTCCCTGTTACAACTGCTTACTCGTAAACAACATTTTTGAACATTTCTTTTCCTAACTCTTCCTGTTTTGCTTAAGGAAAACCGACAGTGTTTAAAAAACAAAAGGTACCTTTATGTAAATGCAATCACATGCATGGTAGTCTGCTGACCCCATCAAGCCACCATGCCTATGATGGCAGCTATTCGATTTGTAGTAGGTTGCAATTAAAGACCGTCCTCATGCATAATAATGAGGTAGGTCAAATTACGACCCCCAATAAATCTGGATTTTGCGAACTATCATGCTTGAACGGGAAACAACAGTTACAACGCAACTGTTACAACGGACTACTTTTACAACGCAACCACTACAACGCAGGATCCTTTACAACGCATGCCTTTACAACACATGACATTACATAGCAGATGCTATTGCAATGCATGCCATTACAACGTAAGTATAGGTAAGTTTATCTTTTTTAATACATTTATTTAATTTGGGTTTTGGGGTACAGGGGTATTTTAAGGGTTCAGGGCTAGGTTTGGGTTATGGGGTACAGGGGTATTTTTAGGGTTCAGGGCTAGGTTTGTGTTTTGGGTTACAGGGGTATTTTTAGTGTTCAGGGCTAGGTTTGGGTTATGGGGTACAGGGGTATTTTTAGGGTTCAGGGCTAGGTTTGGGTTATGGGGTACAGGGCTATTTTTAGGGTTCAGGGCTAGGTTTGGGTTATGGGGTACAGGGGTATTTTTAGGGTTCAGGGCTAGGTTTGGGTTATGGGGTACAGGGGTATTTTTAGGGTTCAGGGCTAGGTTTAGGTTATGGGGTACAGGGGTATTTTTAGGGTTTAGGGCTAGGTTTGGGTTATGGGGTACAGGGGTATTTTTAGGGTTCAGGGCTAGGTTTGTGTTTTGGGTTACAGGGGTATTTTTAGTGTTCAGGGCTAGGTTTGGGTTATGGGGTACAGGGGTATTTTTAGGGTTCAGGGCTAGGTTTGGGTTATGGGGTACAGGGGCAGTTTTAGGGTTCAGTGCTAGGTTTGGGTTTTGGGGTACAGGGGTAGTTTTAGGGTTCAGGGCTAGGTTTGGGTTATGGGGTACAGGGGTATTTTTAGGGTTCAGGGCTAGGTTTGGGTTTTGGGGTACAGGGGTATTTTTAGGGTCAATGCTAGGTTTGGGTTATGGGGTACAGGGGTATTTTTAGGGTTCAGGGCTAGGTTTGGGTTATGGGGTACAGGGGTAGTTTTAGGGTTCAGTGCTAGGTTTGGGTTTTGGGGTAAAGGGGTAGTTTTAGGGTTCAGGGCTAGGTTTGAGTTATGGGGTACAGGGGTATCTTTAGGGTTCAGGGCTAGGTTTGGGGTTTGGGGTACAGGGGTATTTTTAGGGTTCAGGGCTAGGTTTGGGTTTTGGGGTACAGGGGTATTTTTAGGGTTCAGGGCTAGGTTTGGGTTTTGGGGTACAGGGGTATTTTTAGGGTTTAGGGCTAGGTTTGGGTTTCGGGTACAGGGGTATTTTTAGGGTTCAGGCCTAGGTTTGGGTTTTGGGGTACAGGGGTAGCATTAGGGATTAGGGATAGGTTTTGGGTACAGGGGTACAAGGGTACAGGGGTATTTTAAGGGTTTAGTTAATGAAATATTTATTAATTACAATTTTTAAAAAAAAAGATATACTTACCTATACTTACGTTGTAATGGCATGCGTTGTAATAGCATCTGCTATGTAATGACATGCGTTGTAAAGGCATTCGTTGTAAAGGATCCTGCGTTGTAAAAATCGCGTTGTGATGGTATGCGATGTAAAAGTATGCGTTTTAACATCATACATCCTGCTTGAACATATGTTGACTGGCCAAAACTAATGCATTTGGTAAAATTCTGGTTGCAATTTGAGATCTTAGTCCAATCCATTTTCACTGGGTACACGCCTGCAACTGCAGTCAGCAATACATCCCTTGCCATGTTCAGTGCCACGTCATTTCCAGGATTTTGTCTCGGCCATGACAACTTTCCAATAACTGGTTTCCTACTTCACTTGCTATCAACAAACGCAACAGTTGATTTGCATCTGCCCAATTCAGTCTTTACACTTCAAACACACTCTGCAATTTTACATGGAATGGTATTGGGTTTCTCTATTGCTGGGGAACTGTTTCTTCACCCTCATCAAGTCAGAGGGAATCCAGGGGACATGAACTTTAACTCTGCCCCTGGCCGCCTATAGTCCTCATTGAAAGGAGGGTATTGGGGCAGACAGGGTGGGTCCCCATCATTTACATCACTAGAATAAGAGGAGGGGAAGATGTATCCTAGCCATCCAGTCTGCTATACATCTGAAACTTTCTCTAGCGATTGTGCGGCTGCGCTCTCGAGGATCTCCCAGCTAGCAATCAAAAATAATGCATGAAAATTCGACCTGAGCTTCCCCCTTGTTCAGCTGGAGCATCTAATGTTAAAACCCATACAATCGTTACACATTTTTATACATTTTCTCTCAATGCAAGGGAATAGGAACAAAACAACTTTATCAGTGGAAACTCAAAGACACCGCCTAAAGAGCAGGTTCGAATATCTTCTTGTGGAAAGGAATGTGAGAAGGAGTTGACATCATCATGATAAAAGTAGCACTAGCAAGAGCTGACTCTGTTATTTTCTAAAATCCTCTCTTCTCTTTGTTGTGACAACTCCAGAACAAGGTTATGCTTTTCCAACACAGTGAGTAGATTTGCAATTGTCCAACATGGAGTAATATTGCGGCAGTACATCTATACTAATATAATAAAGAGAGAGCCCAAACCTTTGAGGCGGGTAATCTCAGGAACCACAGCACCAATCACAACACCCAATACAGCATTGGAAAGGGCAGTTGCAGCAGAAGGACATAGGCTAATCAGACGCCTACCATATACATTTAAAAGGTGAAAGAACCGTGTCAGCAAAGTAGTCCCTTGTGGGCGTGTCTGCGTTGTGCTGTGGGCGTGTGCTGGGGGCGTGACAAACGCTGGGGATGTGTGGTATGTTCCGCCCTTCATGCCATTTCTCATATTGTGTGCTAATCCCACCCTGCTCCCTTTAAATACCCCTGCACCCCATAATCATAACACAGCTTTACTCCTCAAAATACCCCAACACCCTTAAACACTAACCCATCTTAACCCTATAAATATACCCTGTACCCCAAAACCCAAACCTATCCCTAAACCCTAAAAATACCCCTGTACCCCAAAACCCAAACCTAGCCCTGAACCCTATAAATACCCCTGTACTCCAAAACCCAAACCTAGCCCTGAACCCTAAAAATACTACTGTACCCCAAAACCCAAACCTACCCCTGAACCCTAAAATACCCCTGTACCCCAAAACCCAAACCTAGCCCTGAACCCTTAAAATACCCCTGTACCCCAAAACCCAAACCTACCCCTGAACCCTAAAAATACAGCTGTACCCCAAAACCCAAACCTAGCCCTGAACCCTAAAAATAACCATGTACCCCAAAACCCAAACCTACCAGGGAACCCTAAAATACCCCTGTACCCCCAAAACCCAAACCTAGCCCTGAACCCTAAAAATACCCCTGTACCCCAAAACCCAAACCAAGCCCTGAACCCTTAAAAAACCCCTGTACCCCAAAACCCAAACCTACCTCTGAACCCTAAAAATACCCCTATACCCCAAAACCCAAACCTAGCCCTGAACTCTAAAAATACCCCTGTACCCCAAACCCCATTCTATCCCTAAACCCTGAAACTACCCCTGTACCCCATAACCCAAAACTATATCTGAACCCTTAAAATACCCAAAACCCCAAAACAGATACCTCAGTACCCCAAAACGTATACCCCTATACCCATACTTACCTTATCCAAACATTAAAAAAACATGCTTTTACCATATATGCATTTACAATGAATTTCGTTGTAAATGTATACGTAGTAAAAGCATATAAAATGTAATGCCATGCTTCATAATGGCATTTCGGAGTCATGGTACTTTCGTAATAAAAGTATGCAGAGTGATGGTATGTGGAAAGAAAGTTGCGGAATAATGGGTGTTTACCCTCCCTCGGTAAGTACATTGGTGGCACGGCGGCCCACATCTCCAGCAACATACTCAGATTTTTTCACCACCCATTTGAAAAATGCACAGGTCTCTCTCATTGATGGCCAGCACCGACATACACTTTTAGACACACCTCCCGCCACAAGTTCTAGAATTGCGAACTTTATAGCTGGGGAGCTACGTTCGAATCTCGGCATCAGCTCAACATCCTGTGATTCCAGGCAAATAGCTTTGTCTCCCCGTGCCTACCACAAATGAATGTGTTCTTCTGTAATATAAATTGTGCTCATGCCATGTTGTCGAGTTCGCGCTATATAAAATTGCAAGGAAAAATAAAATAGGGAAACTCGAGTTCACACACTACTGAACGCGCACTCATAAGTGTATCAGCAGTGCACTGTGAATCGGAGCGTTTCACAGGCCTGTCACAGATAAGAAATGCTATCAAAACGAAATCCTACAAAACAATATAAAACTGGCCGGCAGCAATTCAGACCCGGACAACGTCGGGACGGGCTGCTAGTTTAGAATATGAATAAATGTCCAGGAATACTGTCATTTTGATGATCTGCAAGCTGATATAAAAATGACATGGCAAATGATTAATAAAATGCAACAGCACATGTTAAAACACATGTAGGGTTTTCATGATACACATTTATGTACTAAGGCACAGATATGGGTGAACCCACTTCTTCAACATGGATAGGTTAATGTGTGCGTTGGTAAAGCGTTGAACGAAGCTGAATTTTATGTGAACATATTTTGTGATGGATACGTCTGTGTGTTCATGGTTAAATGAGTGGATGGGTGAATGAATGATTAGAGGAACACGTTGTTGCATTGCTGAATAAGGAACAATGGTATAAAGTTCCTGTCTGTTGGAAAAGACACCTGTGGGGCATCCAAGGCGTTGCACAGGCTTGATTTTCAGGCTCTTTTCAGACTCAGGCTATCATCTTTTAGTTCCATCTGTAATTTCTTGGCTCTTCACGCGTGGTTCCTTTTAACATCATCGCCATTTTTGTATCTGAAGATGTACTGTCATCATAGGTAGACCAGGAGCCAGAGATGTAGTTAAGTAGATTTTATGGTTCATGTAAGTTGGTACAGGGTGCCCCACCGGGAGCAGCATCCTGCTGCTCAGCCCCACTCAATCCAACTGGTCACTCATTCAAAGCATGCACACACACCCAACATTCCATGACACCACACTCATGCAGGCTGAGCAGCCAGGACTAGGAAGCATAGGATATAACATAAAGCATGCATGGGAAAGTGAGCAATGCATGAGTGAGTGGGTGCATGGATGGGAACAACATGTGTTTGGATAAATGGAGAATGTATGTAGATAAATGAAGGAAAAATAGGTATTATTAAATCAACTGAAATGTGCATGAGGTTAGATCTGATTGTGTTTGTGTATTATAGTGTATACTATAGTATAGTGTGTATTTTAGTGTTTACCATAGTGTGAGTGCATGAGGAAGTGATTTACGTATGACCGTTTCTGTGTAATAATGTGGTTGTAATTGTGTGAGTGCTATAGTTTGATTTAGAAATTTTAGTGTGATAGCATTTGTGTGGGTGTATGTGTGAATTTTGTGTGTTGTATGTCTTAGTGTATGTGATAATGTAACAGTTGGCACATTAGTATTGTCAGTGAGGTGAGTGTTAGTGTGGTTGTGAGGTGGTCAGTGATCTACATCATGGTGTGTGCATGTTGGTGTGAGTGCTGGTGTTATTGTGTACGCAATGATATATTTGTGTGACATAGTACTGCTGTATATATGCTGCTGTATGTGGGTGCATGTCGTAGGCATGTCTATAAAGAGGGTTACATGGGCACTCAGGGACTTACTCTCCTGACAGGCTCAGCTATCTCAGCATAGTCTGGTTTCAACAAGGAGAGCAGATAACATAGGCACCACATGGAAAGCAGGAAACAATTTCTGGCAATTTGCCGGGAAGCAAGTGACAATGACAGCAGCAGTGTAGTCAAGAGCATATCTAGCAAGTGACCACATTTCTTCCTCATCTGGTGCTTTTCCGCCACGTGGCCACTCATGGGTGCTCACTTCTATCCTGGTCATTCTAGCTGTAGTCTCTTCCTTTACTACTGTCAAAGCATCTTGTGAGCTTGAGGGATTGAATGAGCTCTAGAGTGTTCTTAAGTGGCATGCATAGTACCCTCAATGAGTTGGGAGGAGCAGCTAGTCTGTATATGCTGAGCTTTCCCATGTTATATATAAGCCACTACATACATGCTCACCATGCTGCATAATTATGGGTGGAATACAACCACAGTTTTGCCAGGTTTTTGGCAAGGTTGCTTCAGGTCAGTGAGTTTATCTCAGGGTTGAGATGCAGGTTCAGTGTGCATCCACTTTAACTGTAGAGCTATATTCCACCCGGTATTCAGTAGCATTAGGAAAATCTGGTACACACACTCTCAACAAAGTGAATGTGTGCTGACTTCATTGCACCACCATAAGTGGCCACCATCACTTTCAAGTACATGATTTGTCAATCTAGCTACAGTTTCCGCCTTAGAGAATTCATCCCTTGTGCTACATGGCAGGTGGAATGGCTTGTGTGCCTTCACCATGGGCGTTGGCATCAGAAGAGTCATCTTCCTCTTGATTATCTTGCTGGTAAAGGTACTAGTCTGCCACTTATGATGCCAGTGTTAGGGATGCGAGAGGGATCAGGCAGCTTTGTAGACACATTCCACTGGGTCCGGCACCAACTCGTCACTAATTCTTATCTGATTTAGGAGGCCAAAGGGATGTTGGTTAGGAACCCAATGCCTTATATATGAGGCCCTTATGTTGCGTCACGTTTTGCGATGCTGCAGTGGCGTAAAAAATGCACCACACTGGGCCATATTTACAAAGTGACACATCTAGGCAGATGCGTCACTTTGTAAACCCCTGCACTACATTATACCTCCAACAGGTATAATTAGGTTGTCCGGTTTTAGGTTTAAACCTATAATAACTGATAAAACCCCACCGAAAAGGGAAATAGCCCTCACCAGTGTAAACATATAAACTCTGAAAAAACACCTGCATAACCACAAACTAAATTCAAAGAAAGAAAAGGGAGCGTGAAAGAGTCATTTTTTTTATTCCTGGAGGGGCCAATACAATGTAACTTTGTTATACGAGCTGTCAGCAAGAAAGACTGGGCTAAAATTATTCTGCTTCAGTTTTGTTGTTTAAGGATGTCACTAAAATATTGTTTCTTCTTCCTTTTGGTTTTTTTCAGTTTTATGATCTTTGGTCTAAAGTGTAGGGTTTAGAAGCATGTTTTAGGTCTTGTTTAAATCACTTTATAAACTGTAGAAGATCAGGAAATGTCAAAATCATATTTGATTCTTTCACTGATAGGTAAAATAGCTGGTTTCACAGGAATCTTTCCCAATATGTGCCATCACATTTAACCACAGAGAATGGGTAGATACCCTTGATATTCCAGCCCCCAGTTTCTAGCGAGTCAGTATTGATAGTAGGTGACCTGCCAACACCTCGGGCTTTAAAAATTCAATGCAAGGTATAGTGACAAGTATATGTGAATAGAGTGCTATCACCAAGCATCTGGGATAGTGGTAAAAACATGACAGGATGGAACATGGAATGCAGTGTCACTTGGAATGCTGCTGCAAAATGGTTATTTCTAAGTTCAACAAAGATTGGAGTGAAATTGTTTGAATTTTCAGTGATTCAGCTACGTATATGAAAACGTTGTGTGATTACATGTCAAAATCGATACCTGAGCTGAAGTGCTTTCCTGTAAGAGATCCTCCCCACTTGTTAGATGGTCTGCTGAAAGGATCTTTACAATCTTCAGAGTTAATGAAGAATGCTATTGGCTTTTTAGTCAATTCTGGTGCACTGTTTTGTTATGCGTGGGAACTAAAATACAAATATTTCTCATTTTGTGCTTTGTGTGGCATCAAAGAAAGAGTCATCCTAATTGTGTCACCTAGCTGATGGTTCTCAGTCCAAGGGGCTGTGAATGCTATATTATTAAGCATGGGCGAATTTTGCGAATCTCGCGTTCGTGAATTTTGCGGATTTGCGAACTCGCAATCCGCAAAATCCGCGAATTCTCGCGAATTTGCGGATTTTTTTTTTGTGTTCGCGCGGGTTTCTGCCAGTTCGCGAGGGTTTTGTACAATTTCGCAAAACGCGAACTTACCTGTCGGGTTGCAAGTTTCGCGAACTTGTTGTTTCTACGTGTCCAGCCTGTTTGGGACACTCTTCTTCATCACTGCCACTCTCTGTCACCACTGCCACTCTCTGACTACTCATGCCACCCTCTGGCCCACCCATGCCACCCTCTGTTTCATCACAGCACCCTCTGGTTGTCCAGTCAGTGTACATTATTGTGGCAACGCAAGCACACCTTCCCTGCCTCAAGTGACCTGAATTAATTTGGGGCTGATTAATGTGTCACAGAATATTTTTTTAGCTGGCACCTGCTTCCTTAGTGCTTCCTGATTAGTGATCTTTTGCACTTGCTAAGTGCTTTCATTGTTGCAAAATTAGTTACAACACCTGCCCTGCCCCAACTGACAATAATGAATTAGGGGCTGATTAATGGATTTGAACCTCCACCCTGGCTCCTGCTTGTCTCCCTTAGCTGTAATTCAGGACCTTTGTGGCATATGTGTAACTATTCTGAGGTTCAGAGCAGGGTCACATAATAGTTGCAACTGGCAACTGAACTCTGGAGGGGCCCCTCAGGAAGCACTACAGGAAATGGCTACTAATGATGAGCCTGAACTTTTGAACCTGGTAAGTAGTTTCAGTTTTGCTAAGATCGTATTTCTGCAATTTTGCGCTTATTTGCGGGGCGCGAAGTTGTACTGGGAAGCCGCGAACTCACGCGAACAGTGCGAGCAAGCCATGAAATCCGCTGCTCACGGATTTGCGGATTTTGCGGGAGATTCGCGAATCTCGCGGATTGCGAATTTACCGAAAATCCGCAAAATCCGCGAGCGAAACGGATTTTCCGCCCATGCTTATATATTATCCATGTGGTAACAGTTTACAGAATGTTTGCTGAGTGATGATGCCAAAGGCAAGAAATGTGAGGATCTTTGGTCGCATGTTGATAGTTATGTGAAAAAGTACACTCTACTGTATCTTAGATTTTTACAGGAAAAACATAACTCATTGAGAGTAGGTTGGGTGATACTTTTAGTGATTTTGGCACTGCAACATGTTCTATGCAAGAGTGCTTGCTAATTGGTAAACAAAGCAATGTTATAGAGCAGGAACTTTTATTTTACAATGTATGAAAATGGCTTGCAATGATACGTAGAAATGTCCCTTCACCAACCAAGGCATTTGAAGTCAATTAAACCTCAGTGCGGTACTCTGTATGAGTTCTAGATCCCTTTAGTAAAGGGGAACTTTCTCTGTAGTGCTGCTTCATTTTTGACCGCTTCAAAAACTCTGAGGGCATAAGCACTCAGTTCAACACAAATGTTGCAGAACCTGCCCAGAGAATCCCAATCTTCAAGTGCATCAGTACTGGCATGGAAAACTATGTCAGTTAGCAAATTGTGTACAGGCTGTTTTGGTGTTGCCCATCTCAAGTGCTTATGTTGAGAGGGACTTTTCATAGAAAAAAGTTTACATGCGAAGGAAAAAACAAGCGCACATGACCAAAGACTCACTGAAGAAGTATTGTATGGTGTACTACAATACGTTTGATGTGCAAAAATGTATTTGGAACTCATACACACTGTACGTACCCTGTCTATATACCATGCATTATCAGTGTAGAAAGCAAGCAATAATAAAAGCAAAACATTCCATAAACACCGGAAAAACACTGTTTCTGTTGTTTTAAATGGCGCGAAAATGTGTAACCACTGATAACCACTGTTTTTTAAGGCATGGAAATCACTTGAAAACACTGGAAAAAATCACTAGAATTTAGCAAAAATAGAAACTGAAAACAGGAAAGCCTAGGTATAATATATGCAGGGTGGGCATTCATTCCAACACAACAAAACCCCCGTAGAAGTGTCCCAAGACTACTCCAGAGACTCCTATTTCCCCTGCAAGTAAGTCTAATTGTATTAGACATACCTAGCCGTAGCTGCTGCTGCAGGAGAATATTTGAACAAACTCAGAAGCCACACCTTTGATAAAGTGATGACACGTCTCTAGTGGTATACAAGAGGATAGGAGGATGCAAAGTGATAAACATGCTGTGTAAGTGGTAGGAACCTGGGCATGAAAACAACTAAGGGATAAATTGCTAGTTGATTAGAAATGTCAAGTCAAGTCAAGTCAGAGAATTTATATAGCGCACTACATACCCATAGGGTCTCAAGGCGCTTGAGGAGGGGTGGGTAATTACTTGTCAAATATCCACGTTTTAAGTTGCTTTCTGAATGCTAGGTGGTTCTGGGTAAGTCGAAGGTAAGTGGGAAGTGAGTTCCAGGTTTTAGCTGCCAGGTAGGAGAAGGATCTACCTCCCATGGTGGTTTTGTTGATGCGAGGTACAGTGGCAAGGGCTTGGTTGGATGATCGTAGCTGGCGGGAGGGGGTGTAGAAGGACAGTCGTGTGTTGAGGCATTCTGGTCCGATTTCGTAGAGTGCTTTGTGTGCGTGGGTTAGGAGCCGGAAAGTGATCCTCTTATTGACGGGAAGCCAGTGGAGGTTTTTCAGGTGACCAGAGATATGTTCTTTACGCGGGATGTCTAATATGAGCCTGGCTGAGGCGTTTTGGATCCGTTGGAGTTTTTTCTGGAGTTTAGCGGTAGTACCGGCGTAGAGGGTATTTCCATAGTCCAGTCGGCTCGTGACCAGAGCGTGGGTGACCGTTTTCCTAGTTTCGGTGGGGATCCAACGAAATGTTTTTTTGAGCATGCGAAGAATGTTGAAGCAGGATGAGGAGACGGCGTTGACTTGTCTGTTCATTGAAAGTGAGGAATCCAGGATGACGCCCAGGTTACGAGCATGGTCTGTCGGGATGGGTGCTTTTCCAAGGGCTTCTGGCCACCAAGAGTCGTCCCATGCGGAGGGGGAGGTACCTAAGATGAGGACTTCTGTTTTATCCGAGTTCAGTTTCAGACGGCTGTGTTTCATCCATTCGGCTACTTCTTTCATTCCTTCGTGTAGGTTAGTTTTGGCGGTTCTAGGGTCATTGGTGAGTGATAGGATCAGTTGAGTGTCATCCGCGTAGGAGATGATGTTGAGGTTGTGTTGGCGGGCGATGGCCGCGAGGGGGCTCATGTATACGTTGAAAAGGGTGGGGCTGAGTGAGGATCCTTGTGGTACGCCGCAGATGACTTCAGTGGCCTCTGACTTGAATGGTGGAAGGCGGACTCTCTGGGTTCTTCCGGTGAGGAACGAGGTGATCCATTCTAGTGCTTTTCCTTGGATTCCGATGTTTCTGAGGCGCTGTAGAAGGGTGCTATGACAGACTGTGTCAAAGGCTGCGGAGAGGTCGAGGAGGATGAGGGCGACTGTGTCTCCATTGTCCAATAGAGTTCGAATGTCGTCTGTTGCTGCGATTAGGGCGGTCTCAGTGCTGTGTTTTGCTCGGAAGCCGAACTGTGAGGAGTCGAGGGATTTGTTGGCTTCGAGGAAGGCGGCGAGCTGGTTGTTGACAGCTTTCTCGATGACTTTGGCCGGGAATGGAAGGAGCGAGATGGGGCGGTAATTTTTGAGTTCGGTGGGGTCCGCTGTGGGTTTTTTCAGAAGGGCGCTGAGTTCAGCGTGTTTCCAGCTTTCCGGGAAGGTGGCGGAGTTGAAGGAGCAGTTGATGACGTCTCGGAGGTGCGGTGCTATGATGGAGTCTGCTTTGTTGAAGATGTGGTGAGGGCATGGGTCTGTGGGGGATCCTGAGTGGATGGAGTTCATCAGGCGGATGGTGTCCTCAGTGGAGATTGGGTTCCAGTCATTAAGGATGTTCGAGGGGGGTGAAGGTCCAGCAGATGGTTGGGTGGGTTGGTCTCCGGGTTGGTCGTCGAAGCTGTTGTGGATGTCTGCAATTTTGTTGTGGAAGAATGAAGCTAGGGAGTCGCAGAGGGTTTGAGAGGGGGTGATGTCGTTAGAGTTGGCCGATGGATTGGTAAATTCCTTGACGATGTTGAAAAGTTCCTTGCTGTTGTGGGCGTTGTTATCTAGTCGGTCCTTGAAGGCGGTTTTCTTGGCCTTTCGGATCAGTTGGTGGTGTATGCGGGTGGCGTTTTTGAAGGCGTCCTTGGTGCCGGTGGTTGGGTCTTTTTTCCAGGCCTTCTCAAGGGAGCGGCAGAGTTTCTTGGATTTCTTAAGATCATCGTTGAACCATGAGGCCTTCTTGCTGCCAAGTTTGCTATGTCGTTTTTTCAGTGGTGCTAGGATGTCGGCGCTGTTGGATAACCATAGGGTGAGGTTGGTGGCGGCTTGGTCGGGGTTTGAGGAGTGGGCTGGGGGGTTTAGAAGAAGCGATGAGGAGATCTGGTCGATGGTGATTTTGTTCCAGTTTCTTTGCAGAGTTGGTTGGGGATGGTTGTTGGGTTTGGGCTTGTTGTAGGTAAAGTGAACGCAGCTGTGGTCAGTCCAGAGGAGAGCCGTAGTGTGGCTGAAGGAGACATGGTTGCTGGAGGTGAAGATAGGGTCGAGAGTGTGACCTGCGATGTGGGTGGGGGAAGTGACCAGTTGTTTAAGTCCGAGGTTGGCGAGGTTGTCCAAAAGGGTGGTGGAGTTGCGGTCGTTGTTCTTTTCAATGTGAAAATTGAGGTCTCCCAGAAGGATGTAATCTTTGGAGGGGAGCGCGTGTGGAGTGATGAAGTCTGTGATGTCCTCACTAAATTGTGCGCGGGGTCCTGGTGGCCTGTAAAGGAGGGTGCCTCTGAGTGTGGTCTTGGGGTCGATGTGGATCTGGAAGTGAAGGTGTTCAGAGTTGGCGAGATTGACGTCAGAGCTGGTTGAGATGTGGATGGATTTCTTATGGACGATAGCGATTCCTCCTCCTGTGTGGCCGGTACGGTCCTTGCGTATGATCTTATAATTTTCTGGGATGGCAATGGTGATGTCTGGGGCGGAGGAGGCGTTCATCCATGTTTCTGTTAGGAAGGCGACGTCCGGAGAGATGGTGTCTAGTAGATTCCATAGGTCAATGGCGTGCCTGTGGACCGATCGGGTGTTGAGCAAGATGCATTGTAGGTGGTTGGGGTCGGGGATCTGTGGTGTGATCGTAGCGGAGTTGTTGATGGTGCCGGTGAATTTGCAGGAGTAGCATGAGAAAGGTCCATGGGTGTGTCCAGGAGCGGCTTGGACGCAGTTGGGGTAGCGGCCGGGGTTAAGGGCTAGGAGGGTGGTGGCATCGTAGGTAATGCCGGAGGGCTGGGCAATGCGAGGGCCAGGGGTCCTGGCACTGGGCGCGGTCCAGGCGCGGACGGGCGTAGACGGGCTTACCTTTGGCGCACCTTCGGCGCGGATTGGGCGCGGTCGCTGCGCGTGCACGCTGCGCGTAGGTCCTACTAACATAAATGGAAAGTGGGGGGGGCGGAGCGAGGGCGGGTCAGCTGGGAGGCGGGATCTGGGTGGAGCTACGGGCTGGGACGAGGCACAATCAGCAAATGGCGGCAGCAAGGCTAAAGTGAAACCAGGGTGAGTTTCTGAGTAAACAGGCTAAACGTGGACAAAAGCACCGTCACAATGGGGCAAAAGCTCCTCACACCACTCACAGCGCACCAGCAGATAAGCGCTACAGAAGCACATGTGCAGGAGCAAGCAGCAAGTTCCAATCAGGCACCAAACTACACTGCAGGCAAGTAAAGCGCTACACAGATATCACAAAGCAGCAGGTATGCAACTAAGCCAGGCGCTACGATTCCAGCACTAAACAAGGCAGCAGGTATGTTAATTAGCCAGGCGCTACGGTTCCAGCACTAAACAAGGCAGCAGGTATGCTAATTAGCCAGGCGCTACGACTCCAGCACTAAACAAAGCAGCAGGTATGCTAATTAGCCAGGCGCTACGATTTCAGCAGTGAACAAAGCAGCAGGTATGCAAGTAAGGCAGGCGCTACGATACCAGCTGAGGGAGCGACCGTTCCTGCCAGAGTCAGGGTGGTCACAGCGCTGGGGCAGCCGGCTCCTTCCTGTTGTGTCCGTGTGAGGGCGGGTCAGCTGGGAGGCGGGAGCGGGGTGGAGCTACGGGCTTACTGAAAGGAAGAAAGTAAGGCCAACTATGGAGATAAGTCATGGCACATCAAATTATATTTATATGTGCTTACCAAGCAGGCCACATGTTCTACATCTATCAGGCAGCATCACTTTTGCATGTGTGGGCTCTTAAGTCAAACATTATATTGACCAGATGGCCACTCAAAACCTGTCCTCACAATAACACTCCTACACAGGGTGCCCAAACATCCACCTCACATTATTAAAGTAAACAGCACAACAAACTCTGACACCGGCTTCATCTTTAACAAGCAGCACACATATCCCCAAAAAACAAAACACTGCACCACACATGCACACAAAAGTGCAACCCAGCACTCCAACACCCCGCATCCAGTCACACTACATAGCTAACACAACATGACCAAGTGCACAAAAGAAGAAAGCACTTAATCTGCACTCAGTGCCATGTCTTTTGCAATGGCGGCTGCCATAAACAAAGGGTGGTGGGGCGGGTGGAGGGAATGCGGGAGGGGATGCACAGGGGGAGTTAGAAATACTATATTGCTTTAAATACAAAACGTTCCTTTAGTCACCGGACGCCTCCAGCACTGCATCTCATTGTGCTGCCTTTCCTCTTCCTGCCTGGTCCCATCAGCCCCTGAGACAGAATCCCTGTCCAATCCCCGCATGGCAGAGCAGATTGGCCTGAGCAGGCTAGAAAGACGCTCCGCTTAAGCCAGAGAGTCTGTGGGGTTTCTCCAGCCCGGCTGCACAATGCAGCTGGGCTGGAGAAAACCTAAGTGTGCATGTGTGTTTTAGTCGGCCAAACACGGCATGAGCACTTAGGGAGTGAAGTGAACTCAGCACTCCTCTTTCGCTTCCCATGTCTCGGCCCTCCCAACAACTCTGGCTCAGAGCCGGCAAATGCAAAATAAAATGGTGCAAGGACATCGTTTTATTTTACATTTGCTGGCTCTGAGCCGGGCAGTGGGGCGACACTCCCCCACCATTGCGGAGGAGCCGCCGCTGGTCCTCTGGAAGCAACACACCAAACACCATAGCAGCTCCGCAATACAAACACTGACAACATACAACGCCGGTAGGTAAAAGGGTACTCACCTAAAATACACTAGAGCTACAACAAACACTACCATTCAAACATAACACAGAGTAACTCTATTGTATGCAAAGTGACTAAAACGCACCAATCACCAACTTCTGCTGCCTCCCATACCACACACCTGACAAATCTTTCCATTTTTACAGAATAACGACTATCCACAGCAAAACCTGTAGATATTCACCCATAACACTGAGCTGAAACCTGTGGCCCACAACATTCCCCCACTTCACCAGGCAACTTCTAATGACAAGGTACAGCATTTCCCCAACTTTCCATACCATAGGGTACTCCCCCTATACTACTTCAAGAGATAGGGTGTGACTCTTACCCGACTTTGCATAGTTGGGTGCACTGCTCATTGCTTCTTTCCCCTTTCTGCCCCAGAACTTTGTTTGTGCAGAGCTAAGACAATATATTCACAGGCATTGAACCTTCATAGGCCCACATTTCACTTCTGACCCCTCACTGCAGATGATGCTACAACAGTGAGGAAAGGATGCTGACTCTGACCACTTATCTCAAACTCTATCAGAGTAGAATGTTCCGTGTCAGTGGAGAATGACAAAAACGAGTCAACAGATTCAGACAGTATATAGGGTCAAGACACAGGTCAGACCAAAATGGTCTGTACTGCGGCAAGACCAGTGGAGAAAATGCAAGACTGTTACAGTAGTGCATGTGGATAAGCCTCAAATCCGCCCTAAATATCTGCACTGAGAGCATGGGCGGCAGCAGGATACTGATGAGAGCATGCACGCCAGTTTGGGCAGCTAGAGGTAGCTGCTGTCTGTGCTATTTTTAATGATTTTTAAATGTTACTACAGGCAGCTTTAGTGGTTTGGAAGACC
The DNA here is from genome assembly GCF_964263255.1 of Lissotriton vulgaris. Taxonomy (NCBI): domain Eukaryota; kingdom Metazoa; phylum Chordata; class Amphibia; order Caudata; family Salamandridae; genus Lissotriton; species Lissotriton vulgaris. The sequence goes on along the minus strand of NC_141687.1, from coordinate 1,979,667,100 downwards.
TCATGTAGTACATTTTCCTACAAGTACAGAAAGAAGTATATATATAGAGAGAGAGTTAGCTTTGCGTCACCTTCATTCTGCCACAACTTTTCATTTATTTTAACAGGTTATAGTGGGATGGAGGGCTCTGGAGAGCGTGCGCCCCCGACGTGACTGCATCATAGCAAGATGTATGTTTTTGATCCCTGGCTCAGCACACATGATAATCATGCATGATGATGTGCGCTGAATGTATTTTGTGAAACAGACTGAAACCTTAGACGGGACTCTGTGATTTGGGATGCACACAACATGCACACTCCTTATCAGGCATGGCTATTTTCACCTCGCTAGGCAGAGGATTGACAGCGGTGGCAGCTAACCCATTCCCAGTGGTCAGTCTGCCCTTTTAGCTGTCCTTGTCATGCAGAGCTGTCTACTGGTCTATCCCACCTTTTAAAAGTGGTCTGTCAACCATGTGCAACTAGCTCCTTCATCCATGTGGGATGTGTGTGCATTTGACTGCGAGGATGCATGTATGATGTGTCTTTGACACAAGTGACCATAGCCAGACTTGAATTCATGGTATATTTGGTGCACTGAAGTGATACTTAAGATAGAGGGTAGGAGAGAGCTCAGACAGCAGATGTGAAGTGGAAGGCTCACCGAGGACATTTAATGGACCCTTTGTAATGGGTCAGATTTTTGGGTGATGCAGAGAGGAAAGAGAGGGCCACATAGAAGACAGGGAGTTTTCCTGCCATCTCCTGGTCCGTTGTTAATTGGAAGGCTACCCACACATGTTAACAGGTAGATAAGTTTTGCAGCTTCCATTATTTTGTAACATTGTTTTGGGAATATTTAACAGGAGACAAAAGCTTTTGCTGTATCAGTCTGAGTGGGAAAAGGAAAAGGGTAGAACTACCCAAAACCAGTCTCAAACCCGATTGTGTGAAAAATACAACTACTGTAGGGGTACCTTCGATATAAGATGCATAGGGGCAGAGCAGGTGGTTAACTGTGATGGCTGCTGAAGGCCGGGAGGACCTGCTCCACCCACAATGACTGCTCCGGGTATCCCACCTGCGTCTACAGCATGAACGTCTCGTGACCTTGTGAGAGGTTGGGGGGCATTCTTGAAGAATCATGAACTGATTGGTAAATTAACCCCGCACTAGACGCCAGTACTTAGAAGCGAGAGTTGGTTATCAGCTTACAACTGAGGTCAGTAGTCGCCATGGGCTGAACTGTACCACAAAGGAATGTAACTTTCATTCCTCGTCAGAATTATTTTTGTCAAAAACTCCTGAATGTATTATCAACCATTATTTTAAACTTTTAGCCAGTTATTTTAAAGTTTTCATTTTATATTCATGTTGTAATGAATTGGGGGATTTGAACTGGGAATCAGTTTGGATTGAACTGGGACACTTGTTTAAAAATCATTTTTAATTATTTCTTTCCTGACTTTTAAATTGCTGCATTTTAACTTCCTTCCATGGGGAAAGTTTTTAGGTACTTCTAGACCTCACTCTAGTGTTATCTCTGCTGCCATTGCTGAGACTCCTAGAGACGCCATTTTGGTCAGCACTTTAGTTTTTCCATGGTTCCTCTATGTAATAAAGGCCGGGGCGCTCAGGGGCATGCCATTGCAAAGGCAAGCCTGCCTGTGACCGTCTGGATCTAGACAGGGTCAGAGGCCAAAAACTCTGGTCCTACTCAAAAAAGCAAGTGAAGCTACTCATTGCCGCACCTACAAGAGCTTACCCTAAGTGTAGGAGACTTTTGTCAACAACTCTCAGTTGAGGGAACTAAAAAAGAATTGTAAACAATTAGAAAGGAATTGGAGAAAATCCTATGATACAAGTAGTAAAAAGGAATACAGATATGCAATTAAAAAGTGTCACTACACCATAGTGAACAGCATAACATTTTTTATATGGCCGCCAGCTCGGTAAAATAAGTGTATGCTATAGTAAATTCACTGATTAACCCAGCTGGAAGGCGTCTGCTACAACACCTTTGGTGGCTCACTCCAGTGGCTTAGCTAATTTATTTTTGGGGAAAAAAATCGGAAATGCATGCATCTTTTCAGGGCCATGAATTAAGTTCTTCTATAGAAGAACTAGAGACTCATTCAGTAGCTAATATGGGAATCCTTTCTGCTTTCTCATTAATACGAGAGGGGGGTCTGAGTGCCTTAATGAGTAGGGTAAAATCAGGCTCCCCATTGGACCCTGCCGTCCTTATATCTTTTATCAGGAAGCAAGGACTATCTTTCCTGCCGTAAATTAGATTTTGAATCACTCTTTTTTGAGTGGGTTGGTTTCCAAAGCAGGGAAACATGCAGTGGCAAAACCACTGCTACAAAACGTTTTTGCATCTTTTACTAACAGAAGACTGTAGGACAATCTCAATGCTTCGTTTGAACAAACCATTATCAGAGTTTCTGGAAAGGAATAATCGTCTCTATCCCACTCAAACAAGATTCCAACCTTGATATCGTGTTGAGACCAACCTTCTGGAAGTGGTGGAGAACCTCAAAATGACATTGGATCAAGGTGGTTCAGCAGCTCTGATCCTGTTGGATCTCAGTGCAGTGTTCGATACGGTATCCCATTCAATTATGCGAGAGAGGCTGCGTAAATCTCGGGTGACATATTTGGCCTTGAAGTGGCTCACCTCTCTTTTGTAGGATCGGAGTTTTCAGGTGTGTGATAAACCTTTCTATTTAGAGCCCTTGTCACTCAAGAGTGGAGTCCCTCAAAGGGGTTCATCTGGCTTCAAGTATGTCAGGCCTTTGGCAGATATTGTCCAATCATTCGGTCTCTCATTGGTTCTATATGTGGACGATACCCAGATTGACATTTGTTTGGCTGTAGAAATACACTCCAAGGCAGCCCAACTAAAGCCTTGTATCACTACAGAAGCCAAAGGGATGGCCTCATCTTGTCTAAAATTTTATGGGAACAAAACTGAGGTCATGATATTTGGAAATAACTTAAACTGCTGGACTCCGGATTGCTGGCTGAAAACCTTTGGTCAAATCCTTTGGACACGACCATTGTTAAAATCTTAGGAATATGGTTGGAAAACAAGTTATCATTTGAGAAGCAAGTAAAGACACTGGGCCTCATTTATGAGAGATGACGCATCGCTGTGTGAAAGCAGTGATGCGTCACTTCTCAGTGTGCACTCCTTGCGACATTCCGGATGCGTCGTATTTAATGTATGATACATCATGTTGCAAGGAGTTACAGATACGTCAGTATTTCTGACGTATCTGGAAGCGCAAAAGTGACGCATTGCTGAAGTGTGTCACAAAAGTGACGCAAATCCAGCAATGCGTCCTTTCACATGGGGCAAGCCCCATGTGAAATGGCCTGTGTCAGTCTTACGCCTGCTGTGAGGCAGGCGCAAGATTTTGACGCTACGGCGTCCTAAAAGTGATGCAGTGAAATCTCATAGATTTCACTGCGTCACTTCTACAACCCTTCCTTGCGTCAATACGCCCCCCCTTGCATACATTATATCTAGCGCAGGTATAATGTGGCGCAGGGGTTTACAAAGTGACGCATCTACCTAGATGCGTCACTTTGTAAATATAGCGCAACAAGGTGCATTTTTTACGCCACTGGTGCGTCACAAAAAGTGACGCACCGGCGGCGTAAAAGTGACACACAGCCTCATAAATGAGGCCCACTGATTTCTAGCTGTTTCTGCACCTTGTGATCGGTCATAAAGGTCCTGGAATTTTTACCAGACCCTGTGCAAAGAACTGTTGTCCAGGCATGAGTTAACTCTTGCCTGGACTGCGAAAATGTATTATAAATGTGAATCTAAAAATCTGTTTTGAACAGACTGCAGGTGGTTCTAAAAGCTGCAGCTCACTTATTGCTATGGATGCCTAAACATCAATCTATTTCAGCTTCTTTGATCAACCTTCATTGGGGCCCCGTTCAATTTAAAGCCTTATGTATTGCACAATGAGCATATAATAATAAAGGGCTGCACCTGTTGCACCATATGATGCAACCTTATAGTCAGGGCCACTGGAATTATGCCATTGTGCTGCAATTTTCGCATAGTTATGGATTTGTTGTGTTTGTCGCATATTCCATCGTCTGCCACATAATCTGCATTTTAGCACAAAACATTTTTTTCAAGCTCAAACGGTTCAAAAGATACTAAAAATGCAGCAACGCGTGTTGCCACTCAGTTGAAAACCCTTTGCAAAACTGGAATGGTCACCTTTCTGTTGCTTATTGCTATATTTGGCTATTAAGCTGGTTCTAATGAGGTGCAACCAATGCCTAGGCAGTGTTAATAAGTGTAGAAATGACGAAATAGGGACGCAATACTGTTACAAAATGTGCCACATTATGCGGCATCATTTGCCTTTTCTTCCCGCAAAATTTTCTCATCCTTGCCGCAAAATTTGACCCTATACTGCCAGTGGCCTTGTGTTGGACCCCGCCCTTTTGGCAGGTTCACCCGAGACTTTTTGCTTTTTCCTAGCCTGTTTCTGTGACCTGGTGTTGGTGATTTTAGGCCTGTAACGACCGGATTCTCAGACCAGATAGAATCAGCTCACCAGAGCACCACCAACCCAGCCGAAACGCAACCACCTCCCTCCTCAGGACCCATCTATCCAGGCACCTGGGTACCTACCTGAGGATGGGGAACTCGCAATATACAAGCTCATATCATCAGAAACACCACTAAATCTATAGGCATTACTAGGAATACTCACTGATTACTAAGGACGTCCATGCCCTACACCACACTCATACCTCATAGTCTCGCGACCACATGGGCCCAGACTAATCTACCCTTGTGCAGTTCTGATTATTTACCATTACACACTGGTTACACCCAGTGCTCGCTCAAGATAGGCACTGTATCCCCCCAGTGCTCTCACTATTTCATACAAACACAAGCCACAATCCTGTGGGTATACACACTAACCTCAGTCAGTGCTCTCATTAACGCCTCTTTCTCTAGAGACGATCTCATTACACACCAGTATCCACCCTGGTGCTCACGTACTTACAAGCCACAATCCGGTGGGTATAACGCCGCATCCCAACGACGATCACTTTCCTATGAATACCTTCAGCTCTCTCTCTCTCTCTATGTTGGGAAGTTTCTCTCACTATTCACTAGAGGTTCACTACTACAATAATATTATGGAATGGCCGAATTACTTAGTGTATAACTTATTCTCTTAGCTCAAGGGCTCCTCTCTCCCTAATTATTCAGTTCTTGCCCGCCTGATCAGGGGTAGCATCTGTTCGTGCAGTAACACCTGACTAGAAGAAAAGGTTACCTTCACTGTATAAAAATAAGACATACGCTGGTTCACTAAGAACTGGGGTATCTTTATTACAATAACATAACACCATACTATAACACATAGCCTGAAAAGTAAAATGGGAATAGACACATACACAGATCTGCGGGGTCTCTGTAAAGCTCTATTACTATACCACATCCACATGTAACTAACAGGGACTGTAAATAGACTGACCACATCCACATGTAACTAACAGGGACTGTAAATAGACTGCACACCGCTGAAAGAAAAAGGATTAGCAACACAATAGGGACTTTAGCCTAGGAAATAAAAGACAAGATTAAGGTGTAAGTGTAAAGCAAACTAGTTTAGAATACCTCACCCTATTAGAAGGAATGCTTCTCTCTCTCTCTGGTGGAATCAGGGCTCTCTCTCTCTCCCTCCGTCACCACTGCTTCACTCCTCTGGCTCAACTGCTCCAGCTGGCAGCTTCAACTCCTCCATCTGACTGGTAACTGCTTTAATGCATCCTGATAAACTGGCAGCTTCAGCTGACAGTTCCAACTTCGTTCATCTGACTGCTCTCTCCAGCTTCAGCAATTATCTGCCTTCTCTCTCCATTCCAGAAAACCAATTGAACTGAACTGTTCTCTTCAGCTCCAAAAAACCATCTTACTTCTCTCTCTCCAAGAACCAAACTGACACACCTCCTCTCCTGCACTTCGCTAATATGGAATCCTCTCCCCTCATGGAAATTTCCAACAGAGGGCTGCCTCCCACCGAATTCCTGTGCTAGCTCCAGAGCTCCCCGCGCAACCGCAGTGCGCATCTGCATGTTCCGTCTGGGCCCAGGAGACAAACACATTCTTCCGATAAGAACCAGTCTCGGCTGGTTTTCCCCTAGCGAACAACACCTTATAACTAAAACATTACCTTTACCCTGCAAGCATCTCAGTTCTGCAGGGACAGAAAGCAAAATGGAGTCTCTCTAGTTCTGGGCCCTGTAGGCCTAAGAAGGATGAAATAACACTTAGCTCTGTCAGAGTACCTACACAAACCATACCAATATGTAATATAAAGTCAGGACTACAGGATCCACCCTCTACTATAGGTAGGATGATGAAAGGACACATAATTATGTCAAAGCCAATAGGCAATAGATGGATTAGAGTCAAGAATAAGGGATCTATCATCATATAAAGCAGCTATCCTCTAGTTTATGCTTCTAGGTCTGGAAAAAGGCATTAAAAGGACCAACACAAAGCAAGAATAGAGATTCAAGATGGTAGCAAGCTTAAAGTCACCATCACTCAGAAATAGAGCCAAAAACCATGTCAGCACAAGGCCTCTGCGCACTTTTTCACTGTGGTACAGTGTAAAGTGCGTGAGCTCTCTGTGTATGTGCGGTGAGTGACCTGCCCTCCCATAGGAATGAATGGGAATATGTATGCCCATGGTAGTTCCTGATGTGTGGGGAGTGCAGGGTCAAGTTTGGTATGTGCAAACTCGTGAGATTGAATGCTGCGTAATGGTATATGTGGCATGATTGTATCTAGTGTAGAAGTGCCACTTTTAGAAGTTGGCATATTTGTGTAATTTGTGTCTGGCGTGTGATTGGCTGAGGCTGGCTGGTGAGCCTGGCTCCAAGAGTCTGGGAGGGTCTGCCCCGGTGGTGAATGGAGTGTTTAGCATGCTGATGTGAGGGGAGGAGTGAGCCTGGGCCTGCTTGTGGATTGACCGTCTGGTTTGAGGGTCCTGAATGAGGCTGGGTTTTCCCCACACAATGCTGGCTCCACCCCTGGGGTGCGCCTGATGTCCCTAGCCTGGCCAGTGAAAGGAATTCCCTATAACCAGTTCTAGCTGGTTCTCACACTGCCTGCACCCTTTAGACAAAGGATTTTGGGTATAAAAAGGGTGCTGTGACACTCTAAAAATGTTCTTGTTTCTGACTTGAATCCTACCAGGGGTGTGCTGCTGCTTGGGCCCAGGGGAATCCGTGGGCCCTGCCCAGCCCCTGGATATCTGATGGACTTTCCTTTTCTACGAGCTGCTGTGCTCCACCTTATGTCCTGGACTGCTGAGGTCCTGGACTCCTGAAAGGACTTTTTGTTGCTTTATTTGTTGCCTCTAGCGCTTGGTAGCGCCTTATCTCTCCCCCAGCGCCTTATGTTGGCCAAGAAGCGCTGTATTTCATTTAGAGCGCTGAGAGCGCTTCATTTTTGCCCCCAAGTGCTTTGTAGCGCTTTTATTGTTATTATCGAGGGTGCCCACCCCTCGGATATTGATACGCCGCCTGCCTGCCTAAAAACGGGCCGCCGCGCTGCCCGCGGTGAGCCGGAAGTGTTGGGGCCGGCCGGCCAATCGCAGCACGGCCCCGAGACAAGCACCGGAAGTCCCGCCCTCGGCACTGCAGTGCGAGGAGGGAGACCGGAGTTGCGGCTGAGAGCCCCGGGTCCCAGGAGGGGGCCCGGGTGAAGTGGGGAAGACAGCAGCTGAGGCCGCTGGTAGCAGCGCGGAGCTCCCGTGAGGAAGGAGTGAGCCCCGCATGTGCTGCGCTGTCCGTCGGCAGAGGAGGCCTCCAAACCGGTGAGTGGGGCAGAAGAGAAGGGAGGGGCGCCGGGACACATTGTCGGTGTCCGCCCCCCCTGTAGCGCGAGCTCGCGCTTGTTGTCAGTATGAAGCCACGAGGGCTTCAAGGGGGCCTAGTTACTGCAAGCAGGGCGGCCCCGGTTGGCAGTGGGTCGCCCCACGTTGAGGTAGAGCCCAGAGAGGCTCTGAAGGGGCATTTGTTCTTTTGAGTCCCCCAGGAGGGGGGGCTCCACCGAAGGCACCAATTTGTTTGTTGAGCTCCGAGAGGCTCACTCAGTCCCCCTTGATGTGTGGAGAGGCCCGTGGGGCCTCGCTTGACGCCGAGTCCCCAGAGGGGGGCTCCAACGGCCATATATAGTTTCAGAGCCTGTGTGGCTCCAACGTTTGGGGCATGTGATATGCCCAGAGCCTGTGTGGCTCCAGCATTTGGCCGCAGTGGTTGGTGCCAGAGCCTGTGTGGCTCCAGCGTGGGCGCAGTTTGCACCTAAGGGTCAGTGAGGACCCTGTTGCAGTTTTTATTCCCAGCTGCCCAGCAATAAGTGGGCAGCTGCACCGTTTAGGTCTTGTGATTGTCCTCAGGTGCCCATCAAGTAGTGGGCACCTGCCACATTTAGGTTTTGCTCCGGTGGCGCATCCCTGACTGGTGCTGCAAGGCAGCGCGCCCTGACATTCTGGACACAGGGTTCTTTAGTCCCTTTATTAGATGGGGGCTGGTATGTGATTTTATTTAGGCGCAATGTGATTATCTATGTGATGGTAATTGCCTAATGTGAGTTTTGCGCAATGTGATGTGGTGCTAGGAAATGTAATGCATTTAATATGATTACGCACCTTGATCTTACACCTCTGAATGTTTTTGGGCATCATCTGTTTTTGCGCTATTGAGTTATGTTCTGGCACCTCTGAATGTTTTTATGCATCATGTGTCTTACTTGATTTTACACCTCTGAATGTGTTGGTTTATGCATCATGTGTTTTTCCTTCCCTGCACCTCTGAATGTGTTTTTGATGCATCATGTGCCTTGTTATGACACCGCTGAATGTATGTTTTATGCATCATGTGTTTTTCCTTCCCTACACCTCTGAATGTTGGTTTTGCATCATGTGTAATGTGTTCTTACCTATACCCCTAAATGTATTTTATTCTTAGGTGGTTGTTCTTTCTAATACAGGTGGTCCTAGTGAGGTCCTGGTTCCCTGGGTGACATTCTCCTAGGGTGTTTAGGGTTGCGTAGGTGGTACTTACCTGTTCCCAGTAGTTACTGGATGTGATTTATGACTGATATCTTGTGCTATACTTATTTTAAGTTCTAGAAGTGCTATTTCTAAAAGTGTTGATTCTGACAGTGGCCCATGTGGCCCTGTCCTGTACATAATCCCTTGTGAATATTGCCCGTGCCAGTTGGCACCATGTATATTGTGTGATACTATCTGATGTGTTTTTACAATACAAAACTTATTTTATAATAACCTTGTGTGGAGTTCCTTTTGTGGTGTGCCTAGGATGTTGTTGCTGTTGTGTGCTGGCGCAAATGCTTTACACATTGCCTCCGGGATAGGCCTGTCTGCTCGTGCCAAGCAACCAAGGGGGTGAGCAGGGGTTATCTTGGCGTGTGACTCCCTTGCCCTGACTAGACTGGTGGTTTCTGCCTAGCTTTGGCGTCAGCCTTAGCCAACCAGAAATAGCCAGTTCTAACACCCTGTTTATAGTTCAGGAAGATTGTTGAAATCTTCTATATCTCATTTGGCAGTGATTCCTAGAGTTTGTAAAAACTGAAGCAGTGGTTGTTCTTTATCATTTTTGGCTTCTACGTTTTTCACTGACATTGGTCTGAGGAAGGTTACGGACCAGCTAATATTCATTAAGTGTCTCAAGACTTGACTTTATGTGTGAACTGGCCATGAGCTTTTCTAGTTCTGACCTGCTTAGTGCTGGAAAGCCTTGTGTGAGAAGCTGTGCACTTTATAAGTCATGTTACAATAGAATAGAATAGAACCTCCCTGTTAACTGGCAAGGTTAATAGACATAACTTGACCCACTATTGTAACTGAGGTAGCTTTGTTTGGGTGGGGACTAATATCTGCGCCAACCCAAGGAGCAGGAGTCACATGATGCAAACCACCTTACCAAAAGCAACATTTACCACGCATGCAATCCTTTACCATGCAGTCCCTTTACCATGCATTGCCTTTACCACTCATGTCTTTCCACACATATGCCTTTACCATGCATGTCTTTACAATGAAATGTTAAGTATGTATCAGGTAAGTGTATATGTATATATATGTTTGGGGGGTTTACGGATGGGTGAGGGTATGAGGGTAGTGGATGGCTAGGGAGTTTTTAGGGCTTAGGGTGGGTAACAGGATTGGGTGGTGAAGGTGTTTAGGGTTTAGGGGTGGGTGAGTTTAGGGGTCGATAAGGGAATCTATATATGTATATATATATATCGTAGCTCCAATTTTCACCTGTTGTGTTGAGAAACACCAGCACTCGCGGGAGACGTTCAGAAAAGGATTTTATTCCGTTACAAACAGACGCGTTTCGGCGATGCCTTCCTCTGTGTTTGCCGACCCACCGGGAGGCCGCCATTTTCTTATACATTTTCCTCATACAGACACATGTGCAGGGGACTGCCTCCGCAGTACCAATATGGGCGCCATCTTTGAATGTGCAAATACACTAACCATTAATGAGATTTATTACTCGTTCTATCAAAGTCCGTTATTGCATTAGTTCATACACTCAAGGGATTGATGCCCAGTTTATAAAAGTGATACTTTCAAAGAATCTGCATGTATATTTTCTTATATGAGCAGACTGGTTACAACATTCTTTACGATCATTGTCACCCATTATCACTTTCAATAACCTCTTTCATACTGAACCTTAATTCTGCTCGATTGAAAGCAGCAAAAAAGCGTATTACATTTGCCATTATGGAATCGCAATTTAAATAACCCTTGATACAGTTGCTATGTTATTGCACATATTTAACCTGTTTTCTGAACTTCTCCCGCGAGTGCTGGTGTTTCTCAACGCAACAGGTGAGAAATGGAGCTACGATGTATTGTGGCATGCACAGCCACTTCCAGGCACCCGCCCGCAAGTGACTCTGCTGTTCGTGCGAACCTTTGAGCTTAAATGTTATGCAGAGGGCACTGCCGCGTAAGAGAATAGACTGCCGAGAACGGGGCAAGCACAGACAGAGCTTGATGCAAACCTACTGGATAGTGGGAAGAAAAAGCAGAAGCTCTTAAGAAGTGTCTGCATTATATGCAGTGTCAGTGTAAATAAAACATTGAAAATTGGCTGCAGGACGAGGGAGACGTCAGGAAAAAGGTGGCAATATTCCTACAAACATTCACTGACCAATGAAGATGTTCAGTGACTCGGCCCCCCGGGAGGCTGCCAAGGGGATGTTTAACAATAAAAAGAACGATAATATAGATAAATTAACTGACCATACAAATCCCACACTCACGACTGGCTTGGTTGGTATTATACAGAAGTTGGAACGACTCTATGAGCGTGAAACACGCAAATGGTGGGAAGCCACATCACTTCAGAGCTGTATTGAAGTCAACAGGGTGCCCAGGGGATTGAGGGTATATACTGTTCCCTCTTATCAAAATCCGGATCCGGAACTGTTAACTGAGTGGACAGACCATACGGCGCAGTATTGCCAGGGAACAGCAGGCATAGTAGTAAAGTATGCATGGAGTGATCAGGAGAAAGCCCTGACTGAAATAAAAGAGATGGAATTGCTATTATCCAAAGAAGAGGATAAGAACAAGGTTGAAGAACTGATGGGACATATGAAAACACGACTCCTGAAATATGAAAATAAAATCAAGTTCAGAAAACAGGAGAAATTTGAACGTGATGAGCGTGATTATCAACAAGGAAGGGTTTTAACCTTCGCACGAAAATGTGATGGCCCCAGAAAAGAGTTGTCACGATAAGAACAGCTATGCCAAGGGTCGAGAACTCAGAATCAGAGGTCACAGAAGCTGAGTCTGGAGATGAACAGACCGGCGATAATAGAGCAGTGACAAGAAAAAACATTCCTTTTTTGGACGAATTCCATGTCATAAGGCAATCGTGGCTAAGGGGAGGCAAAAACAAGCCACCGGAGCGAGCCACAGAAGAACAAGGAGATCAGGGTGGAGTGGCAAGAGGAAGAGGAAAACCACCAGCATGGGGCACGCGGAAGAAGAAATTCTACAAGAGAAGTTAATTACCAACAATCTCACAGTGGTCAATCTGACTCCAAAACAACTGACGGCAATTGAAATTAGAGTACTATCACTGAGACTAACATTCTTTCCCACAAGCCATTTTGAGTTTACACAAACACGCATTAATCTCTTTCGTTTTGTGAGGAAATTAAAAATGCATAAATACTTTAAACAACGACCAAAGGTAAAGGAAGGCAAAACCGCTGTAAAGCAGGTAACAGCCACGGATGCATTAACAGGCAATGACTTGGAGGCTGTAGAACTGTTGCAACATCTTGATGAGACGCAGGAAGATTTAAATACTCTGCAAATGGATCGGGCACAAAGGGCTATCCAGGCTGGAATCGAGCAAGGGAAGCTGGAAAGTCCGTTCAAGCGTCAGTCAATTTTCATTCCACAAATGCCATACGATGCAATCGACGTGTCAAAGATTTGGTGGAATTCAGGAAAAAGAGTGGCAAGAACAAACAACATGGAAATCTTACCAAAGAAGAAAATAATGCCATAAAAAATCTAATGGATGATCCATCAATAATCATAAAGCTTTCCGACAAAGGCGGAAATGTAGTTTTATTAACAAGAACTGCCTATTGTGATGAGGCCTTGAAACAACTATTGGATGTAAAAACTATGTTACAACGATGCAGGAAGTATATCTGGCGAGCATCGAGGAATATGAATCAATGATAAGAAACTGGAAAACAAAGATGATGCTGGGATCGGAAGAACATCTCTACCTGAGGTGCTCATATACGGTGGTGCCAACATATTATCATATCCCGAAAATACACAAGGACAATGTGCACCCTCCTGGGCAGCCTATTGTTTCATCACAGGGGAGCCTCATGGAACACTTATCGAGGTTTATTGATAATTTTTTGTTTCCTTTGTTTTACATTTGCAATCCTATGTGAAGGACACAAAGGATTTCCTAAGCAAAATATCTGAAATTGAATGAGACAGCACTTACCAATTCATGGTGTTAGACATAACAAGTCTTTACACTTGCATTGAACATGTGGATGGGCAAAAAGCTGTACAATACTACTTGAACAAAAGGGAACTCAGATTATCTGAACACAGTGACATGCTACTGGAATTCGTCAGGTTCTGCCTGACGAGCAATATTTTCAAGTTTGAGGATAAATACTTCAAACAGATCTCCGGGACAACGATGGACACCTGCTTTGCCCCTAGTTATGCAAACTTGTTTGTAGGCTGGTGGGAGGAGCAAGTGCCCAGGTCCCATAACATCGTAAAAGAAACAGGGAAAGTAATCCAGAGGTATCGTTATATTGACGATCTGTTCATAGTATGGCAAGGAAATACCGTGAAAGCGCAGGGCTACATTGCAGAGCTAAATAAGAACAACGTGAACTTACACTTTTCAGGCACAGTTAGTCCAGTGGCAGTGGACTACCTGGACCTCAAGGTGTTTGTTGAGGCTGGACAAATGCACACACAACTATATTGCAAAGAAACGGCAGGGAATTCTATTCTTTATGCAACAAGCAGTCACCCGCCGAAATTAGTACAGAGCATTCCATATGGAGAGCTCTTGCGCTTAAAGCAAAATAGTTCACATACCTGTGATTTCAATAAAGCAGCTAATGAATGTGTAGAAAGATTTATACAGAGAGGGTATGACCGCTCACTGTTAGATAACACATTGAAGAAAGTGAAGGGAATTTCAAGACAGCATCTCCTTCAGTCCCAGACAAAGGATCAAGAGGAAAGTGACAGTAGTCAGGAAGGGAAATTCAGGCTAGTAACACCATATACAGCTGAGGCCAACCATCTTAGGAAGATGCTAAAAAAGAACTGGCATATCCTGGGAACTGACAATGTGATCAGTGAAGCTATTCCCCAACACCCACTAGTCACACTCAAGAAGGCGAAATCATTGAAGGATAAGCTAGTGAGCAGCCACCTTAGTAAAGAGCCCCCAAGAGCAGGAACCCTGAAAGAAATGAAGGGGTTATATCCGTGTGGGAAATGCAAGGCCCTCAGCAACAGCAAAAGGGTCCTACAATACAGAATCCCCGGGATGAAACAAAAGAAATTAATCACCAAATTCTTAACTTGCACAACACCATATGCTGTATATTGCATAATATGTCCATGCGGCCTGTGTTATATAGGCAGCACGATACATCCATTGAAAATGCGAATCTTGGAACATCAGAGGACAATTACAAAGAATGATGGGGCATAACAAGTGGCGAGACACTATGCGGAGTACCATAACAGCAATAGAAATTTGGTACAATTCTATGGTTTAGATCTGGTACCTAATAACATCAGAGGGGGTGACCAGTTGAGGAAACTAAGAAGGTTAGAGTCCCGGTATATAGTGGACTATCAAACAAAAGCCCCCTTGGGTTTAAATAGTGGGGAGGAACTTGCGTGGCATCTAGGAGTCTGAAATGTAATGAAATGATCAAGAATCAAGTACGATAGTGAGACATGATAATATATATGTGTATATATGTAAATATGTTCATCAAAAGTAGAGGGATGAGGAAAAATAGTGTCTGTTTCTTTCCCCAGAGATTAGATGCGATTAATCAGAAAAAAGTGGACACTTGTTACACCTTCTAACCTTCGGTTCAAAGGATGAAGAGTACCCTCAAAAACTCAATGCAATCGAAGGTGCGGTATATATGGTTCATCCGCCCCGCATTGAAGTTACGGCAGTTATCATCGGGTGATCTTCTGTGTGTAAACTGCCAGCCTCACCCGAGGCACCTCTGGGTTATTTGGTGCAGTGTCTAGAGATATGAGGGTTTCCCCACTATACACAGTGCAAAGAAAGAGTGACAAAAAAGGTGATGTGCAAAAATGATTTAAAAAATGGAAGTAGCCCCAGGGATTTATTGAGAGGTATATTTCCACTGTTGGTTAAAATAGGACTATACTTTTTTGCAGACCGAGTTACTGGGTCTGTTAGTATTTATTGAGGAAGCGTCGACATGTTTCAGCTCCTTGGGCCCTAGGTGTCTATGGAGCTTTCGTCAGGACTTATACACACACAAAACATAAATGGTATACTCACACGATTTGTGCGGTATCTGTTTATCAATTTTTCATTATCTGTAAAGAAATTACATGTTAATATGCAAGTACATATTAGTAGTCACAAAACGATTTCTTCGCATTTGGGGTAACGTGGATAACCAATGTTTTTTAGTAAAACAAGTTTATATACTGCTTTGCATTATAAGGGCAGAATTGCGAGGTAAGTGGGTTCAGTTTTGGCTATTAGCAAGGAGATTGGAAAAATCAGTAGGTTTCATGAAAAGGTATATTGGTCATACGTGCATATATTATACAACAACGTTAGTATATTTATGAAACTGGTTGTTATGCGCAAAAGAAATGTGTGGGGCGCTTTTAATAAACAAGAGATCAAACAATGAGCAAGATTGAGACGCCGGGATATATTAAGGTAAAAGCCTCCTTGTTATAGGCGATGGTAGTGCGCTGTTTAATGCGGCATATACAACAGGGTCTAAAAGTTTTCTTTGCCAGGGAAAATGCTGCATGCTACTTATTATGCGCGTTTATACAAAAATGGGGTTGAAAGCGCAGTGCGGCGATTTACCTTAATTAAATAGGAGTTGTGCCACTACAGGGGTTCGCTTGTTTTGAGGCCCAGAGCTGTAGACAAAGGACGGAATAGAATTTTTAAACGAACGCTGCTTCAGAACGGTCTTACCGGTATAGCTGGTGTTCTGTCTCAGGCGCCATTACCCGCGTGGAAGTAGTATCCCAACTTGTGCTGGCCGTCTCAATCTTGCTCATTGTTTGATCTCTTGTTTATTAAAAGCGCCCCACACATTTCTTTTGCGCATAACAACCAGTTTCATAAATATACTAACGTTGTTGTATAATATATGCACGTATGACCAATATACCTTTTCATGAAACCTACTGATTTTTCCAATCTCCTTGCTAATAGCCAAAACTGAACCCACTTACCTCGCAATTCTGCCCTTATAATGCAAAGCAGTATATAAACTTGTTTTACTAAAAAACATTGGTTATCCACGTTACCCCAAATGCGAAGAAATCGTTTTGTGACTACTAATATGTACTTGCATATTAACATGTAATTTCTTTACAGATAATGAAAAATTGATAAACAGATACCGCACAAATCGTGTGAGTATACCATTTATGTTTTGTGTGTGTATAAGTCCTGACGAAAGCTCCATAGACCCCTAGGGCCCAAGGAGCTGAAACATGTCGACGCTTCCTCAATAAATACTAACAGACCCAGTAACTCGGTCTGCAAATAAGTATAGTCCTATTTTAACCAACAGTGGAAATATACCCCTCAATAAATCCCTGGGGCTACTTCCATTTTTTAAATCATTTTTGCACATCACCTTTTTTGTCACTCTTTCTTTGCACTGTGTATAGTGGGGAAACCCTCATATCTCTGGACACTGCACCAAATAACCCAGAGGTGCCTCGGGTGAGGCTGGCAGTTTACACACAGAAGATAACCCGATGATAACTGCCGTAACTTCAATGCGGGGCGGATGAACCATATATACCGCACCTTCGATTGCATTGAGTTTTTGAGGGTACTCTTCATCCTTTGAACCAAAGGTTAGAAGGTGTAACAAGTGTCCACTTTTTTCTATATATGTAAATAGTCATTTCTAGGTAAGAGGGATTTTGAAATATCCTTTGTAGATAACTGTATTATCGAGAACTAATGTGTAATTGTGAATTTGACAGACACATGCAATGAAAGGGACCAAAGCCGATCCACAGCATTATGAATTTAAGCAGTACCATTTGAGGGGCGCAGGGAATCGTAGAATGCTGGTTTGGGGGTGTACGTAAATATAGACACCACAGCTTGTTGGGCTTTAGTGTTCTAATCAAGCCGATCTATGGCACGATAAAATGCGCATTGAAAACAGGTTAAATATGTGCAATAACATAGCAACTGTATCAAGGGTTATTTGAAATGCAATTCCATAATGGCAAATGTAATACGTTTATTTGCTGCTTTCAATCTAGCAGAATTAAGGTCCAGTATGAAAGAGGGTATTGAAAGTGATAATGGGGGACAATGATCGTAAAGAATGTTGTAACCAGTCTGCTCATATAAGAAAATATACATGCAGATTCTTTGAAAGTATCCCATTTATAAACTGGGCATCAATCCATAGAGTGTATGAATTAATGCAATAGCGGACTTTGAAAGAACGAGTAATAAATCTCATTAATAGTTAGTGTTTTTGCACATTCAAATATGGCTCCCATATTGGTACTGCGGAGACGGTCCCTTGCACGTGTCTGTATGAGGAAAATGTATTAAAAAATGGCGACCTCCCGGTGGGTCGGCCAACACAGAGGAAGGCATCGCCGAAACGCGTCTGTTTGTAACGGAATAAAATCCTTTTCTGAACGTCTCCCGCGAGTGCTGGTGTTTCTCAACGCAACAGGTGAGAATTGGAGCTACAATGTATTGTGGCATGCATGGCCACTTCCAGGCACCCGCCCGCAAGTGACTCTGCTGTTCGTGCGAACCTTTGGGCTTAAATGTATATATATATATGTGTGCATGTATAAATATACACACACACTCACATATAAATAGGGGTTTCTCTTACCTGATATATGCTTACCATTTATTTGTAAAGGCATGTGTGGTAAAGGAATATATATTGTAAAGTCTTTGCGGGAAAATCAATGCATGGTAAAGGCATTGTGTGGTAAAGGATGCATGGTAAAGGCATGTGTGGTAATGTCAAACATCCCTCATTCGTGCACAAGCAGCATGACAGCTGCACAGCTGCTCCACCACTGGTACTGACACTGCCTAGAACCTATGAGCATAATAACAAACCAGACCATATGAGCTTTTCATAAGCTCCTCCCTTGAGATTCCCTTTGAATGCCCAAGCGCCAATGAGCATTATCAGTGACCAGTGTATTGAGTGCGGGGTCACACTCATGAATCCGTCTTGGATTGCTCAAAGTTGCTTGCCTGAGGGTCAAGTGATAAGGGGCTGTGATTGTAGCTCTGTTTTGCTCTCAGCAGTAGGGTTAAGCCCCAGGACACCTCTGGTAAAAGGCTCTGAGTGTCACAAAATTAATTGCCCCTCGAACTCCTGGAAAGTTTCCAACAGTTTGCCATGGATTGGATGGACTGTTCACCAAGTTAAAAAAACGAGATAAAAGAAGGGCAAACAATGGAAAGAAAGACAGAAAAAAGATAGGAAGGAAAAAGACCTAAAGAAAGAAACAAGGCCAAATGTAAGCGGGAGGAAACGAAAGAAGGAAATAAAGACAAGCAGGGAAAGAAAGAACGCCAGCGGGAAGAAAGCTTGAAGGAAGAGAACGGGTAAATGGGTGAGGCAGTGTATGAAAAGCTGGGCTGTAAGAGGAAGGAGAAATTATACTTATGTTCACATAGCTAAAGGTTGAATAAACATCTTATAATAATTCTGTGGCCAGATAATGTGTGCAAATAGCGGCTGCAATCACGACCTGGAAGTAGGCCCGCTGTAAATGCCAGCTTTTCCTGGCATTGTCCTTCAACAGGTGGCACGGTAAAGACGCGGATGGAGGAACGGAGGGGGCTCGGCGAGGCGCGCTGGGGTCGGAGGCCCTTGGCAGCCCCCGAGGAGCGGCCTGTCCTGGATGCACTGAGCCCGGGGATGCGGAGATTGTTTTTGGGCCACGGCCACGAGGAGGTTGCACACTTCAATTAAGACGGAATTAGAAATCACCCAGTAGTTTCACCACTTTTGTTAATCTTGTTTTCAACTGAAGCAGAAACTACTCAGGAAAACAGTCGCCTTGAAGATTAGTCCGTATTTGATCTGAAATGCATTTCAGTAAAGAGCACATTGCATTTCCCTGGGTTCCATTGAAATGTTTTGTAATGGTATTCTAACAGGCCCGGATTATGCTGTTCGTACTAAAAACACATGCATGTGGTGGGGCCGCTGCGGCGCCAATGGCCAGGAGGGCTCTCACTTCTGACGTCAAAGCAGCACGAGCTGCGTTTCAGCGCCACAGTGATGGTGCTGCTCGAAGACAGTCAACAGAGTGGTGCGTAGTAGAGGCGCATCTAGAGCCAAATTTCGGGGGGGGGGGGGGGGGGGCTGAACCTTTAATCAGTAGGCAGAGTGGAGCTGCAGGGCCTCCAACAAGGGGTGAAACAACAGCAAGGCCTAATTAACATTCAAACGGTCAACGTTCGGGTGTGGCTGTGTGCAGGGCTCGAGTGGGGGTACCACGCGGGTGGACGGCGTCCCCCCACTTATTTTACCGGGAGGTCGATAACTGTAGTAAATGGAGCCACACATTCACTCTTTGGCCTCTCTGGGGCGAGATCGGAGCTCATTCAGAACGCTGCTCACGCGCCGGCTTCTTGATGCAATTGCATCTAAGGGGTGAGCTAGGGGAGGCAATGAGTCTGATGGGGCAAACCACCTTTTGTGACGTCACTTCCTGTTGTGACGTCAGCGTCCCCCCACTTCTTTTTTTAGGACTTGTGCCCTGGCTGTGTGTGTGCCCGGGTCTCATCCCGGGCTGCCACTCACGACGGGGGGGGGGCGGGGGGGGGATGCTGAAGCCCGGTGAGTCCAATGGTTGTTGCGCGCCTGGTGCGTAGTATAACTAGAGGGCAGGGCCGGCTTTAGTACTGGTGGCGCCTTGTGCGACAATGCTTGTTGAAACACCCCCCCCCCCCAACAAACTAATGACCACCTCGCCACGATTCCCTCACTACCACCAATTGACAATGCTCCCAACCAAATCTCCATAACCTCTGTCTCCAGGGCTTTAAGGGGGATGTAAACATTGGGGAGGAGGTCTTTCAAAGGGGCATGGCCACTGTAATTAAGGCGTGGCTTAAAAATACTTAAGCTAAAAATCTGTGCTTAGTAAAGTGTGCTACCGGGCTTGTATTTTGCTGTTTCTGTCATAGCATCCAGATATATGATAGTAACATCATAACTACAACAAGTCAGGACTATTGGCTTTGTCAATAGGTTGCTAGTTGCATGAGATAAATAAGCAGCAACTATGGCTTGTTGTATATAATATTGAAAAAGCTTCTACTTAAAACCCTGGTGACATCACAACGATGTTGCTGCTCCTGAGTGTAAAAAGAGAAGAAAAATACAGAGAGAAAAAGACTCTCCTTAAATGATTTTCCTTCTCAACACTCACCTGGCAATAAGTCATGCCATAACTTCTCCACTAGTAAGAAGTGAGCAGTGTGGGCAGACGCACATAGATGTGCCTGCTGTCACTGCAGTCCGGAAAAAAACGGACCGCCTGTGCCAGGGCACAAAACAGAGAGCCGTTTCGAGGCCTCCTTTAAACAAGCATTTACAATGCAACGGTCTCGCCTTTGAAAAAGTTAGAGCTATTGGCATTGTAAATGACAACATTTTTATTTGTGTTGGTTTTGAAAATAGATACATAAATGTCACTGTCATTTACAATGCCAATAGCTTAGTCTCTCGCAAATGCCACACACAAACACACAGACCCACACAGAGTCCCACACACATACATATCTACAGAGCCACACGCAGAGCCACACACACACACAGAGCCACCCACTTCCAGTAGTCGGTGGGCAGCGTGGAGCAGACCAGCACCCAGCCCGACAGGGCCAGCAGGAAGGCCACGATCTCCCCCGCCATGCTGGCCATGGTCACCGGCGAGGGTCACAGGGCACAGGTGTCAGAGCAGAGGGCACGGGTGAGGGCAGAGTGCACAGGGGTAAGAGCTGAGGGCAGAGGGGTGAGAGCTGAGGGCAGAGGGGTGAGAGCTGAGGGCAGAGGGGTGAGAGCTGAGGGCACAGGAGTCAGAAGCGAGGGCCTAGGAAGAGCTGAGGGCACAGGGCAGGGTAAGAGCTGAGAGCAGAGGGGTAAGAGCTGAGGGCACAGGTAAGAGCTGAGGGCACAGGGGTAATAGCACACATCTCCCCCTCACTCGCCCCCCGCACGAATAGTAGCTCAATAAAGTACAAGAACATAAAAGGAACACAAGAAACTGAATACATAACAGCCAAACTAAAGGAACATAACACTGAAACAATGAAAGTAAAATAGAACTTCATGAACCATGCATACACCGTACAGGAAATAAGCTTTGAGCTGAACACCACCATTCACACCTTCACACAGAGCAAATAGCAGCACACACAATCTCACACCCCCTCACACAGGGAACTCAAGTACACACCCATAAAAGGCACACACAACCATAAATAACCTCAACACCAATACTCTGCATGGGCATCACACCCAGTAGAGTAGGCACGTTCCATGCAAACAGGAGTACACACACTCTATGGAAAGAGAAAATAGGCTTTCAACGTGATTGAGTATGTACCTGCCACGCAAAGAGCACACAGGCATTCAACCCAGTGGAGTATGTAACCTCCAGCAAACAGGCATTCAACCCAGTGGAGTATGTACCCTCCAGCAAACAGGCATTCAATGCAGTGGAGTAATCACTATCCACGCAAACAGCATATGGGCATTAAAACCAGTGGAGTACTCACCCACCAAGCTAACCACATATGGAACTTCAACCCAGTGAAGTATGCACACTCCAAGCAAACATGCATTCAGTGCAGTGGAGTATTTACCCGCCACGCAAACAGCACGCAAGCATTCAACCCAGTGGACTACACACACACCCCACGCAAACAGCACATGGAATTTCAACCCTGTGGCTTACACATCCTCCACACAAACAGGACGTCTGCATCAGAATACCCTGGGGCCCGCCCTCCCATCCATGTGGCCGACAAACCAAAGTATGCAAAAGGATGACATTTGGGCACAAGCATCACACACCAAAGTGCACTCAACACCTCACACACTTTCTTCCCACGGACCCACACACTCATACACGACACAGTAATACATTGCAAGTAACTCGGCACTCAAATTGCCAGAGAAGTACGTGTTAAATGACGCAGAAAATGGAACGGACATTTGCATTAAACGCCCATAAATGCCAAAGCCATCTAAAGCAGAATTAATTAATTAAATACGTCCATGCATGTGCACAAACATTGGTAAACTTTGGCAATAGAGTTCATTCAGCATCAAACTATACTTTAACTTACACTTTGATACTTTTTAACTACCTGATAAATCAGTATTAAAAAGTGCATAAACACCTCATAAACATAGCATATTAACCAGAACTGACATCTGGTGGGATGCGCTTAAAGGCTTCACTAACCTCTGCAAATCAGCGATATTGTCTAAAGTCATGCAGTTTTTCAAATAAAAGATAAAAACATTCAGAACAGAGCTTGGCTTGCAAGTGATGACGCGAACATCTCTGTCCTACTTCAGTTTTGATAGCCTGGATATTGCATCTTTTATTTCGCGGACTTCCGGCTGCGGGACTATCGGTTCAGAATGCTGATTGTAAGATGAAAAGAGAAGTGACATCTGCTTGCACTGAGCGAGCACACACAGTGGAACACATATTTTAACACACTTCCAACTCATTCTCATTCTCATTGCTCATTCTGCAACAACATTACTCAATGATGGTTGTCTTTTCCAATAGGCATCGAGAAACAAAGTGAAAGCAATCTCCTTTGGACGCAGCCTCTTACACTGAAAACAAGCGGAGGTGCTGTGACAGCGGTAGGGGGGGCGGGAACGGGCACACGGACAGCGGGAGGGGGCGGGAATGGGCACACGGACAGCGGGAGGGGGCGGGAACTGGCACACGCTGGTTCAAGACGGCACTGCGGAGTTTCTGAAGTAAGCTACTGCCTGGCCCCCATCTTCGGAGAAATGACCAAAACAAACCTTAAAAAAAAAAAAAAAAAAACACCGCCACAATGACGTTCACAAAGGGGCAGAGAGCGAAAAAAATCGCCGGAACGCCCACGAATCTGCTCGGGCAATGACTGACGCATCTCTGTTCCAATGGCTAGCCTCCATTAATGGAGCTAGCCAATGGAACAGAGAGGCGGGTTAAAGCCCCATACTGAGTCTCAAAAGATTTCGCCGTCGCGAACACTTTACTGTGCATTAAGAAACTAGAATTGAAGATCACCGCTTTGACAGGAAGGTTCTCTTATAACCCCGAGCAAGGCTGCAATAGTCCACCATTTAGGGTCTGGATCATAAACAGAGTTTTTCAGGACCCCGATGGGCCAGGGACCAATATCCTATAGATTTGCGGCAAGGTTCCATGCTTCCAAATTTCCCTTCCTTGGCTTTTTTTGTTTCATTATTACAGGAAATTTTTGCATCAGGTAAGAAAATCCAACGCCTACAGATAATCACATCAGAGGCGGATTAGAAAGTGGTGGCCCCAAAGCTCCAATTATACCAAAGACCGTGTACCTGCAAACGGCAGGGACGAAGATTTTAATGGTGCTTGGACATGGAGGTGACAGTTCACAGATGCACACTGCTTCCTTCAGGATTACATAGGGCTATGTCATACAAAACTACTGCTGATAAATACATTATGGCAAAAATATGTACATATCTGCCAGTTCAACCTTGCCCACCTATATGAAAGTCTTTCTTGCAAATAAACACAACTTTACCAGTATTCCACAAGTCAAACACTCAGCACCTCCAGTTTTAGCATCGAAAAATACAGGTAACAGAGTCCTCCTTTATCCTTATGATTGTACCCGAAAATTATCTAATACATGCACATCACACAGCTATGCCAATGCACTTAAACAATAAAGCATGCGTCAATGTAGCACTGAAAACCATAGACATGCAAATGTTAAGCTTAACTCTACAATGTATTTGGTCATTATAGCAGAGACCAATACACATGTTCATCCTAAAGTTAAAGCACTTCTTACACTTCTTTGAGGTCTAAGCACCCAAAATATGTTCACCAGATAAGTACAGACGCATCTCACAATTCACCCAGTCATGGGAACCTGTAACAATATCTGCTAATTTGGAACCGGGCCAGCCCACATCTCTATCGTGTTCAGGAGTGAGAAATCAAGGGACTAATATCCACCACTCAAATTACTTCATATTTCACTATACTAATTCACCACTTAGTGAGATAGAGATAGGAAGTGTGTGGTGGAAGAAAGAGGCACGAAGACTAGGAATATCACAGAAAATCTTTGGGTCCGTCCACCTACTTATTTTATAAAGATCGAACACGGACTCTGCTCATTGTATTTCAGGAGAAAGAGTTGTTGGGCCCATCTCTGGCCCTTTTTTGGCTTCTCTCCTACCAGACTTTGACCTTGTACTCTGCTCGCTACACCATAGCGAGATTCAGAGGAAGAGACATACCTTCCTGTGGGCACAATTGCAACAAGACACCTTGCTCTCAAATAGATGAGCAAGGAGGCACACCAGGTTCTTTTACCATCCCCGTTTTGCCCACTTGTCCCGGTTTTATTACCTTTCACCTCCTTCTCCCTTTTCGTCTTTCTCTGTTATCACAGATCGAAGTCTGCTGAAGAAAAATAAGCACCTTACTTAAAATTAAGAACCGGCGCCCACCCAGCCGCATCTACTGGCCCCTATCTGAAGCACAGCTTCCCTCCTTTCCTGATTCTGCAAGAAAGCTAGTAACACTCCTTAAATTAATAAAACCTGCAGGAATGCTGCAGTGACAGGCGATCACATAGCGTTCACCTACGCTTTCATCTTGTGCTTGAAAATGGCAATTGGTGCTTGCCTCGGAGACTTCTACCTTTTCCTTACTCTGAAGTCACAATGTATTCAAGGTGGTACTAGATTCACGGCAGGACCGAATCACAAGGATCAGGTAATATTAGCTTTACTCTCATCAGGTACGTCTTTTGGTGCACCAGCCGTTAGGACGATAGTCTGCGGCACCTATTAAAATAGAGAAGGTACTGTGACTCAAGTATTTAAGTGGGCCGGGTCCTGCCGTTGTTCAGCACGGGCAGTTTTTAAAAGCAGGTACCTAGACGGGTTCCTAACCGGCTCTCCATTTTTACCCTCAGGGTGAAGAAAAAAAAGTAATCGCTTTTGATGCAAGTTCAAAGAGACTCAGTTCTATATAGCTCAAACTTGGAGCGCTTCACATGAACACCAGTTACATTGCACAAGGACACTTTTTTTATTCCCAAGAGGTCAGGTTGAAACCTAATTTGTCAGCTCGAAGGTCAGCTGCTCTAGCGTTAAAACCACAACCTTGCCCACAAGACCTAAACCATTATCAAAGTATACACAACGAAGTCCTAGTTGTTGCATATTTAGCTCATGCAACTTACAACCACTGACAAAGCCAATGGTTCTCTTGTTGCAGGACGAGTAATGTTATTTGTGTTAAATATCTGGATATAATTACAGTGGTCACGCTCCTATGAAAGGCCCCCAGTTTTTTCATCCCACTTATAGCCTCCTGTGACTGACAGGGCGACCAAGTCCACTTCCGAGGCCCCAATTCCAGCCCCACTGGGAGCAGGCCCGGTTTGTGGGACGCTTCACAGAGTCCAAACTTCGGTAAACTCCTCTCTGCTCGCTCTGTCCTTGCCAGCCCCATGGTTTAACCACCGGAAAGCTTTCGCTATCGAAATAAATCCACAGGTCATTAAGACACGAAATCAAAGGTTAACACGGACAGCAGGTAATGCAGCTATAAAAGCTGGCCATTACTCGAGGCCATTAAAGGCGCGCGGGCCTCGGATGATAAAGCGGCGCCCCCCCCTCCTTTCCCTTATGAAATAACCCAGGAGTGGATCGATGCAGCTCATAAAGGCCCGCGCGGTGCCAGGAATGGATAAGGGCGTCACGCATCGACGGAGCGGCGGTGATTGGGGGTCTGAGGTAATGCACGATGCACCGTCCACCGAGTGTACTGGCTGAAGGGCTCTGGAAGTAGGGGGAGCGTGGGAGCAAGATTCTCAGAATTAGTAGTGGACACCCAAGTTAAATGAGCAGCGGTGTCTGGGATACAAAGAACCGTGCCAGGGTTGTAACAAAGGCCCCAGCGGGGGCATAGGGGGAGGCCGGCTTACCCATACTGGAGGGGGCACCCTCAGCCCCACTTATGTGAGTTTGAGGGGCCGTTAGCATATCTTGCAGTGGGGTGGTGGCTTACGTTTTGGTCCGCCACTGAGCCGTGCTACTTGTACTGGCGGCCAGTGAGCAAAGCGAGCTCAAAGACTTGCTCCAGGCAGCTTTGGGACCTGGGGAGGGCGTCGAGGGAGTGGGCGTGTTCCAACAGAAAAAAAATAACAATGGGTCAAATTCTGCATTTTAAAGTACAATTTCACATATATGGCTAAAAAAGCAAAAGCCTCTGAAAGGGAACGCATGTGAAATATTGCAGTATTTCCATGGTGCTCCCAGGAAAACTGACCCTCTTTAAAATCGGACCCCATCCTTTTCAAAACAGGACAGGCACAAAACAGCGGGAGGGGGGGCGGGAACGGGCACACGAACAGCGGGAGTGGGGTGGGAACGGGCACACGGACAGCGGGAGGGGGGCGGGAACTGGCACACGCTGGTTCAAGACAGCACTGCGGAGCTTCTGAAGTAAGCTACTGCCCGGCTGCCATCTTCGGAGAAATGACCAAAACAAACATAAAAAAAAATAATAATAAACCACCGCCCACCGCCGCAATGACGTTCACAAAGGAGCGGGATGAGTAAAAATCGCCAGAACGCCTACGAATCTGCTCGGGCAATGACTGACGCATCTCTGTTCCAATGGCTAGCCTCCATTTATGGAGCTAGCCAATGGAACAGAGAGGCGGGACAAAGCCCCATACTGATTCTCAAAAAATTTCACCTGCGCGAACACTGCTGCGCAGTGCTATGCCAGGAGAAACCTAAAAACTGCTGGTGCGACCCCGCCCACTTAAAGCCCTGACTGTCTCTTAGATTCATGTTTTATAGCACCACTCATACCAGTGTAAGGTGTCAGAACACTTTACATCACACATACCTTGCACGGAGACAATCACAGGTGTGTAAATCAGTGTATAGGAAATATTAAATAAGACAGAGGCCTACAAGGTGCAGGAGTCAAATGTCACCTGTACTGGTAGGCAGTATAGTTTAAGAGTCCTTGGTCTGGAAAAGCACAAATTCGAAATTTAAAATGTAACACCATTGTTAGAGGTTTTATTTAATATTCAGAATTGATTTCTACGCGGATGAACCCTTTTTGCAATATTAGGATGAGGAAAGACTGGGCAAAAAACATGTAGCTGTAATATATTCCTTGCAGTTTGCATGTAGCTCTTTAACTACAGTCAATAGCTCACCACTCTATATTAGGATTTGAACTTTTTAACTGCAAGTAACAAAAGGATCTCTCTGACAAATCTATTGATAGTGTTTGCACTTTGTGATCTGAATGGGAGACTTCTTTGCAGCAGGCATATTAACCTTCTGGCTATAAGGAGTCAAAACCTCCACTACCAGACAAAGCTCCGGTCTCTCTCCAGGAAGAAAACTAATCACCGGAGTTATTGTGACATTTTTATTGATGCTTAAAAATTGCTGGGAAAAGGAACGTGGCATCTGGTGCTCTTAAAACAATAAACATGGCTACCACACCCCAAGTCATCTCCGGTGCGGTGGCACCAATTCCACCGCCCTAGAGGGGCCTGGAGAAAGTTTTTGCCTGTAAGCAAGGAGTGGGTGATGTTTGGTGTCGTGTTCCACGTCAAGGACCTACTTGGAGTAGCCTGGCGCAAATAAATAAACAAGTCAGGATATCGGTCGGCTCCCTCTCTACCTGTCTGTAGCATGTGCCGCCCATTTATTATTAGTAAACCTGGCATCACCAGGACTAACCCATTACAATCATGACCCGAGCAACGGTGTGCCATCGCCTTTGGATTTAACAGTTGGGGAAAGGGGTGTTCAAGAAAGTGGTCGGTTGCGACCTGGCGGTTAATCCTTTGGATACCAGATGACTCCACATGGACTGGCCCCAGAAGCACATTTCTCATCAGTCAAGTCTTATGGCTGCAATAAAAAGGCGCTGCTGGAGGCCGCAAGCCTCATTTTGGCAGTAGCACTGTCACAGCGATGGCCTTGTCTTGGGGAGGGTCTCCTAGGGCTTAATAGACTCGTTGGTTCCCCGCTTTTTGCAGCGTACAAAGAAGAAATACACAGGGGTTGGCCTGGGTAGGACAAGATCCTTTGGCAGCCGATTTCAACATTAGGGTTCAGTATAAAATGCCCAATGAACCTATATGAACAATCCCCCTTTGCAGTAGCTGCCAGAAAATGTACAGCTACAGTTTTAAGTATATATTTTTTAGCTCTCGTCTACAAACAGCTTTTAGATGTCTGTTGACGAAGATTTACTGTGGCCAATACCAATAATTAATGAGGGCTTTTGGTCAGCCCATTGCTTATCATTGGTCAGATTTTTTGTCAAGTTTATGTCTTTCTTTCCTTTTCTTATGTTTGTTCATCCCCTTGATTGTATGTCTTGTATCCTTCCACTGCTTATATACGGGAATATACTTTTTTCTTTTTTTTAAATGTTTTATTTATTGGTTTTTATAAAAATACAAACATACAAAAATACAAACATCGTTATATGGATTGCCCGCCTGTTACAGGTTAAGTAGTTCAGTACTATCCCTCCTCTACACTTTTTTCTTTTTCTTCCAGCACTCTATGCGAGCTCATGTTTTTGTTTGCTCTCTCCCTTTTGTGCTGCTTCCTCACTGAAATACTAACACTGTGTTCATAGTTCTGCTGCCCCTACAGCTTGTCTGATGCTTCTCCTGCCTCTCCCCATTCTGTGCCCCCATGCTTCTCCCCTTTTCTACTACGCCTTTTCGATTGTTACTTCTCCTGCTACTCCATGGCTCACTTGGGTTTCTCATTTTTAAACTATTTTTTTAAAGTTTGTTTTAATAACCTTCTGTCAAGCTCCTCCCTTGATCCTCACACTGCTGCAGTTGTTTATTCTGCCGGCCCCACCTGATCCATCATGGCCATCCTCCCCCCATTTTTTTGTTTTTTTTAGGGCTGGACAGCTGCATTTTGCTGCCATACCACTCTTTTAAAACAAAAAAAGCACTTTGGCATTCTTTTTTCATATATATTTTTTTTAACTTACTGTTCCAAGAAAGGTGTCTGCCATCTTGGAAGGGCAAATGATAATAATAAAAAAAAAAACATTATAATAGCCTGTGCATCATGATGAATGCAATGCGTAGGCAGGTAACAAGGCACTCACTGAACAAGAAATATTGAGACTCGTGGCGCTTAGACCCTGGAGGGAGAGGGGGGTGGCTACAGGGGGGAACAATAAGGACGCGCCAACCAGTTCAAGAGAGCGAGTAATACATAGGAGGGACAGGGTAACACATACAACATAAACGCTGGAACCAAATTGTAACAAGCATTTACAATGCAATGGTTTCCCCTTTTGAAAAGTTTGAGCTATTGGCATTGTAAATGACAAAATTTGTATTTATGTGTTGGTTTTGAAAACAGATAAATTAATGGCATTGTCATTTACAATGCCAATAGTTTAATCTCTGGCAAATGCCACACAAAAACACACAGACCCACACACACACACAGACCCACACACAGACACACACACACCAACAGAGCCCCACACACACACACACACACACACAGAACCACACACACACACAGAGCCACACACACAGAGCCGCACACACAGAGCCACACACACAGACCCACACACACACAGACCCACACACACAGACCCACACACAGAGCCACACACACACACCCAGAGCCACACACACCCACCCAGAGCCACACACACCCACCCAGAGCCACACACACCCACCCAGAGCCACACACACCCACCCAAAGCCACACACACCTACCCAAAGCCACACACACACTCAAGAGAGCAAGCACAGCGAGGGGGCAGGGAAGCAAGCACAGCGAGGGGGCAGGGAAGCAGGGGGCAGGGAAGCAAGCACCGCGAGAAACACCTCAGCTCCACCAAACCAAAGCATCCTTTCTTCCTAACGCCCCCCTCTCCACCCCCACGCATTGTAGTTTCAGAAGCCCTGCTCGCTGTGCCTGAGGCTAAAGCGATCAGCAGCCGCAGCTCAGACAAGGCAATTTTGTTACCTTATATGACCATCCTGTGAATGAAAGTGCATAAGCTCTAGTTAGCACAGACTAGAAACGTGGCGTGGTGAGACTGTGAAAGCACTATAAGGAGTCTCTTTGAAGTTACCTCAAAAGCAGTGAAGAGTGACACTGCTGCAGAGGTGAGATTTTTTTTTTCCCCCAGACGACAAAAATGGAGAGACCAATAGAGTCCCGGTTCGGCACCTGCTTTATAGTACTGTCGGTGCTGAGCACCGGAAGGACCCGGCCCACTTAAAGCCCTGCCTAAAACATTGACAAAGCCAAAATCTCTCGTCAGCGAGAAATAATGGCTTGTCAATGCTTGTTCCTTAAAAGGAAATGGGGCTGTGTGTATGTGGTTCCCTCCAGCCAGTGTGCCATTAGATTGTGTGTTTTGCTCTGTAGCTGGTTAGCTTCTGACAGTGTGTGCCTGCCTGTTTCTCTGTGCAGCAGACGAGTCCTCGCACTGTCCCTGGGTCCATCCAGAGTATCTCGCCCCACTGTGCCCTTGTATGTTTCCAACCTGTGAGCTCTGCATAGAATGTGGCTTATGTCCCTTTAGTTGAAGAGGGCCTCCCTGAGGCTGCTGTCGAGGGCATGGAGAGGGCATCCGGACAGCTGTGGACAGATGCTGGCCCGGGTTCCTCTTCCATTGTTATACATTTTTAAACAAAGCAATAAAATGGCACGAAATGTTTTGCAGAACGGATACTGGCACCTCCACAAACCCGGGAAGAACGAGCAGACACTGGTAAACTATGCTGCTTTTAATGTCGGCCATGGCATTGGCAGCCTGGCCCAGGGGCTGAGCTTGGCACAGGAAATGCACGGGGGAGATGCAGCCAAGCTCTCTGTGTGGACCAAAAAGCCCAGAAGAGCCAAAGTCCCGAGGCGAGTGAGCTCTAATGAAACACCCATGACCAAAGCTAATAGGCCTGACTTTCATACGGAAAAGCATGCAAACAGAGGCCTAAAGAAATGAAAAACGCCTAATGCAGCAAAAAGAAGAACACACCAAGCATTTACGATGCATATTTACGATGTATTTACACACAGGCTCACGGACAGCGGGAGGGGGGACGGGCACACGGACAGCGGGAGGGGGAACGGGCTCACGGACAGCAGGAGGGGGGACGGGTTCACGGACAGCGGGAGGGGGGGACGGGCACACAGACAGCGGGAGGGGGGGCGGGCTCACAGACAGCGGGAGGGGGGGCGGTAACGGGAGTAAAATATGCCGCTTACCTGCTAGCCCGTGCCAGGCAGACGTCCCTCGTTGCGGTGCCTTCCAGGAGAAATGACCAAAACAAACCTCCCCCCACAAAAAAAAGCACCGCCCACAGTGCATGACGTAGGCAAAAGCCTAAAAGTCTCGGGAACGCCCATGAATCTGCTCCGGCATTGACGGACAGATCTCTGTTCCAATGGCTAGCCTCCATTTATGGAGCTAGCCAATGGAACAGAAGGGAGGGACTACACACACATACTCTACACAAAAGATTTCGCCTGCACGAAACGCTGCTTGCACAGCTTTCGACAGGCGAATCCTAAAAAGCATGTATCGGAATTGTGAGTTTGTTGATTTATATGTAAAAATATGTTAATATTGCACTGTTCCAACTTTAGACTGCGAACTGTACAATTTGTATGTAAACAACTGATACTGATCGTCAAAGGGATCAGAATAGTTGCAAAGACACTGGAGATAGAACGTACTGCTAACACACCAATATTGCTAGCACCAGTACTAGAAACATCTACAGCATACCTTTGCTAGCAACTCCCCAGAGATCGATAATCCAAGCCAAATGTAATATCGGATAACGCAAGTCAAATTTAGACATCCATGCAGTAAAAGTTGCATACTGTGTGTACCGAAATGTTTATATTAAAAATGCAAATAAAGAAATGTAAATTTAAAAAATGATGAATGCACATGCATGCTTGGTGATGGATGGATGCAGTTATGATGCTTGAGCCACCATAGCGTAATGTTGCATATGTTTGTGTACATTATAATGCAAGAACATGCATGCATCATGGCACTTTTGTTTTGCCAATAATGTTAAACATGGGCAAAACTTCCCAATACAGATGATCCTTCCTGTCTAGTAAAACTACAAGTCAAGCAAATCACGGGAGATCCACCATTCATTATAGGGGGAGATTTTAACATCCTGCTCGACCCAGTAAAAGATAGATCTAATACTAGTCGTGCTATAGGTACACCGAGAGCCCGAAGAGTCATGAAAAATGTATTGGTAAACATTAATTTAGCCAACCTATGTAGAGCTAAGATGGGGGACAGGGATGGATTTACTTTTTTTGTGAGAAGAACCACCATGCTTCCAGAATTGACTATGTTTTAGTAAACAAAGAAAATCTAGAGAATATAGTAAGCATGGGCGTAAAATCCACTGCGCGGGCGAATTTGCGGATTTTTGACAATTTCGCGATCTGCGAATCGCGTGAATTTGCCCAAAAATCCGCAAATTTGCAAGCTGCGAATTATTTTGCTTGGTCGCGCTTGAAAAATACAATATCGCGTGCGCGGCGTTGACTTACCGTGATTCTGATTCCGCCGAGTTGTTTTTCTCCCGGTTTGCATGTGCTGCGCCATTTTCGATCTTGCTGCGTGATCGCGCGAGGGTTTTTCGAACGCAATTACGTTATCGCGGCTCGCCATCTTGCACAGAGAGAGTTTGACAACGCGAGTACGTCACAAAGGCCCGCGATCACGCATTGCGGGAGTAAACAATGCTTAACACGTAGATGCGGTGCGCAGCTGACTTCCGGCGGGAGATTTGAACAGCTCGCATTCCCGAAATTGCAAAAATTGCAATCCTGCACAAGAAATCCACCGCAGGAAGCATAAACCTTGTGAAAATTATGATATTGATCAGAATAACTCCTCAGATTGACATTTGGTTGCACTTTTTGGTGCAAGGAGTCCATTTTTGGGGGGGGTGGGAGGAAGGAAGTGCCCCACAGTCTCCAACTTCCTGTTCCTGTCCAGCAGGCTCCTCCCAGTGCTTTGTCCATATCCTGGTCACTTTTGATTTGGATCTGGAGCTGGAAGGATTACTTTTTGTGGCTGCTGCTGGATATTTGTATTTGAGGAATTTTTTAACTTTGGAGTTTGGATCACTTTTGGACTTGAGATTTTACAAGTAAGTTGGTGTTGTTTGTTTGGGGCATTGCAGTTGAGGCAACTACAGTTCTTTAAACTTTTTCACAACTTTAACAAAATATATATTGTGGGTAGTCACAGTATCCAGTAGGCCCAGGCTAAGTCATGGGTGCATGATACAACTGTTTCTGTGATTTTTTTTTAACTTAATTCTCATTTATGTCATGGAATTTTAGCTCACTGTTATATGTTGATTTTTTTTTATTTTGGGGTGCCTGTAAAGCCTCACTAGCCAGTAGGCCCAGGTGTAGTGAGTGGTGCATGGACCTAGTCTTTCTGTGGGGTGTCTTGAATTTAAACATCATTGAGGGCATGGATGGCATTGGATTGTGGTGATTTTTGTGTGTTTTTCGACTTTTTGGGGTGGTGTTGGGGCCTGGCCATATGGGTGGGGGCCATTTTGAGGCCTGGTACAGGCAGGGCCTGGCCATGTGGCTGGGGGACAAGGGGCCATTTTAAAGCCAGGCAGTGTGCTTTGAGCCATAGGCCTGCACCCATTCTGCCATGCTTTTACCCATTATGCCCAGGGGTAGTGAGTGGTGCATGGACCAAGGCTTTCTGTGGGGCCTCTTGAATTTAAGAATCATTGAGGGCATGGATGGCATTGGATTGTGGTGATTTCTGTTTGTTTTTTGACTTTTGGGGTGGTGTTGAGGCCTGGCCATGTGGGTGGGGGCCATTTTGAGGCCTGGTACAGGAAGGGCCTGGCCATGTGGTGGGGGTCAAGGGGCCATTCTGAAGCCAGGCAGTGTGCTCAGGCCTGCACCCAGTTTGCCTGGCTTTCAACCATTATGCCCAGGGGTACTCAGTAGTGCATGGGCCTAGTCTTTCTGTGGGGTGTCTTGAATTTAAACATCATTGAGGGCATGGATGGCATTGGATTGTGGTGATTTTTGTGCGTTTTTTGACTTTTTGGGGTGGTGTTGAGGCCTGGCCATGTGGGTGGGGGCCATTTTGAGGCCTGGTACAGGCAGGACCTGGCCATGTGGTGGGGGTCAAGGGGCTATTTTGAAGCCAGGCAGTGTGCTCAGGCCTGCACCCAGTTTGCCTTGCTTTCAACCATTATGCCCAGGGGTACTCAGTGGTGCATGGGCCTAGTCTTTCTGTGGGGTGTCTTGAATTTAAACATCATTGAGGGCATGGATGGCACTGGATTGTGGTGATTTTTGTGTGTTTTCCGACTTTTTGGGGTGTTGTTGAGGCCTGGCCAACTGGGTGGGGGC
Source organism: Lissotriton vulgaris (assembly GCF_964263255.1). Classification (NCBI taxonomy): domain Eukaryota; kingdom Metazoa; phylum Chordata; class Amphibia; order Caudata; family Salamandridae; genus Lissotriton; species Lissotriton vulgaris. The sequence goes on along the minus strand of NC_141687.1, from coordinate 1,979,632,495 downwards.
CATTTTGAGGCCTGGTCCAGGCAGGGCCTGGCCATGTGGCTGGGGGACAAGGGGCCATTTTGAAGCCAGGCAGTGTGCTTTGAGCCATAGGCGTGCACCCAGTCTGCCATGCTTTTACCCATTATGCCCAGGGGTAGTGAGTGGTGCATGGACCAAGGCTTTCTGTGGGGCCTCTTGAATTTAAAAATCATTGAGGGCATGGATGGCATTGGATTGTGGTGATTTTTGTGTGTTTTTCGACTTTTTGGGGTGGTGTTGGGGCCTGGCCATGTGAGTGGGGGCCATTTTTAGGCCTGGTACAGGCAGGGCCTGGCCATGTGGTGGGGGTCAAGGGGCTATTTTGAAGCCAGGCAGCGTGCTCAGGCCTGCACCCAGTTTGCCTTGCTTTCAACCATTATGCCCAGGGGTACTCAGTGGTGCATGGGCCTAGTCTTTCTGTGGGGTGTCTTGAATTTAAACATTCTTGAGGGCATGAATGGCATTGGATTGTGGTGATTGTTGTGTGTTTTTCGACTTTTTGGGGTGTATAGCTGATGTTCCTCTGGCTTCCATTGCTTTTAAGTGCACAAGAGAATCACCAGTGCCAGGAAGAAGTCCTGCAGCGGTGTGTGCAGCACAATGTCACGTGACGTCACGTGTGGCCACAGACAAGACAACTCTGCAACTCTTGCAACTGCGGCCTGCTGTTCTGACATCTGAAGAAGATGGCCCCAAAGAAAGGTGGCGGTAGCGCCTCAGCGAAAAAAGTTGCCAGTGCCACTGCCAGTAAGAAGGAGCAGAAGAAGCAAGTGGCCCCACCTACCAAGGAGACTGGTGTGCCCACCGACACCTTTTTTGGGAGAAAAAAAACCTACGCCTGCAGCAGCAGCGGTGTCCGCCGGGGACCAAGCTGAAAGCAGCACCTCCGCTTCATTGGGCTCAGTGCCATCACGCCAAGTTAGGTCCAAGACCACCATGAGTGCTGCTGCGGCACCCACTTTGGTTGTTCAATCACCATCAACCAGTGATCTTTGATCATCACAAGAAAGTACCATCCAATCAACGCCGGGTGTTACTCAGCTGCAACGACAACCACAGGTGCAACTAGTACAAGCCCAAAGTACATGGGCAAGGAGAGGCGCAAGGAGAGGCGCAAGTAGAGCCGCAAGGAGAGGCGCAAGTAGAGGCACAAGGAGAGGAGCATGGATAGGTGCATAGAGAGGTGCAACTAGAGGTTCATGGAGCGGCACAACTGCCTACAACGCTTGTTCCTCCAGAAGTAGGGGCACATCAGGAAATTGATATTCAAGAGGAGGTATCATCCGAGGAAGCCACTCCTCCTGATGATGATCCATTGTCTTCCAGATCCCCAGCAAGAAAAAGCTCAAGGAGGGCTACTACTACTACTACAAGTTCTTCTTCAAGCCCCCTTCATTCTGATAACCTTGATCGTGATTGGAACCCAGCAATGCAGTCTGAGAGTGAGTCACGCCATGAGCCGACAAAGGTAGCTAAGCCTAAAAGGAAGGCTCCCGCAAGGCTTCGACTTATGGGTGATGACGACGAACAAGAAGTGGTGTCTTCTGCTGCTGATGAACAGTCTGACGATGACCCAGTCATCACAGTCGTCACTCCAGCCCCAGCGGGCATGCAGCAGACAGACATTTTGACCCTATCCCAAAAGGCTGCTCAGCGGGATGTGGGCGGTACCACCACCAACGCAGTCAACAACAACACCAACACGACCTACAGCTTCCATATTTTTTAGTCAGAAGGGCCGGGAGGGACCTCCATCCAGCTCGACCTCAAGTAGTGGTGCTGTAAGTGAACAACAGAAAGAAATTCAGCCACTCCCATCCTCCACTTCATTCGGCATTGAAAGTCAAAGTAGCACCTCCACCACCAGCAGACATTTCCAGTCCCCAGTTTGGGACTTCTTTACTGTTAGCCAAAGTGCGGAAAACATGGTTGTTTGTTCGATTTGTAAAACATTAGTTAGTCGGGGTAAGCTTGGTACCAACTATGGTACCAGAGGCCAGAGAGGTCATTTCAAGATACACCACACTATCATTTGGGAAGCACACATAAGGAAGATCGAGGAAGGCAAAAGAAAAACAAATCCAAATGTATCCCTTGATATTGCATCTGAGGATGACGAGAGGCTTATCGTGCAGGGGGGAAATGAAGAAGCGACAGACATTTTTTCTGGTACACCCAGTACCGCTGGCAGCAGCACTGCAGTGGTATCGCCCACACCCTCTACCCCTGCAACATGTATGAGGCACACTAAGGGTCTGGGAGAGACACCAATGCAAAAAACTACATCACTGGGCCTAAATGGTTTGAAGAAGTCATCATCATCATCATGTAAAATGATCCAGCCCACCATTCATGGAATGTTGTGGTCGGAGGTGCCATTTGAACGCAACCACCCAAGAGTACGTCTGTATAACGCAAAGCTGGCTAAAATGCTAGCACTGGACCTTCTCCCTTTTTCTTTCGTGGAAGGGGTGGGGTTTCTAGAATTAGTGGCAACAGTCTGCCCTAAATGGAAGGTTCCTAGCCGGTCCTATTTTGCCAGAGTTGCGGTTCCAGCACTACATCAAGATGTGCTGGAGGTGATTGGGGCAGCTTTGCAGAAGAGTGCTGTTCACACTATCCACTTGACAACAGACATGTGGACCAGTTGCCAAGCCCTTGATTACATGTGCATCACTGCACACTGGATCTCTTTTGCAGGGGTTATAGACAAGTCAAGTGCAGGTGTTGACCCGGACACACTTTTTCAAGCTACTCGGAAACATGCAACATTAGCCATGTTTGCCATGGAGAAATCTCATACTGCAAAAAACATTTTGGAGGAGTTTAACAGTAAGATCTCTGAATGGCTGCATCCAAGAAATCTTCGCATAGTTGGTTATGTTTCCACGGATAATGGCAGTAATATAGTTAAGGCCATGCAGCAAGGTGACTATTTCAGAGTGCTGTGTTTGGCACACAGTATTAACATCGTGGTGCAAGATTTCTTGAAAAATGAAAACACAGTCAGGAAGTTACTGACCACCTGCCGAAGAATCTGCACACATTTCAGCCATTCTTTTAAGGCCCGGAAGCAGCTGAGGGGCATTCAACATGAACGTAAAGTGCCAGTCAAAGGACTCATCCAGGAGGTGGCAACACGTTGGAATTCAACCTTTTACATGCTTGAGCGTCTGTCTGAGCAGTGCATGGTAATCAATGAGTATGTCTTTCGACGGGGTTCTACTATGAAAGACATGAGGCTAGAGTTGGAGGAATGGGTGCTAGTTAAAAGCCTGACAGACATGCTTCGTCCTTTTGAGGTCTTCACGCGTGAAGTCAGCAGGGAGGACTGTTCTTTGGGCAAAGCTATCCCATTGTTGGTCATGCTAGAGCACCAACTGAAGGTGGTGTCTTCAACGTTCAGAGATGATGGTGAAAAGCAAGACGCATATCAGTTGGCGGAGAGTTTATTAAGCCGCCTAGTTGACAATGAAAGGCTTAAAAACATACATACAGAACAACATTACATTTGTGCCACTATTCTGGCTCCAAGGTACAAAAAGGCAGTGGCCAGCAAAGCATTCATTCCTTTTGATGAAGCAGATGTTTCAAAGTACAAACATTGGCTAGCTGTGTCAGCCACTCAGTTCGAAAAAGATCGGCAGAAAATTCAAGGAGCCGGCAGAAGTCCAACTGAATCAGCAGGCCATTCTGCGTCAAGTTCCACTTCTGAATCTATGGGCGAAGGGAGTCACTTTCCCTTACAGCCGTTAACGACACCAGCAGCAACCGTATTATCATCCTCACCTGCACCAGCCCCAGCCATAATATTGTCGGAAGCGGATTGGCTAACTCATCAAGGGTTTGCTCGTTCCAGTGCTGCAAAGGCCACAGATGGTACGCAAAGTGGAGCAACCGTGGAGAACCTTGAGTCGATGGTGCAGGCCTATCTGGATGACCCAACAGAGGTCTTTGTTAATAAGAACCCATTGCTGTATTGGTACAGGAAAATGGCTCTATGGCCACTGATCACCAACCCGGCTCTAAATTATTTGTCTTGCCCACTCGCAAGCGTGTCTTCTGAACATGTTTTCAGTGCTGCTGGTGCCATTGTAACTTCAAAAAAGGCCCGCCTCTCGGCCAAAAATGTGGAGAGGTTAACACTGATCAAGATGAATCAGCACTTCATACCACCAGATTACAAAGTACGTGAATGCACGCAGGAAGAAGAGAACACCGACTTAGGTGACGGAAGTTCTTCTCTGTTACCTGACCTACTCCTGTCTCAATTCATGGAGTTTGAGGATGAGCTCTACTTCCCTGACACAGAGGCCTGAAAATGACTTCCTTTTTTCCGTCCTTATTCATTTTTATTCCTGCGTGTCTTTCTTTGTTTTGAAACTTTTACCACAACAAAACTCTATTCACCTAATCACAACAAGTCCATCAGCAGCACTGTCTTCATCTTATATTCCTTATTGATTTGAAGGTGCCGCAGTCTGCATTCCTGAGGTTCACAAGTTCACAACTCAATCATGCTCCTCTATACTCCTCCTCCAGACTCCCCCTATCCATTTCCCTCAAGGCAGATGGATGGATTACGACGAGTCCCCTCAAGTGGGACTGAAATTACTGATTGACTACATGCTTGCGGATTGCTGACAGAGTTACTTCTGATATTGACAGGAGAGGCTACCCTGTGGGCCCTCACTTTCCGAAGAAGATGCGGACAAAAAGTAGAACAGGTAATGAACAATTGAGAAGATGGCATGCAGTGGACAGCAATGGCTGTCTGGCTCTGATGAAACCAATTGCTGTTTGTTTTTTGTGCATGAAATGATTAATCATATGTCTTGTCTTAGTTATTATTTAATCTTTTACACAGTAATTGTAACTCATGTCAACTACTCTGTTTTTTATACCTTGTTTAATTCAAATAGTACTTCAAATTCAGGGGCCACTATGTTGCATTTCACAATATGCAAAATGTCCTTGGAGCGGACTCACTTTCCAATATACCATGATGATTGATTAAATAGTATATCTTTTTTATTTACAGTCACTCACTGGGATGGATGGATCATCAGCGTCGGTTTACGGAACATCTATGGCCAATTCGTGAGTGGCAAACAGGTAAACCAGTCTACAACAACTACTAGAGCAGAACTACAAGTCTGTCTATTCGTGGTATGTAGTGGTCGAGGGCGAGGCAGTGTACTGTTGTTGTTATGCCAGGCAGAGTTTACTCCAGACAACAGTTCATGTAAAATTGGGGCTATGTGTTTTGCTGCATATAATTAGATATGCTTTGTCTGTCTGACAAAGAGCCTAGGTATGCTACATCAGGTTGCTTCACTCAGTGGTGCCTGCCTTGACCGTCTGCATGGCACTGCCTCAAGCTTGGGCCAAACATCCGTTATGTTTGGAAAATTTGCCGTTTTTCGGTATTTCGCAAATCTCCAGAAATTACCGAAAAATCCCAAATTCTTGAGCGGAACGGATTTTTGGCCCATGCTTGCGGCAGGGCCATTCAGACGGTCAAGGCAGGCACCACTGAGTGAAGCATCCTCCTGATGTAGCATGCCTAGGCTCTTTGACACAGACTGACAAAGCATATCTAGGGTTTAGGGTTCAGTGCAATTTACTAGGGTTTTTGGGTTTAAGTTGGTATGGTTCACGCTGAGTCTAGGGCTCGGGCCCGATGCAGGCTCGTTCATAATGATGTTTGCAAGGTTTTAGGGGGGTTTGGTGTTCTTTGGTCCAGAATTGGCAGAATTTTGGCCTTTTTGGATGTTTTGTGGGCGAGTGTGTTTGGGTGAAAACTAGACGTAGACCTTCTTCTTCTTCTTTTTCTTCTTCTTCTTCTTCTTCTTCTTCTTCTTCTTCTTCTTCTTCTTCTTCTTCTTCTTCTTCTTCAAAGAGTGCAGTGGTTCGATTTTGTTCTGCCTTGCTGAGATTCTTGGGAATCGCTGGAACAAGTGACTGTCCAGGTAAGTTTCAAGAGGATCAAAGTAGTGGACGTGCTGAAAACAGCAATGTTTTGTGAACAGCGCAATTTGCCATGTTTTGAATATACCAGTATTGCATGTTTTTGGGGGGCTGTTTGGGGGTGTTCTAGATTTGTGGGGATGGGTAGGGGGGCTGGGAGCGCTGCTGGGATAGTCTAATTTGGATTGCCAGTGGTTTGAAGAAAATCCATGGTGGAAAAGGGGGGTTTGGGCCTAGTTGCAGACAGCGTTTTGGCAAAATTTAAAGTGAGGCCCAGCAGTATTTTGTGTTTTTGGGGGGCTGTTTGGGGGTGTTCTAGATTTGTGGGGAAGGGTCTGGGGGTCTGAGAGCACTGCTGGGATAAACCAAAAAGGGGGTTGCTGTACTGTTCCTAAAGAAAGCAGGGATAGGAAAGTTCTTGCTGGCGTGACCAAGGGGAAGGGAAAGGAAAGGGATATTATTAATACCCTGGGGCATCCATTATGTTGGATATATTTGCCTCACACACCCCGAGGAGTGTCATGCTTCATCATCGGCGGTTGCTCCTCGTCGGGGAGGCGGTGCAACCCCCGACGGGCACACCTCAGAGAGGGGCTCTTTGGCGGAGATCTTTTTTCCAACTGCCTGTAGGTGAAGTGGGGGTATGTGGGCAGGGAGGTGTGTACCTATGATAAGGTGGCTAAAATGTAATTAGGGGTACCGGAATGGACTTTATTCTGGGGGTCCCCTAGCTACAGTTAAAAAGTGAAGCTAGTTCCCTAGGTGTCAACCTATTATGTTGTGTTAACCTCGAAGATACTAGTGGTGCATGTGGTCAACATGTTTCTCGCTATAGGTATATTTACCGCGATTCTTCAGGACCAAAGTGAAGACAACAACATGCTCGTGTCATATGTGTTGTAATTTTACCTTAGTGGATCCTCCTATGCCTATGTCTAGAGGAAGGATAAGGAGACAGTAATTAAACATAAATCGCCAGTCACAATATTGCCAGGAAGAACAAATACTGACATGTTGGTGGTGTTCAAAGTGAATATACGCATCCACCGCATGCCAAGTGTACTGAGCGTGCAGTGTAGAACTGTGGAGCACACGCAGTAATCAAAACTGTGACTCATACTGTGGAAAGTGGTAGTGAAGGTTTAAAAACAAGAGTGTAAATAAACAAGATTAAAAATGCAGCAGTACAGAACTCAAAACCTGCCTGTAGTATATCAGGTATTAGGCAGGGTATTAAGTGTAGACACCACTATGTAGTATAACAGGCATAACAGCACACTTTCACTGTGATATTCAAAACCATTGGAAATGAGCATATTTAGATTACCCTACTCACCTAATGATCAAATCCTAGGGGCCACATGAGTGTTCGGCAGGGCTGAACTACAGCGCTGAGCCCAGGGTGTGGCTGGAGTAGGGGTAAGTAAGAATGCGGTGAACAGCTGAGTAAAATGCCAAGTTAAATGCATCCCTGCAGAACAAGGCTCAAAGCCTGTTAAAGCGCTAGAAGTTTGCCCTCTTCGCCATGCGCTAAACGCTCTCACCTGTAGTCTGCTGTGTCCGGGTGTATTGACCTACCCCTCCCTGCCGAGCTCGAGTAGATGTGTGAGCTCGGCGGCGGGGATTATTTCAATAGCACCGGCGGGTCAGCGTGACGCGCTGAGTAGCCGCCCACTGCCCCAGGTCACGTGTATGGCCCCGAGAGCGTGGCGGCCATATTGTAATGGTGTGCTAAAAGCGGGGAAGCATAATGCCCTGTACAAACCCCCTGTATGGACTGCAAATGCACCCTTACTACTTTGTTTACATGGACATCGGTATCGTTTGGAAGACATACGGGTCCGTTGAATCCAGAACAACTCGTTGTATGGGTTGGGTTCACGAGTCATGGAAACCGATGCTTAAAGCCTATCAATAGATGGCGGCCATGATGGAAAGGGTCCCTAGGGGTAGCCAATGTAATCGGGAGTAAGTTATTATTGCTGTACAAATACCATTGTGAGGTGATCTGGGTTAACCAGTAGTGAAGGCCGATGTACAAGCCTAATGGCGGATGGCGGCCATGATGGAGCAGGTCCCTAGGGGTTGCCAGTGTGATAGGAAGGAGATTATTATTAATATGCAGATGTTGTTGCGAGATGTTCTCGCCCACTGGTAATCCTGGTGTGTAGGGCTAGCCTCACCATGCCTCATTGTACCGGTAATGGCTTCGGGTATCTGGATTTTGAAGGATCTGGTAACCATGTGTCGGGGTTCGTGAATATCCTGGGGTCAGTGGTGGTGCTTATAGGGTAGGGAGTAGCCCGGAGTAGGTGTATGGTATATATGCAGGTTCAAAGTCAGATCTCATGGCATGAGAATGTGTCAGATCACTACTACTCATGGGTGGACAATGTGAATGTGGGGGTTCAAAGTGAATGCCAGGGAATGTCTTCGTTAAGACCATTTTGGTCCGATGACAACCGATGTACCCATCTCTGTTCCTTATTGAAGAGTACTTTCGTGGGGCAGTTCGGACTGGACTCCAAAACTATCCACTTCATCGAATCCTCATCATGGTTTGCTTCCACATAATGTTTGCACATTTTGGTGTGGGTCTTTCTGCAGCGGAAATTGCTGCGATGTTCTATGATTCGTGTCTTAATATGGCGTGTTGTCATCCCTATGTACTGCAGGTTACATGGGCATATAAGCAGGTATATGCAATGGGATGTGTTGCAATTTGTGTGTTGTCTCATTTCCCATTTAAAGGTGTCTGAAAGTTGTATAGTTTTCAGAGTCAGGGTGTATCGACAGACACCACACATTCCGCAGGGGTAGTGGCCCGTCACTGGGGGTAGATTCCACAGAGTTCTTTGGCTTACTTTCTTTGTCTGTTTAGGCCTAGTGCTAATCAAGATATCTTTCAGGTTTTGTGATCTTTTGAAAGCAAATCTAGGTTCCTCCAGGGACATGTCACCTGTGTTAAGTATACCCCAATGATGCTTAATCGTGTTCCTGATCTTATTGGACAGGGGGGTGAAGGTGGTCACGCATGTGATAGGTTGGTTCTCGATAGGGGTCCTCTCCTGCCTTTCCAGTAGGGCTTCTCTATTGTTGTTTCTGGCACGTTTACGTGCCTTTCGTACATCACTCTTGGGGTAGCCCCTATCAAGAAGGTTCCTAGAAAGCAGAGCAGATTCTTTCTTGTAATCAGCCACAGCGCTGCAATTACGCCTGATTCGTAAGAATTGGCCAAAGGGCAGATTGGTACGTAGGGCCTTTGGATGGTGACTCGTGTAATGCAGGAGGCTGTTACGATCTGTAGGTTTACGATACATAGTTGTTTTTATGGAACCTGCTTCCAATTTGATCGTTAGGTCAAGGAAAGCGATTTCATGGGGTGAGGCTGTCATGGTGAAATGTAGGTGAGGGTTGAGACTGTTGACCCAAACCAAGAACCCTTCATAAGTGGTTGGTGGACCGCTCCATAGTATAAGAATGTCGTCTATGAAGCGTTTCCACATTCTGATGTTATTGCGGAAGGGATTGGACTCATGGTGTATGTGAGTCTCTTCAAATTTGGCCATGTATAAACAGGCCACCGAGGGGGCGAAGGTACTGCCCATAGAGGTCCCCTGGGTTTGATGGTAGAATTTGCCTCTGTATTCAAAATAATTTTCGGTCAGGGCTAATGTGGCGCACTCCATGACGAAAGTCTGGGGAGTGTTGGAGCTCCACAATTCTTGTCCCAGTCTTTCCTCAATTACCTCGAGGGTTGCCCTCTGGGGGATGTTCGTATAGAGTGCTTCGACATCCAGGGTAATTAGAAGGTCAATCTCTCCTGTACCCTGGGCTGTGTCCAATATTCTGAGGACATCTGTCGTGTCCTGAATGTAGGAGGGGATGCTTTTAACCAGGGGTTGCAGGAAGTGGTCGCAAAACTGAGACAGGGGCTCTAGCACAGAGTCAATCCCAGAAACAATTGGCCTCCCTGGCACTGGTCTGGTGGCTTTATGGATCTTGGGTAGAATGTAGAAATAAGGTACCCTAGGGTCCTTTTTCATGAGAAATTCTGCCTCCTTCTTACTGATCCATTGGTCACATTCAGCACCGGATACCAGGCTTGTGATCCTGGTCTGAAGACGCGTGGTGGGGTCATCAGTGATCGGAGTATAGTATCTCTGGTCACTCAGCTGTCTTGTGCATTCCAACTCGTAGTCCACAGTGTTCATGAGCACTGTGGCTCCCCCTTTGTCGGCCTGTTTAATTGTGATTGAAGAGTCATCTGCCAATGACTTCAGTATTGCCAACTCATTCTTGGAGATGTTGCAATGTGGGGCCAGTCGGTCAAGTTTGTTAACGTCTTTCAATACTGCCTGCTCAAACGTCAGTACTTCGTTAGGTACCATCCCGTTATGAGGTGTAAAGGTGGAGGGATTATGGAGTCCAGAATCTTCTAAGGGTTCACAGGGTTTACCCTCAAAGAATGCTTTCAACCTTATTTTCCTAAAAAAGGCTTTGAGTTCTCTTGTTTGCTGGAACTGGTCGATCCTAGGAGTTGGGACGAAGCCCAAGCCCTTTTGTAGGACTTCTTCCTCTCTTGGGGTAAGTTGGCGATCTGATAGGTTGACTACCAAACTCACTGTTGTCCTGACCGGCTCGTGCTCCTCGTGTCCATCCCTTGGGGGCGTGTGTCCTCCCATTGAACCCTTTTCTCTGCTGTGTTGCCTCTTTTTCGCCCTCGCCCTCTGCCCCAACCTCTGCCTAAAAAAGGAGGGTGTGATGGGTTCTGGGGCGGATAGAATGCAGGGTACTGTGGGCCGAAGGGTGGTTGGAACTGAGGGAATTGTGGGTATTGCCAAAGTGGGGGGCATGCAGGTTGCCCCTGATTTTGGTAATTGGGGAAGTAGTGCTGTCCCCGTCCCCTCCCTCTTTTCGCCCTGGGGGGCAACTGTGCGGGGTTGTTGTCCTCGCTGCTATCTGAGCCACTATTTGAGCCCCTCCTTGAAGAAGTCGTGCTGGAATCTGAATTATAGCTAGTTCCAGGGGGAACATAGTCATCCCTTAAGTAAGGGTAGACTTTTTCTTTAGAGAATTTTTTAATGTCCTTTTGTAATTTGGCTAACTTTTGGTTCATAAGATATTCCTTATGTTCTGCCATCTCTTTGTTAATCTCGGCAAGTTTTGTTTTAAAACCCGGATTTTGCACCGCGGTCTTCAAGGCAGCTTCTGCTGCTTGTATTTTAACCAGCAGGGCATCGGCCAGTCGTTTTGCCGTGTTGACTATAAGGATGAGGAGGTCGTGGGTGCATTTCCACGAAACCTGTGACCATTCCACCTTAAATTGTCCGTCCTCCCAGAATATTCTCGGGAAATTTTTGACTATCAATCCATTTGGTGCGATCTTAGCTTTAAAATATTGTGCCATCATGGCTCCATGGATAGTTACCCTGATCCATTCCCGTTTGAGGTCTGACAGGGATTGCCATTCTGGGGTGCTGCTGCTCGTTCCTGGTTCAATATCGATGCCGAAAAGAGAGGGTGTCCTCATTATGGCTGCTGCATCCTCCTCACCGAAACTCAGTCCCTGCCCCTCCATGATGGTGGGGTCTGATAGGAGTGGTCCCGGTGTGGTGGAGTCCTTCACAGAAGGTAGGGAAAGGAGAGGGAGGAAGTAAGGGTGGTTCACTTTGAAAACAGCCCTTAAGAGAGATAAGAACAGGTCCAATACTGGATTCGGTGTTGGACCGGGTATAAGCCACCGCGGAGGTGTAGGCTCAAGTTTACTGGGGGATTGGACAAGACTCACCCACCAAAAGATAGCTCCCACGGTTTGCACCGTGCACGAGTAGATTTCAAAAAGGGAGGGAGGCAAAAGGACACTATTTACCACTCAAGGCGGTGGAAGGTCCAGTAACAGCTTAGTGTCCGTACAGAGTACTAGATAGACAAACCAAAAAGGGGGTTGCTGTACTGTTCCTAAAGAAAGCAGGGATAGGAAAGTTCTTGCTGGCGTGACCAAGGGGAAGGGAAAGGAAAGGGATATTATTAATACCCTGGGGCATCCATTATGTTGGATATATTTGCCTCACACACCCCGAGGAGTGTCATGCTTCATCATCGGCGGTTGCTCCTCGTCGGGGAGGCGGTGCAACCCCCGACGGGCACACCTCAGAGAGGGGCTCTTTGGCGGAGATCTTTTTTCCAACTGCCTGTAGGTGAAGTGGGGGTATGTGGGCAGGGAGGTGTGTACCTATGATAAGGTGGCTAAAATGTAATTAGGGGTACCGGAATGGACTTTATTCTGGGGGTCCCTAGCTACAGTTAAAAAGTGAAGCTAGTTCCCTAGGTGTCAACCTATTATGTTGTGTTAACCTAGAAGATACTAGTGGTGCATGTGGTCAACATGTTTCTCGCTATAGGTATATTTACCGCGATTCTTCAGGACCAAAGTGAAGACAACAACATGCTCGTGTCATATGTGTTGTAATTTTACCTTAGTGGATCCTCCTATGCCTATGTCTAGAGGAAGGATAAGGAGACAGTAATTAAACATAAATCGCCAGTCACAATATTGCCAGGAAGAACAAATACTGACATGTTGGTGGTGTTCAAAGTGAATATACGCATCCACCGCATGCCAAGTGTACTGAGCGTGCAGTGTAGAACTGTGGAGCACACGCAGTAATCAAAACTGTGACTCATACTGTGGAAAGTGGTAGTGAAGGTTTAAAAACAAGAGTGTAAATAAACAAGATTAAAAATGCAGCAGTACAGAACTCAAAACCTGCCTGTAGTATATCAGGTATTAGGCAGGGTATTAAGTGTAGACACCACTATGTAGTATAACAGGCATAACAGCACACTTTCACTGTGATATTCAAAACCATTGGAAATGAGCATATTTAGATTACCCTACTCACCTAATGATCAAATCCTAGGGGCCACATGAGTGTTCGGCAGGGCTGAACTACAGCGCTGAGCCCAGGGTGTGGCTGGAGTAGGGGTAAGTAAGAATGCGGTGAACAGCTGAGTAAAATGCCAAGTTAAATGCATCCCTGCAGAACAAGGCTCAAAGCCTGTTAAAGCGCTAGAAGTTCGCCCTCTCCGCCATGCGCTAAACGCTCTCACCTGTAGTCTGCTGTGTCCGGGTGTATTGACCTACCCCTCCCCGCCGAGCTCGAGTAGATGTGTGAGCTCGGCGGCGGGGATTATTTCAATAGCACCGGCGGGTCAGCGTGACGCGCTGAGTAGCCGCCCACTGCCCCAGGTCACGTGTATGGCCCCGAGAGCGTGGCGGCCATATTGTAATGGTGTGCTAAAAGCGGGGAAGCATAATGCCCTGTACAAACCCCCTGTATGGACTGCAAATGCACCCTTACTACTTTGTTTACATGGACATCGGTATCGTTTGGAAGACATACGGGTCCGTTGAATCCAGAACAACTCGTTGTATGGGTTGGGTTCACGAGTCATGGAAACCGATGCTTAAAGCCTATCAATAGATGGCGGCCATGATGGAAAGGGTCCCTAGGGGTAGCCAATGTAATCGGGAGTAAGTTATTATTGCTGTACAAATACCATTGTGAGGTGATCTGGGTTAACCAGTAGTGAAGGCCGATGTACAAGCCTAATGGCGGATGGCGGCCATGATGGAGCAGGTCCCTAGGGGTTGCCAGTGTGATAGGAAGGAGATTATTATTAATATGCAGATGTTGTTGCGAGATGTTCTCGCCCACTGGTAATCCTGGTGTGTAGGGCTAGCCTCACCATGCCTCATTGTACCGGTAATGGCTTCGGGTATCTGGATTTTGAAGGATCTGGTAACCATGTGTCGGGGTTCGTGAATATCCTGGGGTCAGTGGTGGTGCTTATAGGGTAGGGAGTAGCCCGGAGTAGGTGTATGGTATATATGCAGGTTCAAAGTCAGATCTCATGGCATGAGAATGTGTCAGATCACTACTACTCATGGGTGGACAATGTGAATGTGGGGGTTCAAAGTGAATGCCAGGGAATGTCTTCGTTAAGACCATTTTGGTCCGATGACAACCGATGTACCCATCTCTGTTCCTTATTGAAGAGTACTTTCGTGGGGCAGTTCGGACTGGACTCCAAAACTATCCACTTCATCGAATCCTCATCATGGTTTGCTTCCACATAATGTTTGCACATTTTGGTGTGGGTCTTTCTGCAGCGGAAATTGCTGCGATGTTCTATGATTCGTGTCTTAATAGGGCGTGTTGTCATCCCTATGTACTGCAGGTTACATGGGCATATAAGCAGGTATATGCAATGGGATGTGTTGCAATTTGTGTGTTGTCTCATTTCCCATTTAAAGGTGTCTGAAAGTTGTATAGTTTTCAGAGTCAGGGTGTATCGACAGACACCACACATTCCGCAGGGGTAGTGGCCCGTCACTGGGGGTAGATTCCACAGAGTTCTTTGGCTTACTTTCTTTGTCTGTTTAGGCCTAGTGCTAATCAAGATATCTTTCAGGTTTTGTGATCTTTTGAAAGCAAATCTAGGTTCCTCCAGGGACATGTCACCTGTGTTAAGTATACCCCAATGATGCTTAATCGTGTTCCTGATCTTATTGGACAGGGGGGTGAAGGTGGTCACGCATGTGATAGGTTGGTTCTCGATAGGGGTCCTCTCCTGCCTTTCCAGTAGGGCTTCTCTATTGTTGTTTCTGGCACGTTTACGTGCCTTTCGTACATCACTCTTGGGGTAGCCCCTATCAAGAAGGTTCCTAGAAAGCAGAGCAGATTCTTTCTTGTAATCAGCCACAGCGCTGCAATTACGCCTGATTCGTAAGAATTGGCCAAAGGGCAGATTGGTACGTAGGGCCTTTGGATGGTGACTCGTGTAATGCAGGAGGCTGTTACGATCTGTAGGTTTACGATACATAGTTGTTTTTATGGAACCTGCTTCCAATTTGATCGTTAGGTCAAGGAAAGCGATTTCATGGGGTGAGGCTGTCATGGTGAAATGTAGGTGAGGGTTGAGACTGTTGACCCAAACCAAGAACCCTTCATAAGTGGTTGGTGGACCGCTCCATAGTATAAGAATGTCGTCTATGAAGCGTTTCCACATTCTGATGTTATTGCGGAAGGGATTGGACTCATGGTGTATGTGAGTCTCTTCAAATTTGGCCATGTATAAACAGGCCACCGAGGGGGCGAAGGTACTGCCCATAGAGGTCCCCTGGGTTTGATGGTAGAATTTGCCTCTGTATTCAAAATAATTTTCGGTCAGGGCTAATGTGGCGCACTCCATGACGAAAGTCTGGGGAGTGTTGGAGCTCCACAATTCTTGTCCCAGTCTTTCCTCAATTACCTCGAGGGTTGCCCTCTGGGGGATGTTCGTATAGAGTGCTTCGACATCCAGGGTAATTAGAAGGTCAATCTCTCCTGTACCCTGGGCTGTGTCCAATATTCTGAGGACATCTGTCGTGTCCTGAATGTAGGAGGGGATGCTTTTAACCAGGGGTTGCAGGAAGTGGTCGCAAAACTGAGACAGGGGCTCTAGCACAGAGTCAATCCCAGAAACAATTGGCCTCCCTGGCACTGGTCTGGTGGCTTTATGGATCTTGGGTAGAATGTAGAAATAAGGTACCCTAGGGTCCTTTTTCATGAGAAATTCTGCCTCCTTCTTACTGATCCATTGGTCACATTCAGCACCGGATACCAGGCTTGTGATCCTGGTCTGAAGACGCGTGGTGGGGTCATCAGTGATCGGAGTATAGTATCTCTGGTCACTCAGCTGTCTTGTGCATTCCAACTCGTAGTCCACAGTGTTCATGAGCACTGTGGCTCCCCCTTTGTCGGCCTGTTTAATTGTGATTGAAGAGTCATCTGCCAATGACTTCAGTATTGCCAACTCATTCTTGGAGATGTTGCAATGTGGGGCCAGTCGGTCAAGTTTGTTAACGTCTTTCAATACTGCCTGCTCAAACGTCAGTACTTCGTTAGGTACCATCCCGTTATGAGGTGTAAAGGTGGAGGGATTATGGAGTCCAGAATCTTCTAAGGGTTCACAGGGTTTACCCTCAAAGAATGCTTTCAACCTTATTTTCCTAAAAAAGGCTTTGAGTTCTCTTGTTTGCTGGAACTGGTCGATCCTAGGAGTTGGGACGAAGCCCAAGCCCTTTTGTAGGACTTCTTCCTCTCTTGGGGTAAGTTGGCGATCTGATAGGTTGACTACCAAACTCACTGTTGTCCTGACCGGCTCGTGCTCCTCGTGTCCATCCCTTGGGGGCGTGTGTCCTCCCATTGAACCCTTTTCTCTGCTGTGTTGCCTCTTTTTCGCCCTCGCCCTCTGCCCCAACCTCTGCCTAAAAAAGGAGGGTGTGATGGGTTCTGGGGCGGATAGAATGCAGGGTACTGTGGGCCGAAGGGTGGTTGGAACTGAGGGAATTGTGGGTATTGCCAAAGTGGGGGGCATGCAGGTTGCCCCTGATTTTGGTAATTGGGGAAGTAGTGCTGTCCCCGTCCCCTCCCTCTTTTCGCCCTGGGGGGCAACTGTGCGGGGTTGTTGTCCTCGCTGCTATCTGAGCCACTATTTGAGCCCCTCCTTGAAGAAGTCGTGCTGGAATCTGAATTATAGCTAGTTCCAGGGGGAACATAGTCATCCCTTAAGTAAGGGTAGACTTTTTCTTTAGAGAATTTTTTAATGTCCTTTTGTAATTTGGCTAACTTTTGGTTCATAAGATATTCCTTATGTTCTGCCATCTCTTTGTTAATCTCGGCAAGTTTTGTTTTAAAACCCGGATTTTGCACTGCGGTCTTCAAGGCAGCTTCTGCTGCTTGTATTTTAACCAGCAGGGCATCGGCCAGTCGTTTTGCCGTGTTGACTATAAGGATGAGGAGGTCGTGGGTGCATTTCCACGAAACCTGTGACCATTCCACCTTAAATTGTCCGTCCTCCCAGAATATTCTCGGGAAATTTTTGACTATCAATCCATTTGGTGCGATCTTAGCTTTAAAATATTGTGCCATCATGGCTCCATGGATAGTTACCCTGATCCATTCCCGTTTGAGGTCTGACAGGGATTGCCATTCTGGGGTGCTGCTGCTCGTTCCTGGTTCAATATCGATGCCGAAAAGAGAGGGTGTCCTCATTATGGCTGCTGCATCCTCCTCACCGAAACTCAGTCCCTGCCCCTCCATGATGGTGGGGTCTGATAGGAGTGGTCCCGGTGTGGTGGAGTCCTTCACAGAAGGTAGGGAAAGGAGAGGGAGGAAGTAAGGGTGGTTCACTTTGAAAACAGCCCTTAAGAGAGATAAGAACAGGTCCAATACTGGATTCGGTGTTGGACCGGGTATAAGCCACCGCGGAGGTGTAGGCTCAAGTTTACTGGGGGATTGGACAAGACTCACCCACCAAAAGATAGCTCCCACGGTTTGCACCGTGCACGAGTAGATTTCAAAAAGGGAGGGAGGCAAAAGGACACTATTTACCACTCAAGGCGGTGGAAGGTCCATAGTGTCCGTACAGAGTACTAGATAGACAAACCAAAAAGGGGGTTGCTGTACTGTTCCTAAAGAAAGCAGGGATAGGAAAGTTCTTGCTGGCGTGACCAAGGGGAAGGGAAAGGAAAGGGATATTATTAATACCCTGGGGCATCCATTATGTTGGATATATTTGCCTCACACACCCCGAGGAGTGTCATGCTTCATCATCGGCGGTTGCTCCTCGTCGGGGAGGCGGTGCAACCCCCGACGGGCACACCTCAGAGAGGGGCTCTTTGGCGGAGATCTTTTTTCCAACTGCCTGTAGGTGAAGTGGGGGTATGTGGGCAGGGAGGTGTGTACCTATGATAAGGTGGCTAAAATGTAATTAGGGGTACCGGAATGGACTTTATTCTGGGGGTCCCCTAGCTACAGTTAAAAAGTGAAGCTAGTTCCCTAGGTGTCAACCTATTATGTTGTGTTAACCTAGAAGATACTAGTGGTGCATGTGGTCAACATGTTTCTCGCTATAGGTATATTTACCGCACTGCTGGGATAGCATAATTTTGATTGCAAGTGATTTGAAGAAAATCCATGGTGGGAAAGGGGAGTTAGGGCCTAGCTGCAGAGCGAGTTTCGACCGATGTTGACTGGTTGGCTGAAAATTTTCTAAGTATGAGTTTTTGCATTTTTGCTTTTTGCCTGTTTGGGGGTGTTCTGATTTTTTGCGGGTGGCTGCAGGGGTCTGGGGGCATAGCTGGGAAGGTCTAATATCGGAATCAAGTGGTTTGGACAAAATCCATGATGAAAACGTTTTTCCGTTTTTACTCACTTGCCTGTTTTTGGGGGGTTGTTTGGGGGGCTTCTAGGTTATTGGGGTGGGTTTTGCGGTCTGGGGGCACTTCTGGGACAGTCTAATTTTGATTGCATTTGTTTTTCAGAAAATCCATAGTGGAAAAGGGGCGTTAGGGCCTAGCTGCAGAGCGCATTTGGACTGAATTGAAGGTAGGCCCATTTTTGCTATTTGCCTGTTTGGGGGTGTTCTGCTTTTTTGCGGGTGGCTGCAGAGGTCTGGGGGCATAGCTGGGAAGGTCTAATATTGGAATCAAGTGTTTTGGAGAAAATCCATGGTGAAAAAGTTTTTCACTTTTCAGAGTTTTAGCTCACTTTCGTGTTTTCGGGGGCCTGCTTGGGGGGGTTCCTGGTGTTTGGGGGGGGGGTTGAGGGGTCTTGGAGCAACGCTGGGTATGGATAGTTTTGATTGCAAGTGGTTTGAAGAAAATCCATGGTGGTAAAAGGGAGTTAGGGCCTAGCCGCAGAGCGCGCATGTAGTGATTTGGGAATGAGGCCTAAATTATTCTGTCACTTTTTCCGGTTTTGCTTTTTGGCTGTTTGGGGGTGTTAAACTTGTTTTCTCCTGGGTTGACGGGTCTGGGGGCATTGCTGGGAAGGTCTAATACCGGATAAAAGTGTTTTGGAGAAAATCCATGTTGAAAAAGTTTTTCACTTTTCAGTTTTCGCTCACTTTTGTGTTTTTGGCTGCCTGCTTGGGGGGGTTCCTGGTGTTTGGGGGGTCTTGGAGCAACGCTGGGTATGGATAGTTTTGATTGCAAGTGGTTTGAAGAAAATCCATGGTGGCAAAGGGGAGTTAGGGCCTAGCTACAGAGCGCGCATGGAGTGATTTGGGAATGAGACCTAAATTATTCTCAGTGTCACTTTTTCCGGTTTTGCTTTTTGGCTGTTTGGGGTTGTTAAACTTGTTTTCGCCTGTGTTGACGAGTCTGGGGGCATTGCTGGGAAGGTCGAAACTATTGTACTGTTGATTCTGAAACTGGAAGTGTGACTTTTTGCACTACACAGCGTACGTACCTTATATTTTTTTCTCAGTGGTGTTTTAATATCGCTTCCTGTTTTTCATCAACATTTACAGGGCGGCTTTCACCCTGTGCAATGGGAAAAAGGATGAAGTCAGGCTTCACATTAGCGAGCCGCAATTCAGCATCCGCCAGGCAGGCAGTGGACAGGGTGTCTTCTGGTCACCAACATTGATCGACGGAGCGTCAGATTGAATGGAGGAGTACCGCAAATAAGAGGAATGGCTGGATGCATGCAACTTCCCAAATTCAACAGGACAACTACAACAACATACAGTAACAGTATCCATTCATTTCAACTAGTCTTTTAAGTAATATTATTGCTGTGAACTGAGTGTGACTCTGCATTTCTTTGCTCTCGGCTTCTAAATTCATCCCTCCAGCCATTGTATACTTTTACTTTGCTATTTTTCAAACTAATTTAATGAAAAAAGTGTTTCTCTGAGTGCAGAGATAGGCAAGTGAAAATGCATAATTACTGCAGCCCTGTACTGTCGCATTCTTTCATTCATTAGAAAGTACTACTTAGTTTAAGTAACCTAACCATACATTTAGCAATCAACTTCATGCCTGCAGTAGTGCATGCACTTCCTTTATGTCCCTTAAAAGATTTATGGATATCTTCGTATCCAAAGATTTGTTTATCTTCATTTGTTGTTTGTCCATGCCAGGGTTTTTTTTTCCTCTCTCAACAAAGCTTTCCCAAAAAAAACAATTCCCATCCAATTTCCAAACCCTAACCCTCTTCCCCCGGGCTGTGTGGTTTTCATTGATGTGTGAGTAAATGACAGCAATAATTCCACACACTTGCTGGGGAGGATAAGGTCATAGCGACAGAAAATGAATTACATTTCAAGGCTGGTGAAGGAATCTGAGGATATATTCTTACTCAGCTTGACACAGACCCATGACCATTGGCAAATCAAAGCAGATTTTCATGGGCCCCAGCAACTGGATTGATCATCAAGAACATCCTCCTCCTACACGTGGCAAATGATTACGCTGCTGTGTCCTTCACCTTCAGTACTATTTCTTTTAGTATTAGCCAATGTCAAATTCCACGCAAGTAGTAGTTATACTTTCAATACATTAGCATTTGTAAGGCTACATTATGGCACTGTTCTAGTGTACTGTTACGTGCTATAGTATCTATCGTACCGTTCTAATGCTCCGCTCAGGCCAATCAAGGTTTCATTTTCTTTTTTTTCATATGTTGCAACTGCCACTGTGTACCACCACTAGTAGCAACGCAATGATGCCATTTCATCCGCCCAGCTTTGCCAAACTTAATGGCCATTTGCCATGCAGCCAGCCCTCTGCCTAGCCCTATTTTCAAACGCGAATTACAGGTAAGATAAGCGTTTGGGGGGAGGAAGAATAATGGAGTAGTAGGAGAGACGAGAGACTGATAATAGTACTAGTAAAGTCAATTGAGTTCACTAACTCTGTGAGAGGCACTTAGTTTTGTAAACATTTGGGCAATTACTTACACAATTTGAATCAAGAAGCCACTTAAGTTTCAGGAAAACAAACTTACAGTTAAATCCCCCCCCAGCCTCAACTGCAGTAAAAACACGTATGCTATGTTTAAGTTGAAAGTAACAATTATTTATATCCCTAACAAAAATAAACTATTCCGCAAGACCTGACCCACCCCCACTCCCTAAGCCCAAAGCATGTCCGTGAAATAAAAAGTCCCCAAAGTCCAAAAAACCCAACTCCCAATTCCCACCCACCAAACGTCTTTAAAAAAGGGGCAAGGGACAGTCTCTCCTCCTCTAATGCCGCCGGCGGTGTACTTTTTTGGCCAGGTGGTCATGCTCCTTGCGGAGGTTCTTGAGCAGGATTTTCATTTTCTTCTGCTCCTGCTCAAGGTAGGACACCCTGAGGGTTAGGCGGTGCACGCGTGCCTTTAAAGTGCTATGGGGGGCAGCTGAGGCATGGGGCCTCTTTTGCGCTGCCGCTGCGTCACAAAAGTCACGCAACGACGGAGCAAAAGAGCCGCAAGGGGCTTGTAAATCTGCCCCTAGAGACCCAAGTCCAGTCCTTCCTTTGTACACCTGCCATTAAGAGGAGATAGTGGTGGTGGATTGATAGTTTGAGTATTTTAATGACTGGTTATGTAGTAAGAAACTTACTTTTTAGTGTTCTCACTGATCTGCAATCACGATAAACTTTGTCTGTCACTTTGCATGCTGCGGGGTATATTAACAACGTGACGCATCTGGGAGATGCATCACGTTGTAAAGCCCTGCACCATCAGGGGGCGTTCCGGCACAAGGGAGGGCGTTTCTGCGCAGGAACGCATCCTAAAAGTGGCTGAGTGAAATCTACAAGATTTCACTCAGTCACTTTTAGGCCAATGCTGCGTCACTCAAAACCCTGCGCCTGCTTGAAGCAGACGTACGGCTTGACGCAGCATTGGGGAGATAGGGCACCCCAGAGCATTGCTGTAGCTGCGTCGTGGTTGCAACGCAACTCTAGCAATGCGCCGCCTTTAGGGCACAGATGCGTGACGCTTCTGTGTCTTTTTTGCCCCATAGTGCGCTGCATTGTAAATGCGGCGCACCATGGGTGGTGGAGGCGTGGCGCACAATTACTGGTGCATCCCTGCTAATTTGTGGGGATGCGCCAGTAATTGTAAATCTGCCCCTTAGTGTCTAGCATTACGCAGTTCTGTAAAGTACACTCATACATAATTACTCAGGCCAATGAAATGAGCACAAAATCGAAAACAAATAAGCATAGTAGCACCGCCACTGAGCAGGAGAGCAGTGCACCTGAAATGCAATCACAGAAGATTTTGAAACATAATTTACCTACAATGTAATCGGCAGCATTATTGCTCTTCGGAAAAAACAAAAATTTGCAATATGATAACACATAGAGCAGGGTAAAACAGAGCAGTGATTAAATAGCTACTACTACTCACCAATCCCGGGGATCTCGACGCCTAGCAGGTCGAGCAGGTCGTGTTCATGGTCCAGGAGGTCGGACCACCGGTGCGTGGCCTGGCTGTAGGTGCGCCGGACCCGAGAGGGTTTATACATGGCCTGGCACACCTTCTCCCACAGCTTCCGACGCTCCCGGAGCCCGTACCCGCTAGCGATCCTGCCGCCTGCCGCGATGGTCTTGGGGAGGCGGCGCTGCACATAATAAACCAGTGCGGCCACCTCCTCCGCATTGAAGATCTGCCGGGCTGTGACTTGCTCCCCCCTCAATCGCCCGCATGGAAGCCGGGTACGGGGTGCGGGACCCTTCCCCTTGTCCTTCTCAGCTCCCTTTGCCATGGACCTGGACAGGAATGGAAATAATAAATAGAAAAGAGAATAGGGAAAAAGTAAATAAAAGAAGAGGTAAAAAAAGTAGTTTTAAAGTAGCCAAAAGTAGAAGAAAACACAAAATATAGATCTAGAAGCATAGAGGGATAGATAATAAGTAAAAAAGATAAAAAAAACTTCAAACAAACAAAGGATGGCAAAGATTGAAGCTGGATAGAAAAAGCATGCCCAGAACCATAGCAATGAATGAAAAACAAGATGGCCGCGCCCATTGAGGACCGCGTGGGTAAGTTTGCGCAATATTTCCCCCGCGAGCACGCAAAAACACACGCAAACTTGTAATAGCGCGCCGCACACAACGCGAGATTGCCAATAGCGCCCGGAAACGGAAATACGCAACGCGCACAAGATGGCCGCGCCCATGTACGACCGCATGGGTAACTTCGCAGTTGTTGCGCTGCAAGTGGCCCGCGAAGACGCAAAAATCCCCTCGAACACGCAAAAAAATATCCGCGAATTCGCAGATTTTGCGGATTGCAAGATCGATTTCGCGCAAATTCGCGAAACGCGAATCCGCAAATTTCGCCCATGCATAGAATATAGTCAATATGTCAGTTTATCCAAGTCATCTGTCAGACCACGCGCCAATAGTATTTTTATACTCCACAAAGACAAGTTTGCAACAGATCAGATGGACTTTAAATAGGTCAGCACTTTTGGACCCTGGATTAATCTAGGCAACTAAAGATACTACTTTAGAGGTTTCTTTTTATAATCTAGGGTCTGCTTCAGAGGAGGTTGTTTGGGACACCTATAAAGCTAATTTGAGGGGGTCTCTAGGTAGTTTGATAAGTGCAAAAAATAAGCGCGACTCTCTGGAACTGCAGGTTTTGGAGTGAAGAATTTCTTCTTTGGAAGAGAATAGAGGGCATACTTCCCAAGATAATGCAAGTGACATGCAGAGTCCAGAGGGGGACCAGAGGAAGCAAGAAGAGACCTGCGGTCCTATCTAGATCAGAAGTGCAAGACACAGTGGAGGGCTCGAAATATGGAAATCTTTGAATATGGGGAGAGAGCAGGTGCCCTATTGGCGTGGAAGGCAAGGATTGATAGGGCCAAGAATAATATAAGTGAATTGCAGATTGATAGCATAGGAACTAAATCTAGTGAGCCCGTAAGTATTCAAAATTGTCTCCTATCTCGCTTTGCGAATCTGTATAAGGAAGATATCAATCCCTCAAATGAGGCAATAAGATCATGGCTGAAGGGTAAAACTCTGCCAACTCTTACGGAAACAGCTAGGGTTTTTTTAGATTCACCTATCTCCATGGAGGAGATTAAGGAACATATAAAGAGGGCAAAAACTAAGAAAACAGCAGGTCTGGATGCCCTGCCCAGCGAAATATACAAGGAAGTGGTGGAAGAACTTTTACCTGCACTCCATACGTTACTCAACAAAGTATACAGTTTAACAGGGAAGGTTTCCACCACCTGGAAAGAGGCCACGATAGTGTTGCTACTAAAGCCGGGAAAGGATCCCGTATTGCCAGACTCCTACCGCCCAATCTCCCTGCTAAATGTGGATTATAAGATCTTTATGAGCATATTGGCAGGGAGATTGGGCAAATTGACATCTAGTCTGATCAATTGTGATCAAAAGGGCTTTATTTCTGGGAGAATTATTATCCAGGAGCAAATCCAGCTGCTAATAGGTAATATTGACCTAGCGGAGAAAAGAGGGGATCCCTTGGTGGTGTTGGCATTAGATGCCGCCAAGGCATTTGACCGGGTCTCCTGGAAATATTCATGGGGGGTGCTGGAAAGTATAGGTATGGGTCAAATCTTCATCCAGACCTTAACAAACTGTTATAATGGAGCTTCAGCAAATATCTTAATAAATGGTTTTTTGACCCAGAGCTTTAAAATACAGAGAGGGACTAGACAGGGGTGTCCCCTGTCTCCTATGTTATTAAATAATATACTTCGAGCCCTTGGCACAGGCCATCAGGCAGAACAATACAATAAGGCCCTTTAAATCAGGAAATTATGAATGTAAAATTGCTTTATACGCAGATGACATCATAATTTACACCATAGACACTGATATTTCTATCCCCCATCTAGAAAATCTACTGCTCGAGTTTGGTGAGATCTCTGGCTATATGGCAAACTCAGACAAGACCGAGATCATGCGTTGGAATCTGAAGAATAGCTACGGCCCTGAAAGCAAGGAGTTTAGATACTTAGGGGTAAAAATAGTAAAATATCTAAACAAAATTTCCTTGATTAATCTAAAAAAGATTGAAAAGGATATAGACTTTCTTTTCGCTAAGTGGAAAAATCTCCCTCTGTCAATCTACGGGAGGGTCAATTTAGTAAAGATGTCAGTATTACCTAAACTGACTTTTCTTATTAGTGCGCTCCCTCTCACTTTTCCGCAAGATAGTGTCAAATAAAATTCAAGGAAAGATAGGCAGTTTCATTTGGAGGCAAAAAACCGCCAGGTTATCTTGGAAAAAATTACGGAGGAAATTGTTGAAAGGGGGCTTGGCACTACAGGATATAAATCTATATTTATTGTCCTTTCAATTCAAAGGGATTAGGATGCTTTTATCTATTCCAGAAGATACTTCATGGGGTAGATTACTAGGAGAACTAGTGCTAGCGGAAGGCGGTAGTGGGCAGGCGGGGTTTTTATATAAGTTCGGGCCCCAAGATTTTTCAAGAAGGTACGCCTTTAGGTTCTAAAAGCGGCACTTCAGATATGGTATAAATTAAGACGTATCTGGGGTATAGGCTACTTTTCCCCATCCGCAACAATCTGGGATTCACCGGGTACCCCATCCTGTTTGGGAGACTCTCTGGCAATTCCGTTAAGAAGAGCAGGGTTAGAGAGGTGGTCGGCCTGGTAGATTCGGACGGGGTTCTCCCTTGGGAAGTACTTTTAGATAAGATTGGTCTGGAGAGAGCGTAATATAAGTCCAATGATTACGCCCAGTCCTCGGGATAAAGAGGAAGGCCATGGATGGCTATACGGAAGCAGTAAGCCGGAGGGAGCACAGTTAATATCAAGCGACTTGTCAAAACTGCTAAGTCTATGGCGATATGACGAAAAAAGAAAAAAAACATGGGCAAAACCCTTTCATTTTTTATTTTTGGGGGGATGGTGAATGGCATCATGAAATTAACATTGATATAATAGGCAAATACGTGTGCACTGGCAAAGCCAAATGGCAAGGCATATTGGCTTTGCCAGTGCTTGTTATATTTGTGTTTGCAATGCTCAGTGTGTCTCTATGTGTGACTTTAGAGGCTCTTGAGGGATCCCAGTTATACAGAGAAAGAAAGACGAATGAAGAGCAAAAGAAGTCTAGTTACTTTTCCATCGTTCTTCAATCTCCGTCCCATGATAAGTCCTTCAGTTGAATGACCGTCTGCAAAGTTCTAGTAGTGGCAGTTGCCCTAATTGTAGATAGCTTGATTAAGCCCTCATGGCTAGATCAAGATTATTGCAGTGTTGTGGAATATGCCCACCCAGTGATTGTCCACCATGCCCGTGCCATTTAAAAGATCAATGATGGATCAGCTAAGAAGCAATAGATTTGAGAATCCCGATTGGGATGTGAGATGGGGCCATTATTTTAAGGTACTCAGGGTCATTGTTCCAGTATGTTTTGTGCATGATGCAACAGGTCTTACCTGGTTCCACCAAGGGCCATTGGATGGCTCAAGTGAAGAATTTACATGATCATCTTTCTACAAGTTGAGATACATTCAGATGTTTTAGTTTTGAAGCCTTTGAGGACTGTGAGTTTCTTTGCAGTCTCATATTGAACCATTTACAATAATCTAGTAGTGCCATAGTAAGTCATATCGCCAGCTGTATCCTGTAAGCAGCTGTAGAATGCAAATGATTTTCAGAGAATGAATTTGTCATTGATTTTAGGATCGCATATGAGGTTTGCGTAAACAATGATTCGTAGGTTCTCAAACGTTAGTGAAGTGGTGGGTGCACCTTAGAGGTGCCGGACATGGCCAGACTGGCTGGACAAGGCACCATGTGTTTTTCGGAAGCTGGAAGGGTGGTACCAGTTTTACAGCGGTGGGGGCCTGTTTTATTTCTCTGTGCCGGTTTTGCAGCAGTGCTGCAATATCAGTCCCCAATAACAAAAGCAGCAAGCAAGCCTTTCCAGCATCCGGGAGCCAGTGAGTGCTTCATCAGGGTTGGTCAGATAAAATAGCCAGGACTGCTTTAAGTTCCTGGTCCGGCCCTGGTGCCAGATGAATTCAATGTTGCTACTTGTAAGCTCAGGAAGCTTTTTCTCTTCCAGTGATGAATATTACGCAGGTATCTGGTCATATAGCTGGACTTTCCAGATTGACTCCAGATCCATATAGATTCGGATGTGACTGGCACACATCTGGAGATGCCAGTGGTGTTCGAGCAGCTGAGTAAGCAGGCACAGATAGCTTTGAACAATAGGTGAAAGAGGTAGGACCCCAGGTAATCTCTGCATAACACCTCATGCAAATTTATTGCACACATCATGGCTCTGATGAAAGATTAGACCCAGTCTAAAGCGCTCCCAATTATTCCTGCTCACAATTTTGGTGTGTTATTTCAAAAAGGTGTTGTCTACGGTGGTGTATGCCTTACCTTTCTTAAAATGGATCAAGACAGTTTACTGACCATCATCAAGAGAGATGAGATGGTCTGCTCTGCCAGAGTGGATGCACTTTCTTTGGAGGGCCAAAACCATAGCTGTGGGCCATAAAACAGATGGTACTGTCCTAAGCATTCTAGTACCTATTCCACGACAACCATTTTCATGATATCGCTTGTGTACGGGAGATTAGAAATTAGATTATAGTTAGAAAGAGTAAGTGGGTCTGCTGTTGGTTTTTTCCATGAGTGTTTTAACTCACAGGTGACTGAGCCTGTTGCAAGGGATGTGTTGATCCAATTGGTCATATTGTTGGCAGATAATGGGACTATTGGATTTAGGAAGGTTGCATGTTGAACTTTCATTGACATGTTACTGACTTTGCTCTTGAAGATATCGGAAAAGGCCTAAAGAGGAAAAGAGATTAAGGCTGTTTAGTAAGATTGTTAAATAGATTCACAATTGTTTTTATTTTTGACTCATAGAACACCCACAACCTTCAAAGTGTTGATAGGGTGCATAATGTTTGTAGGGATTTTTGGCTAGCTGCCATTACCAGGCCGATATAAGGAAAGTTTTGTTCTACTCATATGACTTTGAGTTCATCCCTCCAGAGTTTTTGTCTATGTTGGGCACTAATCATTTCAGCTCTGTTAGCTCAAAGTTAAATCAAATGGTTGTTGTAAGAGTTCACTTTGCAAGGGCCAGCATGTCCAGTGCTTAAGTGGTTTCCCATTTGGCAATTCATAGAGTGGTCTTCTGGTCATAGCTGGTTGCTGGATTTGGACCTACTGCACTATACTGAACAACAAATTCTGCCTGGTTGAAAAGCATGAGTAATAGGCTTGTGATTTTTTTTGTGAGGCTTTGAAACAACGGTGTAAGCAATACAACATTGTCAGTATCCTTCCTCCTGTTATCTTTTGTGACCATGTCATCAACATGGACACTGTGAGAAATAGGGTTATTAGTTGAGGGGGTGGAAACCCCACTCTGGCAACAACCACAATCCTTGTCAGGGTGAACCACAAAAGTCACTATATTAACCTGTGGATAACCCACTGGTAGCTTGACACAAAAACAGTCAGGCTTTTCTTAGAGGCACTTTGCTAAGTGGTTATGCAGCACACAAACAGTAATAACGTGAAAACACAACACAAGAGATATCCCACGCTGATTTTAAAAAAAGAGTAAAATCTAATAAATACAATGACACCAAAATGACAAAATTCCAGTCACTAGAATTGAACATATGCAATTTTACAGGTTTCAGTAAAAATAGCACCAAGAAGATTAAAGTGCTTCCTGTGGGTATCTGGGTGTGCTAGACTGGGACAAAGTCACAAGTTCAGACTGATTGCAGTGAGGTTTGGGGCAGATACAGGGACCAGGCTAGTCCCATTGAAAAAGTTTCCTTTTCAAAGACTGGCACACAAAGTTCCAAATGTTAGAATTTGACAGGAGAAGCTTAACTGGTGCCAGCCAAGGGCCCACGAACTAGGGAGGCACCTCCTGAGGTTCAGAAACTCACTGCAGCAGAGGCCAGCAGTGCTCAGGAAGGTCCAGTTGCAGGTCCAAGCAGGTGTGGGCAGGGCCAGTTGCAGCAGGTCTGCTGGGAAGTTGTAGAGAGGCCTATGGATCTTTTTGTGTCCATGTAGCTCAGAACAGGGAGTCAAGCAACTGACCCTTGGAGTCACTCTGGTAGTCCTGGGCTTAAGGAGATGGTCCTATCTTCCTTAGGCAGCAAGGGTGGCCTCAAGCAGCAGGGCAGTCCTCTGAAGAACAAGTTATGCCTAAAGCAGTAGGGCAGTCTTTTGAAGTTCAAGGCAGGCCTCAACAGTAGTGCAGTCCGCTCGAGTAAAATGCAGTCATTCTGTAGTCTTCTGCAGGTCCAGGAATGTACTGAAAATGTGGCCTGTGGGTCCACTATTTTTTCCACGGTGCCGTGGTGAGGTAGTATCCAGGCAAGGTAGCAACCCTGATGACTGTCTGACTACAGGTGCTCCTTCTCTCCCGTTTTTGCAGACTCATGGGGCAGTAGATGGGCTAATTATAAACCCATACCAGCATAATACCTATTGGGGTACAGTATACAGTGCATGTAGATTGTAATATGCACCACAAAGTGTTTATCCTAATTAGAAATCACGTTTTATCTTTAATAATTTGAGTGTAGAAGGGATCCTTCTAGGTCCTGATGAGAAGCCAGGGGAGGGCTTCGAAACATGTCGACACAGGAAGTACTGCCCATTGAAGCATAGTACCTCCGTCTCATTCCCCATTTTTAACAATACCATCCCAAAGGAATTAAAATTTATTTTTCAGCAGAGCCAGGTATTTTTTTAACTTATTTTTTAATCATACACCACTTTCACTCACTCCTGACCCTTCCACCCACACACCTATACCACATATAGTATTGCTTAGTAACCAGTGCTCCTGCGTAGTCATAGGTTGTAGCATGCCCCATCCCGCAGCGGGCGGGAAGACCCCGATGATGAAGCATGTCACCAAGGGTCCTTTTTGTGGTTGAGGGGTATTTTAACAAAGCTGTGTGCTTTCCATCAGTGTAGGAGACACACAAAGTCTGGAGGAACGCATCTTTCCATTTCTATAAAGATGGGTACCTTTGTTTGATTCAGGTCCACTATTTATACCTGGTGCCAGGTTTGAAGGGGAAGAAACCTCTGGACTCTTCCCCCCACAGATGGGTCTGGAATTTCCTTCCTGCTTGCCCAGGTCCCAAGATGTCTTGGGTGGCAAAAGCATGGTGTCAAGTTCTTTGTCAGTGTGTGAGGCGGTTCCTTTGAAATGTGAGAGGGGCAGGGAACACTCCATGCCCCCATGCTGGTGGAATGGCAATCTTTCAGCTGCACCAAAGTCCTATTTTTCACTGTCTGCACCCAATACACATACACATTCAGGATGGAGAGCAATTAAACGTCCCAAACAGCTAGAAACTCTTAGAAGACCTCCGAAAATTTCGAGCAGGAAAATGCAAACTTTCTAAAAGTGGTATTTTCAAAATTGTAATCTAAAATACGATTTTACCAATAAAGAGGATTTAAAATGACAATTAATTTGAGTCCATAAAGGACGTTTCTACCTTCTCCCAGCTAGGTAGCTAGAACAGATGTGGATCTTCCTTAGATACTCTCTTGAAGAGTAGACCTTTCTGATTCACCTCCTTGCTGCAGAAGCAGCTGCACATGCTCCTATACGCACTCTTTCCTGTTTACTGGCTATTCCGCTCCTCATCAGCTGAAGGGAGGCAGCTGATTGTTTCCTTCTCCAGGTCTTTTGTCCCTGCTCAGCCCACAGACTCCTGATACCTCCAGCGGCCCGCTGTAGCCCCCTGCAGTGCCTAGCTGAAGTCTCTTTGGAGGGATGAGTGTTAAGGAATGAGCGGGACGGAATTGAACAGTGAATCCAGGTACAAGGCTAGCCCTGATGCTTTAGCAGTCGGGCAACAGGCTATTCCTCCTTTGTACTTTCCCCAATTTATTCCAACCCCTAATTCACGTAGCTGGTGATTGATGTGAGAGGGGAGGATGGGGAGAGCTGACTTGTGGCAGGAGTGGGGAGTGTAGCCTCACAGCAGTGCGTTGAGTGTTCTACTGGTGGGATAAGTGACTGGGACAGCCTTTGCACAGGGAGAGGGGCAGCAGAGGCTGTGTACGATGGGGCTCGCAGTGCACCCGTTACCTAATGGTGCCTCGCCCATTTTGTTCCTACTTTTAATTCTGTATACTATTTATAGAAAGTTTGCAACACTTTAACTAGTAACAATTCCTAGGCAGCTGAATACCTGTCTAAAATCAGGTTTGACACAAGCAGGATCATAAACAGAAACTCAGTGCACTGACAGACAAAAACGATTAAAAAAGTTTTTTTAATTTTATTATTGCATATATAAAATTCTAAAAAGTAAAACAATCTCACTGTCCAACATATATAAACTGACAATACATAAAAAATAATTGTTACATCAAATCATGAAAACAGAAATATCATCATCAAATGGTAAAATATAACAAGGGTTACAAAGAATGAGTAGGTGGGATGACATCATCCCACCTACTCATTCTTGGGCAACAAATTATTCATTTACAGAGGAACTTAGCTGCCATTTCTCTTTTTTATTCTCACTCTGTGGATTGTCAAAACCTTTAAGTTATTGATCATGGCCGTCAAAAAATGAAGGAGCAGGCATATTCTTGTGAGATCTCCTCGAGCCACACTCAACTATAAAGTACTGCTCAAGTGCAGCGAAGAGCGTGGCATATTGGTGCCTTATCCAATGTGCCACAGATTCCAATTTTTTTAAATAAAGAATTCAGCCTATACTTCTCCTCCTTTACCTTTTATATGAACTTGTAGAGCACAGCTTATTACCCGTGAGGGTATCCAGGTGCTGAGTAGGGCAGGCCTGACAGGGGAGATGGAGATCATGACTGTTTTGTTTAGAAGAGCCATGTCTTGAGGTTCGTTTTGAAGACCATGGGGGACTTTCTGAAGTGTTTTGGGAGGTCGCTCCAGGTCTGCAAGGTATGAGAAGGCACATCCTCCACTTTTTGTCTTCTTGATGCAAGGGAGGTGTACTCTTGACTGGTACACAGATCGAAGGTGTCTGGTTGGTTGGCAAAAGTTGAGGTGGTGGTTGAGGTAAGCTGGACCGGTGTTGTAGAGAGCTTGGTATGCATGGGTGATAAGCCTAAATTTACATCTTTTCTAGACTGAGAGCCAGTGGAGATTGTTGAGGTATGGAGAGATGTGGTTATTTTGCAGGATGTTCAGGGTGAATCTGGCAGCGGTGTTCTGGGTGGGTTGTGTTGAGCTTCCACCACGATGCTGCCGAGATTGCTTCCTTTCGTTGCTGCAAACTCCCAACTCCCTTTGGGACCAATTAGGTAACAAGGATGTTACACTTGATTACACTTATTCTTCCGCAAGGGAAAGGGAAAGTGGAGTGAGAAACAAGAGACAAAACACAGGATCTCTTCTGGTCCAGAGTTGTTTCTCAAAGTAAGTGTGCCGGGCCTGCTACGTTGACTTCTACTGCTGCGCCAAATATGACATGTATCAATGCAATTGTTTGTTACTAAACCTTGACCAATTATTACTCTTTATCAATCTGAACATACCTTTCTAGCTTTCGGCCCTGGCTTACAATCCAACAATTAACAAACTCTTCCTTTTCTTGAAAAAGCCTTAAAATAAAATATACATCATGAATCATGAACCAAATACTTATTATTCACAACACACATTATTAGTGTTATTAGTATAAACTAAAAACAATCTCTAACAACTGTAGCATACCTGAGTAATTGTTGTTTATACTGGGTTTGGGGGTTCAGATCTTCAAAATAAGAAAAGAAAACAAACAAGAAAAATGCCTTGCACCCTAGTGATGCATTCTCTCTTCGATTATTCTTGCGCTTTAACAATGCTTGTTTATTCTCACAGCACTGATTACAAATATTATGTTCCCCAAAATACAATGGTTTAATATCCACTCGCATTCAACATTATTAGCAATCTCTTTGCTATGATTCTGGCTCTTTAAATGGACCAATGCTTATTGTTAGCATGAATGAATGAACCAATGTTTATAGTTCTAAGGTTAAGTCTTGAATCGTATTTCTCAGAAATAAACTGAACTGCTTTAAAAAGTCAAGATGCTTCTCACCGTGAATTAAAGTCTTTCAAAAGTGAGTTATTCTATTGTAAAGTGTTCTTTCTTTTCGCAGGAAGGTAGGGGTTAACAAAACCTTACTTGGCTCCAAGACCGGAGATGACGGACTGAAGGCAGGAAGTGGAACCACCAGGAAAAACAGGATCGAAGACACAGTCCGGAGGCTCCGAATGTCCAGGTGAGTCTTGAGGGAGGGATGTGGGTGGCTTGAAACTGCTCCGGGAAGGATTTCTGAAGTCCGTAGCTCCAAGGGAAAGGCAGAGGGCTGGAGAATTCCTCGGCTGCTTTCGTGATGATGCTCAAATGAAGCAAAGCGTCATCACGAGTGTTGAGCTGCCTTTTATACCTACTGACAGCTTGTGAACACATGCTGCACGCGTAAGGGCCAAAACAGTTAACACGTGCGCTTGAACAGCGTGTTGAATATGGAACCTTCTAATTATGACTACGCTAATACCAAGAAAGCCAACAAACATTGGCAAATGCAACAGTTTCATGACAGTAAAGTGAACAGTAATAGAATGCACGCAATGAATTCTACAGGACTTAAACTTTCCAAACAGCTCTGTGATTCATCACAAATTACAGCGTTAATCTATTCAAGTCTTCAGGTACCCTGAAACCCCGACATAACATATTAACCCTTAACAGTTCTCCCCCCCAAAGGTCGTCTAATTGGTCTGGGTTTTTCTGGATGCAAGGTATGGAATCTTTTGACCAAACGAGGAGCATGAACATTCGCTTCTGGTTCCCAGGATCTTTCACTAGAATCGTAACCCTTCCAATGGATCAGATAGTAGAGTCTACCCTGAAATCTTTTAGCATCTAATATTCTGTGTACTTCATATTCAAGATGATCCCCAATTATTATTGGTGGAGGAGGGTTATCAGGTCTAGTGGATGGGTTAAAGGGTTTTAGGAGGGAAACATGGAAAACTGGGTGAATTGCATATTCATCAGGAAGTCGCAATTTTATCGAAACTGGATTTAACACTTTTTCAATCGGGAAAGGTCCTATGAATCGTGGTTTCAGTTTTTTGGGTCCTTCTAGTTGGATATTTTTGGTTGATAACCAAACCTGATCCCCTTCCTTATAGGATGGACTAGGTAGTCTATGTTTATCAGCTCTCTCTTTCATTTTATTCTTATTCCTGGCCAGGGTTTTCTTAACTTGCTCCTGAATAAACCGTAATTTGGCTAATCTCTCGGCTACAGCTGGCATGTCTTGCTCAATTTTAGGGATTATTTCTGGTAAAGAACGTGGATGTAGACCTGTCATAAAGAAGAAAGGTGAACAACCTAAAGCAGTGTGGAGGGTGTTATTATAAGAAAATTCTGCTAAAGGCAATGTTTCCTCCCAATTTGATGATACTGTGTTTATTAAGCATCGTAAGCTCTGTTCTATATGCTGATTTACCCTTTCAGTTTGACCGTCAGTTTGAGGGTGAAACGCTGACGATAATCCTAGTTCAATTCCTAAATAATTACTGAGTTTTTTCCAGAATTTGGATACAAATTGAGGTCCTCTGTCTGAAATGATCTTATCCGGTAAACCATGTAATTTTACTACTTGTTGTAAAAATATTTGACTAAATTCTTCTGCAGATGGTATCTTGGGTAAGGGAATAAAATGTCCCATTTTAGATAGTAAATCCACCACTACCAGGATTGTGGTAAAACCATTTGAGTTAGGCAAATCTGTAATAAAATCTAGACTAATAGTATGCCAAGGATATGGAGGTATAGTCATTGGTTGTAGATAACCTCTGGGAGCTGTGTGTACTGATTTCTGACGAGTACACACTGGACATGTGTTGACAAATTGTTGGACATCAAAAAACATGCTTTTCCACCAGAAATGTCTCTGGCAAAGTTCTAGGGTTTTATTAATTCCTGGATGTGCAGCCGTTCCTAATTCATGATTCCACTTAATTATTAACTGGCGTAACTCTTTGTCTGGAAGAAATAATTTCTTCTTATGAAAGAAAAAATCGTTGTCAATTGAATTGTGCTTTTGAGATAACCATTCTTTTTGATCAAGTAACTGCACTTTACTTTTTAACTGATCAAGAAAGGTGTTTGAGGAAATTTCTGCACACACTTTGTAAGATGGAATTATGCTCTGTGAGCTTCTGACTGAATCTTTTTGTTTATCACATATTAATCTAGAGAGAGTGTCCGAAAGTAATTGTTTCTCCCCTGGACGATATGTAATTATAAAATCAAATTCGCTGAAGAATTGCAACCACCTCATCTGTCTTGGAGTGAAAGCCTTCACTGTGGAATAGAATTGTAAATTCTTATGATCAGAATAAATTGTTACTGTGTGTTTTGCTCCTAAGAGATGATGTCTCCATTCTTGTAGGACTGCCTTAACAGCTAGTAATTCCCGCTCAGCTATTATATAATTTTGTTCAGCTGGCAATAATTTTCTTGAAAAAAAGGCAATTGGATGTAAATGGCCTGTTTTAATGTCTTTTTGCATTAGGACTCCCCCGATTGCAGTTTGGGAAGCGTCAGCTTCAACAAAAAAAGGCTTATCTGGATCTGGATGAGCCAAAATGGGGGCTGAAGTAAAAGTCCTCTTCAAAATTGAAAAGGCTTCTTCAGCTTCGGGAGTCCAAAGAAATGTTTTTCCTTTTCTTAACAATGAAGTGATTGGTACCACAATTTCTGAGAATTTTGCAATAAAGCGCCTATAAAAATTTGCAAATCCAAGAATGCGCTGAACATCTTTTACTGTTTATGGTGAAGGCCAATTGAGAATAGCTTCTACTTTTTTAGGATCCATAGTGATACCTTCTGGAGATAACCAGTATCCCAGGAATTCCACTTTAGAGGAATTAAATACACATTTTTCCTGTTTTACAAATAAAGCATTGTCTCTGAGTTTCTTCAAAACTAACCGTACATGTTCTGTATGTTCTTCTTGATTTTTTGAGTAAATTAAAATGTCGTCAATATAGACTATGACGCAGATATCTAGTAATTCATGCAACACCTCGTTTATGAAATATTGGAACGCTGCAGGAGCGTTACATAAACCAAATGGCATTACAGTATACTCAAAAAGCCCAAACTTGGTACGAAAAGCGGTTTTCCACTCGTCGCCTTCTTTTACGCGGATCAGATGGTAGGCTCCGCGTAAGTCCAGTTTAGTGTAAATGCTAGACCCCTTCACCTGATTTAAAAGTACAGGGATCAATGGCAAGGGGTACCTGTTTTTAATGGTCGCCTTGTTAATCGCGCGATAGTCGATGCAGGCGCGCAAATCTCCAGACTTTTTCGCCACAAAGAAAAGAGGCGACGAGACTGGTGAGGTGGAATGCCGAATGAAACCTAGTTCTAATAATTCATCCAAGTAAGTTCGTAAATACTGATTTTCTGGTTCCGTTAAGGCATATATTCTACTACATGGTAGTTTTGCCCCAGGAATAAGATCAATTCTACAGTCGTAGATTCTATGAGGCGGGAGAGTAGTTGCCTTAACTGGATCAAATACATCACTAAAGTCCTGGTACTCAACTGGTAATTCAGGATTATGGGACTTGACGGCAGCACAACACAGAGGCATTATTGGATCTTTTGTGTCTTGATAACAGTGTAGTCTACAGTGGGCAGAATCAAGAGTCACAGTACGTTTCACCCAATCTATCTTGGGATTATGAAATTCCAACCAAGGAATGCCAAGGATGACCCCAAACGATGGTGTGTCAATTAAATCAAAGACTACATACTCAGAATGACCATTTTCAGCCACAAATAATAATGGTGTGGTGTTAAATCTTATCAGACCTGAGGACAAGGCTGAACCATCGACCGCCCTCACAGGTTCTGGTTCTTTTTTAGATATCTGGGGTAATTGCAGAGTTTTAGCTAGAGTTATGTCAAAGAAATTGCCTGTAGCCCCTGAATCAATGAGCACAGGAATGCTATGCCTTTGCTGGGTGGTCAGGATTAGAAGTAATCTTACCGTGAAATGTTTAGGGACTTGGGTTAATGCACAGGGTGCATATCGTGGGACCTGATCTAACTGTTTTCTCAAAGAATCGGTCTCAACATTCTCTGAGATAATTAGTTTTCCGATTCACCGTCTGTATTGATAACAAGAGCCTTCTTTTTAACCGGTTTTACAGGACAGTCCTTTGCAAAGTGACCTGCCTTTCCACAATATAAACAAAGATTTCCTTTCCTACGTCTTTCTTTTTCATCATTTGACAATGGTCCTTTTATCCCTCCAATCTGCATTGGTTCTATGGAAGAGGATTTATTATCTATTTCTTTTCTCTCAGACTTAAAATGAAGACTTTTAATATCATGCTTAGGTCTTTCACCTTTACGTTCACCAAGCCTATGATCTAACTTGATTACAAATTCCTGAAAATCACCAAAATCATTTGGTAATTCAACAATGTGAGCTAGCGAATCCTTAATCTCATCTCTCAAACCTCGATAGAAAAGTGAAATTCTCTTTTCCGCTGGCCAATGAGTTTCAGCAAGTAATCTGTTGAATGTAGTAACATAGGTAACTAAATCTTTAGAGCCCTGTCGCAGATTCAATAACTCATTATCAGAGGCTTGAAGAAAAACATGTTTAGCAAATAAACTTGTCATGGCTGTTCTGAAATTATTTAAATTGTGCAAGAGAGGATCATTATTATTCACTAGGGGCATTGCCCAATCAGCTGCTACCCCACCCAGATAAGAAATAATGAAAGAAACCTTTGCGGTATCATTAGTGAAAATTTGTGGTTTACATAGGAAATGTAACTGACATTGGCTCATAAAAGTTGAAAATCGACTTGAATCTCCTGTGAACCGTTCTGGGTTTGCCAAGGGAACTGGAGTGGGGGTTACAACTGTCAATTGTACTGGTTGTTCTGTGACAGAGGCTGATTGAGTTCGAAATGTCTGTGATCCAAAGGCCGATGCACCAAACTTAGGGGGAGTTAGAACAGGGCGGCGCCCTTCTTCTGTAGAATCTCTCCAAGACGTAAAGCCTGTTCTGGTTCGGTCAAGTTCTTGTCGTAGCGACTGGTTCTCTGAACGCAGTTCCTGCATTTCAGCATTTAACCTTTGCACCAACTGGGTTAACTGATCAACATCCATCTTAGAAATCCTTCTTAGTTTGTAGCAAATAAAGGAAGCAATATTTTTGAGGCTTTGCTTTCTGTTGAGCTTCCACCACGATGCTGCCGAGATTGCTTCCTTTCGTTGCTGCAAACTCCCAACTCCCTTTGGGACCAATTAGGTAACAAGGATGTTACACTTGATTACACTTATTCTTCCGCAAGGGAAAGGGAAAGTGGAGTGAGAAACAAGAGACAAAACACAGGATCTCTTCTGGTCCAGAGTTGTTTCTCAAAGTAAGTGTGCCGGGCCTGCTACGTTGACTTCTACTGCTGCGCCAAATATGACATGTATCAATGCAATTGTTTGTTACTAAACCTTGACCAATTATTACTCTTTATCAATCTGAACATACCTTTCTAGCTTTCGGCCCTGGCTTACAATCCAACAATTAACAAACTCTTCCTTTTCTTGAAAAAGCCTTAAAATAAAATATACATCATGAATCATGAACCAAATACTTATTATTCACAACACACATTATTAGTGTTATTAGTATAAACTAAAAACAATCTCTAACAACTGTAGCATACCTGAGTAATTGTTGTTTATACTGGGTTTGGGGGTTCAGATCTTCAAAATAAGAAAAGAAAACAAACAAGAAAAATGCCTTGCACCCTAGTGATGCATTCTCTCTTCGATTATTCTTGCGCTTTAACAATGCTTGTTTATTCTCACAGCACTGATTACAAATATTATGTTCCCCAAAATACAATGGTTTAATATCCACTCGCATTCAACATTATTAGCAATCTCTTTGCTATGATTCTGGCTCTTTAAATGGACCAATGCTTATTGTTAGCATGAATGAATGAACCAATGTTTATAGTTCTAAGGTTAAGTCTTGAATCGTATTTCTCAGAAATAAACTGAACTGCTTTAAAAAGTCAAGATGCTTCTCACCGTGAATTAAAGTCTTTCAAAAGTGAGTTATTCTATTGTAAAGTGTTCTTTCTTTTCGCAGGAAGGTAGGGGTTAACAAAACTGTTGTATCCTCGTGCTTCCCCGCTCTCCCTGCTGTGCTCACCTCGCCGCATGCATTGGAATGTGGAATCCTGTGCCCAGGCATTCCAGTTATTCCTGTGCAGCGGTTGGCGTGGGCTCTGGTTGACACGATCTCTTCTCTGTAATAAATCATCTTCATCACTTCTAATTTGTTGTCTGCCTCGCTCCTTGACGGATACTTCACTGGCGACTTGAGGTGAACGAACCTACGCGACTCCAGAGCCTGCAGCCCCGGTTTTCCCGGACCACGATTACCGTTGCTGTTCGAAAGTGTTGAATTTCTTCGTCTACCCCTTCCGAGCCTTCATTGCCGTAGCAACGCTCATTTGGTGAAAATCCCGCTTTCTTCAACCCAAGCGGTGAGATTATTTTCAATTTCAATGACTTTCGTTTAATTTTGACTGTACTAATTGACGCGTGCGCTCCACCACGCGCCTTCGTAGTTCAGCGCGAGCAAGTTCACGCGCACCTCGTTCTCTGCATTGCATTCCAATCTCTCAGCACTGGCAATCGGACAGCGTCAGCGCTCCACATGCTGCTATTGTGACATCACAAAGGGTTTCTTCAAGGAAATTGCTCTAGCTGCCATTGTGACGACAGAAAGTCTTTACTCATTTACTCTTCAAGGAATGGTTCACCATATTTATGACATCACAATGTCCAAGTGAAATAATTTTTTTTTTTTTTTTTTTTACACGCTATAGGAATTCTTTTTTTTTTTTTTTTTTTCTTGTCATATTCTTTACATCTCTATGGAGAGCTTTAATGCTCCTCCGCCATTTTTGGCAAGCCCCGGTGAACCACCATTGGAATGGAAACAATGGCGTGAAGGATTTGAGGCCTATCTTGAAGCTATAGGAGGCGAGAATTTCACAGACAAACGCAAATTCGCAATTCTTAAGCATTCACTCGGCGCAGAAGGGAGACAAATACTCTCTCATCTCCCTCCTATCACAGTAGACGATGAAGAGGAAGAAGAAGCGGATGTCTACGAAAATGCAATTATGCAACTCGACAAACAATTCATAAAGAAAGTTAATGAAGTCGTGGCACGTCACAAGTTCCTTAGCAGAAAACAACTTCCTGTGGAACCAGTTGATTCCTTTATCAAAGATTTAAGGATCCTTGCAGCCAAGTGCAACTATCAACAATTTCAAGATCAAATGCTAAGGGACCAACTCGTGCACAACGTCTCTGATGTGAAACTTCAAGAAAAGTTACTTGACGCGAAGGATCTATCTCTTTCAAAAGCAATTGACATCGCTCACCGATTTGAGGATATGAAGCTTGGAATAAAAGAACTATCTGAAAAGAAATCTAAAGAACTTCCTTTGGAAAATCAAAGTGTATCAGTTGTCCAAAATGTCAAAAAGAATCCAACCTCTTTTGCTTCCAACAAACCTGTGTTCACTTCTACATCTCATCAAAACTTCAGAAAAGATGTTATCTGTTTCAAATGTGGTTTTCCCGGCCATGTAGCTACGGATAAGAGGTGTCCCGCTATTGGACAGTTTTGCAACTATTGTAAGTCTAGAGGCCATTTCTCTAGGATGTGTAAGAATCGCAACAAGTCAAGATATTCTAGTCCTGACCCCAGACGCCCCAGGTTCTCTGAAGTCCAACCTGTGGACATTGATGACGATGAATACGACGACATCTGTACTGTCTACGAAGTTGGAGGGGAAAAGAAAGACTCACCCTTCTGTATGCTTCAAATTGGGTCCAAGTCGATAAAAGTCATGGCCGACTCTGGTGCAAAGTATACTTTAATAGGCGATGACGTGTTACTAAATGAATTTCCTGATGTTGTTTCATTATTTCCCTCTGACATAAAATTAAGGGGATATGGGAAAAAACCTATCGATGTATTTGGATATTTTCCATCCACTTTATCGTTCAAGGGCAAATCGATTCAGGCTAAGGTTTATGTTGCCAAAGATGGGTCATGTTTACTTGGTTGGCCACAACAAAGAGAATTGATGATAAAACTTGATCCCAATCACCCTGATCAAGTTTTAGGGTATTCTGACTTCATCAATTCTGTTGATGTGGTTCCTGACAACAAATGGGAAACTATCTTTCCCCAAGTTTTTTCCTCTACCTTGGGTTTACTCAAAAATTTCAAACATAAAATTATTCTCAAGCACAATGCTGTTCCAAAAGTACATAAGGTACGCAACATACCTTTAGCCTTACGTGAATCTGTAAAAGTTGAGCTTCAAAGGTTATGTGACTTAGATGTAATTGAGGAAATTGAATCCTCCGAGTGGCTTTCGCCAGTAGTTGTTGCCCACAAGCCTAACGGTAAAATTCGTTTATGTGTTGATATGCGCGATTTAAATTCAAGCGTGTGGGTGGATAGGCATCCTTTACCCAATATTGGTGAAATGTTTGCTAAGCTGAAGGATGCATCCATTTTCACCACTTTGGATTTATCTAACGCATATCACCAGATTGCTCTTCATGATGATAGTAGACATTTGACTTCATTCATTACCACTGAGGGTGCATACCGTTATAAAAGAATGCCTTTTGGGTTAGTGTCCGCATCCTCAGTGTTTCAGCGCGTAATGGTCTGAGCGTACTACAAAGTCAGTACCATATACATATCTACGAAAGTATTCAATACCCCACCAGCAGGCTAATGTCTCCTTCTCAAGAGTGGAATATTTCGTCTCAGCACCCCGTAAAGGCCTTGATGCAAAAGCAATGGTAACAAGACCTCTGTGTTGCTTTTGCATCAGAACCGCACCAATGCCAACATTGCTGGCGTCAGTAACAATAAAGGATTTACAATTAGTGTCGAAAGGTGCCAAAGCAGGAGCAGAAATGATACATTTTTTGATAAAATTGAATTGACATTTACAGTTATCGTCCCAAACAAATTCCTGATGGTTCTTCATTAAGTTGCGAAGGTGAGATGTTTTATCAGAAAAAGATGGAATGAATTTGGCATAATACTCGGCTAAACCGAGGAAAGATCTCAGTTGATCTTTGTTGACAGGTTCAGGTGCATTTTCAATTGCTTTGACCAGACTGAATTTGGGAGAAATGCCTTGTCTGCTAATGGAATGACCAAGATAATCTACAGAATTTTTTCCAAATTTGCACTTTTCTTTGGTGAGAGTGAGACCGTTGTCCTGAAGGATGGAAAGAACTTTAAACAAAACTTCAGAATGTTCACGTTCGTCCTTACCAAAAACAAGGATGTCGTCCTGAAAATATAATACATTGGGTACATTCTTAAACATGTTGTGCATTACGCGCTGAAACACTGAGGATGCGGACACTAACCCAAAAGGCATTCTTTTATAACGGTATGCACCCTCAGTGGTAATGAATGAAGTCAAATGTCTACTATCATCATGAAGAGCAATCTGGTGATATGCGTTAGATAAATCCAAAGTGGTGAAAATGGATGCATCCTTCAGCTTAGCAAACATTTCACCAATATTGGGTAAAGGATGCCTATCCACCCACACGCTTGAATTTAAATCGCGCATATCAACACATAAACGAATTTTACCGTTAGGCTTGTGGGCAACAACTACTGGCGAAAGCCACTCGGAGGATTCAATTTCCTCAATTACATCTAAGTCACATAACCTTTGAAGCTCAACTTTTACAGATTCACGTAAGGCTAAAGGTATGTTGCGTACCTTATGTACTTTTGGAACAGCATTGTGCTTGAGAATAATTTTATGTTTGAAATTTTTGAGTAAACCCAAGGTAGAGGAAAAAACTTGGGGAAAGATAGTTTCCCATTTGTTGTCAGGAACCACATCAACAGAATTGATGAAGTCAGAATACCCTAAAACTTGATCAGGGTGATTGGGATCAAGTTTTATCATCAATTCTCTTTGTTGTGGCCAACCAAGTAAACATGACCCATCTTTGGCAACATAAACCTTAGCCTGAATCGATTTGCCCTTGAACGATAAAGTGGATGGAAAATATCCAAATACATCGATAGGTTTTTTCCCATATCCCCTTAATTTTATGTCAGAGGGAAATAATGAAACAACATCAGGAAATTCATTTAGTAACACGTCATCGCCTATTAAAGTATACTTTGCACCAGAGTCGGCCATGACTTTTATCGACTTGGACCCAATTTGAAGCATACAGAAGGGTGAGTCTTTCTTTTCCCCTCCAACTTCGTAGACAGTACAGATGTCGTCGTATTCATCGTCATCAATGTCCACAGGTTGGACTTCAGAGAACCTGGGGCGTCTGGGGTCAGGACTAGAATATCTTGACTTGTTGCGATTCTTACACATCCTAGAGAAATGGCCTCTAGACTTACAATAGTTGCAAAACTGTCCAATAGCGGGACACCTCTTATCCGTAGCTACATGGCCGGGAAAACCACATTTGAAACAGATAACATCTTTTCTGAAGTTTTGATGAGATGTAGAAGTGAACACAGGTTTGTTGGAAGCAAAAGAGGTTGGATTCAAGTCTGGTTTTCTTAGATCTGGTGTTTCACGTTTTTCTGACCCGTTGTTAGTTGTTAGAGTGGGTAAGCAGGTTGTGGAGTTGTCAGACGGCAATGTGTGGAGCCTTTCTAAGGTTGTCAAAGTTCCTTTTTCTCTTAGCAGTTCTGGTGCTCCCAACCACACTAGGACCTTTTCTACTGGCTTCAATTCAAGTCGTACTCCTGTTTCTCCACCTTCTATTGGGTCCACCCCCCTCCGCTCCTCTCATCCAATTTCCTCCCGTCCGAGGAAACCTCCTGTGTGGCATAAAGATTACATTGTTGGTAAATAACCTTTTCCTTTCCAGATTGATCTCAATGTTATATGTCTGCATTTATTACTGTGCCTGTACGTACATTCTGTTAAGATTAATTCTTTCTTTTCTAGAAAGGAGGATGTGTTGTATCCTCGTGCTTCCCCGCTCTCCCTGCTGTGCTCACCTCGCCGCATGCATTGGAATGTGGAATCCTGTGCCCAGGCATTCCAGTTATTCCTGTGCAGCGGTTGGCGTGGGCTCTGGTTGACACGATCTCTTCTCTGTAATAAATCATCTTCATCACTTCTAATTTGTTGTCTGCCTCGCTCCTTGACGGATACTTCAAAAACCTTACTTGGCTCCAAGACCGGAGATGACGGACTGAAGGCAGGAAGTGGAACCACCAGGAAAAACAGGATCGAAGACACAGTCCGGAGGCTCCGAATGTCCAGGTGAGTCTTGAGGGAGGGATGTGGGTGGCTTGAAACTGCTCCGGGAAGGATTTCTGAAGTCCGTAGCTCCAAGGGAAAGGCAGAGGGCTGGAGAATTCCTCGGCTGCTTTCGTGATGATGCTCAAATGAAGCAAAGCGTCATCACGAGTGTTGAGCTGCCTTTTATACCTACTGACAGCTTGTGAACACATGCTGCACGCGTAAGGGCCAAAACAGTTAACACGTGCGCTTGAACAGCGTGTTGAATATGGAACCTTCTAATTATGACTACGCTAATACCAAGAAAGC
This sequence comes from Lissotriton vulgaris, assembly GCF_964263255.1. NCBI lineage: Eukaryota > Metazoa > Chordata > Amphibia > Caudata > Salamandridae > Lissotriton > Lissotriton vulgaris. The sequence continues at coordinate 1,979,587,949 of NC_141687.1, read as the reverse complement.
CAACAAACATTGGCAAATGCAACAGTTTCATGACAGTAAAGTGAACAGTAATAGAATGCACGCAATGAATTCTACAGGACTTAAACTTTCCAAACAGCTCTGTGATTCATCACAAATTACAGCGTTAATCTATTCAAGTCTTCAGGTACCCTGAAACCCCTACATAACATATTAACCCTTAACAGTTTGGAGTTGGCTTAGGGCATGGGCTGGAATTTCGATGTAGAGGGTGTTTCCGTAATCAAGTCTACTTGTGATGATAGCCTTGGTGACCGTTTGTCTGGTGTTCACGGGGCTCCACTTGAAGATCTTGCATAGAATTCACAGGATGTGGAAGCATGATGAGGAGACATCGTTGATCTGTCTGCTCATGGAGAGGTTGGTATCAGGATGATCCTAAGGTTCTTGGTATAGTCCGCAGGGGTGGGTGGGGGACCACGTTCAGAGGGCCACCAAGAGGCCTCCCAGGAGGAGGATTTGTTGCTCAAGTTTAGGACTTCGGTTTTGTCTGTGTTGAGCTGGAGGCAGTTGCTTTTCATCCAAGCAGTAATATTGCTCATGCAGTTGTCAAAGTTTGCCTTGACAGTGCTGTTTGAGTTGGTAAGAGAGAGGATTAGCCGAGTGCAAATAAGCGTAGGATACTATGTTGATGCTATGGGCTCTGACGATGTCCAGGAGTGGCATCACGTAGATGTTGAAGAGTGTTGGGCTGAGCGACAATCCGTGAGGGAATCTGCAGATGAGTTTCTTGGGTTCTGAGGTGTAGGGGAGAAGTCTAACTCTTTGAGTTCTGTCCATGAGAAAGGAGGATAGCGACTTGAGGGCCGGCCTGCAGATACCCAGCTGAGCTGCTGCTTGGCAATTAAGATGATGTCCAACTGTTCAGGGGAGTTCGATTCGGTGTGCTGTGGGTCGAATGTGTTGTAGATCTTGGCAATCTTCTGATCAAAGAAGTTTGAGATGTCATTGCAGAGTGCTTGGGATGGAATGATGTCATTGGTGGCAGCTACAGGTTTGGAGAGCTCTTTGACGATGGTGAAGAGTTCTTTGTCGTTGTTGGAGCTGTCTTTAAGTCTGAGAGCTAGGGCCATTTTCTTTGCATCTCGTAGTTATTGGTGGTGGGGTTTGAGAGTAGCTTTGTTTGTGGATCTTGTGGTGGTGTTTTTGTCGAGTCGTTTCTGTACCAGTTGGATTATTTGTTGTTTTTGTAGGTCTTGTGTCTGGTGGGAGCAGTACGGTTGGCACAGTCAATGAGCCATTTATAGGAGAGCATGGTGTCAACATCAAGATTCCTGGTGTGGTTGTGGGGGGTTCTTGTAGGGTCATGTCCAGTTTTCTTCAGATATTGTTCCCCAGTGTCTTGATGGTGTTTTAGGTTTTTCGGGTGGGGTGGCTTGGTGGGCAGGTATCTGGAAATATATGATGCAGTGGTCAGATCATGTGAGCAGGGTCATGTGGGTAATGGTGATCCTGTTGTTGGAGGGGGAAATATGGATGAGGGTGTGGCCTGCTGCGAGTGTTAATCTTTGGAAGAGTTGTGTAAGCCTAAGGTTGCTGAGGCTATCGAGGAGGGCCGTGGATTTTGGGTCTGTGGTGTCTTCCAACATTATCAGATTCCTCAAAGAGGCTGAGCATTGCCAAGTCCATTTCTACTTGCACTCCAATATTTGCTTCAACAGACTTACCTTAGCTCTAAGAATGCCCTGAAAGCAACACTCAAAGGAGAGACCTTAGCTTGGGGTCCCAAGAACGGTGACAGACTACACACTTCTAGACATAGGTATTGCCTCTATAAATTTTTTATCTAACGTTTGAATTAACATAGCAACAATTCATAGTATCCATGACAATACTCTCACTAGGGAGACACTGGCTTGTTTGAAAGCCGTATGCTTCTGGTGGAAGTCCTCTCAAACACTCCAGAGTTCCTTATGAATGTTAGCATACAACAATCTGAGACTATGTAGTCATCTGCAAAGCTCTTCTTGTCCTTCAGGGAAAATTGGACTCAGTAGCGGCCCACCCCCCTGCCAAAGTAGGAAGGCAGGCCGGGCCAGAGAAGGGACGAGGGGAGGGTTTGGGGGGCCAAAACGTTTAAAAATAGAAACGAAAATAAACTTACGTTGCAGCCTCAACTCCCCCCTCGAATCGCCTCATCCTCCTTTTGGTCCTGGGCACAGGCTCCCAGCCTGCCGTGCGGCCAATCCTGAAGCTGCTCTCGATGGAGAGCAGCTCTGGATTGGCCGGAGCGCCAGCAACTTGCACTCCCAGGCAGACTGAGAGCCTGTGCCTGCTCTCTCCAGCCCCAGCAACACAGCTGGGACTGGAGAGAGGTTCACTGCGCAGGAGGTGTTTTTTCAGCCTGAGACGGCCGACCAAACACCTCATGTGCAGTGAAGGGACTGCCCACCACTCCCCCACCAGTAGTCATTCCCTGGACCCGCTCCCAGGACTCATTAGAGTTCTGGGGGGCGGGTCCAGGGGATTTAAATAAAACAACAATAAAACGGGTTTAAAACCAGTTTTATATCGTTTTTATTTCTACTGGTGGCGTGTGGGGGCACCCTCCTCCGCCCTAATGGAGCCGCCACCCCTAATTGGACTCTATATTAAAACTCCTAGAGAAAACTTCTTCAAATTCTGAACATATACTGGACTCCTTATCAATCATTCTTTTAACATTAACTAAATATGAGTAAGACATGGACTTTCCAAAATGTTCTCATCAAGTCTCTGCTCTTTGCTTAATATCTGCAACTTGTCTCATAATTGGAAACTGCATGCAAACGAAAATGGATGTGGCCTCTCAGACTGGGATCCCATTGTGGAAGAAAAAGCAATATGTTGTAATTTATTAATTACAGATTTATAAATCAATAGGAACAAGGGCCAGAAAGGGACAATTCTTATTTGTGGGCGATGAGGCTCCTTTATATAAAGATAAGGGGCCATATGTAGGTAAATACTATTTACCGATTCTAAAATACCGAATTTTACTGATTCGGTATTTCAGAATCGGTAAATGGTATGTAGGTATTGATTCGGTAAATTTTACCAAATCGGTAAAACTCAGTAATTACCGATTCGGTATTTACCGATTCGGTAATTCCCATTCATTCCTATGGGCCTGGAGGCCCATAGGAAATTGGTAATAGGGGGAAGACTTACAAGGGTGGCAGGATGTCACATTGACACCCTGTTGCACCCCTGAATAGTGCATGGGTGCACATGTGGCACACATACATGCCCTAAGGCCATATATGTCTGCCACATGGCACTTTTGGAAAAGCACAAATTTGCTTTTTCAAAGGTTTTCGATATTTACCACCAACTGTAAGGTTGTTGATAAATACCGAATCCTTAACTCAGAAATGCACTCACTTGAGTGCTCCCTACATTAAGGATTCGGTAATTTACCGAATCGGTATTTTAAGGAATCGTTAATTTACCGATTCCTTAAAATACCGATTCGGTAAATTACTGAATCCTTAAATTTGGCCTCTACATCTGAAATGCCCAATACCGGTCGGTAACGGACGAAATTCGGTAATTCGGCTACCAACATCTGGCCCAAGATGTTTTATCTGTGTCCTCCATTGAAACATATTAAAACGGCAGAAATAAAAAGGATATTACTCTCTGATAAAACATAAACTGATTGTAGCAAGAACTGTATTTTTGATCTTAGGTGGCTCCTGATGCCATTTGTCAGATTGCAGACTTTTTCAGAAAGAATGGATATGATGTTTACCCTGTATTTAATCAACCGAGGACTGTAGAGAGAGAGTGGGACAGGATGTTCTACAAAACTTCAAAGGACTCTCTCTCTACTGAAGTCCTCATTATCCAGACCAACCAAGGGTCTTGCACAGCCTTGTACGATCTGTAAAAGTACATGTGTGAACTTCTGGAAGAATTGTAACACATAAACGACAGCAATCTCACCAGCATACCAAGAAAGAAATGTCATGGTTCCCGAGAACATTGAGCAACAGCAACATTGTTGCCCTAAATTTACTGTTTGTTTAGCAGAAAAACATTTCTTATTCTCTCTTTAAATGCAGCAAGGATTGAGGAGAGCAAAATAAACGTTCTCAATCTTATAACCAGGCCTTAATTTGTCTCGAAGACACCTGGCAAACATAAACCCCAATTGCCAATTCATATTTTGTGTTTAATTTCCTTGCAGTACAATCAAACAGAGGTCAAGCTAAAGGGTGTCTGGCAATACTACTCTCCTCTGGGTTTGATTGGAAGACTTAAAAAAATTAGCTTGACCAACTGCGATCAATGTTTAAAGATTTCATTCTCAAACATTCCACGCTCTTGCGGTAATTCTCTTCTAGTCTGTAATGTGTATGTACCCTGGGTATCTATTACAGCAGCACTCTTAAAGACATTTTCCAAACTATAAATAAAATAGGAGATAAAGGAAAAGGCTTCTGTCTTCTTATTACAGGAAACTTTAATACAAAAATCTCTAATACTTTCTAGGATCTTCATCAGTATTCCGAGTTAGAAGAAAGCTGGAATGTTCTGGAGACTTCTTTTCCTCAGGAGTGATAGGCACGGGGTACTTATTCTTGAAGAACTCAAGTTGTTAGTAGAGATCCCTTTAAACGGACGTAAAGATCCTGACATTCCAGTGAAAGTAACCAGCTGTGGTCCCTTTAGTTCTTCCATTATTGCTCATATGATTACCTGCTATCCAGTTTTTCATCTGATATAATACTTCAATGTAAGTCATATTCATTTCAGTCGCCATACGCTTCTCCTCTCCTTGTTAAAGTTGCCTTCCAAAAGTTGAAGTGACTGATCAATGCATATGAATGTCTGTGGAGATAAGTTATGTGATCTACTTTTAGCTTATGAATCCTTAATGTCTGAAGTGATGAAGGATTTAAAATGTCAAGTTAAAAGGAGGCATTGAAAAAGAGTTGTATTTACCCCTTGACTGCTAGGCCTCCCTTGCCCCATATTTCCCAGTGCGAAGCCTTTTTTTGGTTATTTGGGGTAGTTAACACTTAGGCCTCCATAACGTTTCATCCACATAAGCTCTTCACTCCCAATTTGCAACCTTGTTTTCCAACATCCTGGGGAGTCTGAGAAATATGCCAAAATAAAGCTAAATCTTGTTTTTGTTTGGGGACGGGGGAGTGCTGCAGAAGAAAGTGTCTTTTTTTCCATGCAAATGGCCTCAAAAAAGGGGTTGCGGTTGTAAAATCACCATCTTTCAGGAATAAGCAGGCTTGAATCAAAAAAACACATTTTGTACACATTGTAAAAGACCAATTAGTACACCTACTGTAGTTATCATTACCTCCATAATAAGTTTTGGGCCCTTACCTGTCCCGGATACCTGGCCCACCCACACAGGTGAGGTGTCATTTTTATAGAGAGACCTGGTGAAACACTGGGTGGTAGGACATTTGTGCCGGCCCGGTGATCTCACAACTTTCCCACACAGAAATGAGAGGGAATTATGACTTTTTAGCTAACTTTGAAGATTGCAGGGAATTCTGGGTAAGAAGATTATGGGGGATCCACACAATCCACACCTCCCTGGTCTCCCCAAGTGTCTAGTATTAAGAAATGTCTGGATTTGGAAGTTTTCCTAAATGGGCGCTGAACCTGGGACCAAAAACGCAAGTGCCTCCCTTGCAAAACCAGGTTGTTTTGTATTAGATCATTTTGATGTCCCTACAATAGGCTTTGGGCCCTTTCCTGTCGTGGGCACTTGGCCCACCCACACAAGTGAGGTAGCATTTTTACCGGGAGACTTGCGCGAACACTGGGTGGTAGGAAATTTGTGCCATTCCGGTGACCCCACAACTTTCCCACTTAGAAATGTGAGGAAAATGTTACTTATTAGCTACATTTGCTGTTTGCAAGGGGTTCTGAGTAAGAAATCTTTGGGAGAGATCCATGCAAGGCACATTTCCTTGGACTCCCCCAGGTGTCTCGTTTTCAAAATGTCTGGTTTTGGTAGTTTCCTTTGATGCCCGCCGAGCCTGAAACCAAAAACACAGGTGCACCCTTGCAAAATTAGGTTGTTGTGTATTAGGAAATTTTGATGTCCCCACAATATGTTTTCGGCCATTTCCTTCTTGTGGGCACTTGACCTCCCCATGCACGGTAGGTAGCATTTTTATCAGGAAACTTGGGGGAGCGCTGGTTGGTAGGAAATTTGAGCCAGCCTGGTGATCCCACAACTTTACCACACAGAAATGTGAGGAAAATGTTACCTTTTTGCTACATTTGAGGACTGTAAGGGATTCTGAGTAAGAAAATGTTGAGGGGATCCATGCAAGCACACATTCCTGGACTCCTCCAGGTATCTTGTTTTCGGAAATTGCTGGTTTTGGTAAAATTCCCTAGATGGCCTCCGAGCCTGTGCCCAAAAGCAAGATATCCCCATTGCTAAACCAGGCTGTTTTGTGATAGATAATTTTGATGTTGCCACAATACGTTTTGATACAAAAGGGGATGATGGACGGAGCGTTTGAGCCATTCAAACACTCACCCCCAGTCAACTGATCTGGGTTTAATCCATCACCATTCTTTAGCTCACTCAGCCACCCCAGTTCAGACATGGCCATATGCAAATCAGTCTGACCCTGTGCCTCATGGGAACAGTCCAGCCCGAACTGCCAAGCCATGTCTTCCCTGGACCGGAAACAAGCATCCTGGGACCGTTTTCGGATTCATAATCCTCATCAGCCAGGCTATCTTGAATCCAGTGGCCAAGTGAGCAAGGGACTCACGTCTGAGCATGCCCTGCCAACTTAGGGCGAACAAAGCGATACAAAAGGGAATGATGATGGAGCGTTTGAGCCAATCAAACACTCACCCCCAGTCAACTGATCTGGGTTTAATACATCACCATTCTTTAGCTCACTCAGCCACCCCAGTTCAGACATGGCCATATGCAAATCAGTCTGACCCTGTGCCTCATGGGAACAGTCCAGCCCGAACTGCCAAGCCATGTCTTCCCTGGACCGGAAACAAGCATCCTGGGACCGGTTTCTGATTCATAATCCTCATCAGCCAGGCTATCTTGAATCCAGTGGCCATCCATCACCCCCCCCCCCCCTTTTGTATCACAATACGTTTTGGGCCCTTCCTGGTCACAGGCACTTAGCCCACCCACACAAGTGATGCTCTGTTTTTCCTAGGAGACTTAGGGGAATGCTGGGTGGTAGAACATTTGTGCTGGCCCGGTCATGCCAAAACTGTGCCACACAGAAATGTGAAAAAAAAATTGGGGTCACTTAATCACATTTACAAGGGCTTCTTGTTAAGTAGACCTTGTGGAATCCACACAAAACATACCACATATTATTCTCTTGTTAATCTGTTTTCAAAAAGATGTGAGGGCAGAAGGCGTTTGCTTCGGAGAGAGTATGCACAGACGGTAAAAAGCAAAAAAACACCACAACATTATTGCACACCCATCCACTAGTCAATCACAGGCATACTGGTTGGATTTAGCACGAGGGTAAGTAAATGGTTCATATAAAACTTTATTCAGCAATGACTTTATGAAATAAAATCCACAAAAGTCATTGTTAATAATTTAATCAGTTATGAGAACCACTGGATTGCAGCTCATGAGCTGTAAAGCCATGTTAAGGGACAAACTGCTTTACAGTACATTCACACGCCTTTCATGTGTTACACAGAGAAAACCATTCACACTGCTAGATGATGGTCCAACACAATAAAACACTTAGAGTTACAAAGAGCACCATTCAACGGTCCATCACTCTCATACGCTAACAGGACTAACACATCAATCACACCACCAAGCACCCAAACATCACACTACTGACAAACACACCTCAAGCAAGTCCATATACATACTGGCTACCCGCCATCAACCCTCCGCAAGTCCATGCACAGCAACAGCCAAGCTCTAGTTCATGCACACCTCCAACCACTCAACAGTTTACACAAAGCACCAGCCAAGTACTAGTCCATACACCGCCAGCCACACATACCACCAGCCAAATACCAGTCCACGCACACTGCCAGCCACATACAACTCCAGGCAAGTGCAAGTCCACACACACTACCAGCCAAATGCCAGTCCACATACACTGTCAGCCAACCGCCAGTCCCTGCACACTGCCAGGCAAGCATCAGTCCACACACACCTCCAGGCAAGCGCCAGTCTACACACACTGCCTGCCAATCACTAGTCTACACACACCCCCATCCCAGCATCAGTCCACACACACCAGTAAAAAGCCAGTACATGCAGACCGTCAGCCATACTCCAGTTCTCACTCACACACAAACTTTCACTAGTGTCTAGTGGTATTCTGCCCTCCCTTAAGGGCAGATGGGCCTACAAATATGGCAGAAAATAGGCAAAATATTTCCCCAATAAAGGGGAGCAACCCTTGGCTAAGGGGTCGCTCCCCGATATGCACATACAATTATCCCTTGTGTCTAGTGGCTTTCTGCCTTGCTTGCAGGCAGATCTGCCTACAAATATCGCTGATCTGCCCCCAAGGAGGGCAGAAATAGCCAAAATGTATGCCCAAATTGAAGGGGAACGGCCCCTGCCGAAGTGCCTGCACCCCAATTTGCTCACACAATTATCCCTGTTGTCTAGTGAGTTTCTAACCCCTTTCGGGGCAAATCGGCCACAAAATATTTGATGAAAAGGGGGCACTGGAGCTAATAAAGGTCCAGCACCTGTGCTCCCATCTGATTATAGTTATACAAAATGAGGGGGCTGTTCCTCAGAAGATAAAGAAAATGGAAGTTGGAAGCCTACACCTGGGGAGGGGTGATCCTAATGATCAGAAGATAGAGTTCTAACACCCCCTAATGTGTGTCATGAGTCATCATTGGGCTTTGCTCCTCATGGGGCCGGTGCTGCAATGTCCTATGAGCCCCGCAAGAGGGCTCTTTGTCGGAGGTCTTCTGTTTTTTGCTTAAATGATGAACAAGGGAATGTTGAGTGTAGAGAAGTGGGATAAGTGCTTTTTGAATTAAAACCGTCTATGGGGTACCTATCTAGTTTTAATATTGTGGACCCCTTGACAGAGACAAAAATAAATAATAGAGTGCTGTCAATTGGGATCTATGGCCCTTGACGGCCTCACATTAAGTGTAATAGGGTCGAAATGTTTCAAGCCTGAATGGCCCAGGATGGATCTGCAGCACTTCTTCAGGACCGGAGAAAAGGACCTACCCTACACCGAAATGGGATACGTGAAGAAATGAGGTATTCCCAAATGAAGTGGTATCTGCTATGCCTACTTGTATGCAGATAAAGGGGTAGACAAAAGTTCCAGTACTGGTTGAAGATTCAAGTATGCCCCTTAGGTCAGGGCAGAGTGCCTCGTGAACCTGTGAATGACAGTGGACCCTTATTAGGTTGAGTGCATTAACTACCCCTCTCTGCCTGCCTGACAGCCCCAAGGGGAGGCTTAAAGGGGGCAGAAATGACCATAATGTGTGCACAAATAAAAGGAGGGAGAATTGTGCAACCAATTATCCCTGGTGTTATGTGGTTGCCGCTCCCCGCAAAGGGCAGATCGACCTAAAAACGTCTGATCTGCCGTCTGCGGGAGGGGGGTGAAATACACAACAAATAGCCCCCAACGGGAGCAAACCTTGCCCAACAACAAACAACCACTGGTTGTCTAGTGAGGTTCCACCCCCACCACCCCATCCAGAGGACAGATCAGCCTAAAAAAAAATCTGGCCTATCGGGAGGGTGAGGGGGGCAGGGGATTCCGAAAATAATTTGCCTTCAAGTGTCGCTCCTCGCTAGTGTGCATATAAAATAATCCCTGGTGACTAGTATGTTCCAACCCCCCCCCCTAAACCCCCCCCACCAGGGGCACATCAGCTGAAAAAAACAGCCAAACTAGCCCCCAGGGGGGCCGAAACACAGATGTTATATGCCCCAGGGGAGCGAACCTTGCCTAAAAGGTCGCTGACCGACAAAGCAAATAAATAAATACCTGGTGTTCTAGTGGATAGATTCCTACTCTATGATCGCTGCCCCACCAAAGATCGTGGAACAGGAATCCACTTCAGGCAGGCACAAGGAGAAAATGAAAAACTATTTCCTTTCCCCCTGTCGGGCCAGTCTTTAGCATGGGGAGCTGGGCCCAGGCACCTATTTTCTATGGGTTGCAGAAAGCTTTGTGCATTAATGTTATGCCAACAGGTAATCTCTGCATAACACCTCATGCAAATTTATTGCACACATCATGGCTCTGATGAAAGATTAGACCCAGTCTAAAGCGCTCCCAATTATTCCTGCTCACAATTTTGGTGTGTTATTTCAAAAAGGTGTTGTCTACGGTGGTGTATGCCTTACCTTTCTTAAAATGGATCAAGACAGTTTACTGACCATCATCAAGAGAGATGAGATGGTCTGCTCTGCCAGAGTGGATGCACTTTCTTTGGAGGGCCAAAACCATAGCTGTGGGCCATAAAACAGATGGTACTGTCCTAAGCATTCTAGTACCTATTCCACGACAACCATTTTCATGATATCGCTTGTGTACGGGAGATTAGAAATTAGATTATAGTTAGAAAGAGTAAGTGGGTCTGCTGTTGGTTTTTTCCATGAGTGTTTTAACTCACAGGTGACTGAGCCTGTTGCAAGGGATGTGTTGATCCAATTGGTCATATTGTTGGCAGATAATGGGACTATTGGATTTAGGAAGGTTGCATGTTGAACTTTCATTGACATGTTACTGACTTTGCTCTTGAAGATATCGGAAAAGGCCTAAAGAGGAAAAGAGATTAAGGCTGTTTAGTAAGATTGTTAAATAGATTCACAATTGTTTTTATTTTTGACTCATAGAACACCCACAACCTTCAAAGTGTTGATAGGGTGCATAATGTTTGTAGGGATTTTTGGCTAGCTGCCATTACCAGGCCGATATAAGGAAAGTTTTGTTCTACTCATATGACTTTGAGTTCATCCCTCCAGAGTTTTTGTCTATGTTGGGCACTAATCATTTCAGCTCTGTTAGCTCAAAGTTAAATCAAATGGTTGTTGTAAGAGTTCACTTTGCAAGGGCCAGCATGTCCAGTGCTTAAGTGGTTTCCCATTTGGCAATTCATAGAGTGGTCTTCTGGTCATAGCTGGTTGCTGGATTTGGACCTACTGCACTATACTGAACAACAAATTCTGCCTGGTTGAAAAGCATGAGTAATAGGCTTGTGATTTTTTTTGTGAGGCTTTGAAACAACGGTGTAAGCAATACAACATTGTCAGTATCCTTCCTCCTGTTATCTTTTGTGACCATGTCATCAACATGGACACTGTGAGAAATAGGGTTATTAGTTGAGGGGGTGGAAACCCCACTCTGGCAACAACCACAATCCTTGTCAGGGTGAACCACAAAAGTCACTATATTAACCTGTGGATAACCCACTGGTAGCTTGACACAAAAACAGTCAGGCTTTTCTTAGAGGCACTTTGCTAAGTGGTTATGCAGCACACAAACAGTAATAACGTGAAAACACAACACAGGAGATATCCCACGCTGATTTTAAAAAAAAGAGTAAAATCTAATAAATACAATGACACCAAAATGACAAAATTCCAGTCACTAGAATTGAACATATGCAATTTTACAGGTTTCAGTAAAAATAGCACCAAGAAGATTAAAGTGCTTCCTGTGGGTATCTGGGTGTGCTAGACTGGGACAAAGTCACAAGTTCAGACTGATTGCAGTGAGGTTTGGGGCAGATACAGGGACCAGGCTAGTCCCATTGAAAAAGTTTCCTTTTCAAAGACTGGCACACAAAGTTCCAAATGTTAGAATTTGACAGGAGAAGCTTAACTGGTGCCAGCCAAGGGTCCACGAACTAGGGAGGCACCTCCTGAGGTTCAGAAACTCACTGCAGCAGAGGCCAGCAGTGCTCAGGAAGGTCCAGTTGCAGGTCCAAGCAGGTGTGGGCAGGGCCAGTTGCAGCAGGTCTGCTGGGAAGTTGTAGAGAGGCCTATGGATCTTTTTGTGTCCATGTAGCTCAGAACAGGGAGTCAAGCAACTGACCCTTGGAGTCACTCTGGTAGTCCTGGGCTTAAGGAGATGGTCCTATCTTCCTTAGGCAGCAAGGGTGGCCTCAAGCAGCAGGGCAGTCCTCTGAAGAACAAGTTATGCCTAAAGCAGTAGGGCAGTCTTTTGAAGTTCAAGGCAGGCCTCAACAGTAGTGCAGTCCGCTCGAGTAAAATGCAGTCATTCTGTAGTCTTCTGCAGGTCCAGGAATGTACTGAAAATGTGGCCTGTGGGTCCACTATTTTTTCCACGGTGCCGTGGTGAGGTAGTATCCAGGCAAGGTAGCAACCCTGATGACTGTCTGACTACAGGTGCTCCTTCTCTCCCGTTTTTGCAGACTCATGGGGCAGTAGATGGGCTAATTATAAACCCATACCAGCATAATACCTATTGGGGCACAGTATACAGTGCATGTAGATTGTAATATGCACCACAAAGTGTTTATCCTAATTAGAAATCACGTTTTATCTTTAATAATTTGAGTGTAGAAGGGATCCTTCTAGGTCCTGATGAGAAGCCAGGGGAGGGCTTCGAAACATGTCGACACAGGAAGTACTGCCCATTGAAGCATAGTACCTCCGTCTCATTCCCCATTTTTAACAATACCATCCCAAAGGAATTAAAATTTATTTTTCAGCAGAGCCAGGTATTTTTTTAACTTATTTTTTAATCATACACCACTTTCACTCACTCCTGACCCTTCCACCCACACACCTATACCACATATAGGGGTCGATTAGGATCGCGGACGGACTTGAGTCCGTCCGCGACCCCAGAGTATGAGGGAACGTCCGCAGGGGCTGCGGCGTTCCCTCATGTGCGATTAGGATGTGACCGCCACCCTGGCGGTCACATCCTGGATATTTAACATTGCGGCGGGTGCTGCTTCAAGCAGCACCCGCCGCAATGTTAAAAGTGCATGTTTTACATTTACATGCACAAAGCGGCAGGCACCGCGCGGTGCCTGCCGCATTGTGCATGTAAATGCTGGGGGGTACCATAGGTACCCCCCATGTGCACCCCCCACCCGCCAACACCCTGGGGGCCCCGCAACGGGCCCCCAAATTCAAAAGTACACATGCTTTTCCACGGCGGAAAAACCGCCGCGGAAAAGCATGTTTACTAATGCTTCCTAATTTGGCTGGCGGTGTCTGATAGACACTGCCAGCCAAATGAGAGCTTTTCCGCCGCGGTTGTAATCCGACCGCGGCGGAAAAGCAGCGGACAGAAACCAAGACCCACCAGCCATCGTAATGCGGCGGTGGGTCTTTGGTGAGTCCGCAGAGGATTTTCCGCCTCCTCCGGGCCGGAGGTGGCTTCCGCCGGCCCGGAGGAGGCGGAAAATCCTCCATCCTAATCGGCCCCATAGTATTGCTTAGTAACCAGTGCTCCTGCGTAGTCATAGGTTGTAGCATGCCCCATCCTGCAGCGGGCGGGAAGACCCCGATGATGAAGCATGTCACCAAGGGTCCTTTTTGTGGTTGAGGGGTATTTTAACAAAGCTGTGTGCTTTCCATCAGTGTAGGAGACACACAAAGTCTGGAGGAACGCATCTTTCCATTTCTATAAAGATGGGTACCTTTGTTTGATTCAGGTCCACTATTTATACCTGGTGCCAGGTTTGAAGGGGAAGAAACCTCTGGACTCTTCCCCCCACAGATGGGTCTGGAATTTCCTTCCTGCTTGCCCAGGTCCCAAGATGTCTTGGGTGGCAAAAGCATGGTGTCAAGTTCTTTGTCAGTGTGTGAGGCGGTTCCTTTGAAATGTGAGAGGGGCAGGGAACACTCCGTGCCCCCATGCTGGTGGAATGGCAATCTTTCAGCTGCACCAAAGTCCTATTTTTCACTGTCTGCACCCAATACACATACACATTCAGGATGGAGAGCAATTAAACGTCCCAAACAGCTAGAAACTCTTAGAAGACCTCCGAAAATTTCGAGCAGGAAAATGCAAACTTTCTAAAAGTGGTATTTTCAAAATTGTAATCTAAAATACGATTTTACCAATAAAGAGGATTTAAAATTACAATTAATTTGAGTCCATAAAGGACTTTTCTACCTTCTCCCAGCTAGGTAGCTAGAACAGATGTGGATCTTCCTTAGATACTCTCTTGAAGAGTAGACCTTTCTGATTCACCTCCTTGCTGCAGAAGCAGCTGCACATGCTCCTATACGCACTCTTTCCTGTTTGCTGGCTATTCCGCTCCTCATCAGCTGAAGGGAGGCAGCTGATTGTTTCCTTCTCCAGGTCTTTTGTCCCTGCTCAGCCCACAGACTCCTGATACCTCCAGCGGCCCGCTGTAGCCCCCTGCAGTGCCTAGCTGAAGTCTCTTTGGAGGGATGAGTGTTAAGGAATGAGCGGGACGGAATTGAACAGTGAATCCAGGTACAAGGCTAGCCCTGATGCTTTAGCAGTCGGGCAACAGGCTATTCCTCCTTTGTACTTTCCCCAATTTATTCCAACCCCTAATTCACGTAGCTGGTGATTGATGTGAGAGGGGAGGATGGGGAGAGCTGACTTGTGGCAGGAGTGGGGAGTGTAGCCTCACAGCAGTGCGTTGAGTGTTCTACTGGTGGGATAAGTGACTGGGACAGCCTTTGCACAGGGTGAGGGGCAGCAGAGGCTGTGTACGATGGGGCTCGCAGTGCACCCGTTACCTAATGGTGCCTCGCCCATTTTGTTCCTACTTTTAATTCTGTATACTATTTATAGAAAGTGTGCAAAACTTTAACTAGTAACAATTCCTAGGCAGCTGAATACCTGTCTAAAATCAGGTTTGACACAAGCAGGATCATAAACAGAAACTCAGTGCACTGACAGACAAAAACGATTAAAAAAGTTTTTTAATTTTATTATTGCATATATAAAATTCTAAAAAGTAAAACAATCTCACTGTCCAACATATATAAACTGACAATACATAAAAAATAATTGTTACATCAAATCATGAAAACAGAAATATCATCATCAAATGGTAAAATATAACAAGGGTTACAAAGAATGAGTAGGTGGGATGACATCATCCCACCTACTCATTCTTGGGCAACAAATTATTCATTTACAGAGGAACTTAGCTGCCATTTCTCTTTTTTATTCTCACTCTGTGGATTGTCAAAACCTTTAAGTTATTGATCATGGCCGTCAAAAAATGAAGGAGCAGGCATATTCTTGTGAGATCTCCTCGAGCCACACTCAACTATAAAGTACTGCTCAAGTGCAGCGAAGAGCGTGGCATATTGGTGCCTTATCCAATGTGCCACAGATTCCAATTTTTTTAAATAAAGAATTCAGCCTATACTTCTCCTCCTTTACCTTTTATATGAACTTGTAGAGCACAGCTTATTACCCGTGAGGGTATCCAGGTGCTGAGTAGGGCAGGCCTGACAGGGGAGATGGAGATCATGACTGTTTTGTTTAGAAGAGCCATGTCTTGAGGTTCGTTTTGAAGACCATGGGGGACTTTCTGAAGTGTTTTGGGAGGTCGCTCCAGGTCTGCAAGGTATGAGAAGGCACATCCTCCACTTTTTGTCTTCTTGATGCAAGGGAGGTGTACTCTTGACTGGTACACAGATCGAAGGTGTCTGGTTGGTTGGCAAAAGTTGAGGTGGTGGTTGAGGTAAGCTGGACCGGTGTTGTAGAGAGCTTGGTATGCATGGGTGATAAGCCTAAATTTACATCTTTTCTAGACTGAGAGCCAGTGGAGATTGTTGAGGTATGGAGAGATGTGGTTATTTTGCAGGATGTTCAGGGTGAATCTGGCAGCGGTGTTCTGGGTGGGTTGGAGTTGGCTTAGGGCATGGGCTGGAATTTCGATGTAGAGGGTGTTTCCGTAATCAAGTCTACTTGTGATGATAGCCTTGGTGACCGTTTGTCTGGTGTTCACGGGGCTCCACTTGAAGATCTTGCATAGAATTCACAGGATGTGGAAGCATGATGAGGAGACATCGTTGATCTGTCTGCTCATGGAGAGGTTGGTATCAGGATGATCCTAAGGTTCTTGGTATAGTCCGCAGGGGTGGGTGGGGGACCACGTTCAGAGGGCCACCAAGAGGCCTCCCAGGAGGAGGATTTGTTGGTCAAGTTTAGGACTTCGGTTTTGTCTGTGTTGAGCTGGAGGCAGTTGCTTTTCATCCAAGCAGTAATATTGCTCATGCAGTTGTCAAAGTTTGCCTTGACAGTGCTGTTTGAGTTGGTAAGAGAGAGGATTAGCCGAGTGCAAATAAGCGTAGGATACTATGTTGATGCTATGGGCTCTGACGATGTCCAGGAGTGGCATCACGTAGATGTTGAAGAGTGTTGGGCTGAGCGACAATCCGTGAGGGAATCTGCAGATGAGTTTCTTGGGTTCTGAGGTGTAGGGGAGAAGTCTAACTCTTTGAGTTCTGTCCATGAGAAAGGAGGATAGCGACTTGAGGGCCGGCCTGCAGATACCCAGCTGAGCTGCTGCTTGGCAATTAAGATGATGTCCAACTGTTCAGGGGAGTTCGATTCGGTGTGCTGTGGGTCGAATGTGTTGTAGATCTTGGCAATCTTCTGATCAAAGAAGTTTGAGATGTCATTGCAGAGTGCTTGGGATGGAATGATGTCATTGGTGGCAGCTACAGGTTTGGAGAGCTCTTTGACGATGGTGAAGAGTTCTTTGTCGTTGTTGGAGCTGTCTTTAAGTCTGAGAGCTAGGGCCATTTTCTTTGCATCTCGTAGTTATTGGTGGTGGGGTTTGAGAGTAGCTTTGTTTGTGGATCTTGTGGTGGTGTTTTTGTCGAGTCGTTTCTGTACCAGTTGGATTATTTGTTGTTTTTGTAGGTCTTGTGTCTGGTGGGAGCAGTACTGTTGGCACAGTCAATGAGCCATTTATAGGAGAGCATGGTGTCAACATCAAGATTCCTGGTGTGGTTGTGGGGGGTTCTTGTAGGGTCATGTCCAGTTTTCTTCAGATATTGTTCCCCAGTGTCTTGATGGTGTTTTAGGTTTTTCGGGTGGGGTGGCTTGGTGGGCAGGTATCTGGAAATATATGATGCAGTGGTCAGATCATGTGAGCAGGGTCATGTGGGTAATGGTGATCCTGTTGTTGGAGGGGGAAATATGGATGAGGGTGTGGCCTGCTGCGAGTGTTAATCTTTGGAAGAGTTGTGTAAGCCTAAGGTTGCTGAGGCTATCGAGGAGGGCCGTGGATTTTGGGTCTGTGGTGTCTTCCAACATTATCAGATTCCTCAAAGAGGCTGAGCATTGCCAAGTCCATTTCTACTTGCACTCCAATATTTGCTTCAACAGACTTACCTTAGCTCTAAGAATGCCCTGAAAGCAACACTCAAAGGAGAGACCTTAGCTTGGGGTCCCAAGAACGGTGACAGACTACACACTTCTAGACATAGGTATTGCCTCTATACATTTTTTATCTAACGTTTGAATTAACATAGCAACAATTCATAGTATCCATGACAATACTCTCACTAGGGAGACACTGGCTTGTTTGAAAGCCGTATGCTTCTGGTGGAAGTCCTCTCAAACACTCCAGAGTTCCTTATGAATGTTAGCATACAACAATCTGAGACTATGTAGTCATCTCCAAAGCTCTTCTTGTCCTTCAGGGAAAATTGGACTCAGTAGCGGCCCACCCCCCTGCCAAAGTAGGAAGGCAGGCCGGGCCAGAGAAGGGACGAGGGGAGGGTTTGGGGGGCCAAAACATTTAAAAATAGAAACGAAAATAAACTTACGTTGCAGCCTCAACTCCCCCCTCGAATCGCCTCATCCTCCTTTTGGTCCTGGGCACAGGCTCCCAGCCTGCCGTGCGGCCAATCCTGAAGCTGCTCTCGATGGAGAGCAGCTCTGGATTGGCCGGAGCGCCAGCAACTTGCACTCCCAGGCAGACTGAGAGCCTGTGCCTGCTCTCTCCAGCCCCAGCAACACAGCTGGGACTGGAGAGAGGTTCACTGCGCAGGAGGTGTTTTTTCAGCCTGAGACGGCCGACCAAACACCTCATGTGCAGTGAAGGGACTGCCCACCACTCCCCCACCAGTAGTCATTCCCTGGACCCGCTCCCAGGACTCATTAGAGTTCTGGGGGGCGGGTCCAGGGGATTTAAATAAAACAACAATAAAACGGGTTTAAAACCAGTTTTATATCGTTTTTATTTCTGCTGGTGGCGTGTGGGGGCACCCTCCTCCGCCCTAATGGAGCCGCCACCCCTAATTGGACTCTATATTAAAACTCCTAGAGAAAACTTCTTCAAATTCTGAACATATACTGGACTCCTTATCAATCATTCTTTTAACATTAACTAAATATGAGTAAGACATGGACTTTCCAAAATGTTCTCATCAAGTCTCTGCTCTTTGCTTAATATCTGCACCTTGTCTCATAATTGGAAACTGCATGCAAACGAAAATGGATGTGGCCTCTCAGACTGGGATCCCATTGTGGAAGAAAAAGCAATATGTTGTAATTTATTAATTACAGATTTATAAATCAATAGGAACAAGGGCCAGAAAGGGACAATTCTTATTTGTGGGCGATGAGGCTCCTTTATATAAAGATAAGGGGCCATATGTAGGTAAATACTATTTACCGATTCTAAAATACCGAATTTTACTGATTCGGTATTTCAGAATCGGTAAATGGTATGTAGGTATTGATTCGGTAAATTTTACCAAATCGGTAAAACTCAGTAATTACCGATTCGGTATTTACCGATTCGGTAATTCCCATTCATTCCTATGGGCCTGGAGGCCCATAGGAAATTGGTAATAGGGGGAAGACTTACAAGGGTGGCAGGATGTCACATTGACACCCTGTTGCACCCCTGAATAGTGCATGGGTGCACATGTGGCACACATACATGCCCTAAGGCCATATATGTCTGCCACATGGCACTTTTGGAAAAGCACAAATTTGCTTTTTCAAAGGTTTTCGATATTTACCACCAACTGTAAGGTTGTTGATAAATACCGAATCCTTAACTCAGAAATGCACTCACTTGAGTGCTCCCTACATTAAGGATTCGGTAATTTACCGAATCGGTATTTTAAGGAATCGTTAATTTACCGATTCCTTAAAATACCGATTCGGTAAATTACTGAATCCTTAAATTTGGCCCCTACATCTGAAATGCCCAATACCGGTCGGTAACGGACGAAATTCGGTAATTCGGCTACCAACATCTGGCCCAAGATGTTTTATCTGTGTCCTCCATTGAAACATATTAAAACGGCAGAAATAAAAAGGATATTACTCTCTGATAAAACATAAACTGATTGTAGCAAGAACTGTATTTTTGATCTTAGGTGGCTCCTGATGCCATTTGTCAGATTGCAGACTTTTTCAGAAAGAATGGATATGATGTTTACCCTGTATTTAATCAACCGAGGACTGTAGAGAGAGAGTGGGACAGGATGTTCTACAAAACTTCAAAGGACTCTCTCTCTACTGAAGTCCTCATTATCCAGACCAACCAAGGGTCTTGCACAGCCTTGTACGATCTGTAAAAGTACATGTGTGAACTTCTGGAAGAATTGTAACACATAAACGACAGCAATCTCACCAGCATACCAAGAAAGAAATGTCATGGTTCCCGAGAACATTGAGCAACAGCAACATTGTTGCCCTAAATTTACTGTTTGTTTAACAGAAAAACATTTCTTATTCTCTCTTTAAATGCAGCAAGGATTGAGGAGAGCAAAATAAACGTTCTCAATCTTATAACCAGGCCTTAATTTGTCTCGAAGACACCTGGCAAACATAAACCCCAATTGCCAATTCATATTTTGTGTTTAATTTCCTTGCAGTACAATCAAACAGAGGTCAAGCTAAAGGGTGTCTGGCAATACTACTCTCCTCTGGGTTTGATTGGAAGACTTAAAAAAATTAGCTTGACCAACTGCGATCAATGTTTAAAGATTTCATTCTCAAACATTCCACGCTCTTGCGGTAATTCTCTTCTAGTCTGTAATGTGTATGTACCCTGGGTATCTATTACAGCAGCACTCTTAAAGACATTTTCCAAACTATAAATAAAATAGGAGATAAAGGAAAAGGCTTCTGTCTTCTTATTACAGGAAACTTTAATACAAAAATCTCTAATACTTTCTAGGATCTTCATCAGTATTCCGAGTTAGAAGAAAGCTGGAATGTTCTGGAGACTTCTTTTCCTCAGGAGTGATAGGCACGGGGTACTTATTCTTGAAGAACTCAAGTTGTTAGTAGAGATCCCTTTAAACGGACGTAAAGATCCTGACATTCCAGTGAAAGTAACCAGCTGTGGTCCCTTTAGTTCTTCCATTATTGCTCATATGATTACCTGCTATCCAGTTTTTCATCTGATATAATACTTCAATGTAAGTCATATTCATTTCAGTCGCCATACGCTTCTCCTCTCCTTGTTAAAGTTGCCTTCCAAAAGTTGAAGTGACTGATCAATGCATATGAATGTCTGTGGAGATAAGTTATGTGATCTACTTTTAGCTTATGAATCCTTAATGTCTGAAGTGATGAAGGATTTAAAATGTCAAGTTAAAAGGAGGCATTGAAAAAGAGTTGTATTTACCCCTTGACTGCTAGGCCTCCCTTGCCCCATATTTCCCAGTGCGAAGCCTTTTTTTGGTTATTTGGGGTAGTTCACACTTAGGCCTCCATAACGTTTCATCCACATAAGCTCTTCACTCCCAATTTGCAACCTTGTTTTCCAACATCCTGGGGAGTCTGAGAAATATGCCAAAATAAAGCTAAATCTTGTTTTTGTTTGGGGACGGGGGAGTGCTGCAGAAGAAAGTGTCTTTTTTTCCATGCAAATGGCCTCAAAAAAGGGGTTGTGGTTGTAAAATCACCATCTTTCAGGAATAAGCAGGCTTGAATCAAAAAAACACATTTTGTACACATTGTAAAAGACCAATTAGTACACCTACTGTAGTTATCATTACCTCCATAATAAGTTTTGGGCCCTTCCCTGTCCCGGAGACCTGGCCCACCCACACAGGTGAGGTGTCATTTTTATAGAGAGACCTGGTGAAACACTGGGTGGTAGGACATTTGTGCCGGCCCGGTGATCTCACAACTTTCCCACACAGAAATGAGAGGGAATTATGACTTTTTAGCTAACTTTGAAGATTGCAGGGAATTCTGGGTAAGAAGATTATGGGGGATCCACACAATCCACACCTCCCTGGTCTCCCCAAGTGTCTAGTATTAAGAAATGTCTGGATTTGGAAGTTTTCCTAAATGGGCGCTGAACCTGGGACCAAAAACGCAAGTGCCTCCCTTGCAAAACCAGGTTGTTTTGTATTAGATCATTTTGATGTCCCTACAATAGGCTTTGGGCCCTTTCCTGTCGTGGGCACTTGGCCCACCCACACAAGTGAGGTAGCATTTTTACCGGGAGACTTGCGCGAACACTGGGTGGTAGGAAATTTGTGCCATTCCGGTGACCCCACAACTTTCCCACTTAGAAATGTGAGGAAAATGTTACTTATTAGCTACATTTGCTGTTTGCAAGGGGTTCTGAGTAAGAAATCTTTGGGAGAGATCCATGCAAGGCACATTTCCTTGGACTCCCCCAGGTGTCTCGTTTTCAAAATGTCTGGTTTTGGTAGTTTCCTTTGATGCCCGCCGAGCCTGAAACCAAAAACACAGGTGCACCCTTGCAAAATTAGGTTGTTGTGTATTAGGAAATTTTGATGTCCCCACAATATGTTTTCGGCCATTTCCTTCTTGTGGGCACTTGACCTCCCCATGCACGGTAGGTAGCATTTTTATCAGGAAACTTGGGGGAGCGCTGGTTGGTAGGAAATTTGAGCCAGCCTGGTGATCCCACAACTTTACCACACAGAAATGTGAGGAAAATGTTACTTTTTTGCTACATTTGAGGACTGTAAGGGATTCTGAGTAAGAAAATGTTGAGGGGATCCATGCAAGCACACATTCCTGGACTCCTCCAGGTATCTTGTTTTCGGAAATTGCTGGTTTTGGTAAAATTCCCTAGATGGCCTCCGAGCCTGTGCCCAAAAGCAAGATATCCCCATTGCTAAACCAGGCTGTTTTGTGATAGATAATTTTGATGTTGCCACAATACGTTTTGATACAAAAGGGGATGATGGACGGAGCGTTTGAGCCAATCAAACACTCACCCCCAGTCAACTGATCTGGGTTTAATCCATCACCATTCTTTAGCTCACTCAGCCACCCCAGTTCAGACATGGCCATATGCAAATCAGTCTGACCCTGTGCCTCATGGGAACAGTCCAGCCCGAACTGCCAAGCCATGTCTTCCCTGGACCGGAAACAAGCATCCTGGGACCGTTTTCGGATTCATAATCCTCATCAGCCAGGCTATCTTGAATCCAGTGGCCAAGTGAGCAAGGGACTCACGTCTGAGCATGCCCTGCCAACTTAGGGCGAACAAAGCGATACAAAAGGGAATGATGATGGAGCGTTTGAGCCAATCAAACACTCACCCCCCGTCAACTGATCTGGGTTTAATACATCACCATTTTTTAGCTCACTCAGCCACCCCAGTTCAGACATGGCCATATGCAAATCAGTCTGACCCTGTGCCTCATGGGAACAGTCCAGCCCGAACTGCCAAGCCATGTCTTCCCTGGACCGGAAACAAGCATCCTGGGACCGGTTTCTGATTCATAATCCTCATCAGCCAGGCTATCTTGAATCCAGTGGCCATCCATCATCCCCCCCCCCCCCCTTTTGTATCACAATACGTTTTGGGCCCTTCCTGGTCACAGGCACTTAGCCCACCCACACAAGTGATGCTCTGTTTTTCCTAGGAGACTTAGGGGAATGCTGGGTGGTAGAACATTTGTGCTGGCCCGGTCATGCCAAAACTGTGCCACACAGAAATGTGAAAAAAAATTGGGGTCACTTAATAAAATTTACAAGGGCTTCTTGTTAAGTAGACCTTGTGGAATCCACACAAAACATACCACATAATATTCTCTTGTTAATCTGTTTTCAAAAAGATGTGAGGGCAGAAGGCGTTTGCTTCGGAGAGAGTATGCACAGACGGTAAAAAGCAAAAAAACACCACAACATTATTGCACACCCATCCACTAGTCAATCACAGGCATACTGGTTGGATTTAGCACGAGGGTAAGTAAATGGTTCATATAAAACTTTATTCAGCAATGACTTTATGAAATAAAATCCACAAAAGTCATTGTTAATAATTTAATCAGTTATGAGAACCACTGGATTGCAGCTCATGAGCTGTAAAGCCATGTTAAGGGACAAACTGCTTTACAGTACATTCACACGCCTTTCATGTGTTACACAGAGAAAACCATTCACACTGCTAGATGATGGTCCAACACAATAAAACACTTAGAGTTACAAAGAGCACCATTCAACGGTCCATCACTCTCATACGCTAACAGGACTAACACATCAATCACACCACCAAGCACCCAAACATCACACTACTGACAAACACACCTCAAGCAAGTCCATATACATACTGGCTACCCGCCATCAACCCTCCGCAAGTCCATGCACAGCAACAGCCAAGCTCTAGTTCATGCACACCTCCAACCACTCAACAGTTTACACAAAGCACCAGCCAAGTACTAGTCCATACACCGCCAGCCACACATACCACCAGCCAAATACCAGTCCACGCACACTGCCAGCCACATACAACTCCAGGCAAGTGCAAGTCCACACACACTACCAGCCAAATGCCAGTCCACATACACTGTCAGCCAACTGCCAGTCCCTGCACACTGCCAGGCAAGCATCAGTCCACACACACCTCCAGGCAAGCGCCAGTCTACACACACTGCCTGCCAATCACTAGTCTACACACACCCCCATCCCAGCATCAGTCCACACACACCAGTAAAAAGCCAGTACATGCAGACCGTCAGCCATACTCCAGTTCTCACTCACACACAAACTTTCACTAGTGTCTAGTGGTATTCTGCCCTCCCTTAAGGGCAGATGGGCCTACAAATATGGCAGAAAATAGGCAAAATATTTCCCCAATAAAGGGGAGCAACCCTTGGCTAAGGGGTCGCTCCCCGATATGCACATACAATTATCCCTTGTGTCTAGTGGCTTTCTGCCTTGCTTGCAGGCAGATCTGCCTACAAATATGGCTGATCTGCCCCCAAGGAGGGCAGAAATAGCCAAAATGTATGCCCAAATTGAAGGGGAACGGCCCCTGCCGAAGTGCCTGCACCCCAATTTGCTCACACAATTATCCCTGTTGTCTAGTGAGTTTCTAACCCCTTTCGGGGCAAATCGGCCACAAAATATTTGATGAAAAGGGGGCACTGGAGCTAATAAAGGTCCAGCACCTGTGCTTCCATCTGATTATAGTTATACAAAATGAGGGGGCTGTTCCTCAGAAGATAAAGAAAATGGAAGTTGGAAGCCTACACCTGGGGAGGGGTGATCCTAATGATCAGAAGATAGAGTTCTCACACCCCCTAATGTGTGTCATGCGTCATCATTGGGCTTTGCTCCTCATGGGGCCGGTGCTGCAATGTCCTATGAGCCCCGCAAGAGGGCTCTTTGTCGGAGGTCTTCTGTTTTTTGCTTAAATGATGAACAAGGGAATGTTGAGTGTAGAGAAGTGGGATAAGTGCTTTTTGAATTAAAACCGTCTATGGGGTACCTATCTAGTTTTAATATTGTGGACCCCTTGACAGAGACAAAAATAAATAATAGAGTGCTGTCAATTGGGATCTATGGCCCTTGACGGCCTCACATTAAGTGTAATAGGGTCGAAATGTTTCAAGCCTGAATGGCCCAGGATGGATCTGCAGCACTTCTTCAGGACCGGAGAAAAGGACCTACCCTACACCGAAATGGGATACGTGAAGAAATGAGGTATTCCCAAATGAAGTGGTATCTGCTATGCCTACTTGTATGCAGATAAAGGGGTAGACAAAAGTTCCAGTACTGGTTGAAGATTCAAGTATGCCCCTTAGGTCAGGGCAGAGTGCCTCGTGAACCTGTGAATGACAGTGGACCCTTATTAGGTTGAGTGCATTAACTACCCCTCTCTGCCTGCCTGACAGCCCCAAGGGGAGGCTTAAAGGGGGCAGAAATGACCATAATGTGTGCACAAATAAAAGGAGGGAGAATTGTGCAACCAATTATCCCTGGTGTTATGTGGTTGCCGCTCCCCGCAAAGGGCAGATCGACCTAAAAACGTCTGATCTGCCGTCTGCGGGAGGGGGGTGAAATACACAACAAATAGCCCCCAACGGGAGCAAACCTTGCCCAACAACAAACAACCACTGGTTGTCTAGTGAGGTTCCACCCCCACCCCCCCCATCCAGAGGACAGATCAGCCTAAAAAAAAATCTGGCCTATCGGGAGGGTGAGGGGGGCAGGGGATTCCGAAAATAATTTGCCTTCAAGTGTCGCTCCTCGCTAGTGTGCATATAAAATAATCTCTGGTGACTAGTATGTTCCAACCCCCCCCCCCCCCCTAAACCCCCCCCCACCAGGGGCACATCAGCTGAAAAAAACAGCCAAACTAGCCCCCAGGGGGGCCGAAACACAGATGTTATATGCCCCAGGGGAGCGAACCTTGCCTAAAAGGTCGCTGACCGACAAAGCAAATAAATAAATACCTGGTGTTCTAGTGGATAGATTCCTACTCTATGATCGCTGCCCCACCTAAGATCGTGGAACAGGAATCCACTTCAGGCAGGCACAAGGAGAAAATGAAAAACTATTTCCTTTCCCCCTGTCGGGCCAGTCTTTAGCATGGGGAGCTGGGCCCAGGCACCTATTTTCTATGGGTTGCAGAAAGCTTTGTGCATTAATGTTATGCCAACAATATCCCCTTTCTTAACTTGCTGCAGCCTTGTCCTTGTCCCTTTCTGTCTAATTTGCCAATTCAAAGCGGTTTTAGTCCTTCTTTATAATATGGCGGGTGATGTTTTTTAACAGCCCTTAAGCCCGCCTTCCTTGTCCTCCCTTCACTCTCGGGCCCCTGCTGGCACACATCAACCATGTCATCATCTGTGTTAGTCAGCTAAGCTATCAGAGATTTAGGTGAGCTGGGGGAGGTCCAGAGATGTTTTTGTTCGGGGGCCAGTCCCTGCTCATCCAGGTTCTGACCAGTGAACACAAAAGGGACAGCGCTGTCTTATTTATTAAACTACCTTCACCAATCGCCAAATTTTGCTCCACCCATGCCTAGGGCACTATCTTAGCAAGGGCCAGTCATGTCCCCCTGTGTGTGTTGTTTGACCATAAAAAGGGAGTGACAAACCAAACAAGGTTGCCAATTTTTTTGAAGTGTATCTTGAGGTGTTGCCTCCATCTTGTGAACAGATTCCAGGAGGTATCCAAAGAGCTAGACCTTCTGCGTGAATGGGACTGGACAAATATCCAATCCTGGTGTGAAAAACAACCTTGAATTTACGGCTAATTTGCTGGCACCCCTATGGTCATCTGTCAAAGTTTTTGAGAGGAAGCATTATCGTTCCTCTATATAAGAAAGGAAGTATACATGTCCGGGCAATTACTTCTAAATTGCACTCCTTGATACGGTAAAGAAAATCTTTGCATGGACAAATTAAATCATTTAGAGACCCGGGCCCCGGACTCAAATAATTATTCCCTTAGAAAGATCTGGCTCCAGAGCAAATTGGTCAGTTACAGACAACATCGCAGTACTGCAGTTTTTATTGGAAAAGTACGTTGCAAGCAATAGGTCAATATATGCAGCTTTTATTGACTTTTCTTCTGCTTTTGATTCAGTGGACAGACTGACTTTATGGTTGAAACTGGCAGCTCTTGGCATTCCCAGAGGTTTACTTCATGTGTTTGTGTTCCTTCATTCTTCAACACGGTGCAAAATGTTGTTGATTGGTGTCAAGGGCCTATCATCCCCTATTGCTATTTTAGATGCGTTAAAACAATTCTGTGTGTTAGCTCCTCTGTTATTTTCACTTTACTTTCCAGATTTGCCTTCCAATCTTCCAGAAGGGAACAGTTTCCCCCAAAAGTTGGTTCCAAATAGTTACATACCCTTTTACATGCTGATCAGATAATTTCATTAGACAAGACTACTAAGGGTCTCAAAATAAGCTTGAAATGATTACAAAGCTATGCAGAGAAGCCCTTTTTAAAGATTATTTTAACAAATACAAAAATCTTGTTTTTTAAGGGAAGAAATTAGCCTGACCATATGCCTGGTATCTGGTGAAAAAAGGTTGGATGTAGTAGATAATTACTCATATTAAGGTAGTACTTTTAAAGGCTCATTGCCCTTGAAAAATGTAAGCAACAAAGCATTGTTCTAGTTAGTTCCCTACAGAGATTTGTTTTGTTACTGGGAGAGAAGAAACTTTGATCATTTAATTCAAATTTATAAAATCAAAATTCCCCCTTTATTAATTTATGCTTTGGACTATACTCCAGTAGGATCCTGGTGAATGAAGTGGCCTGATTAGGGTCACCCGGGAAACTCACAACCACCTCTCAGCCTTCCATACCAAATGAAGAGTCGGTCAGACAGTCGAGAATACAAACCAATATAATTTTATTCAGGTACACTCAGAGCGGAGCCTGGTCTGCCCAGTCAATGAGGAGTTTTCCTGTCAGGTGCTATAAAGCAATGCAAACGAGAGAAAAAAACAACTCAGTGCACATATCTTATAAAGTTCCATAGTCCAAGGCTTCTGCAGATGGGCCCGTCTCCAGACAAGTGGCAGAAGACCTGTATCTAGTAAGAAAAGTATGCGCTAATAAGAACAGTGTATTCATTAGTGAAGCAAAACTTGGCCCTGGAGAAACGCAACTCAACACAGGCCTTTTCCCAGAAATAGCAAAGGATCAGTTTCAATCATGATTCAAAATGGCGTCTTAACACAAAATGGTGCCACAAATGCTAACCTACATAGAATAATTCACAAGCAGAAGCAATTACATTCCGACCCTGGTCAATTTTAAGGATTTGTTAAAGGAAAATATTAATGAAATTTTGCACACTGAAATCCTCTTTTCCGGTTCAAATACTCAGACTAGAACTGGGTCTAGTTGGGGGTTATGTCCAGACACTAGTTAATATAATTTGCTGGGGAAACAGATTGCTTCATGCTTGTAACTGCTAGTTGAGGTCTTTTCTTAAGGACAAAGTTATGCAAGACTCTTTAGTGTATTCTGCCTTTCGGAGACATTTCTAAAGTGCAGTGGAGTATTTTGAATGTAATATGTGATTGCTCAGTGGTTGGTCATCTGGTCAACTTCATCTTTTTCTTAGGTCCCAGTCTACTCAACAAGGTCATTTATTGGACAATAGTCACTGTACTCTTGGAAATCTTACAATTCATTGTGTACTGCTATCTCCAGTAGTTCAGTGCAGTCGTACCTTTCCTTCAGAATCCCCCATAATGTTAGATAGTTTAGTGTGTCCCTTCAGTTAGGGAATCTTTCTTTAATTAATGTAACACGAGATAGAGAGATACTGCCCCAAAAACCTCCCTCTGGGACCTTTGTCAGAAAAAGAGGGCAAAATATGTTTCACATGCTGCACTTGTGCTCGGCACTGAGTGAGGCCAGAGTTACATTCTTACCCCCCATGATAAGCAGATATAATGTGGATGCACACCAAGATTTGATGGATCTGCTTAGAAAGCCACCCAATGAACATTTCTGTTTTAGAATGTAAAATTGTTTTCAAATTTAATTTGTTTTTCATAATTTAAGGAAAAGAAGATGATGTGTAGAATTATGCTATTTTAACAATATATTGTTATTGTTTCCTATTCTCTCTCCATTTGGGCCCGAAGGATGAATATTGTAGACCACAGGAGAAGTCAAAAAGCAATTGTTAAATAAAATTAAATACCTGCTCCCAATCAAAAGTTAGCACTTATTAAATATAATAAGGTAACCCACTGTTATCCTGTGAAAGAGACGGGCCTCACAGTAGTGAACAATTAATTTAAGAAGTGTATACTACTAGGACAGATAACACTTAAAAGTACATGTCCAACTTTTAAAATACAATTCACCCTGCCCTATGTGCTATTTAGGGCCTACTCAATGGTGACCTAAATGTATTAAAGAAGGAGGTTTAGGCCTGGCAGAAGTTTTATTTTGCCAAGTCGAATTGGCAGCTTAAAACTGAACTACAGGCTGCAATGGCAGACCTGGGGCATGTTTTAAAGGGTTACTTAGGTGTGTGGCACAATAAACATCGAAGACCCACTAGAACTACATTTAATTTACAAGCCCTGGGTACGTTTTGTACCACTTTACCAAATGTTCCAAATCAGGTATAGGCCATTAAGGAGTGAGCAAAAGCACTTTAACACTGGTTAGCAGTGGCAGAGTGTACACGGTCCTAAAGCAAAGCAAAAACGAATTTCAGCAAAACAGGAGGGGTGCAGGCAAAAGGTTTGGGGTAAGACTGCCCAACACATCTAACAGCCACTAATTTAGAACCTCTACTATCCTCCTATGTCACTTCACAAGCACACCCAATTGTATTTGAAACTAGATGCATTCCAAATTCCATTCCAGAGCTTGGCTCCCATCTGCTTTTGTAATCTTGTACTACCAACAGTACTGAGACTGAGAAGAGATCTTTAGAGAATCTGATGATTTTTATTTATTTATTTATACTTTGAGACCCTCGCTAGCACTTCTAGCATGACCTTATGTACGTAGCATAACTTCCTGCCAAAGTTCAAAAGCATGATACAACTTGACTCTCTTTGCACCTGTTTGTACCCTACACTCAGCACAGCAGGTCCTACTGGTTCTTCCCAAATAAGAGACGGGCACTTTTGAAGAAGGCGCCTTCTCAGTAGCCACTGTAAAACCATGGAACATATATCTCTATCTTTACTCCAAAAGTCTGTTATAAGCTTAAGACCTGGCTCTTTGAATAATCCTGTTTCTCCACTTAATTAATTGCATAATTTATAAACCCTTTTTATTTCCCAACTATTTTCACACCGAGGTCTAGATTACTTTAGCTTCTACTTTAATTTATTTTGTCACCCAACATACGCTGATGTTGATTAGCACATAATTCATTTCAGTAGCACCAAGAATCTCCATTATGTATTGGGCACTATAGATAAACATATAAAACAACATTCTATATTTCATTCCAAAGTTTTGTTCTGTCCAGTTGTTGCCTCCTGGAAGCTGTATGTGCTTTATTAGGCAGAGAGCTGGAGGAGGGACTTTAACCACTCACTCCTGCACTGTGTTCAGCTCCCTCACAGTTGCTTTTTATTGATATCCATAGCACTATGTGGGTGGGAGCTGGGACGAGCTATTAAAGTGCTGCTTTTTTCTATATATTCATCCTCTCGCCTGCATATACAGGGCCTGAGTTGTGCAGCATTGAAGGACAATGGAAAGACTCCTGATTTCTGGTGCTGCTTTTGTTTTACCTTGCCTTGTTTACAATGGGTGCCTTGTGCATTCTGCTTTATTTCCGAGCTCCCTTGCGTCAC
Source organism: Lissotriton vulgaris (assembly GCF_964263255.1). Taxonomy (NCBI): domain Eukaryota; kingdom Metazoa; phylum Chordata; class Amphibia; order Caudata; family Salamandridae; genus Lissotriton; species Lissotriton vulgaris. The sequence continues at coordinate 1,979,557,471 of NC_141687.1, read as the reverse complement.
TGTTTTACATTGTTTCTGCATATTCTTATGCTGTGACTTCCTGCTCCCTTGCCTTACTGTTTTATTTTATTTATCCATATTCTTCTACCACTACTTTCTGCTCTGTAATATGATTTCCTGTGCAGACTCTGCTGTCATCCTATTGCCAGGTATTCATTGAGGTGGCAATCATCTCTTGTCTTCACGGAGTCAGATTTTTTTTTGCCTGTACCCTTAAATTAGTGGATCAATTCCGATTCGGGAAAAACCGCTCCCAATAGCCGCTCGTAGCGTTTTTCCCGTACGAATCGTACCCTGCAACGTCCCCCGTATGTACGACGAAGTACGATTCATACCAGGAGCTGGACTCCGTACAAATCGTACAGAGACCGTACGAATCAAATCCCCGTACGAATCTCCCTCGGAACTGGCTGTACGCGACATCTGTACGGTTCGCGGCTGGTTTTTCTGACCCAGCAAGTACGATTTGTGTCGGGTACGCACTGTACGACCCTTTTTCTACGGGAGCTGAAAACAGCCATAAAAGCAGGGTTCGCCCCGAAACAGGTACGGAACGGCCCCCGGGTATGGTCCGTACACCCCATGATCAAGGGGTACGGTGCGTACACCCTGCGATCACAGGGGTACGGTGCGTACACCCCATGATCGCAGGGGTATGCACCGTACCCCGTGATCATGGGGTGTACGGACCGTACGGTGTGTATGTGATTGTGTGCTTTTCCGTACAAATCGCCCTTACCTGACGTGGACCGTACGAATCGCGTCCTCATACCCCGGTCCGGATCGTATCCGTTGGGTCGTACGGCATGTTTAAGATTCGTACGGAGAGGGCTCCGGATACGAATCGTACGTTTTTTTTCCAGAATCGGAATCGACCCCCAAGGCTCCCGTATTTCGGTATTTACCGATTTTTACAGATCAATACCCACAGAAAACAATGTGTTTCCAGTCGGTATTTATTTTTAAAAGTAGAAAAATACTGAACATTGTGCTTTTTGTGAGAGACTCTCCATCCTGTCTTTCATGAATTCCAGGCAACAGCTGAGCAGATAGAAAGCATCGAGAGATAAAAAACAGGATAAGATTTCCTTAAATGCAGGCATATTTTAACATATATTTGTATTATAACGCTAATAGGTACCTGTGAGTGTATTATTTTGTTGAATGTGGTTGCTTAATTTGCTAAAACATGACAGGCATCCATGTACGAGACACGTCCAAAAATTTAATAAATGTGGAAATATACCATTTTACAACTCTATTTATTCACAAACCACAAAAGAAATATGGATATATACCATTAACATGGGCAAAAAATAAATATGGATAAATACAGACGGAAATGTAAAAAAAAAAAAAACATTAAACCGGGAGCCCTACTGATTATTGACCCCTGTTACAGGTTTCGTGTGCCAGCAGGCCATTAAGTGTCACTGTGATAGTTAGGTATATCCTCCATTTCTTATTTATGTTTCTTCTACAAACATGAGATTGTTTAACGCCAGATAGGCCACCCCTAGTTCGACTATGTGAGTCTCCAGGTCAGTCATTTCTCATCTACGCTTCTTGCACCTACCAGAGATATAGCCAATAATGTCACCTCAGAATGCTGCCTTTAAAGCTTTGCACAAGATCTCTGGAGACTCTACCTTACCCATATTGCTGACAACATAGCCCTTAAGCGCGGTGTGGATATGAGACTTAGCCTTCGTGTCCTAAAGCCACCTGGCATTTAAGCACGAGTCCATTCTGGAATGCTGTAGTCCTAAGTGGAGCTGCAATACCAGGGGAGAATGTTCCGACAGACCGCGGGCACTGATATGCGTGTTCTGCACTCTATGGCACTCTGATGCAGGCAGAAATCGGGAAAGGACTTTGTGCACCCCTGAGTAAAAACTATAGCCCGTCGCTCTGGGATGGAAGGCCACCATGTATCTACCAGGCTCATGGCCTCAATAAATCAAGCAAAGGGGGAAACCCACCGATTTACGGCCCCCATCTGAGAGGTCTTGTTTAATCCCCCGTTGGACCTGACCCTTTTTGCAGGGTTATCCCCAAACGTTTTGCCTTCTTTCTCCTATTTTATCTGACTTATTTTTGTTGGCTTTTAGACTCTGGGCACTTTACCACTGCTAATCAGTGCTACAGTGCATATGTTCTCTGTGTACATTTTGATTGATTGTGATTGGTTAGCCATGATTGGCATATTTGATTCACTGGTAAGACCCTAGCAAAGTGCACAGTGTGTTCCCAGGGCCTGTAAATGCCCTTAGTGGACCTGCTGCACTGAGCAGCCTTGCAAACATCTCACAGGCCTGCCACTGCAGTGTCTGCAAGTGCAGTTTTAAACTGCCATGTCAACCTGACAAGTGCACCCACTGGCCACGTCCAAACCTTCCTTTTTATCACATGTAAGACATCCCTAGGTAGGCCCACGGTAGCCCCAGGGGCAGGATGTAGTGTATGTGAAAGTATGTTTTACATGTCCTGATGGTGAAATACTGCCAATTTCGTTTTTCACTATGGCAAGGACTGTCTCTCCCATAGGTTTTCATTGGAACTACCTTGAAACCCTTTAGAAGTGCAACTTTCAATTGGGAAGAGAAACAGATTTGGAGTTTGGGTTCCCTGAATTCAGGATTTAAAAACACATCTTTTCTATGAAGATGCCTTTTAAATAGTATGTTTGAAAATGCCACTTTCTTTACCATCCTGTGCCTCTGCCTGCCTTTGGAATCAACATCTGCTTTAGACTGATAGTTTGGCTATTTGTGCTTTCACTATGAACAGTCACACAAAGGGAGCTGAGGTCTGCCCTGCATATCTTGATTGCTCATCAGCAGGCCGATGGGCCTTACTGAGCTAGAGTGGTGGGAGAATGTTGTCACTGACATCTGAATGGGGCTGTGCCTGTCCTATCACAATGCTGCCTCCCACCCCATTGTAGTGTGTCTGGAGCAAGGACAGGGCAAGGCAGGATCTGTGCACTACAAAGCCTATCCTTTGAGGTATGCCTACTTCAAGGGCAAAATGGGGAATAAGCATTGGACCTGTAACCCCACCTTTTTAGAAAACGTCTAGATTAAGAGGAGATTCTGCCAAGAAGAAGAGTTGGAAAGGCTGTAGGAGGAGACCTGTCACTCTGCTTGATGCTGTGTTGTGCTGACCTGCTGCTAGCTGCTTCTGTCTTGGGCAGAGGAAGGACGGTACTGTACTTTCTAATCCTGCTTATATAGGTTTTCCAAGGGTTTGTGTGTGCTTGCCTCCTGTTGGAAGTCTCAGGCTCATCAAAGACTTCATCTGCAGCTCCCCTGAACTCCTCTCCTGGGAGTTCTGACCTGCCAAGTGGTGACAACTTTAGTAGTTCTGGGCCTTTGGAGGTGGTTTTACTGCTTCAAGAGCAGAAAATCCATGCATCGCCCTTCAGCGCCATTTTTCTTACTGCAAGCTAGCTGCGTGATTGAAGAACCAACACGTCAACGAGGTGAGGGGTATAAATAGCCACATTGCCTGTTCACATCTGGAAGAACCACTGCAGCTCGAGTATAGAACACTGTGTCTCGGACATCCGAGACCCTTGCTCTGACTGTTGTGTGACTGAAGGTATCAACGCATCACCTGCTCACGGCTGTAAGAATTGATGCAGCACCTGCTTTGCCGCCACCACACACATCGCACCTGGGCACCAAGTTTCCAGCGCATTGCCCCGCAGTAAGGAGCTGCTTTCAGAATTCAACACATTGCTTACCCTCGCCGTAAAGAATCACCGCAGCACTTTTGCGTGCAGCAGAACTTATGCCTCAATTGCACTGGGACTTTAGAATCAATGTATCGCTTGTGTTTTTTGACACTTCCCTCCTTTGTTTTTTGCCTCGGATTCTGACGCATTACAGGTACTTCGTGCTAAAATCAACATGTCCATTGAGTTCTATAGACTGAATTGCTTAAACCTTTAAAAAGTGATATCTTTACTTATGTATGTGGGATTTTTGTCATTCTGGTCATTCAGATAAAGATTGGCTATTTTTCTAAACTGGTGTTGTGCCCATATGTAGTGTTTTTACTGTCTTACTGTTTGTTTTATGTGCAGATGCTTTATACGTTGCTGTTTTTTTAGAGAAACCGCAGTGTGGTCTTAAATGGCTGCACCAGTATATTAGTTCCTATGAGTGTTTAAATCATAATGCTCCACTTTTCTTAACCCCACTGCTATAGATGTCACACTATACAAGAAGAAAACTTCTCTTAGAATAAAGAAATAATGAAGAATTTACTGCAATTACAAATTATAATATAAATCACAAAAGTACTATTGCAATTAATAATTTGAAATGTATTGTGTGTGTTATACTGAAACTCCTTGCATTTGCAACCATGCTCACAAATAATGCAACTGCCACAAGTATAAAAACCTCTCAGTTGTGTTAGCCATGAGGTACCAGCTGAAGTACTCACTGGTGGTCATTATCTTGTTTCTAATCGTGGGTCCTCTTTTATATTTGACCAAGGGTTTGTTAGGGGTGATATTAGTCAGTCCTGGAACACTTCTGAGTAAGTTCCAGTTTTTTTGTAGAATTGTGTAAACCTGATGATGGTGTTGATTATACATAGTTACTAAAGCTATACAGTCATTTTTTTTCTCTTGATTTGAGGTTTTAAGGTGTCTGATCTTTTGACCTTCATTATTCTCTTTTCCGCCACACCCAAACGTTGCTTAGGGTATGCACAGTTTCGTAATCTTTGTTTCAGGTCCTCTAAAGAGTCTACAAACTCCATGCTACAATTTCTTCTTAGGCGTATCATCTCACCATAAGGAATGCCTGAGATGACACATCTTGGATGGGCACTATCTGCCCTTAATAAGCTGTTAGTAGAAGTCTCTTTTCCGTAAAGTTCACCTTGTATTTTGTTATCCGCAATGTACAACTGTACATCTAGGTAATCAATATGGGGTTTACTACAACAGTTAGTAAGGCTCATCGTGTTGTCATTCAGATATTCAACGTAACTTCCCAGACTCTCATAATTGCCTCTGCAGATTATCAAAATATCGTCAATAAAACAACCCCAAAAGATTACATTATCTGTTCAAGTAGCAGCCCTGGGGTACCAGGCATTCTCCCCCTCAAACCAACCCATAGGTTGTTGTAAGAGGGAGCAAACCTTGAGCACATGGCCGGAGCCCTCTTTAATGGTGCCATTCATCGCTGAACAGAAAAAAGTTATTCTGCAGCATGAAGTCACACATCTCCAAAATCATCTTCGCATGATAGATTTTGCTCTCTTCTTTTTAGCTAGATCTCCCTTCAGGTACATCTTACCAAAGGTACATAGTCCAAAACCAGTCCTCCAGGGAGACCCATCATCTCGGGCATTGGGAGCACCTCTTGGAATATGTTGATTTATTTCTTAAACCCTTAATGGTTAATTTATCTGCTTACATCAGAGATACCACCAATATATTGACTAAATTACTTGATGTAGAATGGGATCCATCTTTAATGTTTGCCACCTTGGACGTAGTGGGACTTTATACATGCATAGAGAACAGACTGGGGCAAATAGCATTGCAACACTACCTATCCATAAGAAGTGGGAGCTTAACGGAACATTCGAAGATGATTATGAAGATGTGTGACTTCATACTGGAGAATAATGTTATTCTGTTCAGGGATGGATAGGCACCATCAAATAAGGGGTAGGGCCTTAGTCTCAAGGTTTGCTCCCTCTTACACCAACCTCTTCAAGAGGGAGCATGCCTAGTCCCCCAGGGCTTCTACTTGGACGGACAATGTAATTTTTTTGGGTCATTTTATTGACGATATTTTGATAATCTGGATAGGCAATAGTGAGACTTTGAGAAGGTACGTTGGATATCAAAATAACAACACAATGAATGTAAGACTTACTAACTGTTGAAGTAAAACCCAAATTAATTAACTAGATGTACGGCTGCTTTGCTTGCGTATTTTGAATGGCGCTTCCTTATCAGCAATTCTATTGGGCGATACATCAAGTGGACCAGAGAAGGAACCAAATGTATGTAAATTGATTGCCTCTTTTCTTTACCTAGGAATTGCTGTGGAACATTGGTAATTGGTTCACAGTTTTCTTGTACCGATTGGCTCAATGTCTTTCTTTTAAAAAAAAATATTTTTATTGTATTTTTCTTGACATGATACATACAGATAAAAACATGTAAACACTTGTGGCAAATAGATCTCATCACTTATTTTTTTATAGAACATAATATACGCAATGATCGTTATGTTTGTAGCTGTTGGGTGGCTGGTTACATGTCCCGCTAGGCTATTCATTTTCGTGACAGCGTTGCAACGGACCTGGACTCTTAGTCCTGTGCTTGATTCTAAACATATAACATGTACATATAACATATAGTTGTTGCCGGCTGGTTGAGGATCAGCGTGCAGCACTGTGCATGGTTATCGCTATTTATGTTGTCTATGGTGGCTTGAACGGATCTAGGGAGTTATCTAATGGTGACCACATCTCTCTGTTAGGATTCCTCCAGGGTGTGTATCTTAGTGCTGTGTTGTCGGCTCCTCTTAAGAACATTACCCAGTTTAGCCACCCTTTGAAGGTGGCCTTGGAGGTGTCTTTCCATTTGGCTAGTACTATCTTTGTGGCACTCGTTAGGAGGAAGTCTAGAAGGTTTCTGTCTTGTTGTGAGTTAATCTTGTTGTTAAGGTGTGCTTTTGTTAGAGTGCAGAACTCTTTTTTGAGGGTGCAGCCTAGTGTCTGGTTGGTGAAGTTGAACACTTTATCCCAATTTTTTTTGACCTTGCTACAGTGAAAGATTTGATGTGCTAGGTCCCCTGTAGCGTTATTGTAGTTCCAACATTGGCTATTCTCTCTTAAGCCTAGTTTCGCTAGTTGTGCTGGAGTCCAGTGCGCTTGGTGCAGTAACCAGAACTTTGTTTGAGCGAATACTGGTGATATCATGTTTTGCGTAGGGGAAGACCACATGGTAGCCTTTTCCTGTTCTGTGAGATTTCTGCCTGTTTGGGTTTCCCAGTAGCGTGTGTTTTTATCTGTGAGTTTTGAGGTAGTTGGGCGGAGGAGTTTATATAGGTGTGATACATGGTGACCTGTCTTGTTTAGATTCTCCATAAATTGGAATATTGAGGGGGTCAGTTTACTTAGGTTTGCTTTTGTAATTGCCGTTTTAATGTCCAGGAAGTTGTATAGTTCCACCTCTGGGAGGGCGAACCTTCCCTTGATGGTATTGAAAGTGAGGGGTGTGCCTTTCTCTTCTAGGTGTGCCGGGTGTGAGAGGCCCAGTGTCCTCCACCTTCTTATCTCTAGGGGTTTGTCTCTGTATTTTATCTTAGGGTTTGCCCAGAGTGCAACCCATTTCGAGTTTTTGATGCTTATCTCTAGTTTTTGGTCTACTTTAAGGAGGGCCAGTTTTGTTAACTTGAATATTGGGTTCCCTTTTAGTGACTGTTTATTGGCTGTGAGGAGGATTAGGGGGTCTGAGTTGTCGAGGATGGCTCTCTCCAGGGATAGCCAAGTAGGAGTGTATTTCTGGTTTTGTAGTACCCAGTGCAGCCCCTGCCTGGCCATGCAGGCTGTCTGAAATGTCCTCAGGTCTGCAACATTAAGGCCTCCCAGTTATTTTCTCAATCTTAATTTTTGGAGGGCTATTCTTGTTTTTTTGTCCCTCCAAATGAATTTGTTCAGTGCATGGTCTATTTTCTTGCTGCAAAGCTCGTCCTCCACGACTTTTCTCCACCAAACTTGCAAAAAGATGAGGTAGACCCAATTCAGTGCATCTTTTTTAATTTATTTCAAAGTGCGACCACATCATCACGACGCGTTTCGGCAGCTCCCTGCCTTGATCACATGACAACAGTGTTGTGTGATGCACCTCCTTTTAAAGTGCCAGTACATAGATAGACATAGGAAACATACTTAACAGTCGTACATACTTATTTTTGGTGTGTAATAGGTAAAATACAGTTTGGGTTTCATTCTATATGTAAAATACATAATATATATATATTATTGGGAAAGCCAAATAATTATCTGTATAATACATTGTTTCATATTTGCTTAAAATGCAGTAATGAACCATAGGATTCTGTTCCAATTGTAAAATACATAGTTGAAAACACGAATGTAAACTACCAAATATTGCTATCCCAACATTATTTACATTTTCCAAACCCTGAATTAATATCACCTCTGACTGTTGTTCTCCTAGACATCTACTAACTAAATACTATAGTGCATCTCCCTGAACCCTCATAAAACTAATATGAAAATACAATTGTGTCTATTTTCTTATGGAAGTCGTCAGTTAGTGCTAGGGGGAGCATGCTGGCCAGGTAGTTAACTATTGGTGTGACCATCATTTTGACTGTTTCTATTCTTCCCCACCAGGTGATAAATTTGGGCCACCAGTTCTCCAGCAGGCCTTTTATCTTTTTCAGTGTGTTTTCTTTGTTTTGTTCGAGGGTAATTCCTAAGTTCTTCCCGAAGTTGATTCCTAGGTATTTGATCGATTTTGTTTGCCACGCTAGTCCCGATTTTCCTAGTACTTCTCTGGTTGTGTGTACGTTCATTGGCATGCACTCTAACTTATCTCTATTTATTTTGTACCCGGATTGGGAAGCGTAGGTGTCAATGGTGCTCATGAGCGCTGGTATGGATTCTGTTGGGTCTTCTGTAATAATCAGCAGGTCGTCCGCGTAGGCCGCAAGCTTGGCCGTGGTGTTATTGATGGATATGCCTGCTATGTTTTTGTTTATGAGGATGTCCTTGATCAGTGGTTCTAGAGCTAGAAGGAACAGCAGTGGGGATAGAGGGCAGCCTTGTCTGCTCCCTCTTTGAAGGTCAAATGGGGTTGAGGTTGTGCCGTTAATGGCGATCTGCGCTTTTGGGTTTTTGTACAGGGCCATGACTTTCTTAGTGAACATCTCTCCCAGGTTGTATGCCTGTAGGCATTCCCCTAGGAAGTGCCAGCACACTCTGTCGAAGGCCTTTTCTGCATCCAGTGTAATTGTGACTGCTGGATTGTATGAGTTAGAGCAGTGTTCTATGACTTGGCAGAGGAGTCTCGTGTTGTCGCTGGACATTCGGCCTTTCATGTACCCTACCTGTGTGTTGCCTTTTAGCTGTGGGAGCACTCCACTGAAATTTGTTGCTAATATTTTGGCATATAGTTTGCAGTCGAGGTTTATGAGTGATATTGGTCGGTAGTTCTTTGGCCATTGTGGATTCTTACTTTCCTTTGGTTGAGTCGCCATCTTCGTGTTACGTGTTCATTGTGTCTACCTGCAAGGTGTAGGCTAATGCAGGCATGGTCTGATATTGTTCTGGCAGCAATGTCTGTGTATTCAGTTAGGTGTGTGTGTGTACCTGATATGAGAATGTAGTCAATTCTGCTGTAGGAGTTGTGTGGGGGAGAGTAGAAGGTGTAATCTCTGGTGTCGGGGTGCTGCAGTCGCCACGGGTCTACTAGATCCAGTTTGTTGCATAGGTTCTTTAGTGTCTTGTACGATGTCGGGGTACGTGTTTTGTTTTTAGGTTGTCTGTCGAGTGTCTGGTCTAGCGCCATATTGAAGTCTCCCGCCACGACCATCATGTTGTGTGAGCAGCTGGATTCTAGGTCTTTGGTTACATCCTCCCAGAATGGAGTGTCATCTGTGTTGGGTGCATAGATGTTTGCCACTAGTATTGGCTCCTCTCCTCTTTTCAACTGTGTGATCAGTAGTCTACCATCTTTGTCATGCTGCACGTTCTCGATCGTTATGTTAAATTTGCTACTGATCAGAGTAATGACCTCTCTTTTTTTCCCCACCGCTGGTGAGCATGCCACTTGGCCTATCCACCTGGATCTGAGTTTGGCTGCTTCCTCTGTGGATAGTTTTGTTTCTTGTAGTAAGATATTGTCCCCCTTTGTTTTGGCTAAGTAGTCTAGTGTTTTTTTCCTCTTGACTGGGTGATTGAGACCCTTGACATTGAGTGAGATGATCTTAAGGTCTGTTAGCAGTGATTTGCTACTTGACTGTGTCATTGTTGGAAATGCATTGGGCTAGGTTTTGATTTGGCTGTGGGTGACCTATCTTTGGCTGTGGAGTGCTTTGCTCTATCACTGTCTTTAGGGTTTGATTGCTCAGGTGCTGAGGACGATCTGAATAGAGTGTTGACTTCGGTGATGACAAAGACATGGACAAGGCGAACGCGACATACATGACACACAAGACTGACTAGACAAACAACCCTTCTCCCCGCTGCTCTCCTCCCCTCCTCCCCTCCCTCCCTCCCTCTCCCTTTCCAATGCTCCTTCGTGCTGTGGGCGTGCGACAGCAAGTTCCTCCCCCCCACGCCCTGACCCTGGGAAATTGAATCTCTCTTCTTTCTAGAGCTAGCTTATGAAGGATATAAAGGATATATAATAGTAACGTGTGAGTCTCTGAGGTAGATTTGTTGTAATGTTCATCGTTGTGTAGTCTTTATGTGAGGTAGTTGTGCTTTTTTTTCATTGCGAGGTAGATTTGTTGTTCGAACGTTCTGTTAACTTTTTCTTTCGTCTCCGTGCGACCTTATTTGAGGAGGTCTTTGGTTTTTCCTTTGCGGGTCTGCTTGTTGGCCGTGCCTCCATTTGTTTGCTATACCATGTCAATTGTCTGGTGCTTAGCCTCAGTATGTTGCTGTACCTGGTGAGGCGTTTCTATTCCTCGTCGGCAACGAATCTTCCATTTCCTGCGTTGGTGGTCCTTGTAAGTAACGTGAAAGTTCAGCTGGGTCTTCGAATGTCATAGCGATCCCTTTGTTGAGTATTCTGAATTTTGCCGGGCCCGTGAAGGAGAAGGCAATGTTTTCTTTCCTCAGCCTGTCTCTCTGGGCTAAGAACCCCTTTCTGATGTCGACTGTCAGCTTCGAGTAGTCCTGCGTTAGGATGATTTTGTGGCCATTCCATACCAGGTTGGGGTTTTTTCTCAGGACCCCGAATATGGCATACGTTTGGTCTGCAAATTATTGGTCTTGGTGTTGCTCTGCCCGTTTGTTTGGTCACTGGCACTCTGTACGCCTTGTCCAGCTCGAATGATCCATCGAACTTTAGGTTGGTTAGCTTTGGGATGAGGTTTTGTATTAGCGACACACATGAGTAGGCCTTTTCTTCCTCTCCTTCCGGTACTCCCAAGATCCTTATATTGCCTTTCCTGTTGCGGTCCTCGAATTCTGCTGCGTGTCTCCGGAGTTCTGTGGTTGCTTTGGCAATGTTTCCTATGGCTTTACCTGTGAGTTGCGATCTATCTTCTATGTCACTGACCCTTTGCTCTACTACTTCCAGCTTGTTGTTTGTTGTGTGGATGTCCGCCCTGTTTGCTGCCAGTTCCAGTTCTATCGTGTCCGTCGTTTTCTTGGTCGATTAGGTTAGGTCATGGACATCAGCCAGTTTTTTGAGGATACTGTCTAGTGTGCTGGTAATGTCAGATTTTTGTTTAATTGGGGAGTCCATGTTGCCCTCAAGCCTGTTTTTCTTCTGTTGTTGCGACACTTTACTGTCGCTGCCGGCCATTTCCTTTTGTCTACTTGGTGGAACTTGTTCCGGATTGGTTCTATGAGGGTCTTTTGTGTACCTGGACCCTTTTTGTTGTGACAGGCTATTCGGGCCTGTTCTTTGGTTGTGGCTGAGGTTGGTTTGGTTGTGAGTCGGGTTATTGCTTCACCTTCTTTAGCCTCCCTTCGCCAGCTTTATGCTATTTGGTGTTTCTGGCCGCTTGTGTTGGTGCTTGTGGTCACTGGGTTGTATCTTTGTTTACCGCTGCTGCTTGTTGCCTTGTGCGTATGTTTTTCTTCAATGTAGGATTGTTAGTTTGCAGGTTTCGAGAGCGGTTGTTGTTCTGGTACTTCGCGCCTTGGGCGGGTTTCCCTTTTGGTTTTTCTGTTTCTATTATGCACTTTGTCTATGTTACGCTTCCTGATGGTTAGGTACTGCGTGATGTGGCGCGTTACCATAGTGGTCTTTTTCGCTAGCTTTCGGAGGCTTTCTGCATCTGTGAGCCTTTTTTGACTGCTTTGGTGAGTTTCGGTTTTGGTCTTCTCTTGTCTTTTTATCACGGTGCCTTGGGCTTATACGTCGTTTCACTTTTGGCCTTTAGTTTTTAGGGGATGTTGTGCCAATATTACCACACTTCGTTTCCGGCACGCTGCGCTAGCTTAATCTTTTATTCCGCTTTGCCCACCGATTTGTACTCTGCTAGAAGTCCGCACCCATTGGGATGCTTCTTTCCTACTGTGTTCCTCCCAAAATGGCCGCGCCCTTTGTGAGTTTGGTTTTCCTTCCCTAAACTGCTCCCAAAATGGCTGCGCCCTTTGTGAGTTTAGTTTTCCTTCCTTAAACTGCTCCCAAAATGGCCGCGCCCTTGGTGAGTTTGGCTTTCGGCTTTCTCTCGACACTGTGGATCTCAGCGCGGTTGTTCGCTTGATTTGCTTTTTGGAGGGGGGGATACCGCGCAATAGCGTTCCTTCTGCTAGGCGACTTGCGCACACTGACCTTTGGAGGGTTGTGCTGCTCGCGGTGCTTAGTGTCTCGCACAGCTCCTAGGTGTGTTTGCTCTCTCGCGCCATTTTGTTTCCGTTCTTATGTGGTACGATGCAAGTGCGGTCGAAATCGCGGTTTTGGCTCCCCCCTACACATCCTGCTGCACTTCTTGTTATTCCTGATCCCTTCCGATGTCCGCAGAGCCGTTTTTTTGGTTGCTCGACGTCGGCTTCTCGCTGTTTGTTTTGTTCAAAACCCGAGGTCAGACGGAGCTCCGGATTTAGGCTGCTGCTCCCCTTGCCATCCAAGCCACGCCCCGGCTCAATGTCTTTCTTGTAGCCAACACACTTCTCACTTTTGATTGGTGCATTTTACCCGGATCAGAAAGGAACTTGGGTTAAATTATGATTTTTGTTAGAAAGGATAGAATTGGTTTTCCATATTGTTACGAGAAAAATTATTGGAGCTTTAAAGGGGGTGACTTTAATGACACAGTTTTCTTGCCTATGGTTGGCTAACTACTTGTATAAGTACTCCTTGGTTGAGAGTAGACACCACGGTCAGACGGACGGTACTTTGGGCACGACTTCATATGATACTGGGTAAGCCACATAGATGGAGGTGATATCTACTTGTTACTTTCCTTAGGTGGTTTCATGAAAGGATGTTTGCTGGGTATGTTGTTTAGACTATATATTTAGCTTGTGAGGATTTGTGTAGTAATTGGGGACACTAAATACATTTATCCCCTTATTTCTTTATTCTGGTGTTGATTTTTGAAGTTAACTTTGGTGTTTACTCTATGGAGTGATTTATCTAAAGATAGGTTTTGCTCTCCCCCTTTTATCATAGCATAGATAGAAGGCAATAATCCTCAGAAAATCCAGAAGACATTGTTGCGATTGGAATATCGATGCATATTTATATAGATTACTAAACTTGCTTGGTGATTTACAAGAGCTGTTCCCAGGTGAGTTTTGTTCTTTCAATAATTATCCTATTAGACGTATTAGGTGTATAGATGGTATATCATTTAAGTAAATAATCAATTTTTTTTTAGAATAATTGACTCACTGCACTCTCACAGATTAATGGATGGATGTATTGATTATAGCCATGATAGATTTTTCTCTCTTCTTTTTAGCTTGGATATATATTATTAACAAGACGTCACGAGATTCTTGGCTTTCAAGATTACACGTTCGTAGATTGCTTTGCTGATCTTCGTGATCTGATTCACATGTGAGTGGTACTTATATCAATATTTTCTATAATAGCCCCTTAGTGGGTTGATGAGCTACCAACCGTCATAATCACCTTCAGTACTACTGTACTTCAAATCATAGGAAGTACCTCATTGACTATTTTTTCAGTTATTATAAATGGGACGTAGAATACCTTATATATTTATGGATTATAAGTCCTTTTTTGATCTGGATGTCCACTTTTTTCTCCTTTAATTATTTTGAAGGTTTTATATAGCGCTAACAAGACTCTTACGAGTATCAGAGCGCTTTATAGACAAATGTAAGAAAGAAACCAAAAGTGTAATAAAAACAAAAGAGAAGTGCAACCATGGTACAAAACTTAAGCATGTAAAGTCGATTATCTTGACAGAGCAAATGCCAGCTAGTTGAGGATAAATACATAGATAGGAACAAAAAAACAAAAGGTAGCAGATCGGACAGGATCATGTGAATTGAGCCAAGAGGATCGCTTTCACTTCTTTTTTGAAGGCGGCAGGGGACGTGTTCGTTCTTGTTTCCGTGGGCAAAGCGTTTCAGATCCTAGGAGCCATACCAGAGAATGAGCGAGAGTATGTTTTTTTCTTGGCAAATCATTGTGGTTTTAGAAGAAGTGTCTTGGCACTCCTGGAGGATCTGCTGACAGCACAGAGCTCCCGTTTCTTAGCTAGATAAAGCGGGGAATTGTGGTGAAGGGCTTTGTGAGTCATACAAGCGATTTTAAGATGAATTCTAGCTTCAAATAGTAGCCAGTTGAGGGCTCTAAGGTCAGGTAATATGTGTGAGTTTCTCTTTGAGCCAGAGGGTGCCGCTCGTAGTCGTGGTGTGGTGAACTGAGAAACCCTTCTGCCCAGCACTCTTGTGTTTAAGGAACTTGCCCGTGACTTGGGAGCCCGTGTGCTCAGTCACCAACGTTCGTGAGGAGAACCAATCGCTGTGCTCGGGAGCGGGACTGCGAGGACCAGGAGTGCTTGCGCAACACCATCTCGCGCACCTGGTGCCTCTTCCCGCCCCCTCCTCCCTGGGAGCTTTAAAACGACTCGCGCCCCCCGCTCCGCGGGCGCCGCTCGTAGTCGTGGTGTGGTGAACCGAGAAACCCTTCTGCCCAGCACTCTTGTGTTTAAGGAACTTGCCCGTGACTTGGGAGCCCGTGTGCTCAGTCACCAACGTTCGTGAGGAGAACCAATCGCTGTGCTCGGGAGCGGGACTGCGAGGACCAGGAGTGCTTGCGCAACACCATCTCGCGCACCTGGTGCCTCTTCCCGCCCCCTCCTCCCTGGCAGCTTTAAAACGACTCACAGCCCACGCTCCGTGGGTGCCGCTCGTAGTCGTGGTGTGGTGAACCGAGAAACCCTTCTGCCCAGCACTCTTGTGTTTAAGGAACTTGCCCGTGACTTGGGAGCCCGTGTGCTCAGTCACCAACGTTCGTGAGGAGAACCAATCGCTGTGCTCGGGAGCGGGACTGCGAGGACCAGGAGTGCTTGCGCAACACCATCTCGCACACCTGGTGCCTCTTCCCGCCCCCCTCCTCCTCCTATTTAACCACGCCTCCAGATGCGAACGCGGGACGTGCACGGACGGAGGCGCGGGCGAAGGGCGGGCCCTCTATGGCCCTCAGCGGCCAGAAGAGGCCCGGCCGGGCCACCTCTCTTTCCTGTGGACCAACGAGAGATAAAGGTCAGGATCCTAAGTCTTTTTATCCTGTTCACACCCGGATACTACCCCATTTCCCTGATATAAATATGAGGAAGGGTCTGAAAACCGGTAGAATGCCTGTTCTACGCTCTAAAACGAGACAAAAAGAAACTGCGCCGCAACCGGTCCCTACCCTCACAGCAATCGACATCATGCTACAACAAACTATTGGGGCTGTATCTTCTGCTATTGCTAATACCGAAAGGAGGTTATCTTTGCCGCCAACAATATTTCTGGCTGACACTCAGGAGGCGGCAGTTGATCTTGTGGGTCCTTCACAAGATGTTACTGACGACTTAGACTTACGCCTCGGAGTCACCGCCTCCTTTGTCGATCTTCCATGCGGTCAGCCTTTAACCGAACAGCAGGGAAACCTTCAAAATATGTCACCCGATTCAGCTCCTCCAAGGGTAGATGGAATGAAAGTCAGTGTATCGCCTGGACTAGGGAATACAAGTCCTACTAAGAGCGAACCTAAGACAAAGAAAAAGCCTAAAAATAACACAAGGAACCATAACTTAGTGTCACCCGCTCCAAATTCTGCATCAGGCATACCTTGTTGGGTTGAAAATATGGTAGCTGATCTAAAATCGGACCTTGAAGCTACGATAACGGCTCACATTAAGCCCTTAATGTCCAAAATTGATAGATTGACATCATTAATCAACACAAAATGGACTGGATCTAATAAGGCAAGTGGAAATGTGCCAATACAGTCGCATGGGAAAACAAAAGAAGTGCCCCTGGGAAACACCACTAGCAGCAAACCTTCAAAAGATGCTACCACTAAGGCCAAAACTTTACCAGTAAACTCAGGAGCAGCAATACAACATCTGACTCAAATGGGGGAAAAATCTGCTGCCCCTCCCCCAACTCCTAGCGCTACTGGCCCTACCCCGGAGACGCATACAATCTCAGGTCCCAAAAAAGTGCCTAACCAACCAGCAAAGGGCTCTAAAAGTGTGGATACCAATTTAACATCAATCTCCTCTCCAAACAAGATTCAAGAACCAAAAACAAGGCCGGCTCATTTTAAGACAATCAACTTGCCACTAGGAGTTTCACCCTTTGTGGTTGTACTGACGGGCGTACCACCACTGAAGGAAGGAAGAAGAGAAACCTTTGTTGAATTGAAAAATAAGTGTGCCCAGTGGCTCCAGCTGCACAAACCGCTACCCCTACATATGTGTGGTGAAATACTTGCAGTTAGAAGAGGAGAGTGGGTGGGTAGAAATACCAAGACTATAGCAGGAGATGTTGTAACTGTCAACTTCAGGGATACAGGGGTAGTGAATTATATATGCAATGCACCTAGTAGTGGACCAGCTACCCAAATCCATCCACTTCCTCTGTCCTACTTTCTACCTATGCCACCAAGACAACAACCCCCTAGATTTAGTTATCCAATCACCAGAGGGTACACACACGCTCCACAACACACTATCCACCAGTGGCAGCAACCATGGCAAGGACCACCTCCTGTAGTTGACCCCTTTCTATCTCAGTTTGCTCAGTGGAATAGATTCTGTGCTCTCGATGAGGTAGACTGACTCTTTCCTGACAAAACTTCCTGTTCACACCTGGACCTCAATAGGGGCGAGGAGGAGGGTCCTCAAATTACATCATGTTCGACATGCCCCAATCCTCCAACTATGATAGCCACTAGCCAGACCCAGTTAACATCTTCTGTTCGAGAGAGGGAATGTGTAGAACCCCAAAGCCATAGTGACATTATTAGCACTAAAAGTAAAACCGCCAAGGAGAAAATAAAAATCCTTAGCTGGAACCTTGCAGGTATTCATAGAAAACTGGGCCTGCCCGAGTGGAGCGATTTGGTTGAAGCACATAAGATCTGCATGTTCCAGGAGACCTGGAGCACTGAATCACTCCACCGGGTCGAATTTGTAACCTACTTTGTCCCAGCTGAGAAACTCAGGCATGGGAAGGGGCGCCCCTCGGGGGGCCTCATTATCTGGGTAAGCATTTCCCTTAACTGCCGAACAACATCTAAGCAGATAAATAACCCAGATATCCTAGGTATTTTATTGTCTAACCCTTGTAGAGGCATATCCCTAGTCCTATATAACGTCTATGCTAGAGGCACAAAAAATGGGTGCACTTCATCTGTAATATCTGACCTCGAGGTGCACCTCAGAGACCACAAGGAAGCTAATTACACCCTAGTAGCAGGCGATTTTAATTGCACCTACGAGCCACTTCCTTTGGATGGTATTCCCGACTTAGGTGAAGAAGATAGCAGATGGGGTATTCCCACACTTACCATCCCTCCGATTAAACGATGGTCCCGTAGCGCAGTGCAGTTAAATGCACTGACACTAGAGTTTGGGCTAGGAGCCACTAATGGCCGTACATCTTCTGATCGGATGGGTGCTCCTACGTTCAACAGAGTTGGTCATACCTCGAGGATTGACTATATTCTGTTGGACTTAAAACTCTGGAGTCTGGTCGAAGATATGGCAGTTACACCTACTGTGGAGAGTGACCATAACTTGCTTTCCCTATCTATCATGAATCCCTGGTCTAGTAATGCATTGTTAGCACCATCCAATTGCACACACATGGTCACTGTTTCCTCCTGTGGAAGACGCTTAAAGTGGAACAAAGTTGCCACTGACGCTGTCAAACTTTCCAGTATAGATGAGGTTCTTACGGCCTCACAAACAGAGCTAGACAATATTAATCCAGTCATGCTAGCTGATAAGGCAACACCCATTTTTGAAGCAGCCGTTAAGAATATAGGCGAAGTTTTTTGGGTAAAGGGCTCCGCAGGGAGGAGCATGTCCCAGCATAAAACTAAGGGAATGCATGATTGGTACACCACAGCATGCAGGAGGGCTAAGACTCACTTAATTGAGGCCGTTAAAGGCAAATCCCAACCCCTGATACAGATAGCCAGGAAAGAGCACAAGAGAATACTGGCACAAGCAAAAAAGGAGTGGGAAGAGGCTTATTGGTATACCCTTAAAGAAGCTAGCTCCAAGAAAGATTCTAAATGCTTTTGGGAGACCATAAGAGCTAGAAATAAGCCAGATAGCGACTTGATAACTTGTAATATCCCAAGTCAGGCGTGGGTTAAACACTTTTCAAAGCTTCATACCCGCCAAGATGATCATTTTACTCCCACTGCTTCTAGTGACCCTGAAGGGGGGGTTGTGGTTCCACCATCATTCCCACAAATTTGGGTCACCCACCCTGAAGATTTCGACTTCACAATTAAAGAAGTGGAATACGCGATAGGCACTATCATGCTCCAAAAAGCTGCTGGCACGGATGGTATTCCTGGCGACCTTTTGCGATCTGATATTCCGAAATGGGGAAAATTGATTCATTCCCTACTTGTCGCCATCTGTAGGGGCGCCCCTATCCCCTTCTCGTGGAAAGGGGCGGAGGTGGTCCCTATTTTTAAAAAAGGTGCCAGAGAAGATCCATCAAACTACTGGCCCATCAGCCTGTTGGATATTAGTCAAAAAGTAGTTTGTAGTGTAGTTCCTAGTTTCCCACTAGGCCCTGCGCATTGGAATAACATAAACAGTAGTATCGACGTGGAACTGCTTATATTCCAGGCCTCCACTGACTATGCTAAACTTAATTGGGTTGTGTTACCAACTAGCTCAGAGGTCACTGGAAACTTTCTTCTCTGCATAGGGAGTGATCAGCTTCCTTGGCACAGACAAGAAGGGATTCAGTTTTCCAACAACCGTGCAACATGACAACTTTGCTCCTCAGATCAAGAGTCAATCTCTAGGGTCGTGTGAAACAATAGACATGTATTTCACTCAGTCAGTCTAGTGCAGTTTACTTTCACGAGATGTAGAGAATAGAGAGATGGGCGTTTGTCAATAAAGGTTAACATTTATTGAACAGTCTTTCTTCTCGTACAAGAGAAATGTATTGCCACAATTGCAATAATTGTTATTATGAAAAGTACGTACAGTAAGATAAGTATTGCGAAATAGAACTGTAAAAGCATTGATATGGTTTCTTAGCCATACAATGGTTTAAAAGTAATAAAACATATATACAGTCATATATACATTAGGCTAACATACTCAACTGGTGCTTCTAACTACGCCTACCCCAGTGTGCCTGACCTAAGCCTAACACGTGGAAGGGGAGTAAGTAAGTAGCTTTAAGTTAAGTTGGTTTTGCCAAGGTTTGTTTCAAGAATTCTCGTCTAAGGGTTTAGTCAACACCATACCTCTGAATAGAATGATGGAGGATTGGTATCTCCTTCAGGGGTCTCTCTCGATATCCCAGTCACCCGCGAGGGTAAACCGGAAGCGCCGGGACTGGATTTCTCTGCACGAGAAAGGCAGCGGCTCTCTTCAGCGCGTCGAGGAAGGAGGGGGGACAGCGTCCGCGGGCTGCTGGAATCTGCTGGATGTCTTCGCAGAGGGACGTCTGTTCAGCTCCTTAAGCGTACTGCACCATAGTTCGCGCTGTAGCGGCGGTAATGGTAATCAGCAGCTTCACCACCACAGGATAGCAGGCTGCAGCGACAGAGTGCTAGATTTACCAACACAGGGTCATGCAGGCAGCCAGCATCAGTAGCTCGCAGCTCACAACAGCTCCTAACCGGGCAACAGGCTTGCATTGCTTAAGGCAACGTTGGTAATATTTATACCTGACAGGTGCCGGGTTTGACGCAAGTTTGCTGGACATAAGACGTCAATTAAAGATGTCACTAGGAAGTGATAGTTATCAGTTGCTCATTAGAGTTCCATTACTAATCAAAACATAGCAAGCGGGGATTTCCAGGTTTGCTAAGTTTTTATCTTGTTGAAGAACTCGGAGTGTTATCTAGGAATATCAGATAGTGACTACTGCTCTGTCATTGCACTAATTGGTCGCAAAGGAAGTGGCAGAGAGTCATGCTGGAATGTGGCTCTGTTCGTGTGAGGCCAGAGATGACTTTTCAGAAAATCGCACTTGAACGGTTATGCCAATATAGGGAATAAATGGATTTATAGCCGAATAGGGGCATAAGGTCACAGTATCGATCAGGAACCTAGATAAACACGCAACACCCACTCCACGGGTTAATGTCCATCAAAATTACTAAAACTAAGCAATTAGATGCATGTGTAACATTGCCCACCCCAAAATACATAAATGCATTCGAAATAGGCGTACTTGTAATACATGGAATTTAGGTACTGTACGTTTTTTAAAGCATAGTAATCATTCAAAAAATTATTGCATTTGAAATCAATGAACGATTATGCAAAAGGAATTACACATGAAGTATCTCTGACAGAAGAAAAGCGAGATAAATTATCACATAAAAATGCATTGTAAAAACATGTGTGCTAGAGGCTGGTGTTATGTTGTTATGTCTCTAGATGTGTTTAGAAATAGAAGTGTGAAGCTTCTGTTCTCTAAGAATAGTTTTTACTTTAAGCAAAGAATTGTTCGTGCCAAAAAAGGTCAATATTAGAAAAAATTGTCCAATTCAAAGAAAATAGATTTCCAAAGCTCCTGGCAGTTTTTGTTGATCAAAACTGAAGGCCGAATTCAGAGATCATGGGAACGCTGTGTGTCGGAAAGCTTCTCAAAAAGTTATTGTTTCTCTATGGGTGAGAACATCGTATCAGACAGGCTCTCAAAGAATTGGTCTACAAAATCAGGTGATAGTTCAACCAAATTAGATAGCGCTGTAACTTGGCAGGTGTGAGAATGATTGCTGTCATCGAAGGCAGGACCAGCAATGCTCACAGAACGTTGTACCTGGATGATGTTGCTTTTGTCACTCGCTCCACTGTTACCACTTGGCTGTAGCACAGGAGTTTCCACGAATGCCGTCATCAGGATTGGTAGCCGCTGGGGACAACACAATGCGTGAGCCGTTATTGGACTGAGCAAAGTATCGACGTCCATTGGTACTGCTGATGGAAGTGAAAGACAGATGTCCAACACGCATTCATCGCCGCAAAGCATACACCGTAGCACAGGTAAAATGCAATTTTGCCATATCGGTCTGAATGAAAGGAACCAGGTCATGTTTAGATCTCTCAGCCTGGCCAATCCAAGGACGTTAGTTATCCTGTCCCGGTAGCGCATTGCTAGGATTGTCTCTTCCATTCCCATGGGAGCTATGTCTGAGCCGAGGCTTGCCATAACGTAGCAGGAGGGTCAAAAATAGAATCCCTGCAACGAGTCCCAAAAATAATGGTATGCCGCCAAAAATGGAGTGCACAAAATTAGGAAAGATTCCCAAAATTGCCTGGAAGGGTGTTAGCAGTCCCGTAAAGACTGTCTTAAATATGCCTGGGATGCTTGTAGCACTAGACATGTTAAGGAGTTGGCTGAACATTTCTACGAAATGCACGGGGCAATTTGTTGATAAAAGGTCATGAACCTCAGTAGCCGTCCTTGCGACTAGAAGATCATACGTCTCTTTAGATGACGTTATAGGCACGGTTGTCTGTAAAAGTACAGATTTCATTTTGCTTAATGTATCAATTCGTATAGAATAGAGATTCAGACGAGGCCAGAGGGGAGTCACTATGTCTGGAGGCCCGCTCGGGAACAATGCTTGCATACAACATTTGACCATGGACGTAACTTGTACTAGATAACTTTTCCCTGGCGTCAGGCCACAACATCTGTGATCCGTTCTAAGAATGTAACTCCCGTTTGCGAGTTGCATAAAGAAGGGCTCTATCTGAGTTGCAGGTGTGACTAGCTGGTGGCATGAAAGGTTGTTTGAATTTCCATCACATGCTCCGTGTAAATTAATACCCTGACACAAAAGTATACCGCTTAGTGAATGTTTACAGTTCTCACCACTAAGAAATACATTTTTGTCGCTGTCACTATAGCAAGAATGAGTGTATGGTAATTTCCATTCGGATTTTACATATCCTTTACCCAATTGTTCATACTGGCCAGCAGGTATGTACTCAAGGCACTTTTTAAATCGGAAAGTTGTTATCGGAATTGTGATAATTCCGTGTATTATCCATTCAATGACAGGACTCTCTGACATTGTCAATGGTAATCTCTCGAGTTTTTCGATGCTCAGGATTGTATAGTCTGCTCCTTTCTGTGCCAAACTGATCTGTTTATCAGTAAGGTTAAAACTGGAAAATAATGACGTTTTGTTGATTAAACGCCAAGGCACATAGCCTGAACGAAGATTTTGCAGCGTCCAGCCTAATTCTATAATAGAGAGTAATTGAGACTGGCCATGTTGTAACATTAGCAAATCTCTGTCTATCACATCAAAGGCAGAGGATACAATATTGTCCAACGAATATATTCTGGAAGACAGAGTCATTAACCCATTGTCTACCACAGAAAATGATTTCTCCAAATTAATACGATCAATTTCTCGTATTTTTTCAGCAGTTTCAATTTGCTTTACTTTCCAAGCCTCGTTGTAAGCAGCATAGATACTGGTCGCTATGAAACGCTTTTGACGCTGTTTGCGTGGTCCAAGAATGAAATCGCGCAAATCAGCACCATCTTTTAATAAAGACAAGTGTTGCTTAATTTCAGCCAGTGTGGATGTAGTTAGCCATTCTAGGCAGAGTTTCCCTACACTGTATGTTGTTATAATCCCTGGATGTTGTCTCTGGGAGTATCTAGAGTCTAATCTGGTCATTTTTAACCCCTGTGTTTTGTTCAGGAATCTATCTTGACAGCTATTTGTGTCTGTAGGCCAGATTAACCACTTTTTCCAATCAGGATGTGTTCTGTTGAAATGTAAAATTTGTGACACGTCTAACTCAATATCTGTGGTTGTATTCTTAGGTATTGGCTTTGGTATAGACGGTGTTTTAAGATCTTTGATCTTAGCTAGGCCAAGACAAGATGTTTGGTGTATTGTGTCATTTAAAAATAACATTTGTTCAGGTATCATGCAGGTTCTAAAAAGTGCTTCAATGCCTTGCACCTGCCAATCTTTTGTACCCCAAATTGTTTTCGTTTCAATATTATTTTTCCAATAATCAAAACCAAATGTCATCATTTTGTCATAAAATGCTTCTGAATATATCAATTTAGAATTTGTCAGCATTGTTTTCATTCCTGTTTTATCTAACAGTTTGTAATAAAACGTTTCTGCATCACTGGTGTTAAACCCTGAGAAGTATTTGAATTTCTCAAAAAATGATTTAGAACTGCTTTTAGGTGGTGTAGCACAATGTTCCCATTGATTATACATAAAAACATTTCTAGGCTGTGCAGATTTATGCAAGTAATGATCCCCATAGTGGGTGTAACAGAATAACTGCTCATAACTAGATGAACCTTGTAAATAATCATGATCTGTGAATCTAGCTGACATTACTAAATCAGACATCATGTCATTAATACTGTTAAAGTCCCAATCATCAGAGAATGTACTTGGTGTCACAAAGTCACTTAAGGAAACCTTTAGTTGATGAGGATACTTCAGGATTTCGACCGGACCATAGATCTCATAGTCTGTTTTCTCCCATACTACCCCACCAGGTATTGGAATTGCTGTGACATTTACTGTTGACAGTTCTCTTTTCTTCACGTGGGATGATCTGTGTGGTTTCAGGACTAGGTTGATGTTCTGACTTGCTGTGTCCATTCAATTGTAATGAACTTCCCTAAAGTTAAAACTAAAATTAGGCAGAGTAGGAGTATGAATACCCCTGAAATAATCCAATGCTCAATCAACGGTGAATCCAGATATAGTTCTTTGATTTGTTGAAGGAGTCCTGTTGTATTTTCTTTAGAATACATTTTTGTTTCTGGCATCACTTCGGGGTCATTTAAATCTTCAGAGAAGTTGTCGAAGTTGATGAAATAACCAGAGGCAGTTCTGTCAATTGATCGGATTGTTCTTTCAATCTGTCTCTCGGTAGCACTTTCTGATGCCACATCATTGTAGACTGGTGTTGTTTCTTGACAAACTGTTTCAATCTGTGTTTCAAGAGGCACGAGTTCCATGGCATTATTGCATAGTCCTTCATTGTGCACTACAGGCTGATCGAATGTGATTAGTCTTTCAGTTTGAACCTCTTGCATTGTTGCAAGTTTGGGTATTCTGTTGTTTCTTGGGAGTCCACTGGGCCTACTGTTGATTATAGGCCACATGCTTGTGGTTTTACCAGATCGATAGACACGACTCTGTTCTCCTTTTTACCAGCAAGGGGCGGTAGCACAACTGATCTTGTTCCGGTGACTGCTAAGACAGGTACTGCTTTTCTGTAAGAAGGCCCAAATTCCTTCTTAACCGCGATCTTTTCTCTGACTAGATCCCCAATCTTTGGAATCCAGACAGGCCTTGCTGGAGCTGTTGCGGGTGGTGCCTCGTCAGTGGTACTTGGCTGTGGCTTTAACTTTATGTTGCTTAAGGATTTTCTTGTTTCATTCAGTTCCTGTTAGACGGACCGGGAGGGTCGGCCGAGATTACGGGGAGAGGTCTCCAGGGAGAGCCGTCTCCAACGACTGTACAGATAAGTAACTTCCCCCCCACAGACGGACACCACACAAGATTGAAGGTTAACGAGACTTTATATGCACTTCTTAGGTTACGTTGATATAATACAAGGAGGTCTGGACTCAGGGGTCCCCTCGGTTCTGATCTCTGGTTGAGGAAAAGGGTAGCGGGACAGTCTTAGTTACCAATGAGTTCAATAGCTCTCAATCCTCGAGCTCGGCGTGGTTGCTGATCGGGCCGTGGAGGAGCCAAGCAGGTCCCGAGATGGATGAAGGATGGTCGACGGGCCGTGGAGAAGCCAAGCAGGTCCCGATGCAGATGACAGTTACAACGGTCCGCGGCCTCGCCAGCAGATCCGGACGACGGTGAAGGATGAAGGATACGACGGCTGTGGCAGCGCCAACAGGCAGGATGATGGTGCACAGGACAGAGCTACGGCAGCGCCAGTAGTCCGTCCAGGATGAGTTCTTCTTTCGTCTCTCGACTCCAAGATACAACTGCCTTCCTGTTCTGGAGCTGCCCCAGTTATAGGGCTGGCGTGCTTTGATGTCCGGACCCTCGCACTTGGAGGTCGGGAGGTCCGGGATGAGGGAGTCCAGACACCCAGCAGGGGGGTGGAGCCAGCGCCCGGGGAGGCGATGGGCGAGCGGCACTGGCCGGGGGAGAACCATCGACACCTCTTTCTCCCATTGACTGGCCAAGTAGCTCGCTCACCTCCTGGGTGGAGGGTGGTGCCGGAATGTCTGAGGCCGGGCTAGGCCCAGGGTTGAGGTCGATCGGGGGCCAGGCGGCCTCGTGGCGAAGTGTCCAAGATGGCGGCCCGGGCTGGGCGCGTGGGTCGGCCGTGGATCGGACCCACGAGGTTATCATGCTCGGGGGCAGGTGTCCCTGAGGGGACGTAGGACGTGCAATGGTGGGGTGTGGTGCTTGTATGACTGGCTCGGGCTTGGTCGAGCCGGGGGAGAGCGGCCCGTCACGTGGCCTGTCCAACATGCGTCCCCCCCAGCTGAAGGCGGGGAGAGTTACCCATCCTCTTGGGGACTCTCTTCGTCGAGGCGGAAAAACCGGGACAGGCCATCCGCGTTGGCGTGGTCAGACCCAGGCCGGTGTTCAACGGTAAAGTCCATACCTTGCAAGGAGATGGACCAGCGTAGCAGTTTTGGGTTTTCCCCCCGCATATGCATCAACCACTGCAGGGGTCGGTGGTCAGTCTGCACCCGGAAGTGGGTGCCAAAAAGGTAGGGTCGGAGCTTCTTGAGGGCCCATACCACAGCGAAGGCTTCCCTCTCTATGGTGCTCCAGCGTTGCTCCCGTGGTAGGAGTCTCCGGCTGATGAAGGCCACCGGTTGATCAAGGCCTTCGGTGTTCACCTGGGACAGAACCGCCCCAATGCCCTGGTCGGAGGCGTCCGTCTGGACGACGAACTCCCGGCTGTAGTCTGGGGCCTGGAGTACAGGAGCGGAACACATGGCGGCCTTTAGCTGTTCGAAGGCCGCTTGACACTCTGGGGTCCAGTTCACCTTCTGGGGCTGATTTTTCGACGTGAGTTCGGTGAGAGGCCCCACGATGGTACCATAGTCTTTCACGAACCTTCGGTAGTAGCCCGTGAGGCCCAGGAAGGCTCGCACCTCAGTTTGAGTGTTAGGGGGTTGCCAGTTCTGGATGGCGGCAATTTTCAGTTGAAGAGGGGCCACTAGACCGCTTCCCACTTGGTGTCCGAGGTAGGTCACTGACCCTTGTCCAATTTGACATTTGCCGGCCTTGATCGTGAGGCCAGCTCGCTGAAGGGCTTGCAACACTGCCTGGAGGTGGTGGAGGTGCTCGGTCCAGTGGTGGCTGTACACAGCGATGTCGTCCAGGTAGGCGGCGCTGAACTCTTCGAGCCCCGCCAGGACCTGATTGACGAGCCGCTGGAAAGTCGCTGGGGCATTTTTCATGCCGAAGGGCATGACCGTGAAGTGATAGTGGCCATCGGGGGTGGAGAAGGCAGAACGTTCTTGTGCTCGGGGTGTGAGGCCGATCTGCCAATAGCCTGCCGTTAGATCGAAGATGCTGAGGTAACGGGCAGCGCCCATTCGGTCGACCAGTTCATCTGCCCGGGGGATGGGGTGTGCGTCCGTTCTGGTGACTTCATTCAGGCCCCGGTAGTCGACACAGAACCGGAGTTCGGGTGTGGTTCCGGGGGCGGCTGCTTTGGGGACCAGTACGACCGGGCTGGCCCATGGACTGTCGGAGGGCTCGATGACCCCGAGCGTGAGCATCTTAGTTACTTCCGCCTGGATGCAGGCCCGTACCCGATCAGGTACGCGGTAGGCCCGGTGGCGGATAGGAGGGCTGTCTCCGGTGTCCACATCGTGCACACACCAGGAAGTGACACCTGGGGTGAGGGAGAACAGGCTGGCAAATCGTGATAGGAGGGCTTGGCACTCTTGGCGTTGTTCCTGGGTGAGGGTCTCCGAGAGTCGGACCCCATCCACGGAGCCGTCTTGCTCCTGGGTCCGCAAGAGGTCAGGGAGAGGCTCGGAGTCGTCCTCAACCCCGTTGTCTGTGGCCATCAAGAGGCTGAGTTCTGTTCGTGCAAAGTGGGGTTTCAGTCTGTTGGTGTGGAGGACTCGGAGCGGATTCCGGGCGGACTCCATATCGATCAGATAGGTGGCGGGTCCCTTGCGCTCGATTACCTTGAAGGGTCCCGTCCATTTGTCTTGGAGAGCGCACGGTTCTGTGGGGGACATTACCCAGACCTGTTGCCCCGGCTCGAATTCAATAGATGAGGCGTTCTGGTCATACCATCTCTTCATGTCCTCTTGACTGGCCTCTAGGTTGGCTTTCGCTAGGTCTCTGAACCGCTGGGACTGGTTGCGGAGGGTGAGGAGGTACCGGAAGACATCTGGAGGACTCTTGGCCGGAGGCAACTCCCAGCCTTCTTTGATCAGGCTGAGTGGCCCCCGTACTGGGTGCCCATAGAGCAGCTCGAATGGGCTGAAGCCTAGGGACTTCTGTGGGACCTCCCGGTAGGCGAAGAGGAGGCACGGCAGCAACACGTCCCACTGGCGACGGAGGGGTTCTTCCAATCCCCCGATCATCCCTTTTAGTGTGCGATTGAACCGTTCAACAAGTCCGTTTCCTTGGGGGTGATAGGGGGTCGTGAAGCGGTAGGTGACCCCACACTGTTGCCAGAGGGACTTCATGTATTTGGAAATAAAGTTCGTGCCTCTGTCACTGACGACTTCTCGGGGGAACCCCACACGGGAGAAGATCCCCATCAGGGCCCTGCCGACCACTGGGGCTGTGACGGTCCGGAGAGGAATAGCCTCAGGGTAGCGGGTGGCGTGGTCCACTAGTACTAGGATGAAGCGATGGCCTTGTCTTGTACGTGGGTCTAGGGGTCCCACAATGTCTATTCCGACCCTCTCAAATGGGGTTGTGACTACGGGAAAGGGTTGCAGGGGGGCCTTTAATTTGCGGCCGCTCTTCCCACTGGCTTGGCACGTGGGGCAAGATCGGCAATGCTGGTGCACATCGTTTCTCATTTTTGGCCAGAAGAAGTGGGTCACTAGGCGGCTGTAGGTTTTATCTTGTCCCAGGTGCCCTGCCAGGGGGACATCGTGGGCCAGATTTAGCAGGAAGTCTCTAAAGCGGAGTGGCACCACTAGTACTCGGTTGGCCCCCAGCTCGGCGATTCGTTGCTCGCTGTACAGTAGGTCATTGTCCCAGTAGACCCAATGAGCTCCGGAGGTATCCCCTGCGCTTTGGGCGAGCGCTTGTTGTCGGAGTCCCTCAAGGGAGGGACAGGTCTTCTGCTCCTGACGAAATTGTTCTTGTGTGGGCCCCCCTTCTTGAGCCCACTGGTCGAGATTAGCAAGGTCGGAAGGTTGAGCAGGTTCGAGGGGGATGCACTGGTCGGGGGTCTCGGCGGGGGCGACCGGAGGCGGAGGCGCCGGCCATTCTGGTTCTTCCGGGTGATGGTTGGCACGGGCGGCCATAGACCGGGTGGTGACGCACGCCCAGTCTGGGACGCCCAACATCCCCAAGTGTTCTTTTCGCTCCACGGCTGCCCACGGGGAGCTTTCCAGGTCATTTCCGAGGAGGCAGTCCACGGGGGCGTCGTCTCGGACCGTTACTTTCAACATGCCGGAGACCCCTCCCCATTCGAAGGGGACGCAGGCCATCCGACACAGACTCTCCGAGTTGTCGGCTGATCGTACAGGGCAGAGAATGTTCGGTAGATATTGCTCTGGGGTCACCAGATGACAGCGGACGGCTGTCACACTGGCCCCGGTGTCTCGAAGGGCTTCGGCCCGTTGTCCATTGATGCTCACCCATTGGCCGTACTTCTGGGTGTTAGCGGGTAGGGGGACCCGCGGGACCATGTCTCTTCCCCCTAAGCACGCGAGAGTCATGGCGGCTGGCTCCCACCCTTGATACTCTGGCTCGTCTGTTTCTTGTTCCTCGGAGATCTGTTCTTCCCCTAGTGCCGCGGCGGTCACCTGGCGGGGTCTTGGGCTCTGATACTGCGGGCAGCTTGGGTCATTTGCATAGTGGCCGACTCGTTGGCATCGGTGACATGCAACATTGGCTCTGTATCCCGGTCGCGCCGGGGTGCTGCCCCGGTTGGCCGGGGGGGTGGTGCTGGTAGTGGGGGCGGCCGGAGTGTTGTCTCTTCCTCGTCCTTGGCCCCCTCCTCCTCCTCTGGATCGGTGGTGACCATTGTTGTTCCTGTTCTGCTCGTAGGACCCATTCCGGCCCACTCGGGTGATCTCCCACCGGTCAGCTTCGGCTGCGAGCTGCCGGGGATCGGTTAACTTGCTGTCGAGGAGGTGTTGGCGTAGTTCAATGAAGCAGTTGTTGGACAGATGCTCCCATACCATCAGATTGAACAACTGCTCGTAGGTCGTGACGTTGTTCCCTCTGATCCAGCCTTCGAAGGCTCGGCTAAAGTACGTTACATAGTCCACCCAAGTTGTACCTGGAATGCGTGTGCAGTCTCGGAACCTCTGACGGTACATCTCGGGCGTGAGGCCATAGCGAGTGAGGAGGGCCGCTTTCATATGGTCGTAGGAGGTCATCTGGTGGTCTGGGAGCTGTAACAGAGTATCGCGGCCCTCATTGAGGAATTTGCCCCATAGGCCGGCTCCCCAGTCGGCTCTATCGATCCGGTGCGCAGTCATCGCGATTTCATATGCCTTAAACCATTGCTGGATGTCGTCTTCTCGAAAATATTCTCGGACCACATCCTTGGGGATGTGCACTTTTTTGTCCGTGGTCCCGGGGGTGGACGGTCTGTCGGGCACCCCTAATTCTTTATTCTGTTTGCGCAGGTTGATCTCGGCTAGGTTCCGCTCGTGCTCGTACGTTAGTCTTTTTTCCTCGAGCTCCCTTTGCCTCTGTTTCTCCTCTCTTTCTTCTCGGAGGCGAAGGTGCTCTAAGTTTATTTTTTGCTCGGCCAATTTGAGTTCTATGTCCATCTTGAGTCGGGCCATTTCAAGTTCGTGTAGTCGGGCTTTTTCTCTTTCTTGGATCTCGTCTTGCGAGAGACCCGTTCTTTGCTCTTCAGGGGCCGTGTTGGTCTTTTTCGCGGTGCTTTGCTCCGGGGCTTCGACATCCCCGGTCTCTGCCCAAGATTCTAGGGCATGCTTAAAATCGTCCTTGGTACTTAGTCCGGTGGTAGCGATACCTAGTTCGATGCAGAACTGCTTTAGTTCACGATGGCTGTATTCCTCTAGCTTTTCCATTTGGAACTTCTCAGTTGATCCGCTCTCTTTAGTCGACATTGTTGTTCGTTGTGGGGTGAGCTACTCTCTGTACGTTATGCGGTACGTTATGCGGTGATTCGGATCGCGCCGCTGGCCACCAATGTTAGACGGACCGGGAGGGTCGGCCGAGATTACGGGGAGAGGTCTCCAGGGAGAGCCGTCTCCAACGACTGTACAGATAAGTAACTTCCCCCCCACAGACGGACACCACACAAGATTGAAGGTTAACGAGACTTTATATGCACTTCTTAGGTTACGTTGATATAATACAAGGAGGTCTGGACTCAGGGGTCCCCTCGGTTCTGATCTCTGGTTGAGGAAAAGGGTAGCGGGACAGTCTTAGTTACCAATGAGTTCAATAGCTCTCAATCCTCGAGCTCGGCGTGGTTGCTGATCGGGCCGTGGAGGAGCCAAGCAGGTCCCGAGATGGATGAAGGATGGTCGACGGGCCGTGGAGAAGCCAAGCAGGTCCCGATGCAGATGACAGTTACAACGGTCCGCGGCCTCGCCAGCAGATCCGGACGACGGTGAAGGATGAAGGATACGACGGCTGTGGCAGCGCCAACAGGCAGGATGATGGTGCACAGGACAGAGCTACGGCAGCGCCAGTAGTCCGTCCAGGATGAGTTCTTCTTTCGTCTCTCGACTCCAAGATACAACTGCCTTCCTGTTCTGGAGCTGCCCCAGTTATAGGGCTGGCGTGCTTTGATGTCCGGACCCTCGCACTTGGAGGTCGGGAGGTCCGGGATGAGGGAGTCCAGACACCCAGCAGGGGGGTGGAGCCAGCGCCCGGGGAGGCGATGGGCGAGCGGCACTGGCCGGGGGAGAACCATCGACACCTCTTTCTCCCATTGACTGGCCAAGTAGCTCGCTCACCTCCTGGGTGGAGGGTGGTGCCGGAATGTCTGAGGCCGGGCTAGGCCCAGGGTTGAGGTCGATCGGGGGCCAGGCGGCCTCGTGGCGAAGTGTCCAAGATGGCGGCCCGGGCTGGGCGCGTGGGTCGGCCGTGGATCGGACCCACGAGGTTATCATGCTCGGGGGCAGGTGTCCCTGAGGGGACGTAGGACGTGCAATGGTGGGGTGTGGTGCTTGTATGACTGGCTCGGGCTTGGTCGAGCCGGGGGAGAGCGGCCCGTCACGTGGCCTGTCCAACAGTTCCTGTAAAACAGCCAAACGGTCTTTTACATCAAAGTGCGTTGTTTCTTCTTGTACCACTGACATCTGACTATCGAGGTCCTGAACGCGCATTCTAATTCCGAACAATAGTTCGTATGGGCTGAAACCTTTTAGAGAATTTCTTGGCATGTTGTTAAGACTAGTCTGGACACTTATTAAATGTTTGACCCACCCAGCGCCTGAACCTAATACCTTCGCTGTTATAGATTGCTTTATGTCACGGTTTTTTCTTTCTACCACACTATTCCCTTCGGGGTGCGACGGACAAGAATACCGCAACCCAATTCCCATGCTGGCCATGGCCTCCTTATAGGCTCGAGAGCTGAAGGCAGGACCCTGGTCAGAATGGAACGTGGTAATTGCGTATGTGCCGATATTGACTCGCAAATCTCTTATAACCGTTCTAGCGTCAGCCGAGCGCTGGAGGCCTCATTTTTTAAGTGCTTTTCGTCTTAACTGTTAATAGGACGCAGGATGGGGTGTAGGCAGCGTTACGCTCTTTCTGACTGGTAGCCGGTAGCTAGATTCGCTACTGCGATCCCTATTGCAGTTTTCACAGTTGTTTGCATATATTTGGTGTTCTACACTCATTCCCGGCCACCAGAATACTGATTGCAATTCAGTCAGTGATTCCTTGATCTCTCTGTGCCTTAGACCCAAACCCATGTGTGCGTCTGCTATTAAAAATATTCTCCTGTTCATGTTTGGAATTACTCTGTCCCCCACTCCAGGGATTCGAGCAAAAGGAACGGAGTTTGCATCGATTATGTATGCATAATTGAGTGGATAGTTTACGGGTAGTGCTGCACAGTCGCCTTTTACGGTCGTTTTTACTGCCAGCATGGTTTCCCCGTCTATGTACTCATCTGTACGCTTTTTTGTGGCTACGGAAGCCGGTTTAGTTGCTTCCGCTTTGGCTGTATTAGCCAATGAATTCCCTGCAACGTGAACGCCATCACGTTGAAGACTCTGTGCGTGAATCACGTGAGTCTTTTGTAGTTCTTTGTGTAAAAGAGCTACCTCGTTCCAGAGCAATTTATGCTTTATTGTGGCACCTGTGTCATCTTTGTAGTCGTTTTCGATCCAACTCTGCAGTTTATTGTTGTAAGAGTTGATGCAAAAATGAGAATCGCACACTATAAGTGTCGGGAATTCACGTTCTGCATTTTCGAGCGCCATCTTTAAAGATCTGATTTCAGTTCTTTGAACCGAACAGTTTCTTACAGATTCAGTTTTTGTTACTTTCGATCTGAATTTACCGCACAGCCAACGACCTTTAATGATCGCACATGCTGCATCGTAGGATTTTCTCTCTACGTTGAAATGCTGTACAAAGCTATCTGTATAGATTATACATGCGTATTGTGGGAGAGGTAGAATTTCGATTGGCAGAGGATATTCTTCTTCATATTCTAAATCATTCAGTTCTTCAAATTGCGGGGCGAAATAGTATTTCACGTCTTCCGCTCCTAGAGAATCTATGCACTGTATCCATTTTGGATCCAGTGACACTGTAGGCAGGTTTACTGGGCTGAATAGCGCCTCGAAGGCGGATTCTGCTGTAAGGATATTAATCCGTTTGCCGTGTGCTAGTTGAAATTGGTACCTTTTCTCCCTCATTAGAGGTTAGGTACGTGAATCCGCATCTTCCTGGGATGACTCGGATTACAAGATCGATCGTGTTGTCACGTGTATCTAATTTAGTTTTTGCTAACATGTGTGTTTGCAGTGATCTCAAAATTTCTGTGTGTTTTTGAGTCCAATTGATTTGTTTTAAATCAGGTTTTATTAGTTCGTAGAGAGGTTTAACCCTCTCTGCGTAATTTAGGATGTAAGTTCTTCCGAAATTCAGAAAACCTAGTATGGATTGTAAATTCTTCAGCGTTTTTGGAGCTTGGAGTACAGCGCACTTCTCTAAGAAGTTGTCCGCTAGGCTTTTCCCTTCACTTGATAATTCGTACCCTAAGAACAGTACTGTCAGATGGGCAATTCGAGACTTTTTAAAGTTGAATTTGTAACCCTCTGCTGCGAACCCAAGTATAATGGTGTTCACTCTTTTCAAGTGAGTATCCAAGTCGTCGTCTGTGAGATAAATATCATCTACGTAAGACAATGCTTCATCATCATAGATTTGTAGTAACTCTGTTACCCTAGCTGAGAATAGTCCTGGGCTGTTCTTGAACCCCTGTGGGAGTCGACAGAATTTTTTCTGTGATCCAAATGCGGAGAAAGCGGTCAAATATCTGCTTTCTGGTGCAATGTTTTGACAAAAGAAACCATTAGATATGTCTAATGTCGTTTTGTATTTTTTCCTAACTATATTATTCATTAGGGCTGCACTATGCGAGTTTTGTACTGCAAAAGTTTTGCAACATGTATTAAGATGTCTGTAGTCCAAAACTAGACGATATGAATTGTCTGGCTGAGAGACAGGAAACAAAGGATTGTTCATTTGAGAGGTGCATGTTTCAATCACCCCCTGGTACTCAAGTTGATCTAAGATCTCCCTGACTTGTTTTTTAGCTTCTTGCTTTATGGGATACTGCCGTTGGGCAGTTGGTTCACTTTTTAGTTGGATTTTGTGAGGCGGTGAATCCTCATCCCATCCTACATGATTTTTATATAATGCAGGTGCCTGGGCTACTGCCCATTTCCTTACATATGTATATTTTTTATGAATCGGAATGTGATTCGAGAAGGCAGGCATAATCACTTCTTCGCCACGAGGGCACTCCCTGACAAACTCCGGGGGCCAATCTTTTTCAGCTAACAGAATATCATAGCCTTTTGAGAGCTTATCCCAAAATAGACCCTTAATTTTCCTAGTCTTATCACCCTCTATACGCAATGTTATTTCGTATATTTTATGGGGCTCGCTAAGTCTGGCGTCGGCAGTTTCAACCTGAATGTATTCATTCGTGTCCACTGTCTCAAGATCTTGCGCGCTATACTGATTTCTGCTGCACTGTCCAACATTGTCAATGCCCACTCCCCGTTTTTCAACTGTGTCCTCAGTATTCTCGGCATGGTTAATTACTCTAATACTGGCTACCTTCTTTGTCTGAAATTGAGATTTCTTATTTTGAGCAGGTTCCTTGTCTTTGGACTTGGTGTGCTCTCCTGGGTCTGACCGTCCTCTTCTTTCCGAATTCTGTGGAAAAGATCGAGAGGGACGTGTATCAATACTTTGATATCTATCAGGTTTTTTCAGATTATCCCTATTTCTAAGGTTATATCTTTTCTCAGAGGGCTCCCTCTGGGGAGACTGGCGTTCTCGAGTCGGAGTTCTTTCCCTCCGTCGAGGAGACCTTCCTCTGGACTGGAAAACTTTTTCCTTGGGAGTGGATTGTTTATTTCCATCCCAGCTCTTTTTAGGAGTGTTTGAATTATTTTTAATAAGTAATTTTTCAGGATTTTCGAGCAGTTGGGGCTGAACTGGTTTTCCACCCAAGCTGTCTCTACCTAATTCTTCATAGCATTTTTCTATGATTTTTGCAAGCTCAACAGGATCTTTTATATCTGTTTCCCTCAACTTCTGGCGAATCGCCACAGATGCTGCTTCTCCCTTTATGTTGGCTAATAATATAGCCGTGACCTGCTTGAAGTCTTTCAGTAATTTCATACCTAGATTTAAAGCGGGCTCTGGACCGAATTCATTTTGAATCTGTTTTAGCACTTCTGGTATTACCGCCATAGACGGAACACCGTGTGTTTTTGTGTAAATGGAAGCAAAGACTGTACCCCAAGTGTCACAGTCCTCCACGTGTGGTGCGATTCCCATAGGAAGGCAGATGGTCAAGATTCTGTGTTTCTCAATAGGGGTAGTATCAGGAAATACTGCCTCTATTTGAGTGATTTTCTGGGCTAACCAGAAAGGAATTTGTTCCCGTTTTACGGGTGTTTTACCAAGACATGACTGTATGTTCTGTGGTGTTATTTTATTTGTGTTCCCCTGATGAGGGGTCAGCTGTGGTATATTAACAGCTGGCTGGACTGTTGCAGTCTGCATTACATATTGGACTAATTGCCTATGTATTTTTATTAATGTGTTTAGCTGTACTAACAGCTCTTCTCTAGACATTTTTGCAATGTCAGGATGTGGTGTGTAGCTGGCTAGAACCGGCCACGTGGCTCCTGGTCTACCTAGTGGACCGAGCCTAGTTATGTGATCATTGTGTTTTAGGGCGCCATTAAACCAGAGCAGGTGCTCTTGAAATTTAAGTGGGATTTCAATCTCCTCGAAAGGAGCGTACTCTCCCGGAGGTTCCTCTATTTTGTAATAGTGAAACTCTTTTGTTATAGCGTTTACCGCTGGAAAGTTTATCCATGAATAGAATACCTCTGTCTGCCGATACTCGTGAGCCTCTATCACGAAAATTACTGTACCACCCTGAGGTGTCAGTCCGTTTACTATAAGTTTTGAAGTTATAGATTTTCTTAAATGTGCCGGGATGATTATTGCATCCGGGTCTGTGTATTCGGGACCTTGCTGAGTCGCATCTGCTGCGCCCCCAGTGGTTCCGTTATTTTCTACTGACATTGTATAAATGCAGGTTTTGCAGAGTAGGTCTCCAAGGAGACAAAGATTAGGTGCACAATATTTTGGAACACTGTATCCTTCAACGTTGAATAAACCAGAGCTTTACATAGGAATCTCTTCCTACTAAGGTCGGGCGGATTTTAACCTTTCACCCACTCCAGACGTCTATTGGAGTATTTACGGGAGAAAGGGGTGTGAAATATGCACGACGGAGTTACTCTAACTGTCTTGCGTTAGTTTATCGCCTTACCAAACCGTTGGGCGCCATGTAGTGTAGTTCCTAGTTTCCCACTAGGCCCTGCGCATTGGAATAACATAAACAGTAGTATCGACGTGGAACTGCTTATATTCCAGGCCTCCACTGACTATGCTAAACTTAATTGGGTTGTGTTACCAACTAGCTCAGAGGTCACTGGAAACTTTCTTCTCTGCATAGGGAGTGATCAGCTTCCTTGGCACAGACAAGAAGGGATTCAGTTTTCCAACAACCGTGCAACATGACAACTTTGCTCCTCAGATCAAGAGTCAATCTCTAGGGTCGTGTGAAACAATAGACATGTATTTCACTCAGTCAGTCTAGTGCAGTTTACTTTCACGAGATGTAGAGAATAGAGAGATGGGCGTTTGTCAATAAAGGTTAACATTTATTGAACAGTCTTTCTTCTCGTACAAGAGAAATGTATTGCCACAATTGCAATAATTGTTATTATGAAAAGTACGTACAGTAAGATAAGTATTGCGAAATAGAACTGTAAAAGCATTGATATGGTTTCTTAGCCATACAATGGTTTAAAAGTAATAAAACATATATACAGTCATATATACATTAGGCTAACATACTCAACTGGTGCTTCTAACTACGCCTACCCCAGTGTGCCTGACCTAAGCCTAACACGTGGAAGGGGAGTAAGTAAGTAGCTTTAAGTTAAGTTGGTTTTGCCAAGGTTTGTTTCAAGAATTCTCGTCTAAGGGTTTAGTCAACACCATACCTCTGAATAGAATGATGGAGGATTGGTATCTCCTTCAGGGGTCTCTCTCGATATCCCAGTCACCCGCGAGGGTAAACCGGAAGCGCCGGGACTGGATTTCTCTGCACGAGAAAGGCAGCGGGTCTCTTCAGCGCGTCGAGGAAGGAGGGGGGACAGCGTCCGCGGGCAGCTGGAATCTGCTGGATGTCTTCGCAGAGGGACGTCTGTTCAGCTCCTTAAGCGTACTGCACCATAGTTCGCGCTGTAGCGGCGATAATGGTAATCAGCAGCTTCACCACCACAGGATAGCAGGCTGCAGCGACAGAGTGCTAGATTTACCAACACAGGGTCATGCAGGCAGCCAGCATCAGTAGCTCGCAGCTCACAACAGCTCCTAACCGGGCAACAGGCTCGCATTGCTTAAGGCAACGTTGGTAATATTTATACCTGACAGGTGCCAGGTTTGACGCAAGTTTGCTGGACATAAGACGTCAATTAAAGATGTCACTAGGAAGTGATAGTTATCAGTTGCTCATTAGAGTTCCATTACTAATCAAAACATAGCAAGCGGGGATTTCCAGGTTTGCTAAGTTTTTATCTTGTTGAAGAACTCGGAGTGTTATCTAGGAATATCAGATAGTGACTACTGCTCTGTCATTGCACTAATTGGTCGCAAAGGAAGTGGCAGAGAGTCATGCTGGAATGTGGCTCTGTTCGTGTGAGGCCAGAGATGACTTTTCAGAAAATCGCACTTGAACGGTTATGCCAATATAGGGAATAAATTAACGGTGGGCGGCCAGCTACGCTCCGTCTGCGGAGTGTGCGTAGTGCCGCCTACTCCGCATTTTGCGGAGCTGGCGGAGCCAGGCGGCACTACGCACGCTCCGCAGACGGAGCGTAGCTGGCCGCCACCCGCCTCCCTCCCGCCCTCCCTAAATACTTTGAAATAAAAGAATCAAATAATTTAAAAAGCACTTACCTTGCCGCCGCTGCCCGCCGCGTCCCCGGGGCTCACTATCTTCCGTCTTCCGTCATCTATACTAATGCGCAAGCGCGGGCGGCCGCGCATGCGCATTTTCACGAGAAAATGCGCATGCGCGGCCGCCCGCGCATGCGCATTAGTATAGATGACGGAAGATAGTGAGCCCCGGGGACGCGGCGGGCAGCGGCGGCAAGGTAAGTGCTTTTTAAATTATTTGATTCTTTTATTTCAAAGTAGTTAGGGAGGGCGGGAGGGAGGCGGGTGGCGGGGCTGGCGGCCAGTGGTGTTTGCGGAGTGGGGCTACGCGGAGTGCGGAGGTGGGCGTAGTTTCTCGCCCACTTCGCGTAGCTCCGCGAAGCCCCACTCCGCGAACTCCGCCCAGGGTTAGAATAAATGGATTTATAGCCGAATAGGGGCATAAGGTCACAGTATCGATCAGGAACCTAGATAAACACGCAACAAGTTGGCAAGGTCTTACTGGTCAGAATACTAGACTGGATAGAAGAAAACAAAATCCTTTCTGACTACCAGGCGGGCTTTAGAGTGGGTACCGGGACAATTGAACAAGCTTTTAGATTAATGATGGTGTATTGGAAAGTCGTGGTTATAGGCAAGGGCAGTCTTTATCTCGCGTTCATCGATTTAAAGACTGCCTTTGACCTTGTACCGAGGGAGACCCTATGGAGTGTTTTGGCTGATATGGGGTAGCCCCATTACTTACTATCACTACTCGTCAGGCTACATGAAAATAGCTTTGCCCAGATTAGGTGGGGCCCAGGGGGGGGGAAAAACAAGTAGTATCCCGGTTGAGAGAGGGGTCCGTCAGGGATGTGTGTTAGCTCCCACCCTCTTTTCCCTTTACATCAATGGGGTGGTTGAGCATCTCCGGGAACATCCTTCAGATGAACATCCCTGGCTGGTGAACGTATACCTACCCTCCTCTTCGCGGATGATACGCTTTTAATATCAAAAACCCCAATAGGCCTCCAAAGGCTCCTAAATAACTTTCAATCCTTCTGCTCCAAACGAGGCCTGGTAATTAACACAAGCAAGACAAAATACCTTGTGTTGAATCCTCCTAAAAAACCAGTCCGCTCCCCTACCCTGAACGCGGAACCCTTGGAGAGGGTAGAAGTTTTCGACTATCTTGGTATTCGTTTATCACATAAAATGCAATGGACCCCACATTTGGAAAAAATGCTCTTAACCCACAAGAGGATAACAGGAGCCCTTTTGAAAGAACAACGCTCCTGCTTAATAAGACCAATAGCTGTTGTCCTCGAAATCTACTCGGCTAAAGGGGTTAGTTCTGCTCTATACGGGGCAGAACTTTGGGGTTCATCTATTACTAACGATTTACCAAGATCAGAGAAGAAATTTTGTAGAGCGATTATGTCACTCCCTCAGGGTACTCCCACGGTCCCGCTAATGTTGGACCTAGGTTGTCGCCCAATTGACGATCTTGCAAGATTCCGCCCACTTTTGCTATGGGCTCGACTGTGGCGAGTGGAGGAACTTGGTAAATATGCGCAAGGTCTTGCAGAAATCATTACATAAACAAAGTGAATCCAACAGGGGAAGGGGAAAGAGTGATCAATAGTTGTTGAAGCACTCAGAGTTTTGAAAGATACCCCTCACACACCAAAAGGCCCCTTGGTGTCATGCTTCATCATCGGGGTCTTCGCACCCCTCTACCGGGATGCGGCGTGCTGCGACCTACGACTACGCGGGAGCACTTGCAGTGTTGACTATGTGTGGTGTCCAGTGTGTGGGGTATACTGAGAGTGAGTGGGGGGTGTGTAGTGAAAAATATTAAAAAGTACCTGGCACTAGAGTATAAAAGAATTTTTTTTTTTTTATTCTGAACTCTGGCTGGCACTGTTAAAAGAAGTGCAGGTCGAGGTCTAAGTTGTATAATGACCTAGACCTCTGGTGTGCGTTGTTGTCGACATGTTTCGGAGACAAGCTCCTTCCTCAGGATGGGGGCACAACCTCCCCTCCCTACTCACGTCTTGATAAAAAATAGTGTATTTACAGAAAAGTGAAATTTTAATTATAGGCTAAGTGTGCCTACAGCGGTCTGCTACAAGCACAATGACTTGTGAAGCTTCTTTGTAGGCTTCATGAGCATAATCAGGACGTCGGGGTGTTGCTTCAATGGCTATAAGAACAGGACTCGCTGGTCACCGTCTTACCCCGCACGCTGCTCCGCTGACTGACGGAGCAGCGTGCGGGGTAAGACGGTGACCAGCGAGTCCTGTTCTTATAGCCATTGAAGCAACACCCCGACGTCCTGATTATGCTCATGAAGCCTACAAAGAAGCTTCACAAGTCATTGTGCTTGTAGCAGACCGCTGCAGGCACACTTAGCCTATAATTAAAATTTCACTTTTCTGTAAATATACTATTTTTTATCAAGACGTGAGTAGGGAGGGGAGGTTGTGCCCCCGTCCTGAGGAAGGAGCTTGTCTCCGAAACATGTCGACAACAACGCACACCAGAGGTCTAGTTCATTATACAACTTAGACCTCGACCTGCACTTCTTTTAACAGTACCAGCCAGAGTTCAGAATAAAAAAAAAAAAATTCTTTTATACTCTAGTGCCAGGTACTTTTTAATATTTTTCACTACACACCCCCCACTCACTCTCAGTATACCCCACACACTGGACACCACACATAGTCAACACTGCAAGTGCTCCCGCGTAGTCGTAGGTCGCAGCACGCCGCATCCCGGTAGAGGGGTGCGAAGACCCCGATGATGAAGCATGACACCAAGGGGCCTTTTGGTGTGTGAGGGGTATCTTTCAAAACTCTGAGTGCTTCAACAACTATTGATCACTCTTTCCCCTTCCCCTGTTGGATTCACTTTGTTTATGTAACTATCCCTGTGGAGCACGAATCCAATGACTTGCTCTACCTCCCTCATTTGTTTTTGATAAACTTGCAGAAATCATGTCATTACCAGGGTGGCATAAAATCAAATGGTTGAGAGATATGAAAACACTGTTACTAAATCTGGGCTTAAATGATGCGTGGGCAAATAGATCTTCACCCCCAAAGTCAACTCTCAAGAAACTTTATTGGGATTGGATCTTGCTACAAAGGAACACCAGTACTACCCTGGGCAGGCTTACGGAAGACTTCTTGAGGTTCAAGGACCAACCAAAACAGGAAGTGTATCTTGACACTATCGAAAAACCCTTTGATAGGGCCTTGTATTTCAAATTTAGAGCAGGAACTCTTCCTTTGCATTCTTTTACCTCACGATGGAAATCCCCTGCACAGACTATAGAGTGTTGCCCAGTATGCTTAGATAAACCAGAGACAGTGGCGCATTTTATGTTTGAATGTGGAGAGTATGCCCTTCCCAGGAGGGTATGGCTCAAAAACTTATGCCGCCAGCTGGGCACTAGGAGCCACATGGACGCAATCCGGATATTAATGTCTGATAGTCGTGCCACCTATGCTTGCGCCCTAGCCACATTTTTATCATGGGCTTGGTCCATTAGAACGAAAAGGCTAAAATTAACTGTTTAATTCTTTCTTAAATTGACTGCCAAAAGAACTCTTTCAAAAAATTCGCAACTTTTTAACAAACTTTCATCCTTGGTTTATAAACTTTTGCTGTTTGTTTATGCTTGCTTTTGCTTTTGCTTTTAAACTTGATGTACTTGTGATTTATGTGCAGCTTTTATGATAACTTTCTATCGAAATAAAGCCTTTTTGGCTTGACTTGACTTTGAGCCAGTGATGAAACTTGCAGCAGTCTCTTAATGGGGCTGTTCATGATCTTGGAGGCCGCATAGGGTTACAGCACCGTATTCCACTCTAGGTATTACTAGGGCTTGAACAGCTTGTTTGAAATCAGAGGCTGGTAGAAAGGGTTTCAATTTTCGCAGGGTCTTCACGTGGAAGTTGGCTCCTTTAGTGGAGGCGCTGATGTGCTTCTGCATATTTAGATTACTGTCAAGAATTATCCCAAGTGATTTAGCTGAATCAACAATGAGTGGTTGACCTTTGAGAGCTGTTAGGTGTTTCAGTCAGTCAAGGATAGTGTGAGTTTTGTTAGGGAGGGCGATTAGGAGGAATTCCGTTTTGAGGGAGTTTAGTTTCAGATGATTTTCGGCCAGCCAAGTTTGTTTTTTTTGTAGGGTGGAGTTGAGAGATTTGATGTCATCAAGTGAGTGGATCTTGATATAAATTTGGGTGTCGTCAACATACATATGGAAATGGATCTTGGTGAAATGTGTTAGCTGAGCTTTATGGTTCTGATTGTAAATGAAAAAAAAAAGATTATATGACGAAAAGAAATTTCAACAGTCCCCTCACTTTGATTTTGTTTCATATTGCATGAATTTGAAATTGTTTATAATCTATAAATGTACTATATTTGATTATATGCTCCTTTTCAATATTTCTTCATATGTTGCCTTGAGATAGACCTGACTGCTCATGCCAAGCTACCAAGGGGTTGAGCAGGGGTTATCTTGGGTGCATAGAAAGAAGGTTCCCTACTTGGACAGGGTGCATACCACTGCCAAATAGAGACACCTATTAGTAACTTTTACACAATCAGCCACCTCGTTTAAATCCTCTGCAGGGATCCAGAACCCTGGCGGGAATTGCATGATTAAGATCCCCCAGAGTATGGAAAAACTCGTTGGTGACCGGTGGAGGAGCATATATATTGGCCAGTGCAATGGGGCAGCCATAAAGAATGCCAGATATGGGCATTTTATTATCGAGCCATATCTTATCCACTACCAACTGATAGTGCCAATGGATCAATATGGCAGTACCCTGGTACCCTCGAGCAAAGCCAGCATGGAGCACCTGCATGTACCCCATACGGGGAAGAAAGGGACACCTGGAGCCGAGCCGGTGAATTTCCTGCAGAAGTAGCCCGTAAGCCATGTAACGTTTAGCCCGCTTCAAGACTACTCTTTGCATGACGGGGTAGAGGATCCCAAAAACATTCCAGGACAGAAGGTGAAGATTACCAGAATGATCAATGCCATCTGGACAGGCAGAGAAGTATTCACGTTCGGACATGGGGGCCTCCCCGGCTCACTGTCAGACATGTCCATGTACATCAGTGCCTGAAGTAGGTGCAAAATTAAAACAACAGCTAAAAACATATCTTCCCGCCCCCTCACCCCATTCCTCCTGAGCAAGAAGTACCTGTCCTTGAATAAACTAGGAACTGCTGTCAACTGGGACACCAACCCCCAATAATATTCCTTTGTACCATTCTATTACCAACCCCAACAATTAGCCACAAATGCAAAAAGTAAACAAATGAAAAGAACCAGGGTCCACGTGGTCAGCTGCATTCCCTCTCCACTCTGTTGTCAGGATTAAAGAACAAGGCTAAACCCAGATAGTAAGGTTTTTCAAGGGGTCTGAATCTCCCCCTGATCCAGAGAGCAATCACGTGCCAAGACCGGATCCATGGATCTCAACCGGCAGGGCTCCAGATCATCCGCCAATCCAGCTGCAGAATGGCACCTCCTCCACGTGCGCCTGGAACGACATGGCAGCTGCCCATCCCCGTCCCAAGAGCACATGGGGGCTGACGGTTCCGGTGGGGGGAAGCGGCTCCTCCAGCCATGTCATGGCTCAAAGAAAAGTATTTTGTTCAGAGATGTCACTTTCTGCCATGCCGTAAAGAGTAGCATTGAAGCTGAAGCACTCGTAGTTTCTGTTTGACTGTTAGGAAATTGCGCCTCTCCCATTGAACTTTG
The DNA here is from genome assembly GCF_964263255.1 of Lissotriton vulgaris. NCBI lineage: Eukaryota > Metazoa > Chordata > Amphibia > Caudata > Salamandridae > Lissotriton > Lissotriton vulgaris. The sequence continues at coordinate 1,979,513,411 of NC_141687.1, read as the reverse complement.
AGCGCATAATCGGGGAAGATCATCACATTGATGGACTCACACTGCAAGTTCTCCTTTAGCCGAGAAGTCTTCAGGATCCTGTAGTGATCTGCAAAGTTGAATATACGAGCAATTAAGAGGCGAGTCAGGGTCACCGGTGGTGGCCTCTGCCCCAGAGACCTGTGTGCTGTTGCAGGGATTCGGCTCAGACACGGAACTGTGCACAGAGACCCAGGACATCAGTGAATTTTGGTGGACCAAAAAACTCACCTCAGTACCTAGAACCCCTAACCGACTAGCATCTGTGTCACATTAGCTCTTCCTCCAATAGCAAAGCAACCAATGATTAGACAACCCAGAACATGCGACTTAGGTTACTCACAGGAATGGTGGGAATCAAGAACACTCTTTCATTTGTTATTCTCATACCAGTCCACAACATGGGTAAAAAAGAGACATGGTAAAGTTTAAAATGTTTATTTTCAACGACGTGCTCTAAGATGCAGTGTTTTTCCGAGCATAAGCAGGCATGTGATTAAAAATGATACGATCAGCCTTGTTACAATTCCATAACACACAAAAGGAGAAATCATATTATAATGATGGTGAAAACAGGTCCTATGGTGCCTTGTATGCCACCCTCCGTAGCCAGGAACAATGTTTTATAAAATATAGAAGGTCTCTTAGGCTTGTGTGGGGAACACCATACCCTAAGATCAGCAAGAGTTAATCACATCAGGATCTGCGAAAGCTCTCTGTCTCTTTGGAAACTAAATTCTTCCAAGTGTCCAAAATCATGTATGCAGAGCCATATTAAAGGTACCAGAATTCCAGTTAACTGCAGCTGCGCATATGTTGTGTCTAAGCGTGAGCCAATCAGTCCGAATAACAGCTAACATTTGTTATGATAACCTATGCTAAGATAGCAATGTGCGCAAGCAGAGGTCTGCCTTCACTACACCCTCCCTTGATCGGAGAACGCACAAGAAGGGGGGCAATTTTTGAATGCAGAGTACAAGTTCGAATGAGACAGAACTAAGTTAAAAATGTTGCCAATCTGGATAATTGGGAGTAAATTCCGAATAAGTAACCACAAAAATTCAAAACCCAACAGGGGTGTATATTGTCGAACACATATAATGCGTAGAAAGAAACATTGAAGGCAAAACCCATGAGTCCAGTATGTGTCTATGAAGAAGAAAAATGTGTCACTTCAATCCAACAGCTTATAGGCACAGTACATTGCAGCCGTCTCCAATAGGTAGTCGTTGTTATTGTCAGTGAACATTTCAGCCATCCAATTCAGTAATGGAAAAGAACACTCATGTTCTTCAACAGCACCATCAGAGGACAACTTGGGTGTTCTTAGAGATAACTGCATGCCAGAAAGTCATGGGCTGCAGTCCATATATTCCAATTACCTAGGACTTCATGAGCCGCTGACAGGCCATAATCCCACATCAGAACAGTCTAGTTTATGAGCAACTAAGGAACTCATTAGTAGATCATAATCCGGGTATGGAGACACCGTATTGCAGAGACACACATCCAGAGCCCACTCAAAACTTCAATCCAGGCAATAGAACACAGGTGGCACACACATAAAGTACAAAAACCTGAAAGATAATCAATACGCCACACTCAATGTAGCCAGAAGTACCGATCCATAGTATTCAAGCATCTGGGTACGAAGTTGGAGCAGCCAAGGTAGGTTGGCGTAGGGCACAGAATGTGCAACCATTTTTGAGCAAGCAAATTAATAGCAGTACACCGGTTGCCAAGGCGAGAATTAACGGTAAACCGCCAAAGAGGCTGGAAAAAATAGAACGAAAAAATGCCGGTGTCACACCAAATATAGTTTGGAATGAGGTCACAAGGCCAGAACTTACTAATTTAAAAAAGTGCCCCAAGCCTGTGGTCGACGAGGCATTGAATATAGTGTGAATCAAGGCCCCAAAATGCGGGGGGGATCAGCATTCAAAAGGGCATGCACTTCAGTGCGAGTGTTTGCCACATGAAGGACAAATGTTTCATGCAAAGATGTAAGGGCGACTTCTTTTTGAGACAAAAGAGCCCTTATTCGACTCATCTAGTTGAGCTCTGCTTTCAAGGTCAGAATGGAAGACCACATGGATACATTGAGCTTCCCATGCGGAGGAAGGAATAACACATTCTTACAACAGACTACTCGTTGGGAAACAGTGACATTGTACGGTATCCCTGCCAGCATACCACAGCAATCTTCATTATTTAAAAGCAAATGACTCCTATTTGCTAGCAACGTGAAAGTCAGAGTTATAGCCGGGACAGGATTTCCCTTTAAAATGCACGCTAAATTCGGGGCGTCTGAGTTACACGAGCCATGCAATTGGATGTTCTTGCAGACTAAGGAATGATCAGGTATTGAAGTGCAATCCTCAGCTTTCAAATAAACTACTTTACCCTCTCTCAGGCACCTATAGGTGAACGGTAGTGACCAAACTTAATTGAGAAAGGTACTTCCCAAGGGTTCAAATCTGCCTATGGCATAGTACTTCATATATGAATCGAATTTGAATAAGGGAAAAGGCAACATTATTAACCCATGAATGAGCCACAGAGCCGAATTATATTCGGCCACAGAAAAGGGTAAAGGATCCAGTTTTTCAATATGCAAAATTGAATACGTAGCATCCTTCATAGACATAAATTGTTGTTTAACAGTCACATTAAAAGGTAAAAATAGCAAAGAAGTGTTCATGTAGTCCCAAGGCACTTAGCCAGCCTTCAATGTCTGTAATGTCCATGCATATTGCATGATTGAATGTAATTGATTTTGACCATGGTACAAAACAGATACTTCGTCCTGCACAATATCAACAACAGATGAAACAATATTATCCAATGTGTACATTCGGGAATTAAGGGTGTTAATACTGTTATCAACAACTGCAAGTTGTCAGATATGATCAAGCACTCTTACCTGAGTTGAACACCAACCTTACCTGTAAGGTGCTTGATCGGTTTTGCAGAGACGCTATGGACCAATCCCCCAGAACCCTACCTTACAGTCTGTGATCCTTATATTACACTAGGGTGATGGGTAGCAGTCAGGGAGAGAGGCCGGATCTGACGCTACTTATTTTCTTGTAGTCGACCTGAAAATATACAAGAATGCTCCTTAGTAAATGTTCTTAATCTTCTCTGACTTCCAATTCTAACTCCTCTCACACCTTCCTTGCCATTCCAGAACAATCTCCTACCTGCGAACTACTTGTCTGGTCTTCGCGTCCTGGATGTCATCGTCTTGATGTGATAAGGGTGTGTCTTGTCTGTTGAAGGTGGTTGGTTTGTCCGCCTCCAATTTGGTTACAGGGTTCTAAAGAATTAAACAACACTTATTTGCACTTTTCTTTAACCTTCACTCTTCCCTGCAAAATAGCATTGAGTTAATCTTACTCACTTCTTTTCCCTTGTCTTGTAGCTCTAGACGCGACTTCTCCGTGAAGATTCTATAGTTTCATTCACTACAAAACCTCTTGCTATTGTTGCTGAAAATTCTTGAGTCTTGTGAGAATATACTCTATACAACAACTTTAACATTCACAACCTGCATTAGAATCATTATATTAACTCATGTGAGAATATACTCTATACAACAACTTTAACATTCACAACCTGCATTAGAATCATTATATTAACTCATGTACTAAATTGCCTAAGACTCAGAACACCAAAGAAATAATCTCGATACATTTGTGAATTAGAACTTAGCATTTAGTCCAAAAATGTCCCCAAAAAGCTAGCGTTGGGCGCCTTGAAGAAAGAAGTACTTAGCTCTTCTTTATCCGGTTGTCCGATGAAGTACAGAGGATGGCTGGCACAGTTCACACCTTTGACGATGATCCGTGAGTTCTCCGGTGCTGCTGTTGGCTCTGAGATGCTCCGAAGACTAATCGCCTTCTGGAACCCTGGGTGTGGCTTTTACAGCCCAGCCACACCCCGGGACGTTGAGGAACAGGTGCGTGCCACGCCCAGAGCCGCCGAACGCTCCGAGAACGGAGCAATGAATCAGTCTTTCCATGCGCACCAAAACAAACGCGCGTCTTTTTTCCTTGCAACTGCAAACATCGTATACCTTGAATTACAATTACAGAACCAAGTACAATCGCATAACAGTTAAAGGCCTCCTCGTCAATGACCTAAAAGTGACTAAGTTAGCGAAGCACATTATACAGACATGATCAAAACCTTCATGAACCATTACTCTACATAAACTAATCCCTTTTTATCTTTCTAGGTACAAGGAGTGCTGGTTGCACGGGATAGGGGTGGGTTTCCTAAAAGGAAGAATATTCCAGGCTTATATAAAGCTTGGGAAGACGGTTTCATGACACAAGTATATTTTCTAAATTAGCTTGGTCAACAGCATGTAACCTAGATGGTGTTTCTATTTGCAACAGTTTCCAAACTTCATTGCGCACAGCATACAATCCATAAATAAATCTTTTCGACCTGCCAGCTGCAGGGCCTTTAACAAAATCTTTGAGTTCAACATCTTCAGTCAATTTGGACAAATGGAGTTTAATTGACACTAAAGTGGAGTGTTTGAGCCAACTCTGACATAATTCTCCTACCGAATAGGTATTAACAGTGTTGTCACTTTCAAAACGAGGATCCACCCTAACCTGTGTGTAGCCTGAGGTCAAACTCAGAAAACGATATTGACACATATCTAAACTTTTTTGCCATAACAACCAACCTCGGGAGTCAAAACTGGAAATGTTAAAAGAGGGATTAGGCACAAGTTTTTGTAACTCTTCAAGGGACTTATCTGTGTGATTGTACCATGTAGGGTACTTTCCCAAATCAAGAATTGAAGGAGCATTTAATTTTTTAGAAGTAGCCAATCCAAAGCAGGTTGTTTGTGAAACAGTCGAATTCAGAAACAACATATGGTCCAGGATGAGACATGCACAATGCAAAGCCTCAGTGCCTTGTACCTGCCAGCCTTTTGAACCCCAAACAGATTTAAGATCAACAGTATCTTTCCACAGCTCATTTCCCCCTATAGCCTACTTGTCGATAAAGGACTGCGAATACAATAATTTATTGTGGGTAAGTCTAACTTTGGAAGAGGTCTTGCCAGTCATCTTAAAATAATATGCATTAGGATTTGATTGATTAAAATCCGTAAAATGTGTAACCCTTTTCAAAAGAGTCATTGAGCTTCCCTCAACGGGAGTGGGACAATGTTCCCATTGTGTGTAATTAACCACATTCTAAATGTGTTAGCTTTGTGCAGAAAATGACTACCATAGTACTGGTAGCAAAATAAATCAGCATAATTTGCAGAGTCTAAATACAAATCTTCAGCATCAAAAGCAGCGTCATATTTCAAACCAGAAAACAGAGCCTCTACGGCCTGGACATCCCAGTCATCAGAGCGTATATTTTGTTTAACCACATCCCCCATTGAAACACGTAGAACATTGGGAACATTAATAACCTCTGTGGGGCCGTGGATTTGAAATTTAACAGCATCCCATACAATCCCATCTAATACGGGCCAAGCAGTGATATTAACAAATGTCTGGTCTCTCTTCATGATGTGCGATGAGGAGTGTGGTGCCAAAGTTCCATCAATAAGTCTAATTGTAGATCTTTCTTTAACGTAATGACCGTTCACAAGGCAAAATATATACCACAAATCCAATGGACATGAACAAAAAAATTGAGAACAGCACCAGCCAAATGTAAGTCCAAGGGGGTATCAAAAAATGTTTTCTAAACAAAACAGCAAAAATTGAAATCTCCGAGGGTGACTTTGATGTTGTCGAGTCAGTGTCAAATGAAAAACGCGACTGGTTAACTGCAGATGTTTGCAAATTAGACATTGTCAAGTCTGTGCTAAGTATACTCAGTATCATCAAGGGGATCACTAGCCGGTGAACTCAATAAAGGATTTGTACCTATAGGCATCTCAATGGCAACGTCAGGGCCGATGTTACTCGCCGGAGCCAAAACAGAATTTCTCAGCATCGCTGGACAAGAGACCGCAGGTGTCCTACTAAGAGGAATCAACCACTCGCTGTAATATAACATTGTCAATGGAGATGTACCTGTTTTCCTTTCGACCAGGAAGTGGAGGTAAAATGACTGTTCTTGTGCCCTGCATGCCAAGTACAGGAACTGGTGCTCGATATGAGGTGCCGAACTCCTTCTTGTCCTCCACCTTCTCACGGACCAGGTCACCGACTTGGGTAGCCAGCCAACTACCGAAATCTGAAGAGCAGCATCAGATGTGGAGGGCAAATGTTCCTTTGCAAGACTGCCTTTGATCTTTTGTAGGTTCTGTAAAACATTAGAATGTTCATCTACGTCAAAGGATGCGGCAGACACCGCCATGTCTAGATCCCCAAGGTCCGGACCAAACATCCTGATGCCAAAGAGCATTTCGTATGGGGTCTGCCCACGCAGAGACCTTTTAGGGGGATTATTTAGGGCACACTGTACGCTATAGAGATGGGCTAGCCAGTTCCAGCCTGTACCTAAAACCTTAGCTGTCATAGATTGCTTTAAGTCACGGTTCATTCGCTCCACAACACTATTGCCCTCAAGCCTGTATGGAGACGAAAATGTGACTTGGACCCCCAATGAAGCCATGGCATCCTTGTGCGCCTTAGAGGCGAATGCTGGACCCTGGTCGGAGTGAAAGGTACCACATGCAAAAATTCCCACAAAGACATGCAAATCCCTGATGACAGTGCAGGCATCAGTACTCCTTTGTGGCTACACCCAAACAAAGCATGTGCACGAATCAACTGCAACTAAGATGTACTTATAGGCAGTATCAGAGGAGAAAGGACCGCAGTGATCTAAATAAATGTACCCAAGTGGTTTATTAGATATGTAAAACTGAGTCTGGGGCGGGCGCCCAGCAGTTGAACGTTTAATCTGCTGGCAAGTGTCACAATAAAGGACATAATCACGCATCTGTTTGTACAATCCGCGCCACCAGTAACGCTGTTGTAGGAGAGATACAGTAGCTGACACGCCAGCATGAGCCGAGGCCATACCCTCGTGAGCCGCTGTTATCAAAGTCTGCCTGCTGTCCGCGTTGGGAATCAACCTGTCACCAATATCGTTAATTCTCACATAGGGAACTTTATCAGGACTTAAATGATAAGAGTATTTAGAAGGGAAACCTTTTGGGTAATTATCCCCCTTCTCCATTGCGGCAATAGCTGCCAAGATGTCATCATCAATCTTACTTTTGTAACGTGTAACTGCTGCTACTAAGTATATCACAAGTGCTGTCTTCGCTGCTTCACCAGCAAGACCGTTACCAACAGCGTGTTCCCCCACGCGTTGGTGACCAAGAGTATAAATTACAAACACAAGTGGGAGCCGTTCTTTAAGCTCAGCCACTCGAACCATAAGCATTTTGTGTTTAATCATGCTACCTTTGGAATCAAGATAGTCATTCTGAGTCCAAAAGAATAAGTTGTCGTTGTAAGACTGTACACAGTAGTAAGAGTCACTTACAATAAGAGTAGTCACACTAGGATCAACGTAATCCAGGGCAAGCACAGAGCACGGAGTTCTGCCAATTGGGCGGTGCAGTCCCCTAATGTCTGTACATGCACAACATCGGACTTGAACTCTCCATTCACCATGGTACCAACCATTATTGCGCAGGCCGCAGAATAAGCATATTTAGACCCCGTCGCCGGTTGCGCCGATCCATCTGTGTAAATGATACAATGGAAATCCTCCAGTGGGCGCATGGTCAGAGGAGCAGGATGAACAAATTCATACTGCAAGAACTCTTGAGTCTGCAAAGAGGAATCAAAAATGAAGGTGACATCAGAAGACGTCAAAGATGTGGCCAATTGTATCCACCGGGGATGTAAAGCTATCGAATTAGGTACACTGGCTTTTGTCACTGCCTCCAAGGCAGGATACGGTGTAACAACCAACATGCGTTTCCCTGCGACAGTGCACGTTCTTTCAGAATCGCCATCTGCACCGCAGTCAAGATTTTTTCCACAGAGGAAAATTGTATTTCAGCCGAAGTGTACAAGTGTGACTTGTAAGCGATAGGGACTGTATCTGAATCTGGGGTCTAGGACGTGGTGAGTCGTCTGTCTTGCCTTTACTGTCAGTCTGGCGGGGCTGCTCACGGCTTTGCTGGGCACCCGACCTTTGCCGCCATCTCCTCTACCGGTGGGTGAGACCGATGTATCCTGCAAAGAGCGAGGAGAACATTGATCAGGAACCTGAAAACGATCAGGTGACTTAAAACTAGCGCGGTCACGCAAATCATATGTGCGCTCAGTAGACATAGGAATTGGCGAAGAAGGACGGGACCACTGTTTCTTATTCTTATTCCAATTATTTTTTGGAAAATAGGAGCGGTTGTCTTTATCAGACTTCCACTCCTGAGTTTGCTTCTGTGCTGCTTTAGCAAAAGACTTAACACCCAAACTATTTCGGCCAATGGTCTTATAAGGCGCCGTAATAATTTTCGTAACTGTCAGGGCTTATCGCATCGCGGACATCGCGTAAAGCATTAGACACCTGAAAGCTCACCGCATCACCCTTGACATTAGCAAGGACTAGATTGGAAACTACGTCAAACACTCCGAGTTTCATTCCCAATTCAACAGCCGCCTCCGATCCATGTTCATCCTGGACACGCTTAATGATGGAAGGTAGGACAGCCATGGACGGTGTGCCAAAGCACTCAGCATAGACTGCCGCAAATATCTTAACCCAGGTGTCGTAATCAGTTACCTCCGGCACTAATTCTTTCTGCAAACTAATAGTAAGAACCCAGTGTTTTTCAAATGGAGTCGTATTAGGAAATACTGCTTACAGTTGGTCAAATTTCTCGGCAAGCCAAAAAGGCATATCATCCTTATCTTGGGAGCGCTTACCCATGACCGCATTAACCATGACAGGTCTAAGCTTCATCCCACTCAGCCCAACTGGATGCACGGCAGCTCCAGGTACCCGCCCTGGACGTTGCGGGCTACGTATTGTACCAAGGCCCTTATAACCCCTATAGCAGAGGTATAAAGGGTTCTCAATTCACCAACGGAAACTTGCATGTAAGGCGGGTGCGGAGTAAACCCAGCCAAAACAGGCCAAGAGGCTCCTGGACGGTATACAACGTTTACCACGCATTTTTTACCACGCACTACACTTACAACGCAGGCATTACCACGCATACCATTACAACGCATTGCGCTGGGGGGCGCTCTAGGATAGGGAATAAGTTGAATTTTATATCCAACACCTTCCCTAGTGTCCACGGGGACTAGAGTTGGAATATAAAATTATACTTACCACTATCCAGCACCTCAAAGCGCTATGCGTTGTAACGGTATGCGTTGTAAATACCGCGTTGTAATGGTATGCGTGGTAATGGTATGCGTGGTAACGTCATACATCCCTCCTGGACAGAGGACCTAACTGAACCGCTGTTAGAGAGTGGGGAAGTGCGCCATTAAACCACACTCTGTGCTGCCAAGCTGAAATTGGAATTTCCTGTGTCCTACAAGGAGTGTACTCCATAGGCACAGCAGTGGAAGTGTAAACATGAAACGTATTGCTATCTACATTCACTACAGGGAATGTAACCCATGAGTAGAAAAGCTCAAAAGGGTATGTCGCTTCAGCACTCACCACAAAAACAACCGCCATGCCCTCCAAGGGGACGGCATAAGCCTGCAAATCATTGCGGACCACCATCCGACCAACGTCAGCCATAAGGACACAGTTGAGAACAAGTATATGGAAAATGTAGCACAACACTAAATGGGTAGTAATTCAAAGCATAAACCTTTTTAAATCATCAAGCTTGAAAAAACCTATGTAACTATAGGTAGGTTAATCAGTCACCACTGTCAACCGGAAACAATAGTGAGGGTGTCGTGGACTGATGTAAGCACTACTCGAGAGTCTCAAAAATAAGACCACTACGTTGGGTGCACCATGTTGCAGGGATTCTGCTCAGACACAGAACTGTGCACAGAGACCCAGGACATCAGTGAATTGTGGTGAACCAAAAAACTCACTTCAGTACCTAGAATACCCTAACCGAATAGCATCAGTGTCACATTAGGTCTTCCTCCAATAGCAAAGCAAGCAATGACAACCCAGAACATGCGACTTAGGTTACTCTCAGGAATGGTGAGAATCAAGAACACTTTTTCGTTTGTTATTCTCATACCAGTCCAAAACATGGGTAAAAAAGAGACATGGTAAAGTTTAAAATGTTTATTTTTAACGAAGTGCTTTAAGATGCAGTATTTTTGCGAGCATAAGAAGGGATATGATTAAAAATAACACGATCAGCATTGTTACAATTCCAATAACTCAAAAGGAGAAATCATATTATAATAATGGTGGAAACATGTCCCATGGTGCCTTGTCTGCCACCCTCCCTAGCAAGAACTATGTTTTATAAAATATAGAAGGTCTCTGTGGCTTGTGTGGGGGACCCCATACCTCTGAGATCAGCAGGAGTAAATCACATCAGAATCTGCAATAGCTCACTGTCTCTCTGGAAACAGAATTCTTCCAAGTGTCCAAAACCATGTATGCAGTGCCATATTAAAGGCACCAGAATTCCAGTTAACTGCAGCTGCGTGTATGTTGTGTCTAAGCGTGAACCAATCAGCCCGAACAACAGCTAACATTTGTTATGATAACCTTGGAGGCTTTAGCGCTCACTGTGCAGACTAAGGTCACGGTGTAAGTCTAGGGATGTTGAAAACAAGTCATTCTCATGTGAAGATATTCATGCAGTCAAACTTACAGCAACAGCTACCTGCAGTGTCATGTGCAAAAGCGGCAAAAAGGGCGAAATGGCGATTAAACTTCTAATAAGCTTATGCTAACATAGCAATGTGCGCAAGCAGAGCTCTGCCTTCACTACAGTGTCCTTTCCACTGCAATTCAGGGAGAGAACTCTCCTTCCGGCACCCACGATTTAACTAAGTAGTCACAAATTGAGTGATGGGGGACCATTCCTTACCCTCCGACCCCCACAATCCATATGTTATGGCGTCGAGAGCGACCCTCAGCAACTTCCACTTGGGGTTCAAGGTGGAGCACAGTTTTCCAGAGTTCTGCAACGTTGGATTGTAGGATATGAGCCCCATCCTCTTTTTGCTAAAATACGGCATACAGCATCTGTTACCCTTGCAGTAGTACTGTGCAGATCCCGGCACAGCAGAGACGATTGTAGGTCCTAGATGGCCAATAGAATGGGGGGAGAGCTACCACCACAAACGGATACAATCACTGGTGGGGACTCCCACCTCAGCAGCTCCCATGAGCTCCATGTACTTGTCTATATGGCCCTGGAGGGGGTGAGCCCCAGATTGTTTGTCTTTCCCCATGAGTAGTCTGGTGAGGCCTCAGTTATCCAATGTAGCCGAAGAGGGAGGTCAACACACCTGCCCGCAGAAAATTCTCATTGGGACGACCCCACTTGCACTACACCAGTTGTTCCAAGGGGTGATACCATCCTCTAAACATTACTGTCCAGGACCCCTGGACCACCGGGGCCCAGGGTCCCCACTTGCCACCTGGGTTACTCGCAAGCCCCTTGTGACATGGGACACGGTCTCTCTTCTGCAGCCGGGACAGCAATCAGTGAATCACTATGGATGCGTGCTTTTCAGTTCCTGGACCCCTGGAAGGATATCCCACTGATGACTACCTCCTCTGTGACCTTCTGATCATAGCCGGGGGCTGACGCCCACTGCGCACTTGAGGTGTTTCCAGTTTCCTCTAGCTAAGCCCGGATAAAACCTTCTGTGGTGCTCTCACTGCCTCTGGAGAAAGAGTCAGGATGGCCTTGTCTTGGGGCCATCAGCACAGCAGAGCGGACCCCGCTGCTGGTGCTCTGACTTTCAGCCCGTCGGCTGGCACCCACAAAGCTCCAGATATACTCCCTGGTCCTGCTGTCTCTACACTGGCTGCTGATGTTTCTGGGTCACCTGGCCTGGTGCTAATGCTGGGTCAAAGCGGAGCTCAGAAAAGAGGAGCCACTATGTTTGGCTCTGTGACCATGCACCCTGTTACCCAGTAACCTTGCTTGTTTCCTCTCTCACTCTCATGGTGTCTCTGCTTACAGTCATCTCCTGTCCTCTGCAGTCTCTGTGACCTCCAGCTGACACCATATGTAGATGCTCATGACAGAATGGTCTGACCAAATATGATACCGGACCAGTTTATTGGGTATTACAATGGTATGTCTTAATGCTTGGTAGAGTGTGTGATCTGGTGAGAGAGAAGTTATTTAAACTCCAGGTGCATCCATATTTGATTTTGTCCCATGGTGGTCTTTTGGCTTGCCTATCTATCCATAAGTTAATCTTACATATTACCACAATATAACATGTAGAAATCTCTCAGCACAGGCTCGTTCTGCTAATTCAGCCAAAATATTTGATGTGAGTCCTAGTGATCGGTTGAAGAATGCAATGATGTACCAACTGTTTATGTTTAGGGTACACTTTACAAACATGCTGTAGAAGGAACAGCAAGATGTGAGAAGATTTTTATGCATTTTATATTTAACATTTGGAGCACTTTCCGCCACCTGCCCATTTTGGTATCACAATTTTTATGGTTAAGTTTGAAGTTTATTGGACTCATGTTGTTGAAGATGGCCTGTGAGACGTGTACAAATCACTTTTGGCTCAAATGCCATGCAGTATTGGGGATGAGATCACCTGTATCAAGCATGTTTCCATGCTGAGCATGTTGCTTAGGGCAAATATGAAGGGGAGTGCTCTGATTGCCAAGTAGAGCTGGGGAGCTGGGGATTGCCCTACTTTTCCAATTGGGTTAAATTGTTTGGAGCGGTTATGGGATGAGAGTCTGGTTGGGCCTCCACTACGTTGTTTAAGGCTGTTTATTTGATAATGAGCATTCATCAGCCAGTATTAGTATCTTTTTTGGGGGTCTGATTGCTCATGTGTTGGATTGCCAGGTAGAGGATGCCTGGTTTTATGCATGCAGGCCCAATTCTGCTTTTGTCCCACAAAAGAAGACTCTGAATTTGATTTCTTTCCGGACCTCCAAGGCTGGATAATGCTTGTGATCGGAAGACTTTGAAGAGTGGGTGACTGCTTACCAAACATCCAATATCCAGTGTAAGTCAGGCACATTCTCTATCTTTAAAAGCACCTTTGACCATCTGCAGCAGCTGATCCTAAAACAACCCACCATCCAGAAAAACAATCTCCAGAAAGGCAGCCTTCCCTGCCCCGTCTGCCTTCCAATCTAACATCTGCATGCATCTTCTGCCCACACCAGAGGACCTTAATACCAAAGCTGTAGCCCACAGCCCATCAAAGGAGACATCCGACAGGGAGTGTGCCTGCTGTCCTATCTGTGCCATGTTGCCTCTGTCCTTCTGTGTGGTGCCAGCCAAATACTCAGAATCCTGTACTGAGAGCTGAGCAGTGTCAATCAATCAGTCTGTAGTTTATTCCAGTAAAGTTAAAGTAATCATAAAACATACACAGCATCAGCTTAAAACGTGTAGTAAAAAACATATAGTTGTAAGATAGATATAAATAGTTCTTCTTAATCTACTGGATGAATGTAAAAATTGTCCCACACTAGAGTAGATGGAATTATAACTACTACATGTTTCTCATCTTAGTAATGGAAGAAGAAATCCGAACTACAGGTCGCAGAATTTTAAATCAAAACCCTAATCATGCAAGGACCTGTGGAACGTGAGAGCTATTTCTTAGTTTCTGTTTGTAGAGCGATCTGCTAGCATCTGAAGTGCAAACAGAACGTTATAAATATAAATGATGAAATGAAAAAGAAGTCCTTAGACTGACTTGCCAACTGATTAAATCACAACACCACTTCATGCCATCAGAAATGCAATCTTTAAGTCCTGGCTTTCGATTAAGACCTTATTGCCTTGTGGGAGTTGTATACCTGGTTCACCTTAATAGGAATACCTTTGTAGATTGCAGCGATTTGTGTGACCAGAAACTTAGACTGTTATTTAGTCTACCTGGTAACGAGAGGCCATCTTGTTATGTTATGTTAATTAATTTTTGTGTAGCGCATAATCACCAACAGGTCTCTTAGCGCTTTAGAGAGAGTGGCCGAGGCCACTAGTGATAACATAGCAGTGTCCCAGGGAGGGAGATTAATCGGTGTCCAAAGCTTCTCTGAACAGAACAGTTTTGATCTGTTTCCTGAAGGGGAGGAGTGCAGGTTTCTTGCGAAGGTAATCAGCTGGTTCCAGAGTTGTGGGAGTAGGACAGAGAACGATCTGCTCCCTTTAGATATGGTATTGCACCATGGGGGCGGCAGGCCTCGGATAATCACAGAGTACGGCCCAGGACATAGTTCTTGAGGCGATCTTTAATATAGGCTGGGGCTTGGCCATAAATTGCCTTATGGGCAATGCAGAGACCCTTAAACCTTGCTCTCTGCTTGATGGGGAGCCAGTGCTGCTTGCACAGCAAAAGGGTGTGGTGGGTAGAGTTGCAAGGATTCTGCTCATACACAGAACTGGGCACAGAGACCTAGGACATGAGTAAATTGTGGTGTACCAGAAACTCACCTCAGTACCTAGAAAACCCCCAACCAGCTAGCATCAGTATCACATTAGCTCTTTGTCCTATAGCAAAGTAACCAATGATTAGACAACCTAGAACATGCGACTTAGTACAAACTCAGGAATGGTGGGAAGTGAGAACACTCTTTCGGTATACTCTCATACCAGTCCACAACAGGAGTAAAGAAGAGACACAGTAAGGATAAAATATTTATTTTATCAATGTGATCTCAAGTGCAGTATCTCAGACAACATAAGCAGACATATGATTAGAAATAATGTGGTCAGCATTGTTACAATTCCATAAAATACAAAAGGAGAAATCATATTACAATGATGGTGAAAACAGGTCTTATAGCGCCTAGTTTTAAAACCCACCCTATATAGGAACTACGTATTATAAACTAAAGAAGGTCTCTTAGGCTTGTTTTGGGGGACCCAATTACCTTTCCGCTCAGTAAGAGTAAATCACATTGGGATCAGCCAAAGCTCTCTGCATCCCTGGAAATGGAAAATCTTCCAAGTGTGTGAAATCATGACAAGTGTGCAATAATAAGGGCGCCAGAATCTTAGTTGGCTCACAGCTGCCAAATTGTTGAGTCTAGAAAGCGTTACTCAATCATGTCGAAAAACAGCTACCATGCTTTGATAACCTTGACGGCTTCAGCACTCACTGTGTAGACTAGGGGCACGATGTAAGTCAAGAGATGTCGAAAACAAAACCCTTTCTCATGTGTAGACCTTCACGAAGGCTAACTTACAAAAACAGCCATGCAGTATTGTGTAGAAAAGCAGCAAAAGGTAAAATGGCGTTTAAGGGCCATATGTATCATAGTTCCGTTTTGCGATTTCTAAATAGCGATTTTTATGGAATCGCTATTTAGAAATCGCAAAATGGTATGTATGTAGAAATCAGCTTCTTTTTAGCGATTTCTTAAAATTCCTTAATTGCGATTAGCAAATTGCTAATCGCAATTAAGGAATAATTTCCCATTTATTTCCATGGGCCAGGAGGCCCATAGGAATGAAGGGGAAATGTGCGATTAGCGATTAGCTAATCGCAAATTGAGAATATTTTCAAGGGTGCAGGGGTGTCCAAAGGACACCCTGCTGCACCCCTGAAAATGACATGTGTGCGCATATGGCGCACATACATGCCCTAAGGGCATGTATGAGCGTCACATGGCACCTTTTGTTTTAAAAAAAATAGCTTTTTGAAAGGAATTCGCAACTTACCACCAACTTGAAGTTGGTGGTAATTTGCGATTCCTTAGGGACAATTATCAATATTTTTTTGCATGATACATTGCATTTAAGGAATTGCAAATTGTGCGATTCCTTAAATGCAATCGCAAAATTAGGAATCGCAAATTGTGCGATTCCTTATTTTGAACTACATTTGCTTAATACATACCATATTGAGAATTCGCATTCGCAAAGGCCGAAATTCTGCGAATTTCGGCCTTTGTGAATGCAAATTTCAATGATACATATGGCCCTAAACTTCTAATAAGACATGCTAACATAACATGCGCGCAAAGCATGCCTTAGGCCATATTACACCCTCCCTTTATCGGAGAACGCACAATAAAGGGGGCAAGATTCATAGAATGCAGAGTTCAAGTTCGATTGAGAAAGAACCAAGTTCAGGAATTTTGCCAAACTTGATAACTGGGATTACAAATCTGAATTAAAAAGTAACCAAGTCAGTGAAAACATCCACGGTGGGCCATGGTGTGAATAAGACCTCAAAAAATAAGAAAAACATTAAGGCATTAGTGAGAGAAAAAATATTCACGAGTTCATTACGTGTATATGGAGCAGAAAAAAATCACGCTTCAATTCAACAGCGTATAGGCACTGTATGTTGCAACTGCCTCCATCAGGAAGTCGTTGTCATCATCTATGAACATTTCAGCCATCCAATTAAGTAATGGAAATGAACATACAAGTTCTTCAATATCCGGGGCCATTAGCACCATCAGAAGACAACTTGGGCTTTCTTCAAGATAACTGCGTGCCAGAAAGTAATTGGCCGCAGTCCATATGTTCCAATTGCCTCGAACCCCATGAACCCTGCGCAGGCCATAATCCAGAAACCAGAACAATCTATTTCATGAGCAACTAAGGGACTCATTAGTAGATTAAAATCCAGGTCAGGAGACACCGTGTTGCAGAGACACATATCCAGGGCCATTCAAATCCACAATCCAGGCAATCAAAAACAGGCTGCACGCAAGTAAAATATGAGAACCGGAAAGATAAACCATACGCCACACTCAGAGTCCCCAGAGGTGGCGATCAATTGTATTCTGGCATCCGGTTACGAAGCTGGAACAGCCGGGGCAGATCGTTGTGGGGCACTGACTGCATCCATTCTGAAGTAAACAAATTAACAGCAGCACACCTTTTCCCAAAGCGAGAATTAACGGGAAAACCGTGAAGACACTCGAGAAAATCGAATGAAAAAATGCTAGGATCACACCAAATAAAGCTTGGAATGAGGTCACAAGGCCAGAACTGACTACTTAAAAAAATGTGCAAGGCCTGTGGTTGACGAGGCATTAAAGATTGTGTGAATCAAAGCACCAAAATGCAGGGGCAGATCAGTATTTAATAAGGCATGTACCTCAGTACGAGTATTTGCAACGTGAAGGATGATTGTTTCACGTGCAGATGTAAGGGCGACTTCTTTCTGGGACAAAAGAGCCCTTCTTCTACTCACCTTGTTGAACTCTGCTTTGAAGGTCGAAATAGAAGGCCAGATGGAAACATCGAGCCTCCCAAGTGGAGGAGGAAACAGGACATTCTTACAGCAAACTACACGTTGGTAAACTGTAACAATATACGGAATACCAGCAAGCATACCACAGCAATCTTCATTATTTAATAACAAATAACTACCGTTTGCAAGCAACATGAAAATTGGTATAATAGCCGGGTGGGGGTGCCTTTTAAAACACACGCAAGCTTCGATGCTGTAATATTACAAGAACCGTGCAATTGCAGATTTCTATAGCCTAAAGAATGATCTGGTGTGGAAGTGCAGTCAAAGAAACTTCTTTTCCTTCTCTCAAGCACCTGTACGTAAATGGGAGATTCCATACTTCATGTAGAAAAGCACTACCTAAAGGTTCAAATCTGTCTATGGCATAGTGTTTCATGCATGACTCAAATTTAAACAGGGGGAAAGGTAGAGTTATTAACCCATAGATGAGCCAAACTTCCGAATTCGACTCGGCCACCGAAAACGGTAACGGTTTCAGTTTTTTAATATGCAGCAGTGAAAACCTGGCATCTTTCATTGACATAAATTGTTGTTTAACAGTCAAATTTAAAGGTAAAAATAAAGATGTTGTGTTCATGTAATCCCAAGGCTCCTTCCCAGATTTTAAAGTTTGTCGAGTCCAAGCAAACTGCATTATAGTGCACAATTGAATTTGTCCATGGTACAGAACTGCAACATCTTCTTGTACAATATCAACAACAGATGAAACAATATTATCTAATGTGTAAATATGGGAAGACAGGTTGTTAATGCTATTATCCACAACAGCAAGCACTTTTTCTAAATTGGCCTGATCAATAGATCTGAGCCTAGAAGTAGCTTCAATTTGGGACAGCTTCCAAACTTCGTTGTAAGCAGCATATATCCATCTTTTCGATCTGCCTGCTGCAAGACCTTTCACAAAATCATTCAAATTAACAGGGGTCAGTCTGTTTAGACAAATGCGATTTAACTGACGCCAAGGTAGCGTTTGAGCCAACACTGACACAATTTGCCTACAGAGTAGGTGGTGACCGAATGTTGACTCTGAAAACAGGGATCGACTCTAACCTCTGTATAGCCAGGGGTCAGACTCAGAAAACTGTGCTGGCAATTTTTTGCAATAGCAACCAGCCTTCGGGATTATTGCTGGAAACATTAAAAGAGGAATTTCTGAACTGGGCTTCTAAATCACAAAGGGAAGTACTGGTGTAATTATTCCAAGGGGGATATTCCCCCAAATCAGGAAATGAAGGAGCATTTAATTTTTTAGAAGTAGCCAATCCAAAGCAGGTGGTTTGTGAAATTGTAGAATTCAGAAACAACATATGGTTCAGGATGAGACATGCACAATGCAAAGCCTCCGTGCCTTGCACGTGTCAACTTTTAGAACCCCAAACAGATTTAAGATCAACGGTATGTTTCCACAGCTCATAGCCCTCAGCCCTCAGCCCTCAGCCTGGTCAATAAAGGACTTTGAATACAGTAATTTTGTGTGGGTAAGTCTAACCTTGGAAGAGAACTTCCCAGTCATCTTAAAATAAAATGCATTAGGGTTTGATTGATCAAAATCAGTAAAAAAAGAAGACGTTTTCAAAAGAGCTTTAGAGCTGCCTTCAACAGGTGCGGGACAATGTTCCCACTGTGTCTAGTTAACCACGTTTCCAAATGTATTTGTCTTATGCAGAAAGTGATTGCCAAAATGCTGGCAACAGTACAAATCACCATAGTTAGCAGAATCTAGATACAAATCTTCAGCATCAAAAGCAGCATAATATTTCAGATCAGAAAATAAAGCCTCTATGGCCTGGACGTCCCAATCATCAGTGCAAATATTTTGTTTAACCACATCCCCCATAGAAACAAGGACTACATTGGGAACATTAATAACCACTGTGGGCCCATGAATCGGGAACTTTGCCGCATCCCAGACAATCCCATCTAAAACGGGCCAAGCAGTTATATTCACAAATGTCTGGTCCCTCTTCATGATGTGCGAAGAGGAGTGGGGGGGCCAAAGTTCCATCAGTTAGTCTAATTGAAGTTCTTTATTGAACGTAGTGTCCATTCACGAATCGAAAAAAATACACCACAAATCCGATGGACATGAATAAAAAAATAAAAAAAAGCACCAGCCATATGTAAGTCCAAGGGGGAATCAAAAAATGTTTTTTAAACTAGGTAGCAAAAATCGAAACTTTTGAAGGGGTCTTTGATGTTGTAGAGCCAGTGTCAAATGAAAAAAGTAATTGATTAGCCAGACGGGTCTACAAATCAGGCATAGACATTCAGTGGGATAAGTATATTCAGTATCATTAAGAAGATCACCAGAAGTTGAATTCAATAAAGGATTCGCAACTGTATTCATTTCAATGGCAATATCAGGCCCGTTGGCAGGATACGGGACCAAAACAGAGTGTCGCATCATTGCTGGACATGAAACCGCAGGAGTCATACTATGAAGAATCGGCCACCCTGTGTAGTTTGACATTGTCATTGGAGATGTACCTGCTCCCCTTTCGCCCAGGAAGAGTAGGTAAAATGACTGTTTATGCACTCTGCACACCAAGCACAGGAACTGGAGCTCGATTAAGAGGGACAGAATTCCTTCTTGTTCTTGATCTTCTCTCGGACCAGTTCTCCAACTTGGAGTAGCCAGCCTACTACCGGAATCTGCAACGCAGCATCATATGTGGAGGGCAAATGTTCCTTTGCAAGACTGTCTCTGGTCTTTTGTAGGTTCTGTAAAACATTACAATGTTCATCTACGTCAAAGGATGTGGCTGCCACCGCCATGTCTAGACCCTCAAGGTCCTGAACAAACATTTTGATGCCAAAGAGCATTTCGTATGGGGTCCGCCCACCCAGAACCTTCTAGGGAGATTATTTAGTGCACGCTGAACGCTATAGATGTGGGTTAGCCAGTCTCACCAGTACCTAATACCTTAGTTTTCAAGGATTGCTTTAAGTCACGGTTCACTATTACCCTCAGGCCGGTATGGAGACGAAAATTTGACCTTGACCCCCAAAGAACTCATGGCATCCTTGTATGCCTTAGAGGCAAACGCTGGACCCTGGTCCGAATGAAAGGTATCACACGCAAAAATTCCCACAAAGACACACAAATCCCTTATGACAGTTCTGGAATCAGCACTACGTTGCGGCCACAACCACACAAAGCACGTGCAAGAATCAAATGCTACTAAGATGTACTTATATGCAGTATCAGATGAGAAAGGACCGCAGTGATCTAAATAAAAACACGCAAGTGGCTTATTAGATATGTACAACTGAGTTTGGGGTGGGCGTGCAGCAGTAGAAGGTTTAATTTGCTGACAAATGCCACATTGAAGGACATAATCATGCGTTTGTTTGTACAACCCCCGCCACCAATATCGTTGCTGGAGAAAAGATACAGTAGCTGACACGCCGGCATGCGATGAGGCCATCCCAGCTTGGGCTGCTGTAATCAAAGGTCTGCGTTGGGTATTAACCTGTCACCAACGTCGTTAATTCTCACATAAGGAACTTTATCAGGACTTAAATGATAAGAGTACTTAGAAGGGAAACCTCTAGGGTAATTACCTCCCTTCTCTGTTGCGGCAATAGCTGCCAAGATGTCATCATCAACCTTAGTTTTGGAACGTGTAACTGCTACTGCATATGTTGCAACTGCTGTCTTAGCGGCATCATCCGCGAGACAGTTGCCAACAGCGTGAACTCCAACATGCTGGTAACCCAGAGTATGAATTACAAAGACAAGTGGCAGCCGTTCTTTAAGCTCAGCCACTCGAACCAAGATCATTTTATGTTTTATTGTGCGACGATAACCATTTTGAGTCCAAAAGGGTAGATTGTCATTGTATGATTGAACACAGTAGTAAGAGTCACTTACAATAAGAGCAGTCACACTGGGATCAGTGTACTCCAATGCAAGCATTAGAGCACAAAGCTCTGCCAACTGGGCGGTACAGTCCCCTAATGTCTGTGTATGCACGACATCGGTCTTGAAATCACCATCCACCGTAGGACCAACGACAATTGCGCAGGCTGAAGAATATGCGTGCTTTGAACCCGCAGCCGCTTGTGCGATTCCATCAGTGTAAATGATACAACGGAAATCCTCCAGTGGGCGCATCGTCAGAGGAGCAGGATGAACAAATTCATACTGTAAGAACTCTTGAGTCTTCAGAGAGGGATCAAAAATGAACGTGACATACAGAGATGTCAAGGACGTGCCCATTGTATCCACCACGGGTGCAAAGCCTTTAAATTTGGTACACTGGCTTTCGTCACTGCCTCCAAGGCAAGATACAGAGTAACAACCAAAATGCGCTTTCCCTGCGACAGTGCACATTCCTTAAGAATCGCCATTTGCACTGCTGTTAAAACTTTTTCCACAGTGGAAAACCGCAACTCAGCCGAATTGTACAAGTGTGACTTGTCCAGTCACAGGATCGTTCATGGCAAGGGTCCGGGTTTTCTGCACAATCTGCTTCTTCCTTACAAGCCCAACCGGCTCCTGCGCTCAATGGGTGCTGGCCTGCTCTCGGTCTCTAGAATCAATAGGGCAAGAATGGGAGGGCGTTCCTTCCGTTTCTTAGCCACACAGAGATGGAACTCCCTCCCACATAAACTCCGTGTGGAGCCCTTGGAGGTGGTGTTCCGGAAGGAGCTGAAAACTCTCCTGTTACCGAAGCCTTAACTTACCGGCGCAGGGTTATCCCCGTTCCACCTGTCCAGGTTGTTGCTCAGTCCTTTGATAGCGCGGGGACACACTGGCAAGTGTAACCAGGTGCTTTAAAAACTCAGAATTATTATTATTATTATTATTATTATTATTATTATTATTATTATTATTATTATTATTATTATTATTATTATTTTAAGCGATAGGGACTGTGTCACCCTTATTAAAAGTGTGGTACCTTAAACCCACCGCCCCTGGTACGATTCTTATCACCAGGTTGGTGTGGTTATCACGGGTCAATAAGAATTTAGATTCTAGAAGATCAGCCTGCAAGGATGGCTGAATGTTCAGGCAGCCAGCACGATTTGGAGAAAGATGGTTGTATCAAGGTGTAAAGAGGCCTGATACGCTGGGCATATTTGGGAATGTAGGTATGGCCAAAATTCAAAAAGCCCAGTAAAGACTGCTGTTTTTTTCAGTTTTTTGGGAGCGAGCAAAAGTGCGCATTTCTCCAGGAAGTGAGGAGCCAATACTAGACCTTCATTGTCGAGCTCGTAGCCCAGGAACAACACTGTGTACTCTGCAATGTGAGATTTGGCAAAGTTAAATTTGAAGCCAAAATCCGCAAAATTGCAAATTATAACGTCCACGTGGCCATAATTCGTCGTCTGTGAGATAGATGTCATCCACATACGAACATGCATCTGCGTCGAGCCCCTCCAAGAGGGATACAGCCCAGACAGCAAAGACGCCTGGACTGTTCTTATAGCCCATAGCTAAACAGCAAAATTGGCGCTGTTTGCCACAACTTGTAAAAGCTGTCCATTGGCTACTAAGAGGGGACAGATTGTCGGCAACAAAACCATTGGATATGTCAAGTGAGGTTTTGAACCTTTTACGCACAAGACCATCAACAAAAGCAGAACTGTGAGTATTCTGCACTGCACACGTACGACAATGCAAGTTTAAGGGGCGGTAATCCAATACCAAACGATACGAGTCATCTGACTTGGTCACAGTAAAAAGAGGGTTATTCATCGGAGACACAGACTTTTCAATTACACCTTGATATTCCAATTGTTCAAGGATTTCCGCAACAGAAGCTTTTGCTTCTCGCCGCATGGGGTATTGGGGTTGAGGCTGTGGCATTGACCGCGAAGGAATCTCATGTCGAGGGGAAAATGTGTCCCACCCACAGTGAGTACGGTACAAAGCCGGCACAAGCGCCTTAGCATAATCTTCTGCAAAATGCTGCGTCTGCTCTTTCGGCACTGTGTGCGCAAAACTAGGGAGGATTACCTCTTCCCCTTGGGGAGCAGCTAAGATGAAGGGTGGGGGCCAATCGACCTTCGCCAACAGAATATCATAGGTAGTAGCTAGATTTTCCCCGCAAAAAACTTTTATGGTACGTTCTATGTCACCTTCAATTATAAGGACAATTTCATAAAGTCTTTCAGGGGGGACCACTCTAGTGTCAGCTGACTCAACTACAACGAAGGTGTCAGTCGCTGTCACCTTCAGTAGTGGACGCAATGCCTTTTGAATTATGGTAATCTCTGCCGCGCTGTCCAACAGTGTCAGCGCCCATGTCTAATTCCTAAGTTGTGTTCTCACTATCTGTGGCATATCTCGTTGTTATCACAGCAACTTTCTTCTTTTGAAACTGGGGTCTTTGTCGCGCTGACTCGTCCTGCTTGCCTTTTCGGTCAGCCTTGCGAGGCTGCGCACGGCTCTGTTGGGCACCTTGACCTCTGCCGCCGCCTCCTCCACCGGTGGGTGAGACCGATGTTTCCTGCAAAGAGCGAGGAGTACGTTGTTCAGGAACCTGAAATCTATCAGGTGACTTAATTTTAGTGCGATCGTGCAACGCATATGTACGCTCAGAAGAGGCAGGTATAGGCGAAGCAAGATGGGACCCCTGTTTCTGTTGCTGTTTCCCCTGTTTTTTGTTCTTACTCCAATTTTGTTTCGGAACTTTCTGGTGATCATCTTTATCAGATGACGCCTGATGAGTTTGCTGCTGTGTTTTTTTTCTTAGCAAAAGGCTTAACACCCAAACTATTACGGCCAACGGTCTTATAAGCTTCCGTAATAATTCTTGGTAACTGACGGGGTTTCTTGGCCTCAGGAATATCGCGCAAAGCATTAGACACCTGGAAACTTACCGCATCCCCCTTAAGATTAGCAAGGACAAGATCCTGAACCATATCAAACGCTCCCACGAGTTGCATTCCCAACTCTACAGCCTCCTCCAGCCTGTGTTCATCCTGAACACGCTTAATGACGGAGGGCAGGAAAGCCATTGACGGGGGTTCCGAAGCAGCTAGTATAGACTGCCGCAAAAATCACACCTCAAGCGGTACAGTCATTTTCGGTAAACTAATGATAAGGATCCTGTGTTTCTCCTCAGGCGAAGTATTCAGGAATACTGCCTCCAGTTGGTCAAATTTCTCAGCAAGCCAAAAAGGCATCTCATCCTTATCCTGGGGACGCTTGCCCATAACTGCATTTACCATAACGGGACTAAGCTTTAGCCGGTTTGTCCCAACTGGATGCACAGCACCACCGGGGCCCCACCCAGGAGGTTGCGGGAAATGTAATTAACCAGACCCCTTATCACTGTCACAGCAGAGACATAAAGGGGTCTCAATTCATAAGCTGTCAAATGCGGTGCCTTAGGATGTGGGGTATAAGCAGTTAAAACACGCCAAGAAGCGCCTGCAATTGACAACGGTCCATGTCTGATCGCCTTTATTAAATTTGGGCGGGCGCCATTAAACCAAACGGCATGCTGCCAAACAGAAAGCAGAAATTCCTGTGTCCTATATGGAGCGTACTCGGCATGCACGGCAGATGGAGTGTAAGTGTGAAACACACCAGTACCAGCATCAACCGCAGAAAACGTGACCCATGAGTAAAAGAGCTCAAACGGGTGTGATGCGTCAGCATACACAACAAAAACCACTGCCTGTCCTTACAAAGAGACTAGGAAATCCTGTAAATGATTGGGCACATCCAACCGACTGTGTACTGGGATATCCACCGCAGCCATGATGACACAGTGAAAGGTAAGTACAATGCAATAGAAAAAAGCACAACTGGGTAGTCACTCGAGTGTGCGCAAATGTCCGTAATATTGCTGTGATAATTTTTAAACTTGGACTGTATGTTTTAAAGGTAACAATGTTTTAAATTGCACTAGCTCTCGATAGTGAGCTTTAGCACAACGTAAGAAGGGGAAGTGTTACTCACCTCTTTTTGCTGCTCGCCCCGGTCCACCCCGGCTGTTTGCCTTTTTTGTGGAGGGAGGAGCAGAGTGTGTCACATCCTTTTCTGGCAGGCAGGGGCGCTCCTTCCGCCTGAATTCCCCCCTCTATTTACATCAATGTGCTCGTGACCACGCAGCGGACGCGTGAGGGTGGCGTGCCGCTGGCGCACTGAAGGCGTGGCAAAACCAAGCCCGTCTGTGCCCGTCCGTGCCCGGCCGGGACCAGGGGCCACAAACCCTGGCCCTATGAGGAGTTTAGAACGGATCAAGTACTCTAAAGAGGCACTAATAAAACTGAATAAACCCATCAGCGCTAACTGCAGGCATAAAATATAGCTTGATAACAGGGCACCAACATGCAAGCACTGCAATACTACTTTTAGCTGCCATACACACACCACAGGGGAACCAAAAACAGAGCTGGCTCTACTAAACTGCAGATCCATGGCTAAACACAAATACGAGATACATACTCTCCACACCACTGGGATCAAGCTATCCGGCTGAAGACGGCTGATAGCCAGAAACCGGTCCTAGGATGCTTGATTCCGGTCCAGGAAAGATATGGCTTGGCAGTTCGGGATGGACTGTTCCCATGAGGCACAGGGTCAAGGCTGATTTGCATATGGCCATGTCTGAACTGGGGTGGTGTGGAGTGCAAAAAAACGATGGATTTAGGCCCAGATCTCTGTACTGGGGTGAATGTATGACATTGTTCTGCATTCTGTCCATCAACTGTTATTTTTGCATTTGTCACCCCGAGTGGGATGGGTATGCTCAGACGTGAGTCCCATGCTCTCCACACCACTGGAGTCAAGCTATCCTGGCTGAAGACGGCTGATAGCCAGAAACCGGTCCTAGGATGCTTGATTCCGGTCCAGAAAAGACATGGCTTGGCAGTTCGGGCTGGACTGTTCCCATGAGGCACAGGGTCAAGTCTGATTTGCATATGGCCATGTCTGAAATGGGGTGGTGTGGAGTGCAAAGAAACGATGGATTCAGACCCAGATCTCTGTACTGGGGTGAATGTATGACATTGTTCTGCATTCTATCCATCAACTGTTATTTTTGCATTTGTCACCCCGAGTGGGATGGGTATGCTCAGATGTGAGTGCCATGCTCTCCACACCACTGGAGTCAAGCTATCCTGGCTGAAAACAGCTGATAGCCAGAAACCGGTCCTAGGATGCTTGATTCCGGTCGAGGAAAGACATGGCTTGCCAGTTCGGGCTGAACTGTTCCCATGAGGCACAGGGTCAAGGCTGATTTGCATGTGGCCATGTCTGAACTGGGGTGGTGTGGAGTGCAAAAAAACGATGGATTTAGGCCCAGATCTCTGTACTGGGGTGAATGTATGACATTGTTCTGCATTCTGTCCATCAACTGTTATTTTTGCATTTGTCACCCCGAGTGGGATGGGTATGCTCAGACGTGAGTCCCATGCTCTCCACACCACTGGAGTCAAGCTCTCCTGGCTGAAGACGGCTGATAGCCAGAAACCGGTCCTAGGATGCTTGATTCCGGTCCAGGAAAGACATGGCTTGGCAGTTCGGGCTGGACTGTTCCCATGAGGCACATGGTCAAGGCTGATTTGCAAATGGCCATGTCTGAACTAGGGTGGTGTGGAGTGCAAAAAAACGACGGATTTAGGTCCAGATCTCTGTACTGGGGTGAATGTATGACATTGTTCTGCATTCTGTCCATCAACTGTTATTTTTGCATTTGTCACCCCGAGTGGGATGGGTATGCTCAGACGTGAGTCCCATGCTCTCCAAACCACTGGAGTCAAGCTATCCTGGCTGAAGACGGCTGATAGCCAGAAACCAGTCCTGGGATGCTTGATTCCGGTCCAGGAAAGACATGGCTTGGCAGTTCGGGCTGGACTGTTCCCATGAGGCACAGGGTCAAGGCTGATTTGCATATGGCCATGTCTGAACTGGGGTGGTGTGGAGTGCAAAAAAAAACGATGGATTTAGGCTCAGATCTCTGTACTGGGGTGAATGTATGACATTGTTCTGCATTCTGTCCATCAACTGTTATTTTTGCATTTGTCACCCCGAGTGGGATGGGTATGCTCAGACATGAGTCCCATGCTCTCCACACCACTGGAGTCAAGCTATCCTGGCTGAAGACGTCTGATAGCCAGATACCAGTCCTAGGATGCTTGATTCCGGTCCAGGAAAGACATGACTTGGCAGTTCGGGCTGGACTGTTCCCATGAGGCACAGGGTCAAGGCTGATTTGCATATGGCCATGTCTGACCTGGGGTGGTGTGGAGTGCAAAAAAACAATGGATTTAGGCCCAGATCTCTGTACTGGGGTGAATGTATGACTTTGTTCTGCATTCTGTCCATCAACTGTTATTTTTGCATTTGTCACCCCGAGTGGGATGGGTATGCTCAGACGTGAGTCCCATGCTCTCCACACCGCTGGAGTGAAGCTATCCTGGCTGAAGACGGCTGATAGCCAGAAACCGGTGCTGGGATGCTTGATTCCGGTCCAGGAAAGACATGGCTTGGCAGTTCGGGCTGGACTGTTCCCATGAGGCACAAGGTCAAAGCTGATTTGCATATGGCCATGTCTGAACTGGGGTGGTGTGGAGTGCAAAAAAACGATGGATTTAGGCCCAGATCTCTGTACTTGGGTGAATGTATGACATTGTTCTGCATTCTGTCCATCAACTGTTATTTTTGCATTTGTCACCCGAGTGGGATGGGTATGCTCAGACGTGAGTCCCATGCTCCCCACACTACTAGAGCCAAGCTATCCTGGCTGAAGACGGCTGATAGCCAGAAACCGGTCCTAGGATGCTTGATTCCGGTCCAGGAAAGACATGGCTTGGCAGTTCGGGCTGGACTGTTCCCATGAGGCACAGGGTCAAGACTGATTTGCATATGGCCATGTCTGAACTGGGGTGGTGTGGAGTGCAAAAAAACGATGGATTTAGGCCCAGATCTCTGTACTGGGGTGCATGTAGGACATTGTTCTGCATTCTGTCCATCAACTGTCATTTTTGCATTCGTCACCCCTAAGGCGCGGCAAAGGCAAGCCCGTCTGTGCCCGTACGTGCCCGGCCGGGACCAGGGGCCACAAACCCTGGCCCTATGAGGAGTTTAGAATGGATCAAGTACTCTAAAGAGGCACTAATAAAACTGAATAAACCCATCAGCGCTAACTGCAGGCATACAATACAGCTTGATAACAGGGCACCAACATGCAAGCACTGCAATACTACTTTTAGCTGCCATACACACACCACAGGGGAACCAAAAACACAGCTGGCTCTACTAAACTGTAGATCCTTGGCTAAACACAAATATGAGATACATGACCTACTAGAATAAAACTCATTAGACGCCTTGTTCCTGACCGAAACATGGCTTAATGATACCTCAATACCTGATGTGATAGATGCCATCCCTAATGGCTACTGCCTAATCAGGCGAGATAGGGTAGGCCAAAGAGGAGATGGAATTGGCATAATCAATAAAGAAGAGATAAAATGTGAGGTCCAACAAAGTGACCTAGATAGCTGCGAGGCACTCTTCTTCACGCTATCAATAACAGAAGAAAACACCATAACTGGCTTCCTTATCTACCGCCCACTCGGTCACACTACAACTTTTATGACAAGTCTGGAGGATAATGTAGTCCATCCAGCACTGAGATATAACAAGTTTTTGGTATTAGGGGACCTAAATATACATTTCAATGATACAGACAATAAAGAAATAAATGCTACCTGCAAAGACCTTCTTGCACTTAACCCTGTACAAAACGTAGAGTCACAAACACATCAAGGAGGGCACATTCTAGACCCGATATTTACCAATTGCACTGAAATTGAAATAGGAACGCCATGGCCAATACCGTGGTCCGATCACTATTTAGTCCCTTTTTCCTTACCCTCTCAGAGAATGAAGTCACAACATCATAGAGAACCAATCACTACTAGAAAGTGGCCTAAATTTAACTCCACCCTTTCTCACGTTCTCTTGAGTCTCAGAAGCCAATGTTGGATCCTGACACTAACAAAGCCAATGACCAGATAGAGGCCTGGATCACCGTTGCTCTAGATGAAGTGGCACCCAGGAGCACAAGAATACCAAAAAGACCTAAGACAACTGCCCCTTGGTACAATGAGGAGCTAAGAAAGGCCAGGAAAACATAAAAAAACACAGAACGAACCTGGAGGAAAGATTACTGTAAAAATCTGAGGAAGATTATAAAAAGGAACTGAAAGCCTATCACTCAATGATTAAGAAAACCAGGTATGAATTCTACACACATATAATTGGCACAGCCAACAATTCACATAAAGAAATGTTCATCATCCTAAAATCCCTTAAAACTCAAAAAGAAAAAATAGCTGATATCCCAGGCACCAAAGAAAGCTGCAACGAGATAGCTAAATTCTTTTCAAACAAAGTAACTAAAATATACGAGACCTTTCCGGGAGAGGCACGGCTAGGGACTACCATGCACGCTGGCGAAACAACAACCTCAGTTAAAGTAACTCTAGAGAGCTTTACAATACCAGAAAGCACAGAACTACAAACCATAATAAAAGGAATAAAATCAGGTTCGCCCAGAGACCCGGCACGACCTGATAAAATGATGGAGGGGATGGAAACAATCCTACCTTACATTAAGGATCTCATTCTGCGCTCCTTCCAGACGGGTATAGTCCCTAGGAAATGGAAGCAAGCCATTGTTAGACCACTTAAGAAAAAACCCACTCTAGATTTCACCAGACTAGATAATCTGCGCCCAATCTCGCTTCTCCCATTCGTGGCTAAAATTGCAGAAAAAATCATTAATAAACAGCTAGTGGACCACATCAACATTAACAACCTATTACACCCCTCACAATCAGGTTTTAGAATGGCACACTCAACAGAATCAGCTCTATTAATGGCGACAGAGGCTCTGAGGAAACACGTGGAGGAGGGACAAACAGCAGCGCTGATCATATTGGACCTCAGCGCGGCATTTGACAGCGTCTCACATCCACTACTACTTCAGAGATTAGAGACCTGCGGCATTAGAAGTACAGCCCTGAAGTGGTTGACTTCGTCCCTAGAGGAACGGAATTTCCAAGTGGCCCAAGGTACACACCTGTCTGATAGCTACCCTCTGCCTCAAGGAGTACCACAGGGATCAATATTAAGCCCCACACTCTTTAATCTGTATGTGGGACCACTGGCAGACTATGTAGAGAAACACGAGGTGTCAATATTATCTTATGCTTACGACACACAACTAATTGTAAAGCTATCCCAAAACAAAGACCAGGCAGCGACTCGCTTTTCTAATTGTCTTAAAGAAGAGGCTGACTGGATGTATAACCACTGCCTCCGGTTAAATGGCAACAAAACTGAGGTATTAGTGGTAGGGAAGACACCCACCATCTGGTCATCTGCATGGTGGCCAGAGATACTGGGCCATGTCCCCCTCCCAAAGGCTGAAGTGAAAAACCTTGGAATTTGGTTAGAACACAAACTATCCTTCGACAATCAAATCCAGAAAGTAACGGGGAAATCGTCTGGTGCCATTAAAACCCTCAGGAAAGTTATATATCTACTTCCAGCCAAAACTAGAAATACCATAGTCCACGCTGTCATCACCTCACAACTGGACTATGCGAATCTATTGTACCTAGGAGCCTCAAAAAAAGGCCTAGCCAAACTACAACAGGTACAAAATGCTGCGGCACGTTTGGTTCTCAGTCTCCCAAGGAGAACAAACACTAGGAAGGCCCTTGACACCCTACACTGGCTGCCAGTGTAGAAAAGAGCCATGTTTAAGGCAATGTGCTATTGCCTCTGCATCCTCTCTCACAAGGGACTAGATACCTACAACCACTGCTGACTAAATATATTCCCGGTCGTAACCTAAGGTCCATGGAATTGGCGTTAGCAAAAGTCCCCAGAATCTTCAAAGCCCGCAAGGGAGCCTGTTCTTTCAGGTACCTGGCGGTCAAAATCTGGAACACCCTACCAATCTCGACAAGGTTGGAACTCAACGAAAGAGTTTTCAGGAAACAGCTGAAGACTTGGCTATTCTCCAATACTTTTGAGGGAAGAGTGTAGGACACACTCAGTAACAGCAGTCATTCATCTGATTATGTCTTAGCGTGGGGACACACTGTTGGTGTAACCATGCGCTCTACAAATGAATAAAATAAATAAATAAATAAATTCAATAGAAAATCGTTTTATATTATCAAGCTTGAAAAGACCTATGTAACTATAGGTAGATTTATCCGTCACCACGGTCAACCGGAAACAATAGTGAGGGGGACGTGGACTTTTACAAGCACTACTCAAGAGTCTCACAATAAGACCACATCGTTGGTGGCGCCATGTTGCAAGGATCCTGCTCATACACAGAACTGTGCACAGAGACCTAGGACATCAGTGAATTGTGGTGTACCAGAAACTCACCTCAGTACCTAGAAAAACCAAAACCAGCTAGCACCAGTGTCACATTAGCTCTTCGTCCTATAGCAAAGTAACCAATGATTAGACAACCTAGAACATGCGATTTAGAACAAACTCAGGAATGGTAGGAAGTGAGAACACACTTTCGTTATACTCTCATACCAGTCTACAACAGGAGTAAAGAAGAGACACAGTAAGGTTAAAATATTTATTTTAATGACATGATCTCAATGCAGTATCTTGGCCAACACAGGCAGACATATGATTAGAAATAATATGGGCAGCATTGCTACAATTCCATAAAATACAAAAGGAGAAATCATATTACAATGATGGTAAAAACAGGTCTTATAGCGCCTAGTTTTAACACCCTCCCTATATAGGAACTATGTATTATAAACTAAAGAAGGAATTTTAGGCTTGTTTGGGGGACCCCATTACCTTTCGGCTTAGTAAGGGTAAATGACATTCGGATCAGCCAAAGCTCTCTGCATCCCTGGAAACAGAAAATCTTCCAAGTGTGTGAAATCATGGCAAGTGTGCAATAATAAGGGCGCCAGAATCTTAGTTGGTTCACAGCTGCCAAATTGTTGTGTCTAGAAAGCGTTACTCGATCATGTCGAAAAACAGCTACCATGTTTTGATAACCTTGATGGCTTCAGCACTCACTGTGAAGTCTAGAGTGAAGTCTAGTCTAATTCAGTACACCTCTGTAACTTGCACATCTTTTACCACCCACCAGGTCCAAACGATGCTTTCACTGATCACCTTCTGGAAATCATGACTACAAAGATTTCCTCCAATGCCACAGAAATCTTCCTGGGTGACTTCAACTTGCATTGGAATGACGCTAAAGATCCCTACGTCAATGCCATAAAAGACCTGTTAAATGACCAAGCCATGACCCAAGCCTGCTCTATGCCAACCCACTCAAAAGGAGCCATCCTTGACTGGATCATTTCTAAGGAGTCCGCTGTCAAGCTTATCTCCATAGACCCCTGTGACTGGTCTGACCATCACTCCATACCCTTCATTTTGCCCGGGACTCGCAAGACAAAGACGTCTCAACCGGTGATTCCCAAGCGATGGACCAGAGACACTAAGAACCTTGACTTTGGGAAATTCGAGGCTCGATGCAGATCTGACCTACCCCCACCCCTGCACACAACCAAGGTTAGCGATCTCAACGAGCACTACTCATCATCCATCTCGAACATTCTAGACGACCTTGCCCCTCTAAAACTTAAAAGAACTCAAATCAAGGACAGAAACCCTTGGTTCACTGGCTCCCTCAACATGGAGAGGAGAGCCCTCCGTCAGTTTGAAAGAAGTTGGAGACAACACCCCTCCGCAGTGCATCTAAAACTGCTGCGCCAGGCGAGAAATGCCTACAACAAGCACATCATCAACTGCAAAAAAGAGTACTTCAGATCGGAATTAGGGAACGCCAAGAACAGACCCCAAAAGCTTTTTGAACTGGTTAAATTCCAATCTAACAAACTGGCTAAAACAACAAAAGAATCCCCCAAATCACTAATATCTGCAGACGAATTCTCCTCCTTCTTCGCTGATAAAATCACGGCATTAGGAATTGAACTTAGTACTACCAACTGCGCCCAACCCCCTCCTGCTCTGCCACACCCTTCCACTCCTACCTCTATGGCCTCCCCTAAAAACAAAGCCCGCTGGATGGACTTCAAATACTATAATGAAGACTCCATCTCGAAAATTCTCTCTAGCTTAAAACCAAACAATCACTTCAATGATCCGCTTCCTTCCAACTGCCTCACCACCGCCTCCCAATCCATCGTCCCCTGTTGGACTGCAATTATCAATGCCTCTCTCCAGCAGGGCTTGATCCCGGACCCTTTGAAAGCTGGCCAAGTTCTCCCCATCTTAAAAAAACCTTCACTTGACCCTGCCTCTCCTGACAATTTTAGACCTATCACCAATATCCCGCTACTAGCCAAAGTATTAGAGAAGTGTGTTCAACAGCAACTAAGCCAGCATATTGACAACTTCCACCTACTGGATGACTTCCAATCTGGATTTAGACCAGGGCACAGCACCGAAACTGCTATGCTGCACATCGTGGACGATGCCCTCCAAGCCCTAGACCAAGGCAAAACCTGCCTTCTAATCCTTCTTGATCTATCCTCTGCCTTCGATACGGTCAACCATGAAAAACTACTTGAACGCCTCAAACTCAGGATGGGCCTGGATGGCGTGGTACTAGAATGGTTCAGATCCTTCCTCCACAATCGTTCCCAGAGATTCCTCATCAACGGCAATCTATCAGCTCCCACCCCGGTCACAGTCGGAGTCCCTCAAGGCTCAACCCTCTCCCCTACCCTTTTCAACCTTTACCTTGAGCCACTCACCGAAGTTCTCCGCTCCGCCAACATCTCCTACCATATGTATGCGGACGACACCCAATTATACATCAACATCTCCTCGCTCAATGAGATCATCTCCCTGAACGAGACCCTGAAATTAACTGTCCACTGGCTAGCCAATAACCAACTCAAACTAAATGCAAAGAAAACTGAATTTCTCCTAATATCCCCATCTAAAACCAACCCGGAGATACAGATGTGGATTAAGGCCATCACAGCCCTGAATTGCCCACCGACCATTGTGGACTCTGCCAAATCCCTGGGCATTATCCTCGACAGTAACCTCAATATGAGAGACCACATTAACTCGATGGCCAAAGCAGCCAGATTCCACCTGAGCTACCTCTGGAAGCTGAAACCTTTCATCGATGCACCAGACTTAAAAACTGCAGTTCAAGCACTTGTCATCTCCAGACTGGAATACGGCTGTTCTACCCTCACAGGATTACCTAAGTCCTCCTTAGCACCTCTAAAAGCCTGCCTCAACGCGGCTGCCAGACTACTCACAGGTACCAGGAAGTTTGACAACATCTCCCCACACATGAAAGCGCTGAACTGGCTCCCCCTGGAGGCCAGAATCCAGTTGAAATTGGCTTGCACTGTACACAAGGCGCTTTACACAAACTCCCCTGCTTATCTGGCACAGAAATTAGTGATATCCGGAGGAAGCAGAAACTCCAGGTCTGCCGGAAACCTACTGCTTCAACCTGCCTCCTTCAAAAAAAAAGAACTTATAACAGGGCGTTCACCGGAGCAGCACCACGAATCTGGAACTCTCTTCCACCCTCCATCAGAAAAATCCCTCTTCTAGCACGCTTCAAAACTGAGACGAAAACCTTCCTCATGGGTAAATTCTTCGCCTAAGGTCTGCCCAGAACCTCCTCATTGAGTGGGACTAATCTAAGACTACCGCCTCACATATCAAAAGCTACCCACGACAAATACATTTGGAACCTTGCTTTTGTTTCTGTCTATGACAATGAGTGCAACCACTCGTGTGGATCTGTTCGTCCCTGCACCTTAATCTTTTTGCTCAACATTGTATACCGTGTAACGTTTGATCTGTTTGTCCCTGCACCTTAATCTTTTGTTTGCTCAACAATGTATACCGTGTAAAGCGCTCTGATACCCTCACGGGTCATGTTCGCGCTCTATAAAACACAAAAATAAATAAATAAATAAATAAATAGAGAAGTCGAAAACAAAACTGTTTCTCATGTGTAGACCTTCGTGAAGGCTAACTTTTCAAAACAGCCATGCAGTATCATGTGCAAAAGCAGCAAAAGGTAAAATGGGGTTTAAACTTCTAATAAGCCATGCTCACATAACATGCGCGCAAAGCAGGCCTTAGGCCACACTACAGTACTTCTAGGGAGCCTAAAAATCAGCCTTGCTGTGGCGTCCACCTGCAGCTTATTGATGAGTTTCTGGGGGAGGCCGATGTACATGGCATTCCTGTAGTTTAGTCTGGAGACAATTGTGGCTGACAGAATCATCTGTAGAGAGGCAGTGGAGAGAAGGGGACAGGTTTCCGCAGCTGTCTCATGAGCCCTATACAAGTTTCAACCACTGCTGGTGAATTTGTTGCCATAGAATGCTTGGAGTCGATCTTTATGCCCTGGCTTTTCACGACGGGTACTGATGTGGGGCGTCACCCAGCTCTTGAGGCCAGAAAAGATCGCTCCAGGGATTATTTTTTGTGTGGATGGCATGAACTTCTGTTTTGTCAGGATACATTTTCAGGGAATTGGTTGTCCTCGAGTTCACTGTAAATCTAAGGATGTTTTGCACCCGCTCCTGAGCACGGGTGCAGTTGTCAATCTGGAGGATGAGTTGAGTATCTTTTGCATAAATGAATGCTCACAGTCCAAGCAGGCTAGGGGCGCCACTAGAGGCTGTAGGTACATGTTGAAGAAGAGCGGGGATAGTACAGAGACTTGGGGGACGCCGCAGGTTAGGGTGCCCTTGTCTGATACCAACAACTTGGATAACAATGGGTCAAAGACCAAACTATCTGTGTGTCTAGAGGGTACAACCGCGAAATCTACTAGGAGTATAATAATTGTTCCCATCAGATTACCAACCTGTACCGCTCTACATCATTTGGGATCCTCACCCCGAGGGAAAGTGGCATTATCCTCTGTAGATTAGGCAGGTTGTAGCCTGGTCTAATGAAAAAGTCTCAAATGCGGGTGTGGTGTACTATGGCATCAGGGGGTAAACTGACTAGCAGTGCAAAAAATGTGATGAAAAAAATATGTGCTAAGTGCAAGAAATTGTTAAGATTGGGTCGTGGAAACGGAAAAACAATTTTAATAGAGTCCTATCCACTCCCAAAACTAAAAACAGTGCATAGTAGTGTAAATAAATAACTACTAGAGTTGATTTTAGGTCGACATGTTTCTGCAGTGAATATGGAGCCTGTAGGTCTCCTCCTGCTTCCTCAGGACCTT
Source organism: Lissotriton vulgaris (assembly GCF_964263255.1). Classification (NCBI taxonomy): domain Eukaryota; kingdom Metazoa; phylum Chordata; class Amphibia; order Caudata; family Salamandridae; genus Lissotriton; species Lissotriton vulgaris. The sequence goes on along the minus strand of NC_141687.1, from coordinate 1,979,476,822 downwards.
AGTTTCTGCTACTGCATAAAGTGAATACTGGTGAGATAAATTAAACAATATCACCTGAGATTCGCCTGTTATGATGGTCCAAAGATCACCCAATGTCAGTAGACGAATATAAGAAAAAATACACAGAGAATTAAGATAGTAACAATACATCCACAACATATGTATTACATTGCATTTGCCAATTCATTTTACTGGTCAAAGGTTCAATATTAAGTAACCTATTAAATGCTGCATTATTATTTAGGCAAAAGAGATTTTGTAGTATCCACTCACCTAATTCTTAGGGAATGCACGCCCCACCTCACCTGGCTACAGCTCAGGTAAAACGGAGCACCGCTCTATTGGAGGGAAAGAAGGAAAGTAAAAATAAGGGAAGGACTAAAAAGCTGCATTATGTACATTAAACGAGAGCCCAGTTGGTCAGGGTCATTGTATATTGTAAAAGTACTCGTTGGTAACAGAGTATAGTATATCTTTTGTCGGTGTTCATTCGATATGTTGGTTACGCATTAGATGAACTAAGGAGAGCTACAAGCCATTAATTGCCCCGTCTCTTGTCGTACACTTTGGATGCTTCAGGCTCAACCGTCAAGGGGCCGAGTGTATCAACAAAATCGGGCAAGTTAGAATATAAAAAACGCTTTATGGAGTCCATGGCACCGTCTCCTGTCAATCGCTTAAACAAGCTTAGCATACAAATGTCAAGGAGCTATGCGCGAGGAGGTAATTGGGCAGTTTCCGCGTTTCGGTCAGCGGAGCAAACTGACATGCCACGAGATCTATGAACTGAGTTTGTCATCTGGGGCTGCCCCTTCCAGAATAACATGCTCGGTTCCCGCCTGAAGTATAATGGTGCAAAAACGGCGCTTACCTGTCCGTCGGTACTCCGGACATCCGTCTAGGCTGTCTTGTAGGGAGGTACCTGACTGGACAGGAAGCCGCCATTAGTATCCGTCAGTGCGTGGATCTGGAGGCACGTGATCGTGCGTCAAAAACGTCAAGTGTGTCTGGGAGTTGTAGTTTTTATTCCCATTGCTTGCTAGAGCGACGCTCTAGTGATATTTCTATGGCGGTCACAGCGTTGGGAGCTCTAATCATGTGTACCTGTACACTGTGATGTAACAAATCTACTACAAGGTTGATAATTTCAATAAAAATAATTGAAGAAAATAAAAGTGTAAATGATGAAAAAACGGATTACTGTGCTCCCATTTTAGTATAATGTGTGATCGGCAGATAGCGTATTTTTGTTTACGTGGTCACACTTGAGATGGACATCTAGTTGAGTGAGGAGGGGGTTACCCAGTCCATCAGTGGTTATAGATGTTACTATGTCAGTGTGTGTCCTCTGTCTCTTTTAGAGGTATAGTGACGATTATGATTTTCGAGTAGTAATCTTAAGAGTGACATAGTGTGAGCTTAATGTTAGCATTCAGAACGCGAAATTCCTTGCTCAATTACAACATCTGTCACCCTAAGTCACTGCGTGACAATTTGCCCTATTGGCAATTCTTACGTATACAAAGAAATTGCTCGACAAAAACAACCTTTGAAATACATGCAAACAGCTTAGCACAAGATCTGGTTGCCAAAGAATATCCCAAAAGGCTGATTCGACAATCGAAGAAGAGAGCTGCCAACAATAATAGAGCCAGCCTATTAGAAATCTTGCCTCCTAAACCTAAAACAAATTGCATTACCTGTGTCAGTACCTTCAGCATGCAGTCAAATCAAATCAAAAAGATTGTAAAGAGACACTGGGGCATTTTCAACACAGGCAAAGACACACTGCCCCTCCCACTTTTTGCCTTCAAGAGGGAACAACATCTAAAGGACAGGTTGGTCCACACAAGACCAAAGAGTGAGATTCCCAGAGCCGGAGGCACCCTTTGGGATATGCCCGCGGTTACGGGTCATCACCCATGTGGTCACTGTGCTGCTTGCCCCCAAACATCTAGGTCTGTGACCATCGACATCGGCACAGACCGACCATGGCAGCAGTGCAGGTTCACAAATTGCAATAGTATGAACCTGATCTATCTGATCACTTGTCCAGGTAATAAAAAGTACGTGGGTATGACGACTCGAAGAGTCAAACTACGGATATCGGAACATAAGAGCTCGATACGGTGCTGTAGGCAAGCCACCAGACTTACCAACCATTTCATCCAAGCACATCATCTACCAACAGATTTGCACTGGACTGTGTTGGAACAGCCAATGATTTCACCTCACATACAAGATATCAGCACATTTCTTTTCAAACGTGAACAGAAATGGGTGTATAAATTGCAGACAGACAAGACGGGATTAAACGAGGACATCCCATGGATGTCGCTATGATACATGTCTCTTAACCAATCATGCCACCTAATCATGCCACTACATAGACAATGTGATGTCATAGGATATACTCCATCCCAGCGTCTCTCGTGGGGTTCTGAATGCTAACATTAAGCTCACACTATGTCACTCTTAAGATTACTACTCGAAAATCATAATCGTCACTAAACCTCTAAAAGAGTAAGAGGACACACACTGACATAGTAGCATCTATAACCACTGATGGACTGGGTAACCCCCTCCTCACTCAACTAGATGTCCATCTCAAGTGTGACCACGTAAACAAAAATACGCTATCTGCCGATCACACATTATACTAAAATGGGAGCACAGTAATCCGTTTTCTCCTCATTTACACTTTTATTTTCTTCAATTATTTGAATTGAAATTATCAACCTTGTAATAGATTTGTTACATCATAGTGTACAGGTACACATGATTAGAGCTCCCAACTCTGTGACCGACATAGAAATATCACTAGAGCGTCGCTCTAGCAAGCAATGGGAATAAAAACTACAACTCGCAGACACACTTGACGTTTTTGACGCACGATCACGTGCCTCCAGATCCACGCACTGACGGATACTAATGGCGGCTTCCTGTCCAGTCAGTTACCTCCCTACAAGACAGCCTAGACGGATGTCCGGAGTACCGACGGACAGGTAAGCGCCGTTTTGCACCATTATACTTCAGGCGGGAACCGAGCATGTTATTCTGAAAGGGGCAGCCCCAGATGACAAACTCAGTTCACAGCTCTCGTGGCATGTCAGTTTGCTCCGCTGACCGAAACGCGGAAAATGCCCGATTACCTCCTCCCGCATAGCTCCTTGACATTTGTATGCTAAGCTTGTTTAAGCGATTGACAGGAGACGGCGCCATGGACTCCATAGAGCGTTTTTTATATTCTAACTTGCCCGATTTTGTTGATACACTCGGCCCCTTGACGGTTGAGCCTGAAGCATCCAAAGTGTACGACAAGAGACGGGGCAATTAATGGCTTGTAGCTCTCCTTAGTTCATCTAATGCGTAACCAACATATCGAATGAACACCAACAAAAGATATACTATACTCTGTTACCAACCGAGTACTTTTACAATATACAATGACCCTGACCAACTGGGCTCTCGTTTAATGTACATAATGTAGCTTTTTAGTCCTTCCCTTATTTTTACTTTCCTTCTTTCCCTCCAATAGAGCGGTGCTCCGTTTTACCTGAGCTGTAGCCAGGTGAGGTGGGGCGTGCATTCCCTAAGAATTAGGTGAGTGGATACTACAAAATCTCTTTTGCCTAAATAATAATGCAGCATTTAATAGGTTACTTAATAATGAACCTTTGACCAGTAAAATGAATTGGCAAATGCAATATAATACATATGTTGTGGATGTATTGTTACTATCTTAATTCTATGGGTATTTTTTCTTATATTCGTCTACTGACATTGGGTGATCTTTGGACCATCATAACAGGCGAATCTCAGGTGATATTGTTTAATTTATCTCACCATTATTCACTTTATGCAGTAGCAGAAACTAAGGTCCTGAGGAAGCAGGAGGAGACCTACAGGCTCCATATTCACTGCAGAAACATGTCGACCTAAAATCAACTCTAGTAGTTAATTGTTTACACTACTATGCACTGTTTTTAGTTTTGTGAGTGGATAGGACTCTATTAAAATTGTTTTTCCATTTCCACGACCCAATCTTAACAATTTCTTGCACTTAGCACATATTTTTTTCATCACATTTTTTGCACTGCTAGTCAGTTTACCCCCTGATGCCATAGTACACCACACTCGCATATGAGACTTTTTCATTAGACCAGGCTACAACCTGCCTAATCTACAGTGGATAATACCACTTTCCTTCGGGGTGAAGGATCCCAAATGATGTAGGGCGGTACAGGTTGGTAATCTGATGGGAACAATTATTATTTCACCACGATATACACCTAGTAGATTTCGCGGTTGTACCCTCTAGACACACAGATAGTTTATAGATAGTTTGGTCTTTGACCCATTGTTATCCAAGTTGATGGTATTCATAGTCGTAAGGGATGATAACAATGCAAGGTCGGTAAATATTCCCTTTGACCTCCCCTTGTCTTTTTTAATGCCCTTGTCTGATACCTGCTCCCCCAACTGAATCCTCTGGGACCGACCTGACAAGAATGATTCCAGCCACTGGTGTGCCAACCCGCACATGTCCAAGTCAGCGATTTGGGCCAGTAGCTGTCTATGGCTGACAGTATCGAACGCCGCTGAAAGATCTAATAAAATCAGGGTGCCCTTTTTTTAATTGTCAGCCATGATTCTGAGCTCATTAAGTACTGACAGCATCACCAGCTCAATGCTGTGATGGGCTCTAAAGCCCGCCTGTCGAGCTTGGAGTAGCTGGTGTTCCTCCAAGAAGGACAAAAGTGTCTTAAGTACATGTTGTTCCACAACTTCCGCAAGGAATGACAGCTAGGATATGTGCCTATAGTTCCTGAGATTAGCAGAGTCTGCTCCTGGTTTCTTTAACAGGGGGGTGACTCTGGCCTCCTTCAAGTTGGACGGTAAGTAGCAAGTCTCCAGGGAGTTGTTCAGTAGCACAAGGATCTGCCTTTCCATCCCGGGAAGGGCCATTTGAAAAATCCTCAGGGGCAAGGGTCTTAAGGAGAGACAGATTTGGTCCAATTCATCAATATTGTCAGGGAGGCTGAATCTAAATTTGGAAGGTTGGTGAGCTGCTTGTAAGGCAGAGGAGGGACCTGGTACTGTACCAGTGAGCCTTGAATGATAGGGGTGTTTTCAATCTCAGGAAAGGCCATCCCCAATCTTATGGTGAAAAAGGTCTGAAATGCGTTGCAGTCTACGGTCGCCCTCGCAGATTTCAGTTCAGACTATTGACTGAGTTGCGTTGCTGGATGCGGGGTCATTAGTCTGCCCGCTCCATTGTTTCCCAGAATTTTTTCGTCTCTCAGCTTATCTATTTCATTTCCACCTAGAACGTGACTACCTGTGGCTAGTGTCTGTAGTTCTGCTGCTGTGCAAATCAGAGATTGACCAGAGATTCTGGCCCCGTTCGGACGCGGACGGGCGCAGACGGGCTTGCCTTAGGTGCGCCGGCGGCGAGTCCGCTCCAGCGTGCTTATTTAGCTTTTCCCTTCCGCCCACCAACCTATCAGTTCTGTGTAGCAGCAGCTGTTTTCCCCCTGAGCACTAGACCGCGGTGGCAAAGCGGAAGTGCTGAGAAACTGGGAGGCTATTGGCGAGAACAGGTCAAATTTAATTTTACACTAGTGCAATTCATAGGTAAGAACGAGTGCAAATCAATTTTAAAAGCAGTTTTAAAAAAGGCAATTTCCAAATTCAATACAGCCTTCTAGCAGCAGAGTAACTCTAAAACAGATTAAAAGTGCTAAAACAGTGTTTCAGGGACCAACTGTCAGCATGCCATGAGGACCGCCTAGTGAGCTTTGGCTTGTCTCTCTCTTGCGCTGTGCGTTTGCTCCAGCGTGGTTATTTAGCTATTCCCTTCCGCCCACCAACCAATCAGCTCTGCGTTGTAATAACAACTAACTACCATGTTATGAGTTCCACCCTTTACTAGGCCTGTATTTTTAGACAGAACCTCCTTGGATTCTAGTCCTTGCATTTATATTTTTCAGTTCATAAGTGTGCCTCTATAAGCCTATAGCATCCCAGTACGCAGAGTGCTGTTGGCTGGAGGTGCTCAGGGTAATATTCTATGAATTGGCAACTATGCTCCTTTTATTTTCAAAAGTATTGGAATGAGATTCTGAAATGAAACAGACGGAGTGGCAGAGAGCATTACAAAAAAATTTGCCTGAATGCCAAACAGTTTAATTTGCATCTGTAGAAGAGCAAAGCCTTTTCGAGTTGAACCAGATTCAAGAAAAACAAATATTGGCAAAGTCAATATGTCTGGCATTGCCTGCCAGCCGTTTGGCTTTGTCTGTGCTTGGAGACCAAGCCAAGGAAAGCATGGGCAAGACAAGACACATGGTAAGCTATTGAAGACAGGAGGATAGCAAAAATTAAACTCATGGAGCCAAATCTGAAAGGCTGCAGGAGATGTTCAAGCAACAGTACATAGAAGCAAACAGAGCAGTCAAATGAAGCAGGGATACATGGATAGCCTTGCCATCCAAGCAGAGGAGGCAGCCAGTAGAGGAGAACGAGGGAAGGTCTTCAAGATCACAAAGATAGGCAGTGGTAAATCTTGTGCAACATTCAAAAACCCCATCATGGACAAGCAAGGTAGACTAGTCACAACAGAGGATGAGCTGGAATTTCGCGGGTCCGATAGTTCGAAGAAGCCTTGAACAGACCAGTACTAACAAGCAAAGTAGACATCAGAGAAGCAGAGACAGGTTTGGACGTAAACACCACTCCACCATAGAAAGAAGAAATTGCATCTGCCATCTGATTTCTCAAGAACAGAAAGGCTCCTAGCCAAGACAACCACAATGCAGAAATGTTCAAAGTAGACACTCCAACCACTGCTTACATTGATTCGGGAGTGAAGGAAAGTACTGGATTATTGGAACCTAGACATCATCATTAAAATTCAAAAGAAGAGAGCATTAACTGTCTATAACATCTGGCATTGAGTCACCCTTCTGGAAATCCTGAGTAAAAGCCTGGCAAAAATCATTATATAGAGCATATCTGATGCTGTGGATAAGCAGTTAAAAAAGAACAGTCTGGGTTCCCCAAAGTCAGAGGGTTTGTTGATCAGATCATTTCTCTACGCAGCATTATACAGCAGTGCATGGAGAGTGACAGAGGCAACTATAATGCAACTTCAAAGCCTTTGACACCATCCACTCTGATGGCCTCTGGCATATGCTGAGAGCCATGGAGTACTGCAGCAGATAGTTCTCCTCATCAAGAACTTCTATGATAATTTTACCTGCAATTGTGAGAAAGTGAGTATATTTCCGAAGTCAAGACCAGTGTGAGACAGGGATGCTTGACTACAGTGTTGCTCTTCAACTAAGTCATCGACTGGGTGATGCGGTGCACACCAAAGAACCAAGCAAGAGGCATCAGATGGACCTTGTTCTCTACACTGGATGACCTTGACTATGAGGATGGCCAGATTTGCTCTCTCACACACTCTAGCATATGTAGGAAACGAGGTCTCGCCTCAAAATCTTTGCACAGCGAATTGGCCTGAAGATCAACACAAAGAAATCCTAAGTCATGCTGCTGAACATTCCAACCCCTTCACAAATGTTAAGGTGGATGAAGCAGAACTAGCCATGACCGAAGAGTTCACCTATAAAGGCAGTAGGCAGTAATATCAGACTTAAAGGAGTGACTGGCAGTGACCTCAATATCAGAATGAACATGGCCAGGAAGGCCTTCAAGATGCTAAACAATGTGTGCAAGTCATTTCTGTACAGCACGAACACCAAGCTGAGTCTTTACCAGAGCTACATTCTGTCCACGCTCTTTTGTGGATTTGAATCCTGGCAGATGACGAAAAGTGACGTGACCTTCAGCCTTCGACAGCAGCAATCTGAGAAGATTTCTTGGCATTTTCTGTCAGCAAATAATCTCTAACCAGGTCCTACCCACCAAAGGCAAGCTAGGAAGCATATACACCATCATTATGAGAAAAAGATGGAGATGGATAGGTCACACCATCAGAAGAGAACAAGAATCCATCACAAGAACAGCTCTCCACTGGATCCCAGAAGAAAAACTGAAGAGAGCCAGGCCAATGAAAACCTAGAGGTGAACTATGGAAAGGGAAATGAAGATCCTGGCCCACAGCTGGGATACTGTACCATAATGTGCCCACGACAGCCAAATGTAGAGGTCCTTTGTTGCTGCCCTATAAGCAAGTTGGCATAATAGGCAGTAAGGATGTTTTTTTGTTTTGTTATGGTTTTTGCAAACCATTATTTATTTAGAAGCTGCTGGGCCTTCACCAATCTAAATAACACATTCGCTAAAAGAAAAATTACTTTTTGGTCTCAAAGACGTGCATGACCATAGTAGTCCCTGACATTTAGGAAAACTAACTACTTTGTGTGTGGATGTGAACTTGGGAAAGGGCAGAATGCTTTCACTCACAGTGAAGTTAGCAATGGTTGAAGTGGGTGGACCACTGCTGTATGCTGTAGTGGGCAGAAGAAAGATTTGAATGATGCAATAACAGGCCAATGGATAAGAGGTTTGGCTGAAAGCCCATAAGTATACTGCACGTATAGTTTTAGTAAACTCCAGAAAACCTTTGCCAAGACCTAATGAAGAAACTAATAAGGACAGCTAATGCCCAAGCTGTGTGAAATAAGGCATATGGTCTGTTCTTTAGTGCTTGATTGCTGGGCAGCTGCCCCTCTCCCTCCTCCCATAATTCCAAAACAATTCTCATGCACCACGCCCACCTGCTCTGCATCTTGTGCCACTAGTGGTAATCTCTTCAAAGCACTCATCTCTAATTACATGCTACAGTACATCAGCTTTTGTGCTCCAGGTATTTCAAGGAAAAACAGTCAAGGGAATTAAATCCGCCTTAATACAAGCAAGCAGAGAATAACTGCGGCTGCAACTTTAACTTTTTAAAGGGAAGCTATTATCTCTCCACTTAAGTGATTTTAAAGCAGAACACGCCTTTCACCTGTGAAGATTAGTTTGTAGTGCACTATAAGCGTTGCCACGCACTAGCCCATGTTCACTGCATATTTGAATAAGCATTGGCAAAGAAAATAGTTCTGGCTTTTCGTAGAGGGAAGCTTTTGGATATAGTTGGGCAACTTTGTGTACTTTATCTCTGACTTTTCTAGAAATATATCCTAGAAATAGGCCACACCAATATAGGAGCTGTGCAAGGGGCCCATTTGCAGAACAGTCGGCATTAGCAAGTTTACATTGTAACTTCAAGAAGAGAGTGATGAAAAGGATTTCAAAGATGAAGCTTGCCTTGTATGCGATGAACTTAAAAGGCATACACAGCAAATGATTCTACAGTAGATACTTTCGAAAAGGGACTGGCATTATACTGACATCTTTAAAAAAAAAAGTCTATGGGGCAGATTTACAAGCCCCTTGCGCCGCTTTTACGGCGCCGTTGTGTCACTTTTGTGACGCAGCGGCGGCGCAAAAGATGCGCCATGGTGCGGGGTATTTACAACGTGACGCATCTCCCAGATGCGTCACGTTGTAAAGCCCTGTACCATCACAGGGGGAGGCGTTCCGGCGCAGGAACACCTCCCAAAAGTGGCTGAGTAAAATCTACAAGATTTATATATATGGTGTGAGCAGTGGTAACAGCATAATAAAGAGTGCAATTTTTTACCTACCTGCGGTGTCAGTGCCAGGTGTCACGATGGCTGGAACTTGGAGTGTATATATATATATATATATATATATATATATTTTTTTTTTTCTCCCCAATGATGCGGCACTCAGCGTTTATACTTTGTCAACAACAATTCCTTTATTCCTCCAGCTCGGTCCGAGCTGGAGGAATAAAGGAATTGTTGTTGACAAAGTATAAACGCTGAGTGCCGCATCATTGGGGAGAAAATTGTAATGGGCCCTGATCCGGCCCCTTTGCAGAGCACCCGCAGTTGAGCGCCCGGTGCCTTTGGATCATCTTGGTGGAGAGATATATATATATATATATATATATATATATAGATATATATATGTACCCACGTTGGTTCAGAAGGATCCGGGAATCGCAGCGCTCACCATGGGGGCAGCTCCCTGCGGCGGAACCACGCTGCTTTCATATCTATTCACAATCCTTCACACTAAGGAAAAACGAGGCGCCCAGCCAGGAATTTCCACAGCTGCTTGATTTTAATCTATCGTTTCGGTGTTACAAACACCTTGGTCATAATCAACTTTCCGGTTTTTTTTTAGAATTCCTCCGCATCCAAAGGATTTGTAGTGAGGCAAATGAATGGCACTGACACAGTGCGGCTACACGAAAAAGATTCAAGAAACGGAAATACAATTCAGGCAATGTGGAAAAATGCTGGCAAAAAACAAATGAGAAATCCCGAGAGGAATGTCTAGTTCAGTCAAACAAAGAAAAAAAGTATGAATCAGAACCTATTCGACTGATAACTGATTTTTCACAAGAAAGTAAAGAAATCAATCAAATATTGAGGAAAAATTGGAAAATTTTGCACCTGGATGAAACTGTGAGTAAAATTGTGGGCAAACACCCAATGATTACTTATCGGAGGGCAAAAAACCTTAAGGACCATCTAATTCACAGTCATTTTAAATCCAAAATACGGGACAATGCATGGTTAAAAACAAAGGGATTTGTTAAATGTCACTCATGCAAAAAGGGCCAAATTGGAAAACCAACAAAAGAGGTGAAAATGGCAAATAACAAAATGTCGGAGATACGCCAATTGATCACTTGCAAAACACTGTACACTGTATATATGTTGGAATGCCCTTGTCCACTGCTATACGTAGGAAGTACCATATGTGAACTAAAAAAACGAATAATGGAACACACAAGAGCAACGATCCACAAGGACAGATCGAACGCAATTGCAAAACATATGGAACAATTCCATGATGGAGATTGGAAACGCCTAAAATTCTTTGATATTGAGACAATCCCAAGGAGTGAGCGCGGAGGAAACAGAGAAAAACTCTTGCGCCAAAAAGAATCTCGCCACATTCTTAATCTTCGAACTTCTAAGTCCACACGGCCTCAACCAATCAGAGGAGTTATATATTCACTTATAGAAGGGATGAGGAAAGGCTTGGAAAGAGGAAAAAAGAAAACAACAATTGAAATATAAAATAAGAAAACATTTTGAAACATAGATAACAAATAAGGATCAAAAAAGAAAAAATTAAAACTAAAAACAAAAGGAAACTTCAAAATGGGACTGCCACGCACGTTACCCCACTTGAGGGAAATATCACAGAGCCAAAGACAATGACGAAATCTCACTGGGTGGAATAAGACACTAAAAATAACATCATTTAAAGGTGGCTGATCTAATTATATCCAAAAGAAAAAGACTTTAAAAAAAAAGTTGATTTTATCTTGTGTCTAATGTGGGCTCTGTGAGGGAGGCCACTACCCTGTGGGAAGCTCTGAAACCTACTCTGATGGGGGTGGATATCCCTTGGTGTGTGGCTGCGCGGAGGCGTAAACGGGAAGAACTGGTGCGTGCTGAGGCTGAGATTGGGGCTCTGGAGTGCAGTAGTAGTCGTATGAGTGAGACTAGTGATATGAATCCGTTATTGTTTGCGCAACAACCCTATGCTGCTTTACTTATGGCCGAGGCTCGACAGGTATGACTTGCCACACGCAGTAGAATTTGCCAGTCTAGTAAAATGCTCCATAGGCTTTGCCAGGGGTATTTCCATACGCAGCGACTGCCGGGACTCCATGATGACGTAGGCGACCCGTTGACGGACCCTGTGGCCCTAGCCGAAAGCTTCGCACAATACTATGCGGAGCTCTATGCCCCGCGTGAGTGCCTCTTGCCGGATCAGATTGACAGGTTCCTGGCTGACCTGCCTCCCAAGGCGGTGTCAGATGATGTGCGTGACGAGTTGGACCTTCCCCTAACGGCGGAGGAATTGGGTATTGCGTTGGGTGAGTTAAACACAGGGAAGGCCCCTGGCCCTAACGGTTTCGCCAGTGAATTCTTTAAGAAGGATAACACTCAATAGGCTCCTAACTACCGGGCGGCTTTGGAGGAGGCTAGAGACCTGCGTAGGCTTCCCCCCGACTGGCGGCATGCGTAGGTGGTAGTGTTTCAAAGACCAGGGCGAACCCCGGAACAGCAATCCTCTTATCGCCCCATTTCACTCCTTAAAGTTGAGGTCAAAGTGCTGGCCAAAGCTCTGGCCAATAGGCTCCGGCCACATATCTTAGACTTGGTACACCCTGTGATATATTGATATATGTAGCCTGAATACTGTGTTAAGTTAGCATGAGCTTTTTAGGAGTTTAAACGCCATTTTACCTTTCTGCTGCTTATGCACACGGCACATATCTACTGCTTTAGCTTTGAGCCTAGTAAAATGTTTTCAATTCATGTGAGAATAATATGTTGTTGCACTGATATCAGTCTTGCTTGGCGAGCTGTGTCTGTACAGTGAGTGCTGAAACCTTCAAGGATATCTCAACACAGTAGTTGTTGTGAGCACTGATCTTCGCACGTTCCTAGACATAACATAAATGCAGCTGCAGCCAAGTTCTGGCTTTAGGCGCGTTTTATATTGCTTTGCACAAGAGCATACAAACACACTTGATGGTGCTTCGCATGCAGAGAGCTGGTTACTGATGATGTGATCCCTTACCACTAGGATCTTGAGGTATGGGGCCGCTCTGCTAAAACCCACAAGAGACCTTCTTAGATATAATATAATATACTAGCTAGGGAGGGTGAGAATTAGGTTTTGTTAAACCCTATTCATTTTAGCATAATACTATGCTTGCACTATTTGTGTTCTATGGACTAGTGACTATGCTGATTATTTTGTTTCTTATAAAATGTTTGCTTGTATTAGCTAAGATACTGCGTTTGAGAACACTGCATTCGTGAATAAACATTTCAAATATGCACGTGTCTGTTGAAAGTGAGCCCATATTACTATCGATGCCCGGGCTGCTGGCGCAAGTCGCCTCTTAGTTCCCTTTCTGAATAGTTACCAAATAAAGAGACGGGCGCTGGAAGCAGGAATCACAAGAACAGGATTTATTACTCATGAGGAGAGCCTGTCATTTCGGACACAAAACACAGTGTCTGTCGGGAGGTGCTCTAACAAGTGAGCTGAGACATCGTCTTTTATACCTTACGAAACACTTGGCATTACAATCAGGACATTGTGACACAAAGAAAAGACATTCCCATAATCCTCGTGTCAATCCTACCCCACATATGTTATCAATAGAGACCCTTGAACTGTAGATAAGAGAAGGGGCAATGACGCAGCTGAGTGTTCCGCTGATTATTAGGATATGTGCGCCTGATCGTATCCCAAGGGGTGGGGAAGCCAGGATCAATAGTGGGTTCTTTGAAGAGGAGTGACTCCATACAATAAGGGGCAATAAACAGTATCTTCCGGCTTAGGCGATGGCCTCGGACATGTGTGGACAGTCCATCGCGGAGGGAGGGTTCACTAACAGAGGGGTTATTCATGAAAGGAAAGGAGGTGCTGGTCAGGTGCGGCTGTGACTCCCAAGGACGGGGTCTTGCAGAAGAAGGAGGTTTATGACTTGCCCATGTGAGGGAGGAGGGGAGAGCCAGGGTGCGCACAGGGACAGAGTCGCACAGAGAGAAAGGTCTTGTGACCTGTACATGAGAGAACGGGGGCAGTCAGATACAGCTGGGGGGGGGTTATGTCAGCTGAGGCGAGGGATGCTTTTTCAAGAGGAAATGGGGGACTTTGCGTGGGTCAAGCAGGAGGGTTGCCTTTCATAGCAGGGTCGCGCAGAGGGAGAGGGTTTGATGGTCTATGCATGTGAGAGGGGGTTAAAATACGCGCAGGAGGGAAGCCGGGGATTCCAATGAGCGGGCAAAAGGCCATGGTGCCTAAAAATGGCTATCAGGTACATGTGGGCACAGGCTTTTACTGGCGGAGTGGTGTGGTTAACGTACAGGGAAGGGAATGGGAAAGGGCAAATGAACGCTGCTTATGTATATCAATTTCGTTACTTTTCCACAGTCGCCGCTTTTTACATAACAAAGTTCATTTTCCCTATTCTTCCTAGTAAATGGGTGTACATATAAACATGTGTGGTTGACGAAACGGCATTTGTCAATACTAACATATTGCATACAATCATGAACAGTTGGTGTGATTGGCAGAATGCAGCACATAGGAAATTGCATTTGCAAACGAACTTCATAGCATAGATGCTTCCGACTTTCTCAAAAAAGGTGACCAATGAACATTTTGACCAAGCAATTGAGGGAGGAATTCAGTCCAAATAAGATCTCTTCGTCACAGTGTCTTTTTAGCAGTGAGCCATCACTGGTAGGCTCTAGTCCGTGTCCTTTCGTTGGCGCTGTTGAGCACCGGCGGTGGAGCTATAGGTCCAGCTCGGATCCAACCTTACGCGTTGCAGGGTGCGGTCAGTCCTCTGCTGTTAGACCACAGTCCTGTTCCCTAACCAATCCTTTTAGTGGCGCCTTATGCTCGGCACCTGTATTCCTGTGGCGCAACCCCATTTCCACCTAAATGCTGTTCTTCCTTTCGACAAAAAGTCACGTGGAAAAGGGGGTACGGTTCAGTAGTCGATGGGAGAGAGAGAGAGAGCGGAGTGGGGTCGGATTTCCTGGGACACACCAAAGGGACCAAGGGAGCAATGGATGACAAGCAGGCAGGCCCATCAACCGGGCTTGAAAAGGGGGACGGAGGCTTCAGGCACGCGTGGGTAGGCGGACAGAGGGCTTCAGGACAGCCTTTCATCCTTTCGTTTACCACATTGGAGAGTGCTGCCTCGTCCCGTATTCCCGCTGTGCTGTGGCTCCACCTTTGGTCGAAGTCGCATGCGTCCCAGGATCTGCAGCCAGGCTGTGTGTCACGTCCGACCCTTCTCCTCCGATGGTCGTATATCTTTGAAGGGGTAAAAACAAGTTTTTAGAGAACTGACAGGAGAAGAGATTTTTAAATTCGAATTTCACCCGCAATCCTAGCACCTGGGTGTTATGCTCATTGGTCAAAGTCAGAAGTCTATCACCATGGAGTAAGTATGTGGGCATTTCTGCCGTGATTGTACCAAGTCTAATCGGCGTTCATTCATGACACATATGGACAGGGGTCAGACTCCTATCACTTGCATATTGTTATCAAAAATAAACATTCAGGGGAGACTCGTCCTTTCAACCCGAGCCTTGGCAGTCTTACATTTCCCTTTTTTAGAGCCGGCTAACCCTTTAAGCAGAGGGGGGGGGGTGCAAATAATCGAAGGGCAGTGTTAACACATTTTTTTCTCGAGGGGCGACAGTTGGTCATGGTCATTAGTTAAGTATCGGGGACAGCAGCTGGGGTCAATCAGGTGGGGCGGGGACGCTTCGGGCATTCGCGCTTTGAGTGGGGGGGGCAATTTGGGCATTGGGGTCAATCTGGACATTGGCCCTTGTTTCTAACGAACGAGAAAAATAGGGTGCCATTGACATATAGTTCCCCCTTTTAAGGAGGCCAGATTAGGGGACCTTAGTCGTTTCACCTGTCCTTTCTTTCTTAGCCAATTTGAGTTCATTCATTTTGCAGAAAGGAGGGGTAGTAATATGGCAAATTACAATCATTTTATTTTCTGTCAATTTCGCCAAACACCTTCGTGTTCGATAAGTATCCAATCAGACTGGTGCCAGCGGGGCACAATTTTATATACAAAAAAGGAAGATGGAACAGGGGGACTCTCGTAGAGAGTGAGAGTCGTCCGCAACCTAAACGAGCTATTCAGTACACATATGACATGTAGAGAGAGAGAGAGAGAGAGAGAGAGAGAGATAGAGGGAGAGAGAGAGATCGAGGGGGGAGAGAGAGAGAGACGTGTACGGTAATAGGTCATTTAGTGCGCTCACAACACAGAACGACAGGGGTCAGGTAACACGCAAACACAGACAGAGGGAAGACATAAACCCGTACATTACATACACACAAACTCAGACAAGGGAAAACAGTACATGTGTTACATACAAAAGCGTTCACGACAAAACATAAAACAGTTGTTGGCCAAACAAAAATCTCCTTGCGCATGCTGCGCATTTTTAATATCCTATTTATCCATGGGCTTAGCTCTTTTTACCTTTCCTCCTTTTCTTCTCGTTTGCTATTTTTGCGAGCGCTCCCAATTGCCAATACTTACACCTCGGTCAGCCGGTCAGAAATTAACCTGGTCGGGCTATTGCCCATAGGTGGATCTTAAACCACTTTTGAGTTTCTTCCTTTGGTTGGAGGTTCTCCAGGCTGAGGCAACAGAGGGTATTGATCAGGAGAACAGTCAGGCAGCTTCGTTATATCTATAAGAGGGTGAGAAGGAGGTGGTACATTTCGAACATCAACAACGTTTCTAACTTCCCAGACGGGTGGTGCCTGGGAATCCTTACCCCAGGATTCTCCTTTGTCCTTTCCCTATCTAGTTAACCGTCATAGTTATATTATCCAACGTGCTAATTCGAGTCAATTTCCGTCATACAGTTTCCCGTCAAGTTTCTATGTCAGTCCATCCTCCCAGTCGCTATGTTCTAAGTAGGAACAGTCATATCTAAGTCTAGCATAAGTACTATGCTCAAATCCCCTCCTTCCCTTATCGTCGGTCGTTTGATCACCACTCTTCCATACCTCAGCCGACGTTCCGACGTGACCTGCAGAAGGGAGGAGAAGAAGGGGGTGGGGGCAGCATTTAAAACACATCAACGAGCATAGATCTGAAAATGTTTTTACCTACCGCATACTCGACCTATCTCCACGGGCCGCATTCTCTACCATCTTGGCATTTAAGCCCAGAGGGATCAGTAGCATCAGATAGATAATCATCGATGGTCTGTGTATCTACATGGATCACACGATCGTGGCCTTATAGGTCGTGTGCAAGGGTGGCGGTCAGGTGATACTTCTGTGGTATCGCTCGAGGGCGTCTAAAAACACTTTTCCGGCTGCCTGTGATACGTAGTGTAGCTGCTAAATATCGGGCCGTTTTACCCTTCAACCTTAATAAAGCTGCTTATTTTTCACTTATATTAGAGACAGTATTAACACATTAAAAAAACTCATTAATGCAGCTGCTACAATTCATACTTCCTTTTTCGGAATACCTTTAATTAATAATGTTGGTGCACAAATACGGGCCTACAACCCAGTGGGCCGGCCACGGAGCAGACTAGAACTGTGCATAAGGGGAACGAGGTCGGAGATCATTTATTTCAGAAAAGTGCGGCAGTGCAATAAAATCATATCGAACTTTTCTACACTGCAAGTATGATGCATGTCAATAATTCAATTTTTCAATAATTTTCTCATTGTCCAACTATTACTCAAGACCTAATAATTACCAATTCATTGTCCAAATGCTCAATCAGTTCTTATTTCATACCAATTCATTTCTTTCCCAGACGTAATTAGCACCCACCCTAAATCAGTTCATTGTCCCAGCACATAATCGCTATCTATCTTATATCGCTTTCTTTTCCGAACACATGATCAATATCCATCTTATCTATTTTCGTTGTCCAAAACTGCATACACATCTCAGAGCATCAAGGTTTGAGCAATCAAGGTGAACAAGGAGTTTGAAAGTTTCATTTTGTATCGACGCCATTTTGGGCGAGGTCAGGCAAGTCCCAGTATAGTCAGATTGCCTCCACTGACTCGTAGTAGGACCAGAACTTCTTTTGGCAGTTCAAAAAGTTTTTCGTAATGGGGTAACAGTCTAGCAATATGGACCATCAGTCAAAAGAGGGGAGGGCGGTAACAATTTTTCCTACCGGGTCATTCTGGTGTTCCACCGGAACTGAACAAGTCTGTACCTTTGCTGTCTTTAGCCATTTCCAAACTGAGGCTGGTGCCGGCAGGAGTGCGCCGATGTCGCGGTTCCCAGTGAGGGGGACGGGGGCGCCCATGCGTAGGGGTCGGGGGCCCCCCCGGCTCTCATAGAATCTTCAAAGTTGAGGAGAGAAGGCACGGGGCGTGCGCCCGTCCCGGGAAAAAACCCGCTTTTCGATGTGGACCCTCTTTAAGCAGGAGCGTTGGGGTGCCGCTGGAAGCCTCCACCTGGAGGGAGGTGGGGGAGGCTCGTTCGCGCCGCCTCCCCCTTCCAGCGACCCTGCGCCGTTCCTCGGCTCCAGCACTTCGGTATTGGCCGTGCCAGCTGATGAAGATGGGGGGGGGGGTCGGTGGCTGAGGCAAGACATCCCCCCTCCTTTTTGACATGTGGCAGAACTATCTGCAACTCTCAGGCGCGGCCATGTAGCGGGACTACCTGCAACTCTCAGGCGTGGCCATGTGGCGGGACTACCTGCAACTCTCAGGGTTGTCCGACCTCGCCTTGGCTCCGGTCCTCGATGATGGCCAGATCAGGCAAGAGAGAGAGAGAGGGGGGGGGGGTGGTCGGTGGCTGAGGCAAGACAGCCCCCCCCGTGGCCTGCGGGGCAGCAGAAGAGGGGAAAAGGAGAGACCTCCACGATTCCTCGGGCCGTCCGCCCTACAGCCTCCCCTTCCGATGGCGGCCATCCAGGCCCTGCTCTGCACACGCTGAGGCCTTGCCTTCCGGATGGGCGTAACCGCGGACCTGCAGCACTTCGGGAGTTTTCCGGAATGGGGGTAGGTTTTTTATTTATTTGTATCTATTTCATGTTACCGTTATTTGGGCGTGGCAGACAATGAGGCAGACATGTTGGGAGCAGGAATAGGCAGTGGAGCCTAGCTACCTCGTGGCTGTCTTGCCGTCAAGCTTTCGCCATTTTTATATTTGTTATTACGAACTGTTTCTAATGTTTCTTATTTTTAGTGAAGTCGGAAGCTCATCAGGGGGTTACTGACTTAGCCCGATTTCTTTTTATTTTTCCTTCTTTTCCTTAGCGTGTTTCGAGCTAAAGTTTTCTGTTAGTAGGGTACGGTGATCACTTCATATTTTATATGTCCTTTTCATTAGGGGTACTCCTGGACGGACCAGGTGAGTTACCTCCAATAAATGGTCCGGGGTGGAACTAGATTATCAATCAGAGGGGAACACATATCCCTTTGTTAGGGTATCATCCTGGACGGACCAAATGATGTACCTCCACTTACTAGGGTGGCCTCCTGGACGGACCAGATGGGTTACTTCCAATAAATGGCCAACAAATGGGGGCATGTGTCCTCCATTAGGGTAGCCTCCTGGACGGACCAGGTGAGCTACCCCCCAAATAATAGTCAATCAGTGGGGAGTGGGTAGGACTGACGAATCATAAAGGGGCATAACCTACCCTTTACTACTTGCAAAGACTAGACAGAATATTCCTATTCCACATTGTTTGCAAACAGAAAATACCTCAAACAAACAATTCCTTGGACAACAATGTCCAGTCAATCAATCAATCAGTGGGGAGAAAAACAGGCATGACGGATTACAACGGGGACAAACGTCTGCATTACCTGCCCTTCGCTATCTGCAAAGGGAGACAGAATATTCCTATTTGTCTCTGTTTGTGGACAGGGAAGATCTCAAAGAGCAACAATCGATTATTTAATCGATTTCAAACAATCAGTGGGGAGAAAGGTAGGCATGACGAATCATAAAGGGGCATTACCTACCCTTCTCTATCTGCAAAGAGAGACGAACGTTCCTATTCGCCGCTGTTTGCAAACAGAGAATGTCTCGTTCTCAAGAAGAGAACCAATATTTCAAGTAGCATCCAAAGCTAAATGAACCAATAACCAAACAATATCAGTATTTAAATACCGATTCCAATACAATCAATCAAACAATCAGATGGATAAAACCATCCTACCAATCAGGCGTAAGAACGCCCTACTTAATCTTACCCGGACCGGACCATACGGACAGTTCTTCGTCTTCCTCCTCCAGCGCCCGATCGTTCTCTTACTCCATGCAGCATTCCTGTGGGATCCCAGTCAGGACAATAGGTCACTCGAGAGAGGTCCGTTCAGAATCGGTGAAGTTCATTCGATCGGCAGCCGGACGAGGGCCCTCTCAAGGCAGGTATACTCCGATCTTTTAGATGTTCACCTCTTCGTCTGGATCTCTCTTACTGGACCTTATGTCACTGATGGGCCCCGCGTTGGGACGCCAATTGTTGAAAGTGAGCCCATATTACTATCGATGCCCGGGCTGCTGGCGCAAGTCGCCTCTTAGTTCCCTTTCTGAATAGTTACCAAATAAAGAGACGGGCGCTGGAAGCAGGAATCACAAGAACAGGATTTATTACTCATGAGGAGAGCCTGTCATTTCGGACACGAAACACAGTGTCTGTCGGGAGGTGCTCTAACAAGTGAGCTGAGACATCGTCTTTTATACCTTACGAAACACTTGGCATTACAATCAGGACATTGTGACACAAAGAAAAGACATTCCCATAATACTCGTGTCAATCCTACCCCACATATGTTATCAATAGAGACCCTTGAACTGTAGATAAGAGAAGGGGCAATGACGCAGCTGAGTGTTCCGCTGATTATTAGGATATGTGCGCCTGATCGTATCCCAAGGGGTGGGGAAGCCAGGATCAATAGTGGGTTCTTTGAAGAGGAGTGACTCCATACAATAAGGGGCAATAAACAGTATCTTCCGGCTTAGGCGATGGCCTCGGACATGTGTGGACAGTCCATCGCGGAGGGAGGGTTCACTAACAGAGGGGTTATTCATGAAAGGAAAGGAGGTGCTGGTCAGGTGCGGCTGTGACTCCCAAGGACGGGGTCTTGCAGAAGAAGGAGGTTTATGACCTGCCCATGTGAGGGAGGAGGGGAGAGCCAGGGTGCGCACAGGGACAGAGTCGCACAGAGAGAAAGGTCTTGTGACCTGTACATGAGAGAACTGGGGCAGTCAGATACAGCTGGGGGGGGGGGGTTATGTCAGCTGAGGCGAGGGATGCTTTTTCAAGAGGAAATGGGGGACTTTGCGTGGGTCAAGCAGGAGGGTTGCCTTTCATAGCAGGGTCGCGCAGAGGGAGAGGGTTTGATGGTCTATGCATGTGAGAGGGTGTTAAAATACGCGCAGGAGGGAAGCCGGGGATTCCAATGAGCGGGCAAAAGGCCATGGTGCCTAAAAATGGCTATCAGGTACATGTGGGCACAGGCTTTTACTGGCGGAGTGGTGTGGTTAACGTACAGGGAAGGGAATGGGAAAGGGCAACTGAACGCTGCTTATGTATATCAATTTCGTTACTTTTCCACAGTGTCCTCTTTTACTCCTTGTTCTGGATTGAAATGATTGTATAATGAAAGAGTGTTCTTGTGTTCCACGTTACCTGAGGTGTACTAAGTTCATGTTCTGGTTTGTCTAAGCATTGGGAGTTTGTGATAACCAATGAGACACTGTAGCTAGTCTGGTAGGGGATTTTTGGGTACTAAGGTGAGTTTTGGTACACCCTAATTCACTGAGGTTCCAAGCTTCCATGCACAGTTCTGTCTGAGCACAGAATCCCTGCGATACCTGATCAGGCGGGCTTTATGCCGCATAGGGCGACTAGACATGATATACGGTGTGCGCATGTGGCAATGGAGGCTATTAAAGTAACGGGCGGCAGGCGCGGCTTCTTCTGGCTGACATAGACAGGGCGTTTGATTCCCTCAGTTGGGTGTACCTCTTTTCCCTACTTTCGCGACTCAACCTGGGCCCCCGTTTCCTTTCTTATATTCGCCTCTTGTATACTGACTTGACTGCGTCGGTTCGGGTAGCAGGAGCGGTATCCTCCTCTTTCAGTATTCGGCGTGGCACCCGACAGGGGTGTCCATTGTCACCATATCTGTTTGCTTTAGCCATGGAGCCCCTTGCTGCATGTGTACGGATGGACGCTCAACTATATGGGCTTGACTGGGTAGGAGGCCCGTCCGATAGAATAGCGCTATACGCGGATTACGTCTTATTTTTTCTTACCGAACTACAGCGCTCAGGACCACGCCTGCTTGAAATCTTGCAGATTTTCGGGGAGACCTCCGGCCTATATATAAATCCCCGCAAGTGTACTTTGTGTGTTGTGGGTGACTAGACGGAGAGGGTGGGAGACTGGGCCACTTCGTTTCAGGTGGCGGTAGGAGGGCTTCGATATCTAGGAGTCTTCCTATCTGACATTTCGGCGGTGGCTTGGGAACGTAACCTAGTGCCGGTTTGGGATCGAGTGCGCACTGATATTAAGATTTGGACGCGTATGCCGCTCACTAGTTATGGGTGTTCGGCCATCTTTAATCATCCCTATTTGGTTCCCTCCAGCTGGTTCCGTCAGGTCAACTCTCAGTTGGGCCAGTTCTTATGGGAGGGGAGTGCAGTGCGGGTGGCGCTGCGCACATGTTTCCTTTCTACCTTTTATGTGGGGCGGGCCACGTCGGACATTTTATCTTACTACCAGGCCTCTCATTTATTAGTGCTCAATGAATGGTGGTATGGCGATCGTGCGGATCCGGCCTATGCCATGGAGCGCTTTCTCGCTCCACTCTATCCTTTATTCGGCGCCTCTGCGTAATGCACTGCCCACTGCTACTCAGACGGTGTTCCTAATTTGGAGATTGGCCCTGCGTCGAATGGGGTTGTGGAATGTCCTGACAGCTGAGACGCCCCTATGGCGCAATGGCCGCTTTCTGGCCCTGGCCGCCTTGCAGGACTTTGTGGCCTGGGACAGGGTGGGTATTTCGACTCTGGGGGATATGACACATGATACTACTCTCCAATCCTTTCAGGATCTTCGTGTTGAATTTGACATGTCCGGCTCCCAGTTTTTCCGTTACCTTCAATTTCGCCATGCCCTGTCCCCTTGCCTGGTGGGACTGGAGACGCTGCCGGACTTCAATCCCTTGGAGGCGAAGGTCTTTTTGGGAGACTTGGTAACCAAACAAAAAAATCTTGTGCATCTACCAAACGCTGGTCATCCATAGCTACCCTACCCTTCAAGCCCTCAGGAAACGCTGGGAGAGCGACGTAGGTGAATTGGAGGAGGAGGATTGGAGGGAAGCTTTGGCCTTGCCTAAAGGAGCAGCTATAGCGATGCGCCTCCGCTTAGTCCAGTTCTAATACCTTCATAGGGTGTATTTTACCAGAGCTAGTCTATTCCGTGCGGGACTTATAGCCTCACCGCATTGCCTCCGCGGTCTACAAGATGAGGGGACTTTTCTCCATACCGTGTGGAGCTGTGAGGTCGTGGCACGTTACTGGGAAAGGGTCTTGGCCTGTCTAGCTGAGGTGTTGGGATGGGAGCTCCCGCGCACGCCGCAGTTTGCTCTCCTACATGTTATGGAAAATGTGGGGGGCAATGTGTATAAACGACACCTGCTGATGCTGGGCTTGGTCTCTACCAAGAGAGACATAGCTAAAGGGTGGAAGGACCCCCTTCCTCCAAACTTGATGGTCTGGAAACGGGGATTGGATTTCTACATGGGTCTGGAGCATCCAATCTTTCTGGCCAGGGGCTGCACTCTGAAACATTTTAAAATTTGGAAACGCTGGGCGGATTACAGGGGAGTGTGGCTTGAGCCGCCTGTGGAACAAGATGACCTTCCTCAAGATGTGTTAGAGGGGCTGTATTGGGGTGACTGGAGGAGGGAGTGGACAAGTTAAGTGGTTTGGTAGTGCCCTATCGTGTGTGTGGCAGAATACATGTTCATTTTGGGTTTTTCATTTCATGTGTCATTCTGGGCCTTGTGAAAGCTGTGCAACGTGTGGGGGTGGGTTGGGAGAGGGGGGGAAGGGAGGTTGGGGTTTAGGGGGGCGGGGAGAGGAGGGAGGGTGGGGGGGTAGTTGAGTGGGGGGTGGCGGAGATTTCTGATCATCCCGTTGTTATTATGGTTATATGAAAGAAATATGTAATTTGCTGCTGATGATCTGATGTTTATTGTGACATGCCCCCAGGACGTCAGGGCCCTGTGCTGTATTACAAATATGACAATAAAATTATGTTTTAAAAAAAAAAAGTTGATTAATTGTTTTTGTTTTTCCTGTAGTTTTTTTAAGAAAAAAAACTACAGCAACCATAATGCATTTTGACCCAACATGTCATGTGACAGGAAGTTGTAAGAGACTTTTAAATAATGCCAAAAAAAAGCGGAAAGTTGATCGTGACCAAGGTGTTTGTAACACCGAAACGCGTAGATCGCTCGCTTTGAATCCTGTGGAATGGTCTTTTGACTAAAATCAAGCAGCTGTGGAAATTACTGGCTGGGCGCCTCGTTTTTCCTTCGTGTGAAGGATTGTGAATGGATATATATATATATATATATATATATATATTTTTTTTTTTTTTTTTTTTTTTTAATTATGACGTTTTTGTGAATCATGAGGCTGGCAGGACAGCTGAAGCTGTCTCTATGCCAGACCTAAAAATGATATCCCCTGCTACTAAAAGAAGAGGTTTCAGATCGTTGGAATGGGAGCGATCACAGTAGTTGGAGTTAACTTGGGGCTCCATGCCCAATGCAAGACTATGGGCCAGAGCGCAAGAGGCTTTGGAGACACTTGATTAATCTTGGTCTATTACTCTGTGCCTTCATTAATGAAGTGGTTAATCCAGAGCAACATATCTAGCATAGGGATACTTTTGTCAGCTGTTCTCTGCTTTCTTGGACACAAAGAGTATTGGTTTACTGGTGTTTCAATAGTTCAGAGGAATTAGAGAAAAATGTGCCCTTGATGAACGTCTATGCACTCAATGGGAGGTTAGCTCAGTGAGCAAGGCTCCAACGGCCTCAACTGGTATCTTGATCATCGAACCCCAAAAACACGATTTCTTATCCATGCTAGTTTTTTTCAATGTTATTAACATGGATGAGGCTGTTGTGCAGTCTCCATGTCGAAGTGGAGGCATGGGCAATTCTGTTGACTCAAATGTACATAGTTCTGGGATACAAACCAATACACAACTTTAGAAAGCTTTTATTTCAGAATGCCCTAAGAATATGCAAAAGAAGGTAGACTCAAAAATCTTCATATCCACCCCAGGAGAGGAGTGCTGTGAGTCACAACACACCGGCGGTATCTCAGTCCTGTGGATCCTGTGAATCCAGGCAGGCAGCTAGTCTGGTACCTTGAACTTCTGAAAGGCTTCTTGGCTCTTGCATCATTCTTGGAACCTAGCAGCTGCCATGAAGGTACTTCTGTTGGCGAGGCTGAAAACAGGGGAGCTGGGTCTTAAGAGGTGACGGCAGACTGTTTCAAAGGGTTTCTCAAAGCAAGTGTCAGTGCTTCTCTGATTCCTGCAGCTTGGCACCAACTCCTGTGAGAGGCAATTCGGGCTGGCCTTCATTCAGTGCTGTAGAGTCCCAGGCGAGATGAAGATGAGATGGTGTTGACCTTTGAGACCAGTGTATATCCGAAAACAAGGGCAGTTGAGCCAAGCTGAATGTAGGGTCAGAAAGCAGTATGGTTCAAGGATGTTTGAGGAGACCCAATTGAAACATGGTGGGTTTCCACATGTAAAGGACATGATCGGGCGATACTGGTCTAGAGGCTCTGGTGAAAGTTGCCCAAAGAGGGGACAGGCTGCTTGCCTTGGTTTCTTTGAAGTATACAGTCCATTAAATTACTCATCCCAGCCTTTCCTGGTATCATAACATTTGCAGGCAGGGCTGGACCTGCAAGGATGAGGCTCTGTCCTCTTGGGATAGGGCGTACATCTGCACACTGGTGGTCTGGCTGGTTCGATGCGGCAAATTCTGATTTATGTGGTCCTCATTAGGGTTCCATTCAGGTCTAGACCAGATCTCAAACAAACTGCTGATTTTACTCAGGACAGGCTGAGAGAGGGAAGGGAGGCTGGCTGAAGAAAAGAATGGAGACATGCGCACAGGAGGCGAGGAGAAGCTGAAGGGATTGAGCCCTGATTACCCTCAGATATCTTTTTGGGGTCCCAGACTTGGGACTTCCAGATGAGCCCTGGAGACCTCTTTCAATCTACCCATGCTGTGCGCTTCATAGATGCAGCCAGGAGGAGGGAAGGACTTCACTCTCACTCTCACTACAGGCAGCCGTTTGGAACACGGCGCCGGTATTTAGGGCAGTAGCACCCACTATGAAAGTAGCTGCACGTTGGGCGCTTCGTACCGTATACTCTGTACTAACCTATCGGTGAGAAACTATCATAACACAAAAAGCGGCCTCCAGCGGACCAATAAATGGGCTTGTGGGGGGACAAACGCAGGGATGGTTAGAAAGTTGATTTCAGATGTTCACGAATATAATTTTCTGTTTTTTCCCCATAAATTGCAGCCTTTAAATACAAAAAAACTCATATTTCACACAGATGAAGTCATACCTGTGAATTATTTTTCACAACTTGCGGTTATGACCTCATTCAAATGAACATGAAGGATTTCATCCCCTCGAAGGCTGAGTCTCACTGAGTCGGATTTCCTTCTCTCTGCCGAATTAGTCTCC
This sequence comes from Lissotriton vulgaris, assembly GCF_964263255.1. Classification (NCBI taxonomy): domain Eukaryota; kingdom Metazoa; phylum Chordata; class Amphibia; order Caudata; family Salamandridae; genus Lissotriton; species Lissotriton vulgaris. Next base: position 1,979,450,442 of record NC_141687.1, on the reverse strand, counting down.
AAGCATGATCGTGCATTTAGGTAATGGCACTGCGGAGCTTTACTATTTCAATTAGTTTAATTAGTTTCCTTTAAATCTGACCACCCGAAATGCAAATAGAGCCAGTTATTAGTTATGTCAAAGTAATAAGTGTCTTCGCTAAACTGTTTCCTTCAGAACATCATAAACATTTTATCTCATTTTTGTGCGGACAAAGACACGTTTGAGTCTAGTATTCATGGCTTTTCAAACATATTTTCCTGTCTCAAACAAATAAACCTTTTCAGTCAAACAGCATCAAAATTAACATGAAATACTAATCATTCAAATTGCAAGCAGGCCTCATTATTATGAGCCATATAATGCGGACTGCGTCTTATAAAAAATCTTACTTGTTAGAATGTATATTTTTCTTATAATTTACTTTACATCCACTCCCAGCTGCGTACAGCCTTTGGGGTTTGCCTCAGGGCTCCAATGTGACTATAGGAGGGGTAGGTTGGGGTGGGGGGCGGACAAAGTAAAAGCAGAACAAAAACATTTGTAATTTACTAATAACTTTGGCACCGTTTGATAATTCTGCATACAATTTGGCCTAGGACTTAGCACATCTATCCTTCCTTTAGTATTTTTAAGATTGCGTTAAAATGTATTCCTTTGCTCATGAAATTCACACTGTGTGATGAATCTGCACAAAATTTGGCAGCTGCTCAGTGGCATGGCAAGGGGGGTGGGCGGTCCGCCCCAGGCGGCATAAGTTTTGGGGGTGGCCGGCCCCCCGCTCTTGCCTACGGCTGTCGCGGAGCGGCAGCAGGAATCGCCAGCACGCCCGGAGATTATTTCCTCTAATAAAACCCGTCCACCCAGCTTGGCCAGATCGTTGCCCCCTACGTGTATAATGACAACCGATAAAGAGGGTCAACAACAAGATAGAGAAGCTGTTTCGGTCACCTCATTTACAGAATATGTCTCATGGCTGCATTCAGGGTGACCAATTCTACATACAGGATGGGGTACACTTGTCCAAGTCAGGTAATGAACTACTGTTAACAAACATGGTAGCATGGCTAGTGGGGTTGTCAAGGGCATGACCTATTGGAAGAGGTCTCCCATTCTCCCACCGCAGGTGGCAAACGCAGGGGCTGCCATGGGCGGCATACAGCCTAGCTACGCCACTGCAGTCGCTTGAAACTTTGTTTTTTGATTCATATATCAAGTTTTGTTGCAATCCATCGAGGGAGGTCGAGGTGAAAGGGGAGGGCAATCACATTTTCATTTGCCTATAACTTTAGCCCTAAATGATGAATCTGCATTAACGTGGCAGGCAGTTCGCAAGTTCCACTGAGTGGAAGTATTTCAGGTTTTGTGCAGATCCAATGAGGGAAGAGTTAAATAGGGGGGTCAAAACATTTTTGATTTGCTAATAACTTTGATTGTCTGATGGATCTGTATTAAATTTGACAGCATGTTTAGCCTACTCCTGGGTTACTCACATTTTAAGCTAGCCAGTCCAATGGAGGAGATCTTAAAGGGGCTGATAGAAATGTTCATCTGCTAATTTTGCAATGTTTGATAATCAACAAACACTCCGGGAATGGGAGGGTCAAAGGGATAATTTAACGACCTGCCACAGTTTTAATCCCCTATCTATACAATATCAATAACAAACTGAACTGGGGGTCTCGCAAACAAAATGCCAACAAGTGCCTAGAACTGCAAGGAACAGAAGTAAAGAAACAGGAGTATTGTGAAAACACAAGGGCCCTTGAGCAGAGTTTGGATTTCCATCAATAGTCTCAGTGATCAATCTTATCATCTGGTCATCCGCCCAATCGAATGATATGTCTCTTGATCATAGAGACTATCTTCAAGGGAAAACTCACTCAATAGAGTAACCATGAGAGCAGCAGAAAGTGAAAAGACAGGTCATATGTTTCTTGAATCAATGATCACATGGAAACTTGGTGCAGTGCAAGAGAAAGTGAGTGCAGTGTTTAAAATAGAGTTGTTAGGGGAAAAACAGAATGTATTATAAATATCACCTTACACTCTAATTAAAACTAAAAAAACTGCAAAAAGCAGAATTCACAAATAACTGCTATTTATAAAGGTCGACATGTTTCAGCCAACTGGGTAAAAGTGCCCAAGGCTTTTTTCAGGACCTATGTTGTCATACTTTGCTACTGCATGAGTGTACCAACTGAAAATCACAGTGTAAAAAAAACGAAATATCTATAATATATGTCATCACAATAAGGTTTGAACCAATACAACCTTCTTTTACTGATCCTCCGCTTCAAGGGATGCAGATGGCATCTAAAAGAAACACATAGATATCAACAAAATTCCTAGTTAATTTACTTCTCCAAAGAGCAGCACATCTCAATTTTCTAAGCAAAATTGGACTACCAAACCCTACTGTATAGTAGTCTACATCATCATACATAATATATATATTGATGCTCACCCGTCTTGACCAGGGACTGGATCTCACCTCACCTGGAACCTTACTCAGGAATACGAGGCCCGCTCTGAGAGAGGACCATGTACTACTTTAACCATGCATATGCGTGGTTATGGCAAGTGTAGTTGTGCTTGCGTAGTTGGAACACGCGTGGCTGAGGCTGCTATGTTGCGACTGTTTCCCACAAAGCGGCGTTAATGCCGCCAGTAAATAATGCCCCTTTCATCCAGCACTTAGTGTGAAAGGGGTGAGCAATGGGTTTTGCAGTGGGCATTCTTCCGCAACACCCATTGCTTTTTGACGCTGCTCCCTATGTACAAGGCTGGAGTAAATATGGGACAGTGTCGAAAATAAGAGCAGGGAAAACCTGGTCTTAAACTTGCGCAAAGAGGAGAAATTATTAATTTCTACTCGTATTACTGTTTCTAGGTGTGCTGCTTTATGCAGCACACATCGAAAAAGCAAATCACTATTACTGAGTGTTTTGGAAGGGATAAATAATCATTAAATAATGATGAGTTGCAAATCCATGTATGTGCTGCATTCTTCAGCACATATAGAAGTTACAAATCACCATTAGTGATGTTTCTGTGCAGGAAGGGACACCTTCCTGCTCATGAACAATTATTCCAACGCAGGTATCCTTGCACAGTGGTGCAAGGGTGCCTGTGTTGGCTCTAGGCAGCTAAATGTAGTGCCAGCGGAAAGCCAGAGGTGCGCTGTATTATTGTAAATACGGCGCATCCCAGTGTTTTCAGAATGTCAAGAGTGTGGCTTTACCAATTGTGGCGTAACGCTGCGCTCATCCATTCAGTTGTATATATTCCCCAAAGACTTTTGTCATTTCCACAGCAAAATCTTAAAGCATAGGATTAGCTCAATGCCATCCAAGCTGAGCTGTAAACTGACAAAAGTGTTTTATCACTCGAAGCACGGTAATACTGCTTTGGATTGGTAAAAAATCATCCAAGCCAACCTGTAATAAATAAAAGCAACCCCTGACATGTGTTTCGCTATTATTGTAGCTCTTCTGTGAGGCTTAGCTTTGTCCAGACACAAGGGAACACCCAGTATAAGTCAAAACAATACCCTTTAATTTTTAGAGTGCCCCATAAATTATGCAATAAAGAAGCAGGAAACTATTGGTAGTTCCTAAGTTTAGATGGAAAGCAGCTCTTGTATAGAACATATTACAAGACCAGCGACACCCTGATTCTCCTCTCCTCACATGTCTGTTTTTGAAGCAAGATTTTTAAGCCTAGGACTAACAGAGTACTATCGACGCTGAGCTAGAAATGGAAAAGTCTTTTGCTATTTCTACAGCAAAATCTTTAAGCATAGGATTAGCATAGTGCCATCTAAGCCGAGCTGTAAACTAACGAAAGACTTTTACCACTCCAAACTGACAAATCCTTATATATGTATGTATATATATATATATATATACAGTGTCTAAAAAGACAGTGTAAGTGGACGTCAATTTGAAGCGGGTTCTTTTACAAGGGCAAACTATATATATGCATTAATCGTAAACATGGGAGAGAACCAAAGGCGGGGGTCTTCCCAGAAAAAACAGTCGAAAGAATATCTGACTACTAGTCACGTTTTTGTACTCCCAAATAGGATGTAAGTGGCCCAACCCCCCCCCGGTCAGCTAATTAGCTAATTAGGACAGGAGGATTGACCCAAACATTTTTTACAAAGAGATATTTAAAGTCAATAAAAAAAATTAAAAGGAGAAAAAATATTCAAAAACATATGAAAGACAGCTCTTTCTGATTTATGGTAAAAAATGGCTGGTCACTGGTATTGTAGCGTTTTAGAAAGAAGTGTCCAAGAAATCTCGTCATTAAGGCCAGTTACATCAGTAAGGAATATGAACACCCATCATAGTTCTTTGTGTAACACTCTCTTTTGAATATCAAGGCCTTCTTCAAGTTTCTTAATAATTAAAAAAATCATGTAATTTGGTGTGTGTCCATGATCCATTTCACGATTTGTCAATCGTGTTGCTGTGCACTTACACCTGATTGTGCTCCTGTATTAGTTGATTTTCACTTTAATTGGATGTGTTGTCTTTCCAATCTATCGTAAAGAACAAAATTATGCAATTCTTAGTATTGCAATTGATTTGGTCTTTCAGTTGCAATTCTTTCAGAAGTCCAAGGTCAACTTCTATCTGTTTTGTTGTGAGGTGACAGACATTGCACAAGGGAAATGTCCAACCAATATTCGGGGATTACAAAGTGTGTTAATAGTGGGAGAGTCAGTTTCACTGTCACATCTCGTGTGACCAAAGATTCTCTTAGCTTTTTCAATCTCTTAAAGGCCAAAAAGTGTTTTTTACAATGGCATCTTGCCAGCATTGATAATGGGCCATTTCTTGTTAACATTCTGTTCACATAATTTGACAGGGAGGTAAATGTGGTTATGCATTTCATCTTCTCCCCGGGGTTCCTTTTTTCCAATAGGGCCTCCCTGTTATTGCTCCTGGCCTGTTGACATGCTACTCAAATCGTTTTTGAAGGGTATCCTTTTGTTTGAAAGTTCTTTGAGAGTATGTCAGCCTGATGTTAAAATTGAATGAGTCAATTGTAGTTACTGCGTAACCATAGGAATCGTCAAAAGGGTAGATTCAGACGCAGAGATGCAAGATGGAACAGTTGAACTGCACAAGACTGTGTCTTTCTGTCGTCTTATGGAAGCTTTTTGTAGTAATTGTATTCCCTTTGCTGTTAATAATAAGATTTAGAGAGGGAATGTCTTCCTAAGACATTGTGTGTGTGAATTGTAAGGAAGGATCCAAACTATTGAGCCATATAAAAAATGATTCTATTTGTGCCATATCCCCTTTCCAGATAATAAGGATGTCATCTTTGAATCTTTTCCATATCATGATTACATTTCTGTAAGGGTTTTCATCGCTGTAGATGTAGATTGTATAAAAGTTGTGCATATACAAGCATGCCAGACTTGGAGCAAACATGCTCCCCATCAAAGTACCTTGGTGTTGTAAGCATAATTAATGCTTAAATTGGGAGTAATATTTCATTAGTGCTAATGATGAAACTTCTTATTTTAATATTGGTCTATGTTCTCATCCTTAGGAGGTCCTTGATTACCAGAAGAGTGGTTTCTTGGGAGATACTAGTATAAGAAGCTTTCACATCTTAGGAGATACGAATGGAGGTTGTTCCATCAAGATCCAAGTCCATCAACAGGTTTAGAACATCTTCGGTATCCTTTTATGAAGGCGGGTATTTCTCCCGAATGCTGCGTCAAGCCTTGCGGCTGCTTCAAGCAGGCGCAGGGTTTTGACGCAGCATTGGCCTAAAAGTGACTGAGTGAAATCTTGTAAATTTCACTCAGCCACTTTTAGGAGGCGTTCCTGCGCAGGAACGCTCTCCCCTGCACCGGAACGCCTCCTGATGGCGCAGGGCTTTACAACGTGACGCATCTCTCAGATGCGTCACGTTGTTAATACCCAGTACCATGGCGCATCTTTTGTGCTGCCGATGAGTCACAAAAGTGACGCAACTGCAGCGCAAAAGAGGCGCAAGCGGCTTGTAAATCTGACCCATAGTGCTTTTACTACACTGTAGCTGCGTAAAGGGCCAGAAGATGTGTCTCCAGTGACCATGTGTGCCTGTGCCTGTGTTACAGGCACACATGGTCACTGGAGACACATCTTCTGGCCCTTTATGCAGCTGCAGTGTAGTTAAAGCACTATACATTTTCCCAATGAGGGAGCACTTACTGGATTAGCCAGTAGAAAGTAAATCGCGAAAAAATGATTGATATCGCGGGAAAATTCACGAATTTGCTGATTTTTTTGCGATTTCGTGGGGAAATCCGCGAATTCGCGTAACGCGAATTTGCGAATTTCGCCCATGCTTAGAGTTCTCATCACTAAGGCAAAAAAATCTGGACAGACCATCAGCATTGGCGTGTTCTGAAGTCCATCCCCTATAGGAAATAGACCACCTCAACAGCTTTGGATTCTCACCCCTCATCTGCATCAACCATCTGAGGGCCTGTGGTCTGTCTGAACCTGGAAGTGAGTACCAAACTAGTATAGTCTCAACTTTTTCAGTGCCCAGACCACAGCAAATTCCTCATGCTCAATTGCACTCCACCTCTGTTCCCGTGGAAGTAACCTCCTAATGATGAAGACTACAGGTTGGTCTAGGCCCTCCTCATTAATCTGTGACAGAACAGCCCCCACACCATGCTATGAAGCGTCTGTTTGAATAATACACTCTTTTGAGAAGTTGGGTGCCTGGAGCATGGGCGCCGTGCACATGGCAGTCTTCAGGGAGACCAGGTCAGAAAACTGTTCAAGTAACTGGTGAGCGTCATTCTGTTGCTCAGGGGTCAGGGTGGAAGAGAGGTTCACACCATCCACTGACCCATCTCAGTCTGTTGCAGACAGGAGGTCAGGAAAAGGCTCAATCTCCTCCTCCATTTCAGCATCTGTTGCTAGGAGCATGCCCACTTCGGACCTCTCTAAGTGGGGCTTCAGGCGGTTGAAATGCAGGGTTCCTGGGAGACCGCAATTCCACCAACTAGGTAACTGGACTTTTGCGCTCCACCACCTCAAATGGTCCGGTCCACTTATCCTGGAGCGCACAGGGCTCTACGGGGGCCATGACCCGCAATTTTTGCCCAGGCTGAAGCTCAACCAGAGTGGCATTCTGGTCAAACCACCGCTTCATCTACTCCTGGCTGGCTTTCAGATTCTCCTCAGCGAGTTGTCTGAATCGCCTAGTCTGTAGCTATATACATCCTGGGGAGGTTTCCTGGGAGATTGCTCCTAGTCTTACTTGACCAAACTCAAAGGTCCACTCACTAGGTGACCATAGAGAAGTTCAAAGGGGCTGAATCTTAGGGACTTCTGTGGTACCTCACGGTCATCATGGTAAGCAAAGAGAAGGCATGGTAAGAGGACGTTAAAAAAGGGGGTGGTGATGGACGGAGCATCTGAATCAATCAAACACTCACACTCAGTCAAAAGATCTGGGTTTAATCCATCACCGTTCTTTAGCCCACTCTGCCAACCCAGTTCAGACATGGCTATATGCAAATCAGTCTGACCCTGTGCCTCATGGAAACAGTCCAGCCCGAACTGCCAAGCCATGTCTTCCCTGGACCGGAAACAAGCTTCCGAGGACCGGTTTCTGGCATTCCAGCCGTCTTCAGCCCGGCTTGCTTTAATCCAGTGGCAAAGTGAGCAAGGGACTCACGTCTGAGCATACCCTGCCACACTTATGGTGGCCAAAAGTTGTACAAAAGGGGGTGGTGATGGACAGAGCATCTGATGGACGGAGCATCTGAATCAATCAAACACACACGCCCAGTCAAATGATCTGGGTTTAATCCATCACCGTTCTTTAACCCACTCTGCCACCCCAGTTCAGACATGGCTACATGCAAATCAGTCTGACCCTGTGCCTCATGGGAACAGTCCAGCCCGAACTGCCTAGCCATGTCTTCCCTGGACCGGAAACAAGCTTCAGAGGACCGGTTTCTGGCATTCAAGCCGTCTTCAGCCCGGCTTGCTTGAATCCAGTGGCAAAGTGAGCAAGGGACTCACGTCTGAGCTTACCCTGCCACACTTATGGCGGACAAAAGCGGTACAAAAGGGGGTGGTGATGGATGGAGCATCTGAATCAATCAAACACTCACACCCAGTCAAAAGATCTGGGTTTAATCCATCACCGTTCTTTAGCCCACTCTGCCACCCCAGTTCAGACATGGCTATATGCAAATCAGTCTGACCCTGTGCCCCATGGGAACAGTCCAGCCCAAACTGCCAAGCCATGTCTTCCCTGGACCGGAAACAAGCTTCTGAGGACCGGTTTCTGGCATTCCAGCCGTCTTCAGCCCGGCTTGCTTGAATCCAGTGGCAAAGTGAGCAAGGGACGTCACACTTATGGCGGCCAAAAGAGGTAAGAGGACGTCCCACTTATACCTCATGAGTTCCTCAAGACCCATAACCATGCCTTTAAGGGTCTGGTTGAATCTCTCAACCAACCCATTACCTTGGGGGTGGTAAGGAGTGGTGAACTTGTATGTTACACTGCACTCCTGCCACAGGGACTTCATATACTTGGAAATTAAGTTTGTATCTCGGTTCGAAACCACCTCTCTGGAGAACCCCAGGCAGGAGAAAATCCCCATCAGTGCACGTCCCACCACGGGGGCCGTCCCTGTCCTGAGAGGGATGGCTTACGGGTACCGGGTACCGGGTGGCATGGTCCACCAAGACCAGGATGAACCTGTTGCCCATGGCTGTCTTGGGATCCAGAGGCCCCACAATGTCAATGCCAACCCTTTCAAAGGGGGTGCTGACCACAGGGAATGGCTGGAGAGGAGCCTTGTGCTTCCTCCGAATCTTTCCACTTGCCTTGCAAGTCTAACAGGCCCTGCAATGAGTGTCAGAACTCATTCGCATTTGGGGCCAATAAAAGTGGGTGACAAGCCTTTCAAAGGTCTTGTCCTGCCCCAAATGTCCTACTAAAGGCACATCATGAGCCAGCCCCAGTAGGAAGGCTCTGAAGCACTGGGGTACCACTAGCATACTTGCTGACCCAGTCTCAGCTAACCTTAGGCTCACTATACAGGAGACCATTCTCCCAGTAGATCCAATGTGATCCAGACTGATCACCTGTGCCTGGTTTGCAGCCTCAGGCTGACCCTCTTCCTGGACCGTGGGAATCTCAGTGGCCAGTTTCTTGTGCCCCCTACTTCTTCTCTTTAAGGAAGGCACCTGGGTCACTCTTTCAGGCTCCAGGTCCTCTTGAACACCCTTACTGGCTGCCATAGACCGAGTGGTCAAGCAGGCCCACTCAGGCAAACCCAACATCTCTAAATGAGCTCTTCGCTCCACCTTAGCCTAAGGGGAGCTCTCCAAATCGTTACCCAACAGACAATCAACAGGCATGGCTGGACTCACAGCTACTTGTAGAGTCCCTGAGTCCCCCCTTCACTCAAAGGGAACATGTGCCACCTTGCAGTGGCTCTCTGTGTTGTCAGCAGCAACAACTGCATATAATGCATTGGGGACTATCTGCTCTTCAGACACCAGTCTGCAACTGACAGCTGTCACACTGGCTCCGGTGTCTCTAAGAGCTTCCACCCTCTTGCCATTGATGGTCACCCACTGCCTGTACGTCTTAGTGCTATCAGGCAGTTCGGTCCTGGGGACCACCTCACAGTCTCCTAAAGAGACTAGGGACATCTCTGCAGGACCCCACCCATCTTCGGCACCAATCTCCTCCCCCAGGGCTACACTAGCCATCTGCCAGGGTGGTGCACCAGTGGGTGTTGTCTTCCCATACAAGGGACATCTAGCATCAAAAGAACAGTGGCCTACTTGACCACACTTAAAACAGGTTTTGGGTCCCTTGTGAACAGGCTTATCTGTGGGGGCCACTGCCTTCTTCTCAGAGGGAGGCTGGGCACCTTTCCCTTGGTTCCCTTAGGGCACAGCTTTCCAAACTGTGTGGCGCGATACGTTACTGTGTCGCGCCCCATGCGTAAGTGTGTCACGCGATGCGATGCGATGAAGTCAGGGGCAGCCGATATAGATGAGTGCAACTCGATCCTTGCTCACTGTTTTCTTGCAAGGCGGCGTAGCAGCGGAGCTTCGTGGAGCCTCGTGGAGCCTCGTGGTCAGGAGCTCTATTCAGCAATACCGAGTCTCAGCGGCAGTCTCAGTCAGCGGCGGAGTGACCCGGGCCTGCAGACAGCGAGAGGCCACTGGAAGTATTGACCTCTCCCCCCTCCAGGAGTGCTAAGACGCTGCACACGGCTCTGACCTGAGTGCGCGGCCTTGTGACACAGTGGCACAGGAGCCGCCTCTAGCCCACCATCCCAGGCACTCACTCAGTAAGTCTCCCTCTACTCGGGAGAACGAGTAGATAAATGTCTGGAGAGGGGTAGTGTGATCTCTAGTTAGACTAAGAACTGTATGCAATATCGACAAGGGGGTGGGAAAGGTTAACGCCTTTTCCTTCTTTTATATTTGACCTGGAGTTAATTTATCTGCTGTGTAGATTCCCAACAAAATTGCCCCTAGGCGAGTGCAGAAGGCTGTAATTTTCATTCAGCGTTACTCGTTATTTCGAGTTGAGGAGAATGAGCCATTGAAACTAGGGACCTGACCTTTGCACACAGGTCTCTGCAGCAGGCGCTCAACCCACACATTTTACCAGCTTAAAAGTGATTACCTTATTATAACATGCCAGTGGCTGGCAGTGCTCACTCTCGCTGTCACAAGGTGCACAGAGGTGCTTTGCTAGCGCTGCTTCCAGTGTTTCACAATCTCTCACACTCACTCTCACTGTCACGAGGTGCAGAGAGGTGCATTACTAGTCTCAACAAGGCCACTGTTTCCAATGTTTTACGCTCTCTCACACACACTCCCAATGTCACGTGGTGCACAGAGGTGCTCTGCTAGTCACAACATGGCGAGTGCAGAAGGCTGTAATTTTCATTCAGCGTTACTGGTTATTTCGAGTTGAGAAGAATGAGCCATTGAAACTAGGGACCTGACCTTTGCACACAGGTCTCTGCAGCAGGCGCTCAACCCACACATTTTACCAGCTAAAAAGTGATTACCTTATTATAACATGCCAGTGGCCGGCAGTGCTCACTCTCGCTGTCACGAGGTGCAGAGAGGTGCATTACTAGTCTCAACAAGGCCACTGTTTCCAATGTTTTACGCTCTCTCACACACACTCCCAATGTCACGTGGTGCACAGAGGTGCTCTGCTAGTCACAATATGGCCGCTGCTTCCAACATTTCACGCTCTCTCACGCTCACTCTCACAGTCATGGAGTGCACAAAGGTGCATTGCTAGCGTTGCTTCCAGTGTTTCACATGCACTCACACTCACTCCCACTGTCATGAGGTGCACAGAGGTACTTTGCTAGCACTGCTTCTAGGATTTCGCAATCACTCACACTCACTCGCACTGTCACCAGGTGCACAGAGGTGCTTTGCTAGCACTGCTTCCAGTGTTTCACAATCACTCACACTCACTCCCACTATCACGAGGTGCACAGAGGTGCTATGCTAGCACTGCTTTCAGTGTTTTACAATGGCTCACACTCACTGCCACTATCACGGGGTGCACAGAGGTGCTTTGCTAGTGCTGCTTCCAGTGTTTCACAATCTCTCACTCTCACTGTCACGAGGTGCACAGAGGTGCTTTGTAAGCACTGCTACCAGTTTTCACAATCGCTCACACTCACTCCCACTATCACGAGGTGCGCAGAGGGGCTTTGCTAGCACTGCTTTCAGTGTTTCACAATCGCTCACACTCACTCCCACTATCACGAGGTGCACAGAAGTGCTTTGCTAGCACTGCTTCCAGTGTTTCACAATCACTCACACTCACTCTCAATATCACGAGGTGCACAGAGGTGCTTTGCTAGCACTGCTTCCAGTGTTTCACAATCACTCCCACTCACTCTCACTGTCACGAGGTGCACAGAGGTGCTTTACTAGTCTCGACAAGGCCACTGTTTCCAATGTTTTACGCTCTTTCACACTCACTCCCAAGGTCACGTGGTGCACAGAGGTGCTCTGCTAGTCACAACATGGCCGCTGCTTCCAACGTTTCACGCTCTCTCACGCTCACTCTCACAGTCATGGGGTGCACAGAGGTGCTTTGCTAGCACTGCTTCCAGTGTATCACCCCAACTGCTCTCTGACCCCATCCATCCTGGCTAGGCTATCTGGATCCTGGCACTTTTCTCATCTACGATGCCCCAGCTACACTTGTGCACCTGCATATTAGGATCTTAAAAACACTCATCTTTGCCACCACATGAACCATCTTGTTGCTTTACTGTCTTTTCTGCACTTATTTTAGAGGATAAAATAGTGTAAATCAAATAATCAAAAAATGCTTGGCACTGTGCAGGCGTTAAATGGAAACCCACTGCAAGTTCAGCAACATGTGCACTGCAAACACGTATAGGTTATGAATACATTTTTGTATCTGTTTTATAAGAACTCCATATTTTTAATGCTCTCGTTTCCACACATATTGTGTACTCCTAAAATGCTCACCTGTTTCTATGTGGCCTCTTTCCACACTTCTCGACACCCCTACATAGTAATGTGCAGTGTCCTTTGATCTTGCCCTATTTGATTTGTCACCCGTACAATAGAGGACAAAACATTTTGTGAAGTTGCTTTTTGGGATTGATAGTACACTGCATTAGCCACAAACCTAACCAGGACTCAAGCCCCCCCACACCCTCTCCCAATTACAAGACAAGTGACACCTATGCGATTTTACACGTTCCAATTTCACAAAAGCACACACTCTCCCCGATCCAACACACACTAACCAAGGTAAATTAAAAATAGAGACAGTTCACTCATTTTAATACAAAAGTAAAAGATAAACATATATTTGAGCAATATGGTCTTTATAAAAGGTAGCAATAAGATAAAAGTAAATTACAATTCTCATTGTGACACAAACACATTAGCTGCAGAGAACACAGCTTGTATTCAATACATGTGGTCATAGAATTTCCTGAATGACCTAGAAAAGTTTTGTAATGGCCAAAAGTCTGATTGATCCACTTTCTCAATTTGTGTTTCCATGGGAAGAGCACATTGTTGTCTTATAATAAATCCACCTCCTAGTCACCAACAGACACCTCTCTGCCCCCTCCCCATCCCCGCTGCATTCGTAATGTGATTAGTCTTACAGATAAGGGATATAGCTGCAGTTGTGTGCACAAAGAATAGATCACTGGAGTTAATTGTGATCTCAAACACTGGCACTAGTGATGTGATGCATGTGCCCTGGCTGATGATGAAAGCATGCCCAGACCCTGGGGAGAGCTTAAGTCAATTGTGCTGCAGACTCTGTGGAGTCTATTGTAAGGGATGTGTCCAGACTCTGGGCAGATACCGACTGGGTGCCCAAACTAGTCCTGTGATTAAAGTCTAGGATTTGGTGAGCGTAATCTATAATGAAATTGACTGAAACACTATCACACTTACTACAGATAGATGCACTGAAGTACATTTTGTAGATTGGCTGCTTCTTAAACAGGTTTCGGATTTGTAAATATGCTATCTTGATTGAATGCCATTGAAACAAGCATTTGCAAACTCAGTAGGCTCGGCCTTGGCAAGTGAGTATAATATTTTAATAATGCAATATTTCATTGTCATATAGCTGGGGCTGAACTGAGGTGGCGAAGTGAGCTAAAGAATGATGATGGATTCAAGCTAGATCTGTGCCTGGGGGGCGGGGGAGGTGTCTGTAAATTTACAAAGCTCAGTCCACCATCTCCTTGTGTTTGCTTTATTGTTTTATAGGCCAATCTTAAGCCCTATGATATTATTGACTAGATTAGAACTTGATTCTTGAAAGATGGCAGCCATTATTTTCAACACGGCTTGGGCAACAGTTTGATTTCCCAACCATTTTAGAGGTTTCATAAACGTGGTCTTCCAACTTAATTAGAATTTCCCATGGGAAATGTTGGTGTGGGGCTTCCACCTTCAATGGCATGTTTTCCGCGTGCCGCACTGCTACCAGTGCAGTTATGACTTCTGTCCCACCTTGTGCTCAGAGCTCTGATTTCACATGCTTATCTACTACTTAAATCCTGAAATGTTACTGGAGAGAAGGAAGACTGTAAGCAAGGCGTAAGATTGTTAAACTTCGTATCTCATGTTCTTCCTATCTCTAGATTTCCACATTTCTTCATTTTCCCGGAAGGCAAACACGAACTCAAAATGGATAAGTTTATAATTCGGAAGCTAAAAGCTGGTGACGATGACGTTTGCAAAGAACCAACTGTTGCAGCTATTGAGCATAGTGCGCAATAATCTTCTAAACCGTCTGTCTCAGTACATAAGAAGTATAAAGGGAAAATCGCCAAGCCCCGTTTATATAATGAAGCTTATATGGAACTGGGGTTCACATTTTCTGGTACTGAAAACCATCCTTGTCCCCAGTGTTTAGTCTGTGGGGAAATACTTGCAAATGAAAGTATGGTACCAAATAAATTAAAACACCATTTTACCACAAAACACAGCCATTTGTCAGGAAAACCAGTAGAATACTTTATTGACTTTGCAAAATCTAAAAGGAAGCAGTCTGCATCATTCACAAAGAGAATGAAGACCTCCGAGAAGGCTCAAAAGGCAAGTTACTTGGTTGCTCAAATAATTGCCAAAAAACAAGGAACCACACACAGTTGCCGAAACCACCATAAGGCAATCTTGCTGTGCTATTGTTCAAACAATGTTTGGGCCAGAATTTTAGATTGAAGTTAATAAAATCCCTTTGGCAGATAACACAATTGGAAGATGGATTCAAGATATGTCAGCTAACGTTAAGCTGCAAATGAAGGACATTTTTTAAGACGACAATATGATCTTTACATTGCAACTAGATTAATCAACAGATGTCAGTGGGTTACCAAAATTACTGTTTTTTATACGTTTCATTCATACTGACAAAATTATTGAGCAATTCCTGTGTTGCCTAGAAGTTCCATTGAGAACTAGAGGTGAGGATATATTTCAAACTTTAGATTGCTTCATGAAGGAAATTAATTTGTGCTGGTTAAATTGAGTCGGGATATGCACGGATGGTTGGCTCAACAAAAGGTTTTATAGCTTTAGCAAAGAAAGAAAATTAAACTATGATATTTACTCATTGCTTTTTACATCACGAGGCACCAGTCGCGCAAACCATTGGGAATGAATTAAGGGAAGTTATGGACAAAGTGATTCAAATGGTGAATTACATTAAAAGCCGACTAGTTAAATCAAGAATATTTGTACATATTTATGAACAAATGGGGGCAAGGTTTAAAAAGCTGCTACTGCACACAGACGTTCGTTGCCTCTCAAGAAGTTGTGTGCTTAGTCGTGTATACGAATTGCGTGACATGTCGCTTAAACTTTTTGAGGACAATAAGCAGCACGAATTCTGCGGCCTAATTCAAAACAAACTTTGGTGCACAAAATTGGCATAACTTCCTGACATATTTGAACATTTTAATAAAATTAACACCAGTCTGCAATGAAAAGGAAAAAATATCTTAACAGCAGTAGATAAAATTTGTGCTTTGAGAGACAAAATAAACATTTGGGAAAGGAAAGTAACAGAAGGCAGTTTTGAAATGTTTTCAAAAACAGATGAGTGTCAGATGAAATGTGATAGCAGCCCGCTGATTGTTGACCATTTAACATTGCTCGAATAGAAAGTTTATCATTACTTTCCAAATGTTGCGATCCAAGACTATGATTGGATCAGAAATCCATTTCTTTCAACTGCACCTGGGAACTTCTCTCTTACTGAAGAAGAAGAATTAGCTGAAATAAAAAATGATCGAAGTATGTTCCTGATGCATGCAGAGGGTGATTTAGACAGCTTTTGGGTTCGTGTTACAAAAATGCATCCAAACCTAGGTAAAAAAGTGTTAAAAATTCTCTTGCAGTTTTCTACTACATACATTTGTGAAGTATCCTTTTCAACAATGACAAACTTAAAGACACTGAAACGTGGATGCTTGGAAATGCTTGATGATGAAATGCGAGTGTCTTTATCAAGTATTCAACCAAATATTGACCAGCTGTGTTCATCCTATCAGTCTCATATATCTCATTGAAAAAGTATGACAAGTGCTGTTGTTTTTATTCACATTTTGTCATTCTTGTGCTATGAGAGACAAAAGAGCAATTTGGAAAAGCAAAGTGAATTAAGGAAATTTTGAAATGTTTTCCAAAACTGCTGAGTGATATCAGCCCGCTGATTGTGGACCATTTAACATTGCTCGGAGTCAACCTTCATCATTACTTTCTTTTTTTTTGTTTAAGAAAATTTTTATTAAGCATTAAAAAGTAATACAAAAAACATGTCATGAGAAGTTAGAAAAAAAAAAAGTACATATGAATATAATATAACCGACATCAATTCAGAGTAATTTATATAAGGAAAAGAGGGGGGAAAGAAAGAGAGAAAGGAAAGAAGGAAAGAGAAAGAAAGAAGAAAGAGGAAGAGAAGGAAAGAGTAAAAGAGAGAGAGGGGAGAGAGGGAGGGCAACCAGAGGGATCATGAGGGATTAATAGCACGCGGCAAGGGAGAAGGATTAGAGGAAAGATATGAAGTGAAGGGAAGCCATAACAGATCGGATTAATTTTCAGAGGAACAGAGTTGGAGGAAGCAATAGAGATTCTGTGTTCATCACATATGTAATTCCACCATGTGTGGACCGAGAGTTTTGAATTGTCTTTCCAACACGATAAAATAACTTTAAATGTAAGAGCAATAAATAGGTCTAACAATTTAGCAGAAGAGGGTGTAACAATATCAATATCTTCAGATAAAGAGCCTAAAAATATGCGTAAAAAAGTTAACGGGGAGGAAAGAGATAACATTTTCATACATATATTCCAAACATCAGTCCAAAAAGATAAAACAGGGGAACAGTCGTAAAGTTGGTGTCGTAGAGTACCTGGAACCTTGGAACGAGACCAACATAAAGGAGAAGAGGTAGGAGAAAATGTATGAATAGTAACCGGGGTAATAACAACTCTATGATATATAAAGAGTAAGGATTGGGTAATGCGTGCAGCAACGGAGACTTTAAAAATCCTGTACCATAAACGATCCCACATTGCAATGTCAAGGGAGACATCGAGGACGGTCTCCCAAGCAGTCTCTACTGTAGATTTGGAGCGAACAGATGTATTGGATAGTAAAAGTGAATATACAAGAGCAGCTTTAGGGAGTTGAGTAGAAAATAAAGGGTAAAGTGGAGTGACAGGAGTGAAGGAAGAAAAAGATTCGGAAGAAGAAGGTAAAGAAGATAAGTGAGATTGAATAGCAGATGTTATAATAGAATATTCGGAGAGAAATGAGGAGGGTAAATTAAACATGTTTTGCAATACTGGAAAAGAAATAAGAGAGGAATCAAGAAAAAATTGATGCACAAACAGTATATCCTTTTCCTTCCAGTGTTTAAAATAGAACGATTTACCTTTATATCTAAGAAATTTGTTGTACCAAACTACAGAGGATAAAACACATTGCAGAGGGGAGAGAGTAGAGGGAAAAACATTTTGTAATAGAGATTGGGAATACTTCAAAATGGGATATTTGGATATAAAGGTACAATTAGACATAAAAGTAATATGCATTAAGGAGAAATCCTTCAAAAGAGAGCGTTCCAGAAGAACCCACTTAGGGACAGGAGTATCAAGGAAGTTATAGGCCAAGGAGAAGGATTGTTTGTTCAAAAAGGCAGAGTGGTATGAGCTAAAATCAGGAAACCGAACACCACCTTCATTTTTAGGTCGGATCAACTTATGTAAACCAATGCGGGGATGTTTATTATTCCACAAAAATTTTGTACATACAGAATTAATACGAGAAAAATAAGATTTGGGAATTTTGAAAGGGAGCATGGAAACTGTGTATAAAACATGTGGGGTGATCATCATTTTGATGGTGTCCAATCTGCCCCACCAGGACAGGAATAAGGGGGACCAAATTTGAAGAAGGGATTGAATTTTGCAGGTTAATGAATCAAAGGTCAATTTGAGGGTGTCCCTCAGAGTTGAAGAAAACCAGATACCAAGGTACCTAATTTTAGTGGGGCACCATGCAAAATCAGTGTTATTAAACATGTATTGAAAACAAAGTGAGTTAAGGGGTAGGACTTCCGTTTTGGATAAATTAAACTTATAACCTGATATGGAGGAGTACAACTGAACTTCATTTAAAAAGGGTGGAAGGGAGGATTCGGGATTAGACATGTAAATGAGGACATCATCAGCATACGCCGATAATTTAGTTTCAACAGAGGAAAATTTGATACCAGTAATATCAGGGTTGGAACGAATGCGCTGTAGAAAGGGCTCAAGACATAAAATAAATAATAAAGGGGAAAGGGGACAACCTTGTCTTGTGCCTCTAGTCAAGGAAAAGAATCTGGAAAATTGGTTATTAACAAAAATACTGGCACTGGGGGATGAGTAAAGGAGCTTAACCAAGGATATAAAATTCGGGCCAAAACCAAACCAATGGAGGGTACGGAACATAAATTGCCAGTTAATACGGTCAAAAGCTTTCTCAGCATCCAGAGATAGGGCTGCCAACGGGGCTTTGACATTTTTACTATGAGCGAGGACATTTGAAAAAAGACGAGCATTATCAGCAGCGAGTCTACCCTTAACAAAACCCACCTGGTCTGTGTTGATTAAGCGAGGGATAATGGAATCAAGGCGAGAGGCAAGGATTTTAGCAAAAATTTTACAGTCATAATTAATTAAGGATACTGGGCGATAATTTTTGCATTGGGAGTGATCTTTGTCAGGCTTGGGGATAATTACAATGAGAGCATCCAAAAAGGACCCAGAAGCCTTAGCATCTGAAATAAAAGAATTAAATAATTGAAGGAGTTTAGGGGCAAAAAAGGAATGGAAGGAGGAATAAAATTCGACAGGCAGACCATCGGGCCAGTGGCTTTTGATTTTTTGAGAGAGTGAATGGCCGCGGTAATTTCCTGGAGAGTAATTTCACGCTCCAAGTGAGAAAAATCAACGGGGAGGGAGGGAGGAGTAAGGAAGACCTTCAAAAAATGTTGTTAAGTTTGCATCAGAGGGGTGTGTATCATCTGAGTATAGGGCTTGGTAGTAGTTGTGAAATACTTCAGCAATGTCTTCATCGGAGGTAACCAGTTTATTAAGAGAATCATTAAAGATTGGACCAACAGCTTTGTGTTCTGACTTTATTTTCAAATAATTTGAACATTTAAAGCTTTATGGAACAATATAGCAACCCCTCCTTTTTTGTTAACGGCAGGAGAAAACACAACCTGACCCACCCAATGTCTCTTAAGCTTAAGTGATTCAACGTCTGAGCAATGCGTTTCTTGAAGGAAAACAACCTGTGAATGGAATTTGGTTAAGTGTGACAATACCTTTTGACGCTTGACAGGATGACCAAGACCTCGCACATTCCAAGAGACAAAATTACACATGTTGGGAGGAGGGGAGGATGGGCGACAAATGGAAGCGACACATGGCAAGGAGAGCACTACAAAAGGGAAGACAAAAAATATCAGTTAAACAGTGGATTTGTAGGATGCTCACAATAACAAAACCAACATAAGTCAGAAAATGAGGAGCCAATAATTGGACAAGTAGAGAAGAAAGTAGAGACCACTTAGGAAAAAGAAAGCAAAGAGAAAGAGAGAAGAGAGAAAGGGAAGGAAAATAGGTAAAGACAGAAAGAAAAAAAGGAAACAGATCAAGGCACGAAAGCTTGATCTGAGGAAAAGAGAGCAACCAAAACATGTGAGACGAGGGTACACCAGAGAGAGGACACGACCCACGAGCACTCAGGAGACGGACGATAGTAAAAGGGAAAACACAAGGATGTGAGGGAAGAATCAGACGAGAGTAGATAAGGAAGATAAATTAAGAAAGAACAGATAGAATAGAATAATAGTAACAGGAAGAGAGAACAAGGAAATACATAAAAGCATTAGCTAGCAGTGTCCATAGTAGAAGGAGAGACACTTAGCAGATAATCGCGAAGTTTCTGTGGATCATCATAGGATCTGGTGCGGCCATTATGTGTGATCTTGCAGAAGCAGGGATGAAGAATTCCATACTGAATGTTCAGTTGTCGCATCATGGGACGGAGGTTCAGGAATTCTTCACGCCGAGCATTTGTAGCAGACGATAAATCCTGTGAAATGAAAATGTTATGACCAGACCACTGGAGACGACGTTTGGCCCTGGCAGCCTTCAATACAGCCATTAACTCAGTGAACTCCAAGAATAGCATGATGATGCCACGTGGTTTGGAGGCATTGGAGTTGATGTGGCCAAGACGGTGTGCTCGTTGGATGTTGAGAGGGTGTGACGATGGTTGGAGTTCCAAAAGTTCCTGAAGAAATTTCCGAATAAAGGAGACCATGTCAACCCCTTCCAAATTTTCCGGAACACCATAAACGCATAGGTTATTTCGTCTATTGCAATTTTCCAAATCCTCGGTGTGAAGTTTGAGCTTGTGGATCTCTTGTTCCAATAGTGGAATCTTAGTGCAACCCGCCTCACTCTCCACACTATTGGAGCAGCTCTGCTATGGGGAAGACTTATCTTCTGGGTGGGGGATCAATAGCTTCGATGGCTGGTGTCTGAACAGTGAACACTTAATGCAGGCTCACTTGCTGATGACAGACACCGTCGGCCTGGGCACGGAGCTTCCTATTGTGTCACTGGCCTTAAGTACAGGATGGTCCCCCCCAATTTTAGGAGTCTGCAGCTATAGAAAAAGGTGGCCGACTGCTGGGGCGTCACTGGGAGCACTCGGTGGTGAAGGGATGAAGGGAGACACGCACCTGATGCAGGTTATCAGGGACATGCGCAGCCAGATCAACAAAAGAGGGAAAACCAGGACCTGAAAGAGGAGCGGGGCTCCGGCTCCCCTCAGAGTGAGCGGCCGGATCCATTCCAGGGAGCAAGCTCACACACAGGTCCAGGGAGAAGACCGGCCTTGTGTGGGGATCTATCGATGAGCAGTGCAGACTTAAGTTGGTAGAATAGCGTAGGTTGCCTATGTCAGTCACCGAGCAAGAACTCACAAGTTGCACCAAAGTGCTAAGGACAGGGAGGCGTTGCCACACCTAAACCTCCGAATTCCTTCTGTAAGCAGTAGTAAGTGGCCAATGTGAAGTGAGCCATCTGTCAGGGTTACCATAGGAAGAAGGTCCCCTACATCAGAACATGTAAACAAATAATGCTGAATAGCCAGTAAGAAACGTCATAAATATGACTGTAGTTCTTTTACCCGATAGCTATAGGTACATCAGTGAATGGATGAGGCAGGCAGTTCTCCTTCCAAGAACCACACACAGAGTGGCGCACATATGTTTATTTAGCTTTTTTAGTAGCAAGGACCAAGCCTTATGGGCATCATAGAACTGTGCATGTACTGTATTTATTATATATAGTAGTGTATTGTATATAAAAACAATAATGTGGGCAGACTTCATCAGACAGTGACATGGGAGACAGTACTCAATGCTCTAGAGACTTAATTTTAAAAAAGCACGCAAGGGTGCAGGATGTCAATCTAATGACAAGCCAATAATTGCAGTAGTTATAGAATTTTCGCAGGCTGGCAGAGGGCACCATCCTGAAACCCAAAAGCTCGCACACCCCCAGCCAAGCATGCCTACTTAGAGCCGCTCTCCCTTCTTACCAGCTCTCTCCGCTGTCCGCTGGCTCTGTATTCTGGTTCCGGACTTCAGTGATGCACTGGAAACATGAAGCTGGCACCTCCGGCCCGGGGCCTTCTCTGGGATGTCCGTTACCGTATCCCATGCTTCACCAGATAATACCCTTTCATTTTTCCATGGCTGCACACCCCGGCCGTATCATGCTTTTTAAATGAAAGGAATTCAGAACAGCCATGAGATTGGATGACTAACGGCGACGGAACGACATTGAGGCAGTATATGCCTCAAATGAGCAAATCAGCTTTGAACGCTGGTCACAGAGTGGAGATGCGGGCTGTTTTTACTTGTTTTTTCTATAGCAGCGAGACAGGAGCCTAGTACTTCACCTTGGAGATGAAGGGGCAGCGGCATGATGAGGCACCAATTTGGCCCAGGCAGCGGGCGGTGCGAGCAGTGGCTTCAGTTCAAAAACGAAAGAAACAAATTCATAACTGCTGCCGCTTGCACCGCAGCCCGCCTCATAAGTAACTCAGGGCCAGGGGAGGGAGTCAGTCACGGTGACACGGACGGGACACGGTCTCTGCTGCGCACGAGGCTACTCACAGCAGCCAGCGCACGCATCCCGGCGATAATGGCCAATCACTGCATGGCTTCACATGAAGTCACACAGTGATTAGCCATAACAGTGCTGCATGCAGCGCCAGGATTGGCTAGGGGGGCATATTTGCTGCTCGCCCCGTCACCCTCTGTAAACCCCGGTGGCTGCGGCCGGGTAAACCAGCACCCTCTGGTCACGCTCTGTAAGGGAGCTGACAACTGTGCGCATGCTCGGGCAAGTTTTACACCAACTTGCACTTGCGCACTACTGTCTGGACTGGTCTGCTGCAGCCTGAGGGTGTGGTCATATGGACTGAGTGACTGTCACTCAAGCTGCAGCAGGCTGAGGTCACCCCCTGCCTGCACACTCCGAAATCGCCGGGTGTGTCCCGGCGCTGGTCAGGCTGAGGCGGATGATTGCAATTTAAATTAGGGGATGGCTGCTAAATTGCTAATGCCCGATGCGCGATGCAATGACGCCGACGGTGGGTCCATGTGGCTGTGGGGTTACGCCCCTACGCCCCAATGGACGCACCGCGGCTGTTGGCTAGGCCAAGACAGGTTGTTTGTTGAATAGTATCATTCAGGAACATTATTTGTTCTGGGATCATGCAGGCTCTGAATAATGATTCTAAACCTTGTACCTGCCATTCTTTTGTACCCCAGATAGTTTTTGTCTCAAGGTTGTTTTTCCAAAATTCAAAACCAAATGTAGAAATTTTTTCATAAAACTTTTCAGAATAAATCAGTTTAGTATTTGTTAACATGTTTTTCACTCCTGTCTTATTTATAATTTTAAAATAAAACGTTTCTGGATCAATGATATTAAACCCTGAGAAGTATTGGAATTTCTCATAAAATGTTTTCGAACTGCCTTTTGGCGGAGTTGGACAAAGTTCCCACTGATTATAACTGAACACATTTCTAGGATTAGCAGATCTATGCAAATAATGATGCCCAAAATGATTAAAGCAATACATTTCTTCATAATTCGATGAACCCTGTAAATAATCATGTTCTGTAAATTTTGCTGACATTTCTAAATCTGACATCATATCATTAATATTTTCAAAGTCCCAATCATCAGCGAAAGTACTAGGTGATACAAAGTCACTTAAAGAAATCTTGAACTGATGAGGATATTTCAAGAGTTCAACCGGGCCATAGATTTCGTAATCAGTATTGTCCCATGCTACACCACCAGGTATAGGAATGGCTGTGATGTTCACTGATGATAGTTCTCTTTTTTCAATGTGAGAGGATCTGTAAGGTTTTAGAACCAAGTTGATGTTCTGACTTGCTGTGTCCATTTTACTGTATTTTCCATCAATCATTCTTTCCAAGCTTAAAACTAAAATGAGCCAGAGCAGGAAGAAAAGTACACCTAACACAATGCACAGTTCAATCCAGGGTGAAATCAGATATGTTTCTCCAAGTTGATGAAAGAGTTCTGTAATTTTGTCTTTGAAAGTTTTGTTTGCTGGCTTGTCTCCATGTTCACTTGGATCATCGGAAAAGTCACCGAAATTGATAAAGTAGCCAGATGCAGTTCTGTCAATTGTTGGAATTGCTTCCGGATTTTCATTAATCTTTTGATTTGCTTCTTCCTTTTTCATATTAGCATAGTCTGAGGCTACATCATTGTAGACAGGCGTTTCTTGACGAACTGTTGCAATTTGGGTTTCAAGAGGCACAAGTTCCATGGCTTTGTTGCATAGTCCTTTTTTATTCACTGCAGGTTTATCAAATGTGAGTAGTCTCTCAGTTTGAACCTCTTGGATTGTAGCAAGGTTTGGTATTCTGCTACTTCTTGGGAGTCCACTGGGCCTACTACTTATTATTGGCCACATGGTTGTGGTTTTACAAGGTCGATTGATACAACTCGGTTCTCCTTTTTACCAGCAAGGGGCAGTAGTACGACTGATCTTGTTACGCTGATAGCTAAGACAGGTACTGCTTTTCTGTAAGAAGGCACAAATTCCTTCTTCACCGCGATCTTTTCTCTGACTAGATCCCCAATCTTTGGAATCCAGACAGGTCTTGCTGGGACAGGTGGTTTCTCTTCAGTGGCCGTTGGCTTTAGCTTTGCGTTACTTAGACTTCTTCTTGTTTCATTTAAGTCCTGTAAAACAGCCAAACTATCTTTGATAGCAAAAGCTTTTTGTTTCACCACTGAAGTCTGACAATCGAGATCTTCCATTATCATTCTTGTTTCAAACAAAAGTTCATACGGAGTGATTCCACCCAGAGTTGGACACTTATTAGATGTATGACCCACCCATCACCCGAACCTAATACCCTCGCTGTTATAGATTGCTTTATGTCACGTTTTTTTCTCTCCACTACTGCATTTCCCTCAGGATGGAATAGACTAGAGTACCGCAATACAATGCCCATGCTGGCCATGGCCTCCTTGTAAGCTCGAGAGCTAAACGCAGGACCCTGGTCAGAATGTAGCATGCCAATTGCGTATGTGCCGATAAAGACTCGCAAATCTTTTGTAACAGTTCTGGCGTCAGCTGAGCGCTGGGGCCACATCCAAATGAATCTCATCTTAATATTTATGGGATCGCATTTGTCCCGTTGGACGCCTGCGTGTAGATAGTCTAATGCTGTCTAATAGAGGTGTCTGGGCTGGTCTTACTGTGCTATGGTCAGATATCTGGTCTGGTTCATAACTGCGATCTCTATTGCAGTCATGACAATACATTGCAAAGTTTTAAACTTGCACGCTCATTCCCGGTCACCAGTATTTTGATTACAATTCTATTAGAGATGTCGGGATCTCTTGGTGCCTCAGACCCATTCCCATGTGTGCATCTTGAATCAAGTAAGCCCTCCGGTTCGTGTTTGGAATTACTCTATCCCCCACTCCAGGGATTTGAGCAAACGGAACTGAGTTCGCATCAATTATGTATGTATTTCCGAGTGGATAGTTTAGAGGTAACGCTGCATAATTGCCCTCCATTGAGGCTTTTACTGCAAGTAGCATTTCTCCATCTATTTGTTTTTTAGAATGCTTTTTTGTAGCTACGGAAGCTGGTTGTCCAGCTGCCGCCGTGGCTCTGTTAGCCAATGAATTCCCTGCAACGCGAATGCCATCACGTTGAAGACTCTGCGTATGTATCACGTGAGTCTTTTGTAGTTCTTTCTGTAAAAGAACTACATGTTCCCATAGCTTTTTATGCTTTATTGTGCAACCTCTTTCATCTTTGTAACCATTTTTAATCTAGGTCTGCATGGAATTATTGGGGATATATTGGGAATATAGGAACTACACTACATGGCACCCCACGTGGGGCACCATGTAGTGTAGTTCCTACATTCCCAATAGGCCCTTTGCATTGGAATAACATAAACAATAGTTTAGACGTAGGACTGAGGTCGACTAGGTCTCTATTGAATATGTTAGACTTAATTGTGTGTGCCAGCTAGCTCAGAGGTCACTAGAAACTTTCTCGAATAAACAAGAAGGCTTTAACTTTCCTGGATAGACAAGTAGGGAATAGCTTCTGACAACCATATCACATGACAACTTTGTTCCCCCTGCAATAAGGAATATCTCCAGAGTCGCGGAAACAATAGATAGCTATTTTACTCAGTCAATTGTGCATGCTTCGTTTCACCAGAAATAGAGAGACGGGCGTTTTCAATAAAAGGGTTATTTATTGAGCAGTCTTCTTTCTCATGCAAGAGAAATGAATTGCCATAATTGCAATACTTGTCATGAAGTAAAGTGCGTACAGTAAAAGGAGTATTATGAAATAATACTGTAAAAGCATTTATATGGTTTCTAAGCCATAAGACACTTAAAATGGATAAAATACATACAATGATAAAATAATGACTAAACATACTCAACTGGTGTTTCTAAGATACGCCTACCCCAGTGTACCTAACCTAAGCCTAGTACGTGGGAAGGAGTAGATGAGTTACAGTTTTTGCCAAGAATCTGAATCAAGAATTCTCTATGGGTCTAATCAGCTCCATAGGTATAGAATGAAGGAGGTCTTGTATCTCTCTCTCAGGACTCGATCTCCCAGAAACCCGCAAGGGTGACCGGAAAACACTGGAGCTGGATTTCTCAGCAGGAGAAAAGACAGCGTCTCTCTCAGTGCGTCAGCAGGGAGGGTCGGCTTCCTTCGGCACTCGTATCAGCAGGGCATCGGGCAAGTAGATAGCCGATCTGCTCCAAACCACCGTGTGTTGCTTAAAGCAGATGTTGGTATATTTATACCTGGAAGGTTCAGAGTTTGACGTAAGGTTGGACATAAGACTTCACTAAGAACTGGCAGTTCTTTCAGGACTCTCAGGAGTTATAGGACAAATCAAAACAGAAGCAGGGGGAATTCCCGGGCTGCTGGAGGCTTGGTTCGTTTAAGAACGCGTTGTACTTTCTAGGAGTCTATGGGAGTAGCCTTGCCGTATTTGGGCTGCATTGGCTATGACTTAATATGGATATGATTCTTATGCCTTTATAAGGATATGATTTGTTATAACCACATAAGGGCATAAATCGGGAATATCTAATTAGGGTCCTAGATACATTCACAACAGCGCGTCTGAGTGCTTGCAAATGTACTTGAACAGCAAATTAATTCAGCACGTCCTTGCACTCGTGGTCATACAGAATTCAGAGTTAAATGCAAACAACAGCGCTTCCTCACGCTAAAGAAAAAAGGTTCCACGAACAGCTCCAGGGTACTGCAAACTTGTAGAGGAGAGTCAGAAATTCCAAAAGGAAATTGAGGCGTGGTCCAAAACCGGAAGTACAGCCAAGTACCAGGGACCGGGCTCTCACAGCTAATAAGCTGTTGGTCAGCTGACAGGACCCAAGTGCAGTATGGGAAATCACACAAGCCACCTACCTTCCTGATGCATTATGGGAGGGGTAGTCTCTGACCTATAATAAAGAGAAGGTACCCGAAGCCTGGTTGTTAACACTACTTGAGTCAAGCTATCCTAACTGATGAGGGGTGAAACCCTGAAACCGGTCCTAGGATGCTAGTTTCCAGTCCAGGGAGGACCTGGCTTGGCAGTTCGGTCTCGACTGTTCCCACTGAGCACAGGGTCATGACTGACTTCCATATGGCTGGGTTCAAACTGGAATGGCATAGGTAGCAAAAAATACAATGGCTTTAGGCCCAGATCTCTGTACTTGGGTGATTGTATGACATTGTTCTATATTCTGTCCATCAATTTTGCATTTGTCACCCAAGAGGGATGGGTATGCCCAGATGTGGGTCCCGTGCTCTCAATGCCACTGGAGTCAAGCTATCTTAGTTGATGAAGGGTGTAACCCTGAAACCGGTCCTAGGATACTTGTTTCCACTCTAGGGAGGACCTGGCTTGGCAGTTCGGGATGGACTGTTCCCATTGGGCACAAGGGTCCAAGACTGATTTGAATATGGCTGGGGTCAAACTGGAATGGCATCGGGAGCAGAAGAAAGGTGGATTTAGAACCAGATCTCAGTACTGGGGTGAATGTATGACATTGTTCTACATTTTGACCATCAATTGTTCTTTTTGTATTGTGTTTTGGAGCCCCACACTTTCAACCGTGGCCACAGTCTGCCCCCTCAGATTTCCTAGGAGAATAAGCCTTTAGTTGTGCTGGACCTCTGTCCCCCACCAACTCAATTTCCAACTCTAAAATGTTGCATACTTCAGCTAAGGATGTCATTGGCCAACAGTACCGCTGCTTCCCCTGACGCCAAGCTCCGTGCCCGTCAAGTCCTCAGGGACATATGTGTTCAGTATTCCTTAGTCGACATTGAACTTCAATTGCATGCACACCTCCCTCTTTCACTCACTATTCAGGGTTTCACAACACTTGGACCAGGATTGACTATTGGCTAGTATCCCCTGGGGTGGCGGGCTGGTTTGATACAGTCCTTACTCTCCCCCACACATTGTCGGACCACTCCCAGGTGGTCCTGCAGTTGAATATTCCCAGAGCTAGGGGCTATGAGAGGCAGTGGCGGTTCCCTGGGCGGGCCTTGTTTGACTGTGTTTTTAATGAAGAGGTCAGACTGGCTATCGCGGACTACTTCGATTTAAACACTGGGTTAGTGGACACGTGGGTGGTTCTTTGGGAGGGCTTTAAGGCTTATATTAGGGGAGTATGCATTGCTAAACACGCTGGTGTCCTGCGCGACCTCCGCTCCACCTTGAACCATATTGAACGGGATATCGCCGCTTTAGATCACGATGCGCTTGCAATACCCTCTGCGATTATTGAATCGAGACGATTGAGTTACTGTTAGAATTTAGAGAGGCCGCAGAAAGGGAGCTATCTTTCATCAGTAAGCAACACATTGCACGGCGATATGGTAAGGGCGAATGTCCCGGTAAGCTACTGGCCAATACTTTGCACCCTCCGCGTGACTCTGCCTACATCACTGTAATGACTAGCCCTGATGGTACTCCTCTGCACTCTACCCCGGATATTTGCGGCCACTTTCTTTCCTACTATAAATCGCTCTATACGTCTCGTCTGACTGGTGACCTGAGTGACCAGGGGGAGTATTTATCGGAGATCGCACTGGTGTAGTTAGAACTCTACATGCAGGACTTTTTTTTTACCCCATCACTCCGGATAGCATTGTGGAGGCCATTGATGCTCTGCGTGCCTCTTCGGCGCCCGGTCTCGACGTTTTTTCAGCCGATTTCTATAAGGCATATAAGGATATCCTGGTACCGCGATTGGTGGAGGTCTACGCGGAGGCGCTTGAGGTTGGCATTCTTCCCCCTACATTTAGGGAGGCGGTAATCATTCTCCTGCCCAAACCGGGGAAAGACCCCAAACTGGGTGGCTCTTATCGGCCATTATCGCTCTTGAACCTGGACTATAAAATTTTGACCAAGGTTGTCGCGATTAGATTATCATTGCTGATGGAATTTATCATCTCACCTGCGCAGTCGGGATTTTTCCCACACAGATCCACTTCTCTCAATTTAAGGACCTTATATACTGTGTTGCATAGGATTGAGCCCTCCACACCCGCCGCTGTTATTCTTTTGAATGCTGAAAAGGCGATTGATTCTCTCGAATGTCCTTTTTTCCTGTCGGTCATGCGCCGGAAGAGCATGCCTGAGTGCTTTGTCTCCACGTGGCTCTGTTGTATACTAAACCGACTGCCAGATTGCGCCTTAATGGCACTCTCTCCGATAGTTTTCCCTTGACTTGTGGCACGAGACAAGGGTGTCCCTTTGAGGTAATAGAAATTTTCAGGTAGCTAATGTGTCCCCACTCGCACCCTATCCATGCACCCATGTTCCTTGTATGTGATGTAACTTCCTTCCCATACATGCTAGAAAGACGCATATGCATTTGCGTCCAACGTTAGCATGTCAGTTATTCAGTTCTCCAAGAAAACCACGTTAATTAGGCTTCTAGGCCTATGGTGCCAACGTCTTTACATAGTGCACTTTTGAATCTCGCACACGTTTTTCTCCATGTTTCCTGGCTCAGTCGAGCTAGGCCCTTAATCGAGGCTCCAAGTCTCTTCTGTCTCTGAAAGCTGTAGTTTAGGTATGCATCCCTGACCTCTGCCTTACTTCCTGCTCAGCGAAGCAGTGCCCGGCTCAGCCTGGCCTGCCTGCCAAAATAGTATTTTGCCTACAAGTTATCTGCTCAGCCTCCTCGAAAACACATTCCAGTCTAGTGAAATAGGTAAACATATTCCGGGCTGCAGAGCAAAGGGCCCGGCCTTCCTGTCCTCCTTGCAAGTGATTTACAGAACCCGTTACCATGGTAGGCCCATGGCCCCGCGCATTGCACCAAGACACGTATGCACGCACTAGCATTCAGTATTGAACGGCCTCTGTCCGAGAGACCTTTTACTTCAGACGACACATCCTCCAAACACGAGATACTAGATATGCTATAGGTACAGGTCGTTCTGACATCCCAGACATTAGTCTCCTCTACTAGTGCTAAAGTCAAAGCCCCCAGTTCTCCCCAGTTACACGTCATGCTCAGTTGCGCGCGCATCTAGGCCAAAAGTTTCTGCTGATCCTGCAAACTTTCTCTAAGCCTCCACCCACTTGTGACGTTCTTGTGACGTTTCTCTGACATGTCAAGTGCACGCCCACGTGTACGCCTTCTTACACGCCTCCTGTTACGCACATGTGTTCTTATCTCTCTCTTTTCACCTGTTACGCCTACTGTATTCATTTCAATTATACTGTTTTACTATATATAATGTGTGATGTTAATAAAACGTTGAATATCCCTTCCTGAACCTTAGTGGTGATGGAACATGATGTCCTGTTCCTCGAGGATCAAAATTAAAGCCCGTATGACCCAGATACCATGGACTCTGCCTCTCATTTGATTGAGCTATCCTTATTGATATTTAATATATGGAAAAATAGTCCGGTAATTTTATTTACCACACCTTACCTCCGCTCCTTTTCATTTTGGCCTGGGACCCTTTAGTACGCCAGTTCCAAGAGAACCACTTACACTGGCCTTCAATTCCAAAGAGGCCCCCTTTTAATTTCATTGTATGAGGATGATACTGTTCTCTATGTTAGGAAGCCTCATATCAACCTTGAGCCCCTGCTTTTGGAAATCGTTAGGTTCGGAAGGTTTTCTGGGCTCTGTATTAACTGGCATAAATCCGTTATTTTCTCCCTCCCGGCTAGCACCACTGCCTGGCATTGCGAGTTTCCTCTGGAATGGTGTAACGACTCGGTTAAGTATCTTGGAGTTCACATACATCTAGATACTGCTACAATGATCAGACTTAATTATGGCAGAACAATTAGCTCATTAGAGTCACAGATCGCGAAATGGCTTCTTCTCCCGCTGTCTATGGCAGGCAGGGTTGCTATCATTAAGATGGTCCTCCTACCCCGGTTTCTTGATCTTTTTAATAACATCCCTATCTCTCTCACAAAGACTTTTTTCCTACAGCTGCGTTCACTACTTTTGCGATTAGTGTGGGGAGACAAGACACCCGAGTCAGCTGGAAGATTCTTACTTTACCATATGACAGAGGAGGGATCGGGGTACTGGATTTTTATGTGTACTACTTGATTTCACATTGTTACTACACATATGCTTGGTTCCATCCGGATGCACGCATTCCATATTTGAAACCGGAGGCAGATCTGGTTCTCCCGTGCCATCTCCTTACTATCCTACCCTCGGGCTTCCCCCGGGATCCGCGAGATGTTCAAACGGTCTCTACCATGTGTTGGGCCTGGGACAGGCTACGTAGACTGTTGGGGTTTGACTCATTGTACTCTACTGATCTACCTCTGCCTAACCCTTCCTTGCTCCGGATAACTGCGGAGGCCTTGCCTGGACATGTCCTAAAATTCATCAGTACTGAACGAGCGTTCACTCTACGCTGGGGGACATACTGTCCATGCAACTTCCCTCGGAAGGTTCGCAAACTGGCTGCCCTGGGATTCCTTTTGGCCAAACGCGAGATTGCGCTATTGTGGGGTAGTAGTAGAAACCCCACTCTGCAAACCTGGCTAAGAAGCTTGGCATTTTGTAATGTCAACTGCGAGGAATTTTATACTTTACTTCCAAGTTCATCCAGACCAGTGGACATCTGAGGCCCATACAGAGACTACATAATCCGACAAACAATGACACAGAGCTCACAGGTGGCGGGTGGCATAACCCCAGAGGGGGTGGGGTAGAGGCACATTTTAGGCATGAGTGAAGGTCGTCATTTGGAGTGTTCGTGGAAAACCGGACCTCCCTACTGTGTGGCATGGTCCCCCTTACTAGGGTGGTGGTGCCCCTCTTTCATTCTTTAACTATGGTATTGTTTGGTATTTTTGTACATGGTATGCCTTTATGCTGGACTGAATTGCATTCCTTGCTGCTATTACCATATGTGATTGTGTTGTGCTTGGTCTGCCACGGTGGCACTCTACCACTGTTGTTAACATAAGCTGCATTGTATTATCGCTGCTACATCTCTGTATCAAAACCAGAAAATAACGTTTTTAAAAAAGGATGTCATTGGCTACTATTTGTATTTATATTTAGAGGAGATACGCATCAGAGGTCGTACCATACATTGTGCCCAGGGGCGCAACTGGCATTTGCTCCCACTTTGTGTGCTTCGGGGGAACAATGGTATTACAGAACAGGCTGAAAATGCTTGTGTGTCCCCTTCTGTACTACTAATAGTGCTGGCATACATATAGCGCCAGCACTGTCATCAGTGGGCATTCCCTCATTTGCTTGTAGGGTGTGGTCTCATGCTGATGAGGGAATCACTCTGCCTCTGTGCTTGTGCCGTATTAGGGACGCTGGCGCAGAGACAAACATGCCCTTAGGAGGCGCACTGACAGTGCACCACAAAAAGGTGTCAGTAAATCTCCTAGAGGTGCAAGGAGAGCTCTCTCCCCTCTTCAAAGTGCAGATGGGTTGCCGCCTGCACTGTGAAACCCGCCTGCACTGTGAAATACTGCAGTTTTCAAGCTCCTGCTCGACAGTTCATTTGAACACGCTGCCTTGTGGGGCAATGTGTGTTCACTGCTGCTCGGGGGGTAGCACATTCTTAGTAATATGGCATACTACCCCTGTTTGTGCCCTTTTGAAAGGTGTGTTGTGGTGCAAACAGGGAAAGTTCACTATATGTATAATATGGCCCCTGGTGCCCCGATCAATATTCCACTTCCTGATTCTCCGAAAAAGGAGCTTATGTTTTAAAAATTGCATTGTTTTTGAAGTGCTAAGGGGCAGAGATCTTGGAATTTTTTTATTTTCGTGCCATTGTATGAGACAAGCGTTGTTGGATCTTATGCTTTACATAATCCTTTTTTTGTCCTCATACTATGGAGGCAGGCCAGAATGTATGCAGGTGTTGGCTGTTTGGACTGTGTAAGAATCGTTCAGAGGAGCGTCCGTTTAATCTTTCAGAAGGGCTTCAACTGAGCTGCACACACATTTGTATTGTCTTTGCCTTCCACTTCCTTCTGAACACCTTATATGTAGTCATTGTTCCTACTTGGGCTTTTTTATAAATCTTCATGCTTTCCTTGTAGAACCGTGTTTTGTTCTTCCAATAGTAGAAGGTGTGCTCTGGGTCCAGAATTACCTCATCTATGCACTATGATACACGTGTTCATGTCTTTTGGGACCGTACCTATTTTAGATTTAATGTCATAAGCAATTCCTGCTTCTGGCTACCTTTTGTACGTCTTCATCTTGTGTAATAGCCAAGCTTTGTGAGTCAGCATCAGGCTGTTTTTCATACCTTTTCCTAGGCTTCACCTCTCCACACCCCCAGATCCAAATTGCTGCAGGAGGTCCTAGATTGATCTTTTCTTTTTTATGGCCCCTTTTGTGTTGACCATTTTGAACTCTTTGTAATTGAGGTTATACCAGATTGTCATGTGCCCCAATGTACCCCAATAAAGGCCTAGGTACCTGCACGACCTTTTACTTACATTTCTCCTACCTTGCTCTACATAACGGCTCTAGCGCTGACCTTTTACTAAGTCCGTGCGGGGCTCGCGTAGTTGCTCTAAGCAGAGCTCCACGGAGTTGGGCAAAAACTTAGTGGACGTCCACTCCGCTCCGTGCCTCCACCCACCTCAATAAATATTTTAATAAGACAAATCAAAATGAAGGTAAATTAAACACACTTACCTTTATCACAGCGTCTCCGGGCTGCCCTCCTCCTCCTCCTCGCCGTGGTTCTGCAGAATCCCCTATGTCAGATGTACGTTGTGTGCAGTCCTACCATGACATACGTCTGATGTAGGGGATTCTGCAGGACCACGGCGAGGAGGAGGGCAGCCCGGGGACGCCATGATAAACTTAATTGTGTTTAATTTACCTTCATTTTTTATTTTTATTTAAAAAATATTTATTGGGGGGTGGAGGTGGGAAGGGTCCGTGGCTGAACTGCTGACACAAGACGCTGAGGTCCCTGCACAAAGACGCTGCAGCACACAGTGGCCTGACATCCCTTGCAGGGTGTCCAACTCGACACTAAGATGGGGTTCTTCGTTCTCTCACATCAGGTAATGGGGTTTGCTCTTTCCTAAGGGGATTCTTGGCTTTGCACCCATATACTTGCTAGGTACACTTAGATAGGGTCTGCATAGTGGGAGTGCACAAGATTACTGCCATGTATCTTTATGCCTGCATATATTCACTGTTTTAGCTCCATGGAAGCATTCTACCTTTTATTGACTCTAATGGTGCTAGTAATCATATACATCAGTTTCTGTCTAATGATTGTCACGTCAAACATGTTTTATACTAGAATGACGCTGGTTCAATAAATGCTTCTTGAAAATGTCCCCATTGTTTATTCTGTATATCTCTCTGAGACTAAGTGAGCACGAGTGACTGAGCGAAAAGTGCTGTACTGTTTCCACAATCCCTGAGGGGTCAGGGTTGTCATGTTCAGTAGTTGCAAGAAACTATTTATTCATTGGTAAGGTTGGTAGGCTTATAGTGGCACTGTGAGCTAGTTGGTCTACAGGCTAACATATCCTTTGGAGGTGTCTGGAATCAGTCTGGAAACCAATCCTATAGTTATTGTTGTTTAAATGCACAGATCCTATACAGATTTATAGGAACTACACAACATGGGGCCACCAACATTGGTTTGGTTCTTATTTAACTGTCAAATCTGAGTAGTTCAGTCATGCTTTCTTAGAGATCCCTATTCATATTTGCCCAGAGATGTCTGGATTGTGAAGGGAAAAGCATATCCTATGTATTGGCTGTAGGTTTGTTCAAGCTTGAAGGATTATAGTTCCCCATATTATGAAAAACCTCATCTCTATTGCCTTAAAATTCCTACTTCAATGTCTGTCCAAATGCAGGGAAAGAAGAGCAGGAAGGTGCTATTAGCATTTCAGAAAATTGCAGACATGCACTTACAATGAAATTATTAGATTAGGGATTCCCATCATTGGGTGGAACTGTTAGCTTCGTGATTGAGGCACACAAGGCTTTCAGGACAGAGGTATTCTATTCTTAGATTAAATTCCCACCTGCAGATGCACACATACATTTGTTTTATACTTGCATTCCAGATGAGACGCCTGAAGAATGTCCGAGGACATAGAAGTCCAGTTAACTTGCCAGGGACATATACATTGGTTTAAAGGCGCCCTGCCCCATAACACAGATAAAGTGAGACTCGGTCCCCTCAGCAGAGATGCAGCGACTTAGCCAGTGCTAACTGCTTACACACCGCATTCAAAAATTGATACATTGCCTGCAGCAGACTTGCTTCAAATCTACAAAGAAATAATAAAACTATACAGAAATCTTACACAGTTCGCAATGGGATCACCTACATTTCAACCTACAAGGGTCACTCAAGTTAGTCTGCCACGGAGGACTTCAACAAAAATTACCCCACAAACGCTGAATGCGATTATGGGAATAATGCCCACTAAGCGTGAGCAAATGCCATTCTGGATAACTCAGAAAATAGACCAGTTTGAAGCAGTGTTTCCTCACATAGGCCAGCAAGAAAAACACAGAATACTGACAATTTGCTTGCCAATGGGAATAGCTCCAAGTAGTACAATCCCAATCGGGATTGTACTACTTGGGGTACAGTTTTCGATGGCATTTATACCAGAACTCAAGATACCACCTCAATAGCAATCGTACCAGAAGTATTGAAACAAATAAAGAATGAGTACAGTGCCCTGGACTTGGGGATAATTTTGCCCAGGTATCCACAATTATGTTATCTAACATAAAAGGGGAGGCAGCAGCGGTGGCTCTACGCCAATGTCTGAGGGAATGCACTCATGCACAACAGGAGTGAGAGCTACCTAAAATTATCAAAGATACCTATGCTTCACTTAGTAAAGATAATTTGGGAGTTAGACCAGTGAGACCACAATCAATGAGTAATCCAGAGAAGGATAACTCGAAGCAAGCAACTGATTCTTCAAAAAAGAAATGGGATAACACACAATCGAATAATAATAAGGAGAACGCATCAACAGGAGCCCTCTGGTAGAAAATATAGCTTAGAAAACCGAGACAATATTGAAAAGCCTGACAGGTATCAGGATACTGATAGATGTTCCTCTGTTTCCTTTCAGGATTCATCCAAAAACTTGGTGAGGGAAGGACGGTCAGACCATAGATCAGAAGAGCGAGTCAAGCTAGGAGACACACATCGCACTTCAGATTACATTATCAAACAAGAAGATAAATCCAAATCTAAACCTCAATTTAGAAAGAAGAAAATAGCTCGACTTAAAATAAGAAATGGCCAGGATAGTGAGGACTAGAATATTGAACGTGGAACGGGGTCTGACGATGCTAGAGAGCGCAGCAAAAGTAACAATAGCTCACCAGAAACTGATGAAATTTCTGGTGACAGCAGCGTTGAATGAACATATCACGGTAGAAACACCTGATACAAGGGTAAGTGTCCCACATCGTTTACACAAAATAACGCTCCAAGTGGCGGATGAAATACCCAGGAAACTGAAAGGTCTCCTTTGGGAGTACCTAAAATATGGATACGACATCCTGTTGGCATAAAAAGATATTTTTTTTATTGAAAAGTTGTATATAGCGCGAACTTGACCCGAATCAGGTATCAGAGCGCTTTACATAGCATCAGTTACGTTACATGAGGACACACATTAATTTTTGTTAGGCACGGGGAGATTAAGTGATTTGCCCAGAATCACAGGAGGTTTCGCGTCATTACAGAGGCTCGAACCCAGTTCCCCAAGTCCGGGGTGGCTGCCTGAGTTCGTTATGGACTGCCTTAAAAGGGAAAATGTAATAATAACAGCCTTCTCCTACCTTGTTCCAGAGTTGCTAAAATATTCATACACGCAGGAATGGGCGGTAGCGCTAACTCCCACATTATACCACAATCATGTAGGCTGGGATGCTGACTCACCTCACAATGAAATACCAGTTAAAACTACTCCAACTCCACAGAGGCAGTACCCTATAAAACATGATGCAAATAAACTAGTCAATGAGATTCAAGATCAACTTCAATACCAAGGTGTGATTGAGAATTGCACCTCTTCCATGAATAATCCTTTGTTTTCCATAATGAAACCCAACAATTGATATCATCTATTTTTAGACTACAGGCATTTGAACACATGCACAAAGACATTTGCCATACAGAATGCACACAATGCCTCATTAATGAATAACATTGCGTGGAAAAAATACAAAATAAACTAGATATCTCAAATGGATTCTTTAGCCAAAACATAGCACCTGGAAGCAGATATTTGACAGTATTTTCCGCCCTAGACTTTCAGCATCAATTTTTTTAACTGGCCCCAGGATATATGAATAGCCACAGGCTGTTCTCAGCAAGAGCATCAGAGTTACTTCAAAATTGTAATGAGGAGGCATTGTCTGAGGTAGATGATATTTATCTGACGAACGATGAATTATTGGAACATTTGAACAAGGTGAACACCATAATTCTGGGGTTCGCCGCTGAAGGCTATAATTTTGACTTTAAAATTGCCCACCCCAATGTCCTATTTTTGGGAAATGAGCTCTCAAGTGAAGGGAAAAGACTGGCAGCTAATTTTTTTGAAAAATGTGTGCTGCTCCATTCTCCGAAAACTCTTAAAAGTTTACAATCCATTTTTGTATTCCTAAATTTTGTCAGAACATACATTTTAGACTACACTGAAAAGGTGAAAGCTTTCTACAACCTAATCAGGCCTAATTTTTCAGTTCAACATTGGACACAGGAACACACAGAAATTCTCTGTTCAATGCAAGTTGACATGATAACTTCTAAACACTTATACAAATGTGACAGAAGTACAGACTGCTGTAGTCAGAGAAAGAGCACTAGCTCAAGGGAAAAGCATAATTTTCGTGACTCCAGTAGCAACCTTAGAGGCTGTTACCAAAGCAAGCATTCCAAACACAAAGGCCCTGCATCCGCCGCGACAGATACAATGGACTAATTCTCTTACTGCAACAGATGTAGGGCCATATTATCAAGAACGGCGATAACATTATCGCCGCTTTAGCTGCAGGAAACTGCCTCTGAAGCGGCGATAAGGGGCTTGATAATATGCCCTAGAGAATTTCAATAGAAGCTCAGATTCTGGTGTGAAGGACTACAAACCCGAGCTTCTATTGGAATTCTCTAGGGCATATTATCAATCCCCTTATTGCCACTTTAGCGGCAATTTCCTGCCGCTAAAGCGGCGATAATGGTATCACACAAGCATTTCTGCAGTCCAAACAATAATATCCTCTCCTGAATTAAATAATGCCTCTAGATCAGTATAAATACATAATTTTCATGGACAGATCTGCTCAGCCTGCCATAGGAAGTAAACAGTAATACAGCACCGCATGTGCGATTGTAAAGGGACGTATGCGGGACAGCAGGTTCTGTCTTAGCAATGCACAGATGCAGTCTCTAGGAGATTGCACAGCGCTTGCTTGAATCCAGTGGCAAAGTGAGCAAGGGACTCACGTCTGAGCATACTCTGCCACACATATGGCGGCCAAAAGAGGTACAAAAGGGGGTGGTGATGGACGGAGCATCTGAATCAATCAAATACTCACACCCAGTCAAAAGATCTGGGTTTAATCCATCACCGTTTTTTACCCCACTCTGCCACCCCAGTTCAGACATGGCTATATGCAAATCAGTCTGACCCTGTGCCTCATGGGAACAGTCCAGCCCGAACTGCCAAGCCATGTCTTCCCTGGACCGGAAACAAGCTTCCGAGGACCGGTTTCTGGCATTCCAGCCGTCTTCAGCCCGGCTTGCTTGAATCCAGTGGCAAAGTGAGCAAGGAACTCACGTCTGAGCATACCCTGCCACACCACCCCCTTTTGTACCGCTTTTGGCCACCATAAGTGTGGCAGGGTATGCTCAGACGTGAGTCCCTTGCTCACTTTGGCACTGGATTCAAGCAAGCCGGGCTGAAGACGGCTGGAATGCCAGAAACCGGGACTGGGACTGCAGATGGTAGGTGACTTGTATGCGGATGGTGCTCTTCTGCCGTATGAAAAGTTGCAGGAAACCTTTGGTCTTCCATGCGGCCACTATTTGCTGCATGCAGCATTGATAACAGCCATACAAAAGCACTGGGGCGCTGGCCTCTCGGAACCGCCTCTGAGTGAGGCTTGTCAATATGTTGTAATGGCAGCGGGCACATTTAAAGCTGTTACCTGCCTTTACAGACGGATGCTAGGAGTAGATGCTAACCCGCTGCAAAAATTGCGGGAGCACTGGATGGCAGACCTTGGCAAAGATATCTCTGATGCAACCTGGTTACAGATACTCAAGATGGGCAGCGTGGAGAGGGGGAATTTGGGACTGAAAAGGAAGAGTTGAAGGAGCTGCGAATGAGACGTGAGGATGAGGATTGGAAGAGGAAGAGAGGGAGAGGGAGAAAGAGTGAGGGGAAGCGAACGGGGAGGGGTGGAGATTGTAGAGGTGAGGGGAAGAGAGATTAGAAGGGGGGAAGGTAAAGAGACAAGAAGGGGAGAGAAGGGTGAGATGTGAAGGAAGAGTGAAGGAGCTAGAAAGGGGAAGGTTGGAAAGAAATGGAAGGTGTGAGTTGGAGAGGGTGTGAAAAGGCAAAGGAGAGATGGGATAGAAGAATTAGGTGTGTGAAAGGAGGCCTTGAGGGGGGGCAGAATGAGATTGAGATGGGGAAAAGAGGAGTGAAAGAGATGGGCGAAGAAGGGAGAAAGAGTGCAAGATGTACAGAGCGGTGGGACAGGGGCATAGAGATGCAATGAGAATGAGTAAAAGGTTCCCCGAGCGGAAAAAGAGGGGGGTTGGTGGGAGCTTGACGGCTGAAGTGTGGGAGGGGGGCAAAGAGAAGCGGATGAGAGGTGGGGAGATAGAATATAAACAATAGACAAAGATAGAAGAGATGGGAAGACAAAGGAGAAGTGCAGAAGTGAATGCGGCGCGAGAGGCAGGAAGAAATAAGTGAAAGATGGGGAGAGAGGGAGTGAAAGATGAGGAGGAAATGGGAGCCAGATGGTAAAGAGGAGAGGGGAAGAGAACTAGGAGGACTCGAGAAAGAGTGAACGGTGTATAGAAGGATGAAAGAGAGAGGATGAGGAAGGACTTCTTGGAGAAGGAAATAAGGGGTAGAGGAAAAGCTAGAGAGGTGGAGACGTGGGGAGAAGAAGAGAAGTAACCCAAGGAGACAAGAAGAGGGAATAAGTAAGGGCAGGGATAAGAGGGGCGAGTTAAAGAGAGAGAAGGAGAGGAAGAGAGATCCAGGGGGAGAGAAGAGAAAATGCCTAGTAGTTTGGAGGTGAAGGTTGGACAAATTGAAAGCAGGAGGGAAAGGCATGAAAGGAAGAGCCATGCTCTGAAAAGGAACCGAGGCAGAAAATTGGAGTGAAAAAGAGAGAAAAAACAACGAAGAAGAGAACAGAGCAAGT
Source organism: Lissotriton vulgaris (assembly GCF_964263255.1). Lineage (NCBI taxonomy): Eukaryota > Metazoa > Chordata > Amphibia > Caudata > Salamandridae > Lissotriton > Lissotriton vulgaris. The sequence goes on along the minus strand of NC_141687.1, from coordinate 1,979,409,766 downwards.
AAGGAGGAAAGAGAATTTGAAAGAGAACAAGAAGAAGCAATGGAGTGGGAATTATAGGGATGAGAAGTGATGGAAGCAAGCACAAAACTAAAAATGAGAAAAGAGAGAGGGGAGTAAGGAAATAAAGAGAAGAGAAAGGGAAGGGGCAATGAAAACAGAGTAACGGAAGTGGAGCGACAAGGATTGAGAAAAAAAAACAGAAACAAAGAGAGAGAAGGAATGAGTCAACGATTGAAATGGAAATAACTGAATTATTGAAAGAAAGGAGAGAGAGAAGGAGAGAAAACTGAGAGAATGAACAAGGGGACTGACCGGAGAATTCCATTGCAAGTGAGTGGCAAAAGAGGGTGCCTGAGGAAGAGGTGTCCTGCTTCTTGGATTCGTAGGCAACGGTGCCCCAACAGGGGTGCATACATGGCACTAGAACATCCCACAGCTCCCTCCCAAGAGGTTACGCCTGGAGCTGTGCTTCCATAGAGCAGCAGACACTTTAAAAATGTCTATTTCGAAGTGGAATACTCTGCTAAAACATCTTTTATTGATTTCAGGCTGAAAATGAACGATTATGAGTAAAATAAAGTGCCGCAAAAATGCAGCTAAATTTCCATATTTGTGCCACTAAATTTCCATATTTGTGCTGCTAAATATGCTAATCCATGCCGCAATATCCTGGGGGACTGTTTAACATGTCTGATACATGGGGAATTGTGCACCTATTTAAGAGCACAGGTCTAGACTATTGAGCACCTTTCATACAATCTTCCAAATTATTCCAGCATTCATACACTACGTATTAGGAAGCATTCTTGGAGGGTTTCTGCTGGTTTACTACTTGCAGTGGATATCCCGGTTCTAATTTTCCTGCTATGCAATGGATGTCCCAGCATCCAAAGAGATGGAAAAAGTACTCCTGGTGCAATGTTTCAGTGAACGCTTGGTACTCCATCTGGGCAAACCTCGGCTTCAGGAGCTAAGCGAGCATTGGTTCCTATTGTTCAGATCAGTCTGGGTTGACTGGGTCTTGCCTGTGCTCAGCTGCCTATTCTGCGGATATGAATGCGTGATTGGATATATGTCTGACGGATATATGATGTAACAACGCGGACTTTTACTCCGCATACTGTTACAACGCGGTTTTTACAACGCGGATACTGTAACAACGCATGTATTTACAACGCATTTTTTTACAACGCAGGTACCTTTACAACGCATACCATTACAACGTAAGTATAGGTAAGTATATGTTAATATTAATAATATAATAGTAACTTAATTTTAAAAATATAATTTAATGTAATATTAAATAATTTAATTTCCGTTTTTTATTTTAAATTTAAATTAATATTACTTTATTTTTACCATGTACCCCTGTACCCCAGAAACTGAAAACTGACCCTAAACCCCAAAAATAAATTAAATTAATTTTATGAAATATAATTTAAATTAATTATTGTAAATTAATAAAAAATATAACATTATTTTTACCCTGTACCCCTGTACCCCAAAAACTCAAAACTGACCCTCAACTCCCAAAAAAATGCAATGCAATTTAATTTAATTTATTTACTATTAAATAATTTAATTTAAAATTAAATTTAATTTATTTTTACCCTGTACCCCAAAAACTGAAAACTGACCCTGAACCCTAAAAATACCCCTTTACCCAAAAACTAAAAACTGACCCTGAACCCTAAAAATACCCCTTTACCCAAAAACTAAAAACTGACCCTGAACCCTAAAAATACCCCTTTACCCAAAAACTAAAAACTGACCCTGAACCCTAAAAATACCCCTTTACCCAAAAACTAAAAACTGACCCTGAACCCTAAAAATACCCCTTTACCCAAAAACTAAAAACTGACCCTGAACCCTAAAAATACCCCTTTACCCAAAAACTGAAAACTGACCCTGAACCCTAAAAATACCCCTTTACCCAAAAACTAAAAACTGACCCTGAACCCTAAAAATACCCCTTTACCCAAAAACTGAAAACTGACCCTGAACCCTAAAAATACCCCTTTACCCAAAAACTAAAAACTGACCCTGAACCCTAAAAATACCCCTTTACCCAAAAACTAAAAACTGACCCTGAACCCTAAAAATACCCCTTTACCCAAAAACTAAAAACTGACCCTGAACCCTAAAAATACCCCTTTACCCAAAAACTGAAAACTGACCCTGAACCCTAAAAATACCCCTTTACCCAAAAACTAAAAACTGACCCTGAACCCTAAAAATACCCCTTTACCCAAAAACTGAAAACTGACCCTGAACCCTAAAAATACCCCTTTACCCAAAAACCCTAAACTGACCCTAACCCCTAAAAATACCCCTTTACCCCAAACATATAACATTTAAAAAATAACTATATACTTACCAATACTTACGTTGTAATGGTATGCGTTGTAAAGGTACCTGCGTTGTAAAAAAATGCGTTGTAAAAACATGAGTTGTAACAGTATCCGCGTTGTAATGGATGCGTTGTAAAAGTAGTGCGTTGTAAAAAATGCGTTGAAACAGGTGCACACCATGTCTGACCCTTCCATCGGTTGCGCCACTGGACATGGACGTACTACTGGTCCCCTTAAAGGCCTACGTATTACACCGTCCTCAGCATATTCCTATGATGATGCCGGCATTCTTAGAGCCTTAACATAATGCTTCCGGTCCTGTCGGAATGGACACCGACTCTACAACAAGCACACAGGTTTCGAGTGTTTTCTCAGTGGCTGCTGTGGGAACGGAAGAGAATCACATTTGTTCCATTGACCTGATGCAAGAGGTGTTACAGGGACCGTCATCTGCAAAGGCAAGAAAAAGTGAGGTTGCCTCTCCCACAGTACACATAATTTGGCTTTCCGTGTGATGGGAACAATTCAGCCTTTTTCTAAAACAAGCCACATTGGAATTCGAAAACATTGTTTTATTTTTTTCTCTCCTGCTCTCACTGAGCACCATGGCGTTCGATGTGCTCAGTTGGTCTAACGGTATATTGACTATTTAGAGACTTTTAGAACTTTTTTTGAAACTTTTTACATCGTTTTTACATATAGCGTGTTTTTACATTCATTTTTTAAACAATATATTTATGCTTCTTAGACATGCATAATGTATCATTAGTTTTATCTTATCGTCCTTCGGATGAGGGGTGGGTCTTATGAGCCCCAATGTACCCCAATATAGGCCTAGGTAGCTTCATGGCCTTTTACCTACATGTGCCCCACCTTGCTCTACATAAAGGCTCTGGCATTTACGTTTTACCTAGTTTTGTGCCAAATACATTTCAGGTGTTTTTCTTTGAAAACTAGCCTCATTCATTATGCCTGAGTATTCTTAGTATCACTCAGAAGGATTACCATATTCTGTATAATAACTCTGTACAAAAGTCACAGCTATTCTCATCCTTGGATGACAGGCCCACAGTACCATTACACATCTAGGTAGAACCGCTGAGGGTACCATTTAGGTATAAAAGAACCACATCCTCACTAGGCAAACCAGAGGAGAAGCTTCAATGCTGACACAAGACGCTTAGGTCCCTGCACGCAGTCACTCCAGCACGCAGTGGTCTGACATCCCTTGCGGGGTGTCCAACTCGGGACCAAGACGGGGTCCTTTATTCTCTCTCATCAGGTAATGGAGTTGGCTCTTTCCTAAAGGGATTCTTGGCTTTAGACCCACATACATGCTAGATACACTTAGGTACACTTCTATATGGTCTATATGGTCTAGTATAGTAGGAGTATGCATGATTAGACGTGAGGATGACGATTGGAAGAGGAAGAGAGGGAGATGTCATGTATTTATAAGCCTGTATATATATATATATTAACTGTTTTAGCACCACAGTAGAATTCTGCCTTTTAATTGCTCTGTTGATGCTCGTAATCATATACATCTGTTTCTGTCTAATGATTGTCGCAGCAAACATGTTTTATACTAAAATTACGCTGGCTCAATAATTGCTTATTGAAAATGTCCCCATTGTTTATTCTGTGTATCTCTCTGAGAGTGAGTGAGCACGAGTGACTGAGCGAAAAGTGCTGTACTGTTTCCACAATCCCTGAGGGGTCAGGGATGTCATGTTCGATAGTTGCCAGAAACTATTCGCTCCTTGGTAAGGTTGGGGGGCTTATATTGGCACTGTGAGCTAGCTGGTCCACAGGCTAACATATCCTTTGAGGGTGTGTGGAATCAGTCCGGATGCCACTCCAATAGTTTATGTTGTCTAAACGTGCAGATCCTATATAGATTTATAGGAACTACACAACATAACGATACCCCCAGCTGTGGATATTATGAAGTAGTCTGTGGTGAGGGGCACCATTTGTGGATGTGCTTCTTTAAAAGCCTTTTATCTCTGCTTATATATATAAGTTCACACTATCACACCAGTGTTATTAAAGTTTTTCGTTGTAGGTATCTCTTTTTTTGGGGGGGACATCCATGCATCTCACAGTGGTATTGCTTCTGTCCTTTCCTTCCCAATCCTATGAACAGCTATCATCTAATCAGTCCCAGGACCCAAACTTTTCCTGCCTTGCTTACTTCAGGTCCTGTTCATTCCTGAATTTCTGACGGAAACTCATTGTTGTGTCCTGCTGGGCGCAGTCTAGTGTTTTTCCATGATCTGCCATGAGGGCTGGTCCATACACCCACCCCACACCCATCCAGCAGAGACATCACCGGTCAGGTGACCTTGCAAATAAAAGAGCCAGAGAGCACATGCTCGTGGCCAGTTTTACACTATACTACCATTTGTCCGTGTCATCTTTCGCAGTTCATGAGAGTCTAGGGCCCTGAATACAACACCCATATGGGTCATGATGGGTCCATCATTTGATCTCTTGGCAGCTATCTCCTCTAATCAGCCCAGCCGCGGATCCCTCCACCTCCCACAGGAAGAGCACCACAGCAGTGGCCAGCAGTGCCTACGCTTTTCCTGGTGGCTTCTGGAACAGTGAAGGTGCTGCTTCAGAGAATCCCATCAGCAGCCGCCTACCAGGGCAAACAGTGCTGTGTTCAGCTCACCTCCTTTGGAAGCCCTTCTGATGAAGTCCACTCTGAGGCCCACCCTCTCAATGTTGGAAGTCCCTGCTTTTTTATGAGCCCCCTTCTACCACCAGGAACATTATCTTCACACTGGGGAGATCCAGGACAAGTGGTCAGCCGTCAACGAGGTCCACTCAATGGCCCTCTGCCCGCCATTTTGAGTGTACTCCATAACCTGTAAAACACTGTAGCAGCATTACTTTGTAAGAATGGTAATTTTCTGCCCTTATACGTCACTCAGGTATGCTGGGAACACTGTGGATACTTCAATGATCCTGGCTAGTAGCTCCTTCCGAATTTCCTTGAGTGCCTACTCCGAACAAGGGTATCTGGGCTCATATTAGAAAAATGAAGAGGATGGGGTTATGAAATATCACAGTGTTTATATGCATCACTGCTTTAGAAAAACATAGACTCCATGCCTTGTTTAACAAGAAGCAGAGATCGTTGAAGTTGTACTCTGCAATGGCCTTTAAATTCAAGTTAGATGATCACATTTTGTGTATAGACTATTGATGAAAAACGGGTATTGGTAAAGCTGTGCAGTGTATTTTGAGGCTGTCATTATAATGATGAAACCTGTATTTCTCAAGTTTAGAGTTGATGTTTCCTTCTACAGCTATACAGTTCATGGAAGCAAACAATAGTTAATTTATGCGTCAGAAGAGACGTATTATGTATGTGCGCAATACAGATGTTAGAATGTATCTGTCCCACATTAAGTTGGCCCTATGTTCAATACAGATGTTAAAATGTATTTTCATCAGCATCACGGTGATCCCTAGGTGCGATCCAGAGTACCCACGTTGAATGCTTCAGCTTTCCACATATGAGCTGTGGAGGCACACACTGCATCAAGAGATGGGAGGGGGATGGCGAAAAAGTGAAACGTTGAGGCTGGGCTGGATCAGGCATGCTAGATTAGAATCTCTGGCATCAGGCAGGCCAGACGGTCCTAAAGGCTGGACTCAGCCCGGAGCACCTCTGAGTAAACCACAGCTCTACCACTCCTTATGGGATGGGTGGGTGGGGGTAAGGTTCCCCAAGACTTTCGCCCTGTGATGTGAGTACCACGCGACTGTACTTGGAAATATAAGCTTTGACAAAGACAATTGCTCTTTCTTATGAGACCTAATTGCTGGTCCAATGGTAATTAGCCATGTGGTAAAGCGGTGTGGCTGCTGATTAGCATTGGTTATATTTTCTGCTTTTTTTTAGTAGTGCTATGATGTGGCCATTGTTTCATTTTCTAGGAATGCGCCAATAAGTGCATATGTGCCTACAAATCGAGGCGGGATTTTTTGCGTTGTATTTACCAATTTGAGATTAATTCGTAAAAAAAGTTTTCAAAAGCATTATGACAAAGCCACTGCCTTAAAAATGAGGCAATCAATCTGAGGTGAATTGATAAATAAAAAGTATTTAAAAAAAAAGAACTGCAGAGAGGGTTGGGGGCATGGAGCTGAATGGGGATGGAGCAACACAGGCGGGCAGGGAAGAATAGCACGGATGAGGGAGGACAAAGTGGATCACTGGGTGAGGGGAGAAAAGTGCACAAAAGAGATTGGAGTACTGGGTGGGGAAGGGGCAGTGGGTGACATTTGAAAGTGGTGGGGCGCAAAGTGATTTGCATACAGCACCATAGCGAGCGAGCGCAGCGAGCGAGCCCTAACCCCCAAAAGGGGTGTTTGGGGGGGTTACACCCCCCAAGAGATTTTTGAAAAAAAAGAAGAAAATCGTGCATTTTCAAGCAAATTTTAGAAAGCAGGAAGGTTAGTAAAGCAATTGTGAGAGTGCAGTTATTACATTAATAGATGGCATAACATAGGTAGCTGCTTATTCAGTATAACCACAGAGCTTCATACATTCCGTCCTATTATGCTCAGGTGCTGAATTCAGACTATTAGACTTTAAATAAATACCAGCTTGAAATACCATGTTTTAACAGTGTGGCTCATGTTCGCACCATGCATAACTTGAGGCAATTAAATAAAGGCATGTCAGTCGCAATGATTTAGATTATCAGCTTTCACAAAGTGCTAAAACAAATGCCGTCCTGAACAGTGCCGTCCTGCCGTCCTTAGAAGTGCCCACCACATATAGTGCCCAGTAACCGCCTAATGTCCCAGGTCCAAAAGAAAAGGTCTCACTATCTACTACCACATTGTTCGAGTTGTATTGAAATATGTAGGCAGCTTCAAAAAGGCTCAATATAGGTAGCATGCGCTATTAAAATAATAAAACATTTTCACAAAATACCTAAGAAGGTGTACAATTCACAGGGACTGGGCAGACACAATCACTATGCGTGGCAATTTGGGTATATTTTAGTCTTGCAACTAGCCCGAGGGAGGGGCAGACAGCTAAACAAGTCTGGTTGCCTAAAACAAATGTAAATGTGCTCAACTGGTCAAATTGCGTTTACGCCGGTTTTGGCTGTAATTGATGGCATCACTTCAAACCTTCTGACAATGCAACCTATCTTATACTGTCAGTGATGGAACTTTCAAATATTTACGTACATATTCACATTGTTTTCTGGCACAGACTTGGACCTCCTAGCACTAAACATACATAAATCATGGGGAATTAAAAAACAGGATGAGATTTCCTTACATAGGCATATGTTAACATATTTTTGTAGTATAACAATAATATGTACTTATGAGTGTAGTGTTTAGTTATACATGGCTGCTTAATTTGCTAAATTGTGACAGGCATCCATGTATGCATGTTCAAGAGTTAAATAAACACAGAAATATACAATTTTACGGCTCAATTTATTCTCAAAGCACAAAATAAACATTGAAATATACCAGTTATATAACCAAAATAAATATGGATAAATACAGAGTATCACTTTATTATGTCGTTTGGTCTGTATGTGGATCCTGTTCCCAGTACTGGATGAATTACATCTTCCAGGCTGCATCTCAGAGGAACACTTTGATGTCAGAACAGTGTAAAAGGAAGGCGCATAATGTAAGGTTGAGGCTGAAATAAGCATGGTGGGATCAATGCCCAGTCACTTGATTAGGGAGAGGTTAATGTTCAAAGGACATTTCCAGCACCCCAGCTATATAGAGATTACCACCCCCCCCCCACCACCGTTGACAGGCATTCATTCAAATCATCTCCCCCTGCTTGCACCCTCTTCTTTAGTGTGAAAGTGCACTCTAAAAAAAGGGAGGCTGGACCGTGAGGGAGAGAGTACCCTCTGTGCATGCTCCAATGAATGTATTACGTGTCAGTGGCAGTGCTAGTCACAGCCAAGAAGAAGAAGTGACATAACGGTGGCCTCTAGCATCTGCAGACAGGGCCTGTCAGCATGCATGTCTTGAGAATGGGATTGGCAGAATGTAAAAAAGAAGTGTGTGTAGAGTGCCTGCTGAGAGAAGGTTCTAGCTTCTAAGTCAGTGATAAGTGAGTCTTCAGGTAGTAAGTCTGGTCAATGATGTCTCTTTTCGGCCCTGTGAAGAGATGCGCCTGATAATAAGGGCGTTGTGGGCGCCCCCTCGATACACGCTGGTGTCATCCGAAGCAGGGCGCCTACCAATAAGAGGTATATAAAGCGATTTATGGTTCAAAGGCCCAAAAACAAATACTTTTTGACGACACCGGAACTGTCTTGCAGCCCTGACCTTTTCACTTAGCTCACACTAAGAATTAAACTGGTTTAATTCTGAGCATGTTACCCCCCACTTCAGATAAGCGCAACAAGTACTGGAATTTAACCCTTGCTCCCCCGTACCTTGCCCACCAAAACCCGGAGAGAGCTATTTTGAGACTCGCTAGCTCAAACCAGCGAGAAATGGAGTGCCTCTCAGGCAAGGGTAGGAAGCGCTATATAAATGCAATTACAATAAAATACAATGATAAATAAAGTGATTTGCATATGAGATTCAGGGCGCTTTTTAAGTGCCGGATAAACCGCTTCTGTGTCGATAGACCGAGCCCCCGCTGTTCCATATACCATTGAAGCCATGGATACTGGAATGTAAAGCGGCTTATTTCCCTGTTTGTATCCCTGTCTGCTGGTACGAAATGCAGCATGCATCCGGTTTATCAGTCTCAACCCTTGAATCCAACCTAAGGGAATGGAGACCCCTCGGAGTTCAACAAGCGACCCCAAAATTACGAAGCAGAAGCGATCTATATATGCAATATTTCAATACATGCTTCTTGGGGTTTTAGAAAGTAGTGAACACAAAACGAAACAGTGTTTTAGAGACACCCCCACCCCCTCTGGAAAACACTGAGAACGCCCTCTTAGACCTTACTGCCTTCCTACTTTATGTAATGCAATGTCCTTCTGTTTTACAGTGGGTATGTAAAGCGCTCTGATACCTACGGGTCAAGCTAGCGCTATATAAAACTTTAAAAAATAAAATACAATTAAAATAAATTGCCGTTGTACGAGTCCCCCAGCACCCCAGCTTTGCACCCCACAGCCCCCCTTAAAGGTCCCGAACTGGAATAAATCACTTACAGCCACTGGATAGCTCCACAGATCGCGATGCAGTGCAGGAGGAGGGCGGCAGTGATAAGCAGGGGGCTCTGGTTCCGGGGGCCATAGTCCGGTGTGCAGGATCTGGAGGGGGTTCAGGGGTGCTCGGACCAGAGCAGGGAAGATAGCTAAGTCCGGCAGGGGAGACGGCCCGCTGCAGTCCTGTGAGACACAGAATCCGCTTCCAAAAAGTTCCAAAAATCTAATCTCCTGGGCACTGCTTGCTGGGTGCTGTGGCACCGCTGCCCTGCTCTGTGCTGGCTCTGCCGTCTGTCCTGGCTGGCACTGCTGACCGGCCGGGCCTGGGGCTGGGGGGCTCTCGCCGGGTCTGCTTCTTGCTTCTCCTCCTGCCAGCCCGCTCAGTGAGAAAGGGCAACATGGAGCGCTGTGCAAGGAGATAGAATTACAAGTGAGAAAGAACAAATGGAGCATGGGGGGGAGGCAGAGAAGCACACCAGGAATACAACCGGACAATATATGCACTCTCATGAGAAAATAAAAAAGAGTTTCTGAAAAGGGATCACTTGTGGAAGAATAGAAGGAGCCAGTTAGGGAGGTGGTAAACAGGCTATGCTCCATGGGAAGGGACAAAGACATGCCGAGGGTCTAAAACACACAAGGGATTAGAAAGCAAGCAAATGTGAGTGACAATACTCAAAGCATTCATTTAATAATTGTTGCCTCGCTGGCGGTTTTGCACCCAGCATCACAATGATAAAAATTATCAATTGGGATTTTCACAAAATTTGCAATGTAACATCTTCACGAATAAGGCTGTTTTAATTCATGAGAGAGCTACTTGTGGATGGTCTCCTTGGACTTGTGTTTTAAAATGACTCTCGAGCTAAATGCATACATTCATGTGACATTTGTTTGTTGTTCGTATAAACGAGGGTTTATTATGCATTAAATCAATTAATCGGTATACGTGGACGTTTTCTCAAGGATTTTTCTTTGTCACATAGCATCTAGTGAAATTAAGTGAAAGTGGGGGGGGTGATAGTTTCTGTGTTAAAGTTCATTTGGTTACAATGGTATATGGGGCATGTAGTTGCTGAGGGTATTAGAGGAAGGTTATAGTAAGAGCAGGGATTAGTCACTTGGGGAGGAGGAGATAGGATCTAATTCTATGGGTAGTGGGTCACGCAGTTTCAAACGGAATGTTGCTGAAGGCAATTAGGCTTTGGTGATTGGAGAATTTTCACCAGGTGAAGAGTTTAAATTGTGAGCGTTAGGAGGAGTCAGCTGCTCGAGCATTTGTTTGGAATTACGGTTAGAAGAAAGTAGGTGTTAAACCGGTCAGGAACAACTATGGAGTATGAGCAGGTATTTCACGAAGAACTGGACCGGGGTAAAAGATAGAGTTAAGCTGTCAGTTTACATGTCCTGGGTATTAGATTCACATTGTTGTGGGAGTTCAGTTTGGTGAGGGTAGAGATACACTTAGGGGAATAGTGTGCAGTGAGCAGTGAGCACCGGCTCGTTGGGGATTCACTTAGCAACGACGGATGCCAGGTATGACATCGAGGATGGATGTGGAGGAGGTTACCACGTTCAGTGAACACTTGACAAGGTAGTAGTACAATAAATGTACTGATGTAGTGGTGTTTATGCTTTAATTCTTTTTTTTAAATCGATACAGAAAGGAAGAACACAATGCACAACATTCACCTTCTGGTCGTATGCTGTTAAAGTGACATAAAAGCAAATGGGGTTTAGTGTAGGTACGTTGTGATCTCCAAAATACAGCCTGATAAAACCCTAGCCACTGTAATGCCTAGATAGGTTATAACAACAAAATGAAGAACCTCCCGCTCCGTCCCTCCCCCCCTCTTCACCCCCCGTCCAGTGCTCATAACCACCCCCAGTTTTCCTGCCACTCCCGTCCACCGTGCCTCCCCATCAATTTCTGCCTTAAGGGTCTGCCTCCTTTGGCTCCGTGAGCCTCAACAGCCGAAGGTACCTGGGACAGGTGACAGTGACTTCTCTGAATTCGGTGATCGAAATGGTTGCCAGAGCTCCTCGTATTGATCTCCTTCCTATGGGGAACGATAATTTTTCCATGCCCAGTACATGCCACAATTTGTGCAGCCAGTCAGTGATGGAAGGGGTTGAATCGGTGCACCAGTGTGCGAGGATGTTTTGTACCCCAGGACCCAGTGCGATGGCTATTTGACGTCCTCTGTAAGCATGGGCGAATTTTGCGAATTGGCAATTTGCGGATTTGCGAATTGGCAATCCGCAAAATTCGCGGATTTTTTTATTTTTGCGTGTTGGCGAGGCGCTTTGCGTGTTCGCGGGTGTTCGCGAGGCGCTTTGCAATTTCGCGGGGGTTTTTTTTTTGCCTGCTTAATCACTGCCACCCTCTCGTTTTTTATGCCCATCTGCCCTCTGTACCACTCGTTTCTGTGCCCTTCTGCCCTCCGCCCCACTCATTTTTTGTCCCCTTCTGCCCTCTGTCCCACTTTTGTGCCCTTCTGCCCTCAGCCCCACTTAGAATGGCGGGGTATATAAGGGGGTTTACCCAAACATAGTCACTGGGACCTGGGTTCGATAAGTACTGAGAGGGAGGGGTCCCAGCGTGAGTGTGAAGCTATATGAATAATTCAAACAATTAATTACACAGACAATAAATGAGTCCACATTGTTTTATTCACAACGAGACTGGGTATACTGAATATACACAAGAACAAATTAATAAATGTAATTGGTTGTACAGTGCCCCGGGAAGAAATGGGGGAAGGTGTAGGTAGGTGCTCAGGTGAGGATAGGGTGATGGAAAGAATTACGTGACAGTAAAATCAATAAATCAAAGAGACTGTAATTATGAATCATATACAGTATAGTGGACCGATGGTTCAACACAATTAAATTAAGGAATTAAATTAAGGAATCATACTTCACATAGAACAATCAATGAAACAAATAGTGGCGTGAAGTTGATGGTCAAGTAGGTGGTTGTCGACGTTTCGACCCTCTAATGCAGGGATTGGTTGTGCCCTTGCTGTGGGGTCTTCATCAGGACATAGAAGGGGGGCAGGCAACCTTGAAACGTGGTACTACAGAGCGTGGTAGGAATCCACCATCATATTTGATCCTGTTATGAAGTTCATGTCACGTGGTAAAAATCAATGTTGCCACGGGTTGCAATGAGCGGTTAATGAGGCATTAGTCCGGTGAATTTGAAATTGCAGACTAAATCCGACATAGGACGCCGCTGTACCTCGCAATGGTAGTTTGCGAGGTACAGCGGCGTCCTATGTCGGATTTAGTCGGCAATTTCAAATTCCCCGGACTTCAGAATTACCGCCGGTCCCATGTGCGTCTTCCCAATTCCCGGGAATGAACTAATGCCTTATTAACCGCTCATTGCAACCCGTGGCAACATTGATTCATACCACGTGACATGAACTTAATGTTCTCTGTCCTGATGAAGACCCCACAGCAAGGGCACAACCAATCCCTGCATTAGAGGGTCGAAACGTCGACAACCACCTACTTGACCATCAACTTCACGCCACTATTTGTTTCATTGATTGTTCTATGTGAAGTATGATTCCTTAATTTAATTGTGTTGAACCATCGGTCCACTATACTGTATATGATTCATAATTACAGTCTCTTTGATTTATTGATTTTATTGTCACGTAATTCTTTCCATTACCCTATCCTCACCTGAGCACCTACCGCCACCTTCCCCCATTTCTTCCCGGGGCACTGTACAACCAATTACATTTATTAATTTGTTCTTGTGTATATTCAGTATACCCAGTCCCGTTGTGAATAAAACAATGTGGACTCATTTATTGTCTGTGTAATTAATTGTTTGAATTATTCATATAACTTCACACTCACGCTGGGACCCCTCCCTCTCAGTACCACTTAGAATGGCGCCGGCAAGCTGCCAGTGCCATTCTAAAATAGCTAGAAATAGCTTCAATAGGAAGCACTAATAGATAAAGTAAAGCAGGTGCTCCAGTTGAAGGTCAAATTAAGTTACACAATCATTAATCACCCCAAGTTTGGGGTGATTAATGATTGTGTAACTGAATTTGAGCAGCACCTGCTTTACTTTATCTATTAGAGCTTCCTGTTGAAGCTAACTTTTGTAACTATTTTAGAATGGCTCTGGCAGCCATTCTAAAAGAGTTACAAAAGTCAGCTTGAACTTTTGACCCAATCCGTTCCGTTCGCGGATTTTGCGGGAAATTCGTGAATCTCGCGGATTGCTAATTTACCAAAAATCCGCGAAATCCGCGAGCGGAACGGATTTTCCGCCCATGCTTAGTCCTCTGCGGGAGCGTAAGGGATACGTTAGTGGGTTAGGAAGCCCTAATAATACATATGCTGAAAAGCGTGGAAGCTCTGTTTGGAAGTGTTTGTTCACATCGTCCAGCACCTGTGTCCAGTAAGATTGGAGATGGTCACAATCCCACAACAGGTGCACCAGGTTGCCAACCTGGCCACAGCCCCGCCAACAGAGTTTCTCTTTACTATGATCCATCTCGTGCAAACGTTCTGGAGTGTAGTACCAATATGTTGTTATTTTCGTGAGTGTCTCTGTGAGCCCAATGTGATATGCGGAGTGAAGTGCTCTATAGGATATCTTTTCCCATTCTTTGTGGCTAAGAACCCTGCCTAGTTCTCTCTCCCATCGTTCCCTGCCTGGGTTACAGATATGCGTCTGTGGTGTCTGCAACATTTTATAAAGGTCAGATATGAGTTTAGCATTTGAGGTGCGGGATAGGAGCCATCTTTTGTACGGTCGGAATCGTCTGTCTGCGTCCGTCCTCACTTGTGGTTGGATTGCCCAGTGTCTGACTTGAAGGTATTGCATCCTTTCTGTCTCCGGGAGGCCATACTCTTGTTTAAAGTGTGTAAAGGGGATCACTCCCTCAGGGCTATAGATGTGATATAAGAAGCGGCAACCCGCAGGTCTCCAGTGTGCGAAAGTCAGTCTCCCTATGCCCGGGGTAAAGTCTGGGTTATCTACCAGCGGGATAAGCGGGGACGGGAAAGTTGTAAGGCCATGGGTAATACTAGTGGCGTCCCACACCTCCAAAGGGACTCGCGTGATGTACGAGGCGTATAGGTTAGCAGGCCTGTGGGCCTTCCGGAGAAAGGGGATTTCCTGTAATGGGCGGCCTGCCATGGCCTGATCCTGGAAGAGCCAGTGTTTCTCCGACTCCCATTTGCTCCATTCTACCAGGTAGCGCAATTGCGCCGCCTGATAGTATTTGTGCAAGTCCGGTATCCCCAGGCCCCTCGGATTCCGGGGCTAGCATGACCAATGCCCTCCTCATTCTAGGCCTCCAGATAAATTGGGCAAGTTCAGCTTGTGTTTGCCGTATCCATCCGGCGGGTGGTCGCAAGGGTAGGGCCCGGAAAAGATAGAGGATTTGGGGTAAAATGGTCATCTTGACCGCTACAATCCTGCCCAACCAGGAGAGCGGGAAGTGTCGCCAGCGGCCTAGTTCCTCCGGAATCTTCCCACGGAGTGTCGTGTAGTTAGCCACTGCCATGGTGGTGAGTGAGGGGGCAAGTTGGATCCCTAGGTATGGAACCGTGCCCGATGCCCACTGAATGGGAAAGAGGCCCTGAAAATAAACTCTTGTGGATGGAGATAGCGATAAGTCCAAGGCAAGCGACTTGTCTGTTCATTTTTAACCCGGCCACTTGGGCGAATGCATCTAGTTCCGCCATATAGGCTGGTAGAGCTGTTCTTGGGTTTTCAAAAGAGATCAGTATATCGTCTGCATAGAGACTGATGATATGCGTAAAGCAGCCGAACTTTAGCCTCCTGATTTTGACGTATTCTCTGTCCGAATGGCTCCATGTACAGGGCGAATAAGAAGGGCGAGAGTGGACACCCTTGCCTCGTGCCCCTCTTAATGATAAAACTGGCCGAGCTCTATGTATTCACCCGGACTACTGCAGTGGGGGATCTGTAACAGTTAAAAATGAGGTTGCAGAATTTCTCTCCAATCCCTACCTTTGCCATAACCAGTTCTAAATAGGGTCAATGGACTCGGTCAAACGCCTTTTCGGCGTCCACTGCCAGCATCATTCTCTCTCCCTGCACTCGGGTAGCTTATTCTATCAGGTGTGTGATGCGTTTAGTATTATCTACTGTCTGGCACTCAGGGATAAAGCCTGCCTGGTCCGGGTCTATGAGGCCAGGGAGGTGGGGTGCAAGGCGGACTGCTAGGATTCCTGTATAGAGTTTGAGATCTACATTTAATAACGATATCGGCCGGTAGGCCCCACATCTAGTCCTGTCTTTCCCCGGTTTGGGAATTACTGTTATGGAGGCCCGTAGGAGGTCAGGTGGTATCGCTCCGGGTTCAGCAAACGTGTTAAACAAGCGAGTGAGGATCGGAGCAAGCGTGGCGCAAAATTTCTTATAAAAGATGGCCGGAAAGCCATCCGGCCCCGGGGCCTTCCCCAGTTTGAGCCTAGAGATAGCGGCAATTACCTCTTCTACACGAATGTCCCTCTCGAGATGTTCTGCTTGAGGCACAGATAATGAGGGGAGTGAGACCAAATCTAGAAAAGCAGTAGCCTCTGAGCCATTCGGCGGGTCGCCCGCTTAGAGGGTGGCATAAAAATCTCAGAAGGCGTCCGCAATGTCGGCGTCTTCCGAGACACAGATCCCGTCGGATTGGGCAATCTCTTTAACGTTTTGTTGTTCGTGTGCTACTCGCAACCAATCAGCCAACAGGCGGCCAAACCTGTCACCTCCGGTATAGTAGGCATGCCGCAACCTCAACGCCGCAAGTTCCGCTCGATCCATGTCTAAGGCCGATAACTAGTATTGCATGGCCTTGAGTTGCTTCCAAATTCTTGGGGCCCCTGTCCTCTGGTGCATTTGCTCCAATTCCCAGTCGCGCTGCGTAAGTTCGTCGCGTTTACGCTGTCTGTCCCTGTTTTCAGCTGATGAAAGGGCTATAAATTCCCCGCGGAGGACAGCCTTCAGGGCTGCCCATTTAGTCGCAAGGGATGTGTCAGAATTGGCATTGTGGGAAAGGTAGTCTTTGATTGTGTCTTGAATGTGTTTCATCATGTCCCCTCTATGCAATAACGTGTCTCTAAGGCGCCATACTCTAGGGGGGTAAGATGTAGGTGGCAGAGTGACTGTGGCGGTGACTGGTGCATGGTCTGAGAGAGAAAGGACTCCTATCTCTGTCGAGGTCGTTAATGTGCACACCGGGCCTGAGACTAAAAAGTGATCTAATCTGGCATAGGTTTTGTGTGCATTAGAATAGTAGGAATATTTGATCAATGCTGCTAGTGGAGAGCGCCCTTACCTGATGAGTGCTTTGGCCTGACCTATCTAGGATATTATCAAAGACTAGGTTTAGATCGCCCCCTAGGATTATGTGTCTATCTGGCGTGGCTGTGACTTCGGTGATGGCTTAATGCAGGAACTGTTCCTGGCCCTCATTGGGGGCGTAAAGTGACCCAACCGTGAACGTGAGACCCCCCAAGGCGAAGCGGTATGCAATCAGCCTCCCTCTAAGTTCCGCACTTTTATGTAATGTCTCCCTTTTGAAGTGTCGTGCCACCAGGATCGCTACCCCCGCTGTCTTGGTGGGGCCAGAAGAGAAGAACTGCGTTGGAAATTTACGAGAGCGCAGCCGATGGCAATCTCGCGCCAGTAAATTAGTCTCCTGCACTAAGCATATGTCAGCTTGCGCGTTGTCTAGACAGGACAAAATCACTCGCTGTTTTACAGGATTGTTAAGACCCCTCACATTGAGGGTCAGTACCTTAAGGGTGGTGGGAGGCATGGCCTGTGGGAAATCCAGTCACGCGAGTGTCTGAGGCCCAGCGGGTCGCGACATAGGTGCGAGTGATTGCATGACGAGAAGGGAACTCACCGCCCTGCGCGGGTGTAGAATCTGGGAGCTGAAGTAGAATACTGAGCACTGGTCGCCCTCCCTCCCTAACCCCAGCAAAGAACTCCCGCAATCAGTCCATAGTCCCAGGCCGTTTAACACTCAGTTCTGGCCTGTGGTAACAACACGTGAAGGAGCAAGTGGTTGTGGCGACCTGATCGGCCCCCCTGCCCACTCCCCCGTCGGACCCGCTAAAGCAAAGTGCAAGGAGAGCCCTCGCCCCTATGTGATCAATGTAGTGCAGCTGTGTCCTTAGACACTTCCTGAATAGCCGAGGCCTGTTCCTGTGCCACTGTGGCTGGGTCCAGTTTCAGGGCAACCTTGGGTGAGCGTCTGCAGTCCACACGTTGTCTCCCATCTTGCGAAGAACACGGGGACTTCTCTTGTGAGGATCGCAGAGCCCCCTCCAGTGGTTGGGTTTCCTCGGGAGAGTCAATACCCAATAGGGCATACTTGTCGTGCAGCGATCGGAGTTGGTGCAGAGTCCCCTTCCATTTAAATATCAATCTAAAGGAGTGGCCCCATGAGTAGGGGACTCCCTTGTCTCTGAGGAACGACGTGGCAACTCGGAAGGCCTTACTCTTGTGCAGGGGGATGGAAGAGAGGTCCTGATATAATTCCACCTGGTACCCCTGGTGGCTTAGAGGCTGTTTCTGACATGCTGCTTGTAGGATCCTCGCTTTCAAAGGGTAGTCGGCAGGAAGGCCAGGATGTCAGGTGGCGGGGCATGGGCCCAGCACGCCATGCCCACCCTGTGTGCTCTGTCTATGTGGATGGTAAAATCGTTGTTTTCTCCCAAACTGTCCCTGAACATCTCCTGCAAGAAGCTTGTGACGTTGTCCCCTTCTGCTTTGGATGGAACGCCTCGGACCCTAATGTTGTTCCTCCGAGAGCGATTCTCGAGGTCTTCCGTATGTGCCTGGAGGTCTACCTGCTGTTCTTTCAGGTGAATAACTTCTTGCTGAAGCTGGCCTATCTCCTCGCTCCTAGCCTGCATCGTTTCCTCCACCGCTGCCACCGGTTCACCCAATCCATCGACGTCTCGCCTTAGCTCGCCGAAAGAATTAGAGTCTCAAGGAATGATTTTGTGATGGTCATCTCCTCTTCCCCTGACTCCATGGCCTCCTTCTTCGCTACCTGGGATATGGATGGGGGGCTCTTCTCTCCTTTAGGGGTGCCCTTAGCCAGCATTTCGGTGATGTTGTGCCCGCCTCTGCACCCGGTGTTGGCCATGGTTCGCCAACCCCTCCTCCTCAGCGTCGCTCTCACCTTCTGCCTGTTAGGGGGGAGTGCGTAGATCTCAGCCTCCTCACCTCCTCAGTGTACACGGTTCCTGGGCACTCCCCGGCAATCGCCACCCCGGCTAGGCACCTCGAAGTTCCGTCTCACCCCTGGACCTCAAGTCTCCCGGGGTATCTCACCCACGAGGTGGTGCGGTCGTACCTAGACCGGGAAGGGGTCCAGGCAGGCTCTTCTTCGTGGCAGTCCGAATTGGGTCTCAGGAGCCTTGCATGCCGAGACTAAAATGGCACCCAGTGAGTCATCCTTAAGCAACCTTCCCGCAGGCCCTCAGTGGTCGTAGTTGGCTCTTGGGGACTCCAACCTCCCCTGCTCTCCTCACCTCGCAGATTGTTGGCTCGGGCACCAGGCAGAGGCAAGCACCCACTCAGCTCACGGCTCCTGTCTCTCAGGTGCTGACGACGGGTCTCGCGTCTCACCTCTGTCGCAACTGCCTCTACCTCCAGCAACCAGCCCTCTGCTGTATGGCCCAGCACCCCATGGAGGGTGCAGCCCTGTGTGTGTCCATGGGGCGCCAGTCTGGTAAGGCCAGCTGTGGCAGGCCGCAAAGCCCCGGGCCCAGTTTTCACGCATACAGCTGCCGGGCCTCCACATCACCACCTACGGCCCCTGGTAGCAGCTCCGGCGTTCGCTAAATGCGGTCACTCAGCTGACCCACCTCGCCGCACTGGTTCTGCTGTTTAGGGGGTATGGGCCCGAACAATCCGGTGGGCGCTCTGGGTGATAGGCCGCAAAGCCTAGGGCTCAGGTTTCGTGCTGCCCTCGACTGGGCCACTCATACTGCCGCTGGCGGCCTCTTTTGCAAAGTCACTTGTTACAGCAGTAGCCCCGCGCAGCCTCCCTAAATGCAGTCACTCCGCTGTCCCACCTCGCCGCACCTGCTCCTCTGTGTAGGGGGTATGGGCCTGATCAATCCGGTGGGAGCTCCGGGTAGTAGGCCGCAAAGCCTGGGGCTCAGGTTTCGCGCTCCCCGTGACGGTGTCACTCGTACTGCTGCTGGCGGCCTCAGTCGCAAAGTCAATTGTGAGGCCAGTGAAGCCGACCTGCTGCTAGTCTCGATCGTGCTAGCTGCGATGCGCTTGGGGGTGTTGGTTTGGTGAGGTCGATGTACGCCTCTCCGGCGTAGGCCCCAAAACCCGGGGCTCAAGTTCTGCGTCTCCCCTGGTCGGGCACCTCCACCCCCACCTACAGCTCCTCCTGCGAGTCTCAGCGGTAGGCCCGCTCAGCCTCTCGCTACACCGGTGCTCTCCCTGCCTCTCGAGGGACGTCCCCGGCACCAGGATCCCAGGCGAAGCTCTTCTCAGGGCCACTCTGGCAGCAGGGCAATGTCTCGATGCCTCGGCCTAGAACGCTGCCATGTTGCTGTCGCGTCTCCATGGTCTCCAATGCTCGGGAAGAAGGCTCCTCTCTTCCAACTTGCCTCAGGGACAGTCACCAGGTGCACGAGTGTCTCTCACTTCGGTGCTCACCAGACAGGGGCCGAGGCGCTGTGAAAGGGCTACAACAGGGGACTTAGAGCGGGGAGCCTCTCGATGTTCCGTCCGCTCAGGTCACCATCTTGGCAACGCCCCCTGTAGTGGTGTTTAGGGTGTTTTGTTAATCAAAGAGTTTAGTTATTGTCATAATATGGATTGGACTGAAGATGATTTAATCATTTTATGCTTTTGTGTTAAAACACTGAAGCGCTCTATGATGGAAGACTAAAGGAGGTTTTACTTTGGTTTTAGCAACCCCTGACGAAGGGCGATAAAAAGGCCCGAAATGCATTGGGGCATTGGTGAACTACAGCTGCTAAACATGAATTGATTGTCCTACGTGATGCAGTAAAACGCCTGGATTGGCATAACTGCGTCATTTGAAAACATTGGGACCATGGACAGCCTTATTGTGAACAGTCAAGCAAAGTTTCATTAATTATGGAAACCTCGGAATAAATATGAATTTGGAACATGAGAAGCTTGTAATCATACTTGATGCAAGCAGAGCGATTGGAAATGCAGTACAGGGTTGCTGCAATTCTTTTGGAGTTTAATATACGTGCTTTGAGGCAAGGCACGGTTCCAGTCTGCACGCATTAAAAACATCGAGATAATTGACTAACAAATGGTGTGCATCTGCTACCTCACAGCTCATTCATGACAATACACAAAGCCATTGGTAAGCAATGGGAGGAATGCAATCCTACGTAAGCTTTCTGTCACATATCGTTCTAGTCATCTCTTCAAAAGGACATACAGAACATTTAATTAACCGTGCCAATTTTTATGGTCTGTCTTGTCAGTGCAGCTGTCGCGAGACAATTATGTGAAAATCACAAGGAGAGGGAGTTTGGCTCCACACGCATGTACATATTTTGATTGGGCAGATGTTGTCAGCTTCCACAAAAAAAAGCTCTTGTGCTCCACACAGCTGTGAGCATTTTGTTTATTTATCCAGATGCTTGAACTTGAACTTTCAGAGGTGCCCACATTCCTCTCTAATGCTATTAAAGTGTCTTAGATACCTGTGGGCTACATGTACAAAGGTAAGCGTTTGTGATTACAAAATAGCGAATTTTTGCGATCCGCTATTTGGTAATCGCAAAGACTCATGTACAAATGTATGTTTTGCATATTTTGCGATTCACTGTGGCCGCAAATAGACCTACCTCAAGAATATTAATGAGTTATGTATTGGTTTGCGATCCATTGGGTATCGCAAAAATCACAGGATGGTGGCCTGCTGGGGCTAGAAGACCACCGTGTCTCTGATTGCTTTTTAATGAAAGCAATCTTTTTTTCTTAAATACAGCCTAATTTGCTTAAAGGAAAACGGGATCCGTTCCTAAAAGAAAAATGAAAAGTTTTCTTTTTCTTTTTAGGTCGAGCATTGGAAGCGCATGTGCTGCTCTGCGAGGCATGCTGTATTCAGGTAGGTACTTGAAGCTCTGTCCACTCTCCGCCCATATTTCCCATTGGCTTGTGTCATTGCACATTGTTAACTATGGCTGTTCATTGGTAAATAGGCTTAGTAGTTCCTCCTTAGTACCGCCTTGTCTCATTTTGCAACCTCCCATGGCAACACCTCTTGGTACGTGTGTTATTACTCAGTAGGCTTTAATTACAGCCTCTGAGCACTATTTTCTCAAACAGCTTTGTCCTGCGCAGAACACGCTATGTCCTAATGCTTTAAAAAAAATGTTAATACATTAACAAATTTGCAATGCAATACGTCTCACATTTGCGAGAGTTTAAGCTATTGGAATTGTAAATGACAATACCTTTTATTTATCTGTTTTAAAAACAACACATAAATAAAAGACATTGTAATTTACAATGCCAATAGCTCAAACTCTCGTAAATGCTAGACCTATTGCATTGCAATTCTTGTTAAGAGTGGGCGTTGCTTCTTGGGACCACTGCCTGTCCTTAACATTTTTCCTACAAGCATTCACAAAGGGGAAGGGGTCCCATGAGGATACCCTGAAAACACCCCTTCCTAACACCGAACCTCAAATCTAATTTGCGATTCAGGAATAATTTTCCAAATCGCAAACAGGGATTTGGGCATTTCAAAAAAAAAATTACATTTGCAAACAGGCCTATTCTGGGAATCTTCCCGTTTGTAAATGCAGAAACGCTTTGTTTGTACATGTGGCCCTTCATAATTTATTGTATTTAGGTTTCTCCTGCATAGCACTTGTGAAATCTCCTGTATTTAATATATCTAAAAAAGTGGTTCTTATCAGTTCCCATGGCCGAATTATTGAGTTCATTCGCATTTGTGTGGAACTTTTTTTTTTGTTAACTACCCCTTTGGTATTTATGATACTTCTACTAAAGCTGTTCAACCTGTTTAAATGTCATTCACTGTCAAGATAAGATCTCTTTCCACAGAAAAGGCAGACAGCTGCTGGAATGCTTGCTTTTTATTTCTTAGTTGTGTAAAGCAGTTGTTTTAGCCTTAATATGTTTGTAATTTCCTATTCATGATTCAGTACCTTTCTTTGCATTTTGTAGGCATTATCAGACAGATTTTTTCAACATAATCCGTTTGGTCATTATGATCAAATTCTTAATGTTGTTATAAACATTGCACATAAAAAAAAGTTTAATATAGAAGAGCTATGCTATATTTTACTACTAAACAGGCAGCCATAAGTAGCAATAGCACCGGCCCCAAAAGCTGTCAGAACTCTAAAGACATAATATTGCTATATTTGACTACTAAACAGGAAGACACTATTTCAGTTACCTTGCAGTTAAAAGGGACTTGCTGTGAATGGTGAAGCAGGTTCAGTGCTACCAGGGCCATACGCTCTAGGGCCCCCACTAAACTCCTACAATTAAAATATTTTATTACTAAACAAGCAGACACAGGGGCAGTTACCTTGCAGGGTCATTATTTGAATGGTGCAGCAGGTGCTGTGGTACCGGGCCCGAAATTTGTCAGAACTCAACGAAACACCTAATATTGCTACATTTTACTACTATACAGGCCGTCACACTGCGGTTACCTTGCAGTTGAAAGGGGCTTGAGTTAAATTGTGCAGCAGGTGCAGTGGCACAGGGGCCAAAAGGTGTCACAACGCCACTAAACACCAAATTTTGCTATATTTCACTACTAAGAAGGCAGTCACAAGTGCAGTTACCTAGAAAGCGCTAGGCTCATGATTTCAATAATTCAGCGGGTGCAGTGGCACCGGGACCAAAAGCTCCAGGCACCCCACTAAACACTTAGGGGCAGATTTACAAGCACCTTGCAACACTTTTGGTTCGCTGTTGTGTCCCTTTTGTGGTGCAGTAGCGGTGTAAACAATGCACCACATTGTGACAAATTTACAACATGACATGACACATGTAGGGAGTTGTGTCCCGTTGTAAAGCCCTGCGCCACATTATACCTGTGTCAGGCATAATGTATGCAGGGTGGGCGTTCTGACGCAAGAAAGCCTTGTAAAAGTAATGCAGTGAAATCTACAAGATTTCACTGCGCCAATTCTATGAAGACACTGCTTCCAAACCATACGCCTGGTCGAAGCAGGCATAAGGAGTGACGCAGCCCAATAGGTGTACGCCTTCCTCAGCATTGCTGGAGTTGTGACATGCTTGCGACTCCAGCAATGCATGACCTTTGCGCCAACTGATGCATGACGCATCTGTCAATCCTTGCGCCATGGTGCACCGCATTGCGAATGCAAAGCATCCATGGTGGTACAAGGGTTTTTTTGCGTGATGCAAGTAAACTGACACATCTCACCTATGATGCAGAGATAAGCCAATTTCTTGTTAATCTGACCCCCTAATATTGCTATATTTTATTCCTAAACATGCAACCACAAATGCAGTTGCCTTGCAGACAACAGGGTCATGATTTGAACAGTGCAGCAGGTCCAGTAGCACCGGGCCCAAAAGTTGTCTCCTCTAAACACATAATATTGCTATATTTGAGTACTAAACAGGCGGTCACGATTGCAGTTACTTTGCAGTTTAAAGGGACTTGATTTGAATGGTGCAGTGGTACTGGGGCCAAAAGCTGAAGGGACTCCATTAAACACAGCTTATTGCCAAATTTTCCTACTAAAAAAGACAGTCACAAGTGCATTTATCTAGCAGGCAATAGGGTCATGATTTGAACAGTGCAGCAGGTGCAGTGGCACTGTTACCAAAATTTGTCATAACCTCCTCCAAACACCTTATATTGCTATATTTTACTACTATACAGGCAGGCACAAAAGCAGCTTTCTTCCAGTTAAAATGGGCTTGATTTGATGAGGTAGCAGGCTCAGTAGCACTGGGGCCAAAAGCTTTAGGGACCACACTAAACACAGAATATTGCTAAACTTTACTACTAAAAATTCAGTCACAAGTGCAGTTATCGTGCTGGCACTAGGGGCATGGTTTGAATGGTGCAGCAGGTGCAGAGGAACCGGGCCCAAAACTTGTCAGAACTCCTGTAAAGACATAATATTGCTATTACATCAATTAAAAATATATTATTTTACTCTTTCATTTAATTTTTCAAAATGTTGCTGTTACCTACCCTCACTATACCACTAGTAATAGCACAATGTATTGCCTTTTTGTACATAAACAAGTCATCACACTTCCAAAAACTTTCTGTAACATATATTGTACAACTACTCAGCAAGCTGCAAGTTACAAAAAAAAAGCTTATTATTAATCAGATAGGTGAAACCTAATGCATTTACCAATGCTTGTTTTCTCTGGTAGCACCCCTTAGGAGAGAGGCAGTCATTAACGTACATGGATTTTTAGGTCTGGCTTTACAATGCATTCATAAGAGCGACCTATTGGCATTACCAATTCTTGCCTGATTTCACTTTCACCTCGTTCGCTAGGATGTTTTGTGTTTTTTTAACAGATCTCCTCTTTGAGCTGGGACTGTTAAGCATTTTCGAAGTGCATGCCATGCTCGAGTTAGATAAACATCTCTTGTAATCAATGCGCTTTGTCAGGGAGGGTGGGAACAGAGATCAGGACCAGGTGAAGCAAATAAGGTTCATATTTATCTTTGTAATGTTTGAAGGGCTGGAGCTGCCACACCTTCACAGTAAGACTCTTCAGGGAAGGAACGTCACGCTGGCGAGCATCTGTGCATGAAGCTGGTTCTGGAAGACCGGTTCTAAAGACGCACAGCTCTCTTCACTGCCACCACGCCGCTATGAAATGTGTTCTCGAGCTTCAAAATCATCACAAATATTTCCTTTCACACTTCAGCAGAACAACCATTTTAACAAAGCTGATGACAACGTTGGTTGATTCCAATAATTTGAAAAGTAAGCAGGAAAAGAAAGTGTTTTGTTAAGGCTTGTGTCAAGCTCTTAGGGCTGAATGTGAAATTCTTCCTAATTATTTTTAATGTATTAAATTTTGGCAGAACGGAGCGCAGCAAACAGTCTTGCTAAAGGTGAACAAGTTAGTTTGCACTGCCTAGCTTAGGAAGGGTACCCTTCCAGCCAGGGACATCTTGAGGATTTTGGGGGTCAGGGATCCATTGTATTTTGGGGGTTTCTGTTTGGAACAGTTTTGAATTTATGAGCCAGTTTCATCTCCTTCATGCTGCCCTCCTTTGCCAGGCCACTGACAGTGCACATGCAAAAACAACAGTTGATGGACAGAATGCAGAACAATGTCAAACATTCACCCCAGTACAGAGATCTGGGCCTAAATCCATCGTTTTTTTTGCTCACCATGCCTTTCCAGTTTGAACCCAGCCATATGCAAATCAGTCTTGACCCTGTGCCCCATGGGAACAGTCCAGCCGGAACTGCCAAGCCAGGACCTCCCTCGACTGGAAACCAGCATCCTAGGACCGGTTTCGGGCACAGGCACACTCGTCCAGATGTTAAAGTTGTTACATCTAATATTCATGGATAGTGATATGTGTTTTCAATATTGTAACACAGCAGCAGCTCACTAATATTACTACAAATATTCTCTGTGTTACCCTCCCATTTTTTATATACGTGGTCTTGTTTTGATCTAGAAGAAATTTTATTTATGGATGTTGCATGAAAGATCAACACAACCACGGCAAAACGTCTGTATTAGACTTTCACACTTCACTCACATCAAAAGTAAATTAAAGAGCAACAGTACTTAAAATAATCTGTTAATTATTAAAGGTTATCATGGCAAGTCTCTGTAGAACAGAACTGTCTCTATCAGAGGGTCCCCTTAAAGGGTGTGGCCTTGGGCCTGAGCTCACTTTGCCCATGCCTTAAAATGTCTCTGCTTCCAGTACAAATTCCATTGCTTAGAAAACCTCTGAACCCTTACACAAAATGCCTGTGTGCTATGCACTGCAGTGCACATCCAATGTGTGAGTTGTTTGGAGAAATTAAAGCATTATACCTTTTTAGGTGTTTCCTGCCAACAGCGCATGATAGGACTTTTAGCAGATATGTTCTTATAATAGGAAAGTGACGCCAAGTCCCAAAATGCATGTTACTATTAGCAGAAAATAAAAACAAAATTGGAGAAAGTTCGACACCTGTGTATGTGGCTGTATGTCAACTAATATATGGGTCAAGTGTTATGACAAGAGTGAATTGACGATAATTCGCCATCTTGAGGTTGGCATTAGAGAAGGAAAAACAAATCATTGCAATGCTGGCTATTTGTGTAGACATACGCAGTGGGGTTCCAGCCTTATACCATATTGGGACATGTCTGATATGCACCTGGATAATTATTCTTTCTGGGCGATAGTACTTCAGCTCTACAAAAATCAAATATGAGGTTGTCATTTTAATATCATGCTGCCTAGTGTATCAGAAACAAAACCACCTTACTCCTGTGTATTGTATCCATAACATGTTCCAGAAATGTAAAGTTTGAAATGCCAATTTTAACAATCATTAGCAAATAACATCAAAGAAATATGCATAGCAATGACAAAATGCCACTTCCAAACAAACTTCTTACAATAACACATTTAATGCATATTTGCATGCTACATGCACACATTTGTTTGTATATAAACGCAGACAGGTCTGTTTATTTTGTCGATGCTTGTACCAATTAGAATTCAGTAAAATTATCTTCAAGGTATTTAGTTTTCGGAGATGTTTTGGGGAAAATAACAGCATCAGCGAACAAAAGCCAAACAAACCGGTGGAGACAGAGCAAAAAGGACCCGGACCAGCAGGCGGCCAATAACATGCAGCCCCAGCACAGGCAACAAGCCCCGGCCAGGGACCCGTGCTGAGTAGCCATCCTGCCTGACCCTCCTCGGCATCCATAGCGAGCAACAAGATATGAAAAGACCCCAGAACACAAAGTAGCAGAGTTGGCTGAAGTTTATGGTGGCCAGGGAAGGAGGAGGATTAAAAAGGGATAATCATGGACGAGCCAAAATCACTCACGAGCAGAGAAAGGCGATGAAGAACAAGGGGGAAATTAAAGAGAAACAAGCATTTACAATGCAATGGTTTTGCCTTTGTTAAAGTTAGAGCTATTGGCATTGCTCTTGACATTATTTTTATTTATGTGTTTTTTTTAAAACATAAATAAATGACATTGTCATTTACAATGCCAATAGCTTAATCGCTCGCAAATGCATGACCTCTTGCATTTTACACCCACACAAAGCCACACACGCAAAGCGACCCACACACACATAGAGTCACCCACACAATCTGCACTCTGAATCTGCACTCTCAATCTGCACTCTCAATCTGCACTCTCAATCTGCACTCTCAATCTGCACTCTGCACTCTCAATCTGCACTCTGCACTCTCAATCTGCACTCTGCACTCTGAATCTGCACTCTGCACTCTCAATCTGCACTCTCAATCTGCACTCTCAATCTGCACTCTCAATCTGCACTCTGCACTCTCAATCTGCACTCTGCACTCTCAATCTGCACTCTGCACTCTCAATCTGCACTCTCAATCTGCACTCTGCACTCTCAATCTGCACTCTGCACTCTCAATCTGCACTCTGCACTCTCAATCTGCACTCTGCACTCTCAATCTGCACTCTCAATCTGCACTCTGCACTCTGAATCTGCACTCTGAATCTGCACTCTGAATCTGCACTCTGAACGGGACGGCCCCGGCAAACACGGGACGCCTGCTCACCCTGATTATACACCATACCAGGCCCCGTTTCTGGGCACCTCGGTGGCAATTGACCAGTTGTGATATTTATGGTACGCACTCCTGGATGAAGATCAAGGTATAGATGTCTTAGTAGGAGGCACTGCTGCTTAGGGCGGCGATAATTTGACTATCACTATGCCAAGAGCCAGGACGTCACTTACAGAGCATGGCTTCCACTCGCCTCCCTTGATTTAAAGATGCGTACGAGTGCCTGTAGTCTGGGTACCACTTGCGCAACGCCCCATGCTCAGTGAAGGTCACCGTGTGCGGATGTCAAACGTCTGCCATTCAGGTTCAGAGAGGCAGATATTTTCCCGCAGACGTGCTTGCGCTCAGGAAAGGGAGTATATGTGTGGCACCGACAGTAACCTGGAAGTGAGGGCAGATGAAACCCCCATCCCCGCCGCTCTTCCAGGGGCTCCCAGAGGAGGTGCAGGCTGCGTGATTAATAATATTTTAGCGTGGCTGTCCTCTCGGGTTGGGTTTTTTGACGCACAAGCTGTTAAATCACTCTGGAGGTGGAAGGCCCTGACATGTCTCCGGTTACGAAAACAAGCCCCGAAAATGAATGAAATTATTTCTGTGCGAGGGAAGAGTTTACGCACTGTCCACAGAGGTCACACCGCAGAATTGGGTGGGAATTAAGCGTCCCCAGATGTGCCTCGTGCTCCTCTTCGTGCCGGAGTTCAGCATAGCTGGAATATTTGGTGTCTTCTGCTGCAGCAACAGCTCTGAAGAGCCAGCAACAATTTGCAGTCTGCCCTGGCTGGATGGACTGGCCCCTGGGATAGGGTGGGGACCACATTAAGGTTGACGGGCAGTCATAGGAAGTGACTGTAAGAACCTACTAAATCCATGTTTTAGGGAACTGTGTTTTTCCATCCAGAATACATCTTGGAGCTCCCCATGATTTCATAAAAATCCATGTGATTACATGTGATAGCCTGACGGGGTGTCTGAAATCTATACTGTGGAATTAAACACACCATTACGCAGCTTGTAAACTGTGCCAACACGTCGCCAGTAGTTCATTATAAATCAGATTCGAGGCCAGCTTTAAAGTGTTGAATCCTGCTTTCCTGTACTGAACCCCAGCTGTGGAGTAAATAAACACCCACTCTTAATTTCTGCTTTATTCTATGTGGGAGACTATAATCACCTTATAAAGGCTTGCACAATATTTTCAGCAGGCGTGAGATGACGTAATAAGAAGGTAATGTAGCAGAGTTGCTCCGTTTGCCAAAGAGATCGGTGCTGTTGTGTTTACACATACTGTGGCAGGGTTTGTAAAGATACCTACTTCAGCACTGACTGTGCAGAGATTCTTAACATTTCCCTGCACAGAGCGGTGTTTGTAAAGTTCTCTCCTCTGCAGCCTAATGCAGTGTCTGCAAGTTGTCTGTGCAGCACTGAAAGTGCGGCGTTTGTAAAAGGAACCCCGAACACTGCTGTGTTTGTGAAGTAGTTTGCGCAGCCCTGCACAGTGCAGTGACACCCTGCGGCGGTCCCCTCCGGCACCTGTGTACAGCGCACTGTTTGTAAAGACACCCACGGAGTCCCGTAGACGTGAGTGGAAAGTTCCTTCCACAGCCCTGCTCGCGGCAGTGTTTGCAGTGCACCCATGCCAACCCGCACGTGGCAGCAAGCACTTCAAGTTATACATGGCATTTCCTGGTCGGCAGGGGCGCTGCCTCTGCCCCCAGAGCTGGCACCATTGGCTGGAGACAACTCTGCACACACGGAGTTTGCAACACTCGGATAGATACAGGAGAGGATGGGGTCCTACGTAACCCCAAGACACGGGAAGGGTGGGTTGGGGCAGGAACAGTGTTCATAGAATAAAAAGGTGATATATCCAGCAGTGAGGCGTGAGATCCTCGTGTGTGGGGGCGCTATGCGGGGGTGTGGGGGGGGCTCAACTCCGCGCTTTTGTTATCCTGACTGTCGTTTTCCTTGGCGCACTTTCCCATGGAAAACACCCAGCATACCTTATCCACGAGTCCCTGCTGAGGAAACACCCTACCCGACCGACAAGTCTTCCTTTAATTCTGGATATTTGTATTTTTAGGTATCAAAACCTAGCCTCGCCAGGAGCCAACGTTCACTAACCTTTCCCTGTCACTTCCTCTTAAATAGCGGATATATTTCCCAGACAAAAAAAGTGTTTAACAGTCCCACGAGCTTTCAAGGCGATTAGCGTGCATTAAACGTGGCGCTCCAGCCGGAAGAAAGGAATGTTATCAAAATATTTCTCTTTTTGAGACGAAGGTGTACTTGCATATAATCTTCTAAAGGCAGGGGTTTGCAGGAGGGCAGTAAAACAATTCCTTGACAGAACGAATATTTCTAGAATTATTGAGAGAGGCATTAATATGTGTATCCGGACACCAAAGGTGTATATGAAACTGTATTTGTGTTCCACAAAAATAGATATATCTATAGGGGTGGGGCTCTGAAATATGGACGTGTCGAGTTCAGAAATGTGTACTTCCTTGAAATGTAAAGTTATATATAATATTCCATTTCTGTCAGTGAAACTGAAAAAATACATCGTCGATTTTTCCCAATAATTAATAACATCGATGCGTGCCTCTGTTTGAACGTGCTCTCTACCGACGGGGAAATAAAAGGCGTGCACCTTTTATTCATCTCTCCCTTCGATTGTGTGCCGTGGGCTCCCCGTGGGTGCTGCAGGTGGTGGCAAGGTTTGTGTCCCTAGGAAACACACGGATTTAGGAGTCTTATCTGTCAAACGGGCCATGTTATATATTCATCGAAGGGATGAACGGATGGATGGGCTTCTCTGTCCGCTTTCTAGCCGGTCAGGAGGCAGCTAGGCACAGATCGCTGCGAAGCACTACAGAAGCCACCAGGATATCTTTACCCGAGTCCCAGCTTCTTGCCAGACGGCTGAGACCCACGGAGAAGGAGACCCGACACGAGGGAAGGAGGAGGCGCACGGGGATGCACGGGACAGAGGCGCAGGGGACATGGTGACTTCTACTACGGGGGAGGGGCGGACACCGACAATGTGTCCCGACGGCCCTCTCCCCTTGCAGGCACTCACCGGGTCCGGCGGCTGCTGGACGAGAGCTCCCGCTCCTCGGGACTCTCCGGGGCCGCGGAGGGACGTTCTCTTTCCCCGGGGCTCCTCCTGTGCAAGCAGATCGACTCACCTGCACCTTGCGACGGCGGCACTTCTCCGGTCTCCCTTTTCGGCATGGGAGACCGGCAACGTCGACGGCGGCAATCTCTCTGGCACTTCTCCGGTCTCCCTCTTTGGCATGGGAGACCGGCAACGTCCTCCGCATCTCCCGGGGCTCCCTCCAGGCCACGGGAGCCCCGCGGGCGCCGCCATACTTCTTGCCGTCTTCCTTCTTCCCCCGGGCTGCGGGGGGCGGGCACTTCCGGCCGGCCGCGCTAGGATTGGCCGGCCGGCCGGCTAGTCACTTCCGGGTCGCCGCGGGCAGCGCGGCGGCCCGTCTCTAGCTCAGGCAGGCGGGCGGCGAAGTTTCCCGAGGAGTGGGCTCCCTCGCGGACCAGCAGTGACGTCCACGCAGCTTCACCAATCAGGAGCAGGATAGTCACTGGTGCTGGCAATGCCGGACCAGATTCGGGGGCGTTCCCGGCTTTTGGCTGACGTCGCGTGACGTCGGCAAAAGCCAAAGAATCTCGGGAACGCCCCCGAATCTGGTCCGGCATTGACGGACAGGCCCATCGTCCAATGGCTATGCTCCATTTATGGAGCGAGCCAATAAATGACGGGGGCCGTTCCAAACCACACTACAGTTCTCATTAGGTTTTCGCCTGCGCGAAAAAGCTGCGCAGAGCGCAGCTTTCGCCAGGCAAAACCTAAAAAAGAGGAAAAAAGTAGTGGTTCGAGTTTGGAAGCCGGATTCGCCGTGCCTGGAAGAGCACAGGCACCCAGAAAGCACCGGCCAGAGTACTCTGTGGATGCCTCTGGTGAAAACACGCTGCACTGCTCACCTGTGGCGAGGAGCCATGCAGGCCGGAGCATCCATGCTCTGAAGCTGCCTCGGGAAGCACAAGGGTTGGTAGAAGCCCCTCACTACTAAACTGGTTCCTTGCGGTACCGAGGATTATGGCACTTAAAAACTATTCCTCGAGTGGTGCAGCTTTTACCTAAAAGTGACGATTTGTGCATTGCGCATTTGAAGCACTCGGGGAAGCAGGGTTTGACGTGTCCATGTTCAACAGTTCATCACTCGTGGACTGTGTATGGTTGCATTTGTAGGCGCTATACCAGTAAACCGAGTACAGAGGTACGAATTTCACTCTTTGATGGAGGCTTTTGCAGTGACATTAAACTCTGCACCCTTTATTTGAGGTGGCGCGGAAGGAGCAAGCCCATAATGTTTGATTATAAACTCAGAATAGAGAGACGGTGGAAACCACCGTCTGCGTGGTGCACTACTTGAAAGACAGTAAATGTCTCAAAATAGAATTAACACACTTCTTGAATGTATTCAAAACGTTATATTTTGAAATTATTCTTGAAAGTAAACATTGCTTATTCGTGAAACAATCGACATATTTAGCATTTAACACAATGCTATGTCATATTGCAATCTCATTATATTTGTAATCCTCATAAATCTCGCACAACACAAACATATGTAATTTAACAATTTCTTTAGCATCAATCCCAATCCCAATGCATTTCGGGTTCCTCCGAACCCTTCTTCAGGGGATGAGTGCTTTAAACCGAGAATATTTTCGAATCCTGGCGTCCTCTTTCCAGACCTACAACGCAATATGTGAAAGGCCAATCACTCACCAATGGCAAATGTTTCTGAATTTATACATGACAAGATTGTAACGAAATTGTTAGTAGGATTTGCACTCAAAGAACAGAAAAATACAGTGAAATATAAACCGTGTAAATCCCTGAAATACCCATGTGCACTCATATAGTATCAATCTTATTATCCGTGTGAAAAACAACCGAAGTATGCCACTGCATGACAATCACTGCCCCCAGTGTGCTCGTGAACCCTTTTTGGGAGTGTCATAAAACATTTAGTTTGACCCCGAAAGGGCAAATCCAGACCTCTTTCAGAGAGCTCAAAGCAATCAAAATGCAGATAACTGCGAACCGAAATGTGGGAAACTATGAGCTTTTCTATGATATTCAACTGCAACACAAATATTAGAGCAAAGAGTAAATGTCCAGTCATAAAAGAAACATTTATTTACTGTCTATGTGCACGAACCTCTAATGTTCACCTGACAGACTTAAACTTGGCTTACACGAATGTATTTCGCTAATCTCTTCAGACCTTCTTTATTTTAAAACCTCACTTCAGAATTTGTGCACCAGTTCTGTAAAACAATGCAAATGATGACCTAAGTTGCCATGTTCTTAATCATGTAAACGATATGCGTTTTCTCACATTCTACCCCTATGCTCCCCCGTACCTGCAATGAGCTTCTGCTTCCCGTATCAGAGAACACTGTCTCGAAAACGTGCATACGCGCGTAGTCAACGTTCAACATTACGTGATCTATTTAAAGGGGAAAGTGTCCTCGTACTCTATAGAGCTGTTTCCTGCTTTTAGTCCAGAAAGATTGTATTAAGTTTTAAGACAAAATGAAAAAGAACAAGTACAATACAGAAAAGAGGAAGGAATTTACAAGCGTAAGCGATCAAATAATCAATATGAAATGCATTAATCCAAAATACGCAATATTAACATATAATAATAAAAGAGAATCGCAATTAAAGAGGAAGGGTAAGGAGGAAAGGGAGGGAGAGGGGAAGGAAAGAACATGTCATAGGATCATAAATTCATAAACTACAGAGTTACAGTTAAAATGTAATGTAAAAATAGAACATAAGAAAATATATAACAATATCATTGCAAAACATATGAATCAATAGGAGACCAAAACGACTGAAATGATTGTGGATTATGAGTAACGCCTTTAAGAGATAGCTGCGCACCTCTTCTCGTAAAGGTAATCCATGACCACCAAGCATGGACTGAAAGAGAAGAAGCATCTTTCCAACAGAAAGTAATGGATTTTAAGGCAGTTGTGATTAGAAAATTAAACAATTTTGCCTCTGACTCAGAAAGGGGATAAGTTAGGGCAATCGATTTGCAAATTAATAAATTAAAGGAAATGTCATCTTGTAAAGGTAAAATTTTCAAAATTACACTCCATACTTCCAACCAAAATTTCATAATAACTGGACACTCAAATAACATATGGCGAAGTGAACCAGGGCTAACATTGCAGTGCCACAAACATCAGAAAGTAACAGTTTTGCACGAAATAGACATGATGGAGTCCACAAAGTGTTAAATAAAATATAAGCATTGGTTTGATAAAGGGACACTGGGAGCCAGCCAGAGATACTGTCAAGCCATATAGAGGACCATGAGTCATCTGACAGGGAGATGGAAAGTTCATTGTTCCAGGACGACGAAATAATCTGAACATTGGAGCCCTGTGAGGTGGAAAGTTTTTTATAAAAAACAGAGACAGCTTTAGGGGACGATGTTGCAGCTGTGAGGTAAATTAATAGGTCATTTGTGGTGGAAGAGGGAATACCATTGGGGAAGGAATCCAAAATAGAGTTACACAAAAATTGATATTTTAAAAGGTCATTAGCTGGGATACCAAACTTTAACTGTAACTGTAGCTGTTCAAAAGGAATAAAAGCATTACCATTAAATACATCTTTAAGATATAAAATTCCTTTTGAAATCCAAGAGGACCAGAAGGTAATGTTTCTGTTCAATTTAAGTAGTGTACTGTGCCATAAAGACAAGTGGACTGTGGAGAGTAGAGGTAATTCAAAATTAGAATCTAAATCATTAAATATCAATCTGGAGGACTTAATGATAGAGGAAAGATGAACAACCTTCGCTGTGGATGACATTGACATCAATGAAGGTAAAGAAAAGGGCCGCACAATGGATGCTTCAATATCCAGCCAAATTGGAGGTTTTACCATATGTGAAGTATTAAACCAAAGGGCACTCTGCTTTAAGATAAAAGCTTTATGGTAAAGGTGAAAGTATGGCAGGGAAAAACCAGCCTGGGTCTTAGGAATTTTTAACTTTTTGTAAGCAATACGAGGGACTTTGTTAGACCAAAGGAATTTAGATAAGAGTGTGTCAACAGTTTTATAAAAACTGAGAGGAAATTGGGTGGGGATCATAGCTAAAGAGTAAAATACTTTAGGCGCTATATTCATTTTTATAGATTCCATTCTTCCCCACCAAGTGAGATGAAGGGAAGACCACTTGGACGTTTTGTTTTTAATGTAGTCAATTATGAAATCAGAGTTAAGTTTTAATGTAGCTGGCAGCGATGAAGCAAATAGAATACCGATACTTAATTTTGGTTGTTTGCCAAAGAATATCTGTGTTCTGGAGCATCTCTGAGGTACAAAACATATTCAAAGGAAATAATTCAGTCTTGCTTACATTCAATTTGTAACCTGAAACCATAGAGTATTGAGCAATAATGTCTAATAGGGAAGGAACAAAAGAAAGAGGGTTATTAATAAATAATAAAACATCATCTGCATAGGCTAAAGTTTTAACAGTTACATCATTAATCATAATACCCTGAATGTCATCCCAAAGGCGAATATAATTAAGAAAAGGTTCAATACCTAAGAGAAATAACAGTGAAGAAAGGGGACAACCTTGCCTAGTTCCTCTAAAGAGAGGAAATTGACTAGAAATTTGACCATTAATGAACAAACGAGCAGTAGAGGCAAAATATAAAGCAGAAATCATACGAATAAAAGGTGCACCAAAATCAAAGGACAATAAAGTTTTAAATAAAAATTGCCAGTGAATCTTATCAAATGCTTTTTCTGCATCTAAGGCCATCACTCCCGCAGGAGAAGTAAGGTGAGAACTTTGTTCAATAATGTGTAGTAGAGTTCTAGTATTATTAGCAGAATATCTATTTTTCATGAAACCAGATTGATCTGGGTGAATAATGGAAAGGAGGACAGGAGCTAATCTAGTAGCAAGGATTTTCGCATAAAGCTTACAATCCTGGTTTATTAGGGAGATGGGGCGATAATTAGAGACCAAGGTAGGATCTTTATCAGGCTTGGGCAGAACAATAATTAAGGCGTCCGTAAAAGAGCCCGAGATAGTACCAGAGGAGCCAAAATGAGAGAAAAGGGTATTCAAATAAGGGAGGAGGTGAGATTGAAATTCTTTGTAAAATTCTGCTGGGATACCATCCGGACCTGGGGATTTGGGAAGTGACTTGATGGCAAGCAAAATTTCTTCAGATGTAATTGGTGATTCTTTCTGATAAGGAAATATGGGGTAAATATTTAAAAAAGAATCCATTAAAGATTCAGGGCAGGTGTCAGGTTTACTATAAAGGGTAGAATAAAAACGTAAAAATTCTTACACAATATCGTTATGAGAAATAGCCACTTTGCCTTGAGATCCTCGTATTGAGGTAATCTGAGTCTTATCTCTTTTAATTCGTAAGTAATTAGCAAGGAGTTTTCCAGATCTATTGGTATTAAAACGAAATTTAGCATTGGACTTTGAAAGTTGAACTCCTGCTCTCTGACTAAGGATGGCATTAAATTCATAGGGGAGTTTTTGAAGTGTAAGTTTGTACTGGGGGTCATTAGAAGAGATAAACAAACGCTCAAATTTAGCAATTTGCTTTTCCAAATGCTTAATGTTAGCGTTAAATTGTTTGTTCTCATGAGCCATAATAGAAATAGTGGTACCTCTAATGTAGGAATTAAATGCATCCCATCTGGTGACAATTGATGTGGAATCTTCAGGGTTGAACAAAAAATAGTCTTGTATAGCCTGCAATAGTTTAGGTTTATGCTTATCAGTAAGGACAATGCTCGAGTTCATACACCACCTATTTTGTTTAGTAAAAGTAGAAGAGATATTTAAGACAAATGAAATTAAAGCATGGTCTGAAATGTCTATAGCGCCTATAACAGGATTTGTAGCTGACTGAAGTAGGGAAGGTGAAATCAAAAAATAATCCTTGAATGAGAATTATGGGGATTAGTGAAAAAAGAAAACCATTTTTCAGTGGGAAAGTGTAGTCTCCATACATCAGCCAGTTTGGTTGTACTAAGGAAAGATTTAAAAGCATGAAAAACTTTAGGGGGTCTAAACTTGGTAGTAGAAAGTCTATCAAGTAATGGATCAATGATCACATTAAAATCCCGTCCAACAATCAAAGGAACTTGTCCCAACTTTAGAACTTCTGTAGATAAGTTAGACCAAAACGAAGGATCATCGGCTGTGGGGCCATAGATATTAAGCAAAAAGAAGGTGGGCATGAATTTTAACTTTAACAACAATAAATCTACCTTCTGAATCTGTGAATTTATTAATAATCTGACAGTGTAATCTCTTTGCAAAGAAAATCGCAACCGCATTTTTCTTACCAAGGGCAGGTGACGAAACAATAGTGTCCACCCACTTTTTTTCATATATTGTAAAATGTTGTCATCAACATGTGTTTCTTGAAGAAAACATATGTCAGCTTTAGAAGCACCCAAGTAGTCTAAAATTTTCGTTCTTTTAACTGGATGTCGCAGACCTTTAACATTAAGAGAAACAATTTTAACATCATGTGTAGCAGCCATGAAGAAGTAAAATGAGGATGAAGAGAGGAGTTAAAGGAAGAGAAGAGGGAGAACAGCCATGGAAGAAAAGTAACTCTACGTAGAAAGCTAGAAAAGGCAGGGAAAGACACAAAAGGAAGAAACAGAAAAGGAAGAAAAAGCTACAAACAGGGCACATAAATAAGGACACAGAGACGCACACCCATTCCACAAGCATGGCCAGAGACCGTTGGAGCCCATGAAGAAAAAAGAATCGCCAGGAATGCTCAAATTAAATGTGTTCAGGTAATAGGAGCTTGAGTCTCCATTGATGACGAAGCTTGTTGGTCCAGAAAAAGTCTTAAGTCTTCAGGACGATGAAAAGATTTTGAGAAGGTGTCTTTCCAAACTCGCATTGTAGACGGATCAAATAGACCATACTTAAAACCAAGGCTTTTCAATTGTGGACGCAGAGAGGAAAATTCCTTGCGAATAGCAACCGTTTCCTTAGCAAAGTCTTGATGGATAAATATTTTGGAGCCATTTACCAGAAGCGAAGGAATGTCTCTGGCTGCTTTCCTTATGAGGACCAAGTGATGGTGACGCAAGACCTTGAAAATCACTTGCCTGGGTTTTGTATGGCGTGGATTCCTGTGTGAGGGAATTCTATGCGCTTTGTCCACCTCTAATATTTCCGGAAATTTGATATTTAGAAGACCAGGCAGCAAAGATTCCAAGTACAAGCGACAGTCGGAGCCCTCAACTTCCTCAGGCAAATTGAAAATGCGGAGATTATATTGTCTATTACGGTTCTCCAATTCCAATAATTGGTTATGCATTGGTACTATCTGAGCCATCAAAGGTGTAAAAGCGTCGAGTTTGGTTTTATTGTCCTGAATTTTAATAGTATTATCAGAAACTTTCATGGACATGGACGCCATATCTTTGCGAACATTTTTCACTTCGTTTGCAATAGTATCAGTATTCATGCGCATCGCTTTAATTTCTTCCAGTATCAGAGTAAGTGAAGGTTCAGAAGTTTCAACAACCTTAGATTTATTTGGGGAAGGAGACACCTGCTGCTTCCTTTTGTTGTTAGCAGAATTTGTGTTATCCATCTTGAGGAGAAAAAACAACTTTTTGCGTCAGAAAAATGTAAAAAACCAAATCCACCTCAAAATTGAATAAATATGAGGGAAAAGGGTATTAAAAGCTCCAGAAGCACTTGAGTAAAAGGCAGTGTAAGAGTTAAGGTGAGCCGTGGGAGTGGCTAGGCCCAAGCCAGGCCCTTTCTTCAGAATGCACCGCCCCCTGTGCTGAGGCAATCGGCAGAACCGGAGCAGAGGCTGGGGAGAGGAACCAGGAAGCAGACAGAGGGATCCCCGCGCGATGAAAACGCCCAAAATTCACAGATACGGTAGGGGGCCGGCATAGGAGGCAAGCGCTGCCAGAATTGAGCAAACCTTGTGGTAAAATCGTCGTTATTCAGCTCATTAGGCTGACGAAGTTACAGAGCTCCGGTGGCGGCGGCCATCTTGTCGACGCGCTCGCGTGACTCGAGCTGTTTCCTGCTTTTAATAAAACTTTATTGCAAAGAAATAACCGTACATGACAGCTCTGTACTTAAAGTCACTACCTTTTCTAACATCGAGCCCTTTGAGGCACCTTAGTGGTTAATCTACAGGGGCATCCATTCCCAATCTCCTCGAAGCATCTCTGCCTAAAACAACACCACGTGACAGTTACAAAATTGTAAACACGAAACTAAACTCTCCAAAAATTTCAAATACGAGAACAAGCTCCTAGTAACCATATATGTAGAGGGTTGTGTGCCCTTGAGAAACCTGAGTTGACAATCCTAAGTGAATTGAATCCAGTTTATCACCAACCAAAAAAGCATATTTGTTATTGTTGCCCTATTCTTATTGATCTATGCAGTGTGTGGTAAACACAAGAAAGAAAATAAAGTAATTAGTGCAAATCCTGTACAAAAACAGGTCGTACTAGGTATCAGCTAGATTACATCACTCTACAAAAAGCATAGTAATTCATAATGGTCATTCAAACCCCCTGGGTTAATCGTACCCAACATTTTTATCTAATATGTTTCTCTTCATGCCAAGGTAATGTTTGTGTCAACACCTGACTGGGGATAAATCTTTTCTAAAATGGTGTACCTCAATTGGGGTATTGTGTGCGTGGCATTTAACCAGTGTACTACTAACGGTGAAGTGGTGTTTTGATTTCGGATTCTGCTTTTATGTTCCACTATTCTAGTCTTGATCTTACGACTAGTTCTGCCTCTGTACACTAGCGCACATGGGTATTTTATTGCATAAATAACCCCCTCAGTATTACAATCCGAAGTATGGTTCAGTCTAATTTTCTGGCCTATATGAGGATGGGTAAATAGGTCCCCTACTATGACATTGCCACATTGCCCACAGTTTAAGCATTTTTTTTTAAAACAAACACCAGTCGTTTCTTTTCAATTTTGGAGTTGTTTTGAATAAATCCTCTCTTTTTCTCAGGGCCACTTTTTGTTCATCTTCCAACAAGATATTTTCAGGATAACCTCTAGCCTTGTATTTCTCCATTTGATTCTTAATCAAAGTTTCACACATAGTTTCATCGGAAGTTAATCTTTTAATTCTCGTGAATTGTGACACTGGTAAGTGTTGTTTAACCACATCCGTGCGGTACGATTTACCGCCGGGTGCTGAGCCCTATTGGAAACGGGCCTGGTCATGACGGAACGGTTCCGTCATGAGCACAGCTCAACCGATGCTCATGACGGAACCGTTCCGTCATGAGCATCGAAGGGGTTAAGTGTGTTAGGGTGTGCACTGGTATAGTGAAATGCTTTGTTGACATCCGTGGGTTTAGTATAAACCTTCGTCATTAGACCATTCTCAGTTTTGCATATTTCAATGTCCAAAAAATTAATTTTGTCCTGTTGTATATCAAATGTAAATTGTATCCTGGGGTTATGATTGTTCAATTCAGCAATACAATCCTCCAA
Organism: Lissotriton vulgaris; assembly: GCF_964263255.1. Taxonomy (NCBI): domain Eukaryota; kingdom Metazoa; phylum Chordata; class Amphibia; order Caudata; family Salamandridae; genus Lissotriton; species Lissotriton vulgaris. The sequence continues at coordinate 1,979,368,792 of NC_141687.1, read as the reverse complement.
CATTTCTCATGTGCCTCTCAAAATTACCAAAATGTCGTCAATGTAATGTAAGAGCATGATTGCATTTTCAGACCATGCAGAATTATTGAGAATATGTTGATGCTCAAAATATCCAACATGGATGAGAGCAGAGGTACTGCTCCCGGCTTCGAGGAATGCACACTTTTTCGTGGACCCCAATAGGTCCTAATGTTTTTAATCAACTGTATTTCAATCAATAAAGATTCATATACATTTGTTTATTATGCCATTTCTTTCTTTACTTCTTAATGATTTTTTCTCATTAAATTATTTTCGAATATTGGCAATTTTCATTTTTAAAGCATTTCACATTTAACCCAATGCATTTCGGGTACAAATGGACCCTTCGTCGGGGGTCTGTAAAGGAAAGAATAAAGAGCAATTTTGAGCCCAGAGCTATGTTTACACTCACATACCACATTAACATTGTGTCATCAAACGCAAGAAACAAACGTCTTCGTATATATTTCAAACATTGTCCCATTCAGTAAGAACCTGATTAGCCGAGAGTGTTAACTGAATTACAAGCACAAAATTCTTAATGCCCCCATAACCTTTGCGCAACTCTTAAAATAAGATTAATGTTCCACATTATTAATCGTTACTCGGAACGGCAAGCGTTCCGTGTCAGTTACTCACAGAAATGCAATCTGACAACGTCATACGTCCTCTCCTCCAATGGCTGTCGGGTTACTATCGCTTACTGCGCTATGGTCCCTATAACTGATCTCATTGGTTTGAAAAATGGTCATGTGGTCGCTGCTTCACTAAAGAAAATTATAATCGGCGTGCCATCAATAATAGTGATAACCAGTTAATTACAAAATATATAGTATTTGCGTTAGTCCTAATGTATAGACATTAATATACTGTGCCGAATTTTCATTTTGGTGATTAAGTGATACATTCACTGAAATGCCGTGTAAATTATATTAGAGTGCTATATATACAACAACTCAACCAGAAATCATATTGTATGAACAAACTGTGTGAAGGAACACATCAATATACCTAATTACTCGAGACCCGTCAGTAATGCGTCGGCCATATTTAAGATGTATATAAGGTGGAATGCGCTCAAAGTGTTTAGCGCCTATTCATGTGATCATAACTGCGTGGATACATTGTACTAGTCGATCTACAATAACAGTTACAAGGTGAACAAGGTTATGTGCTAAACATTAAGTGTAATCCCAAAAATGAATATTTTAAACAGGAGTTATGACAGAGCATCACAATTTCATTTCTCATCAATTATAAAAAGCATGTCAGTTCCAATCTGTCATTGAGCCCATCCGGCTGGAGGCTCCCCATCTTTCTTATCCAAAAGTATTCAGACCTTAATCTCATTTTGTGTGTGTCCAAGCCTGGACGTGTTTCCACCACTTCCAATATAGTGAACCTTAATTGGGAGATGTTATGTCCTGTTTCTGTCCAATGTGCTGCCACTGTAGATTTCATATTTTTTTGCCTTATATTACTTTTGTGTTCTGTTATTCTTACCTTAACTTTACGTTCCGTTTGTCCTACATATAACTTACCACAAGGGCATTTAATGCCATAAATGACTCCTTTGGTATCACAAGTGCTTGAATGCTTTAGTTGAATTGTTTGCCCAGTTCTAGGGTGTGTAAAGGATGGACCTGTTATTACATTGTAGCAATGTGTACAGTTCTCACATTTTCGCATTCCTTTATGTATTGTCTTGTTGGATTCCTTTTCTTCTTGCTTTAACAATTCTTTTAGATTCTTGGGTCTGTTGTAGGCAAATGTTATCCGTTCCGCAAACAAAGGTTTTAAATCAGGTTCTTGAGTTATAATAGCCCAATGTTTCCTCATGATATTGGCTATTTGTGAAGCCTGCATTGAATATTTTAGAACACACACTGTGAGTTTCTGATCAGTTTTATCTTTTTTGGTTAGTAAAGACTCTCGTGTCATGGCCATGACTTTCGTTTTAGATTCCTGTAGGAGTTTCTTTGGGTATCCTCTTGACTCATATTTTTTGATCTGTTTGTCGATGATGTCAGAAACATGTCAGCCTGATGGTGGAAGCTTAAGTAATGTAACCCACTATTTCGATCCGTTTCTTTCACATGCACATTGGTGCAAATTTGACCCTGTTTAATCGATACTTTCACATCCAAAAAGGATAATTGATGTTGGTCAATTTCATGTGTGAATTTAATTCTCTCGTGTATCAAATTCAACCTCCTGATGTTTCCTTCCAGTTCTTCTCTGTTGCCTTTCCACATGATAAATATGTCATCTATAAAACGTTTATAGACTAACAATCCTTTCTTCCAGTCTGGGTTATCTAAGATGTGATCATTCTCAAATTTGGACATAAAAATGTTCGCATACGACGGTGCTCCAGCAAAGCCCATGCTGGTCCCACTGCATTGCGCATAGTACTCTTTTTCCCATTCCAGGTAACTGTGAAACAGTGCAAAATGTAAAATTTCCATCAAAAAAATCTTTTCTGATCCTTCAATCTCATTCCTTAATAAGCACCATTCCATTGCTTCAAGTCCCTCATCATGAGGGATTGAAGTATATAGTGCGGTGACATCAATTGAACTTAACCAGATTTCTTCATTATCTGAAATTTTAACATCCTGTAATATGTTCAAAAACGCTGTGGTGTCTTTTATGTGGGTGCACCAGTTTTGGACTAATGGTTGTAAAAACCAGTCCAAATATTGTCCAATCGGTTCAGATAAAGACCCACAAGCTGAAACAATAGGCCTAAATGGTGGTCGTGTGGGGTGTTTGTGCACCTTAAGCAACATATAAAACTGTGGCCTTCTGGGATATTTTATATTCAAAAATTGATAGGTCTTGTTGGTAATCCATTTCATTTCAAGTGCTTTATCTAATATCTCTTTTAGTGTAGCAGCAAACACTTCAGTTGGATCTTTTTCAAGTTTCTGGTAAATGTTTGTATCTTGTAAGTGTTGGTTAACACTTTCCTTATAGAAGGATGAGTTCATTACTACCAGGGCTCCCCCCTTGTCAGCTTTCTGGATGGTTATTTCAGTTTTTTCTTTCAAGGACTTTAAAGTGTTCCATTCTTTCTTGGAGAAATTGCTTTTAGTCCCACTCTTGTAATTGATGTTTTTGATTTCTGTATTGACTACTCTTTCATAAGCATCAATGGTCTTGTGTGATATAGGAGCACAGAATGTGCTTTTTACTTTGAATTCTTTCATGGTGCTCTCCTCTTTCTCTGTGGGTGGAAGGGTGTTAAAGAAATTCTTTAATCTCAAATTGCGGAAAAATTTAAACAACGCTATTTCAGTCTCTTCCGGGTTAGATTTGTACACTGGGACAAATGTCATTCCTTTGTTCAATAGATTCAATTGAGCCTTAGATAGTGTAGTGTCAGAGATATTTATGGTAAGTTCTGTTTCTTTTTCTTCGAGCGCAACTCTCGTTCCGCTTCTGACTCCTTTGCTTTTTCTTTTTCCCCTCCTGGTTTTACAGATTCTGTAGTTGCAGACGTTGTTGGTATGCTGTTGGCTGCTGGGCTTGTATCTAAAAAAGCCTTGTCTGTTTGAGTTTTCTGTCCTGCTGGTGCACTCTTCTCTATAGGTCTTCTGTTTTGAGTTGTATCTGACTCTGATACAACACTCTCCTGGGAGGAACTGATATTTGTGGCTGGTTTTTGCCATTTTCTTTGATTGTAGACTTCTGCCCAACTATACACCTCCTCCAATTTATAGTCCACAGTATCTCTTTTGTATTTTTTTACTTTTCTGTCTTCTATTTCTTTAGCATATCTGTCAAGTTTTTTGTTTATGTCTTCAAGTAATGTAGTTAAGTCATCATGTTTATTTAGCTCCCTCTTGATCCCTTCAAGTTCTTCCTCCACTTCTCTCAATTCCTTGGATAATTCCTCCACTATCAGCAAGATCAGATCAAGACTACATTTGTTAAGTATTTGGTACCACATGTTGAGAAATGACTTGTTATTTCTGCATAACATAGGTTTTAATGCAATTCTTAAACCTCTCGGTATGCGTTTATTACGATGATAGTGTATTAATGTTGTTGCATGTAACCGTTTGCTAATTTCACGTTTGCTCACATACTCAAGTTGTTTTAATAATTGATTCGCTGTGTTCAATTGTGGCCTGAAGGCTCTTGTCTCTTTTATCAATCCGTAAATTTGTTCTGCTTCTTCAGATGTATAAGCTAAGGTCTCTGCCTTATTCGTTGTGATCTGAGCAATTTCTTCTAAGTTCATCATAACTTTGGGTGGGTGCTAACGGTGAGGGGTAGACACTCTGAATCAATCTTAAGTTGTCACCAGTTGCACACTCTTGTATCCAATTTCAGCTGATTTCTCATTTTTATGCAACTCCTTCGTTTAAAGTGTTTTGTCTAGGAACACTGTTCAAAAATTCAACATGGATGAGAGCAGAGGTACTGCTCCCGGCTTCGAGGAATTCACACTTTTTCGTGGACCCCAATAGGTCCTAATGTTTTTAATCAACTGTATTTCAATCAATAAAGATTCATATACATTTGTTTATTATGCCATTTCTTTCTTTACTTCTTAATGATTTTTTCTCATTAAATTATTTTCGAATATTGGCAATTTTCATTTTTAAAGCATTTCACATTTAACCCAATGCATTTCGGGTACAAATGGACCCTTCGTCGGGGGTCTGTAAAGGAAAGAATAAAGAGCAATTTTGAGCCCAGAGCTATGTTTACACTCACATACCACATTAACATTGTGTCATCAAACGCAAGAAACAAACGTCTTCGTATATATTTCAAACATTGTCCCATTCAGTAAGAACCTGATTAGCCGAGAGTGTTAACTGAATTACAAGCACAAAATTCTTAATGCCCCCATAAACTTTGCGTAACTCTTAAAATAAGATTAATGTTCCACATTATTAATCGTTACTCGGAACGGCAAGCGTTCCGTGTCAGTTACTCACAGAAATGCAATCTGACAACGTCATACGTCCTCTCCTCCAATGGCTGTCGGGTTACTATCGCTTACTGCGCTATGGTCCCTATAACTGATCTCATTGGTTTGAAAAATGGTCATGTGGTCGCTGCTTCACTAAAGAAAATTATAATGGGCGTGCCATCAATAATAGTGATAACCAGTTAATTACAAAATATATAGTATTTACGTTATCCAAGGAATTGAGAGAAGTGGAGGAAGAACTTGAAGGGATCAAGAGGGAGCTAAATAAACATGATGACTTAACTACATTACTTGAAGACATAAACAAAAAACTTGACAGATATGCTAAAGAAATAGAAGACAGAAAAGTAAAAAAAATACAAAAGAGATACTGTGGACTATAAATTGGAGGAGGTGTATAGTTGGGCAGAAGTCTACAATCAAAGAAAATGGCAAAAACCAGTCACAAATATCAGTTCCTCCCAGGAGAGTGTTGTATCAGAGTCAGATACAACTCAAAACAGAAGACCTATAGAGAAGAGTGCACCAGCAGGACAGAAAACTCAAACAGACAAGGCTTTTTTAGATACAAGCCCAGCAGCCAACAGCATACCAACAACGTCTGCAACTACAGAATCTGTAAAACCAGGAGGGGAAAAAGAAAAAGCAAAGGAGTCAGAAGCGGAACGAGAGTTGCGCTCGAAGAAAAAGAAACAGAACTTACCATAAATATCTCTGACACTACACTATCTAAGGCTCAATTGAATCTACTGAACAAAGGAATAACATTTGTCCCAGTGTACAAATCTAACCCGGAAGAGACTGAAATAGCGTTGTTTAAATTTTTCCGCAATTTGAGATTAAAGAATTTCTTTAACACCCTTCCACCCACAGAGAAAGAGGAGAGCACCATGAAAGAATTCAAAGTAAAAAGCACATTCTGTGCTCCTATATCACACAAGACCATTGATGCTTATGAAAGAGTAGTCAATACAGAAATTAAAAACATCAATTACAAGAGTGGGACTAAAAGCAATTTCTCCAAGTAAGAATGGAACACTTTAAAATCCTTGAAAGAAAAAACTGAAATAACCATCCAGAAAGCTGACAAGGGGGGAGCACTGGTAGTAATGAACTCATCCTTCTATAAGGAAAGTGTTAACCAACACTTACAAGATACAAACATTTACCAGAAACTTGAAAAAGATCCAACTGAAGTGTTTGCTGCTACACTAAAAGAGATATTAGATAAAGCACTTGAAATGAAATGGATTACCAACAAGACCTATCAATTTTTGAATATAAAATATCCCAGAAGGCCACAGTTTTATATGTTGCCTAAGGTGCACAAACACCCCACACGACCACCATTTAAGCCTATTGTTTCAGCTTGTGGGTCTTTATCTGAACCGATTGGACAATATTTGGACTGGTTTTTACAACCATTAGTCCAAAACTGGTGCACCCACATAAAAGACACCACAGCGTTTTTGAACATATTACAGGATGTTAAAATTTCAGATAATGAAGAAATCTGGTTAAGTTCAATTGATGTCACCGCACTATATACTTCAATCCCTCATGATGAGGGACTTGAAGCAATGGAATGGTGCTTATTAAGGAATGAGATTGAAGGATCAGAAAAGATCTTTTTGATGGAAATTTTACATTTTGCACTGTTTCACAGTTACCTGGAATGGGAAAAAGAGTACTATGCGCAATGCAGTGGGACCAGCATGGGCTTTGCTGGAGCACCGTCGTATGCGAACATTTTTATGTCCAAATTTGAGAATGATCACATCTTAGATAACCCAGACTGGAAGAAAGGATTGTTAGTCTATAAACGTTTTATAGATGACATATTTATCATGTGGAAAGGCAACAGAGAAGAACTGGAAGGAAACATCAGGAGGTTGAATTTGATACACGAGAGAATTAAATTCACACATGAAATTGACCAACATCAATTATCCTTTTTGGATGTGAAAGTATCGATTAAACAGGGTCAAATTTGCACCAATGTGCATGTGAAAGAAACGGATCGAAATAGTGGGTTACATTACTTAAGCTTCCACCATCAGGCTTTGAAACAACACTTACCAATATCTCAATTTATCCGCTACAAAAGGATTACATCAGATCCCATGGATGTTTCTGACATCATCGACAAACAGATCAAAAAATATGAGTCAAGAGGATACCCAAAGAAACTCCTACAGGAATCTAAAACGAAAGTCATGGCCATGACACGAGAGTCTTTACTAACCAAAAAAGATAAAACTGATCAGAAACTCACAGTGTGTGTTCTAAAATATTCAATGCAGGCTTCACAAATAACCAATATCATGAGGAAACATTGGGCTATTATAACTCAAGAACCTGATTTAAAACCTTTGTTTGCGGAACGGATAACATTTGCCTACAACAGACCCAAGAATCTAAAAGAATTGTTAAAGCAAGAAGAAAAGGAATCCAACAAGACAATACATAAAGGAATGCGAAAATGTGAGAACTGTACACATTGTAACAATGTAATAACAGGTCCATCCTTTACACACCCTAGAACTGGGCAAACAATTCAACTAAAGCATTCAAGCACTTGTGATACCAAAGGAGTCATTTATGGCATTAAATGCCCTTGTGGTAAGTTATATGTAGGACAAACGGAACGTAAAGTTAAGGTAAGAATAACAGAACACAAAAGTAATATAAGGCAAAAAAATATGAAATCTACAGTGGCAGCACATTGGACAGAAACAGGACATAACATCTCCCAATTAAGGTTCACTATATTGGAAGTGGTGGAAACACGTCCAGGCTTGGACACACACAAAATGAGATTAAGGTCTGAATACTTTTGGATAAGAAAGATGGGGAGCCTCCAGCCGGATGGGCTCAATGACAGATTGGAACTGACATGCTTTTTATAATTGATGAGAAATGAATTTGTGATGCTCTGTCATAACTCCTGTTTAAAATATTCATTTTTGGGATTACACTTAATGTTTAGCACATAACCTTGTTCACCTTTTAACTGTTATTGTAGATCGACTAGTACAATGTATCCACGCAGTTATGATCACATGAATAGGCGCTAAACACTTTGAGCGCATTCCACCTTATATACATCTTAAATATGGCCGACGCATTACTGACGGGTCTCGAGTAATTAGGTATATTGATGTGTTCCTTCACACAGTTTGTTCATACAATATGATTTCTGGTTGAGTTGTTGTATATATAGCACTCTAATATAATTTACACGGCATTTCAGTGAATGTATCACTTAATCACCAAAATGAAAATTCGGCACAGTATATTAATGTCTATACATTAGGACTAACGCAAATACTATATATTTTGTAATTAACTGGTTATCACTATTATTGATGGCACGCCAATTATAATTTTCTTTAGTGAAGCAGCGACCACATGACCATTTTTCAAACCAATGAGATCAGTTATAGGGACCATAGCGCAGTAAGCAATAGTAACCCGACAGCCATTGGAGGAGAGGACGTATGACGTTGTCAGATTGCATTTCTGTGAGTAACTGACACGGAACGCTTGCCGTTCCGAGTAACGATTAATAATGTGGAACATTAATCTTATTTTAAGAGTTGCGCAAAGGTTATGGGGGCATTAAGAATTTTGTGCTTGTAATTCAGTTAACACTCTCGGCTAATCAGGTTCTTACTGAATGGGACAATGTTTGAAATATATACGAAGACGTTTGTTTCTTGCGTTTGATGACACAATGTTAATGTGGTATGTGAGTGTAAACATAGCTCTGGGCTCAAAATTGCTCTTTATTCTTTCCTTTACAGACCCCCGACGAAGGGTCCATTTGTACCCGAAATGCATTGGGTTAAATGTGAAATGCTTTAAAAATGAAAATTGCCAATATTCGAAAATAATTTAATGAGAAAAAATCATTAAGAAGTAAAGAAAGAAATGGCATAATAAACAAATGTATATGAATCTTTATTGATTGAAATACAGTTGATTAAAAACATTAGGACCTATTGGGGTCCACGAAAAAGTGTGCATTCCTCGAAGCCGGGAGCAGTACCTCTGCTCTCATCCATGTTGAATTTTTGAACAGTGTTCCTAGACAAAACACTTTAAACGAAGGAGTTGCACAAAAATGAGAAATCAGCTGAAATTGGATACAAGAGTGTGCAACTGGTGACAACTTAAGATTGATGCTCAAAATATGCCATGTATGTATTAGCGTATGCTGGTGCGCCGGGAAAGCCCGTGGAAGTACCCGTTTTCTGTAAATAAAATCTCTCTTGCCTTGTGAAATAACTGTGATAGAGTGCGAAATATAATAGCTCTCAAAGAAATACCCCTTTTTCTTCCGATACAGATGATTGCAATAGTCTCCACTCCACTGCCTCCATCCCCTCATTATGGTCAATTGAAGTATATAATGCAACCACGTCAATGGTGCATAAAAGAATGTCTTCATTTAAATGATGTCGAGCCGCTTCTAATATCATCAAACAGTCGGTCGTGTCTTTAATGTACGTCTCCCAGAATTGTACTAAAGGTTGTAGATAAAAATCCAGAAAGGAGCCACTTCTTCAGAGGAAAGTGTAGCTAATGATCAGGACCTTCAATTCAATTCAATTAAGCTTTATTTCGATTTTAAGTTGCAAAATCATAAAAGCATACAATAAGACAGTTTTATATAGTCAAAAGCATTTTTTTAAATAAAAAATACAATATTTACAGTTTAAAAGGTAAAACCAATCTCAAAGGTATCATTCCGTAGAAGTACATTTTATATAACCTCAAATCGTTTATGGAAGAACTGGAATTATGTAAATATACCTCCGAGGTTTAAAATAACACTATACAATTAAAATCATTGTTGTAGAAGCTTTTTGTTTTAGTTTTAGTTTTAAAAGTTAAAAATGAAAGCTTTTTTCTTTGCAACTTACAGTCGCTTAATTAAGGGACTTAGCAACATCCAAAGAAAATTAGTTAAAACTTACAAAATTATAACATTGTGGGGCGGAGAACCGCCTTTTATGTTTAAAATTGCAATAACCCCAAGGTTGGCAAGTTCAGTCTAAGTTCATTCGGGGATGAACAATACACTTCAGAAAATTAACTATTGTAAGGACCTACCGTTCGCCCTCCAAGAGCTGTAAGAAAAGAAATGCCGGACGACATTTTCTGTGACCTGATTGCTGTAACAGTGGAATAAGCCATTTTTTCCTAAAATCGTTGTGAAACTTACAAAAAAGGATGGTATGCAGAGTGGACTGTGTAGAGGTGTCGTCACAAGGACATGGCGGAAGATCTTTAACCCAGTTGTTAGCAGTTGGGAATGCAACCAATCGATGGAAAAGGTTCATCCTAAACCTAACCAGAAGAAAGCGATCATAGCTCGTGATGTTATCAGTGAGGTAGGGCTGAATGGCGGCTGTCGTTTGGATCATCAGGCTGTGTACAACTGATGGTTTCGTAACCTCACTCATTAGTCTCAGTTCTTCAAGGTGTGCGAGACATTTCGCCTGTAGAACCTTCTTTGGAACCTCACGAATTGAGGGGGGGTCGTAATAAAATTTTTCCCAGCCTAAATCGTGAAAGAACCTTTTTACGTACGACAACCACTTGGATTTATGGATGTTCTCCATTGCTATGCAATCGGAAATTATTGACTGTGTGAGGGTTGCTTTTTCCGACGTCCAAATTCGACGCCACAGTAAAAGAGGTTCGGCCTTAGCTAAGTCCGTCACATGGCAAAGTCCCAACTCCATGTGACAGGAAAAAGTTCTCGTGCTCCTAGGGACCGAAAGAAGGTACCTCACAAAGGTGTTTTCCACCCTCTGTATAATATCCATGGCCACGAAACCCCAGAGACCCGCCCCGTAAAATGCCACAGAAAGGCATTTAGCTTTGTAAATCTTAATAATTTCGGGGGGAGCTCTCTTACCCAGCTTCCTAGAAACATTAACAAGGGCTGTGGTAGTTCTTATAAAGAGGAGTTTTCTAGTTTCGATAGCCGGTTTCCAGGATAGTTTGTGATCTATCATTATGCCTAGGTACGGGTATTTCTGTGTGGACGCTAATTTTTCCTGCTTCAAAAAGATGTCCCTCATTTTACTTTTATGACCAGTGCCTGCCCTCATAACAAAGGTTTTACTAATATTCATGTTGAGGTCAAGGCCTGACATAAATGTGGAATATCTATTCAAACCCTTTTGGAATTCAAGGGGGGTGCAAGCTAGTATAACAGTGTTGTCTGCATAGAGCAACGCGGGAATTGGGCGGTTATTCACTGCTGGAAGGTCCTGGCACCACTTGATCATCTCTCTTTCCAGTTCGTTGGTATATAATGTAAAGAGGAAGGGGGGCCAGGACACTCTACTGCAAACTCCGCTGTTAGCTCTCCTCCCAACCCGAAACGCACCCTTGCTGTCGCGTTTAAATAGAGTTCCCTCACAAACTTGACCAGATTCGATGGTACCCCCTATATCCAACAGAAGAGACCAGAGTTTGGAGTGGGAGACACAATCGAACGCGGATGATAAGTCCACATATACCATATACAGGTCTCCTTTTTTAATGTGGACATACTTATCTATTAAGAGAGACAGGTTTAAGGCTTGGTCAATGGTCCCAAGTCCCTGCCGGAACCCATACTGGAGATCTGAGATAATTCTACCCTCGTCCGCCCAGTCCTGCAGATGCTCGAGAATGACGCGACCCGCCACCTTACCAAGCGAGTCCAAAGGGGAAATTGGACGATAGCAGGTTACCAACCCCCGGTCCCCTTTTTTAAAGATAGGGACTAGTATGGATTTGGACCATGATTCCATGAGGCCTGTTGTACATGATGCATTCAGAACTCTGGTTAGGAGCGGGGTCCAGAGGTCCATCTGAGCTTTGAAGAGATTGATGGGTACACCATCTGGGCCCGGTGCCTTCCCATTTTTACTTGCTCTAAAAGCGAGAGCAACCTGGTCCATTGAGAACTCTAGGTCGATGGGATAACGGGTGTCTATATGAACTCCAGGGTCGGGTTCCTGTAAGTTAACAGCCTCTATGTCAGTCGCAAAGATCCTGGAGAAATGGTGGACCCAATCCTTTTCATCTATTGCCACCTCTAATTTTGGGTAGTTGGTATTATCAGCTAAATAAAAAAGGGGACTTGACCACTAACCAGAAAGCCACACTATTATTATGGGTGCAGCTTTCATGGAGTTGGTCCCAAAGTTGTTGCTTTACCTCTGCTTTCCTGCTCTTTAATGCAGTGTTGTATGTTTTCCTTAGACTTGTTATCTCATGAGGGATCCTGACTGGTTTCCTTAGAGCAGTTTTTAAATTTGAGTAGGCGGCCGTGCACTCATGGTTGAACCATCCCTTCCTCTTCTTTGATTTATGTTTAACTTCTATCCAGAGGGCTTCGTTTATAGCATTTATGATCATACCAAAATTAGAAATAACTTCTGCTTCTGGTGTGTCTAATGCTAGACAGTTCATAACGGAGAGAAAGGCCTTTAATATCACTGACTTAATAATTGCTATAGGATCTACTTTTCCCCACTTTAACACATATCCATTTAACCTATTAAGTGATATGTTGTTTTGTGCCAAGATAGTGCCAAGACTGCTTTTAGGATTATGGGACAGAGGCAAAGAAATGCTGAGTGGATAGTGGTCACTCAATGCAATTGTACGTGTGGTAAATAGTATATCTTTAGTCCTCTCTCCATTGGAAACCAGGATGTAATCTATGGTAGTTTGATGTCCTCTCCCATGAAATGTAGGAGTCATTGGTGTATCTGCATTATCCAATTTGTTTGCTTGTACCAGAGCTAGTTCAAACATGATTTCATTTAGGGAGTTACCTAGGGTAGAGTGTCTAAAATGTGGGATAGGTTTATCTCTCTCATCGAGGATACCACAGATGTTACGATTACTCACGGGGCAAGGTCCCAAGTTAAGATTCCGCCCCAAATAATTGTCACCTCTTTAGCTGTCTTCCTTGTTTTAGATATGAGTAAGGAACGAATCAGGCATACCAGGGTCACTGCATCTCCATCAGGGAGATTGTTATAAAAGTGTATCCCTTTTATTTAGAGTTATACTAAGAATCTGAAAAATTACCTCCAGTTTGATAGGGATTATTTCAATTATGTTAAGTAAGTTTGAGATCTAAATAGTTAGTCCTCCCTTTGCTCTGCCCGATGTCGAAGGTTGGGCAGGTGAAAAATAGGTGTTAAACCCTTCTATGTGGATCGCGTCAAGTGACCAGGTCTCCTGAAGACATATAATTTCAAACTTGTGAATAAAGCCATTCCATACGTCATTTATTGACTTTGAGCGTTGGCCTGCTATATTCCAGAATAAGGCAGAGATACGGGTTTATTTCCATTCCCAGTAGTGGCTGTAGTGGATTTAACAAGTAGTTTAGGATTTAGGTCCGATGGTGGCCCAGGGAGAGGGTGGGCCTGGTTTATCCCGGTGGGGTTAACCAGCGAGTCTATACCCATGTCCTGGACCAGCGTAGGGTTGGAATGGGAATCAGGAAAGTTATGAAATGGGTTTGGGTCACCACTCGTGAGTAGATCTCTTTCTGCTCTGGCCATGAACCCCTTTGCTGCGCTCCGGAAATGAAGTCAGTCCACTCCCTCCATACCCGCGAGAGCCGCATAGCCGTTGTAAACAGGAATAGGAAAATTAAATCGTTCATCCTGATATCAGGGGATTTCCTGGAGCATGGAATTGCCCTCCCACCTGAGCCTCCTTAGTCCTTGTTTCAGTGTTTTCGTTCTGCCTTAGTATTTTGGGAGGTGATGGTCTATTCGGTTGTGGGTTAGTTGCCTTATTTATTTTTGATTCCTTTTGTATAGTCGATGTTAAGGGTGGTGCAGTGATTAAAGATACAGGACTTGTCTTTGCTAATTCCTTAATTGACCCTGTATTTTTTTCAATTGCTAGTTCCAAGGACCCCAATTGCTGTGCTATTCTCTTCATTCTCTCAATGAGAGGGAGTAAAAGGGATCTAAGTATTTGTTCAATGTTTCCCGTTAGATCGTTACTAGGTGTTTCTTTTATTAGGTGTTGTTGAGGTGTAACTAAGATATGTCATAATTGGATTATTTGAAAGACCTTTAGCAGATTTGCCAAGATTGGTTTGGTTATTATAATTTTTTTGAGGTCCACTTCCGGCCTTTCTTCTTCTCTTCAATGGTGGTCCTTGGACTCGTGTGTGATTCTTGGGGAGTTTAATCTCTTTTTGAGACATCTCACTTGTGAGTGGAATCGTCTCGGCTATCACTTCCACCTCTAATAGCGAGTTAGATAGAGAGGCTGAAGCATTTGTATTTAGTTCGCAGTTTATGTCAGTTGGCGGAGTTCTGTCTTGCAGGAGTAGTGGAATACTATCATCGCTAGATAACTCGTGCCCCTCTTTTTCTGTTTGTTTGCTGTTGTGTGGTGAGATGGCTAATTGTATTGGACCCAGAGTTGAACGCTTGTGTTTGAGAAGTTCAACGGACAGGCGTCGCTCAGCCAATGCTATTTCTTTTTCTATTTCTGAGGTGGCCCTGGTGATGTAATTGTCTAGTGTTCCTCTACTTGACCCTCCTATTGAGGAAGATTTACCTTTAGCCGCACGCAAGGTCATAGTGCGTGATATTAAAAATAATACTAATCTAGTTAAACCAATTTAAGCCGCTGACTAGGTATCAAACAGTGAGGCGTCTCATGCAATAATTACAGGGGAAACCAAAGTCAATAGTAGAAAGGTGACAGCTTACTGGGTTAATGTTCGACCAGTCCCAACCATCAGAGATTGGAGAATGGGCCCAGCCCAGCCTCGTTTGGCCCGGACGGCCACAGACGGCCCGCCCTCTACACGGGCTCAGCCCGGTGGCCGTGCGCACGCGTCCTACGAGGCGGGAGAAGATGCGTCTTTGTAAAGCGCCTCTGGGCGCGTATGTGAGCGTGGGAATAATGAGGGCTCCTGGGGCTTGTAGTTTGTAGCCTCCCCCACTCTGCGGCCGCGCCCGACGACCAGCGGCGCCGGCGGCGGGGGGAAGCGTCAGGAAGGCAGGAGACCAGCAATTAAAAGTCCTGAGTGCTGCCAGGTACAAAGTTTGGCTTTTTACAAGTTGGACCCGCTCGCCCGAAATAGATGCGTCTTTTTAAAGCGCCTCCGGGTGCGTATGTGGGCGTGGGAATAATGAGGGCTCCTGGGGCTTGTAGTTTGTAGCCTCCCCCACTCTGCGGCCGCGCCCGATGACCAGCGCCGGCGGCGGGGGGAAGCGCCAGGAAGGCAGGAGACCAGCAATTAAAAGCCCCGAGTGCTGCCAGGTACAAAGTTTGGCTTTTTACAAGTCAGGACCTATCATTACAACGTCCATCAGTAGGGTTAATCAGACAACAAATGAGTGGACAGATGGAGGAATCTGCAACAACATCTAAAGTTGATCCGTCTTTTTTAGAGGAGGGTCCAGCATCAAAAGCACCACTAGACAAAACACCTACACCCGTAGAAAGCGCATCCGCAGGGGACAAGTAAGAAAGGTACCAGAATCCGGCAGACCACAGAGGAATGTTAAAAGTAGGATCCTTGGTAATGAACATTTCGAAGAAGGTTTTGAGTATGGAGCAATTGAAGATCTTAGACAAAGGAGTCTCATTTGTTCCCATTTATACATCGAACAGTTTGGAAACAGAAATATAATTTTTCAAGTTTATGAGGAAACTAAGGTTGAGATGGTTCTTTTCCACAGAAGAGGAACAATCAGATATTCAACATCCATTCCGTCCGAAGAGTAAATTCATGTCACCTGTTTCTCACAAGTCTTTGGATACCCTTGAGGTTTTAGTCAAAAAAGATTTGGAACGGATTAGATACAACAAGCCAACACGAGCGAATATGTCACCCAAAGAGTCTCGTATTCTGATCAAACTTCGACAAGACAGATCTATTGTATTTCAACCGGCAGATAAAGGGGGAGCCCTAGTGGTCCTAGATACAGAGTATTACAATAACAGTGTTAATTCACATGTACAAGATCTAGACACCTATGTTCCTTTGGATCAAGATCCCACCACTACTACAGGAGATTGTGTAAAAAGGTGTTTGTGAAGGTACGATTGATGAAAACACAGGAAAGTTTCTAGTGAATCTCGCACCGAAGGTTCCACATATTTATATGCTTCCTAAGGTGCATAAGGACAGACTTCATCCACCCTTTCGTCCGATTGTAGCCATTGTGGCTCACTTCTTGAACCTGTAGGATACGTTCTGGATTGTTATCTACAACCTTTAGTACAATCCTGGAAAACGTACATTAAAGACACGACCGACTGTTTGATGAAATTAGAAGCGGCTCAACATCATTTCAATGAAGACATTCTTTTATGCACCATTAACGTTGTTGCTTTATATACTTTATTTGCCCTAAATGAGGGGATGGAGGCAGTGGAGTGGAGACTATTGCAATCATCTGTATCGGAAGAAAAAGGGGTATTTCTTTTAGAGCTATTACATTTTGCACTCTATCACAGTTATTTCACATGGCAAGACATATTTTATTTACAGAAAACGGGTACATCCATGGGCTTTCCCGGAGCCCCAGCATACGCTAATACATACATGGCATATTTGGAGCATCAACATATTCTCACTAATTCTGCATGGTCTGAAAATGCAATCATGCTCTTACATTACATTGACGACATTTTGGTAATTTGGAGAGGCACACGAGCAATGTTGGAGGATTGTATTGCTGAATTGAACAATCATAACCCCAGGATACAATTTACTTTTGATATACAACAGGACAAAATTAATTTTTTGGACATTGAAATATGCAAAACTGAGAATGGTCTAATGACGAAGGTTTATACTAAACCCACGGATGTCAACAAAGCATTGCACTATACCAGTGCACACCCTAACACACTTAAACAACACTTACCAGTGTCACAATTCACAAGAATAACCTCCAATGAAGCCATTTGTGAAACTTTGATTAAGAATCAAATGGAGAAATACAAGGCTAGAGGTTATCCTGAAAATATCTTGTTGGAAGTTGAACAAAAGTGGCCCTGAGAAAAAGAGAGGATCTATTCAAAACACCTCCAAAATTGGAAAAGAAACGACAGGTGTTTGTTTTGAAATTTTCAGCCCAGGCATCACAGATTAAGAATATCATTAAAAAACAATGGGAAATAATAGAACATGAACCAGATTTTGGAGGATTATTTCAAGATGCACCGTTGTTTGCTCACAGCAGATCCAGTAAGCAGAAACACAAGGGCATGAAGAAATGCTTAAACTGTGGGCAATGTGGCAATGTCATTGTAGGGGACATATTTACCCATCCTCATACAGGCCAGAAATTTAGACTGACCCATACTTCGGATTGCAATACTGAGGGGGTAATTTTTGTAATAAAATGCCTGTGTGTTCTAGTGTACATAGGCAGAACTAGTCGTAAGATCAAGACTAGAATAGTGGAACATAAAAGCAGAATCCGAAATCAAAACACCACTTCACCGTTAGTAGTACACTGTTAAATGCCACACACACAATACCCCAATTGAGGTACACCATTTTAGAAAAGATTTATCCCCAGTCAGGTGTTGACACAAACATTACCTTGGCATGCAGAGAAACATATTGGATAAAAATGTTGGGTACGATTAACCCAAGGGGTTTGAATGACCATTATGAATTACTATGCTTTTTGTAGAGTGATGTAATATAGCTGATACCTAGTACAACCTGTTTTTGTACAGGATTTGCACTAATTACTTTATTTTCTTTCTTGTGTTCACCACACACTGCATAGATCAATAAGAATAGGGCAACAATAACAAATATGCTTTTTTCGTTGGTGATAAACTGGATTAAATTCACTTAGGATTGTCAACTCAGGTTTCTCGAGGGCACACAACACTATACCTATATGGTTACTAGGAGCCTGTTCTTGTATTTGAAATTTTTGGAGAGTTTAGTTTCGTGTTTACAATTTTGTAACTGTCATGTGGTGTTGTTTTAGGCAGAGATGCTTCGAGGAGATTGGGGATGGTTGCCCCTGTAGATTAACCACTAAGGTGCCTCAAAGGGCACAATGTTAGAAAAGTTAGTGACTTTAAGTACAGAGTTGTCATGTACGGTTATGTCTTTGCAATAAAGTTTTATTAAAACTAGGAAGCAGCTCTATAGAGTACGAGGACACTTTCCCCTTTAAATAGATCACATAATGTTGAGCGTCGACTACGCGCGTATCCACATTTTTGAGACAGCGTTCTCTGATACGGGAAGCAGAAGCTCATTGCAGGTATGGGGGAGCATAGGGGTAGAATGTGAGAAAACGCATATCGTTTACGTGATTAAGAACATGGCAACTAAGGTCATCATTTGCATTGGTTTACAGAACTGGTGCAGGAATTCTGAAGTGGGTTTTTAAAATAAAGAAGGTTTGAAGAGATTATCAACATACATTTGGGTAAGCCATGTTTAAGTCTGCCAGGCGAACATTAGAGGTTCGTGTACATAGACAGTAGATTATTTTTTCTTTTATGACTGGACTGGCTCTTGTTTCAATCAATCCATTTCTCACTTACACTCAGTCCAAAAGACTTTAAAAAGGCCACAATTTGGTCTACCTGGGTCTACCATATATATCTGGGATCTTCCCTAACTTCAGAAGACAGTGAGTGAAATGAACATATATGCTCGAGTCCATAGGACATGTACTTATGCTCGTCCCTGTACCTCACTCAAAGGGCTACTCCCTTGTTGCCACCTCAGGGTTTTCACCCTTCTCACCCTATGTTACCTCCATTTTGCTTTTCATCTTCAACATCTCCTTATTGGACCACTGCTCTCTAAACATTTCTAAATCACTCCATTCTCTCATACACTATACCAATTCTTGGGGTTTTATTCACAGCTTCATTGCCTTCATATCCATGTCATTTATTAAGTTGAAATTCTTTCATAACTTCTTTCTTTGGGACAAATAAAATTTGCACTAATCTGCTAGCTTTTCCATCTTGGCATGTGCCTCGTGTACCACTCTTGCAGCATCCTTGCTCATATACATACATTTATTGTCACTATAGTGTCTCAGAAATTCTTGGCCCAAATTACCCTTCACGATCTCCTGAGACTGAAAGCTAATTTCTGGGGAACATTTTTGCTAGGTGGGGGTGACGGTTCAGGAGCTATAGCTGCTGCAGCCTCTCCAGGGATAGGTGAACTAGTGGGTCCTCCTTCCAGAATCCTGGGTGGTAAAGGCATACCTGCGCCAACTGGATAATGAGGAATACTTGAAGTTGCCTGAACCTGTTCGGTGCTCGTAACCATAGGAGTCAGGGGCAGGCTCTTGCTTGTCAAAGTCTGAGATGTATTCGAGGCAACTGGTGTCTGGGGGGGCACTTTGGACCAAGGAGGTCTTGGAAGTCCTGGTGACTCACAGAGGCGACTGGTGCAGTCGCCTCTGTGGGGGTACGTGCCATTATTTCTCCTTCCAGGGGAAACTGGGGTGACTGCCCTGTGGGTGGAACTAAGTTGTACAGATGTTGTCTCGATCTTAACAGGCCATCTAGAAAACCATCATCATTATCTGTCTCAATTCCTGTGTCATTCTCATGTGTTTTTTGATCGGGGAATCTTTCCTTTCTTGGGCTTCACTAGCTAAAGCAGGGTAAGGGCCACTGACTTAATTAGGTTTTCATGCTATATCTTTTGCCTCTCATTATTGTGAACATCTAACCATGTAACATATTTTGTTCTGGGTCTGTATTTTATATCTTTCATGGTTCTTCTTGTTTGCTACCTGTTTCCATGGTTCAATACCTTCTATAGGTCTAGGTTGGGGCTTCAAGTCATACATTCTCTGTCTCAGATTCTCAAATTTGGTTATATTGAAAGTACTTCTGAATGGGAAATGTAAATCCCCATCTTTCTCAGAGCCATACATACATATATTACGCTTTCCTTGCTGCTATCTCCCCGGCAGGCCTTCCCTCTGTGGTTTCATCTCTTCCTTGGTCAAACATTTTGGGGTTTTCAAAAATTATTCCACATGTTTCCTCAATCATCAACACACACTCAAGTCGCACAAATCCTTGTGCAAGCTTCTTTCGCAATAAAGCTAACCATAATGTACCCTCTACTACCTGTATGCCAAACCCAGAGAAACCAGGGCAAATGTCAACCAATCATGGTGGGGCTCTTGACACTAATTGATCTTTCCGAGCGGGGTCCCCTATGAAGTAAGCATCACAGCATAAAGCAACATTTCAATGAAGAAATCTTAATGAACTTTTCAAAACTATTATTGCCTGAATAGAAAGGAACATTTCAGTTCAAAGATATAGATAGTGCTTTCACAATACTCATAATCACACAACAGTAAACTCTTGACCTGCAGAGGCCCACTTTTAACCAGTATCTCTACTCCTGTGCACCAAGGAATAAACAAATACAAATCCAGGTTAATACATTCATACACAGTGATATTACGTTCCTATCTTGGTGTGACTGATAACGCTTCACAGTACACACCTCAGTCATAACAGACAATTTGATAAAACAACTAGACCAAGAGATCACTGACTTCAATGAGTTCTACCAACTTAAACCACAACTTTATATTGCAACTTCATTAAGCTTCTTGAACATGCAACACATGCTCTCAAAAAAAAACCTCAAAGAAAAACATTGATAATAAAATAACCAAAGTCACTACAAGTTCACAAATCAAAGCCACCTAATATGTGAATTCAAAATACAACCACTGCATGAGTGCAATCTTTCTCAAACTACAAATCCCAACTTGCACCACTTTGGTTCACATTCACTCACACCTTTACGCATGCAATATGCGTTACCCTAGTGATACTGACAACGCTGTTTCAAGAATCTCAGGGCAGCTGCTACAACTCCCCACAGTTGTCAGGAATCGGGGATGCAGATTGGGTCAGGGTCAATGTGCATCTCAGGGCAAAACCACCTCAATAATGAAGGTGCAGTCCTTGGTGCCTTTGCCCTCTCTGGTACACTTGGTCCCAGATGGTCTAGTTGGAACCATCATCTCTTCTACCAATTTGAATTCAAGTATAACAAACAGAATATAAAATCAAAGACTGGATCAATTGTAATTCCACCTACTTTATCTATGTCATAATCTGCCCAGGCAACAAAGCATATGTAGGTAGCACTATACGACCCCTCAAGACCAGGATCTGCTGGACTTCTCCTTCTGCACTTTTCTGCAAGCAAAGCTGGGACTGTGCCTGTGGCTCGTGCCTCAGGGAAAAGTCGCTCCCAGACCGAAGCATTGACTCCAAGAGTGCAGTTGGCTGGCCGCCTGGGACAGCACCATGGACATTAAAGCTAAAGAAGCCCAAACAGGAAGTTGGTGGCCACTTCAAGAAAATTGCCACTAACTGCCGCTGGACGCCACAAGAGACCGATCCTCAATAACCAAAAGTTGCACCCAAGTCAGCCGGACCCGGGAGTGCGATCAGAATCCAGATTGATCACCCAAGAGGACACTACTTTTCACCAAAGGATTTTGCCCCAAACGCTATGTTCAGAGTACAGATGCCTAGTCTCAGCTGACCTCCCACTGTTTTGAAAAGGATGTTGTGGGACCCTGACCTCCGTGTTGAAATTCAGCCCTCATTACCTGTGGTCCGAGGAATCACCACAAAGGCACCCCTGTCAACCGAAACGCAATCGTAGAATCTTTCTGCATCTTTTCATCCTGCATCCCCCGCATCAGGACCACTCCATTATAGTCTATTGAGGTTGTGCTATAAAAGCTGGAACTGGACTGAAAAACGCTTTGGTGGGCAGGTAAATATCAAAATCTACTCTACTGGCCCCTCAGACCTCCATCCTGTCGGATATGGTAACCCAAACCGGGCCGAAGTAGTCAAACTACTATTACAAATTTTTGAAAAGTTTCCAACTTTTTTGTTTACCAATGCTTGAATGCGGTTGATTTTAAAAGTGATAAAACCTTTAAAAACCTATATCTTCAGGACCCTCCAGTGGAATTTGCTCATCAAGGACTCTAAAAATTCATACAACTATAATCAAGTTTTATAAATTAGTGTTGTGTCTCTTTCGTATTGTGTGGCTTTCTGATTGCATTGTTTGGTACTGATATATGCTTTACACTAAGTTCCTTGTTGCTCAAAAGTCATAGCTACTCAGGTTTGAGCTTAAGGTTGTTTAAACAAGCCTGACTGGATCTAAGGTATTGCTGTTATTTAAAATTGCCCACTTTGAAATGCGCCAGCGGTGGCCTTATTGCAGGAGACACACTTGATGGGTTCGGCGTGTAGAGCCATGGATCGCTGGGGATACAAAATGGTGGTACATTCTGAGTTTTCATCAGGCTCCAAGGGTGTGGGCATTTTAGTGCGTAAGCATTTCCCACTGATTGTACAACACACTCGGACGGATGACCAGGGACGGTTCGCAGCCATATCATGTCAGTGGGAAGGGAGGCGTTTTAATATTGTATCGGTGTACATTCCCCCTGCCCTCCAGGCTGTTGCCTTCCCGGCGCTTAGCGCATTAATACTACCGGATGAGGAGCTGCTTTTGGGTGGCGATTTTAATACAGTGTTAGATGGCACTAGGGACCGCTACCCCCCCCCCCCCCCCAGGATAGATGTAAGAGGCGGTTCCCGTATGAAGGGATTTATTGACGCCCTGGGTCTCACGGACGCATGGAGGTATAGACATCCCACCACACGGCACTACACTTTCCAATCAGGGGTGCACAGCAGCCTCTCCTGTATAGACTACTTCCTACTCTGCGCTGTCTCCATTGTTGTTTGACTTGGCACTGGATCCATTGGCAGCTTGGATTAAATGGGACCCTACGATTCGGGGACTTAAATGGACAATGACCTGGGAAGATCGCATCTCTTTGTATGTAGATGATTTGCTCTTATACCTGACTTCCCCCAGATGCTCTATTTTAGTACTTTTGAACATTTGTGAAATCTTCGGTCGGGCATCGGGGTACACCATCAATTGGTCCAAATCAATGTTATTTATCCTGCGAGGCCCAACCCCACTGTCCCGGCGGACTGCCCACTCAAAATCACGAGGGAAATCTTTTAAATGTTTGGGTATTTGGGTGACACCCAGGTCGGAGGAATTTCTCCATAAAAATCTGATGCTCCCCCTTGAGCGGTTTCGGCGCAATGTGGAACACTGGCATGGCCTGCCGTTGACCCTACTGGGCAAGGCAGCCCTTTTTAAAATGATGACGCTCCCACGGTTCTTATATGTATTAGAGAACACCCCGTTTCCTGTTCCACTAAAGTATTTCAAGAAGATAGAGGCGGTTGTCTCTGGCCTGCTCTGGGGAAGCAAACCGGCACGCATAGCACAGGGAAAGCTGATTCGGGGCTGGTACGACGGCAGAATAGCTCTTCCAGATATTCAGTTATATTATTGGGCAGCCCAATTGAAAATAATTAATCAACGGGTACATACACCTCAGACGGAACCAGCGTTTCAGGCAGACAGACAGGCGCTGGGAGAAGCAGGAATTCTCTCTGCACCATATGATAAGGGTAGATCTTCCTCCCTCGTAGGACCGACGGCACACACATTTGGTATATGGTATGCAGCGCAGGTTCGTCTCAAATGCAAAGGTACTATCACTCAAATGACTCCACTCTGGTCAGCATGACAGCTGGGACGACTTCGAAACAGCCAGGGACTCCGGGCACGGGACTTGATAGCAGCGACGGCTCGTGGAGGGAGTTACGGTGGGGCAGGAGGGCGGGGAGGGGGAGGGGCAGGGCGGAGGTTGCTAAAAACCGGCATATGGATAAATGCAGGTAAGTAAACAATTTAATTAATAAAACGAATTTCGTAGCTCGCACTGCATTGCATTTTGCGATGCAAGGCGCACTACGAAATTCGTTTTATTAATTAAATTGTTTACTTACCTGCAAATATCCATATGCCGGTTTTTAGCAACCTCCGCCCTGCCCCTCCCCCTCCCCGCCCTCCTGCCCCACCGTAACTCCCTCCACGAGCCGTCGCTGCTTGATAGGTATCTCCACGTTGGGAGATTTATGGGAGAAGGGTGTCATTTGAACAGCTTAGGACCAAATATGAGCTAGCGCCCACCGAGAGGTTTCAGTACATACAGATCAGTCATGCACTAGGCTCGGTTCTCCCGCCTGGCACCGATATACCGGAGGTCACCCCTTTAGAAGACAGGCTCCTGACTGAGCACATGCCCAAAAAGGCGACCTCATTCACTTATCGTAAACTAATCAATAACATGCCAGACCCGACGCTGACAAATGGTCCACTGACTTGGGTGAGATCGACGATGCGGACTGGCAGACGGCGCTGTCATCCCCATGGGAAGTAGCCATAGCTTTGAGACTCCGTTTAGTGCAGCTAAAGATACTTCATTGCGTGTACTACACCAGGGTTACCCTCCACACCATAGGGAGGGACACATTCCATTTTTGCTTGAGAAACTGTGGGGAGGTGGGAATCTTTTTTCACACTGTATGGCAATGCCCCAGATTGCAGAGTACTGGGCCAAAGTCATGCGAACACTGTCACAGGTGGTAGAGGTGTTGGTTGTCCCAGAACCGAAGTGTTGTCTACAGAATTTATAGGAGCCAAATGATCTTTCCCACTCTGCTCAAGACTGGGTTACGCTGGGTGCAATGTTTGCCAAACGTAATAGTGCCAGAAACTGGGGGTCCGGGGAGGTGCCAACACTTAGAGAATGGTGCAAGGATATGGATGCGACTATGATGGCGGAAGAGTGGTATACATGCACCGTGGATGCCCCCGAAAATGGGAAAAAGTGTGGGGTGCCTGGAACAAATTCAGAGGCTATCTCTGTGAACCACCCATGCAGGACAGGGATGATGAGTTCGAATGAGGGGAGAGAGGGGGTGGCGGGTTCCCGGAAAATGCCGACAGGATAATTTTGCTACATCATGTATTATCGATGTGTGCGATGTCACTGATGTCTGTTATAATCCATAATGCTCAATGGGAATGCCATGTAATTGTAATATGCCCTGCTTACGTTTTAAATAAAAACAAATGTAAACAAAATTGCCCACTTTAGCTTCTTAAGGTTGAGACAAGTTCAGGACAGAGCACCAAACTCTGTCTAGCGACTACACCACTCCCATTCCATTAAGGTACGCTTAGGGGCAAGATTGAATGGTTTGTGCGCCATCAGATCTGGTAGCAAAAATAGTTCAAGTTGTAGTTGGAGGTGTATACCCCTTAATCCTGATTTGATTTCAGAAATACGATAATCATTTCCAAGAGTTGTGTCTCATTAATCAGAGGGTGCCATTTCTTTATTGTTTCTTTTCAAGATTGATAGTGTATGCAAAAAACAACTGCAGACATGTGTTTCGCCCAGTGGCTGGTTGGCCGAGGGTTTTTTCAAGGCTGATATATGCAAAAAAAAAACACAAGAATAAGTGGCACATACATACAAACAAGGCTATCAAAGGGCATATTAAACCAAAAGCAAGTGAACCCAAATGCAGTGAAAAAAATAATAAATAAAAGGGATGTGAGTAAAACAGTGAAAACAAGAATAAGATGTGATGAGAAACACAAGGGAGACCGAAGAAGAGGTAAAGAAAGGAGGAAAAAAAAGGAAAAGAAAGGGGAAATATAAACTGTAAAAATGTATTAGGAAAGTACACAAAAATTGGCATCATTTATTCCATATGGTTGTCCCAACGCAATTGCCATTATACCAAAACCATGTCATGGCTCAGAGAGTTACCTAGTATGTCATTTGTTTAACTCACAACTTAAGGGAGAGAGACACATACACATATACATATATCAGTATGCTGTAAATCAACAGGGTGTCCTCATGGTAGTCAGCATGTACAATGATACTCATCACGTATATGTATTGAAGTTACCAAGAGGTTTTAAAAATGAAGAACATGCCACCACGCATAAACATGTATAAATGTATGTCCTGCATGATGTGAAAATAAATTGAAAATATGAATTGCTTACCAAGGTTTCAAAGATACGGTCATGAAAACTGAAAATAAGGAAGGTGTATTGAAGATGAATAATCCATTGAGAATAGGAAAATCTTAATAAGTAGTGTGGATGAGCTAAAAATGGGCAGCTGCACTGATAAGAACTCGAAGGCATATCTTAAGTGAATAGGAAAGCTAGATACGTAATAAGCTAGTGTCAAAGGGTTTCAAATGCACGAGTGAGCTGATTTGGCTACACATCCAGAAAAATATGTCGGCGGAGGTGACTAAATATACCTCACCGGGTCCGTTAGCCCAAGATCAAATGTGCGTGTTAGTTAATGCGGTTTCCGGTTAACAAACGAGTGTAAAGGTAATGTTCTGTTACATAGAGCCTTAAAATGGCAAGCTCGAGTTATGTGGCTCTGGTGGAGGTTCGTTAGCCCAAGTTCAATTTTGCGCATTAGTTAATGCGGCTTCGGGTTACAAACGAATGTGAAGGTCACGTTCTATTACAAACAAGGCTTAAAAATGCAAACGCGCATTATGTGGCACTGATGGAGAGTCGTTAGGATCTGATCACTTACATGATTTGTAAGAAAAACGGCTCTGCCCTAATGCACCCACGTGCTACAGTTTGCAATTTCGGAGATCTGAACAGTCCATCTACTTAATGATTCTCTTAACCGAGTTGTTCAAAGCCCACACAGACTCACCCCCCCTCCACTGAAATCTAGGGATCATATGTGACCACACCAGGATAGACCCAGGGCATCGTTTTGCCAACCAACCTCTGTGATCAAGGTTTCCACCAAAACTTTCTACCCAAGTGTACCAGGTCATTCCCTACGCCTTTAGGTCTATGTTCCAAAAATGGTTCTAACCTGGTGATGGGGCAGCAAGGGCTCCCCTGTGCCTGTCGCAGCACCACCGCCTCCCCTCTCCTACTGATCGGTCTTAGAACTGCGGATTGATATGAATAATGAGTCTCCTTGAACTTTCTCATGGCTAAACTGCAGCCCTCCCTGCTAGTCCTGCTTATTCTTTGCCACCAGTTCCCTAATCCTGAAAGCGCCGTAAAACGCCAGTGAAAAAGCGGCACTAAACAGTAAGGCTTTGGCCTCCGTGTTGCAAATCTGACTAAGTACCTCCAATATAGTGGCCAGTGTGTTAATGCCTATTGGAGGCCTTAAGTCCAGCTGTGGACCCTGCAGACCCTGCCACCCTTTTAAGGATTTCCGGACAAAAAATGTATTAGTGGGGTCCTGTCTGCCCTTTCCTTTCGCAAAAAAGGAGATAGTTGCTATGTGTCACAGTGCTGCTGTCACTGTGCACCCCTCATCTATCATTGCCCTCAGGTAAAAGAACACCGCCCGTATGTCGTGTCAACTCCTTTCCCATTCGTCCCCCAAAAAAGTACAGTAAGCACAAAACGCCCCTTCGAAGGTCCTCCTGGTCCTGGGAGCTAGGCTAGCTACCACGAGGTGTGGTAATTGGGGGCACCAAGCTGCCAAAGCTGTTCTGGGAAAGGTGTTGGTTGCTCCACCGCTTCCGGGTGATAGGACCTGAATACCTGCATCTTAAAGCGAGGGCGTGCGTCAGCAGCATGATGTAACACCCCTGGGACATGTTTGGCCCTGAACTACATATTCAATTTTATGCACAGCAGTATTATTTCTTTCAACAAATGCAGAATCATTTTACACTTTGCTGATTGATGATTGATGCATTCCACCACAGACATGTTGTCTGACCAGAAAACAACTGATTGATTGCTCAGTTGCTCTGGCCAGAGAGACAATGCCACCAGGATGGGAAACAGCTCCAAGAAACCAATGTTACCTGTTAAACCGGTTTCGACCTACCATGCCGGCCAGCGTTGTGCTACCCTTTCGGTACTTAGTATGGCACTGAACCCTTCACTACCCGCGGAGTCAGTCATCAAGCCTATCTCTGAACAGGGCGTGGGCGGGCTGGGAAACAGTACCTTACCATTGAAGTCCCGCAGGAATGCCACCCAAATCTGGATGACTTGCTTGAACTCCCCGGATAACCTGGTGTGATGGTGTTTTTCTTGAAGTCCTGTCATGGCCTGAGCTATGGAGCGAGAGAACGGCCGCGCCATTGGAATGACTCTCAATGCAAAGTTTAACTGTCCCACTGTCTGCTGTAGCTGATGCAGTGTAACCTTCTCTTTCGCCAAGCATTGTTGTAAGGCTGACCTGAAACTCGTGATCTTTTCTTTGGGCAGACGTGAGCAACCTTGAACCGAGTCCAACTCAATTCCCAAAAATTCTATCACTGTGGACAGCCCAACAGTCTTACCTTGTGCCAGGGGTACCCCAAACTCCTGCATGAGCCCCCAGAATTCCTGCAGTGCCCAGCCACAATCCTGAGAGCCTGGCGCTCCCAGGATGAGGAAATCATCTGGGTAATGCAAAATGTACCGGTGCCCCGTTACCTGCCGGAAAGCCCATTCCAAGAAGGAACTGAACTTCTCAAAGTAAGCACAGGAAACAGAGCACCCCATAGTCATGTATATATCCATGTAAAACTTCCCTTGGAATTGGAAACCCAGGACATGGAAATTTAAAGGGTGTACTGCAACAAGCGATATCTGACTTTGCCAGAAGTGCGTTTAGTGGGGATGAGATGCACTCCTTGTAATCCAAAAGTTAATCATTTGTAAACCACATTCCTCCTTTCAAACGTTGTTGGCGTGCAAAACTTGCTTCGCGCTTCGTCTCATTCCGCTGCACTTACCAGAAGTGCGCCAGGGCCCAGACCTCTGAGTATCTCAACAGCCTGATCAAAGGATGAGTACATGACGGTGCACAGTTCTTCATCAATGGCGTCATTCAAAGATTGACCCTTGGGAGCTGAAAAATGATGAATCAACCTGAACTCCCCTGGCTCTTTTTTTGGGAACCACCCCCAGTGGAGAACAAACGCAACCCTCCATTGGAACGCAGTCAAATGGACCTGCTACCCTACCCAGGCGCAATTTCTTTCTCAATTTTTGCTGCAGCCACCCCAGGATTAGCCCTCACCGATAGCTTATTCTTGCAGTGTGATACCCCTACATAGTCAGGCACAGGAATTCTGAAGCCATCTCTGGAACCTTCCAACATCAGGTGCATCCAATCTTTGTTCTTTTTGGCCTCTTCCCTTTCAGTTTCATCCAGCAGCAAGGAAAACATATTCACATAACTACCTTTCCAAATTTTTTCTTTCACCTCCTGTGTCATATGCCTTGCCAGTTTTTCCCTGGCGGAGCGCACTTCACCCAAGCCCAACACTGACAATGTCTGCTGCTTACCTGTTGCAGCTGCCACCGCTGGCTCCCCGGGTTTCTCTTTTGCGGGGTCTACAGGTGTGTTTACTGCCAGCAATTCCTTACTGACCCCCGTGGGAGCTGTCCCACCCATTGCTGCACTACCTGGCGCAGCTCCCTGTCCTGCCCCTGGCTTGCCACCCAAAGGCCCATCTAACTGTGCCACTATCTTCCTGGCCTTATCCAGCATGTTCTCCCGCTGCCCGTCATCCCTGGTGCTTGGGACCATTTACCCACTGTCTCTAACCATGGAAGGCCAAATTAGCTTCCAAATCCGGCTGAACTGGTGTAACTACCGACGGGGGCACCCATCATAGGGATGCGCGGGGCCTGTGGGGTGACTCCTGGCGGTCCAGGCTGCCCTCCTGTGCCTGGCTGGTTGTTTCCCACAGTAACACCTGGCTGAGTACCCTACCCAGCTGGCCCTGGCTGCCCATCTCCACCCATTGCCTGCAGGACCGGTATGTGGGCCACCGGCTCTACGGCCCCGTTCGCTCCCTCTTCCTCCCGCGGTGCTGGTGCCCTAACTTTCTTTGTTCTACTCTTCTTGGGCACGGGTGAAAATGCTGCCTTAGGGGCCACCTCCGGTCTCCTGGGCCTGTCTTCCGTCCCCTCCTGTCCATCAACCATATCTTTTAAGTACGCAATAGCCTGGCCCATTTCTTCAATTTTCTTCACATCCTCCATCTTACGCATCATTGCCTACATGAAATTATCCATGCGTGAGCGCTGGTTGCTCCGCTTTGCTTTAGGGGCCATAGTAATATAGACAGCACAAACCACTTGCTAAAACACGTGCGCAGATACTCCAACCATTAACCAAGCTGGTAGCACAACCCCACAATGCTAAGGCACCAATTACAAGCCCACAGTGCTGCTTGGTCTGTGACACTGCCCCAGTCCCTTACCTTACAGTTGTAGGGACCTCCCGACCGGCCACAAGCACCCACGCAACCAGAGCCACGCCCACCAGCTAATCCAGTGGGTTGGGTGGGTAAACCCTAACCCGCGTAGCTCACAGAAGCGCTGGAATGCAGGTCCGTCAGTGCCCCCCAACACACAAGCAATACCAATGCTGGATAAAAAGAAGAACCTGCCGCCAACACCCCAGTTCCTGCTCCACGAAGGTACTGTGACCCTGCAGTAAAACACAGAAAAAGCACGTTGGGGACCGGAGCGTCCCTGTCAGAACCAGCTGCCTGCTGTAGACCGATTGCTGCCCTGCAGGGAAAACTGCCTTAAAACTTACAAGGCGCTGCTCGAGTCAAAAAAGCACCCACCTGCTGCCTCCAAACGCCCTTGACGCTGCCGGCGCTGCACCTGTGATGGAAATAAAAGGGGGAAATTGTTGGGACCTCCTCACGAGGTCCACGTCTTCGAAATGCCCCAGATGCTGCCGGCGACGCTCCTGCAGAGGAAAACAAAAGATTGAAACTGGTGTGACCTCCGTGCGAGGTCCCGTCTCTCAGTGTGCGCAGCTTTGGGGGGGTGGCAAGGAAAGAGGACAGTGTTGTAAACCCCCGAGTGGCTCATTGCATGTGGGAAGTGACAACTCTACCTACAGCTGGGTTTTATGGTTTAGGAACCTGGAAGTCATTCAGGCAACTCTGCAGGTGGGCAGAATGCTGTCTGTTGGCAAGTGCCTGTGTGAGTCTACTGACCAGTTGGGTAATAGAGTAGCAACTTTCTAAAAGTTGCTTTACTTTATTAGTGGCATTAGATTCAACCTGGGCATCGGGATGAGTTTAATTCCATTATAAATCAGATACCATATAGTACCCAGTTAGGTAGTCTCATTCAGAATTGAGCATGGGTGGGTGGAGCCTATAACCCCAATGGTAACAGTATAACGATAATATGAGGGATTTTGCTGCAAGGACATATATAAATAAACATGTCCCACTTAACAATATACAGCTCCCGGACTTTGCGCTCGATATGCCTTCCTAAGGGGAGAATTACATATATTGTTAAGGGAACGGGTAGGTTTGCCATCAATGGTAATGGTAAAGTCAAACAGGCAGTGTGACAACTGCCTTTCTAGTCTGTAGTGGGATGCTGAGAGACATGTTGTACTTTGTCACAACCAGGGTGGCACAATTACATTCCCTAGGTGCCCCGGATACTTGGTGTCGTGTTGCCTCGCCTGACCCTGATGTTGGGACAGGGCAGGCGGAGGCAGAAGGGGCGGGACAGGAAGGGAAGAGAGAAAGGCAGTATGGTGATGGCAGAAGAGAAATAAAGAAGTGCCATACCGAGCTCCGGAGTCGAGTCTTCCTTGGGGGGGCTAGTAGCCATCACACTGGCGACGAGGGTGGGATTGTGTCCACCCACTGCTGCTGCCCCCTCGCTGTGAACGTACAGCCAAAGAACAGCTTCCTCAGCGCGCCGAAACACAAAAGAGCGTGAAAACGCGATCGAAAACGCAAGGAGAGTCGAGCGCTGCCTGAGCGCCATATCATGAAGACTGGAGCTACAAAAGGGTGAGTCCAAAAGATTGACTACCCTTGAGGAAAGTGGCAAAGACTCTGGGGCCAATATTAAAGATAGAAATCCATGTCCCCAATGGCGGCCATCTTAAAGTCAGGCGCCAGACATAGTACTACATTGGCGTTTATCCAGCGGCCATTTTGAAGTCAGGCAACCTCCGAAAACTTCAAAAATCACTGAAATCTCAGCAAATAAAGCACCTTCTGGCATGGAAAGCCTGCACCTACGCCTAGAATGTCAGTAGAACCTGACACCTCACGCCCAGCAGCCATGGGATCAGCCTTACAACCCCAGCAACCACACCCGATGCTACTGGGAGTGTCGTATCTGCGCCCGCCAGAACCGCTGCAGCATTGGGATTTTGAAGACTTTATGACAGGGTCTCAAGTACAAGACCCCAAGCAGAAGCTGATAGTGCTGCGAAACCTGATAGGGAAAGACATTGCACAAATCATCAAAGAATTGCCTGCCGCCAGCACCGCCTCGTATGATGATGTGAAAGGAGCTCTAGATCGGAAGTTTCTGCACAAACGAAATTTAGACTACGAGCAGTACACATTCAACCTTGCATCACAAGAAAAGGATGAACCGATGTGTGATTTTATTGCTCGCATTCGGCATCTAGCCCAGTGGCGGTTTCTGGCTAAGGGCGTCGGGGCTCCGCCCCCTTTACTTTCACGTCCTCCAGTCAGCCATTCTCTTAACTATCCTAGTTTTAAAAAAACACATTGCGCCCACACTGCTTGAAGCTTTCCAGTCAGTGAAAGCTTTCGGAATGTGCTGGCGCTGCCTGTGGGCAGGGCAATAGCCTAATGTATTTGCCGGTCGGAGGACCCCGCAGCCCTGAGGGTTGTGAAGTCATCAGCTCGGCAAATACATTGCCTAAAAGACCAGTCTCCACCCCCTGAAGACGTGCGTGCAAAATTAGCCCCGGGCGTTTTATTCTTAAGCCCTGTAACACTTGGGCTGCACGTCAGTCAGGGAGTGGAAGGAGGGGTCACCTCACCCTTTCCAAACTCGTCACAGTGACGAGTTGGGAAAGGGTGTGACAGGCTGCTGGCAGGCGGAAAGCAGAGACATTGAGTCTGCGCAGTCTGTCAGGACTTCAGAAGACCACTGCAGACACGAGTTGTCTGCTTCCTGCGGCGCTGCTGTTGATGGCAGGACCGTGAGTTGGAGCCATTAATAGAGCTCCTGTGTTTCAAACTTGCCGGCAAAAGCTGAGGAGCAGTGACAGCCCTGATGGCCCCCTAGTGCAGCTCCCAATCCAGTAAATTGATAAGGGCATGGCGGTAAGGACAAAACAAAATAGCTAGTAACTTAAGTTTACAGATACTGGTGTGCTGAATTCAGCTGTAGTTACTCACTGAGTGTAAACATTCGCAGCTGAGTCCTGGAAAACGCGAATGAATGAAGCTTGTGTTGTAAAGTTTACTCCACACTTACTGTGCTTGTACTGGCTAACCTTGGGTAACCCCAGTTCCATTGTTTCAGGTCCCTCGAGAGAGTTCCAATTTTCCTTTCCGACTAATCTTGATAACTCATTGGAGCTGACCTATCGCTTTTAAAGATGTCTCTACAGTTTTCCTCTGCACTTAATTAATCCCAGCCCTTCTGGCCTCTATAGATCACCCAGGATGTGCGCAAATAGCATTTTAACCCCCCACCCCCACCCCTATCTATCCATCACTAGCTGCCCTCAAGATAATTTGGGCCGCAAATCACAATTTCCTGCAGTTTAAAAACTGTCATTTTGAACACCCCATTCATGCAGACATGGATGTCAACGCCACACCTGTCTTCCCACTGAAGCACCAGCAAATTACTGCAGTATTTTCACAAGGCTGAAGAGTGGAGAGCCTGTCTTTTTTTAGCACTCCCATGGGTCAAGGATGAGTGTCCCATGCTCCTTTACCTCTGGCAATCATTTACTACAAGTTCTGGAAAGTGTGGTATCAATAGGAAAATAAAGAAACGTTCAAACACACCCCACGCAGCCCATTTAAGAAGGAAATCACAGCATTTCACACAAGTTAGGGCACAATGAAAGGAGCATTCGTGTTACTGTTTGCTCTATCTGTCGGCCATGCAGACCCCAGAGATAAGACTCCAAACATAAAGACATATGATGACTATTTGTTTATAAGTTCCTGCGTCATAATATGGTTGTATATACAGAGCACCCTTGGTGGAAATCCCAGCTGATGGCGGTTGCAGATTAGAGCTGATTTGTAATGTTTGTCTAATTAGTTGATGTCTAAATGTGCCTATTGGTTCCAGCTTTATATTATTAACAAGTAGAATTTCCATAATGTTTTTTTTCACAGTGGACACGTGCAGTGAAACGTTATTAAACCCATATGCCATAGGCAGATCAGGAGAACTCCACAAGGGCTTTAACAAGAACCTTTTTGAAAATCATTAACACGTGATCGTTTTTTTCCATATTTAGAAAAGGGACTGTGTTGTAATAGACCCTCTACAGTGGCAAATATTCTGTTCCTGGTGCTAAAACTGCATTGATTGTCACTCAGATTTTTAAAAAGAAATCCTCTGACAAATGAAGTCATGTTTATTTATGTTTTTTCATTGCTGGCTGCCAAATAGAAGTTCGCTCAAGACTGGTTTGCCTTGTCCCTTGGAGGAGGAAAGAGTTTTATGATCAGGACATTTAGGCCTAATTACAGCCATGGTTCATGGGCTGGCTGAAAGAATAACATTGAAGTGGCGGCGCAGACACACCATCTTCACGGGTGAAGCAGCTCTGCTTAATAAAAGTATGAGTGAATGAATCTGATCCGCGTCTATTTTTCGTTAGGCCACATTTTCGATTGCTAGTCCCTTCTTGACGTTACACCGAATCCTCTTAACAAAGAGACAGCACAGCGGCAGCAATGTGTAGTGTGTTTAGGAAATTAAAAGCGCCCAAAAGCCATCACTAAATTGCACATGTACAACACACATAAAACACATTTCGTGCTATTTTACAAGAAATTAAAAGTGTTTTGTTGTTATTCATCCACATAAAATTTGCAGTACCTCAGATTCACCCCCCCCCTAAGAAAAGAGCAAATGTTTAAAATGTTATCACCCTGCTTAAGTTTTAAACATGGATGAAAAATGAAACCCGTAACGGCATAAAGTTGGTGCCTTTGCTGTGAATACATTTGTTTTAAAAATCCAGGCACAGATCAAAAGTAACCTTTCTCTGAGAGCTCCCTGCCTTCCTTGCTTGTCCCAGAATGCTCTAGTGCAGGTGCGTTTGCCAGGGGCTGTTACTGCCAGTGCAATCCACAGGTGAGATGTTCCATTACTTATTACCCCATACACAATTTCTCCTACAAATACAGTGGTCAGGCCCTTTGGCAGGTCATTAAAGCCCTATTATGTGGGAAACGCCAGCTCTCTCCCTGGTTCCATTTAGTTGCCCTTATAACTGCTCAGAGCTATGGAACAGCGCTGTATTGCTAGGTAAATAGTTAGAAATGACTACTGAAGGAAACATTTCTTAACTTATTCATAATTCAGGTGTTCTCCTGGAGTGAAACTATAGCTGGTGGTTTGTGCGCCTGTCACATCAGGTGTGCTGCATCACATTATCAGCTCGAGTGAATCGCTGTGTTGTTCATTACGTGCCCACAACGAGGCTCTGAAAGTTTATTTCCCTGACATGTGATGTGAAGGTGAATCAAGTAGTGAAACCTGTTTGCTTCCGGCAGTCAGTGCACACTGCACACGCTGGCACTAATCTCCTTCATATAGGAAATTTCCGTAATCTCACTTTTGTTTTCTTATTGAGACCTAGAAGAGCAAAAAGCAGTGATTAGTTTGGAACACTCATAGCTGTCGGTGTCCAAAATGGTTCTAAGAAGGCCGCCACCCACTTTTAACCCCTGGTGTGGCTCACTTTCGAATGGATCAATCAAACATGACAGCCTCATGAACGCAATAACCTCTTAGTCCACAAAGGCATGTGGCCATCCATCAAGACATGACATAAATCAGAAGAAAGCCTGCCACCTGCAAGGCTGTCTCTGTAGAACAAGCATCCGATGCAATATCAAACCATACATTGAGGTTATGTCAATGAGATTGTGAGAAAGATTTCTGATGCTACTTTTCTGATTGATCCCTTTAATGGGTTATTTCCCAATGAGCTAGGGGGTTTGATGCCAAATGCTGCTGTCTCAGCTGGTGATTTCTGTTTGAACAGCCAAACCAGGCACGAGCAGGACATTACGAACAACAGGTCTTAACAGGTTGTTAAGTGTGACTGATTGGAGGGGAACCCTTAATCAAGTGAAAAGGAATCATCATCATCAGCTGAGTCGCATTATGTTCTAAAAGCCTTGTGTTAGAAGAGTGTGTCAGTGAATGGTGCAAGTTCAAGGTAAGTATGTTAGAGCCACGGTAAAGAAAGGCATTGTGAAGTGACTGGGCAAAGGAGGATGGATTTGTCAGTCCGTCAGGTGAGTGTGTGCGGGTGGGTGAAGGTGCCGGGCCACTGAATAATGGTAGGAAAATTGTTTCACCTAGTGTATGTTGTGAAGGTATCAGAACTCCTTTCAGAGGGCCACGAGGCAAGCAGGAGCAGCTGGGCCCAAGAGTGGGGGTGAGGTTTTTTACACCTGATGTTCTGGGGCCCAACTACTATGGGTTCTGAGCAACTGGACCAAGTACCCCTCCAGTACTTGACTCTCAGTGGTAGCGCGTGTCGAGCAGTCCAAGGCCTCGCCTCTCGTACAGGGTGGTGAACACAGGCTCACAACTCAAAGTACGTTCAGTTGCAGCAATACATTCTTTTCCAGTCAATTACATTAATTTATGGCAAAAGTAGTATTTGTTAACGAACACAAAGTGAAATACAGAATACACAAACAATAGGCATAGCCCCCTGAGGTCAGGGCTCTGGTGTTCAAAAGGCAGGTCCCTGATATCACTTTCCTCTCACTAGCAGTAGTGTTTTTTCCCCATTCACTATAGGCGACATTAAGGTTAGGCTCCATGAGTAGTGAAGCCTGACTCTTCTTCCTCCTCCAGTGTGTGTCCCACCCAGCTCACAGGACTGCAGCAATCCACAAGCCTGCCTGGGGGCATTCCTCTACATCCTCATACTACTGCAGTCATCCCATGGTCTCCCAAAATGGGACCCAGAATCATCCATGTATTGTACCAGACACAGACACACATACACCTAGCATATGCATGTAACAAACACACATGCGGCACAGCGCCACATACAAACTTGATAAAGGCCACAGGTGACTCACACAGCAGAAGCACTTTACATGAGTGAACCTTTAGGCATCACTCCCATGAAACCGGTTTCATTTTTACTGATCACTATATGGTATGCTGCCACCACCAGCCACCAGCTACTTATCTCTGGGCAAACACAGTAACTTTTCATCTCTATGACAGTATCACTTTGGGGATCTGTCTTGGTCCGACAAGATAGCAATCCTTTAGGCTGGCCTATGTCATGGTGCACACTCATGATCCATGGTTGTCAATGACAACAAAAATGAACCACAGAGATCCGGACATAGTTGCAGCTGGTGCACTCAGGGCAGGGGCACACGTCCATCACCATGTACAGCACTTTACCATAGAAGTGTAAGGTGAGTATACAAGAAATATGGACTGTGTTATTTGAGAATGTATAGAGAACAGAGAGGGTGAAAGTCTAATGTAGGCGAGTGAAGGTAGGGTAGACGTGTCAAGCGAGTGTGCAAGTGGAGAACAAAAGTGTTCGCCGAGTGTACAGGATGGGTGGATATATCCGATGAGTGTGCCAAGTAGATCAAGACGTTTTACATGAGAGTGAAGGAATGGTAGCAGTGCTAGGTTGTTGTGTGCAAGTAATAGATCACTGTGAGTTTGTGAGTATAGAATATCTGTATTAGTTGAGTGGCTGAGAGTAGGGTAGCAGCATCACTGGAGAAGGACAAAGAGAGGGCAAAAATTAACATGACAATGTGAGCTGAATTGTGAGAAGAAGTGTAAGATGTATTTGCAGGGGAAACTGGTTTTGTTGAGTGTGGCGTGTTTGTGTATGTGTTTAGGAGGGCTAAAGAGAAAACTGCCTTGCTAACTGCTGCTACACACTCTATTCTGGTTAGCACGCACTGTTTGACTTCAGGGCCATAGTTATCTCACTAAATGTGCACCTTATTTGGTTCTGTTATTGAACCTGAGTGAACATTAGGGGCTATTTTCCTGAAAAACCCTTCATTTTTTCATACCAAGGTTTCTGATGGCCAGTTTGTGTCATTCTGGGTGTGAAATAGAAAGAGCTTTTGTGCTAAGAGAGTCCAGGGGGGGGGGCTGTTGCTCCTGCAGAGGCGTAAGAAATTCTTCATACTTTTCTAAAAAGAGGCAAAACCCTGAGCCAGTGTAATTCACTCTGATCCCAACCAGACTGTTGCAGTGGGGTTGTCCTAGGCATGGTGAACTTGCATGTATCCCTGCCCTGAGTGCCCTACTACACGTGAAACTTATAAGCTGACTTTTATTTTGATCCTGGCATCATGTAGTGTGTGCCCAGGGCCTAGGACTGTTCATAAAAATGTAGGGTTGTTGGCCTGCCTTATGACCTGGAGGGGCACACTAAGTCTGCCCTCATTGGAGGGTGGACTACAGTTCCTGTGCTGGGTGTATGCTGTAAGGCAGTGATGGCAGCATTCTGGGTTTTGAGATTTATAGTTGACTAGCCTGTTTTACTCTGTGTCAGTGACAATGTGGTGTACTGACCCCTCTTGTGTGAAGGTCTGCTGTTAGGTTAAACCTAGAACCTTGCACTGATATCTCTTGTGAATGTCAAGTGTGTGTGTATAGTGAGCATGTGATGCCTGTATGTTAGTAGAAACTATGTGTGTATGTGTATAATCATGTGTGTATGTGTATAATCATCAGTGATTGTATATAGACCAAGTCGTCATATTACACCATTTCGTGCAGACTGCACTTCGTCAGGGAGAATCAAATTTGAAGGGTAAGCGCCTATGAACGTCTTCCGGGTTCTTTCCGTTGGGACCGGGTACGAATGCTGAGTTCATAGGCGCTTACCCATCCAAATTTGATTCCCCCTGACGAAGTGCAGTCCGCACGAAATGCATTGGGGATATATCAATTACACGGAGCGCTTTCAAATTATTTAACCATTGAATATGGAGTATATTCATCAATTGATCCCATATGATGTAATATGACGACTTGGTCTATATACAATTACTGATGACTATCCTATGGAGAATATGAATTTTCATTAAAAGATGGTTTTGAAAACTGATTTACTTCTCGAATACCTTTCTACTACATACACCACGCGTGTCTCACGCATCAAGTGTGCTCAGTGGTTGCCCTTGCTCGCAGCAAGGCCTTGCTTTGACATTTTCCTAGCACCTCATGGACCAGGAGGTGACCACATTGAGCGCCTAAAAGGAACTTACCTTTGCAAACTTTACTACCATTTACTTACGCAAATTACCTTGTGAGTGCTGCGGTCACTATAATAGTCTATGTTATGAGTATGCCAGACAGAATTGCTTTATTAACCTTCCTGCTTTCTTTATTTCACAATTGCTTTATTAACCTTCCTGCTTTCTCAAATTTGCTTGAAAATGCACCATTTTTCCACCATATTTTCAAAATTTTCTCAGGGGGAAATCCCCCCGAGCCCTCCTTAGAGGGTTCGGGCTCGCTCGCTACGCTCGCTCGCTACGGTGCAGTATGATTATCAGTTTACGCCTCACCACTTTCAAATGTCACCAGCCGCCACTGATCTAGCCTGATATTACAAATTTGACACATTCAACACAGAAGATGCGCTGGGGCTGCGCATAATTGCAGGATGCCAGTCAGAATCATTACGCCGCCGGTTGTTGAAAAAACACTACACACTTGAAGAAATAGAGAAACTAACGCGCATAAACGATCAAGCGGAAGACCACGCCAAGAAGATGGAAGCCAACAAGCCTGAGAAAAGGGAGCAAGTATTCCGAATGCAATCTCACACAGACCCGAAGCGCCGGTCGGATCACCGCAAGTCAGGAAGATCAACGTCTTCGCGCAATGGACCTCGAAGCAGTCGGACAAATAGACCAGCCTCGAAATGTTATAGGTGCGGACAAGACTACCCCCATTCAGGACAGTGCCCCGCCATCGGACAACAGTGTCACCGCTGCAGTAGAGAAAACCACTTCGAAGCAGCCTGTCAAACACGAAGATCAGAGATAAGGACAACCAAGTCAAGTTCAGAAACTCGTCACCAAGCCAGAGAGGTGAAGGGAAGAGGAAGCCGCTCAAACAGCTCGTTGAGGTCGAGCGTCCAATCAGCCATCTCATACAGATCCCAGAGGTCAACGTCCCGGGAATCATCGTCTCCCATGCCTGTCTCGCAGGACAGCGATGAATACATATGCATGGTGTCAGCTCCTGACAGACTGAAAAGATATCCAAACTGGACATTCAAATAGGGAATCATCCCGCCAAGTTTGTACTAGACTCAGGAGTGTCCCTGAACTACATCTGCACCCTGGAATATCAAAGCATGAAACCTCGGCCGAAATTGGAGCCAACAGCCGTTCGAGTCTATACCTGGATGTCCAGGAAACCACTACCGTGCCTGGGACGGTTCAGCACGACCCTAGCTTATAAAGACCGACAGATTCAAGCCTACGTCCACGTGGTTGAAGGTCCAGACACAGCAGATTCCCTTCTCAGCCTGCCGACAGCAGAATGCCTCAAGCTTGTCGAACTTCTATACATGGTAGATAATTCCCCAGACATTGTCAGCAAATTCCCGAACCTCTTCAAGGGTCTTGGGAAACTCAATCAGTTCATAGTCAAGCTACATATCAACGAACAAATACCACCTATAGCACAACACCACAGGAAGGTACCGTTTCACCTGCAACAAGCAGTGGATGATGAACTACAAGACCTGTTGAGGACGGACATCATTGAACGGTCCACAGGGCCCACTCCGTGAGTATCACCAGTAGTGGTAGTGCCCAAGAAAGGACAAGACAATAAGGTGCGCCTGTGTGTGGACATGCGCGCACCGCATATAGCCATTGAAAGGGAGCGACACCCCGGGCCTCATATCAGCTATCTGATTGCTCGCCTCAATGGAGCAACAGTCTTCTCGAAGCTGGATCTCAACAAGGGATATCACCAGCTGGAACTGCATGAGAAGTCTCGCTACATTACCACCTTCACCACTCACCAAGGCCTGTTCCGCTATAAACGCTTAAACTTTGGAATATCCTTTGCTACCAAGATATTTCAGGAAGCTATTCGGCAAGTGATTCAAGGCATCCCAAATGCCTTTAACTATAGTGACGATATCCTAGTTTTCGGAGAAAATAAAACAGAACACCACAAAGCATTAGACTGAGTTTGTCACGCATTACTCAATGGCAACCTCACACTGAACTCAGAGAAATGTGAATTCCACAAGTCTACATTGAAATTCTAATTTTCCAAAAATGGCATGAAACCAGATCCTGAGTAGGTGTCGGCCCTTGCGGACACCCCACAACCACAATACATTAGTGACCTTCGCTCGTTCCTGGG
The DNA here is from genome assembly GCF_964263255.1 of Lissotriton vulgaris. Taxonomy (NCBI): domain Eukaryota; kingdom Metazoa; phylum Chordata; class Amphibia; order Caudata; family Salamandridae; genus Lissotriton; species Lissotriton vulgaris. Next base: position 1,979,327,414 of record NC_141687.1, on the reverse strand, counting down.
AATGGCGAGTTACTGCTCTCGTTACATTAAAGACTATGCAACCATCAGCTACCCGCTCAGAGAACTCACCCGTCAAGGTCAACAATTCCTATGGTCACCTGCGTGTGAACACGCCTTTAAAAAAATCAAGAAAGCTGTGAGCTCTGTCATTAACCTGGCCTACTCTGACACCAAAAGGAAAACTGAAATTACAGTGGATGCTAGTCCTGTTGGGATAGGTGCCATCCTGGCGCAATACAACGATGAAGCAGACCAACGTCATGTGGTTGCATATGCCAGTCGCAGTCTCACCGACACGGAAAAGGCTTACTCGCAACCCGAGAAAGAGAGCCTCGCGGTTGTATGGGCCTGCGAGCATTTCCACCCGTTTGTATACGGGAAACACTTTACTCTCATCACAGACCACCAAGCTCTTGTCACCATATTTGGCAACCCACAAGCGAAGATGCCCCCGCGCATAGAAAGATGGGGCCTACGTTTGCAAGACTATATATACACCATTGTCCATAAGCCCGGGAAAGCGGAGAACCCAGCAGACTACCCGTCACGGCACCCACAGTCGCATACCCTGGAACGATGCTCTGTAGCAGAAGAATACATTCACTTTGTCATCGACAATGCATGCCCTCCTGCAGAACCGCTGGAGGCCATTTTTGAAGCATCTAGTCAAGACCCCACGATTCAGGACGTCAGGGCCCGAATACGTACCAACTCATGGAGACACCTGAGGGACAACCATCAAGACACAACCGTTGATGCCCAAGAACTTGTGGCATTCAGACATGTCCAGGAGGAACTATCAATCAGCAAGGACGGCTTATTGCTAAGAGGAGGGAGGATAGTCATTCCTCAGCGACTACGACAAGGAATTATCAGCTTGGCACACGAGGGATGCTACCAAGAAAGCACTCCGGGAAGGCGTCTGGTTTCCCCTATTTGATCAAATAGAGGAAGTCACGCTTAAAGACTGTTTCTCATGTCAATTAGTGGGTCGTGACGAACCGCCAGCTCCCCTACAGATGTTCGAACTACCAGATGGTGTGTGGTAGCAAGTGGCCATTGACTTCTTCGGTCCACTGAAATCGGGCAAATATATCATCATCATCATGGACGAATACTCTCGCTTTCCCATCGCACATCAAATGCATTCCAACAAAGCGATGGCCGTCATCCCCATCATTGATGAGACCTTTGCAGCATGGGGCATCCCCACTGGAGTAAAGATAAACAATGGACCACCGTTCAATGGTCATGAATTCACAGAATTCGCAAAACATCTTAACTTCAAACACAGGATAATCACCCCCTTATGGCCTCGAGCCAACAGTATGGTTGAACGGTTTATGGGGACCCTCAAGAAGGCAGTCCAGCAAGCAGAACTCGCTCGCCGCGACATTCAACAAGCCTTGAATGAAGTACTGCGAGCCTACCGCACCACGCCACACAGCACCACGAATCAATGCCCGGCCACCCTGATGCTTGGACGAGTTCCTTGCACACGGCTACCTACTTCAAGCGTTGTCATGCAATCTCGAACTGTGACTACTGATCATGATACGCTGGTGAAGCTGGATCACGACAAGAAATTAAAAATGAAGGACTATGCTGATCGACGCAGACATGCGAAACAGACGGACATTCAGGAAGGAGATTGGGTGATGGTTAGCGGGACCGCAGAACAAAAGCAGACAGTCGATACCTCACACACTCGTTGCGAGTCTCCAGTCCGAAAGGGACCATGGTCACAGCTGAGGCCGACAACAAACGAATAACCCGAAACATATATTTCAAAATATGTAATCCCTCTGCTCGCAACCGAACCCAGGCCCGGAGCTCTAGCACTGATTTGTTGAGTCAAGGAGAGCAAAGCAACCAACAGTATTCCAGCCCGACAAGACATGAAGATGTCAGAGACTACCATATCTCTGAACAAGTACGGGCCAGCCGTCCACGACGTATTACCAAACAACCCGTCCGCCTCATTGAAGAACTCTAAGAGACAGTGAGCATTACTGTACAAAAGGGGGAGGTGTTGTGTCGCCTCGCCTGACCCTGATGTTGGGACAGGGCAGGTGGAGGCGGAAGGGGCGGGACAGCAAGGGAAGAGAGAAAGGCAGTGTGGTGATGGCAGAGGAGAAATAATGAAGTGCCATACCGAGCTCCGGAGTCGAGTCTTCCTTGGGGGGCTAGTAGGCATCACACTTGGGACTTATAATTAACTCAGTCCTTACCAATTCGGGATAGCCATTTCGATACTTTGTAAGGGGTAAGAGCACTGGCAATGAAGTCAGGTCAGTAGTCCTCAGTGCATTCTTAGAGTAGAAAAACCAGAAGCTAGTAGTCCAAGTGGGGGCAAAAAGCTGGGGGAAACCTGTAAAAAACCTGTTTCTTTACAGTCCTTCTCTGTGGGACGCACTGAGTTTTTCTTCTAGTGAGAAATTAAAAGGCATGTCTATTCATGCGGTACAATGAAAGGTCACAGAAAAAATGGATCCTGTGGTCTTTGTTTAAGTGAGCTCAAGTACGAATTTTCATTACTGCAATGCATTAAACATGTAATAAAGTGACATTGCATCCTTTTAACCACTGATGTCAGCCTCACACTGGCGGTCAAGGGGCTAGGAGGCAGTGGCATAGCTAGGCACTTGGCCGCCCATGGCGGTTGCTGCCATGGGGGGCTTGGGGGGGGGGCAGCCGACCGTAGGGAGGTCCCCACCCCCGGGCTGATTGGGAGGGGTTAGTGGGGGGGGGTTGCGCCAGAGCGCCAGCCTTGGGCTGGCTTTGGGCTGGTTTTGGGCTCCCTCGGTTCCTACTGAGGGAGCCCAGCTATATAATCCCCTGGCCCCGCCTCCCGGCCACCATTTTAGGTTGAATGACCTGGTGGCCGGGAGCTCATAGTTTAATTGAAAATTTTAGTGTTGTGTGGTATTACCAATCCGTCATGTCTGGTGAGGATTATCGCGTTTTAGAAGCGATCCGCCTCTTGAGCGAAGCGGGTCGCCTGGACCTGGTTTTGGGAGACGTGGCTGGGCCGTCGCGTCCTCGGCGACAGGCCTCGGCGCGTGTTGCGGCGGTGGTGGCGGCGTGTGCTTCGCCGAAAAGGGCGCGCAAGGAAGCGGTAAGTGAAAGGGGCCGCCCGCGCTCTAGGAGAGCGGCCCCTGGTAATACGTCGCATGCGGAGGAGGAAGCGGTTGTGTTGTGCGAGGAGGGTTTGGGGGATGGTGAGGCGTCGGCTCCATTGGTTTCTGTGGTGCCGTTGCAGCGCTCGCTTTCGGTCCCCGCTGCCAGGGGCAAGCGGGCCGTCAAGCGGGGAGGTAGAAAGCGTTCTGCTTCTACCTCCGCATGTCAGGCTGAGGACGCGGCGGCCGCGGCACCGGCAGTTGGCGCGCATGCGCATTTCCAATCTACTGCGCCTCGCGTTTCAGTTGAATGTGGTTTACCGGCGGCAGTGCCGGCCGGCGTTTCTGGTGCACCCTCGGTTTTGGGGGCAATTGGTGTGCGTCAAGGGGCGGATTTGTTGGCTGATGATGTGAGGCCGATAGTCACCCGAGTTTCTACGCCGGCTTACGTTCATGGAACACAATCATTTGATGACGTTCAGATTCAGCCTACTGGGCAGCCTGCACTATCAGGGGTTGGGGAGGTTTTTGTGCCTTTTAGCCCCTTGTTGTTTTCCCCCCCTGTCTCTACCGGGGGAGAGGTAATGTCAGTTCATAGTGGTTCTGTGGGTGAAGGGGAGTGGGCACAGGTGGAAAGAGGGTCAGGGGCAGGTTTGCTGGGTCAGCAGTCTGGTCGTGTTGTGTTGGGTGGTCCGATGGATGTTTCTGGGTCTGGCAGGGATTTCATGGAGCCTACTGGGAGTGGTGTTGCGGAATTTACTCTGCAGGAGACTGGTGATAGGCAGGTGGGTGTTAGGTCTTGGGAGGGTTTAGATGTTTTTCCTTCTTGGTCAGAGGGGGTTCGTGATGCGGGCAGGTCTACACCCATTCAGGGCACTGATATGCTGAGTGGTTTTGGGGGCACTTTGAGTGTTCCGGGTTTGCCTGTTAGGGGCAGATCGCTTGGTAGGGTGGAGCAGCCCCGCGCTGATATACAGAAGAAAGGGCAGGGTGGGCTGGCATCAGGCCCTGCTTCTAGGCTTGTTCAGGAGTTGCTGGACTGGAGTAGTGGGGATGAGGAGGTGGAGCCTTCCCCCCCTCGGAGGGGGTTATCGGTTCGGTCTAAGGGGTCTGTTTCTAGGGAGATTGGTAGAGTGCAGTTTCAGGATTCTGGTTTTTGCATGGCTAGTGGTGTTGGTAGTTTTAGCCGTTCTGGTAGTAAGGGCCCCGGCACATCAGTTCAGCCTTTTTCTTTACAGGTCGGAGAGCGTCGTGGAGAGGCAGACTTGGTAGGGTGGAGTGCGGCCCCGTTGCACCGAGGAGAAGGGAGGGTGGAGCCTGGCGCGGCATACCCCGTACCGGCGAGGGACCCCGGCGCGGTCAACGTAAGCAGGTCGGGCGCGGCCTCGTTGGCCCCAACGTCTTCCTTTCAGGATCTCGACGCGGTCAGCAGAAGCAGGTCGGGCGCGGCCTCGCTGGCCCCAACTTCTCTTGCTACAGGTATTAGTGGGGTTGGCAGAAGCGGACCAGGCGCGTCCTCGCTGGCCCCATTGTCAGGTTCTTTGGATATCGGCAGGGTTGGCAGAAGCAGGACCGGCGCGTCCCCGCTGGCCCCACATGTTTCTTCTCTTCAACACAGGGATTCATCGTTGGTTAATATGCATAAAACTGGTCAACGTTCGGGGGAGTACAGACGGGTCCAGTCGGCTCCCCCGCCTCAGGTGTCTGTACGGGCTGGTAAGGCCCAGGTTGGGTTCAGAAGTCCGCCACAGGTGTTGGCCCCTCCTAGGTTGGAGGAATCGTTGGTTTTAGATTATGATGAGGAGAGCCCTGAGGAGGGCGAGATACGTGCTGAGGGTGCGAGGGGGGGGCTTTTTCACGCTTCTGATGATGTTTTGCAGGCACCGGTGGTGGTGCGTCCGAGAACTACAGTCTCCAGATCACTCCGGGAGAGCGGCCCCGTGGTGAGGGTTCATCAGTCAGGCGATGGTGTTGAACAGATGGCATGGAGAGTGAGGCCGGCCCAACTGCCTTTATTGAATCCAGGTGAGCTTGCTGGTCCACGGGACAAGCCATTGATGGTTTCAGTTGGGACGGGGGGGATCCTCCTGCAGAGGGTGTGGATCTTAAGCTCCATAAAGGACGTTATGTTAAGGATCAAGGAGTGGGCACGGGTGACGGGGTTGTGGGTTCTAAGGTGGATTCCGGGACTGTTACAGAGCCCATGGAGGTAGGTAAGGATCCCCCACACAGCAAGGAGCTTAAAATAAAGAAATTGCCTTACATGGGCGTCACAAAACCGTTGGGCGCTCATTTAATGCTGTCCACTAAGGAAAGGATTTGGAAAGGGGAGTACGTGGAATTATTGAAGCTCTTACATAGGGAAGTTAGGTCTAAGGAGGGGTCTAAGGAGGAGGAGTACGAGTTGGCTAAGCGCCCCAAGGTTCCCCTGACCATCGAAAATTGGACTGCGGCATTTCTTATATATGCTAGCGTGTACTGTGAGAAATTCCCTGAGCGCTGTGTGGCCCTGTTTAAGTATATGGATGTGATCAGAAAGGCGCAGATTACTGGCAGTGGTTATGCCTGGTCACAGTATGATGAGGAGTTCCGGGCCCGGATGGCTTGGGATCCTGAGGCGAAGTGGGGGGAGTTGGATAATGACCTGTGGCAACACACTATGGGAGCATCAGCGGGTGATAAGACGATTTTCACAGCTAGTGGGTATCCTTTACCTTCACGGCCCTTTCAGGGTAAGCCCACTCGGGGAGGGGTGGGTGCAGCTGCGTCAGTTCAACCTGCCGATGGGACCTGTTGGGATTTTAACAGAGGATACTGCCCGAGAGAGTATTGCAAATTTAGACACGAATGCTCCCAATGTGGTAGAACGCACCCACTCTCCAGGTGTTGGGGGCCTCGGGTTACAAGGGGCAGGCAGTGGTCACAGCAGTCAGCCAACGCCCCTGCTCCTGCACAACAGCCTCAACCTACCAGGGGAGGGAAAAACACTTCTGGAACTGGGCCCAAAGGCTCATACGCCAGTTAATCCTTTTCACTTGGCTGTGGCTTTGAAGGGTTATGGGAATGTTGAAGCTGCTAAGTTATTGTTGGGTGGTTTTCGAGAGGGTTTTCGTCTTGGTTACACAGGGCCGCGGTTGCGGCGGTGGTCAAAGAATCTTTTGTCAGCCAGTGAGCATCCAGAGGTGGTACAAGACAAATTGGATAAGGAAGTGCGTGAGGGGAGGATGGCGGGTCCTTTTGGTGATTGGCCTTTGGAAAATCTTATTGTCTCCCCAATTGGTGTGGTACCTAAAAAAGAGCCTGGGCAATTTCGTTTGATTCAACATTTCTCATGGCCGGAGGGCTCATCAGTTAACGATTTCATTGATGGTGAGGCCGCTTCCGTGTCTTATTCTTCAGTGGATGTGGCCATGGCTCTGGTTGTATCTGCCGGCACTGGTGCGGCAATGGCAAAGTGTGATATCAAATCTGCATTTCGTTTATTGCCTGTACATCCTGAGGATTGGGATCTTTTGGGGATTCAATTTCAAGGAAAGTGGTATGTTGATAAGGCTCTTCCAATGGGTTGTTCCATATCCTGTGCGCTATTTGAGACCTTTAGCACATTTCTCCAATGGTTTTTCACGGACACGTCAGGACACCAGCTTGTGACCCACTACCTAGATGATTTCTTTTTTGTAGGCGCTCCCAATTCCTCAGCATGCCAGAATGCCTTGCGTACATTTCAAACTCTGATGGAATTTTTAGGTGTGCCCTTAGCACCCGAAAAGACAATGGGCCCCTGCGCGACCATGTCTTTTTTGGGGATTGAAATTGATTCTACTGTTATGGAGGCACGCTTACCAGCGGATAAAAAAGCAAAAATGTTGGACCTCTTACATGTGATGTTGAACAAGGCAAAGGTGACAGTGAAGGAAATTCAGGTACTGCTGGGCCATCTTAATTTTGCTTGTAGGGTGGTCAGGGCAGGTCGAACTTTTTGCAGGCGTTTGGGTAGAGCTCTGTCTGGTCAGTTTTTACCTCACCATCATGTCCGCTTGTCAGCAGGTGTTAAGGAAGATCTGCGGATGTGGGTAGCCTTTTTACACTCTTTCAATGGCATTCCTCTGTACAGAGAAGAGAATTGGATTTGGGACGTCCAAATTTTTTCAGATGCTGCTGGCAGTGATGGTTTCGGTCTTTACTGGCAGGGCAGATGGTGTGCTGAACAGTGGCCTGCTGCGTGGAAGAACGGAGGCAGGAGTATTGCCTTCCTTGAGCTTTTCCCTGTGGTGGTGGCATTGACTCTGTGGGGTCAGGAGCTTGCTCACAAAAAAGTGCTGTTTCGAATTGATAATAAGGCTGTAGTGGACATTATCAATCGGCAGTCGGCCAGGGATGCTCACATCTTGAAGCTCTTGCGAGTCTTTGTGTTGGGGTGCTTGACGTATGACATCAGTTTTAAGGCCTTACACATTCCTGGCGTGGACAATGACATTGCGGATGCTTTGTCTCGTTCACAGTGGGAGAGATTCCATGGGCTAGCCTCGGAGGCGGACAGGACGCCGACCCGCATGCCAGAACATCTGTGGACTGTAGGCGAGACAGGGTTTTGCAGTTGGTGGTAGGTTCGCTTGCAGTTTCCACTAGGACAGCGTATGATTTGGCCTGGAAAGAGTTTTTAGAATCTGGGGCCGTCTGGCGCGCTCCGGGCTGGAGACGATCTGAGGATGTGGTACAGTTCATTCTTCACTTGATAGACAGGGGGCTGACACGTGTGACGATTGCTGGAAAATTGGCTGGTATTGCGTTCATGGGCAAATTACTGTGGGGCTATTCTCCTTCGGCAGGGGAGGTGGGCAAGCGCATGCTGGAAGGTTGGTCTAGGGAGAGGGGTAGGGATCATATGGTTCGCCGACCTTTGTCTTGGCAGACGTTAGCCCGAGTTTTGCAGGTTTTGCCCTCAGTTTGTTTGAATGAGTTTGAGGTTTGTCTGTTTTCTACTCTTATGGTTTGGATGTTTTTTGGTGCTTTCAGAGTTATTGGGGTCGAAAGTTACTCTTGGGGTGGAGTGGGAGAATGTTCGATTTTTGGAAACGGGGTTGCACGTCTGGTTGGCTCGGGCGAAAACTGATCAACGCAGCAAAGGGAGGGGCATTTGGCTGGAAGCTTCTTCCCCTTCTGAGACGTGTCCTTTGAGGTGGGCCAGGCGTTTACGGGACTGTTCGGGGGCCGCCTTTGAAGGCCCTGTTTTCCGACATGTGGATGGTTCCAGGGTGACTGAGTACCAACTGCGCATGGTTTTGCGTAAAGCGCTGCGATTCATGGGTTTGGATGAGACACAGTATGGTACGCATTCCTTCAGGATTGGGGCGGCAACAGAAGCTCACAACAGGGGTTGGTCGCAGCAAGACATTATGTCTTTAGGGCGTTGGTCATCCAACTGTTTTAGGCGCTATGTGCGTACTGATCCTGTTGTGGCGCCTGCGGATGATAATTTTTTTTGAGTTTGATACTGCTTTTCTTTTTCAGGTTCAGTGGCCGGCCCCCGTTCTACTGTCATGACGATCTGGATAGTAGGACATTCCTTCATTAGGCGCGCGGAGGATCAAGCTATACGAAGCTATTTTGGTTCCACCCTTGGTTTTAATTCTCGTCTTTTTAATGTTGTATGGAAGGGAAAGGGAGGTATGATCTGGAGGGAGCTTATCCCGGCCTTGAACTCTTGGTTGGTGGGAGGTGTTTGTCCTGACGTGTTGCTCTTGCACCTTGGGGAGAATGACCTTTGTGGGGTGAAAGGAGTGGTTTTATTGAGAGCAATGAAGAGGGATCTTTCTCTTATTCGTCAACAATGGGCGGGTTGCCATGTTTTGTGGACAGAATTGGTCCCTAGAAGAACCTGGAGGGGTGCGATCAAGCCTAGGGCGGTTGATAAGGCGCGACGGAAGTTGAATCTGGAGGTTTCCCGTTTTTGTAGAGATCTGGGTTTTGGGCGGGTGTCCCATAAGGACATCCGGTATGACAATGTGGAATTCTTTCGCGGCGATGGTGTTCACTTATCTCGTATAGGGATGGATTTATATCTATTGGAATTGCGAGAGGTGCTCTCCAGGTGTTTGAAGATTCAAAATTTCTTAGGTTGAGGTTCTGGTTCATTGGTTGGTCGGTTTTGGGGGGCAGAAAGAGAGGAGGGTAATTCCTTTCCCCCTCTTTTCTGGGTGGCGGAATTTGGGCGTTCTTGGTCAGCTGGGACATGAAGGTTGTTGGGTTTTGATAAAGTTGGGCTATGGCTGAAAAGTTTAAATAGTTGTTTCGTGGGGTGGTTACAAGGTTTTGGGCAATGTACGTTGTTGGTGGGTAAATTTTGCAATGTGATGTTTGGCGGTGGGTTGGGATGATATGTAAATGATTATCAGGTTTTGGTATTGTTTGAATTGTAATTATGTTGTGCTGGGTGGGGGCGGGGTTTGTGACGTGTTAGGGGCGGGCCTGACGTTTGGGGTTGTAAGGTAACATCTTATTTAGTGAGGACTAGTTTTGTTAGGCGGTTGCCAGGTTTGTATTGTTGTAAATATGCACCTGTTTCAATAAAAGCGGCCTTTTGCACACTCTCAATTTGGTCTGGTGTCTGCTCACCCCCCCTCACCCCTCCCTCCCAAGGGGGTCTTGGGGGGGGGCAGCCGACCGTAGGGAGGTCCCCACCCCCGGGCTGATTGGGAGGGGTCAGTGGGGGGGGGTTGCGCCAGAGCGCCAGCCTTGGGCTGGCTTTGGGCTGGTTTTGGGCTCCCTCGGTTCCTACTGAGGGAGCCCAGCTATATAATCCCCTGGCCCCGCCTCCCGGCCACCATTTTAGGTTGAATGACCTGGTGGCCGGGAGCTCATAGTTTAATTGAAAATTTTCCCTCCCTCCCCCCCCTTTTTTCTCGGTTATCTCTGTCTAATTCTTTTCGGGGTTTTTATTTATTTATTTATTTGCGCTATTTATTTATTTATATTCATAATTTTAGGGTCTTTTGTCGGAACAGGTGGATATGGGGTAACTCACAATGTTGTTCATTGTCGCTTGGAACAGGTGCCGTGCGGAATTTGGGCGTTCTTGGTCAGCTGGGACATGAAGGTTGTTGGGTTTTGATAAAGTTGGGCTATGGCTGAAAAGTTTAAATAGTTGTTTTGTGGGGTGGTTACAAGGTTTTGGGCAATGTACGTTGTTGGTGGGTAAATTTTGCAATGTGATGTTTGGCGGTGGGTTGGGATGATATGTAAATGATTATCAGGTTTTGGTATTGTTTGAATTGTAATTATGTTGTGCTGGGTGGGGGCGGGGTTTGTGACGTGTTAGGGGCGGGCCTGACGTTTGGGGTTGTAAGGTAACATCTTATTTAGTGAGGACTAGTTTTGTTAGGCGGTTGCCAGGTTTGTATTGTTGTAAATATGCACCTGTTTCAATAAAAGCGGCCTTTTGCACACTCTCAATTTGGTCTGGTGTCTGCTCACCCCCCCTCACCCCTCCCTCCCAATGCCGCCCCGCGGCTGCACTGAAGAGCAAGTGGGAGGGCTGTTGGTGAGATTTCCTGCATTTGCCATTCCTGTGGCAAACTCGTGTAGGAGCCGGGAGCCACAGCCCCCAAAACCTGTGCCACACGGGTCGGACCGCACCCCCTGCCCCTGCCTTGCTACGCCACTGCTGGGAGAACGGTAAAGTGTGAAAACTACAGACAGTAAACAGGTCTGTAAGACCCCGTTTCACTTCCTGGTCCCGCCTCTGCCTTCCTGAGCCATTGGACGAAGGATTGACAGGGCAGTAACAGGGGTTCCAAATGGCAACCCTGGGGTGGCAGCTGCTAGCCCTGCGCACTCAGGGTGGACGTCCATGTGGCCCCTGATCACAAGGTAGGCGCAGTCTCCGCTCTGTGCCAGAGCTGGGCAACGCAATGCTTGTCCCACTGCCCCCCACCGCCACCAACCCCTCATAGTCACGACTGAGAGGCAGGCTGGTATGATTCCACAGAGCTCACCTGTCTTTATAATGAGGCGGATTAGCACAATGCACCGAGGCTTCATAAAGCCAGCTCTTTTAGAGTCTTTTGTTCTTTGAACATTTTTTCCTACTTGTCTGAAAAGCCCAGTCAGTTTTAAATAAACATGGGGTTTATTTTTCCACATTTCCCAAAGCGTGTTGGATTTTTCCTTTTTGAAGGTTGAATGCGGAATAAGGCAGCCATTGGTGTGTGCCTAGTTCTACCAGGATTATGTTTACTTGGCTCTTCATTAATCATGCTGCAGTTCTAATCCAGGGGAGAGAGGGGCTGGGCTGAGCGCACACGGTGATGTGTTGTTGTAGCTGCTGTACAAAGATTTAAGCTCCTGTGCGACACATCCACTCGGGCGCGCATGCGCACGCACATGCACAGCATAAGGCGTTTACTGAAAGAACTCCTCTATAGTAAAGGTAGCCGGTGACAGGGCGCAGCTGTACTTGCTGCCTCCCTTATGGCGGGTCCCATATAGTACATGTGAAGCAGCATTCCACGAATTTAGGGTGGCCACCGCTACAAGAGAAAAAAAACGTACTTGACGGCTAGAGCGGCAACTTTGAACATGGGGAACCGTGTTCGCGTCTGACTGGAGGCTCAAACATCCTGTGATTCTGGGCAAATTACTTAATCTCCCCCTGCCTTAAAAAAAAACAAAGTATGTGTTGTCTTAATGCAACTGGTGTTCATGTAAAGCGCTCTGATACCTTTCGGTCGAGTTCGCGACATAAGAAACTTAAAAAAAAAATAACATATAAATGTTGTTTTAGAGTCTGCAAATGCCTGGACTTGACATTAAATAGGACATTAAATAAAATCGTATGTAATTTGTAACATTACTTTTCTGATCTTGTTAACTTTAATTGGTAGTCATGGATCATTAACGCAGCTCTAGAACACATTTAAAAGTGCTTTCCAATTATATAAACTGTTTGAAGTAAGTACTGTTAAGAGCTAAAATGTACCGGTTTTAGGTGAATTTGTTATCTTTGTACCAGCTAGGGCATCAAAATGCAGGTTGTGCCGGTAGAAAACCGGCAGTCAGCAACCCTGTCCACTGTGGTGTATGTCACTGTGGTACACATATAATTGCTTTGTTTTTACCCACGTGTGTCTTTTGCAACACTACAGACCAAATGCTGTTGATAAAGAAGAGTATTAAATCACATTTCAACTCGAGTTGGTATCAGGTGCATAGAGTAATTGTAAAATTGTAATTGTAAAATAGTTTTTATAGAGCGCATGCTATCGCTCCACGGAGCATCTTGGCGCTGTAAAAACCGTAGCCTAGAATGGTGGGCCGGAAATACTACTCACATCACTTTCAAAGTACCTGAAGGTTTATTTGAGCCTAGACTAACTGTTTACTAGCCGTGTCTGGTAGATTAAAAATCCAGGTTTTCAGGGCTTTCCTGAATTCGATTTCAGTGGGGATTTGCCGTAGGCTTTGTGGGAGTTTATTCCAGGCTTTAGTACCAAGGACGGCAAGAGATCTTCCTCCTTTGGTGGCTAATCTAAATCTGGGGACTGTTAGGAGACACATGTCTGATGACCTCAAGTTCCGACTTGGTATGTACGGCTTGAACCGTGGGAGCAGATATTTAGGCCCTTTTTTGTGGTATGCTCTAAAAGTAATTACCAGTATCTTAAAGAGCACTCGCTTGTGTATGGGGAGCCAGTGCAACTGCTTTAAGGCAGCAGAAGCAGAAGATCTCCTTGGAAGATTAAGCACCAGGCGTGCAGCAGCATTTTGGACAACCTGCAACCTGTGCAGGGTAGATCTGTTCACTCCTGCATATATGCTGTTGCAGTAGTCTAAACGTGATGAAATTAGTGCCACTGCAACTGTCTTCTTTGCTTCCAAAGGGATGAAGTTGAAAAACTTTCGAAGACCACGTATGATGTTGAAACACGATCCTGCCACTGCATTCACTTGTTGTTTAAAACAGAGTTTTTCATCAAATCTGACTCCCAGGTTACGTGCGGATAGTACTGTTTTTGGCGGGATTTCCTCCTTTGGGGGCCACCATAGCTGGGGGGAGAACAGATTTTGGGGACCCACAGGGAGAATTTCAGTCTTGCCCGTGTTACATTTCAGATGGTTAGTCTTCATCCAGTTAAAGGTAGCGGTGAGGCACTTTCCAAGATTCTCCTCCGCTCTTGTAGATTTGCTGTCTAAGACTAAGATGAGCTGAGTATCATCTGCGTATGATACTGTATTGATGTTAAATGATGTTATTAGCTCAACTAGAGGTGTCATATATAGATTAAACAGCACCGGGCTTAGCCTTGATCCCTGGGGTACACCTGTTGGATTAGATTTTTTTGCTGATAAATACTGTCCAAGGACAGTAGTCTGTTTCCTATCCGCAAGGAGATTTTCCATCCATGCCAAAGCCGTGCCCCCTATGCCCACCGTAGTTAAACGGTTAATCAGTATCTCATGTGAGATCGTGTCGAAGGCCGCCGACAGATCCAGGAGAACAAGGACTGCCCTGTCCCCCTGATCCATGGCGGCCCTCAGTGTCTCTGTTGTATAAAGGAGAGCTGATTCCGTTGAGTGGGCGGCTCTGAAACCCGATTGGTTGTGGTGTAAAAGATCCTCATCCTCCAGAAATTTGGTCAGTTGTTTGTTTACAACTGCCTCGGTGAGTTTGAAGAGAAACGGTAGTAATGAGATTGGCCGTAAGTTTGATAGAGTGGTGGGATCGGCCATCGCTTTCTTCTGTAGGGGTTTGACCGCCGCTAACTTCCATTCCTGAGGGATTTTAGCTGATGTAAGAGAGGAATTTATTATGTTATTAATAATCGGGTTCACTAGGTCAATCAAAGAGTGTAGTATCTTGGGGGGGCATGGATCAAAAGGTGAACCGGATCTTCCAGTCAAGATTGCCTGGCGGCTGTCTTCCAGACTAATTGGCAGAAATTCATTCAGCTCCGCAGTTCTGGTATCTGGGTCTGAAGTTCCTATTTTATATCTCAACAATGGTGTGGGGAAGGCTTTTGTGAGATCCTGGACCTTTGCCTCAAAATAGTTCGCAATGGAGTCACAGAGGGTCTGAGAGGGGGGAATGTCTTGTCTGGTAATCTTAGGATTTAGAAAGTCATCCACTATTTTAAAGATCTCCTTCTGCTTATTTTCTGCCGACAAGATTGCCTCAGAGAAGAATGCTTTTTTGGCGTTCTTAATCAGCACATGATACTGATTTCTTGCTTCCTTGTAAATTTGTCGTTCTTCCATTGTGTATGAGTGTCTCCATTTCCTCTCCAATAGTCTGACCTCAACACGCTTGTCTCTAAGAGATTGTGAGAACCAGGGTGCTATTTTTTTCTTTTTCTTAGACATGTTCTTCGATCCTTTAGTGCTAATTTGTTCTAGGCTAGTCGTAATCCAGTGATTAAAGATCTCATTATCTACCTCAGTGTCCCCCGTCAGGGTGGGTTTGCCCTGTATTATAAGATCCTGAAAGTCTGGATCCCGACTAATTTTGCTCCAGTCATATTTATTTTGGGAGGGTACAATTAGCTGCCTTTTGTTCGCTGGTTCCTTTGTTATAGTTAGTTCCAAGGGAATCAGCGAATGGTCAGTCCATGTCTGGGGGCATGGTTTATTTGCCTTAAGGGTCATTAGATTTGTACAGATACAGTCTAACATATGACCAGCTTCATGAGTAGGGTCTCTATTTAGTAATGATAGCCCCCACATATTGAGAAGTTCTTGAAACTCCCTAGTGTTAGGGTCAGTAATTGTGTCCAAGTGGAAGTTTATATCACCCAGGATAGTAAAATTTGCATATTTAGGGATGATATTACTGAATGTTTCGGTAAAACTCTCCAGAAACTCCTTATGAGAACCGGGAGGGCGATATAACAGAGCTCCGGAGAAGATATTAGATTCATGTGTGTGAAGGCAAAAACCTAGACACTCTGCTCCTTTTACGTCAGGGAGGTCGAAGGTGGTACACTTTATGGAATCTCGGTGCACAATAGCAATTCCTCCTCCTTGTTTAATTTGCCTGTCAGAGCGTTGGATATGATAACCCTGTGGTAAGGCGTTGACCACATCGGGGGTGCACCAGTCCTTCAGCCACGTTTCTGTGATGAAGAGCCAATCAAGGTCATTCTCTTCGATCATATCGTGGATATGTGCGGCATGTTTGCACATGGATCTAACATTGATTAAGCCTCCCTTCATAGTTTTGGAAGGTCGAGGTGTGGTTTTACAGTTTTCAGGGAATGTAAGCGGGCCGCAGTAACTACACTTAATCGGACCCTGACAGTTAGCAACATTTATGGTATTTAGACATTTCTCATTAGGAATGTTTAATGAGAGTAGCTCCTGTCTAGTGAATGGAGTTATAGGAACATATTGACCAGGGGGAGGGTCCCTGTGCCCGGCCGTGACACGGACGGGCACAGACAGGCTTACCTCTGGCGCACCTCCGGCGCGATTACGGCGCGCCCGCTGAACGCGTCCGCTGCGCGGAGCCATGGCCGTTTGATTTTATACCGGTGACTCATCCAAGATGGCCGCCGTAGTCACTTCCACCCGAGTCCCTGGAATCCCAGCCCTAAAATCGGCTGTAAATTCTGGGGGGAGGCAGCGCTTGCTAGGTAATTAAAACTAAAGTGCAAATGTGCTTTTAAAAATGTAATCTACACCCTTAATTCGGTGCGATTTCGGCGTCGTAATTAAATCGGCGCGCTGGTGCTGGGGAGGGGAGCGGACACACAGGGCAAGTACTATAAATGCAGAAAAGGTTTCAGGTTAAAAGAGAACTGCCCGGCTCAAGCCTCAGGCGAAATAATGCTGTAGTCTCGAGAAATGAGCTCCTGCCTGACTTTTATACCGGTGACTCACCCAAGATGGCCGCCGTAGTCACTTCCACCCGAGTCCCTGGAATCCCAGCCCTAAAATCGGCTGTAAATTCTGGGGGGAGGCAGCGCTTGCTAGGTAATTAAAACTAAAGTGCAAATGTGCTTTTAAAAATGTAATCTACACCCTTAATTCGGTGCGATTTCGGCGTCGTAATTAAATCGGCGCGCTGGTGCTGGGGAGGGGAGCGGACACACAGGGCAAGTACTATAAATGCAGAAAAGGTTTCAGGTTAAAAGAGAACTGCCCGGCTCAAGCCTCAGGCGAAATAATGCTGTAGTCTCGAGAAATGAGCTCCTGCCTGACTTTTATACCGGTGACTCACCCAAGATGGCCGCCGTAGTCACTTCCACCCGAGTCCCTGGAATCCCAGCCCTAAAATCGGCTGTAAATTCTGGGGGGAGGCAGCGCTTGCTAGGTAATTAAAACTAAAGTGCAAATGTGCTTTTAAAAATGTAATCTACACCCTTAATTCGGTGCGATTTCGGCGTCGTAATTAAATCGGCGCGCTGGTGCTGGGGAGGGGAGCGGACACACAGGGCAAGTACTATAAATGCAGAAAAGGTTTCAGGTTAAAAGAGAACTGCCCGGCTCAAGCCTCAGGCGAAATAATGCTGTAGTCTCGAGAAATGAGCTCCTGCCTGACTTTTATACCGGTGACTCACCCAAGATGGCCGCCGTAGTCACTTCCACCCGAGTCCCTGGAATCCCAGCCCTAAAATCGGCTGTAAATTCTGGGGGGAGGCAGCGTTTGCTAGGTAATTAAAACTAAAGTGCAAATGTGCTTTTAAAAATGTAATCTACACCCTTAATTCGGTGCGATTTCGGCGTCGTAATTAAATCGGCGCGCTGGTGCTGGGGAGGGGAGCGGACACACAGGGCAAGTACTATAAATGCAGAAAAGGTTTCAGGTTAAAAGAGAACTGCCCGGCTCAAGCCTCAGGCGAAATAATGCTGTAGTCTGCATTATTATAGAGTGCATTATTATAGAGTGCATAATCAAGAGAGGTATTCTTGTTTTTCCTCGCTCACATACTGCATTACTTGTTTTGATGATTACATTATTTTATACTGTTGTGTATTTGCACCTTCAACACATTGTAAACACTAGTGGTATCAGTAAAGGTGTAAGAATACATCCAGTGGTATTTTGGTGTCTCCTCTGATGGTAAAATGCCACTCATTGTAGAAGGAGGAATTATACCCTGCCAGTAAAAGCCACGGTCTATGGAAGAACTAGTACTGACTGCAAATACTTTAGGGCTGGTGTTCTAGGCTGGACTGGGGAACCAAAAGCAACACTGGCAAAATAACTCAAATGAGCCCCAATCCTCTCGCACAATATCCATCCATCCATTAATCCACCCATCCTTTCTCCTTCTCTCCTCTCACTCATGTCCCCCTCTGATGTCTTCTCTCTACCTTCCCCCTCATTCCCTCTCTCTTTCCCTCTCTCTCATGATTTCACCCCATGCCTGCTGCAGTTAACCGCGGGAAGCTGGGGGAAGTGACCGAGGCACCAGAAGCTGCTCTTGGCTTTCAAAACTGACCTCCAAAGGCTCAACTCATCTGGGCAAATGCCCGGTAGAATAAAAGACCAGTCCGGACCTGCAGGTGGTAATTACATCACAGCCAGTGAAGGCTACATAGACACACATGTTATATGAAAATAGTGTAAATTACCAGCTGAATTATGATTAGTTATGAGATGGTCTTCAAAAGGACAAAAACCAGAATCGGTTACTTCTATAGAAGTCTAGTAACATTCTGATTACTTACAGAGAATCTTTATTGCTCATATTAGTCTTTGTCCTAGTCATTACTCGTGAGATGAATCCCAGCTTCTCAAGAATGGAAAATTGCAGGACAAAATGCTGCAAAGAAGTCCCCACCCACCTCATGGGTGAATAAAAGGCATCCAAGGCGCATGCTCACATAGATGCCCAAGAAGAGTGGATGGGACAATTGAATGCTTGCAGTGTGGACAAGCAGATATTGCTTGAAGGAGGGAAAGCCAAGATCTTCTTGGCCAGAAGGGAACCACCACACTCATTTGTTCTTCTCGTATTTTTACTACTCCCAGCAGTGGCAGATGTGTAATGAGTGGCATAGCAGCACTAGTGAGCGCGTGCTTCACTAAACGCAGTGGAGCTCGAAATCTGTTTTCTCGCAGTGAATTATGAAGGAGTAGTGTGGTGTGGCGAGCACTGGGGTAGCCCTGGTGAGGACTGTGAGGGATTCAAGATGTACCTTCACAGGTGGGTCTGAACACAAGGGTCTGAAGAATACCGGGTAAGAGATCTCTTCGTACCAGGTTAGACCCAAGCTCCAATTATACAGTTCCAGCGCTGCAAAGAGACCTCCAAGTGACATTGTGGCGCTTTATAATAGTCTATTCAAATAATATTTCTATGTCGTATTGTATTGTAATTGCAAGGAAAAATGTTCCACAGCGGATTCTTTCTCTATTGTATTGTAATTGCATTTATATAGCTCTTACTACCCCTGACGAGGCGTCGAAGCAATTTTTCGGCGAGTAGCACGCTACTCCGGGACCCATAGAGGATTATTGTTGAATTAGTATAGTGAAACATGCAAGTACATTTGAAGTGGTGGATAGGTTAGTCAGTTATTTGGATTTGGAATGATAGCAGAAGGATAGAGGAGGGCAAAGGTTTGTATTTATAGAGCACTTGTTGACGTACCTATTCAGGAAGCCTACAAAGGATTAGTGGTGAATTAATATGGTGAACTATGAAGTAATTTCAGTGGTGGATATTAGTCAGTCACTTGGAGTAAGAAGGATGGCAGAGGGATAAAAGGGGAAGAAAGATTTGCATTCATATAGCACTTGTTACCCCTGATGGGTGTTGAATCGCTTTTCTGGTGAGTAGCACGCCACTCCGGAACCCATAAAGGATTATTGTTGAAAATTAGTACAGTAAAATAATATGAAGTAATTTGAGTAGTGGATATGTTATTCAGTTATTTGGGTAGTATATTAGTATAGTTTAATATTGAAATTGAGAAGTGAACATGTTAGTCTGTTAATTTCGATTGAAAAGGATAGTGGAGGGATAAAAGAGTGAAAGATTATTATTATTACTATTTTTTTTAGGTCTTAGCAATAAGAGGAGGCTTTTGGATGAGTAAAAAGGAGTTTTGGAGGGGAGGACTCAGAGGAAAGAGTTTAGAAAGGTTTGTTTTAGGGGTTCGGTATAGTAAAAGAGGTGTCAGATGATACAAGGCGGGGTAGAGTAGGAGAGAGTCTAGAAAGGGTTATTTTGGCAATCATAGTAGGGGTATGGGGTTTGGAATAAATGAGAGAGTGGATGTAGAGGATATATTGATAGATGTATAGGATAGGGATAGGGTAGTGCATTGGAAGGAGTAGTAGAAGAAGTTTGAGATGAGTCAGAAGGTTGGGCTAGAAGATATATTGAGCGAAGTATATCCTGAGAAATAGGGTAGTGCATTGGAAATGCTAAATTAGAAGAAAGTGATAAATATGTAGATCCATAATTACATTGAAAGTATATGTGTTGCAAGAGTTACAAAGTGTGGTGGTGTGTAGTGTGTGTGTTGTGTGTTAGTGTTATTATGGTAGAAGGCAGAGGAGAGTGTTTGTTGGACAACTGATGGAAGGTCTGTTAGGTGTATTTACAGCAGGGCAAGTGTGTCTTAATATGATGTAGTTATGTATGGTGTTGATTTGTGTTGTGTTAGTGATGAGTGTATTGGTTAGTATAGAGCTGTGTACTGTTTGTAGGTGATGGTGGATATGTGTGGTTGATGGGATAGTAGGGTGTGTAGATGTGGTTTGGTTGGGTTTGTAGTGCATGCGGGTATATTAATCTGTGCATAGTGTTGTGAGTGGTGTGCATTTGGTGTGAGTGTGTTGCTCTGTTTGTGGATGTGGATGGTGTGGGCTGGGTATTGCTAAATGAAAAAAAGGGCAGCATTTCTGGCCCTAGTCCGACCAGTCTCGAACAGGCTCAAACAGGAAACTGCCCTTGTCCTCTCTGCCCTTAACAGGCTCAAACAGTAAACTGCCCTTGTCCTCTCTGCCCTTCGCCTCGACGCGGGGGCTGAGACGCCCTAAGCCTGGCCTTTTTTTTAGCCCTAGTAATCAGGTGACCCCTTCAGCCAATGGGAACCCTAGCCCTAATACTATCCAATCACAACACTAGCCCTAAAATCTAGGAACCAATAGGAGACCAGGACCTTACAATCAATCTAGGCCCTAGTCCAAGCACCCAATCAGTTCAAAAACCCTGATCTCTACGTCCAATAAAGGCCCTAGCCCTACCAGTAGTCCCAAAACAAGTCCATGCAGCCAATGGCACAGGTAGCCCTAGTCCCTACTTCCAATAGAAATCCTAACCCTAGCCCTAGTCCCAACCCTACAATGATTGAATCACAGACCCAGAAACCAATCAGAAACCTCAAATACCCAACCAATGAGGACATTAACCCTAATCCAATAGAAAATACCAGAATCAACCACCAATCAGTGTAGGCATGTACCAACCACTAGCAGACCATATAAGGTCCCAGCGACCTCAGACAAGGTTGGCTGGCCAGGGAGTTGGAAGCTGCTTCTCCTGTTCAGAATCTCCTAGGAGACAGACAGGCTCAATCCACACTTTGGACTTCAGCAGGTAAGGGCCTCACTAACTTGAAATCTAACAATACTGTTTGTCTAAAACTTTACTCCCTCTGCTGGCCAAAAAACGAAGTGCACAGGCCCTAGTAAAACACAGTTTAAACAGCTCACAGAAGCACCCTCTGATGTACAAAAAATCCCTGTTGCTGAGGGAGGAGGCAGGGGGCTGGTTTCACTGGCTTGTGAACACAAAATGGTGGCTGGGAGTGCACTGTTTTAACATACAAGTCTTAGCACAGAGCAGAGGAGAAATTTGGAGCAAAAACACCGACGACACCCTCGGCACCGCCGAACACCTGCACTTCCAGATCCACACTGACCCCAACACAACCCTCAGAGGAACCCTCATCTACAGACCGGATGGACCCCGACCACAGTTCAGCGACTCCATCGCCGACTTCGTCAGCACACACGCCCTCGCCTCCACGGACTACATCCTCCTCGGGGACCTGAACTTCCACCTCGAGAACAATGACTACACCAACTCCACCACTCTGATCGTCAACCTAGCCAATATCGGACTCAGACAACTCAGCACAACACCCACCCACTCCACCGGTCACACGCTTGACCCCATCTTGTCCGCAAGCCCCCACGTCTCCTTCAACCATACCGCAGAACTCCACTGGACCGACCACCGCTGCATCCACTTCACCTTCAAGAAACACACCTCGCACCACCGCACCCAACAGGTGCCTCACCGCTGCTGGAGCAAAGTCACCGAAGACCAGCTAACCACCACCCTCGCCCAGAGCTCACCCGACGACCATACCGACCCCGACACCGATGCCCGTAACCTCAGACAGTGGATCAACGACTGCGCCAACACCCTCGCCCCGATCAAGAAAGCCTCCAACAATCATACCAACAAGAAAGCCAGCTGGCTCACTGAAGACCTCTGGGCCTCCAAGCAAACCTGCCGAAAGCTGGAGAAGATCTGGCTCCGTGAACGAACATCTGACATCCACGCCGCCCACAAGAATGCCACCCGCAGACACCATCACCTCATCAGATCCGCCAAAAGGGCCTCCTTCAAAGACCGCCTAGACAACAACGTGCACAACAGCAAAGAGTTCTTCAACATCTTGAAGGAACTCTCCAACCCCAGGTCCAACACCAACGACGTCCCACCCTCGCAAGACCTGTACGACTTGCTGGCCACCTTCTTCCACCGCAAGATCACAGACATCCACGACAGTTTCAACGCCACAACCGCCCGACAACCACTGAGACCTCCGCCCCCATGACCACCATCCGCACCAACCTCCTGCTCTACTGGACCAATATCAACGACGATGACACCATTAAAATCATGAACACCATCCACTCCGGATCTCTGTCAGATCCATGCCCACACCACATCTTCAACAAAGCCAGGACATCCATTGCACCCCATCTCCGGGAAGTCATCAGCACCTCCTTCGAGACAGCAACCTTCCCGGAGAGCTGGAAGCATGCCGAGATCAATGCCTTAGTCAAGCAACCCAAGGCAGACCCCAAGGACCTCAAGAACTTCCGGTCCATCTCCCTGCTCCCGTTCCCCGCAAAGGTCATCGAGAAGACCGTCAACGAACAACTGACCCGCTACCTCGAGGAGAACAACATCCTGGACCCTTCCCAGACCGGGTTCCGCAGCAACCACAGCACCGAGACTGCCCTCATCACCCCACCGATGACATCAAGTCCCTGCTGGACAACGGAGAAACGGCGGCCCTCATCCTCCTGGACCTGTCAGCCGCCTTCGACACAGTCTGTCACCACACACTACGAACACGCCTCCACAACGCTGGGATCCAAGAGAAGACCCTGGACTGGACCACCTCCTTCCTCTCCGGCAGAACACAGAGCGTCCGCCTTCCCCCCTTCCGCTCCGAAGCCACCGAGATCATCTGCGGCGTACCCCAGGGCTCATCCCTCAGCCCAACTCTGTTTAACATCTACATGGCACCGCTCGCACACGTCGCCCATTGGCACGACCTCAACATCCTCTCCTACGCCGATGACACCCAGCTGATACTCTCCCTCACCAAGGACCCCCACACCACCAAAACCAACCTTCACGAAGGAATGAAGGCCGTTGCTGAATGGATGAGAAACAGCCGACTGAAGCTGAACTCGGACAAGACAGAGGTCCTCCTCCTCGGATCCAACCGTTCGGCCTGGGACGACTCCTGGTGGCCAACCGCACTGGGAACCGCTCCAACACCCACCAACCACGCACGCAACCTAGGGGTCATCCTCGACTCCACCCTCTCCATGACTAAACAAGTCAACGCCGTCTCCTCCTCCTGCTTCAACACCCTCTGCATGCTCAGTGGGATCTACAAGTGGAGCACCACTGAAACGAGAAGAGCAGTCACCCAGGCCCTTGTCAGCAGTAGGTCGGACTATGAAAACGCACTCTACGCAGGAGCCTCGGCCAAACTCATGAGACGGCTCCAACGCATCCAGAACGCCTCTGCACGCCTGATCCTCGACATCCCTCGCCGCAGACACATCACACCCCACCTGAGAGACCTACAATGGCTCCCGGTCAACAAGAGGATAACCTTCAAGCTCCTCACCTACGCACACAAGGCACTCCACAACACTGGACCAACGTACCTCAACAGACGACTCAGCTTCTACACCCCCACCCGCCAGCTCCGCTCCGCCGACCTCGCCCTCGCCCCCGCTTCCGAAGAGCGACCTCAGGCGGCAGATCGTTCTCCCACCTCGCCGCAAAGACCTGGAAAACACCCTCCCCATCCACCTACGGCAGACCCAAGACCTGCTGACCTTCACAAAACTCCTCAAGACCTGGCTTTTCGATCAGTAGCAGCATTCCCCACCCCAGCGCCTTGAAACCCTCACGGGTGAGTAGTGCGCTTTACACATGATATGATTGATTGATTGATTGATTGTCACCAAGAAACGAGAGGGACAAACTACAGAGGTTGGACTGCAAATCCCACAATTCAACACACTAAATGGAGGCAATCATGGGCAGGGAAAACCACAAATTTAAAACACAACACAGGTGATAAAATATGCAATTACAGGCAGGCTAAAACTACAATTTTTAACTGAACAACCACAGGCATAGACAGTAAACACAGAAAGTGAAAATCGTCTTTTAAACACCCAGTTCCTCTTCTCAGGCTGCCCTTCATGGAAGCTTTCATGGAGTGCATCCCCCTTGCTGCACCCCACCTGGACTGTAAGAAAGGAGAGTAAACCACGCTGCACTCCCTTTCCTCGCCTGGACCCTCTCAGGCTCTCACTGTCCAGGCCGGAAGGCCGGGGTTGCAGCGCGTGGCGGCGAGGATTGTAAATGGGCGGGGCCTCACTTTAACTGGGCCTGGGCTCTGCGCAGCGCGTGCTCTCGACAATGAGTCTTAGCATCCTACATACGGCTCAGGGAAATGAAACGACAGCGGCAGAGAGGGGAGCTTATGATAATCGCTCTGTTCGGAGCAGTAATGGCATTACAGCCTGTGGCAGGGCAGTCAGCCCCGGCTCGCTTTGTGCCATGCTGTTCCTTCCTGGAGTTCCTCTCTCGCTGTCGCTGATGTCAGAATAATCTGTTCACTCAGAAGCAAGTTGGCCACAAACAGACAATGTGATCCCGCTCGGCAGTGAGGCGGAACACGGGGCTCCCAGCCGCTCTGCGGAGCGACGCTCGGGGCAGAGGAAGGAGCAGACGAGGATATGACCCAGACCCCTTCACAGGGGACCCCGTCAGTGGAGCCTGCGGAGGAGGGGCCCCCGCAACAAAGACAAGACCAAGCAGGGATGGAGGGGGCCCCGAGCCCTCAGTATAGGGCCCTGTCTGCGGAACCCATTGAGCAGGGGGCCCTTCAGCAGGCACAGGAAGCAGCTGGGAAGGAGGGGGCGCCATGCCCTCAGTATAGGGCCCTGTCTGCTGAACCTATGGATCAGGGCACCCTAGGGCAGACACAGCATCAAGACGGGATGAAGGTGGCCCCATTCCCTTCACCTACTGCACGGTCAATGGAAGCCACTGAGCCAGGGCCCTTTCTGCAGACACAAGACAACGCATGGAAGGAGGTAGCCCCAATCCCTCAGTCTGGGAGCCCTTCTACGGAATACACTGAGCAGTATACCTTAAGGCAGACACAAGACCTAGCAGTTAAGGATGTGGCCCCAGCCCCTCAGTCTTGGGCCTCGTCTGTGGAGCCCACAGAGAAGAAGAAAGACAAAGCAGGCAAGGAGGCGATGACCCAAATATTTAAGGATGGGAATCCATCTTCGCAGCCCATGGAGTTTTTGACCCAAGACTCTCAGCATTGGATGGCATCTCTGCATTTAATGGACATGGGGTCCTTGGAGCAGACATGGGATGATGAAACAACAGTGGATATGGCCCAGAGTCCGAATTCTACGGGGTCTGTGGAGGGGGTACCACTGGAGCAGGCACAAGATGAGGAAAAGATGGCAGTCATGGCCCAAAGCCTTGACTCTACGGCGTCTCTGGAACCGGGACGCCAAGAGCAGACACTAGACGAGGAAAGGACAGAGGTCATGGCCCAAAGCCCTCTTTCTGGGGACCTGGTCAGAGAGCCTGTGGTTTGTCTACCTGAGAAGGAAAACAAGAGAAAGGGCGGGCACGAGGACCCACCGTCCTCTGGCCACCACCTCGCAGTACCGGTGTCTTGCAAGAAGAGGGTTGGCTCTGCTCTGGAGCGCACGCCCAGCTTCGGCAGGTGCGTTAAGTTCCTCTTGCCCCCGATTACAATAGAGGACACCAGCCCCAAGGAGGACGAGCTGCGCTTCTTCCAGCGAGTAGAACCGATGCTGGGATTCAAGGAGAACCGCTTAAAGGACCTCTTCACCTCGGACGAATGGACAGACTTAACAGGTGAGTAGATACAATACTGGTCATTTCTGTAGCACACACCTCAAACAGACAGCCCTCTTGGCGCTCATTAACAACTGTTTTCTATAGTCATGTTAATAATACGTTATCAAAACAGAGAGGATGAAGGTGGGTCTACTCTGCCAAGACTTTTAGGTGTGATATGCACTTTGCACACGTAGCTCAGTGCTTGACTTTCACCCCATTGAGTAATTTGACCAATTCTCAAAAACTACAGGTATGGGAGAGCTAGCAAAGAGGTTATAAATGTTTGTCTGCGCATGTCTTATGTTTGAGGGATCAGACATAGCAAACAATGCAATGCTGTGTGCATGTAGGTGTGGTAAATTTAAGGTAATTTCTTCTGGATAGGTGGTATGTAAAGGGATGTGTTGTTGCGAAAGCAAATACTTAATTGCTTGAGGCAGTGTTGTGTGCCATACCTAACATACCCAACATGCTTACACAATATCAGACTAACACCAAGACAGAAAATATCCTGACACTGCCTGCTACCTACCACAAAT
This sequence comes from Lissotriton vulgaris, assembly GCF_964263255.1. NCBI lineage: Eukaryota > Metazoa > Chordata > Amphibia > Caudata > Salamandridae > Lissotriton > Lissotriton vulgaris. Next base: position 1,979,301,356 of record NC_141687.1, on the reverse strand, counting down.
TACAAGACCAACAAACCTGGGTCTGCAGTGGAATCAATGGAGATAAGGTACAGAATCTAATTGGTACGGCAAATTCCTCTCAACGTCAATGTGTGACATTTTATCAAGTATAACATAACATTGAATATAACTTGAAATGTTCAGATTGAGGTAACAATGCTTATATAACTGTGTGGCTTGGCGAAGTGGTGTATGCATGCGGGAGTTAGGAACTGTGTCCAATGTCTACTGTAGATGTAAGGCGATAACTTGATAAAGTTATTGAGCCAGTTATATGATTGGGAGTTGTGTTGTGTGTATTTGATGGTGCCAAGGACTGTGTCTTATGTAAACAATTGATGTAGGGCAAATTATACATCTAAATTGATATGGATGTGTTGTTGAGGTAGCAGAGTTTAGCCAATGTATAGCTTGAACCAAAGTCACGTACATGATTGTGCCTTGGGTTAATGTGCATAGTCGGTATAGATTCCTATAGATGCACTAGTTCAGGTGACACTATTTAGTCAACGATGTCCTTCATTATGACACATACACTTATCCACATTCTGCTGTCACCTGGAAATTACAGCCAAATCACGATTCTGTGTTTTGTGGGAACACCACACATTCCTTTCCCAGTGCCGTTTTAAACAGGAAACTCCGGGTGAAATTGGAGCTGATAATATAACCTGGAATGGAGGGAAAATGTGGAAATAGGTGAGAAAACACTGATTCCAGCAGTTATTGCCTAGTTCAAGGTGTGAAACTTGCAATGGGCTACTAATCTCATGCATGTGGTATCCATAACTATTGGAGTGGGATTACCTATGCACTTTTCGCACACATCTCATAAGGAGGGCCCATGTGGTTTGGAGCCATGTTGTGCACGTACCGGAATCCGAAGGGATTGTGTCCAATATATACTGCGATGGAAGGTGGCTATGAATTTAGCTACTGTGGGTATATATGGATATGCTTTTGAGGTAGATGACAGTATCTCTTAGAGTGATTTGTGTTTGTGATGGTGGAGTCATGCATAAGGGGTATTGTTGGTGGAGTGTCACCTGTAGACTGTGGAAACTCTTGATGTCCTGGATGATATGGATTGGTGTCATTTTAAACTACATTTCATAGCCATTGGATGTTGAGGTATTCTGTGGGACAAAATCTACTAAATTGATTAAAGAGTCAGTCAAGGTAACCAGTGTTGATACATACATCCCTTAGCTGTTCTTTATTTAGGATCAGCAAATTAATATATATTGAAATAATTGGATAGTACGTCACTGGACCTTACACATGAGGAAAGGGAAGACGATGGAAGTTGTTGGGTGTCCCATGGTGGCTTTTGTTTGAGGGTGCAATTTCTCAGCAGATTCTCCTGTCACAGATCTGCAACGTTTTAGGTCAGGTTATGCAGCCACAGGCCGGAATGGGTGATGAACCCTTGTTTCTTCTCCTTGGAGAGGAGGCATGGCTAGTGATCCTCAAGGACAGAGGTCCACATTGTCCCCGCCCACAAGAAGCCAGAGGATGAAAAGCTTTTATAATATTAGTAGAGAGGCAGAGACATATGGAATCACCCTGTACCCACCTGGGACAAAGAGAGCCATCACTCTCCACCATCTGGCCATTGTAGGTTGAGGAAAGGAACCATGGGCATGGTGTTTTGCATAAATTAGCACATCAACTTGTGTTAAAAGGGGCTTAAAGGTAAGAGAGATCAAAAGAAGGATGCATGAAAAAAGAACACTGGCGTGCAACCAGTGCACAACTGGAGAAGCATGACTGGCTAAAACAGGAGGCTGGTATAGGGAGTCCAAGTCCACACTCACGGGCAGACAGCTCAGTCCACAACACCAGAGGCTGAATGAATTAATGAAAGAAGTACTGAGAGTGGATGTGCATCCAAAAGCTTGTGAGTGCTAGGACTGTAACATCCCCCAAAGGTGAGGAGGAAACACTAGGAAGAAAGGGAAGAAAATGGATACCTGTAAAGCTCGCTGTCACTCCCAAAGGAGCATCCTGGCACTGTGTGGAAAGCTAAATGGCAAACACGTGAAGCTAGCCCTAAGGAAGACAGTAAATCAGATAATTGGAGAGTAATGGGGATCATATGGGGCTGAAAACATCCATGGCTTTAACTGCTTTCTGAAAGTTGCTTCAGATTCAACAAATCTTAGAGGACTAGGCAGTTGATTCCAAGCCTTAGTACCCAGAACTGAGAATAAGTTTCCACCTTGAGTCCTGAATGAAAGAAAAAGACTTGAAAAGGTTTGCCTGGGAAGATCTGAGGGTTCTTTTAATTGTATAATGTTTAAATCAGGCAATTAGGTAACTCAGTCCAGTGGGTCTATAAGCTATGAAGCTCAATAAGAGAATTTTAAAAAGGACCCCCTTATGCACTTGAAGCCAGTGTAGAGTCGCAAGGGCTGCTGAGGCAGATGATCGTCTGGGATGTTTTAATACCAGTCTGGCCACCCCATGGTGCACAAACTGTAGTTTCTGAATAGATTGTTTTAAGTATCCAGCATGCAGACTATTACAGTAGTCCAATCTGGAAGTTATCAGTGCACAAGCAACTATCTTCCTAGCCGGCAGTTGGAGATAATCAAAATATTTTCTCTGTGTTTAAGTTAAAACACGTACCTGCCACTGCAACAGTTTGTAGGTGAAAGGTCAGGGAGGAATTGAATTTTACACCCAGATTTCGAACGATATCAACAGTGGCAGGTGAGGAAGTGCCAAATTCAGCCACCAATGGGCTGGGGCAAAAGATTTTGATCTGCCAAGCAGCATGATCTCAGTTTTATCGTTACTACACTTTAAATGATTGGATTACATCCACTGGATAACTGCGAAAAGGCAGTTTTTAAAAACTAACTGATGTCAGTCTCCCGAACAAAGATGGAAGACCATTGCATAAGCGTTAATCTCCAAAGGAGAACCTCAGTCCCCAGCTACAATAAGCTCGATGTACAAGGCAAAGGCCTTAAGCTCGATGTGCTGAGCAACCAGGAGTCAATACATTGATGGACCATAGAGACATGATCAAACTTCTGCGTAATGAACACAATTCCCAGAGCCATACTTTGGTAATCTGAAGCTTGCAATTAGTCTCCTCTGGCGAGCCCAAGTACCATGTATTTGCGTAATCTCATCTGGACAAAATTCTGACTCCTACTACTGGGGCCCGGAATTGAGATGGTGTTAAAGTCCAGATCTTCTCAATTAGTCTTATTTGGTGAAAACAGGCTATGACTACTGCGTTAACCTGGTCTCTTCTTTGAAGATCCTTTTCCAAATTAACCTTAGCTACTGAATATGGTGGATGACGCATTTGTTTTGTCCACAGACTGCACTTGTCCAAAATAACAACATTAGTTTTGCTGGCATTCAACTTCAGCAACTTCTTACTCATTTAGTTTTGGACAGCTATGGGGCAGAACTGGAGGGAATGCTGGAGGTCTTTTGAAACTCAGGATAAACAACGTATCATCAGCATAATCAAAGGGTGGCGGACACAGGCTGCATATAAAAACTGAGTAGGATGGAGGTAAGGAAGGATGCATGAAATGTGAGGAAGACTGAAAAGGAGGAATAATCAAGGGCTACCTTCACGCGGATGGAAATGATGAAAATAGGGCAGGCCTATTGCTGTCAGCCAGTGGATCAAGCTCGGGTGTTTGACCATGTTACAGGCCTCAGAAAGATCAAATCAAATTAAAGTAATGGGGTGTCAAGTGTCCATCCAGCTTACTGTCATCAAGGATCAATATCAAAGTGGTCCCATCCCAATAACTGGACAAAAAAAATACCTCAACAGAGTGATACAGTTCAGAAGCCTCCAAGTAGTGTAAGAGCAACTGGGCAAGAGGTTTTTCATACATTTAGCTGTAGCTGAGAGCAGAGATATTAGTCTATAATGAGCCCCATAATTTGGATCCAGGTCTGACTTATTTTGTAGGGGTTTCATATGTTTGAAGCCATTAGGCACTCTTCCCAGAATTAAATAGACAATAAGCAGCAAAGTTACTGCATTAGTAATAGCCAAACAGAGCGAGGGAACTGCAGCATGACTTGTAAGGGCTCTGGCCTCAATGGCTGCAGTGCCTCATCCGCACGCTCCCTGCAACCACCTGGCATTGCCCAAACTCTGATTAGAAGAAAAGAAAACATGCGGACATCACTGCCACAGAGCAGTCCAGCCAGAAGGAATGAGTAGAAGCACGTCTAAGAGTTGACATGAGTATAATCAGTAATAGAGGAGGAATTCAAGGGTAGAGCCAGAAAGACCCGTAATTGGTGAACAACATCAAGTATGCCTGCTCCAATTAAGGTACACCAGATGACTCGCAACCAAGCCCCATGTCCATACCCATCAAGTGCATTTCCCCATGAAACGCAACCAATGCTTTTCTCTGATCCCCTGCCCACCCCCCCCAAGCCCCTGGGAGAAACGTACATCCCAAATGCCTCATAAGACCCTCCAATGGCTCTCCTGCCATTCAGATCCTCTGGGAGGCCCCCTGGTGCAATGAAGCGAACAGGAGATCATTAGAGGGATGTCACCCAGGTTTGAGGGCCATGTTGGAACCATCAGCGCCACAGTCCCAAGTTGAACAGTCCCCTACCCCACAGACAGGGTCTGCCACCCCGTGCAGCTCCACTGCATAGGGTGACTAATCAGTCAGAACCATACTGGTGTCACCTTTCAAAAGCAAAGACCAGTATGGGAAGGTAAATGGGAGATGATAAGAAATCCTGTACCTGCTTCATGCCCAGGGCCCAAAGCCAGAATCACCATACACACTGAGATCCAGAGGGACTCAGAAACCCAAGAAGTTTGTTCTGAAAGCCCACCTAAATCTGGGGCGGTAAAGATATGTAAGATCTACCCTTGGATCATTCAACTCCATCTCCAAACATAGGGCTCAAGTCCTCCTCAACCTGGAAGTGCCAACATTGGCTCAAGAGCCTCAGGATATGAGAACACCATCTTTGCCAGCCATTTTAGCCCCCAAGGACATCTCATCAGCCCCCCAACACCAAGCTGGTTAATAAAACTCAGAGGGATGTCTGCCCATATGAACTCTACTCTCTCTCCTGCTCTTGCCCATTCTCTCGTTCCAGACCCTGTCACGCCTTCCTGTTCCCAGCCCCATAATATGACTATGCAACAGAACGATGCACCACTGTATTCAAACTACTTCCCTTGTTGCCACAGCGAGGCTGTATGACTCATTGACTTTCCCTCTGAGGCTAAGGGAAACATTGGACCACCTCTATAAGACAGCCACCAACCCAGGATTATCCAAATCCCTACAGGAGGCTAGAAAATCAGACGATTGCACCCTGAACCATGGATTAAGTTAAGAAACCCAACTATGAATCTGTTTCTGAAGAAGTCTGCTCTTTAGGCTGAGCTCTGCTTGTTCAACGACTCCTTATCCCACATTTGTCTAGATTTGCCCTAACTATTGTCCGGCGACCCCTTCTTCATGATCTGTTGCCTCTTCTATATTTCCACTCCGCCTCACTCTTCCAATAAAAAAACTCTTAATCCCTAAAGATCACCAGATGTGCCTCCTTTGGGCCATTATCACCTCCTTCCCACTGGCCTTTATTATCTTCTCAGATTTTTATGCACCCATCTTTTATGGCTAGGGATGCCACTTCACTCCATGCCAAAACAACAGTTGATTGACAGAATGCAGATCAGGTCATACATTCACCCCAGTACAGAGATCTCTGGGCCTAAATCCATCGTTTTTTGCTCACCATGCCATTCCAGTTTGAACGCAGCCATATGCAAATCAGTCTTGACCCTGTGCCCCATGAGAACAGTCCAGCCGAACTGCCAAGCCACGTCCTCCCTAGACTGGAAACAAGCATCCAAGGACCAGTTTAGGGCTTTCAGCCCTCATCAGCCTGGATAGCTTGATTCCAGTGGCTTGGAGAGCACGGGACTCACGTCTGAGCATACTACGCGAACGTAGCGAAGTGCTTCGCCCAGGCCTACCAGTGATCCATATAATGATCCTTACTCCTAGATTTACTCTGCCCATCTGTCCCTTCCTTGCTCCTGTATTTGTCCCAGCTGTAGGTATGATAGGCCTGATACCACACTTGTGTCTGTTCTATATACAATTTCCACTCGCTCCCTGCCTCCTTCTACCCTTTACAATGAAAAAACGAATAACTCCCCAAAAGTCACCACAGGACAATACCTGCGGCTCATATGGCCAGGTGTATCACTACATAGCATGTTATCTGGCCCAGGGGAAGGTTCTGTTGGGGTCCACTAGTCTCAAATGCAGGTTATTACTATAGTGCTTCATGGATGGAGGCATCAATTTAGAATAAAAACACACACTTTTTGTAACCACAACATTTTATCAGCTCATATTGTAATATACGAAAAGTTGATAAAAGGACTTATTTTTTACATCTCCCTTTGCATTACATTATTATTGGCTATTGTGAAATCTGGCTGACCCTGGAGCTTGTACTGAAGGAAGTAGCCAGAAAATTAAAATGCCCCCCACTCTGAACCAAGGTTGTTATGGCACCAAGCAAGCGGAAAAAGTCATCGCGACCCTCCCTAGATGAGCTTGCATGTCTCTTCCTTCAAAGTATCTATTCATTCTCTTTTCACCTACTGATTTCCAACATTTCAACTTTACATTCTGTCATCCATTTAGTCTTTCATCTAATATTCAGTCTGTCACCATTCCAAACACGTGTCCACCCATTCATATCCAAGCCTATCCATCTTCAAATTTATCCATCAAACATATCCACCATTTAACTCAATCATCCATCCTTTCATGTATCCATACCTGCTTTCATCCATGCATCCACCCATCCATCCTCCTTTCAGTCGTCCATCCTTTCTCTCATCCATCCAACCTTTCACTTATCCATCCATCCTTTCACTCCATATGTTTTCCATTTCACACACCCATCCACGCTTTTATTCAGTCATCCATCCTTTCACTCATCCATTCACCCTTTGACTCATCCATCCACTCATCCATCCACTTATCCTTTCAATCATCCATTCATCCATCCACCCTTTCACTCATCCAGCAATCCTTTCACTCACTCATCCATCCACCCTTTCACACATCCATTCGCCCACCATTTCATCTAGCCATCCATCTACCCATCTTTCACTCATCCATCCATTCTTTAACTCATCCATCCCTACATCCATCCTCTTACTCACCCATTTATTTGCTTGTCACTCATCCATCCAGCCACCCTTTCACTTAGTTCATTAATCCGTCCATCCTTCCACTCATCGATCCTTCCATTTACCATTTCTCTCCTTGATCCAGCCTTTCACTCACTCATCCATCCATCCTTTCTCTCATCCATCCATCCATCCATCCATCCATTCAACCTTCCACTCACCGATTCATCCATACTTCCTCCTTTTCACTCATACATCCTTACACCCATCCTTTCACTTGTTCATCCATCCATCCATTCATCCACCTGTCCCCACTTTCACTCATCCACTTACATCCGCTTACCCATTCATCCTTGCATCTATCCATCTTTCCCTTCGCTCACCCACCATCCATTTCACTCACACATCCATCCATCCTTTCACTAATACTAATCCTTTCACTCACTCATCCATCCATCCATCCACTCATCCATCAATACACCATTGCAGTCATTCATCATCTATCCTCACTTTCACTCATTCATTCATTCTTTCACTCATCTGTGCATACATCCATCCTTCTTTCCATCCTTCCTTTCACTCATTCTTCCATCAACACTTTCAACCTGTCCATCCATCCAACCTTCCACCCCACCCATCCATCCATCCACCACCCACCATTTACCTTTTAACTCATCATATATCCTTTCACTCACTCATCTATCCATCGTTTCTTGCATCATCCAGCTATCCACCCTTTCACACTTCCATCCATCAATTCATCCATCCTTACTCCCTTTCACTTATTCGTCCTTACATCCATCCTTGCACACTTTCATCCCTGCATCTATCCATCTACTCCTTCACTCCTCCACCCCTTCACTCACACATCCATCCATTCTTACTTTTACCCACCCACCCATCCATCCACCCATCCTTTCAACCCATCCATCCGTCTTGCAGTCAGCACACTCCCACCACCAGAACCCCTCCTATGCTCCACCACCCTCCCTGCAATCTCCTACCACCATGATCCACCAAGGCCTACCAGCCTGTTGCTGGTCCTGGAGTAGCGCAGATATATCAAAAGAGCAGCTACTTAAAACCTATCCCTACGCCATCTAAGTTATAGATAAACCACCTGGAAGCACAAGAAGGATCTGGTGCACCTACCACAATCACACAACTGCTACTGTACTGCAGCCATCCGGTAGCAAGGGCGTCTCCATATAAGTCCTTTCTGAGCACCCTATTACGACTTCCACCGGCTGTCAGTGCCACTCATGCCCTTCCATTCCTTCTGCATGCATATGATCCGAACAAAAATGTAGGGTCTGGTGTGATGAAAGGTAGAGCTTGAGTACTGTGAATAGGGTATACGGGAAAGAGGAGCCAGTGCAATAGAGCTGGGGGTACCTGATATCCCCCAGGGAATATACCATATTATACAATTCATTGCTGATGGGAATCCTCTGACTAATTGTAGACTATTCAACAAACTACATTTGCCAGAGTCTTGATCTTTGTAAAGAAACTATTATAGGCAACATTTACATGGGAGGGGAGAATGGAGTACTAGGATTACGATTTGAAAATGTATTGAATGTATTAAAATATTATATTGATATGAAGTTTTCATCCATATTATAAAGATAAACATAAAGGATGGCAATCACCAAGTAGACTAAATAAAGAACGATAAAAAGATGTGCCTGCTTTATCCCAAGTGATATCATCCACTGTGTCCCACTCTCAGTGCTAAATTGTTTTTTGATTTGTGTTAAATTAATCTCTCCTTTACCCCTTTGAGATGGCTTGCCGATATACCGTTGTGTCATGTAAAGAGCATGTCCTGTGGCCCTATTATGTGGGGCATATAGTCCTCGTCTGCTCTGCGGCACACCTTGAACTCAGTGCACTGGACACAGACCTGGTCAATGCACTCTATTATAGATAATGTGCTGCCCGAAGGGGCAAACTCTCCGAGCTGCACACTCTTGGCTGATTGAAGCAGCAACAAAGTAACCTGCTTTTCAAAGGGATACAGTGATCCCCAGCAGGCTGTTGTACTGAGTGACTGCACTCGCCTGCAGGAGATTGTCTGGAGGGTCCAAGAGAAGCCCATCCCTCCTTTCAAGCTGGGGTATCATGCGGCGGCGCACCAGTGTGCGCCAGCCCTTTGTGGCACACAGTCAGCGTTCCCCGAGAGCTCTTTTGCCTTTGTGCCCATGTCTGTAATATGACACGAGCGCAGAGGCACAGTGGTCCCTCATTGGCACATGTGCACTGATACGATCTGTAATAAAGAAGGCGCTGTAACAAGGATTTGAAGCCTCTTCTGTAATACCAAGGTATCCCAGAGGAGCATAAAGCAGACCCAGGGGCACTTGTGTAATATGGTACCTGGAATGCATTTATCAATATAATCTATATCAGAAAGGTAACTGTGGAAAAAGGGTAGGGCTATGACCTTTTTCAAGATTTGCCCGGCGCTAACCGCCTTTGTACCATTCAATTTGTCAAGCAATGAGGCAGGCGCCGGAGACCAGAAGGCAGGAAACAGAAGTTTTATTCCGACGGAGCAGAACACATCAGATCAGACAACAAGGTATCGTCTCGAGGTGCTCTAACAGCCTCTCCGAGGCCTGGCCTCTTATACCCTGGTTTATGACATGTGAGCATTCTTTATTGCATAAAAGACTCTTTCAACTTATGAAATGACGTCCCCATAATCCTCGTGTCAAACCCACCCCCACATACATCCACAATAGAGGTCCTCGACCTGCTGATAAGAGGAGGGGGCTATCACGCAGCTGAGTGTTCCGCCGATTCTTAGGATGTGTGCGCCTGATCGTATCCCATGGGGTGGGGAGACCATGGTCAATAGTGGATCCTTTGAAGAGGAGCGACTCCATACAATAAGGGGCAGTAAACGGTATCTCCCGGCTTAGGCGATGGCCTCGGACCTGTGTGGACAGTCGAACTCGGGGGAAGCGGTCATCAAAGGAGTGGTATTCATGCCGCGTGGACAATCAAGCGCGGAGGGATGGTTTATCAACAGAGGGGTATTCATGGAAGGAGAGGAGGTGCTGGTCAGGCGCGGGCATGACTTCATGTGAGGGAGGGAGGGGGAGCCAGGGTGCGCGGAGGGTGCTTGTAGGGTCAGAGGAGCGCGCTGGCGATCGATCGTGGACAGGGAGACCGTGATACCTAAAAATGGTTATCGTGCGCGTTGTACGTGGGTGACAAGCTGGCGCAGATGATGTTCAGCTCGTAAACTAAAATTCCACAGTCCTCCCTTTTAACATGTCTCGCCAACTTGTCAGTTCGGATTTATCCCCATGAGGCCACGTATTTCTACTTCATAAAGGGGACTCATGTGCTCATTTCGGAAGTCCAAAGTCTTTGGGCACATACAGTTAGATACAAGATTGCACAAAGATGGCAGACATTGGATACCTAAACAACACCCACATAATATCACCACAGGTATCAGTACGAAGGAAAACAACCTCCAACCCCAGTCCTTCAAAGTGTCCCAAAACCAGCTCCCAAGCGACCATCCTTCTTGTTCCTGGTGAACCTCTGAGGAAAGTCTGTGGAGGTGCTCAATTGCTTTGTAGACAGAAGGCGAGTTATCTGGCACGTAGGTGCAGCAGCTAGATCCGATGATGCGGCATGCTCCTCCTCGATCGGCTAGGACCACATCTAGAACCAGGCGGTTTTGAAGGGCCACAAGGCGGACCGCCTGAAGCTCCGCTGTGTTGTTAGCGAGGATGCCAGCCGTGATGTTGATCGTTGTTTCTACTGCCTGGGTCAGGTGTCGGATAGCGCGGCTGTTTGCTATTGGGCCCCACAGAGGAACAAGTCCCTTTGCTGCATCTAGGAACTGTGCTCCAGTGGAGTCGGCTTGTCCGATGTCATCTGCACGCCTCTGCCGGTGATGGTTGGCAGGGGCTACATATGTGGGTGGAAGAACGAAGGCAATGTAACAGATACCCTTCCAACCTTTCGGGAGCCAGGTGTAAGCTTTGGTGCCACACACAAAGTACATATTTGGAGAAGCAACAAAGGAAGGGGGATCAACTGAGTTCAATGTTCTGGTGATTCGGCAGGAACTGTGACCCACCAGCTGTGTTCCCTGGCCTTCGAGACACACAAGACCTGTGACATTGATAACAGAAAGAGCCACCGTCAGAGTGGCGGTAGTTTGTTTTCGCAGATGAGAGAAGGTGGATCTAGCTGGATTGTGGAGTACCTGTACTTCGACTCGTTCTTTGGCTGGAATGTTTTTAAGGAAGGCGGCGCCTGTGAGCGCAGGACACAGAGGAGCAGAGGTCTTTCCGGTTTTGTTCAGCCAGAACCCAGAGTAGAAGTGCGACACTGTCTGGCCGGAAGTGGCGTTGTCTTTGTGGCTCTCTTGCATGAGGATCAACCAGGCGAGGCAGGAGCCGTGAACTGAGAAAGGAGAAGGGATGAAGGGGATGGAGTGTCCAGTGGCATGCGGGAGCAACCCGCAGATCCAGCAGTTCGTAGCATTTGCAGCAAGGTTGTGTTGGTGCAACAGTTGCACGAAGGAATTGTTCCAGAATTCCCTGCGCCTTTCTCGGAGCTGAGGCGACAGGGAGATTAGGTGATGCTCTTTCAGGGGGGTTGGTTGTGCAGTGGGCAGCAATGCCTCATGAGCCGGTGTGCTTTCCTCCAGGATCCAGAAGGAGGTCATGAGGAGGAGGCAGAAGAGGAAGACAATAAAGAGGGCGATTGTCTTTGATTTGTGCAAATTGTCAGTCTTTGGGTTTCTATAGTGGGTATTTCCTGTTGCTTCCATAATCTTCTTATCTGGCGCTTCCATCATCTTCTTATCTGGCGCTTCCATCATCTTCAAGGGGGCTCGGTAGCGGGCAGAACCACAGACTTCGTTTAGCTTCTCTCCCGGTAACCCTTGGTTGTGTTTAGGTCACCGTTCTGAGATTCAACTTAGTCCGTGGCCTTCTTACCCGAAGCTCCCTCCTTTCGTCGCAGGAAATACCCTTCTCTGGTCGGCACAGTGGGGTCAGAGAATTTTGCAAGTTCAAGTGCCCCAGTATCGGGATAACAGTTCAATGTCGGTCGGTCCTTGTTCAGGAGCTCTTCTTGGGTGTTGACGTTTTCTGTCGTGGCCAGGTTCGCAGAGACCTTTCGGCAGTGATGTGCGTGCAGCCAGTGCCTTTTCCCCTCCACTCGAAGCGCCGTCCGTGTAGTAATCAGCACTTGCCAGGGGCCCGTCCACCGGGGTTCTAGGCTCTTGGTCCGTTGGAAGTTACGGACTAGAATGAAGTCCCCCTGTTGGATGTCGTGGCCTGGGCCCCTGGAAACATCGGGGATGGCCTGCTGCACCTGTTGATGAATGACAGACAACGTTTTAGTTAACTTGCACAAATAATCAGACAGTAGGACGTCTGGGACGTCCTGAATGGAGGTTGGTTTGGGAGCAGTCCAGAGGTTCATCGGTCGCCCAAATACAACCTCGTAGGGGGTCAAATGGCGTTTGGTGGGAGTAGAGCGCATCGATAGCAAGGCCAAAGGGAGAGCGTCTGGCCATTTAAGTCCGGTGGTTGCCACTATTTTCGACAATTTCAACTTCAGTGTGGCATTATGGCGTTCCACCAGGCCGGCGGATTGGGGGTGGAAGACTGCGTGAAATCTCTGTTTCACCCCCAATCCCTTTAGGATTAGTTGGATAACCTCAGCTATGAAGTGGGGGCCATTGTCGCTCCATAAAATTCGACAAAGGCCATAGCGAGGAAAGAATTCCTTCAGTAGTACCTTGGCAGTAGTCATGGCAGTGTTGTCACGGGTTGGATAGGCCTCTACCCATTTGCTGAAGGCACATACGACGACTAGTACATACTTCAAGCTTTGGCATCTCTCTAGTTGGATGTAGTCCATCTGAAGGACCTCAAAGGGGTGATTGGGGGTCCCAAACCCTCCCCGGGGTACCACAGTTCCTTTCCCGGGGTTGTGTTGCAGACAGATAAGGCACTGCTGGACTAGGCGTCTGGCTGAGTCGGGGATTTTGTCGTTGTGCCAGACTTTGGAAATGAGTTCGATCATGGGTGCAGATCCTATGTGTGCGGGGGAATGAGCCATTGTCAGTATGGGGATTAGGTATGAGTCAGGTAGCAACCATTTGTTTGCATCTTTTGTTCGCCAGCAGCCCTCATCATCCTTCAATCCCACCCCGGCCCACTTAGTCAGTTCGTGAGGGGTGCTGGCCGACTGGATGTCTCTGATCATTTCCCTTGCGCCAGTCCATTTCTCTGCTTGTGACCTGGTCACATATATGCGTGTCACCGTCCTATTCTCAGCTGTGGTTCGTGCAGTGATGTCGGCCAGCGCATTCCCTTGTCCGACTAAGTCTGTCACCTTCTTGTGTGCCTGGCATTTGATCACTGCTAGTCGTTTGGGGAGGAGAACCGCTTCAATCAGGGCTGAAACCAGATCTCCGTGAAGGATAGGGGTGCCGTGGGACGTCAGGAATCCCCTCTCCCTCCACAGGAGCCCAAAATGGTGAACCACCCCGAAGGCATACTGGCTGTCTGTATATACGTTCGCGGTGGTTCCTGTGGCTATGATGCATGCTCGTGTGAGGGCTATCAGCTCTGCTGCCTGGGCAGATCGTTGTGTGATGCAGGCTGTTTCAACTACTGTTCGTGCTGTCGTTACTGCATAGGCAGCTGAAGTGGTGCCATCTGGGAGTTTGATGCATGAGCCGTCTACCCATAGCTCTCCATCTGGGTCAGTGAAAGCAGTGTCTCGGAGGTCAACTCTACTCCTAGTCTGTTCGTCCGTGAGGGTCACACAGTCGTGTATGGGAGGAACGTCGGGGTCATTTTCAGGCAGGGGCAGTAATGTGGCAGGATTCAAAGTCGTGCATCTCTTTAGTGTGATGTGGGGTGCAAGTAGCGTCAGTTCGTACCCCGTCAGTCGTGCGCTAGTCAAATGTTGAGTCTTGGTTTGGTTCAGAAGGGTGTCGACAGCATGGGGTACTAACACAGTGAGGGAGTTTGAAAGTACAATTCCTTCGCTCTGGCGGATAGAGACAGCAGCGGCAGCTACCGCTCGAAGGCAGGCAGGCAAAGCTCTGGCTACAGGATCAAGAGTGGCGGAGAAGTAGGCACAAGGGCGCTGCTTAGGACCTATAGACTGAGTCAGGACAGACAATGCACACCCCTCCCTTTCGTGGGTGAAGAGGGAAAAGGGTTTGGAGTAATCCGGGGTTCCCAGGACAGGCGCTGAACAGAGGGCATTTCGTAATTCTTTAAAGGATGCTTGACACTCAGGGGTCCAAGGGAGCGGGAAGGAGGCATCTTTGGTTAATAGGGCTAGTAGGGGTTTTACAATGAGGCTGAAGTTAGGTAACCACTGTCTGCAAACAGAGGTTAGGCCGACCAAAGAGCGGACTTGCTTTTGTGTTTTTGGGATGGGGGTGTCTAGGATGGTTTGGATTCGGTCGGGTGTGAGTTTCCTCCCTTCTTTGGACAGGAGATGGCCTAGGTATGTCACTTGTGGCTGGCAGAACTGTAATTTCTTTTTGGAAACTTTATGGCCATTTTCTGCAAGAAAGTGTAGGAGTTGGACAGAGGCTGTTATTGCAAGTGGGGTGGTGTCGGCCGCCAAAAGGATATCATCGACATATTGGATCAACACCACTCCATCTGGTAGCTGGAAGGCGTCCAGCTGTCTTTTGAGGGCCTGGCTGTAAATGCTGGGGCTTTCAGTGTACCCCTGGGGAGCTCTACAAAATCGGTACGAGCGGGATTTTAAGGTGAAGCCGAAGAGGTAACGGCTGTCTGGATGGATGGGGATAGAGAAAAATGCATTCTTGAGGTCGATAACAGTGAAGGTGGTGGCAGTGGACGGGATGAGGGTCAGAATGGTGGTGATATCTGAGACTACGGGGTATTGGGGTACAACCACTTTGTTAATTTCTCGCAGGTCGATGATGAAGCGGTATGCTTTCTCATCTCCTTCGCCTTGCTTCTTAACAATAGGTAGGATTGGGCTGTTGCAGACGTTGCTAACCACCTCTTCAACCACTCCTGCATCTACCAGAGACTGAATGATCGTTACCAGTGCCTTCTCGCCCTCGGGGGATATCCGATATTGTGGGAGTTTTGGGAGCATAGCGTCCTGTCTTACAGTTATGTGAATGGGGTCAATCATCATTCGTCCCACATCAGAGTCATTTTTGGCCCATAGGTACGAAGGCAGGGTATCAAGCATGGACAGGTCAGCGTCAGTTATGGGGCACATGTGTAGTGCAGGGCAAGATTTGGGTATGTCTGGGTTGTCGTACAAGATGACTCAGATTCCATCTGGGGAACACCTAATGGTAGCTCGAAAATATTTCAGTAAGTCAATGCCCATAATGGCGTCAGGGGAGTTGGAGGAGAGCAGAAATGTCGTGTCAGTGGTGTTGTTTTCTAGGTCAAAGGTGATAGGTACGGACAGGGGGTTAGTGGAGGGCGTCCCATCGAAACCTGTCGATGTAATGTGTGAGCCAGACAAGGGTGCCCTTGGAATCAGTCGTTTCGATAACACACTACGTGTCGCCCCAGTGTCTACCAAAAATGGAGACTCTGTACCCAGGACCTTAGCGGTGACATAAGGACCTTGCTGGTCAACACAGAGCTCGACTGGATCCCTCCCTTGCCCCTGGCAGTCCTATGCAAAATCGGGGGCATTCTCACCGTCGGATAGTTGATATTGGTTCTGTCGGGGCGGTCAAATGTGTTCAATCTCCCTGATCTGTCATTGTTGGTGTCGTTTGTGTGCCCTCGTCCTTGTCCTCTATTTCTCGGACCACCCGCCACATCCCTGGGGTCCCTATTTCTGTTCATCTCTAGCAGAACCGGACACTGGGATTTCCAATGGCCGAATCCTTTGCAGAAGGCGCATTGGTCATCGCTAATGTCCCTACGTCCAGTGTGGGGTGTTGGGGTGTGATCTTTAGGGGGTGGATTTCTGGGGGTGGTCGATTGGTAGTTCCCCCTTTGGTGTTCCCGTCCCACCGCTATACCTTGTATCTGGGCTATCATCACCCTTTCTTTTAAATCTTTCTTCTTTTTCTCGGACGCCCTATCATTCTCATTCTTTTGGTGCTCGTAATACTGAGCCATCTGAAGGATAGCTGCGGGTTTGGAGGCCCCCCAACTACTCTCACTCGTCTGCAGTTTTTGGGAGACCTCTTGGTATAGGCCCTTTACATAATTTTGTACAAACAGGTGCTGTCCGGTTGCGGTGGTCATGTCTTGGCCACTGTAGTCGGAGAACACTGTCTCGAATCGGGAGAAGTATTCTGACACATCTTCCTGGGGTTTCTGACGACAGGCCGTGACTATCGACCAATCTACCTTTTTCTCTGGGATCAGTGTCTTTAACTTCTGAACTAATTTGTCTGGGAGTTCTAATATGTCCTTTACTGGTTTCCTTCCAGGCTCTCGCTGTCCATCTAGTTTACTGAGTTGGTCCCAGGTATGTCCAAACAGATCCGTGTGGTCAGCCTTCCGGATTTGCTTCCACACGTCAGCTGGCAGGCATAACCCGAAGAACAAGTCAATGTCCGCTAAAGTCATTATCGTCGAACCCAAGGCTGTGCCTAATTCAGTATAGAATGCTGTCGGGTTCTTTCTTAAATCGGGCAGAGTTTGTTTAAAGGTTAGGATATCTTGTCGGTCCCATGGTTGGTAAACCCAATTGTACACAACCCTTTCTTTTGCATCTGTGTGATTAATATCATCGCTAGTTCCCTGGCCACGAGGCGGGATCCAGTAAGGGGCCGCCTCTCTGATGGGCATCATAGTGTTGGCTACTTCTACTGAGGTCGTTTCGGGGACTGTAACCTTGGCTTCTGGTTTTTGTTCCGTGAGGTGGCGGAAGACCTCAAGCATCTGCATGAAGAGTTCCGTCGCCTCACGTTCAGTCCCATCTCCAACATCAATCTTCCTATACAGCGTTGTTAGTTTAGCGGGGCCCTTACTTTGATACCTATCCTCATATGCGTTCAGGGTGTGGTAGCTGAATCGCAAAATGAAATGCCGTCTGTGGCTGTCGGCATGCGAATTATACATGTTCATTGTGTATTCTTCGCTCTCCCTTCGTTCTACTAATGTCTTTGCTATTCTGTCAATCCCATCCCGTTCATCTTTGCTCAGCCTATTTGGTCTGGCTGGTGGTTGCTTGCTAGCCTCGGGGTCATCTGGCGATGTTGTTAATGTGGCTGGTGCGGAGGCCGTGAGGGCTGGTGCACTAGCGCTGAGGTCACTTTCGCTCGCACTCGGGGCTTGCAAGCTTTGTTGGCAGGGGGCATATAGATGATTGGGGGACCTAGCAGTAACTCATCGTTCGTCCGTTGTTTGGAGGGCAATTCAGGGTAGAGCGCAGAGGGGGTCCTAATAGGGCATTGACCTGTCGACCCTGATTCTTGGTTTTGTGCAGCTTCTTTTCTTTCTTTTCTTTCTTCTTCTAGTTGCTTAGCGGCTAGGTGGGCTGCCTTTCGTAATTCTTTCCCTATTTTTGCTTCTTCTCTTTTCCTTCGTTGTTCCATTTCTTTGTGCCACATGCCAATACTATCGAGCATAGTGGGCGTGGTCTTATTTTTCTGGAGCGCTATTTCCAATGTTTTTATTTTATTTTCATCAAAGGAACCTATCAGTGGCCACTGACTTTCAGGGTTCTTCTTTGTATATTTATGCCATAGCTTAGTATAAGCTATAGCGACTAGTCCATGCTTAGTGAACATGTCCTTATTAGGGGTGCCTTCCAGTGGAGCTGGATGGTTCATCTCTAATAAGCGGTCCGGGCTGTACAGGCTACCAATCAGTGGGGAGAAGATAGGCATGACGGGTTACAACGGGGACAAAGGTCTGCACTACCTATCTTATCACGGCGGACAAAGACTAGACAGAATATTTCTATTCTACGTTGTTTGTAGGCCGTGAATACCTCAAAAGAACCAATACCGAACACTTAATGTACGGTCAATCAAACAATCAATGGGGAGAATAAGTGGGTACGACGTGTTAAAGTTTTGCGTTACCCACTCTTTCTCTACCTGCAAAGAGAGACCTTGTTCTTCCCTGTTTGCAGACAGAGAATCTCCAGACAACAATCCACGAACGACAGTTCGGGAAAACAGTGGGGGAGGAAGATAGGCACGACGGATTACAATGGGGACAAAAGTCTGCGTTACCTATCCTTCACTGCTTGCAAAGAGAGAGCCTGTTGTTTTCTCCGTTTGCAGACGGTGAATCTCCAGAGGTATCAACAAAGCGTAATACTAGTATTATCCAAACCAAACAATCATTTCTCAGTTTGTCGTGTTTACACGACCTTACCCGGACCGCATGGACGGTTTCCTGTCTTCTGAATCCAGCGCCCGATCGTCCTCTCTTCTTCGTGATGTTCGTGGCACTCCTGATGGTTCCCAGTCAGGACCGTAGATCACTCGAGAGAGGTCTGTTCGGAACTAGTGAAGGTCGGATGATCGGCTGTCAGACGAGGGTCTATCGGACACGAGCTCTCCCGATCGTTGCAGTCGTTCACTCTGTCGTCGGGACCTCTCCCACTGGATCCACGTGTCGCTGATGGGCCCCACGCTTTGGGACGCCAATTGTGGAAAAAGGGTAGGGCTATGACCTTTTTCAAGATTTGCCCGGCGCTAACCGCCTTTGTACCATTCAATTTGTCAAGCAATGAGGCAGGCGCCGGAGACCAGAAGGCAGGAAACAGAAGTTTTATTCCGACGGAGCAGAACACATCAGATCAGACAACAAGGTATCGTCTCGAGGTGCTCTAACAGCCTCTCCGAGGCCTGGCCTCTTATACCCTGGTTTATGACATGTGAGCATTCTTTATTGCATAAAAGACTCTTTCAACTTATGAAATGACGTCCCCATAATCCTCGTGTCAAACCCACCCCCACATACATCCACAATAGAGGTCCTCGACCTGCTGATAAGAGGAGGGGGCTATCACGCAGCTGAGTGTTCCGCCGATTCTTAGGATGTGTGCGCCTGATCGTATCCCATGGGGTGGGGAGACCATGGTCAATAGTGGATCCTTTGAAGAGGAGCGACTCCATACAATAAGGGGCAGTAAACGGTATCTCCCGGCTTAGGCGATGGCCTCGGACCTGTGTGGACAGTCGAACTCGGGGGAAGGGGTCATCAAAGGAGTGGTATTCATGCCGCGTGGACAATCAAGCGCGGAGGGATGGTTTATCAACAGAGGGGTATTCATGGAAGGAGAGGAGGTGCTGGTCAGGCGCGGGCATGACTCCCAAGGACAGGGTCATTCAGGAGGAGAAGGGTTATGCTCATGTGAGGGAGGGAGGGGGAGCCACATGCGCGGAGGGTGCTTGTAGGGTCAGAGGAGCGCGCTGGCGATCGATCGTGGACAGGGAGACCGTGATACCTAAAAATGGTTATCGTGCGCGTTGTACGTGGGTGACAAGCTGGCGCAGATGATGTTCAGCTCGTAAACTAAAATTCCACATAACTACGCTTGTCCCAGCACATACACTGTCTATTGGGAGACATATTAGGTTTCAGTGGGTATAGAGTCCACCCATTGCTTACCCTTGGTTGGTTTCATTGTTTTAATCCTTAGCTTGCTTGATATTTGTTAGATTAGCTCTCCTTCCTCTTCTTGTGTTTGTTCCACCCCTAGAGCATGGATGCATTACTTGAGCCCTTCCATTGCTCCATTTTCAGGTCCTCTTTTTTCTTTTTTGTTTAAACACTCTACGAGAGTGTATGTTTTCCAGCGGTCTCCTTACTGTGGTTCTGTTCTCCACTCCATGTCCCGTGTTGCACTCTCTTTCTTGCCTATGCTCTTCTCCTCTGCCCAGTCCCATTGCTCTCTCACGCCTACAGTCATGTCTTGAGGTGTCACAATGGAGGAGGTCAGGCCTTTGGCTTTTTTTCACGACTCCCCAGTTGGGCGCGTCACACTAGCTGTGCTCCTTCCATACCAAAGATGTGTAGAGTGAGTGCTGTCAGGAAGCAAAGCTGTCGCTCCTTGTTAGTGCATTTGGTCTTGCACACAGGACAGCTTTTAGCTGTCTGTAGGCAAAAGCCAATTACGGAATAAAAAGTTTTGGGGGTGGGGTTGTCTCTAAAGGGAGCCTGGCCTAAGTAATTAAGGGTGTGACTTAAAACACGTGAACTACAATCGTGTGTTTATAGAACATACTCCCTCATCAACATTTAGGTGCTCTTTGTCAGTTTTCTGCTATTGCATCCAGACATAAACCATATACCTAATACAAGCCAGACCTATCAGCTTTGTAATTGCTTGTTAGCAGTTTTGATATTAATGAGAAACAATGATTTTGTTGTAGATAATTTGTATTCTTTCTAAGTTTAAATGGTACATATGTGATGGTCACTAAAGCCAAGGATTGGATGAGCATGTAATCTGAACACTGTTATGGCCCACTGACTTACACGACCTTTAGGCTCAGCTCCAGATCTCCCAATATTGACACAGTACGAGCACCCCTTCTCCAACCTCACAACCAGACCTTAGCTTGACTCCCAGATGTGACTCAGCTCACATTTACCATACAAGCATTTGAAACCAAATTACTCCGCATTTTAGACTTAAGACCTCTTGGCTTCACCAGTACTTAGTAAAGTCAGTCCCCATTACAGTACACAATTACACTAAAGCACAGAGAGTTAACACATTCAGCGCCTTTAAGTGAAATATTCAATGTAGAAGCAGTAACACTTTGCCAAATCCATTGGTAAACCAAAATGTTCCAAAGGCGAGATCTATTGGCTTTGTCAGTGTCAATCCTTTTGCACTGTTGCCACCTCCTCTCACCCTTATGATACAACTTTGTATATGGTCGGCTTAACAGACTCTTACTCTTGAAGACATTAACAAGCCGTGACTCTTTGAATACCCATGTACCTTGTTGTATTTGCTAAAAACCAACAGGCTCAAAGCACAGATTTCACCCCTTCATCTGCACAAAAAGCATAAAAGCATGCCTCATACTTGAAGGTGCAGTTGTCAGCTCAGACTAATTACTACAGACCAGTCAAACAGAACTTTAATTGAGCAAACTGACAGCAGTGTTCCCAGACAATATGAATAGTTTCAGTTGCAAACAGGTCTCATTATGTGCCGCTCCCACTCGTGAAAGGAAACAAAGTTGAAAAGTTGTTTAAAAAAGATATTCGTGGTATTATATCAATGAATTGGAGCCGTAGGCTGTGGAAGCAGATGCCAGCACTTGCTTTTAGAGATGCTCAATGTCCTGTTCTGTGGTCATCTCCCTTTACATCAGTGGGCTTCAGACATTTTAAAGTCGTCCCCTCCTGTAAAACAAAAAAATGTTTTGAAATATCTTTGCCCCATTACTAACAATTATTCTAATAAATTTGAAATGTTTAAAAAGGGCTAACATATTTTAAAATTGCAGTTAAGTTCTGCTACCCTTTATAAAAATGCCATCAAATACACGATTGCCAAACATATTCTGGTCAGCCAGGCCTTAATAAAGTGTAAAAGTATCCACAGTGTGATTATCAGTAGTGGTGGGGGGGAGGTTTAAGGACTCCCTTCCCTTTTGACACCTACTCCCAGCCAGTATATAAATAACAAAATGTGTTAGTGATGGCCCATTACAGAATGGCTTACTGATACTCATTTTTTCCACTTCAAACAAAGCACTTTTATGTATTAAAGCTTACTAAATTTTATGTAATGAATTAATGGGAATCATTTTAAATTATTAACAAAAGTTTACTATGTTAATTACATTTTAATTATATATAGGGTCCAGTCGAAGACTGATTGCAGTCGAAACGCGTAGGCCGTCCATTTTGCACTTTTTTACACATGGTGTACTTAAAATAAACTAAATTAAATTATCCTACTGTTGTGGTGCCGTGACTTCCGTCTTGAAACCTAGGAACGTGAAGATTCGAAGATATATATATATATATATATATATATATATATATATATATATATATATATATATATATATCCAACCACATCCAGGACCCAACATTGGACTGGCCACTCGGAAGCTGTTTGTCAGACATCATCTTTATTGCAGCATGCTGGTGAGGCTGGGAACAGAAAGACACTCTCAGTCAAGTATCAGTGCCAAACGCGTTTCGAGAGTCAGAGGCTCTCTTCATCAGTGGCTTGGTAAGTTTAAAATGAAGCAGCAGCATGATACATTTTCAAATAGTTAGCACCTGCCCTCCCTTGGGCGTGGCCTTACACGGCCTTCTGGGTGCTGTAGTTTCAAAGTTATTAAATCCAAGTGGATGCGCCCTTCATAAACATTGTCCATATATACATCCCAGTCAGGTGACAGTGACACATTCTGACCTTGACTCACCCTGCTTTGTTGTTGCAACAAGGTGCGGGAACGCACGCACGCCTGGATAGCGTTCGCTCCCCTTCCGCCTGTAAAGTGCTGTAACCAATGTTCGTAACAGCCAGGTTGAAAATTCTCTCAAAGGGCCAAGTCCGCGACTTTGGGAGCCGCTATAAATCCAACCACAGCCAGGACCCAACATTGGACTGGCCACTCGGAAGCTGTTTGTCAGACATCATCTTTATTGCAGCATGCTGGTGAGGCTGGGAACAGAAAGACACTCTCAGTCAAGTATCAGTGCCAAACGCGTTTCGAGAGTCAGAGGCTCTCTTCATCAGTGGCTTGGTAAGTTTAAAATGAAGCAGCAGCATGATACATTTTCAAATAGTTAGCACCTGCCCTCCCTTGGGCGTGGCCTTACACGGCCTTCTGGGTGCTGTAGTTTCAAAGTTATTAAATCCAAGTGGATGCGCCCTTCATAAACATTGTCCATATATACATCCCAGTCAGGTGACAGTGACACATTCTGACCTTGACTCACCCTGCTTTGTTGTTGCAACAAGGTGCGGGAACGCACGCACGCCTGGATAGCGTTCGCTCCCCTTCCGCCTGTAAAGTGCTGTAACCAATGTTCGTAACAGCCAGGTTGAAAATTCTCTCAAAGGGCCAAGTCCGCGACTTTGGGAGCCGCTATAAATCCAACCACATCCAGGACCCAACATTGGACTGGCCACTCGGAAGCTGTTTGTCAGACATCATCTTTATTGCAGCATGCTGGTGAGGCTGGGAACAGAAAGACACTCTCAGTCAAGTATCAGTGCCAAACGCGTTTCGAGAGTCAGAGGCTCTCTTCATCAGTGGCTTGGTAAGTTTAAAATGAAGCAGCAGCATGATACATTTTCAAATAGTTAGCACCTGCCCTCCCTTGGGCGTGGCCTTACACGGCCTTCTGGGTGCTGTAGTTTCAAAGTTATTAAATCCAAGTGGATGCGCCCTTCATAAACATTGTCCATATATACATCCCAGTCAGGTGACAGTGACACATTCTGACCTTGACTCACCCTGCTTTGTTGTTGCAACAAGGTGCGGGAACGCACGCACGCCTGGATAGCGTTCGCTCCCCTTCCGCCTGTAAAGTGCTGTAACCAATGTTCGTAACAGCCAGGTTGAAAATTCTCTCAAAGGGCCAAGTCCGCGACTTTGGGAGCCGCTATAAATCCAACCACATCCAGGACCCAACATTGGACTGGCCACTCGGAAGCTGTTTGTCAGACATCATCTTTATTGCAGCATGCTGGTGAGGCTGGGAACAGAAAGACACTCTCAGTCAAGTATCAGTGCCAAACGCGTTTCGAGAGTCAGAGGCTCTCTTCATCAGTGGCTTGGTAAGTTTAAAATGAAGCAGCAGCATGATACATTTTCAAATAGTTAGCACCTGCCCTCCCTTGGGCGTGGCCTTACACGGCCTTCTGGGTGCTGTAGTTTCAAAGTTATTAAATCCAAGTGGATGCGCCCTTCATAAACATTGTCCATATATACATCCCAGTCAGGTGACAGTGACACATTCTGACCTTGACTCACCCTGCTTTGTTGTTGCAACAAGGTGCGGGAACGCACGCACGCCTGGATAGCGTTCGCCTCTGACTCTCGAAACGCGTTTGGCACTGATACTAGATTGAGAGTGTCTTTCTGTTCCCAGCCTCACCAGCATGCTGCAATAAAGATGATGTCTGACAAACAGCTTCCGAGTGGCCAGTCCAATGTTGGGTCCTGGATGTGGTTGGATACATATATATATATATATATATATATATATATATATATATATATATATATATATATATATATATATATCAGCGACGGCTCGTGGAGGGAGTTACGGTGGGGCAGGAGGGTGGGGAGGGGGAGGGGCAGGGTGGAGGTTGCTAAAAACCGGCATATGGATAATTGCAGGTAAGTAAACAATTTAATTAATAAAACGAATTTCGTAGTGCGCCTTGCATCGCAAAATGCAATGCAGTGCGAGCTACGAAATTCGAGGCTGAGCAAGTGGATCACAAATGTCTGTATTGAAAGTGAACTCTGTCTAACAGTGGGAAAGTATTTATTGCAAAAAAGTAATAGTCTGGAGTGATAGAGCTAACCAACAACATGATCCCTATAAACAAGACAAACACTTTGAGAGAAGGCAAGATGCACATACAGACCCTAACAGAGACGCTTCTAGTATTAAGCATGCGACCAAGAATACAAGCAGGTGCATACATGCGAACATGCGAAAGCTTGTAGACGTCCTGCGCAGTTGCACAATTTACAATTTCGCCTGAGCAAGCTAGATTCTGGGCACAAGTCGGGGGTACATGCGGGTACACGGCGCCCATCTACTGTTTTCGCAGGGTGGACGCCATCCACCCTGCCTAGAAGTTAGGTCCCACTGAAAAATATGCTGAAGTCGTCCCGGTGTATTTTGTAAACACCGGGACACATTCAGCAGCGCCTGAGCGTTGTCTGCTTTCGATCCGCAACAACGTGCAGGCGGGAGGGGCTTTCTTAGTTCAGACTCCAGCTGGGTCCATAACAGAGGTCGAATCTGAGGGGTCATCAGGACTCCTTCTGTCGGAGTCTCCTGGCTGGCAGCAGGCAGGAGCCTCACACCTGACGCAAATGCCGCAGAGGGGAAACAAAGGTTCACACCTTGTTAGCACTTCCCACATACTTAAGAGAGGCAGATTTTCACTTTGTTCAGGCTCTGTTTAGGAGATATGCATGCACTGTAAGAATGTCAGACGTGTAGGTCTTTCCCAGTATTTACACAAAATAAATAGCATTTATATAGTGCTTACTGCCCCTGAGGAGGTGTTGTAATAATTTAAATATCACTATTTTCTTGTAAAGCACTATGGGTAGAGGAAGTTTACGCTGACAAAAGGTAACATGGTTTTATGTGTAGCGTACAAAAGTGTGAATCTTCAGGAGCTTTTCCCAGTATACTTAAAATGTGCTCAAATGTACTCATGATAGACATGTTAACATATATGTGAGGGCTTTAGATCTGACTTCACTTCTTATGATGCCCCTTCCTGTGATGCCACGTGCTGTAATGTCACGTGCATGACGTCACACGCTGTGATTCCACTCACCGTGACATCACGCGCTGTGATGTCACTTGCATACTGATTAACTAGGTTAGTCCCCCCACTTCTTGTTTTAAGACTTGTGCCCTGACTAGATCTGTAACATTAATAATGCCTCGTGTACCAGGGAACATCTCGGCTCATCCTAGAGAGGGACACATTCGGTGAGCAGAATTAACACGAGTAGAAAACATGGCTGTTGCGAATTTTTTTAGTTAAGCATTTCACTTTTAATTGAATAAATGCAGGGTAGCTATGCGCACGAGGCGTCTTTAGTAGAACGTGCATGTTCACGAAGAGCTTTACACGAGCGTCAACTTTGTTAAAAGAAATGACTCGTAGCTCTTGAAGAAAATGTGAAATTGAAAAAAGGATGACATCTTTGCTTTGAGCCATAAAACGTACAAGCCAGTTTCCGACGCTTGCAATTTTCGCCTGTTTAAAGGCAGTGAAACAATCGAATGAATAATAAAAACCTATGTTTGGCGACGTGGCGTTCGTAACTCTCTGTTACTCTCAAGGTCATTCAGATAGGTCATTCCTACATAAAGCTGGGGCACCTGTCATGTCCTTTTCACTAAGAAGCTCCCACTCACTTAAGCTTCAGCTCTGCATATGAGGCTTAAAGTCTCTACATATGCTTAGAACGTGAAAGGCGGATTTCCGAAATGGGCAGGCCTGGGCGCACTCACGACGAAGATAATTCTGTGCAGTTCTTGCCTTGTTGAATGAAGCTACTTTCAAATCAAAGTCGGTTTTTGGTTTGATATAATTCTTGGAAGATGACGTACAGAAGGTAACATCATCTTCCACGTTGTCTTCTTAAGTTAATTACAGGATTGAGTGTTCGCATACTCATGAATGTTATCGTTTTCCACAAAGTTCAATCCGAACATAGAATGTATTTGTCTCCATATTACTAACTGATACATTGCAAGAAGGTGCTCAGACCTTTCAGTGTGAAAACAACCATGCAGGGCTTACATTTGCGAATTCTAAAATGCGGCCAGCACTGACCACGTCATAGTGCTTTCGTTTTTGTAGTCTAGACGCATCATTTATGTCACCAGAGCTTTCACAGTTAGTTTATGGTGCACTTCGAAAGGCAGACATTGATTGGGAGTCTTCGAGCCCGCCGTTTTTTAGCCCTCACTCCTCAGCCCACATTGGATTTTTTTTTATTCGGACTGTAAAGTGCTAATGAATAAATACCTGAAAATGCTCATAAGTACAATTTATAGAACTCATCCCAGGTCCGACTGACAGTGGGAAAATGTACTCACCATAGGGCGTGAAAAAACCTCTACGAACATCGCACCCATGGCGGTGTGACACGCCCAGGGGGTGAGTCACACACAAATGAGCACGTTACTGATCATGGAAGAGAAATCCCTATCTCTGGTGCGGTTTTATCTTAAACAGCAAGCTCAGCTTAGCGGTGAAGTGTTATTGAAATGTCATGTTATATTCAATACGCACATATTCCCTTGTTAGCGTGAACAGCTGTGTAGTGCAATATGTTACGAAGGATGCACGTAGTCGAGTTGATAGAAAATCCTTTAATCAGGAACATAACCCCTATGACAGAAGAATGGCGGACGCAGCCGCCGGTCAGCTCTCACCACTCGATCTGCCCACAACAGTCCGCATTCATCAGGAATGTTCAAGCACATTTCAATTCATAACAATTGCCCGCAACATCGAGCTTGAGGACAATGTAGCGCTCGAGCCAGGAAAAGCATAATGCTGGCTGGCTCGAGACACAACATGGTGCATCTTGAGACATAACACTCGTTCCCCCTTTACAACAACACACACAAAATAAATAAATAATAAAAACAACCCCCCCCCCCACAAAATAAATAAATAAATAAAAAATGTAATGGTAAATCATGTAATATAATCTTCCAACTTTTTAAGTTTTGTGCAAATACGTTTGGGACGCACAACATCACCCATACTATCAGCAAACATGTCATGCCCAGATGACGAATTCTCTCTGGCACTAGAGCACTCCAAGGAACCTCTACCAGAAGAAGAATCCACAACTTTATCAGTGCCCTGTGACCCTGATGTATCTTCAATCCAATCATAACTTTTACTACTAGAAGGAGAATCGATGTTACCTCTAAACAATGCAATTCTGTTCGCATTCCACACCTTCCTGTCACTTAACAGGGCAGAATTACAATGCACTTTAATATTCTTAAGAAGGGCAGAGTATTTACTTTCACCCTTGGAAACAATCCTTTCTTTTTTTACTTTGACAACATCGCCCACATTAAGTGCTACGCATTTTTTATTCTTGCTGAGCTTCTCCTTCCAATGTCCCTGATTCTCAACAATAGAATTTCTCACATCTTTGGGGGACCAGGTAACCCTTTTTGTACAGTTTAACCATATTATATTATCTTTTGTGCGAGGAGAACGTCCCTTCATAAGTTCAAACGGCGAAAAACCAGAAGCATCATTCCTCGTGACTCTATACGCCCAAACAGTCTTCCTCAACTCATCCTCCCAATCTTTGTTGTTACTATTACACAACTCAATGATCCCTTTGAGGACCCTGTTAAAGCGTTCTACGCTACCATTTCCTTCTGGGTGGTGAACAGAGGTAGTCCTATGTACAATGCCCGAATCTTTGATAAATTTCTTAAATAGGTCTCCACAAAACTGCCTGCCATTGTCAGAAATAAGGTCCTTAGGAAGACCCTCCTTACTGAATACTTCAGCCAAGAACTTTAACACACTCTCAGAATCAATCCTCTCAACAATATCATATTCCGGCCACTTAGAAAAATGAACCACTAGTACAAGAATATACTTCTGCTCACCCACAACGTTATTCACAGGACCAAAAATGTCAACTCCGACCCTCTCCCAAGGCATCTCTGGTACCACGATAGGATGGTTTTACAAGTAACTAAACTTTTGTCAGAGTTTATACAATCACAGTATTCCCAAACAATTTTCTCAATTTCCCTATCAATGCCCGGCCACCAATATTCATGTTTTATTCTACTCTTGGTCTTTACAATACCGAGGTGCCATTCATGGCATAGGTTAATGACTTTCTCCCGCAGGACTGAGGGTGGAACTAGTTTGCCCCCCTCACCGAGCAATAACTCACTCTCCACATATAATTCTTGCCTTACTTCCCAGAAAGGTACAAGAGGCTTCTTAATACTGTGCTTTTCTGGCCACCCATATTTTACAAATTGGCAAACTTCTTGGATTTCCGCATCTGTTATCATAGTCTCCAGCCATTCCTTGTGTGTTATGCATTTTACTTTGCTACCAAAAATACTGGCAACATACCAATCGTCCCAGTCATTCACGCCCTTATCAGTTACAGGAAGGGGACTTCTACTAAGAAAATCTGAAATCCTATTGTGTACATCAGGTACATAAACTACCTCGTACACAAAGTGGAGAAGTTGCGCCGAAAACCTTGAAATCCTCGGGGACACATTATCCAACCCAGATGAGGTAAGAACTTTCGTAAGGGGTTTATGATCCGTACGCAAGGTGACACAAGTTCCCCATGTACATTATTTAAAATGTCTCAGACCCCATAAACAGCCCAGTGCCTCCCTTTCTATAAAGAATAATTACACTCAGTATCAGACAGTGCCCTAGAAGCGAATGCAACCACGCATTCAGAACCGTCATCTTGCAACTGAGAAAGGGCAGCGCCAATTCCTCTACCACTGGTGACAGTAGTAATAAAACTTTTCAATTTAGAGTCAAAACCCTTGAGTGGCGGAGTACAACAAATATCTTTTTTAATATTATCCATGCTCTTTTGACACTCATCAGACCAATGGAAATTACAAACCTTCTTCAATAGTTGCCTGATGTTGTACATCTTTTCAGCAAAATTGTGTACGAATTTCGAGTAATACTCGGTGAGTTCCAAGAAAGACCTCACCTCATCCTTATTTCTGGGAATAGGGGCTTTCAAGATGGCATCCACTAGCTCAGACTTTGGACTGATATCAAATGCACTAATATCGTGGCCTAAATAGATTACGCCCCTTATACCAATCCTGCACTTAGAACTTTCTGCGGTAAGACCCTTATTATCTAGAATTTCCAAAACTTTTGTCAAACGCTGATCATGCTCATCTCTGTGTTTACCCATGATAAGAATATCATCCTGGAAGAAAGTTACGCATTTAAACCCCTTGAATAAAGTGAACATGATGCGTTGGAACATAGCAGCAGCCGATGCCAAACAGAACGGTACTCTTTTAAACTGGAATAACCCGAAAGGAGTGACAAAGGCCGTTAAGTGCTTGCTATCAGGATGAAGGGGAACTTGGTGATATGCCGAGGTTAAGTCGATAGTGGAAAACCATTCTATATCTTTAGTGTGGCAAAGTAATTCAGCAATTTTGGGTAGGGAAAAAACGTCACTAAATATACATTTGTTCATCTCCCTGAGGTCCACACATAAACAAATTTTGCCATTGGCCTTCCTCGCGACTACCAAGAGAACATCCCAATCAGAGGATTCCACACACTCAATTATATCCCTGTCCACAAGTTTTTGTATCTCAAGCTGCACTTCATTCTTCACACCAACTGGAATGTTTCTGACCTTATGGATGCGGGGGACAGCACCATCCTTAAGAATGATTTTATGCGAGAAACTCTTAAGCACTCCCACCTTACCGGAGAACACCCTTGGAAATTACTCATAAACATCATTACAAATTCCATGTTGGAAACAATCTTGGTTAATGCACAGGACCGGGTCAGGACTATTTGGGTCAAGAAGTATACCTAAATCCCCCTGGTCCCACCATCCCAGAACACAGGGTCCTGCTTTGGAGACATAAAGTTTGCATGTGGCGGTTCTCCCCTTAAATTCAAAGACCATACTGCGGAAACCAATCAGGCCAATGGGTTTACCTGTATAACCAACAGGATGTATGTCAGGAGGCTTCAATTATTGACCAAACTTCAAACTAAACAGTTCATCCCACCTCATCTTGTTGAAGATTGTGTATGGGGAACCCGAATCAGCTGTAAGTGTTACCACGATACCATCGGCAACAATATCACAAACTGTTTTTTTCCTAATCTTCTTTGGACCAGAAGATTCCTCATCACTCACGCAGCAAACAATATCATCACTTAAATCAGTCTTGTTGCTTTTATTATCATCATCACACTCATCCACAACACATTTTACGCTCTTTGTATTTTTACAAGCTCTAGCGAAATGCCCTGACATTTTGCAATAAGCACATCTTTGACCTAAAGCAGTGCATTTCTTGTCATTTGCCAGATGCGATAAGCTACCACAACGAAAGCAAGCCCCTTTAACATAAAAAGTCTTAGCATTGCTAACATCTCTTGTATTACTCTTCCCCTTAGGATTTGATTTGTATTTGTTTTTCTCTGTATTTGTCTGAACAGGAGCCCTAACAATCTTAATTATCTCATCACCATGATCACCTTTTGCTTTATTAATAACAGTCTTAGCACATCTCGAGGTCAATTCAGCCTTGCTAATTATCGCTGAAATTTCCTTTAGGCTCGCATCACCATTTACCCATAATTTATCCTGTAAATTGTGATTATTGCAATGCATTACCAATTGGTCACGTATCAGATCTTCTTCGATGGTCCCAAAGTTGCAGGATAAGGCAAGTCTCCTAAGTGAAGCAATGTAATCCTTGATTTTTTCATTGGGCTCTTGCTTTCTATGATAGAAATTAAATCTGTTTTCGGCCTTACAAACTGTTGGTGCGAAATTAGAAATGAGGTCGTTAATGGCTTGCGAAAAGACATTGACTTCACCCCCGCTAACTTTTTTTTTTTCTATTCTATTGTAAACTCTTAATCCACCCGGACCAAGACAATGTAGAAGTATTTTCTCTTTCCTTTCCGGGATCAATTCCTTGCTTTCAAAGGTATCTAAATAGTTTATCAAATAATCCCTCCATTCCTCCCATCTCTGACTAGACACTTCTCCATCCTTAATCAA
Source organism: Lissotriton vulgaris (assembly GCF_964263255.1). Classification (NCBI taxonomy): domain Eukaryota; kingdom Metazoa; phylum Chordata; class Amphibia; order Caudata; family Salamandridae; genus Lissotriton; species Lissotriton vulgaris. The sequence goes on along the minus strand of NC_141687.1, from coordinate 1,979,269,677 downwards.
AAACGCTTGGGGTGCAGTTAAATTCATCGTGGTTCTAGACATTCTGGTGAATCAGTGAAGATACTTTAGCAAAGAATATTTAGGATACCATACAGTGTAATATAAATTGTAAGTATAGTAGAACTCACACTCCCAGTCAAGGTTCATTTACCTCGATAAGGAATACACAAAATGCAAAAAACGAATAAGCAAGAGTGAAAACTAGACTGTGCACAAGCACAAAAGGCACTTAATAATGAAGATACACTGCAAGCGTATCGCAGATGAGAAGGTTAATATCTGTATAAATAATTCATGTGTCTCCCAAACGAAGTACCTCGAGTACTGTGACACGCAACGTGCGTATCATTGAAGTAGAAGGCAATCAAAACACGAAAGTCCAAATCAAGCGTCTATTGTGTAGTCAATCCAAACACGAAAGTCCAAATCAAGCGTCTGTAGTGTAGATTCAAAATGGAGTCACGTGGTGCAATCTGAATGCGTGACCTTACGCAGATTGTGTGACGTAATAACAAAGGCTTGTAGAACGTAGTGCTCGCGGGAATTATTTCAGGCAACGTTCTGTAGAGGCACGTTCAGTAGAGACTTCAAAGATTCTACGGATGTTTAGGCATACCAGGTTCCACGGGGTCAAAAGATGCGCAATAAAACGATCTTCACAGTATCAAGTAAGCCAAAGCATCCATGTCCTCACATATCTCCAATTAAAACCAGCTCAACAAAGGAGTTCTCGTTTTCAGTATCGAATGCTTTCCACATAGACACACAATCCTTTTATACTTTCAGTTACAAAAATTAACGTTGTGGTACAATCAACAAAAGCTTTAAAACAGATAACTCCTTTTGTCACTCACATTGGTTGATCAAAGGGAACGGTAGAGCTGCTTTTCAGTATTTTCTTTCACACTGTCATCAATAACGTTTGTGTAAGTCCTCCTTTAACAATGTCCAATTGTAGTCAAAAGGCACCAATCCAAATTAAAATAATTATTTTTGCGTAGGTTCATCTGGGGTTATGTAGCCATCGTCGCCCATGTTACGAAGTATGCACGTAGTCGAGTTGATAGAAAATCCTTTAATCAGGAACATAACCCCTATGACAGAAGAATGGCGGACGCAGCCGCCGGTCAGCTATCACCACCCGATCTGCCCACAACAGTCCGCATTCATCAAGAATGTTCAAGCACATTTCAATTCATAACAATTGCCCGCAACATCGAGCGTGAGGACCATGTAGCGCTCGAGCCAGGAAAAGCATAATGCCGGCTGGCTCGAGACACAACATGGTGCATCTCGAGACATAACACAATACAGCGATGTGGGGAGGGTTTACGCAATACAAGAGAGAAGGGTGGGTGGAAACAAAATGAACAGCAATGGGCCCAAGGAAAAGAGTACCTACAGGAGCCTGCAGAGGAAGGACAGTGGCCACCGGAAGCAGTACTTGGCCAGGTTCCACAGCAGGGCGAAGGCTCCAAGCAGACTTGAAGCTGAGGGGGAAGAAGAGGCGAGGAGGAGGCACTGGCCAATAGGAAGCAAGGAAAGAAGAGTACCATGGTAGCCACGTGTGAGCCAGACAATGGTGACTGAAGTGATGTGGTATCCATGTGGGAGCCAGACAATGGTAACTAAAGTGATGTGGTAGCCAAGTTGGAGCCAGACAATGGTAACTAAAGTGATGTGGTAGCCACGTGGGAGCCAGACAATGGTAACTAAAGTGATGTGGTAGCCACATGGGAGCCAGACAATGGTAACTAACGTGATAACCATGTGGGAGCCAGCCAAAGTCAAGTAAAGGTAAGTACTGGGCGGGCTCTGAGCCCATATTAAGAGTTTTTTTTTTAATGCAAGAGATTTCTATTTCGCAAGCACTGGTCAAGCTCTGTGCAGGCAAAGCCTAATAAACATTGGCTAAATGCACAAATATTTTTTGTTGTTGGTGAGCTCTTTGTCAAGTGCAGAATGCCATCTTGCACAATGAAGTTAGCCAATGGCTGAAGTGGACTGATCCAATGCCCCATGCTGTATATTGTAGATATTGGAAGGAAAATGTGAATGATACAATAAAAGGCCAATGAAAGCCTCTATATTATATTTATAATTATAGTAAAATCAAAAGGTCTTGGCTGACGCTAGACCTAAAAAGAAGAACTGCTTAAATGAAAAGTAACAAAGAAAGGACTTTTTGATTAGGGCTCCCAGTTTTATGGTATTTATATTTTTGTCATTTCCGTCTGTATTTATCTATACTTATTTTTTGCTAATTTTACCAGTATTTATCCATATTTATTTTCAGGTTTGTGAAAAAGTTATGCTGAAATGTGTATATTTCTGCATTTATTTAACAGTTAATGTACACTCGTGCCTGAATGTCTGAAGGGTTTCAATGATATATACACAATAAGATGGTAAAATATGCACTTATAAGAAAATATGTACTTTTTTTTGTATTAAGGTTGTGCAAATCTACTGTTGTTTCAGGCTCTTTACTAAAATCCCTATATTTTTTTAACCCCAGTGCCTGTCAATCCGCACAGCTAACTGCCTGGCAGTCATGACTGACAGCATTTTAATCACTAAAAAAAAAAATCCAATATCCGTTTTTATCCACATTTAAAAATAAATAAAGACAGGGAAATACATTGTTTTCTGTCTGTATTTATCTGTAAAAATCTGTAAAAAAGGAAAACAGGGGGCCTTATTTTTAATATAAGCAAAACTGTGGCGAACTTCGTCAGAATTAAAATTAAAGAGACAGCAAGCAGTTTAAAGTCTATGTTGCATTCACTAATGCAATTGATATATTTTTCAACGCAAGCCTATTCCACAAAATGAAAAAAAAAACATGCAGCCACCTAAACATGGCTGCCATATGCTTACAATAAAAAAAACTAAACAAACATTCACTGCGTTGATTGCTTTACTAGCGATGGTCTTTAAATATCAAACCTTTCAGCTGTGCCTTGCATTTTATTATTATTATTTATTAGTAGCAACAAGAATAACTCACAGCTAAACCAAGCCCTCAAATTGCAGACAGCTACAAAGTTAGTGTCATTTAATTTCTTTATTTAAAAGGAGACACAACATCTCCCTCTAACCAGACACCCATAGTGAAGGGAAAATAAATAGCTTGTATTTAGAGATAATATGAAAAGTAAATACAATTAAATAAACTTTGAACCAGCTTTGTGATAGGTAGGTAAATTAACTATTTATAGGTGGATATCAACAATGTGCACTGGCTTTGTGCAGTTAAAGTGAAGGGAGGCTAGAAGTAAAGTGTGGTCAGCCATACGCCCTGGAAGTAGGAGTACTGCAACACCCCCCGTAATAATCATGCTGGAGTTCAGAAGGTGAATGAGCAATAACAATGCCTTTAAATGTTGTGTGTTTCTGTCACACTTGCTACACGTTCAAAGATAAAGGTCAAATATCAGGCTATTACTTCTGACAAATTGTTGCTTATTTAGAAACTCAAATGCAGTTTTATTTCTTTGACTGTAAAGTTAGAGGGTTCTGTAAATGTGATCTAATTAACAATCCTGCTGGGGACAGGAAGCCAAAGGAAAACCTGTAGCCTGCCATTTTTGGTAACACACAACATTTAAAAGTTGGGAAATTAACTATACACTATATACATGTTGCAAATTATATCAGTATAAGGAAAGAATAAATAAAGCACTTTTTTGTGATTCTGAAGTGTGATGGAACAAAGATTTTAATAGGATCAAAAGAAATCAAGGCCCTATACTTGGTGATGTGCAAATGGTAAATATTCACCCGATTTCCACACATATTTGTTTTGTGCTATATATTTTGACTAATTAAACTGCAGGTTTATGCAAATTTAGTGCAATTTCAATGGAACATGGGTTGTCTGTAAATGGCTGCGCTACCTAAAACGTGCTCCAGAATGCACCACCAGCTACATACCTTTCCCCAACCACTCTCCTGCTAAATTGACATAACACATTTGCTACACTTGTTTTTAGGTCTCGCTTAGGAAGCACTTGCGCTGTCTCTGCTGTATTCAGAATATGGGCTTTAAGATCCGCCCCTTTTCAGACCATGTATTTTATTGCTTTTTTGAGTGTCTTTTGGAAATGCTTTGTTTTCATTGGTTAATTTGTTTAGCAGTCCCTCCTTAATACCTCCTTTTCTCCTGTTGTAACCTCCCATGAAGACTGGCCCTGCGACATGCTGCCAGATTCATCAAGCTTAATTGCGCTCGCAAAGGGCCAGATTCTGAGAATCTGGCCCTTTGCGAGTGCAATTTTTGTATTTGGGATTCATCATCCCAAATGCAAAATTCGCTAATAAAGAATTCGCACATTTGCGAGGAATTGCATTTAAGGAATCTCTATTTGAGATTCCTTAACCGCATCGCTGCTGCGGTTATTTTTGCGCTGTGCGGCTGTTTTCAAATAACCGCGATACATGACGAGCGCAGCTCGTCATCCGCACACGTCACCCGTGGCTGATGACGAGCTGAGCTCGTCAATAGCATTGAAGGGGTTAAATGCAATTCATGTACCTTTTTAAAATTGCGAAATCGCAATTTTGGGCCGCTATTTACCGCGAGGTCAAACCTCGTGGTAAATAGCGAAAACTTAGAAAAATGCATTTAAATGCATTTTTCTAAGTTGCATGTTAGACACACACATGTCCTTTGGACATGTGTGCGTGCAGCAGCAATGTAGATTACGGGCCAGATGCATCAAGCGAAAAGCGCTCGCAAAAGGGCCAGATTCTCAGAATCTGGCCCTTTGCGAGTGCAATTTTTGCATTTGGGATGCATCATCCCAAATGCAAAAATCGCAAATAGAGAATTCGCTAAATTGCGATTGTTTGCATTTAAGGAATCTCAAATTGAGATTCCTTAAATGCAATGCATGAAAGTATCAAAAATAGCGAATTCGCTAATAGGGCACGCAAATTACCACGAAGTACAACTTCATGGTAATTTGCAAAAACTTTGAAAAATGCACTTTTGTGCATTTTTCAAAGTTTCATGTTGCGCGCACACATGCCCTAAGGGCATGTGTGTGCGCAACATATGTGCACAGATCACATTCAGGGGTGTAACAGGGTGTCCTTTGGACACCCCTGCACCCTTGAACTCGCAATCTCAATTTGCGAATCGCTAATTGCGATTCGCAAATTGAGATTGTCTTCCCATTCATTCCTATGGGCCTCTAGGCCCATAGGAATTAATGGGGAGGTATTCATTAATTGCGACTCGCAATTTGCGAGTCGCAATTAAGGAATTCTAAGGAATCGCTATTTTTATAGTGATTGCTTGATGCATTCCATTTTGCTATTCCTTATTAGCGATTCCTTATTTTTCGCTAATAAGGAATCGCAAAATGGATGCTTGATGCATCTGGCCCTACATTTCAGGGGTGCTACAGGGTGTCCTTTGGACACCCCTGGCACCCTTGAAATCGCATTCTTATTTGCGATTAGCAAATTGCTAATCGCAAATAAGGAATAACTCCCCATTCATTCCTATGGGCTTTAGGCCCATAAAAATGAATGGGGAGTTATTCCTTATTTGCGATTAGCAAATTGCTAATCGCAAATAAGGAATAACTCCCCATTCATTCCTATGGGCTTTAGGCCCATAGAAATGAATGGGGAGTTATTCCTTATTTGCGATTAGCAATTTGCTAATCGCAAATAAGGATTGTGTAGGAATCGCAATTTATTTAGCGATTCCTACATGAATCCCGTTTTGTAAGTCCTTAATAGCGATTCCTTAATAATCGCTATTAAGGACTCGCAAAACGGGACTATGATGAATCTGGCCGATGGTTTCTTACTCTATCAGCCAGATTCATCAAGCAAAATGCGCTCGCAAAAGGGCCAACAGCCATATTCATCAACATGAATTGCGCTCGCAAATGGCCAGATTCTGAGAATCTGGCCGTTTGCGAGTGCGATTTTTGCAATTGGGATTCATCATCCCAAATGCAAAAATCGCTATTACCGAAATCGCATATTTGCGAGGAATTGGATTTAAGGAATCTCTAATAGAGATTCCTTAAATCCAATTCATCACCCAATTTGAAATTGTGAATTCGCAATATTTGGTCGCAATTTACCACGAAATCTGACTTCGTGGTAAATTGCGAAAAAAAAAATAAAAAGCACTTTAGTGCATTTTGTTCTTTTGCATGTTACACACACACATGTCCTCTGGACATGTGTGTGCGCAACACCTGTTCAAATGTGCATTTGAGGGGTGCTACAGGGTGTCCTTTAGACACCCCTGGCACCCTTCAAATCGCTATCTTATTTGCGATTAGCAAATTTCTAATCGCAAATAAGGAATACTCCCCATTCATTCCTATGGGCCTTTTGGCCCATAGGAATGAATGGGGAGTTTTTCCTTATTTGCGATTAGCAATTTGCTAATCGCAAATAAGGAATCAGTAGGAATCGCAATAAATTTTGCTAATCCTACATGAATCCCGTTTTGCGAGTCCTTAATAGCGAATCGCTATAATTCGCTATTAGGGCCTCGCAAAACGGGAGATTGATGAATCAGGCTGCAGATTCTGAGAATCTGGCCCTTTGCAAGTGCAATTTTTGCATTTGGGATTCATCATCCCAAATGCTAAAATCGCTAATAAAGAATTTGCAAATTTGCGAGGATTAGCATTTAAGGAATCTCTATTAGAGATTAATTAAATGCTATTCATGAAACATTTAAAAATTGCGAATTCGCAATTTAGGACCGCTATTTACCACGAAGTCAAATCTCGTGGTAAATAGCGAAAACTTAGAAAAATGCATTTAAATGCATTTTTCTAAGTTGCATGTTACACACACACACATGTCCTTTGGACATGTGTGTGCACAACATCAGTGTAAATTCACATTTCAGGGGTGCTACAGGGTGTCCTTTGGACACCCCTGCACCCTTCAAATCGCAATTTCATTTTGCGAATCGCTATTTGCGATTAGCAAATTGCGAGTGTCTTCCCATTCAATCCTATGGGCCTCTAGGCCCACAGGAATGAATGGGGAGATGTTCCTTAATTGCGACTCGCAATTTGCGAGTCTCAATTAAGGAATAATTAGAAATCGCTATTTCTTGAGTGATTTCTTGATGAATAGCATTTTGCTATTCCTTAATAGCGAATCGGTAAATTTCGCTGTTAAGGAATCGCAAAATGTGTTCTTCATGAATCTGGGTGTATATGTTTTATTTCCACTTAGTAAGCACTGTTTTCTTAATTACTTTATCGTACCTGCTGTTGCAGGCACGACACGCTGACACGCTGTCCTGTCTCTGCAACCCGACTTGGGGTGTAACTGCCCCGTGACGCTGTGTAGAAGCTAACATTTCTTACAACGCTTCAGTTCATACTTTTTTCCACTTCATAGACCGTAATGCATTTGAGCACGAAAAGGAGATTGCAGGGAAGAGCGAGCAGCTTTGCCAGCAAACACCTGGTAATCTGATGCGACGATAGGACTTCACTTTTGCAATTCTAATCGGGCTGTTGGGTAGGATTTCATTACGTGTTGTTCTTTGTTACTGGCATGGCAGCAGATTGCTGGCTGCTTCAGGAGGCGCGCAGCGTGTTTGTTTTCATCAACCCACTGCACTTCATCTTGGTGTGCTTCACCCTCCTAGGGCGACTCTCACCAGATCCCAGCTGGCTCGCCGCGCATCACAGCTCCTCTTCCCACTTGTTTTTATACGTTTCTCGCTGTTTCTTCTCTCACAGCCATTCAGGTCATGTATTAGTAGTTTTCAAGGCTCTGCCAACTTGGATATTGGTTATCTTTTTACTTATTTTTTTCAAATCCACCACTTTTAATTGATGCAAGAGAAAAACTGGTGTTATATCAAACGTTTGACTAAATCTATCTAATTTTCCTGTTGTGTTCACTTTCACTTTATTCAAATTAATGCTTCATCATTTTGCAACAGAAACAGGTCAATCACTTGACACAGGAGACATGGGTGTAGGGTGGTAGTGTAGTGTAGTTCCTAGTTTCCCACTAGGCCCTGCGCATTGGAATAACATAAACAGTAGTATCGACGTAGAAGTGCGGATCTTCCAGGCCTCTACTGACTATGCTAAACTTAATTGGGTTTGTTACCAACTAGCTCAGAGGTCACTGGAAACTTTCTTCTCTGCATAGGAAGTGATCAGCTACCCTGGCACAGACAAGAAGGGATTCAGCTTTCCAACAACCGTGCAACATGACAACTTTGCTCCTCAGATCAAGAGTCAATCTCTAGGGTCGTGTGAAACAATAGACAGTTATTTTACTCAGTCAGATTAGTGCAGATTACTTTCACAATATGTAGAGAATAGAGAGACGGGCGTTTGTCAATAAAGGGTTAACATTTATTGAACAGTCTTTCTTCTCGTACAAGAGAAATGTATTGCCACAATTGCAAGACTTGTTATTATAAAAAGTACGTACAGTAAGATAAGTATTGCGAGATAATACTGTAAAAGCATTGATATGGTTTCTTAGCCATACAATGGTTTAAAAGTAATAAAACATATATACAGTCATATATACATTAGGCTAAAATACTCAACTGGTGCTTCTAACTACGCCTACCCCAGTGTACCTGACCTAAGCCTAATACTTGGGAGGGGAGTAAGTAAGTAGCTTTAGTTTAAGTTGGTTTTGCCAAGGTTTGCTGCAAGAATTCTCACTAAGGGTTTGGTCAACACCATACCTCTGAATAGAATGATGGAGGTCTGGTATCTCCTTCAGGGGGTCTCGGTATCCCAGTCACCCGCAAGGGTACACCAGAAACGCTGGAGCTGGATTTCTCTGCAGGAGAAAGGCAGCGTCTCTCTTAAGCGCGTCGAGGAGGAGGAGGGGGGACAGCGTCCGAGGGCAGCTGGCATCTGCTGGGCTCTTCGCAGAGGGACGGCTGTTCAGCTCCTAAGCTCACCACACCATCGTTTGCGCTTTAGCAGCGATAATGGTATCAGTAGCTTCACCAACAACGGGACAGCAGCAGCATCAGCGTACTGCATACAGCATACAACAGAAATGGGACACCAGCAATTGCTTAAGGCAACGTTGGTAGTATTTATACCTGAAAGGTGCCTTGTTTGACGCAAGTTTGCTGGACATAAGACGTCAATTAAAGATGTCACTAGGAAGTGATAGCTATCAGTTGCTCATTAGAGTTCCATTACTAATCAAAACACAGCAAGCGGGGATTTCCAGGTTTGCTGAGTTTTTATCTTGTTGAAGAACTCGGAGTGTTAATCTAGGAATATCAGATAGTGACTTCTGCTCTGTCATTGCACTAATTGGTTGCAAAGGAAGTGGCAGAGAACTATTCTGGAATGTGGCTCTGTTCGTGTGAGGCCAGAGATGACTTTCTGAATATCGCACTTGAACGGTTATGCCAATATAGGGAATAAATGGATTTATAGCCGAATAGGGGCATAAGGTCACAGTATCGATCAGGATCCTAGATAAGCACGCAACACCCACTCCACGGGTTCATGTCCATCAAATTACTAAAACTAGAGCAATAAGATGCATGTGTAACATTGCCCACCCCAAAATACATAAATGCATTCGAAATAGGCGTATAATGTAATACGTGAAATTTAGGTACTGTACGTTTTTGAAGCATAGAAATCATTCAAAAATTATTGCATATGGAATCAATGAACGATTATGCAAAAAGAATTACACATGAAATATCTCTGAAACAGAAGAAGGGCGAGATAAATCATCACATATAAATGCATTGCAATAAATGTGCTAGAGGCTGGTGTAAGTTTGTTATGTCTCTAGATGTGTTTAGAAATAGAAGTTGAAGCTTCTGTTCTTTAAGAATAGTTTTTACTCCAAGCAAAGAATTTTTCGTGCCAAAAAAAGGTCAATATTAAAAAAATTTAAATTCAAAAGAATTAATGCTTGAACGGGAAAATAGAGTTCCAACGCTTTTAGCAGTTTTTGTTGTTCAAAACTGAAGGCCGAATTCAGAGTTCATGGGAACGCTGTGTGTCGGAATGTTTCTCCAAAGTTATTATTTCTGTTTGGGTGAGAACATCGTATCAGACAGGCTCTCAAAGAATTGGTCTACAAAATCAGGTGACAGTTCAACCAAATTCAATAGCGCTGTAACTTGGCAGGTGTGAGAATGATTGCTGTCATCATAGTCAGGAGCAGCAATGCTCACAGAAGGTCGTACCTGAATGATGTTGCTTTTGTCACTCGCTCCACTGTTACCACCTAGTCGTAGTACAGGAGTCTCAACGAATGCCGTCATCAGGATTGGTAGCCGCTGGGGACAACACAATGCGTGAGCCGTTATCGGACTGAGCAAAGTATCGACGTCCATTGGTACTGCTGATGGAAGTGAAAGACAGATGTCCAACACGCACTCATCTCCGCATAGCATACATCGTAGTACCGGTAAGATACAGTTCTGCCATATAAGTCTGAATGAAAGGAACCAGGTCATGTTTAGATCTCTCAGCCTGGCCAATCCAAGGACGTTAGTTATCCTGTCCCGGTAGCGCATTGCTAGGATTGTCTCTTCCATTCCCATGGGAGCTATGTCTGAGCTTTGGCTTGCCATAACGAAGCAGGACGGTCAAAAATAAAATCCCTGCTACAAGTCCCAAAAATAAGGGTATGCCGCCAAAAACAGAGTGGACAAAATTAGGAACGATTCCCAAAATTGCTTGAAAAGGTGTTAGCAGTCCCGTAAAAATCGTCTTAAATATGCCTGGGATGCCTGTGGCACTAGACATGTTAAGGAGTTGGCTAAGCATTTCTACGAAATGCACGGGGCAATTTGTTGATAAAAGTTCATGAACTTCAGTAGCTGTCCTTGCAACTAGAAGATCATACGTCTCTTTTGATGACGTTATGGGCACTGTTGTCTGTAAAAGCACAGACTTAATTTTGCTTCAAGTATCAATTCGTATAGAATAGAGATTCAGACGAGGCGATATGGGAGTCTCTGTGTCTGCAGGCCCACTCGGGAACAATGCCTGAATACAGCATTTGACCATGGATGTTACTCTTACTAGATAACTTTTCCCTGGCACAAGGCCACAACATCTGTGATCCGTTCTAAGAATGTAACTCCCGTTTGCAAGTTGCATAAAGAAGGGCTCTATCTGAGTTGCAGGTGTGACTAGCTGGTGGCATGAAAGGTTGTTAGAATTTCCATCACATGCTCCATGTAAATTAATACCCTGACACAAAAGTATACCGCTTAGTGAATGTTTACAATTTTCACCACTAAGAAATAGATTTTTGTCGCTGTCACTATAGCAAGAATGTGTGGATGGTAATTTCCATTCAGATTTTACATATCCTTTACCCAATTGTTCATACTGGCCAGCAGGTATGTACTCAAGGCACTTTTTAAATCGGAAAGTTGTTATCGGAATAGTGATAATTCCGTGTATTATCCATTCAATGACAGGACTCTCTGACATTGTCAATGGTAATCTCTCAAGTTTTTCGATGCTCAGGATTGTATAGTCTGCTCCTTTCTGTGCCAAACTGATTTGTTTATCAGTAAGGTTAAAAATGGAAAATAACGACGTTGTGTTGATTAAACGCCAAGGCACATAGCCTGAATGAAGATTTTGCAGCATCCAGCCCAATTGTACAATAGAACGTAACTGAGATTGGCCATGTTGTAACATTAGCAAGTCTCTGTCTATTATGTCAAAGGCAGAAGATACAATATTGTCCAACGAATATATTCTGGAGGACAGAGTCATTAACCCATTGTCCACTACAGAAAGTGATTTTTCCAAATTAATACGATCAATTTCTCGTATTTTTTCAGCTGTTTCAATTTGTTTGACTTTCCAAGCCTCGTTGTACGCAGCATAGATACTGGTCGCTATGAAACGCTTTTGACGCTGTTTGCGTGGTCCAAGAATGAAATCGCGCAAATCAGCACCATCTTTTAGTAAAGACAAGTGTTGCTTAATTTCAGCCAGTGTGGATGATGTTAGCCATTCGAGGCAGAGTTTCCCTACACTGTATGTTGTTATTATCCCTGGATGTTGTCTCTGGGAGTATCTAGGGTCTTGTCTGGTCATTTTTAACCCCTTCCATGCTGGTGACGAACCCCAGCCGTCACGCTCTGCGGCGCTCGTGTGCTGATGACGGCTGGGGTTCGTCACGGCCCCGCCCTGTTCTTTTGTTTACCGCACAGCGGCGGAAACGGCCCAGCATGGAAGGGGTTAACCCCTGTGTTTTGTTCAGGAATCTATCTTGACAGTTGTTTGTGTCAATAGGCCAGATTAACCACTTTTTCCAATCAGGATGTGTTCTGTTAAAATGTAAAATTTGTGAAACGTCTAACTCAATATCTGTAGTTGTATTTTCAGGTATTGGCTTTGGAATAGACGGTGTTTTAAGGTCTTTGATCTTAGCTAGGCCAAGACAGGATGTTTGGTGTATTGTGTCATTTAAAAACATCATTTGTTCTGGTATCATGCAGGTTCTGAATAGTGCTTCAAGGCCTTGTACCTGCCAATCTTTTGTACCCCAAATTGTTTTCGTTTCAATGTTATTTTTCCAATAATCAAAACCAAATGTCATCATTTTGTCATAAAATGCTTCTGAATATATCAATTTAGAATTTGTCAGCATTGTTTTCATTCCTGTATCATCTAACAGTTTGTAATAAAACGTTTCTGCATCACTGGTGTTAAACCCTGAGAAGTATTTGAATTTCTCAAAAAATGCTTTAGAACTGCTTTTAGGTGGTGTAGCACAATGTTCCCATTGATTATACATAAAAACATTTCTAGGCTGTGCAGATTTATGCAAATAATGATCACCATAATGTGTGTAGCAGAATAATTGCTCATAACTAGATGAACCTTGTAAATAATCATGTTCTGTGAATCTAGCTGACATTACTAAATCGGACATCATGTCATTAATACTGTTAAAGTCCCAATCATCAGAGAATGTACTAGGTTTTACAAAGTCACTTAAGGAAACCTTCAGTTGATGAGGATACTTCAGGATTTCGACCGGACCATAGATCTCATAGTCTGTTTTCTCCCATACTACCCCACCAGGTATTGGAATTGCTGTGACATTTACTGTTGACAGTTCTCTTTTCTTCACGTGGGATGATCTGTGTGGTTTCAGGACTAGGTTGATGTTCTGACTTGCTGTGTCCATTCTACTATATTTTCCCTCAATGAATTTTCCCAAACAAAGTACCATGATGAGCCAAAGCAGGAGGAAAAATATACCTAGACCAAACCAGAACTCTAACCAAGGGGAAATAAGGTAGATTTCCTTCAGATGATGAAAGAGTTCCGTTGATTTTTCTTTAAAAGTCTTTTTTATTTCTGGCATCACTTCGGGGTTGTTTTGATCTTCAGAGAAGTTGTCGAAGTTGATGAAATAACCAGAGGCAGTTCTGTCAATTGTTGGGATTGGATTTCCAATTTGTCTCTCGGTAGCATTTTCTGATGCCACATTATTGTAGACTGGTGTTTCTTGACGAACTGTTTCAATCTGTGTCTCAAGAGGCACGAGTTCCATGGCATTATTGCATAGTCCTTCACTGTGCACTGCAGGCTGATCGAATGTGATTAGTCTTTCAGTTTGAACCTCTTGGATTGTTGCAAGTTTGGGTATTCTGTTGTTTCTTGGGAGTCCACTGGGCCTACTGTTGATTATAGGCCACATGCTTGTGGTTTTACCAGGTCGATGGACACAACTCTGTTCTCCTTTTTACCAGCAAGGGGCGGTAGTACAACTGATCTTGTTCCGGTGACTGCCAAGACAGGTAGGTACTGCTTTTCTGTAAGAAGGCCCAAATTCCTTCTTCACCGCGATTTTTTCTCTGACTAGATCCCCAATCTTTGGAATCCAGACAGGCCTTGCTGGGGCTGTTGCTTGTGGTGCCTCGTCAGTGGTATCTGGCTGTTGCTTTAACTTTATGTTGCTTAAGGATTTTCTTGTTTCATTCAGTTCCTGTAAAACAGCCAAACGATCTTTGATGTCAAAGTCTGTTGTTTTCTTTTCTTGTACCACTGACATCTGACTATCGAGGTCCTGAATGTTCATTCTAATTCCGAACAATAGTTCGTATGGGCTGAAACCTTTTAGAGAATTTCTTGGCAAGCTATTAAGACTGGTCTGGACACTTATTAGATGTTTGACCCACCCAGCGCCTGAACCTAATACCTTCGCTGTTATAGATCGCTTTATGTCCCGGTTTTTTCTTTCAACCACACTATTCTCTTCGGGGTGCGACGGACAAGAATACCGCAACCCAATTCCCATGCTGGCCATGGCCTCCTTATAAGCTCGAGAGCTAAAAGCAGGACCCTGGTCAGAATGGAACGTGGTAATTGCGTATGTGCCGATAAAGACTTGCAGATCTTTTATAACCGTTCTAGCGTCAGCCGAGCGCTGGGGCCACATTTTTTAAGTGTGTTTAGCCTTAAGGATGTACAATGGGACGCGCTTCTCTTCTTTGATTGCGCAGATAGACCGCCTTATGCTGTCTAACAGGGATCCTGAAACTACACTGGCCTGTTCATTACTGCGATCTCTGTTGCAGTCTTCACAATTTTGAGCAAAACATTGAATATCTATGCTCATTCCTGACCACCAGTACTCTGATTGTAATTCTTTCAGAGAGTCTTTAATTGTTTGGTGTCTCAGACCCAACCCCATGTGTGCTTCCAGTAAGAGGAAGCCCCTCCTGCTCCTGTTTGGAATTACTCTGTCCCCCACTCCAGGGATTCGAGCAAAAGGAACGGAGTTTGCATCGATTACGTATGCATAATTGAGTGGATAGTTCACGGGCAGTGCTGCACAGTTGCCTTTTACGGTCGTTTTTACTGCCAGCATGGTTTCCCCGTCTATGTATTTTTCTGTACGCTTTTTTGTGGCTACGGAAGCCGGGTTAGTTGCTTCCGCTGTGGCTGTATTAGCCAATGAATTCCCTGCAACGTGAACGCCATCACGTTGAAGACTCTGTGCGTGTACCACGTGAGTCTTTTGTAGTTCTTTGTGTAAAAGAACTACCTGTTCCCAGAGCAATTTATGCTTTATTGTGGCACCTGTGTCATCTTTGTAATCGTTTTCAATCCACCTCTGCAGTTTATTGTTGTAAGAGTTGACGCAAAAATGAGAATCGCACACGATAAGTGTCGGGAATTCACGTTCTGCATTTTCGAGCGCCATCTTTAAACATCTGATTTCAGTTCTCTGAACCGAACAGTTTCTTACAGATTCAGTTTTTGTTACTTTCGGTCTGAATTTACCGCACAGCCAACGACCTTTAATAATCGCACAGGCTGCATCGTAGGATTTGCTCTCTACGTTGAAATGCTGTACAAATCTATCTGTATAGATTATACAGGCGTACTGTGGGAGAGGCAGAAGTTCGATTGGCAGAGGATATTCTTCTTCATATTCTAAATCATTCAGTTCTTCGAATTGCGGGGCGAAATAGTATTTCACATCTTCCGCTCCTAGAGAATCTACACACCGTATCCATTTCGGATCCAGTGACACTGTAGGCAGGTTTACTGGGCTGAATAGCGCCTCGAAGGCGGATTCCGCTGTGAGGATATTAATCCTTTTGCCGTGTGCTAGCTCTCTTTCATTTGCTAATGCAATTTGCACTGCTTTCACAGTTCTTTCTGTGTGACTGAATGTTTTTTCTACTTGTGTGTACAAGTGAGATTTAATTGAAATTGGTACCTTTTCTCCCTCATTAGAGGTTAGGTATGTGAATCCGCATCTTCCTGGGATGACTCGGATTACAAGATCGCGTGTATTATCACGTGTATCTAATTTAGTTTTTGCTAACATGTCTGTTTGCAGTGATCTCAAAATTTCTGTGTGTTTTTGAGTCCAATTTATTTGTTTAAAATCAGGTTTAATTAGTTCGTAGAGAGGTTTAACCCTCTCTGCGTAATTTAGAATGTAAGTTCTTCCGAAATTCAGAAAACCTAGAATGGATTGTAAATTCTTCAGCGTTTTTGGAGCTTGGAGTACAGCGCACTTCTCTAAGAAGTTGTCCGCTAGGCTTTTCCCTTCACTTGATAATTCGTACCCTAAGAATAGTACTGTCAGATGGGCAATTCGAGACTTTTTAAAGTTGAATTTGTAACCCTCTGCCACGAACCCAAGTATAATGGTGTTCACTCTATTCAAGTGAGTATCCAAGTCGTCGTCTGTGAGATAGATATCATCTACATAAAATAATGCCTCATCATCATATATTTGTAGTAACTCTGTTACCCTAGCTGAGAATAGTCCTGGGCTGTTCTTGAACCCCTGTGGTAGTCGACAGAATTTTTTCTGTGACCCAAATGCTGAGAAAGCGGTCAAGTATCTGCTTTCCGGTGCAATGTTTTGACAAAAGAAACCATTAGATATGTCTAATGTCGTTTTATATTTTTTCCTAACTATGTTATTCATTAGGGCTGCACTATGCGAGTTTTGTACTGCAAATGTTTTACAACATGCATTAAGGTGTCTGTAGTCCAAAACTAGACGATATGAATTGTCTGGCTTGGAGACAGGAAACAAAGGATTGTTCATTTGAGAGGTGCATGTTTCAATCACCCCCTGGTATTCAAGTTGATCTAAGATCTCCCTGACTTGTTTTTTAGCTTCTTGCTTAATGGGATACTGCCGTTGGGCAGTTGGTTCACTTTTTAACTGGATTTTGTGGGGAGGTGAGTCCTCGTCCCATCCTACATGATTTTTAAATAATGCAGGTGCCTGGGCTACTGCCCATTTCCTTGCATAAGTATATTTTTTGTGAATCGGAATGTGATTCGAGAAGGCAGGCATAATCACTTCTTCGCCACGAGGGCACTCCCTGACAAACTCTGGGGGCCAATCTTTTTCAGCTAACAGAATATCATAGCCTTTTGAGAGTTTATCCCAAAATAGACCTCTTATTTTCCTAGTCTTATCACCCTCTATACGCAATGTTATTTCGTATATCTTATGGGGCTCGCTAAGTCTGGTGTCGGCAGTTTCAACCTGAATGTATTCATTCGTGTCCACTGTCTCCAGATGATTCATCAAGATCTTGCGCGCTATACTGATTTCTGCTGCACTGTCCAACATTGTCAATGCCCACTCCCCGTTTTTCAACTGTGTCCTCAGTATTCTCGGCATGGTTGATTACTCTAATACTGGCTACCTTCTTTTTAGGAAATTGAGATTTTTTACTCTGAGAAGGTTCCTTGTCTTTGGACTTGGTGTGCTCTCCTGGGTCTGACCGTCCTCTTCTTTCCGAATTCTGTGGAAAAGATCGAGAGGGACGTGTATCAATACTTTGATATCTATCAGGTTTTTTCAGATTATCCCTATTTCTAAGGTTATATCTTTCCTCAGAGGGCTCCCTCTGGGGAGACTGGTGTTCTCGAGTCGGAGTTCTTTCCCTCCGTCGAGGAGACCTTCCTCTGGACTGGAAAACTTTTTCCTTGGGAGTGGATTGTTTATTTCCATCCCAGCTCTTTTTTGGAGTGTTGGAATTATTTTTAATAAATAATTTTTCAGGATTTTCGAGCAGTTGGGGCTTTACCGGTCTCCCACCCAAGCTGTCTCTACCTAATTCTTCATAGCATTTTTCTATGATTTTGGCAAGCTCAACTGGCTGATCTTTTATATCTGTTTCCTTCAACTTCTGGCGGATCGCCACAGATGCTGCTTCTCCCTTTATGTTGGCTAATAATATAGCCGAGATCTGCTTGAAGTCTTTCAGTAATTTCATACCTAGATTTAAAGCGGGCTCTGGACCGTATTCATTCTGAATCTGTTTTAGCACTTCTGGTATTACCGCCATAGACGGAACACCGTGTGTTTTTGTGTAAATGGAAGCAAAGACTGTACCCCAAGTGTTGCAGTCCTCCACGTGTGGTGCGATTCCCATGGGAAGGCAGATGGTCAAGATTCTGTGTTTCTCTATAGGGGTAGTATCCGGAAATACTGCCTCTATTTGAGTGATTTTCTGTGCTAACCAGAAAGGAATTTGTTCCCGTTTTATGGGTGTTTTACCAAGACATGACTGTATGTTCTGTGGTGTAATTTTATTAGTGTTCCCCTGATGAGGGGTCAGCTGCGGTACATTAACAGCTGGTTGGACTGTTGCAGTCCGCATTACATATTGGACTAATTGCCTATGTATTTTTATTAATGTTTTTAGCTGTACTAACAGCTCTTCTTTTGACATTTTTGCAATGTCAGGATGTGGTGTGTAGCCGGCTAGAACCGGCCACGTTGCTCCTGGTCTACCTAGTGGACCGAGCCTGGTAATATGATCATTGTGTTTTAGGGCGCCATTAAACCAGAGCAGGTGCTCTTGGAATTTTAGTGGGATTTCAGTCTCCTCGAAAGGAGCGTACTCTTCCGGAGGTTCCTCTATTTTGTAATAGTGAAACTCTTTTGTTGTAGCGTTTGCCGCTGGAAAGTTTATCCATGAATAGAATACCTCTGTCTGCCGATATTCGTGTGCCTCTATCACGAAAATTACTGTACCACCTTGTGGTGTCAGTCCGTTCTCTATAAGTTTTAAAGTTATAGATTTTCTTAAGTGGACCGGGATGATAATTGCATCCGGGTCAGTCTGTAGGAGACTCGTGTCTTCCTCTATTAGTAGGGTTGCCAGTCTAACTGCTTCCCTTTCTTCTTCACTGTCTGACATTTTATAAATGCAGGTTTTGCAGAGTAGGTCTCCAAGGAGACAAAGATTAGGTGCACAATATTTTGGAACACTGTATCCTTCAACGTTGAATAAACCAGAGCTTTACATAGGAATCTCTTCCTACTAAGGTCGGGTGGATTTTAACCTTTCACCCACTCCAGACGTCTATTGGAGTATTTACGGGAGAAAGGGGTCTGTGTGAAAAATGCACGACTGAGTTACTCTAACGTCTTGCGTTAGTTTATCGCCTTACCAAACGTTTGGGCGCCATGTAGTGTAGTTCCTAGTTTCCCACTAGGCCCTGCGCATTGGAATAACATAAACAGTAGTATCGACGTAGAAGTGTGGATCTTCCAGGCCTCTACTGACTATGCTAAACTTAATTGGGTTTGTTACCAACTAGCTCAGAGGTCACTGGAAACTTTCTTCTCTGCATAGGAAGTGATCAGCTACCCTGGCACAGACAAGAAGGGATTCAGCTTTCCAACAACCGTGCAACATGACAACTTTGCTCCTCAGATCAAGAGTCAATCTCTAGGGTCGTGTGAAACAATAGACAGTTATTTTACTCAGTCAGATAAGTGCAGATTACTTTCACAATATGTAGAGAATAGAGAGACTGGCGTTTGTCAATAAAGGGTTAACATTTATTGAACAGTCTTTCTTCTCGTACAAGAGAAATGTATTGCCACAATTGCAAGACTTGTTATTATAAAAAGTACGTACAGTAAGATAAGTATTGCGAGATAATACTGTAAAAGCATTGATATGGTTTCTTAGCTATACAATGGTTTAAAAGTAATAAAACATATATACAGTCATATATACATTAGGCTAAAATACTCAACTGGTGCTTCTAACTACGCCTACCCCAGTGTACCTGACCTAAGCCTAATACTTGGGAGGGGAGTAAGTAAGTAGCTTTAGTTTAAGTTGGTTTTGCCAAGGTTTGCTGCAAGAATTCTCACTAAGGGTTTGGTCAACACCATACCTCTGAATAGAATGATGGAGGTCTGGTATCTCCTTCAGGGGGTCTCGGTATCCCAGTCACCCGCAAGGGTACACCAGAAACGCTGGAGCTGGATTTCTCTGCAGGAGAAAGGCAGCGTCTCTCTTCAGCGCGTCGAGGAGGAGGAGGGGGGACAGCGTCCGCGGGCAGCTGGCATCTGCTGGGCTCTTCGCAGAGGGACGGCTGTTCACCTCCTAAGCTCACCACACCATCGTTCGCGCTTTAGCAGCGATAATGGTATCAGTAGCTTCACCAACAACGGGACAGCAGCAGCATCAGCGTACTGCATACAGCATACAACAGCAATGGGACACCAGCAATTGCTTAAGGCAACGTTGGTAGTATTTATACCTGAAAGGTGCCTTGTTTGACGCAAGTTTGCTGGACATAAGACGTCAATTAAAGATGTCACTAGGAAGTGATAGCTATCAGTTGCTCATTAGAGTTCCATTACTAATCAAAACACAGCAAGCGGGGATTTCCAGGTTTGCTGAGTTTTTATCTTGTTGAAGAACTCGGAGTGTTAATCTAGGAATATCAGATAGTGACTTCTGCTCTGTCATTGCACTAATTGGTTGCAAAGGAAGTGGCAGAGAACTATTCTGGAATGTGGCTCTGTTCGTGTGAGTGGGAAGAACAAGGAAGGTCCCTGAACCATTCAGCGTATAAGAAACCCAAATATAGTACTCATATACCTCAAAATGCCAGACTTTAACTTAAAATATGTACCCTAAACAGAAATAAGAACCTTAGAAAGTGTGTTTGTTATCAAAAAATATACAATTTATTACAATTCAACGGGTTAAAAACATTTTGTACAATAATAGTGCCCATGGACACCCATAGTATTAAAAACATTAAAACATCACAATTTGGTTTAAAACAATAAATGCCAGGGTTCACAGTTTTGTTGTTGTTGTCGACGCAGCGTTTCGGTGAATCAGTGATAACACCTTCTTCAGGACATACAATTCTACAAGAGAACATTTGCAATTAGAAAACATCCCTTTGTGCATGGAGAATGACATCCCGTCTTTTCATTAAAAAAACAAAATTTAACCTTTTTCTTTTTTGTCAGGGCACAATTTATTTAAACACACTTAAAAAATAGAATTTCATTGTACATGATCCGGTTCTGTGGGGTACATTTCAAAAAGCATTTTGAACTATATCGCTATATCCCTGGGTCCTATAGCCTGGTGACGTAAAGTCACCAATTGGGTAGCTTCTAAGAAAAAGTTTTTGTGAAGCATACCTGTGTGTGACTTCTGCAGATTCCTCTCTCATTCAATTTAGAGGAATATTTTCATTCGAAATGAGTTATGTAGAGCTTCTGGTGTCTTACATTCCAGTTAGCAATACCTTCAGAGAAAGACATTCGTACAACTGAATGGCTAAAGTATTGTGAACACGAATGTCTTTCTCTGAAGGTATTGCTAACTGGAATGTAAGACACCAGAAGCTCTACATAACTCATTTCGAATGAAAATATTCCTCTAAATTGAATGAGAGAGGAATCTGCAGAAGTCACACACGGGTTTGCTTCACAAAAACTTTTTCTTAGAAGCTACCCAATTGGTGACTTTACGTCACCAGGCTATAGGACCCAGGGATATAGCGATATAGTTCAAAATGCTTTTTGAAATGTACCCCACAGAACCGGATCATGTACAATGAAATTCTATATTTTAAGTGTGTTTAAATAAATTGTGCCCTGACAAAAAAGAAAAAGGTTAAATTTTGGTTTTTTAATGAAAAGACAGGATGTCATTCTCCATGCACAAAGGGATGTTTTCTAATTGCAAATGTTCTCTTGTAGAATTGTTTGTCCTGAAGAAGGTGTTATCACTGATTCACCGAAACGCTGCGTCGACAACAACAACAAAACTGTGAACCCTGGCATTTATTGTTTTAAACAAAATTGTGATGTTTTAATGTTTTTAATACTATGGGTGTCCATGGGCACTATTATTGTACAAAATGTTTTTAACCCATTGAATTGTAATAAATTGTATATTTTTTGATAACAAACACACTTTCTAAGGTTCTTATTTCTGTTTAGGGTACATATTTTAAGTTAAAGTCTGGCATTTTGAGGTATATGAGTACTATATTTGGGTTTCTTATACGCTGAATGGTTCAGGGACCTTCCTTGTTCTTCCCACTTATTCTCCTTGTCCCCTATTATATAGTAAAGGAGACCTCCCTTCCCTTTCTACTTCTGTTCGTGTGAGGCCAGAGATGACTTTCTGAATATCGCACTTGAACGGTTTTGCCAATATAGGGAATAAATGGATTTATAGCCGAATAGGGGCATAAGGTCACAGTATCGATCAGGATCCTAGATAAGCACGCAACAGTAGAGTGTTTGGAAGTAGTTCAGAGATGCACAGTCAATGCATGGCTGAAACAGACCCGGTAGCCCTGGTTTGGCCATAGTAGTACTGGTACTTGTCTCATTTGCATCTTTCTTCTCCTGACCCTCTAATTTCTTTCCCCGCCCGTCCCTTCTCTACCTTTCGCCTGATCTTGACCTCCCATTTTTCTACCCCCTCTCATTCCATGCAATTCTATTCCCACCACTGTGTGATCCTTGACCTCTCCCTCTATTCTCCATTGTTAATTTGATTTACACTGTGGGTTTGAAGTGTTTACCCTACTTACTCTCACTCTGCACATATGCCACTGACTGCTCGGCATTGCATACGCTTTTGAAATGGCGTCATGCTGTGTACTTAACCCACCAGGCAATATACTCCTTTCTCATTACGTCACTGCAGGCAGAAGCCAAACACAGCCTTGGTTCTTCTCCAGCAGGATCAATCGGGTTCGAAGTTCTATATTCTCCAGGGAATACAAGAAACCCCTTCCTGTTTAGACCATTTCAATGACAAATTATTGCTTTTTACTACAGATTATTGTTGGATTGATTTCTTTTGCAAAATGGACTTTCTGGCAGATGCATCAACGTAGCCTTTTGCTATTCCTAAATAGCGATTTTTAAGGAATCGCTATTTAGGAATAGCAAACGCCTATGCATGTAGGAATCGCTATTAAAATAGCGATTCCTTAACATTCCTTAATTGCTACTCGCAAATTGCTAGTCGCAATTAAGGAATGCTGTCCCATTCATTCCTGTGTATTGGAGATTGCATGAGCAATTTGCGAGTACCAGTAGATACTCGCAAATTGCTCATGCAATTTCAAGGGTGCAAGGGTGTCAAAATGACACCCTGTTGCACCCCTGAAATTGATCTATGCACATATGTTGCACACACACATGCCCTAAGGGCATGTGTGTGCGCAACATGAAACTTTGAAAACTGCACAAAAGTGCTTTTTTCAAAGTTTTAGCAAATTACCATGAAGTCCAACTTCATGGTAATTTGCTCCCCCTATTAGTGAATTCGCTATTTTTTTTACTTTCATGCATTGCATTTAAGGAATCTCAATTTGGGATTCCTTAAATGCAATCGCAATTTAAGGAATCTCAATTTAGAGATTCCTTAAATTGCGATTTTTCCATTTGGGATGATGCATCCCAAATGCAAAAATACCGGGAGCAAAGGGGCAGATTCTGAGAATCTGCCCATTTGCTCCCGGTATTTACTTTGATGCATGTGCCTGTTTATTCTTTATCAATCCATCTGACATATGTGCCAACAGTAGATTCCAATACCTTGTCATGAAAAGTCAGCACTGTATAAAAACAATTACAAAACCTATCTTTTTGTGCAATTTACAATCATTTTAATGTACCCAATGCTTTCCTAACACACTATTCTCTATCACATAATCATTATAGGCTTGTTTAACAGGGTCATAGACACTCAATCAGGTGCGTCTCTTGTCGAATTTGGATGCTTCTATACATTGGCGAAATCCACTGTAAAGAAAGGTTACTGAGCACATACTGCTGGCGGAGGTACTAGGTGATGTGAGGACTGACTTGGTCCAATCATCCTTAAAACATACACATGCACAAAAACACACACAATATATGAGAACAGTACATTGACTGTAATGAAGTGTGTATCTACTGTTCTAACTCCACAAGCGCCTTGATAGCAGGGTAGGTTCTACAGTGGGACAAAGTAAATATTTCTACACTTTTAATTTATGATACACTCATTCAAAAATACCTATACACTCTTTGAATACTGGTCCTCATAGCACTTTTATCCTCACATTGATGGCATTGTCTAAATTTGTCAAGGTTTACTAACACTATCAACACACACACAGCATCCGCACTTGGTGTAAAACGTTTCTAGCACAACACAGTATGCACGCTTTTAGGGGATTTATGGTATGCACCAACATAAGCCACTACCAACATACTCACAGATCCGAAACACAAAGGGCTTTAGTCTCTGCTGCTTAATACGTTCCAGATCTGCATACTTTACCACACCTCCTCCCCCTTCCCCCGACGCTTGAATGCTAAGAGGCTGCTGGAGGAATACATTATTCTGCATTTGTGACTGACCCCCTGCTCCCAAGATATACATTTAAGACAGTTGCCCTACTGTACGCTCTCGCCCCCGTGACCTCTCCTCCACCCCCACCGGGTCAGCACTATTAAATATTTGGGGTGGCTAAATTGTACTTTAAATGTGCTTTGCACAGTAATGCATTTCATGCTGAGCAGCGTGTAAGTTAATGGACATGCAAATGCACAATACCCACCAAAGCTAACATAGATGAAATCAGTAAATAGAACTTTGGGAGGGAGGGGGGCAAGCCAACACAGGGACCCATTTTTGTGTGTGAAAAAGGGTGCTTTATTGAACACAGGTGCATATCAGAATGTCCAACCTAGGCTATTGCCTTACAAACTAAAACCTCACTATACATATATTCACTGAACCTCCATTCCCCCCCGCCACCTCTACGATCCCCACATAAATCCCCCACCCTGCCGCTAACATAACATTACATAACATTCCACAACAATCCCATTACATAGTATTGCAGTTCCTAACTCCTGCCCTCTAATAAAAACCTACAGCCCTACCTGTCTTTCTGCAACTGTAACTACCTAATCTCTAGTCTAAATTTACCCTACCTGCCTAACCTTTCCCTGGCCCTGTCCACAAAACTTCCAACATTTAACTAAAATCTTCTGCCAATGTGTCCAACTTTTTAACAACCCCGCAGCACCTGTTTCAAGCGACAACATATACAACATTCTCCTAACCCCAAAGCACCTGTCCTCAACATTGGCCAAACCTCTATAGAAACCTACTTGAACCAAGACCGCCCCCCCAAAAAAACTCTACTTATAGGGTGGGACAAAAATCATTTTCTTACTGCACACCCAGCCACCAGGTCACCAGAACCTAAAATGGTGGCTGGGAGGTGGCGTGGCAACCCCTTATAGCCTTTAGGCTACAACATTTGTTGGGCTGCATTTGGGCTATTCCCATGCAGCCATCTGGCAAAATGGCCGGTGTGGCCGCACCTCCCCCTCCGAAACTGCCCAGGGCAGACCTCCCGGTGCTCGGCTGCTCCCCAAACCCCACCTCTGATTAAACATGATAATGTAAGCTTTTTTCCTAGTCTGTAGAAGTGGTCATGGAAAGTACTTATCTTTGCAATAAGGTCATCAGAACACACGTATGTGCGTCTTCTATAAATTACTTACATTCATCAGGTTACGGATCAGCAGTGTTAAATGCTTGCAATAAAAAAAAATAAGTAAAAAATGTTGTCATTTACACCGCCAATAGCTCTAACTTTCACAGATGCGAGACCGATTGCTTGCAAATGCTTGTTTTGTATGACGCTTTGGTTTGTTCACAGTCTCTTTGACTTTAGTGATGCAATATTAATGGCAGCACCACCACTCTAAAAATGGTTCTAGTACCACTGTTGTCCACCCACTGCCCCATGTAGTATGTTACAAGTGAGAGGAAGCAAATTATCAATGACAATTTGATTTAATAGAAGAATGGCTGAAACGGATTGACCTAAAACCCCTCTTTTTGGGTATATCATCGAAGAACATTTTGGAAAAACGATAATGTGGTCAAACTGCTAAAGCTGTCTCAAAGGCCAGACCTAAAAAGACAGTAAAACATTCCAGTGATCAGTTCCAATTTATAACACTGTCACGTTTTACTGTAGTAAAAGGTCAATGTTCCATGTGATTATCACAGGGCAGCATAACTGACTAGAGAAAGTGCTTACTGCATCAACTATTCCATTCCAGAATCTCTTCACAAAAGATATTGACAGAGGACTTGATCTCAAGGCCCAGTTACTGCGATTCTGTCTCTCTGCATGGTTATAACCTCTTTTGCTCTGCTATGGTTAAATAGCTTTTTTTTTTATAACTATTGCAAGTGTAAACAAAGCAGTGCATGAACCATATATGGGAAACAGCCTTTACCATGCAGCCACTACCACAAAGTGCCTTTACCATGCATAAACCTTTATTAGAAATGTCTTTACCACGCATGCCTTTACAGCGCTGAGTGTAATATGCTGTTTATTGCCATTATGGGGGAGGGAGAGACATCATGGTCCCCTCAAGCTGTGCCTCCCTAGAATTATGGCCTTTCACCACAATCAACAAAGCTAATAAATAGCATATTACAATGTGCACATCAGCATCTGCATATATGCTATTTATCTCATGTCAGTTGAAATAAATAAGGGCCATTAATAAATGGTATTTGAAACTACTGTACCAATAAACACATGTCCCATTGTTTATTGGTATAGTGCAATGATCAAATACCATGTTCCAAAGTACAGGTTAATTAATTTGAGAAAACACTGCTTAGAGTATCATTTTATTCTACAATCACTTTACAAAATAAATCAAAAGTACTGTTTCTATGTTATATATTGCCAAGTTCTCTCACATGAAGTGTGATAAAAATAATGCAATAATCCTTCAGTGTTGCATCAGCTCGAACATTTTTATGTATTGAAAAATAAATGTAAATATATATTGTTATTTGTCATTAGACGTATAAAAACACATTTATCACTAAGGACCTTGTTACAAGTTGCGCGGAATAGGGTGGGCTATTTACCATACCTTTTAAATGCCATTACCACAGCGAGAGGCATTTTTCCATGTGTGGTAAATGCGACTAATCCGAGTTTTCATCATGAAAATGAGGCCGGACATGCAGAATTAGCCCTGAACATGTAAAGAGTGTCTTTGGCACTATAGTTTATATTCTTTATTTACTTATGAAATAAATGTCTCTTTGCCTACACCAGTAGAGTGATAGAATAATAAATAACCAAGTTCTATCATAATCATGTCTAGCGAGAATACCTCTGAGATGGTGTTTATTCTGAAGCATATTGCTGTGCAAGTTGTCACTCCATCTTGTTTAACCAACTACTAAAATGTGCTTATGTGATAAATATGAGCACCATATGTATAGAATCCATCCATAAAAACAATAAACAGAAGGATTGTTAATGTGTTAAACTGACCTCCATACGCGCTGCGTTGCTTTTCCGCTGCTAAAAGGCAAGAAATCCAGGGGCAGATTTACAAGCCCCCGCAACACTTTTGCACCGCCGTTGCATCACCTTTGTAATGCTGCGGCAGCCAATTTACAACATCTCCCTAGATGCGTCACTTTCTTGTAAATCTGCCCCTTAGTGACGTTGACATCTCTTGAGGAGCGATGATCTATTATTACTGATCAGCTGTGTATAGTAGCGGTGCAACTTCCACTGAATATCAATAGCCTTGAACTATTGTATCAAATTCCCACACACCAAAGCTGGCATCAGTGGAAAAACAACTCCCACCATTGGTAGACATGTTCTACTGCATTTTCCAACAGAAGGAGCCCTGGATTTAGGATTTGACAAAAGTTATGGGCACTTGTGAATGTTATGTAAGGGCCCTCAGATAAAACCGCAATTATAAACTGGTATCTGCATAGTGAGGGCACAGTTTTTGCACGGCATATTATATATCTGATAGCGTGATGAAAATTGGTTCACGTTCTTCTTGAAGTTTCGAGTTGCTGGGTAAAGTGAGGGCTTTATGGGTGTGTCTCACAAACTTACAGTTTTGTTCCACATTACTGTTATCTTACTTTAGTGCAATGAACACATCTGTAGCCGAATACCTTTGACCTTCTAAACTCAGTTGCATTTTCTGCGTGGCATACCCCTTCCTCAGACAGCGATAAAGAGGATGCATAGGCGGCGGCAATGCCAAAGGTTGAATACATTAGTGCCTCTTAAAGGGACAATCCACTGATTATTGTTAAATATTAAAAATGCACAAAGTAATAAACTACACAGTGCCTTTTTAGCCTTTCTCAGAATGTTTAAAATGCCTTTTTTTTAGCACTGCCAACCCCTAACCCCTTGGCAATGCGTGCATCCGTTTGAAGTATTTAGGGAATCCTATTCGATGAGTCATGGCTCCCTTTAGCACATTCAATGCTATTTTGAGTTGACGGCTTTACCGTAGATTTATGATCTGTGAGAGTCATGAACATAGTACTCCAAGGATCCTGAAATGCTCTAGTGCTTACCTGCAAGCTAACAGATCCTGCTCCATACCCGAATAATTAGTTTCATGAGGACAGAGAGCATCAGCAAAACCCCATCATACATCCATAATTCAAACTTTCCCTTGGATAAATGGATTCAATCAAGGTGCTCTCAAGATTTCACATTTGATATTTGTTGGACTTGGCCCATTTTTGCAGGTTTATCCCCAAACATTTTGCCTTCTGTCTCCTATTTGTCTGACCCTGTTTTTGTTAGCTTTAGGACACTGGGCACTTTACCACTGCTTATTAGTGCTAAAGTGCCTATGCTCTCTGTCTGAATTGTATTGGCGATTGGTTTATCCATAATTGACATATGTTATTTACTGGTAAATTCCTAGTAAAGTGCACAGTGTGTGTGCCCAGGGCCTGTAAAGCAAATGCTACTAGCGGGCCGGCAGCACTGGTTGTGCCACCCACATGAGTAGCCCTGTAAACTTGTCTCAGGCCTGCCATTGCAGAGTCTCTGAGTGCAGTTTTAAACTTCCATGCCTACCTGGCAAGTGCACCCACTTACCAGACTTTAACCTTCCCTTTTACTGCATGTAAGACACCCTTGGGTAGGCCTCAGGTACCCCCATGGGCAGAGTGCAATGTATGTGAAAGGTAGGACATGTACTGGTGTGTTTTGCATATCTTCATAGTGAAATTCTGCCAATTTCGCTTTACAATGCCAGGATTAGCTGTCCCATGGGCTATCATTGGAGCTGCCATGTAACATTTTACAAGTGTAACTTTTTATTGGAAACAGCTAGAGATTTGGATTTAATGTTCCCCGAATGCAGAATATAAAAATACATCTTTTAGTGAAGATTGTTTTTAAATTGTATGTTGTAAAATTCCACTTTTAGAAAGTGGCCATTTTCTTGCTTCACCATTCTGTGTGCCTCTGCCTGCTTGTGGATTCAACATCTGAATTAGACTGACAGGGGCTGTTAGTGCATACACTCCAGCCACTCACACAAAGGGAGCTGAGGTATACCCTGCATATCCTGATGAATCTTCCCGAGCTAGAGTGGTGGGAGGAGCTGTCACTGACACCTGAATAGGGCTGTGTCTGCCTTTTACAATGCTGTCTCCACCCCCTGTAGTGTGGCTGGACCAGGTAGGACAGAACTGGTTATTGTAAGCAAGAGAGACTTTCTTAGAAACCTGCACCCTTCAAAGTCTGAACGTAGTATAAGTAGCAGGGCTCTGACTCCAGAACTTTAGAATCCTTCTGGATTAAGGGGACTCTGCCAAGAAGAAGAACTGAAGAGCTGCAAGGAGGAGTACTGCCCCTTTGCTCTGTGTTGCTTTGCTGGTTGGCCTGCAGTTGCTGCTTCTGTTTGTGGGCAGTGGAAAGGACTGAACTCTTGCTTTGCTTTGGTATCTTGCTTAAGAATATTTTCCAAGGGCTTGATGTAGAGCTTGCCTCCTGTTAAGAAGTCTCTGGGACACAAAGACTCCATTTCCAGCATGTCTGAACTCCACTGCTGCCAGTTCTGGCGTGCCTTGTGGTGTCAACTCCAGTTCTTGGCTCTTGGTGGTTGCTCTGCTGTTCCTGTTGCTGAGAATCCACACCATGCCCTTCCAGCCCTGTTTTTCCCACTGCAAGTTGCCATGCAGTTGAAAAACACATGCATCGCTGTGGTGCGACTGAAAATATCGATGCAACGCATCTCAGCGGCCAAAGAAACCAATGCAGCCCAAGTCCCAAACACTGAGTCTCCAAAATCCAAAACTCCCCCTCCAACTCCGCCGCAGGTCCTAGGCCTGGAAAAATCGATACATCACCTGTCTAAGGCTGCAGAAATCGACACAGCACCTGGATTGCCGTTGCATCGACCCGTAGCACCTGGATGTTCTCACACATCCCACCTGTGTACCAATTCTACATCCACGCTGGGGTTTCAGTAAGAAACTGATGCATCACCTCCCCTTGCAGTAAGAAACCGACGTATCACCTCCTCTCTAGTAAGGAACCAATGTATCACCTCCCCTGCGCAGTAGTAAGGATCCGACGCATCACCTCTCCTGCAGCAAGAAACCGATGCATCAGCTTCCCTGCCAGTAAGGAACCAACGCATTACCTTGCCTGCACCTGTAATTTTGACCCATCTGAGGTACTTTGTGCTAAAAGTGACGCATCCATAGTTTTCTAGGGACAGAACTATTTTTACCTATTAAAAGTCATATTTTAAAATCTGTATTTTGGACTTTTGTAGTTTTGGGCTAGTTTTGTAAAAATAAGGAGACTTTATTTTACTAAACTGGTGTTGTGTCCATTTGTAGTTTTTTCACTGTGTTAACATGTGTTATATACAAATGCTTTACACATTGCCTATGAGATAAGCATGAGTGCTTGTGCCAAGCTACCATGAGGGTGAGCAGGGGTTATTTTAATTGTGTAACTCCCTTATCCTGACTAGAAGGAAGGATCCATACTTGGATAGGGTACACACCTGCCAACAAGAAACCCCCTTTCCTAAAAATATTTTTAAAACTACCCCCTTCTTCTTGCTCCCACATAAGTTTGCCATTTTAATTCACTATCCTATGTACAGGCTCCACCTTACTTAAATACCTCACTGCAAATCTAGACACATTATTCTTTGGAAAACAGCAGCAGCATTTGCCAAACTAAGCAGCATTCTTTTATACCGGAATGCTCCCTATGGTGTGATGAAGGCTGTCATATGTTCGCTTTCAGTTCAACCTGATGCTATGTACTAGTCAAATGTATGAAGGAAAATACCTTGGCCCCCGAAGTTGAAGATAACTCCTAAAATTAGTAACTGTCTACTAAGACATCTTTTTAATTTTTTATTTTTTTATTGGCATTTATAATATTTACAAAGTCAACAGTAAATAAGTAAACTGACCGTTGCACAACAACATCCAATATCCAGTTAATAACAGTATAATAGCCTTCAAAGATATACATTTATAACATAGTTCGTACATGCATTTAGTCAATCTGGTATGATTTTAGATAGTCAATTAAATATGTCCAATAGTCCCTGGGTCTTGAGCCCGCAGGCAGTTCTTCCTCATACGTTAATAGGGTGTCTTTACAATACGTTAGGTCTATAACCCATTGTTTAATTTTTGGAGCTGCTGTACCATTCCAACCGATAGATATCCTACGTTTAGCCAGAAGCAGTGCGATTACACAGAACTTACGCTTAGTGGCGCGTTCATTGGGCACCAGGCCCAGTAAACATGTGCAAACAGTATATTCAATGGGAACATCTACCATATCACTCAACATTTTAATCACACGCACCCAGTATTCTGCTACCTTCGGACAACACCATGCAAGATGTATAAAATCTGCTACTTCCGAGTGACATCTTTTACATTTCGAGTCCGTACGTAGCCCATACCTATGGAGTCATTCAGGTGTATAGTAGGTCTGGTGTAGGTATTTATAATGTAATATACGTAGGTTTCCATTGGGCGATCAGAGACCCGTAAGCGCGCATGCTGTGGTCCATTCTTCTATTGTTAGTGGGGTATCTAAGCTAGTATTCCATTTTTCCAGTGCTCTCAACGTGTTCCCCGCTTTATCTTCTTGTAACTTAACATATAATGTAGAAACTATGTGTTTCGCTGTGGGAGTCGTAATCAGCAGTTGAAATGAGGACATTGGTTGCGGCTCCGCAGGGATTAAGAGATACAATTTCTGTAGTGCTTCCTGTAGCCTAAAATATGTGAATTTGAAAAGTAATGTCGGGTTACTGATAAAGGATAGATCGTTAAAGGTCCTAAATTGTCCATCATGGTACAGGTCTCCCATGGTATCTATACCAACTTGCTTAAGTAAGCCCATTCCCACCTTCTCTTGTGTGACCAATAGCTCTGGATGATGGTGCAATGGCAGCACAGGCGCATACAGCAACAATTTGTTTGCTTTCTTTCCCATCATATGCCAGGCTGCATTTGTCGCGTCTATTGTGTTAATGTCGCGGTCATGCAATGGGGGTCTCCGATGTGTAAGAATAGCCGACAGTGGTATGGGATGTGCATCACCCTCTTCTATTAAGATAAGGGACCTCATGATACCAGAAGTTTGCGTACTGTGCTTACGAGCATAAATAATAAAGTAAAAAATCTGGCACTTTGAACCCTCCTTGCGAATACAGTAATGTTAGAGCCCGCATTTCTATCCTTGCTTGTTTACCTGTTCATATCAGGTTTAGCACCATCGTTGAAATTCTACGAAACACTTCCATCTGGGGCTTTATCGGAATATTATTAAATAAATATAGAAATTTAGGTAGGACTATCATTTTTACTATGGCCATACGGTCAGCTATTGACAGCGGCAAGCAATTCCACCTCGTGATTTTATCTTCCATAGCACTAACCGCTCTACCATAATTTGTGCAGATAACAATGTCCGGGTCCCTATGAAACCAGACACCCAAGTATCTTATTGGTTCGAATTGCCATTCCAAAGGGTAGTCCATAGAATGCTGGCACATGGTATCTGTCAATGTAATGATCTGCGATTTGGACCAGTTAATTTTGAGTCCCGAGTGTTCCCTCAGTAGAGGATTTAAATTTTGCTTGGGGTCTCGAACATATAGCATCATGTCGTCGGCGTATAGCAAAATATGTAATGGTCGTTTTGGGAATTGTAGTGCCGAATAATGGTGCCCCTGCCTGATTTTGCATGCCAATGGTTCAAGCACCAGTGCAAATAGTAAAGGAGACAGGGGACAGCCTTCTCGTGCCCCTCTGGAAATTGGTATGGTATACAATATGTATTTATTGATTTTAATATGTGCCATTGGAGCAGTATATAACATTGACACCCATTGCAAAAAAATGGAAGGAAAACCCATTCTGCGTAGAACGTGTTTAAGTATGGCCATTCGATGGAATCAAAGGCTTTAGCCACGTCAAGTAGAACTGCAGCAGCCTTGGTGCTGGGGACCAAATAATGAGATAATGCAAACAGTGTTCTTGTATTATGTGCCGTGGATCGTAACGGGATGAATCCCGATTGATCCGGTAGGACCAGAAGCGGCATCAACGGTTGGAAGCGCGTGGCGATTAGTTTGGCAATGATTTTCGTATCCACGTTCATGAAGGACAGAGGTCTGTAGGAGTCACATTATTCCGGATTTTTGTCTGGTTTAAGCAGGGCAATTAACATTTCTTCTCGCAAAGTTGGCAGGAGTATTTGTTTGTCATGGGCGTCCCCATACATTCGCACCAAATGTGGGGCTAATTGATCTGCAAACACGTTATAGAATTCACAGGTGAAGCTATCAGGTCCCGGTGCTTTACCGTTCGGTAGGGATTTGATCATGGCAGTGACTTCTTCAACGGTTACAGGTAAGGAAAGATATTCTCTCTGCGTATCGGACAGCCATGCTATTGACACGTCGGCCAAATATTCCATAATTTCCTCTGCAGTAGCAGCGGGGTGTGTGGTGTATAATTCTCCATATGGTATCATGAATTCACGCGGTATGCTTTGTGCATCGTGTCTCAAAACCCCCATAGAGTCCATAACCGCCTGAACTGTTTGTGGGGTGCGACCCGCACATATTTGGCCGCTAAAGTTCTACCTGGCCTGCCCCCCTCACAGTTAGAACGCGCAGTTTGACGCTTTGTGAGATAGTTTAGTTCGTCATTAGCATATGCTTGATACTCTGCTAGGATAGTTCTAATTTCCCCCAGCGATTTAGTATCTTGTGTGCGTATGTAATCCTGCTCTAATTCACGCAGCTTGCTTTCTCGCGTGTAAATTTGTTGCCTTATATCTTTAAGAATACCCGCGGTAGTACTGATACAGACTCCCCTAATTGTAGCCTTAAAAGCCTACCATAACAATCCCCGGTTCTCAGTTGTTGGGGCGTTCAGTTCAAAATACTCAGTTATGGCAGTGTGTATGGTGTCAGTGTAGACTGAGTGTAGCAAAGCAGTGGCGTTAAATCTCCAACTAAAAGGAGGTGGGGTGTGGTTCGGTACGGTTAGTGAAAGTAGTACCGGGTTATGATCGGACAGTGTCCTGGGCAAATGTTTGACCGCAGTTGCCCAGAGTGATCTCCCAGATCTGTCCAGGTCATCCCGTAAAGCGATATTAAAGTCTCCCCCCCACAGGATCGGAACATCACGTAACCCATTCAACTTACGCCACACTCTGTGGTAGAAGTCGGGGTCGTCTACATTAGGTCCATAGGTATTCACTAAAGCTATTCTTTGCCCTCTGACGACCCCTATCACTATGACACATCGCCCTTCTTCATCCTTTAGAACTTCTGTGATGTTAAGATTCAGACCTTTCCTGATTATTATGAAGACCCCTCTGGAATGAGAAGAGTAATGTGAACCATACATTGATTCCGCCAATCTACGGCCAATGTTGTTTAATGCATGAGGGGCAATGTGTGTCTCCTGTAGGAGTGCGACGTCCACCCCTTGTCTATCAAAGTATGCAAATATTTGGCGGATTTTCTTCTGGTTATTTAATCCCCTAACATTCCAAGTCAGCAAATGTATATGCTTCGGTTGTGATTTCTCAGCGAACTTTTGAGGATCTGAGTATCATACTGAATACAGATTGACATTTACAACACGCACAACCTTTAAATGCTATCAACTGGAAGTAATAGCGTTACATATTGTAATATAACCCTGGAAATCTGCGATGTCTCTCAAGGGCATTAGTCTGTAAAACAAAACCCAACATCCCCCCTCCCACCCACCACCCACTTCAGCATCCCAACTATGCCAAAGACATACCCTTATAAGAAACAACCTGAAAACCAAACAGTAGTTGGGGAGCACCCAATTGGGGGGTCTGCCTCGTGCACATGTCTGCATCCAACATAGTGGATGTGGCCAGATGCTCATTAGCTATACGGATGAAATATAATGTAACTGTAGTCGTTGAACTGTACTGGCAGTAGTAGTACACACGTGAGGTAACTAATACCTAAATATTCACTGCCAGTCCCAACCCCACAGCAAAGTACATCATACACAGCATTTTTAGGCATCAAAAAAGAGGACAGGCATGTGGCCATAATTTATATTGCTAAACACTGGTGACATATGCAACATATCGTCCTCTCTGATGTTTCTGTGGACCTGTTACCATTTGTGCACAGTATGTGACCATAACAAGTAGGCAATGCAGATTTTAGTACAGTCTGTCCACACAGCGCTATCAGTTACAGTTCCTTGGGAGGTTATAGAGAGAGAACTCAGTTTGAAATAAAGGGATTCGACAGGCGACGTGAATGTTCTGGCAGTGCGTCCATGTCACCATCTAATCCAAACATAATCACAGGACCGTCTACTATAACAATATGATGCATGGACAAAGGCATATGGTATCCATAACATCGCTAAAGAGTGGGGAACTCCGAATATGGCTAAGTTCCGTAGGCCGGTATCACGGATAGGAATGATGCCATTGCAATACAGAAACAGTAGTGCATACTTGTGTCTTACCAGACACCGCATGCATGGAAGCAGTCCTTCTTACCATACCAGTTACCGCTCAGTCCCAGTCTTGTTGCTGCTCTTCCCGATTTCTCTCTTTGCGCCTACGGTTAAACTTCTGCAGGAAGTCATGTGCAGCCTGCGGTGTTTTGAAGAATGGTGGAGCGGCCGTCTTGTGTCACTTTAAGTCGTGCTGGGTAGAGCATGGCATATTCTATCCCCCGCAATTTTTTCTTTGCCAGGTTATACTCTTTACGTGCAAGTTGGACCGCTACTATGAAATCCGGGTAGAATTCCAACGCGTTTCCTCGGTAGTTGATGTCACGTTTCTCTCGAGCCAGCCTTAAAATGGTGTCCCGGTGCCTGAAGTTAAGAATGCGAGTGACGATAGGGTGTGGAGGAGCGCCTGGTTTCGGTCTTGGGGCGAGGGACCTGTGTGCGCGTTCCACTAGCAGGACAGATGAGAAGGACTCTGAACCAAACACACCACGGATCATCTCCTCTACATACGTTTCCAGCCTACCAGTGTTAGTGGATTCCGGTAATACGGACGTTATTCCGGCGGGATCTCGCCTCCAAATTCTCTGTCATATTCCGAATTACTTCCAAAACCTTCTCCATCTCGGAGCATTTTTTAGTTGTGCCATGGGATTCATCTTCCACTGCAGAGAGTCTGGGTTCGGCCTCAACCGGGCGCTCTCAGTGTTTATCCAGCTTAGCCGCCATGTTGTCGACCCGTTGTGTGATGGTGTCCAGTTTCCCGTTTATGTCCTGGAGGCTCTGTTGGATAGCCTGTAACACCTGTTCCATACCACTATTTGTCACCGTGTCATTATCAAGTTCAGTGTCCGAGTGAGCTGTTTCGCCCTTAGTATGTTTTTTAGCCTCGAACAGCAGCTTGGATTGCTGTTTCTCAGGTTTTCCCATCCTCGTGTTCAACAATGCCACCAACCTAGAGAATAGACAACAGCTCACTGCAGCAATGGAAAGGGCCCGTGGCGTCAAGAACGTTTTCACTCCTGCTATTTTGTAGAGTTGTCGCTAAATTATAGATGTGTGCCAGCGAAAGTACTCAGGTAGCCATCTGCAGGACCTGCAATTCACACCCAGCAGGACATCAAGTTGGCCGAGGTCCACACCATCTGATATGACCCTCGGAGACACGAACCATCAATTTCGCAGCAGGAGAAGGGGTCTGCTGCAAAAAGCAGCACTGCGCCGAATGCTCACATATACAGATTGTAGTGAGGAGGTCAAGGTGCTCCACAGTGCAGGAATCCAGTCGCAAATGATATGCCGCAGCAGCCAGCTACAGCGCGATCAGTCCATGCAGGCCTGCCTCCCTAAAGCCACAACGTGACGTCCCGCCAATCGCCAACACATTTCCCTTACATGACATCTGTGGAATTACGTGGCGCCATTTCGGCCCGCATCTTCAGGGTCTCGTGCACATATAGAGAGCAATGGAATCGTACGCAGCGTGTACCTGATCCGTCGTCACCAGTCGGGGCGCAGCAGGAGGCTGAAAGCGGTCGCTGAAATAGTTGGATGTAGAATAATGCACCCCATTAATGTTAATATGTTACAGCCTCAGAATGCGCTGTATGTAACGAGTGATAGACACCAGTGACGTGAGGCGCCATCTTGTCTCGGTCCCTCGTGGTCTACACAGGGAGCGTGGGCCAGACGTTTCCCTGCATCACCAGTGCTCTAGAACAGTTTTGCCGGGACCGTTCCTCTTTCAACGCTTGTCTGCTGTCACTCTTCCCTTATTCCGACGCCTCAGACACTGCAAGCCTTACTGTACTTGTTACGACTGAAGCTCCCCACAGGGCGCCGCCATCTTGCGCGGCTCACAGCCCGCCCAGCACAACTTCTTCTCCGGATTTCTAGCCATGGGAGTGCTAATATGTCCCTGCGTTGCGCTCACCATATGGCTAAGGCATTCCAACAGCAGCGCCTGTCCTCAAAAGTTTGTTGGGCATCCGCTAAGCACACGTTTTACAGCGCAATGTGGATCTGTCTTAGCAGGCAGCCATTCCGCTGTGCGCCTTCTAGTGCCCCCCATCTACTAAGACAACTTAAATTGATCGATGCAGAGTTTTAGCTTGCCCAAACTCCTTAGGGAAATTGCTACTGGGGGCAATAATTTAATTTGCACACAACTCTTTAGGTATCTTCTTTAACTTTGGTCTATATGTAACTGGTACATTACGACCTTATGCCATACAATTTGCATCCTCAGTTTGTCTAACCCATTTATGATTGTTCTTCTAAGCTATTTTCCAGTTTTCAATATTCACTTACCACACCATCCTATTTGCTCACCACATTCACTATGTGCACTAGAGATCATCTCTTGGGTCTGACTTCATGCCCATTCCTCCTGGTGAGTCCATCCCAAACACCACTTCATGAACCTTCAGTGGCGGTGCTATTCAACGGCGGCAGGGGTTAGGGTTGGTGCAGGGGGAAAAAAAGAATCAAACAATCACTTACCGGTGTGCAGCAGCCTCTTAGTTCTCTACGCCCACAGCCCGCGTCCAGGACTCCGGAGCAGGAAGCAGGAACAGGAAACACCTAGGCTTCCAGGCTCCCCTAAGCCAAATACAATGCTGTAATGCTGCTTTGTGATTGGACTGAGTGCCATGGTTCGCTGCTCGGATTGGGACAGGAAGCCTGGGCATTTCTCCACCAAGGCTGTAATTTCAGCCTGGGTGGAATACAAGCAAAGTGCGCATGAAGGGTTGGCTGTCCCGAGACGGCCGTCCAAACTGTCAAGCGCACTTAAGTGCGAACCACTCCTCCTCCTGTTTTTCTGTGAGAGCCCAGCCCCACCCTGCCCCTATCCAGCTGAGCAACAAGGGAAATATAAAATGATAGTAACAATAACAATGAGTTATTAGCATTTTCCTTTTTCCTTTTTGACCTGCTTAGTGGGACAACGCTCCTCAGCCTTAGCGGAGTAGCCGCCCTTGTAAGCATTACCTTTTGTTCTCCTTCCTTTGAAACATAGCTCTGACCCAAAAAAACCTTCAAGTGCCACCTTATAAACAGTGAAGCTCCCTGGGTGGACATCTGTTTGAATAAGCTTCATAATTGGCCAGAGGTTTTCCAGTAATGGCCTAGCTATCAAAATATCCTCCACCGAAGAATCCCCAATGACATTAACACTCATTCATCAAGTTCTCATACCTGATTTCCCCCTTACCTTTCTTCCTTACTGACTCACCACAAATAGAC
Organism: Lissotriton vulgaris; assembly: GCF_964263255.1. Taxonomy (NCBI): domain Eukaryota; kingdom Metazoa; phylum Chordata; class Amphibia; order Caudata; family Salamandridae; genus Lissotriton; species Lissotriton vulgaris. The sequence goes on along the minus strand of NC_141687.1, from coordinate 1,979,230,748 downwards.
AGAAAACTTCCAACTTCCTCTGTTTCATCCCCTAATTACTCGTCACTCAATTCACACACCTGACTTTCACTGTTTGGCAACAAACTTTTTAAAACTATCCCCTTTTCTTAAATCAATTGCGAACTTTATCTAGTGCTGGAAAGTTCTTAGTAAGCTATTGGTAAGGTATCTAAAACTACTACATCTGTAACAGCCTTCATTCACTTTACCGTACCTCCCATTATTAAATCCTACATCATTCTTCTCCTCATCACCACCCACCTTCATTACAACATTTAGGTTACGCTCTTTCCTTAGTAACTTCTTGCACACATCTTTCTGAAAATTCAGTACTTCCGGCTATATTTATAGCCCCCTTTAAAAGTGGTATCAGTACATTCCCACAATCGTACTTGCTCCTTATTAGATTCATTCTCATCAAAATATGGTTGCATAACTTGCATTCCATTCTTAATGATGAACTCCAGACATTAGATGAACAAATAGCTGTTTCTTTAAAATAAACGCATGGCAAGCTGCACTGGATACAGGAACAGACCACCTTATCGAATCACCACCAACAACTGCCACTCATTCCACCCTTCCACGCGCACCAGAGTTCTACATTCCACAGCAGACTTTTGCATTCCACATTCAGCCACTTTCTTCTATACACATAGAATACACCTGCCACAGTACTGTTCTGAACCCTGAATGCAAGCCAGCCTGCCAAAGATCTAGGATGTCATTGAGGTATCTTGTTAACTGTTTCGTAGCAAACCTTTCAAATATCTTCTCCAGGTAGCAAGGTAAATATTATCATCATTGAAGGCAAAACCTTGTTTTTATAAGATAGGCAAGACCACATCACACCCTGTCATCATAGTTTATTGTTTAGTTAATTAAAACCATAACAGTTATAGTTCATAATGGATAGATTACCGCTAGATTTATCAGATAAAACACTTACTTAACATCAATTCTTCCTTATGTGGTTATAGACCAGTGCAGAAAATGTCATTTAGAAACGCTGACAAAATCACAAACTTCTTCCTTAATATGGTCCTATTACACGTTTCATCTGAAAATTATTAATCAATGTATACAAATTAGGAATTAACTCACTGTGCAAATGACCAGGGATAACCAGGTTGACAAAAAATGTAAAGTGAATTAAGCTGTCTAGAACTGACGCAAGGTAAACAAACCCTCCATTCTCAACTTAACATTCATAAATCGCATGCTTTTATTTATCTCCTGAGGTGCAAAAAGTGCCATTATGCATTACATAAACTAATAATGCAGGTAAAAATATTCTTAATTATTAGTTACTAACACCTTGCAAAACATGTTAAAATTCACAGAAGATACTATAAGAACTATAAAATCTTGCTTAAACACTTAAATCTATTTGTAACTCTAAGGCTGATCAGATGATAAGAGAATTTGCAGTAATAGATCAAATGTCCACCTAGTTATTAAATGGGAGCAGGGCAAAGGATGTAATTAAAGTCTGTCTTTTGAGGAACTGTAACCTTTGCTTGATAAAGCTGTTCTTTTAATGTATTCACATATTTAGCATATCCCCCAGTACCCTAGGTGATCTAATTATAAAGCAAATGTAGGATGCCTGTGCCCAAGTCCATATCCCATTGGCTAGAAAAAAACGGTTTTAGCAAAGGTCTCCTTTAATGATCTAAAACAGGACAGAAACAACAGCTGAGCCCATGTTTCTTGGCTTTTGTGGCAAAACCTGCAGGCATTATTGACACCCGGTCCAGCCCAACATGGATTAAAGTCCCGTATTGGTTGAGCAAGTAGTCTCAAATAGAGTATCTGAGCACGAGTTTCTGTATTAATGGAATCTGAAAAGTAAGATTGTGGTTTCCCTACTTGATAAGAGTCCTATAAAGGCTGCGCTACCACAGAACCTTTGACCGCTTGTACATCTTACTCCCACGAGGCAACTATCACTTGTCTGTTAATTGCTGCCTTCCAAGCAGAGTATGGAATATCATCATTCCCAAAATCAGATTCTTCAATCTTGAGTGACAGGATTGCTTCTTTTAATTACCAGAAGCATGGGTTACCAGGACTTTCGTAGACATTTTTTAAGAGGCTTTTTATAGAGTTCTTAGGAACCATCCTGCTCTTGATATAATATTTTAGCAGAGATGCCTTACACTCAAGAGTTGGAGTTGCTAGCCCCAACTCTAATCTCAATCTAGAGCAACGGGTGTATTTTCGTTGCTGAAATATTTTCTTATATGCTCTACTGAAGCATAATTCCAGGGTGAGCTCCAGTGCCCCAGGATAAGCATGATGGCCATATTGTAAAGCTGGAATTAGAGTTACCTTCATTGGGTCCACAGAGGCAATGCTTAGTTACACAGTTTAATTGACCAATCCTGTATATTATGGCATCGGTCTATTTTTTAAGATCATTTATTTTGGCTACGGCTGAACCATTTTTGCTAAACCATACCACTAAATAATTGTAGTGCCTCGCTGTGGTGATGATTCTTTCCTTCCAGACGCCACAATACTGTCTTCTTGCGCCTATAGCTGCTGAATATTAAGACTTTAGTTTTGGCCTGATTCACCAGTATGTGATTATCAATGTTAAATCTGTTCAAAGCGTCCAGAGCCCTTTGTAAGCCTGTGATCCATGACAGCTATGTCATCAGCATATTGAATTGTATGCAAAGTGGCTGAACTTAATTTTAGAAGAACCAAGCTGCTGGCATCTAGTGCCTTCCCTAGATCAGCAGTATAACGATTGAACAGCATGGGCGCCAAACCAGCCCTGTTTTAACCCTCTGTTAGTGTCAACTTTTCTTGTAACCGTGAAAGGACCAGTTTCACCCGTACCCACATCTCTGTGTGTAAGGAGATTACTGCACTTAAAAGGTTTGAAGAAACACTCCATACATCCACCTACCTCAAGAAGGTAGACCTATCCACCCTACCAGAAGCTGCACTTTAATCTATAAAACAACACAGAAGAGGTAGGCTATTATTCTGGAAAGCACGGTACCTAAGGATCGATAGTGCTTGGAAAAGGTCTATAGTTGGTGATCCAGCCCTGAAGCCTGATTGGAAAAAAGGGAAAATGGCCTCTTCAGCTACCTTGGCTTCAAGATGTTCTACTAGAGTTCGGGCTAAAGCTTGTACCTAGATATCTAATAAGGCAACCAGCTATAATTTTCGGCTAGCAACCGATCTCCACTTTTAAATATGGGGCATAGGATGGATCCTCTCCAGACCTTTGAAAGGAATAATTATACAGCACTGGCAGCATCCTATCCCAAATTGTATGTGCATCCTTAGATAAGCTGGCTAGAAGACCATTCGGGCCAGGGGCTCCATCTGATTTGAGCTTTTTTAATATTTTTTCAACCTTCCGAGAACTTGTTAGACTACCTGTATCTGATTGACTTTCCTCCCCGTAGTAGCCCACCTCATGAATACAATCATCTTGCTAATGTGGCTTTGACTCACTAAGAACCAATTTTCCAGCAAGAGTTGATTTCGAGGCTGAGAGTTCAATCGGACCAGTGCTTTATGTAATAACCGACTGATCCGCATACAGCCCAACAATATGCCGTACCCATGGTGCTCCTGAAACTCAATTTTCCCTAGGCATATTGCTGTTTTTTCATTTCCTGATATCGGCCTAAAAACATGCCTGATTAGCGTCTTTTAGTAACTGAAAGACAGTGACCCATTCCTTGTCCTGCTTTTTTTTCTGATGCTCCCAGGCAGTTTTTTATGTGTAATTCTGACCAGTTTTAATGCTGCCGTTTTAATGCTGCAGCTGTAGTTCATGACAAATTTAGCTGGTGAGCGTGCTGGACTGTGCGAAGCGATCCTTTTGAAAGAGTGATTGCTTTACTGTAGAAACCTGGTGTCGCCTGATTCTGATACCCCTGTTAGATTCTGGGCTTGTTCTCCTGTGCCAGTAAATGCTTTCTTAAGTCCTCCATAGATCTTACCCAGTCAAATAGGGCGCATTCCGTTTGAATAGACTCTTAAGGTGAGTTCCAATGCCTCTAGCCAGGTGCTGGCTTTGTATTTATATTCAGGTTGCCACTTAACTCTTCTTACTAACTTCACAGTCTCTTCCCCGGTTGAAGTGTCTACCTGAATAATGTTCTCTACTGGTAGTACTGCAAGATTTAGAGTGCACTTCAGTGGGTTATGGTCACTTTCTGGCCTGACTGATTTGTCAAAGAGGACCAGGTGGTGGCCAGCCCTTCAGATAGAAAACTTTGTCAATAGTCGATATAACTTTACATGTTGGGGGAATACCTGGCCCTTAATTTTCACCCCCAGTTCCGTCTGAGCAGATAAAAAATCATGAATCTTCAAAAAATCATTAATTACAGATCCTACTCTTGACTTTGGCGCTTCTCCACCAGTCTCCCCCAGGCCCCTGATGTTAAAATCTCCTGTGATTATAAATTCATATTAAGGTTAAAGGAGATGATTTACCAGCTCCGACCCTGCTTTCTTTGGAGCAGGTGTGTTGCCAGTAACTGGAGCAGGCCAATCTGAAGCTCCATTTTATTAGATTTCCAGAGAAGAGCCATAACCATGATATCCTGCAAAGTGCTTATATCTGCGAACCTTGGATTCTTTGTATAAGACAGATCAGAATCTGAGACGTCGATTCAACCCCTTCCTACCAAGTCTCAGGCTTTAACTCAACGTTTCATCAATTTGGGCCTCAATGGAAGCTAGGAAACGATCCAATAGGTTGCCCAGTTCCTGATCTATATTGCTCTTCTGTCTGGTCGTAGATGCAATAGTAGATGGTGAGTTTATTGCTACGCAAGGTTTAACTCTTGTGATCAATGGTGAGATGGGATGGCTTCCTGAGTCATTGGTTCGAAGATCTTGGACCGCTGTCGGAATTTTGTTAGTTGTAAATTACAAGACTGAAAACTGGCTCCATTCTTAGTAATTTCTTTAGAGGCCTTAAGTATGTTACATTCCTCCACCCCTCTGGCCCAGACGAAACTTGGGCTAGAGTCCGTGGCAGTGACTGATGCGCCTAGTACCCATTGGTGAATACTTAAAGAATCCCTGCAGATTTTTTATTTGGACAGGATTGTGAACGTCGGCTGTTAAGCCCCTCTATATGTGTAGAATGTTGGCTAAAGCTGTGTGGACTGGTTGCCAGAAGGGTAGAAGGCCCTGGACTTATGAAGAAAGAGACCACTGAGGTCAGGGCTGCATCTTCCTGAAACAGTTCTGAGGGTACACTGGAGGCCCGAAAGAAACTCCAAACTATCCTTTAGAGGTACGGTTCACCCACCCCCCAATTCCATCGTGGACCTCTCCCTCCTTTGGAGGTTATTTCTCCAGTTCCTGCCCTGCTGCTTTCCTGTTAGCCTGGGGTAAACTTGCTCCAAATTGCTATTGGATTGAGCAGAAGCTTGTATGTGCTTTATAAGGCCATGGATGCTTAGTTGGTGAAACAAGATCTCTCCCAAGTGTCACCTGCAAGTATTGTTTATATGCACTCTGTAACTTGGACTGGTGGCCCTCCGTATTGCTGTGCTTTTCCCTTCTGGATTTCAACGGTGCTGTGATCTGTATCTGCCTTTTGCACTCCTTGAAATCCCTTGGTATTCTTTTGACTGTAGATGACCCAGGCTTGAAACATGTCTTGGGTTGCAAAGTGACGTCGAAGGCAAGCGAGGGTCAAACGAGGGAGAGCACATGCCATCTGCCAGCCGCACCCAATCCTTGTTGAGCAGCTCCTGCTTCCGACGGCTCAACCTTCTGTAGCTGAACCTAGACCAGCTACCTCACAGACCCTCTCCCCACCTGCCCCAAAATATCCTTTACCCCCTCCCCATGTGCAGAGCCTGCTTACTTGATGGTCGCAACTTCTCCCTCAGGCGTAGCTATGGATGCCATAGGAGGCTCACACTGGGACAGCTGGCTTCCTTATGCCTTACTCAGGAGTGAGTCACCGCCCAACTCCCTGCATTTGCTGCACCAACCGTAATGATGCTGCCACTACAATGCGCCACAGCGGCCAGCTGTGCTGCTGCTCCTGATCATAATCTTTGCAGGCTTCCCAAGCTTCTCCCCTCTTCTTCCCTACTCTGTGTCACACAAGTGGTGGAAGTAGACCACAGACCACAGCTGTGGTCTCAGTCAGGGTGGTCAGGAAGCAGCCAGCGTTGTCCTGAAGACGAAGCTGCTTCCAGAGTTTGCCTGCAGCTCACTGCAACTCGTAGGTTGCTCACTGGTCGCTCCGGGGGTGCAGCATAATTGGTATCGGAAGGCAGGAGGCGGTAGATACGCCCATGCCTATGCACTGAACAGCAACGCTACAGCTGTGGCTTGCAGCTTGTCGCTCCACTCCGCTCTGCAACCGATGTACGTATCCTGGCCCGCCTCTCTGCCGCTCTGCATTCTCTGACTCAGCTCTGAAGTAATCAAGAGAAATCCTACCAAGACCATATTGATTTTTCAGATAGAAGAAACTCATTAAAAAACCGACTTGCCATGAAGATGAATGCCACTCATCTCGGTAAGGAAAGTGCTAGAGGCAGGACATTGTGGGGCATCAGTTCTGCACTTGACAACATTAGGTTCTGTCACTCTACCTGAGAGAAATTAAGTGTTCCAAAACTAGCCCCATCCATTCGGCTGAATAAGGATACAACATTGGGTGATCTCAGGAGCGAGGATCTATTAACCTCGTAAAAATTAATGTAATTTTATCAAAAAGTAACTAAGGTGGGGCAGAATTCCCTGGGGTTCGAAATGGTATTATTTATTTATTTATTTTCGGTTTTATAAAGCGCATAGCTGCCCCAGCGACGCGGCGTCCCAGCGCTATCAGAAACCCCAAGGACCAGAGCCAGTAGTGAAAACCTAGACAATAATTTGGGGTTCTAGATGCTTACAAAGACTGGAAAACCAAGCAGATGGTGAATTATCTCTTTCTGGAATATTTGAACATGGGATCCTTTTTGTAGATTATAATAGGCAGATTTTCTTGTCTTCCAAGTAAGATCTCCTCCAAACAGTGCTAACCTTCCTAGTCTCTAACTTACCTTCATTGAGCAATTCGAAAATTAATTCTGATTTTGTGTACTAAATAATTTGCTCCTAAATTTGTTGATATGTACAGTCTTTTGTAAAGTAGTGTACATGCTAGATTTGAACAATTACAGTGAATTATCTGCCCCTACATCAAGCTATGAATGCATTCAGTTTCTCAAGGAAGGAAGAAATGCAAATCATCTTGATTATAGTTTCAACAATTGTATGTAAATTAGGTCTTCAACATAAATAACTGTGAAGAAAACATAGTATGTGTAACAGAAATAAATACTTCCTCTGATAATAAACATTACATGTACAAAGCAGAGCTAATTGTATCAAGGAAGGAAGAAATGCAAATCATCTTGATTATAGTTTCAACAATTGTATGTAAATTAGGTCTTCAACATAAATAACTGTGAAGAAAACATAGTATGTGTAACAGAAATAAATACTTCCTCTGATAATAAACATTACATGTACAAAGCAGAGCTAATTGTATCATTTAACTTGAAATGGGATAAACAGAGAAAATTTACTTGACAGTCCGATTCACTCATTGTCAACGAAGGGGGGTGATTTTTCAGCAGAACTTGTGTGAGGTTTTGGTGGCCCGATGGCCTTTATCTATCTATACCTCCCAACTGTTGCACTGCAGTCTTTTATATGTGCAGTCTTCTCTATAGCAATGTTGATGAGTTTCAACCCTTCATTTTTTTCAGGCCTCCACAAAATAAGGACTAGAGTATGAGTTACAGTCTGCATAAAGAGCACACATTGGTTTGTAAATTAATAGGGCATGTACCCCGGAATTTAAAGTTTACAATACACTCCCTGTTTTTACATTGTGTGTACCTGCTAATCGAGCGAGCTTCCTTAACTCATCACTGTATCGCTCAACTGCCGATTAGGAGGTGGAGTGTGTATGTGAAATTAACAAAATAATCAAAATTGGCATTGTATAAAAAGGGTAAAATCCATGGCCACAAATACAAGCTGAGCAGAACAGAATTCCAGGATAGAATTCCACACTACTCTGTTATAAGCAGGTAGGTGCTCTTCTCCCTAGATATTATCTGGGGAGGAAATAAAAACACCAATCACTGTGGGAATGGGCTGTAGTGCAACCCAGCCTCTGTCTCTGCTCCCAGCCTGACCGCATTCCAAGGCACAGTGGGATTATAAAATGCTTACACATGCCAACCAACATCATTCTATTCCCTCTTACAACCTTCCCAACCCCCCTGGCCAACCACAGGACCCCATACCCACAATTACCAGCTGCTCAGAGCAGGTGGTGAATTCTTGCATTAAAACACATGGAACTGGGAATTTTGTGCAGAATTCCACCTGGGAAATTTTGGTCCACATTGTGTTCCCCACTAAATGAGGTTTAACTTGTAATTGCACAGTACTGTTGGGGCATTACCACACAGAAGCGATTTTCACTATTCCAGAGTTTCCATCCTGCCAAGAACATGCAACATGTAATTGGACCCAGAAAATAGTGCCAGAATACCTGCTATCTCGTCTACTAGTCATGCACGCGGGGATTGTCTAACGTCTCCACTCCCTCTAACACTTACTATCAAGGTAAAAAGAATGCTAGAGTCCTACCCCAAAATAAAAGAAATAGTGCAGTGGGGGTAAGTAACGCGGATTGTAATGCCTGAGACAGCAGCTGCTACTAATAGCATGTTCATAGTTTATTTGTCGTAAGTGCTACCGGGACAGAGCACGGTTCAAGCCAACACGCTAAATAATTGCCACTGAGCAGCAGCACATAATGAGATTAAAAAAGGGGTAACACAATAGTGTGCCTCCTAGCATTAAGTGTATGTTCATAGGAAACACATCAGGCATCACATGGTTTACTGACAGAACTTCTCAGATCTCAGTGACATATTCTCTACATATTTGATTTTAGCGTAGATGAGACCATACTCCAGCACATCACTAAAAAAATATATTCTAAATTATACACTTTGACCTTTCTTTTTCCAACAGAGGACAAATTACTGAGGAAAAGAATCTTAAAAAATGGTCTTGGAGAAGCTACAAAACCCCTTCCTGGTCAAGAGGTGACAGTGAAGCTCTTAGGCATTCAAGAAGATGGGACCCTTGTGGAAAAGGATCCCAAGATGACCTTCGTCCTGGATGAAGGAGACGTTATACAGGTTGGATCTACCACGGAACAGCTGAATGGCACTTTATAGCAAGTCCATGTGAATGATAGAACATGCTTTCTATTGCTCTTGTTTAGTTGCCATGTAGAAATATTGACTTGTGCTTTGCTCATTGAGTTTTCCCAGTAGATCCTTTTTGTCTATTTACATGAAGCTGAGAGAATAATATTTAAATTGACCCATGTTTGGCTAGTATCTAGTGTTCAAAACAGGTCATGCCTCCTGATAATAGCTTGCACATACAAAATGGCTTACGTTTACCCCACAAGATGGTAAAGGCAACCATGATCATAAATTAATACTGAAAATGTTGCCATGGTTGTCTAGACATATATCAAGACCATTAAGGATGGACCAGTCTACTGTTCCTAGATATCCAGCAGCAGGGTGACCTGTGCTACCAGGGTTAGGTTACATTATGTTTTAAACATCAGGGGTAAGAGTGGAGTCCAGGGTGATTGATGATGGGTTAAAGCAAACAAATCATGACCAGACTGCATATAGTGTCTATTGCTATTGTGTTTATTGTTCATTTGTCACTGTTAAATGTTGACTGTAAACCATACAACCTAGTCATTGGATCATACCTGATACTACTGGCTGCAGATTTACATGAAGTTTATAGTTGGGGGAGCAGGTGGTAGCATCAGTGTATAGGTATTATATGTTTTCAGGAAGCTACATTTCGTAAACAGGAACGTACTAGTAAAATAGTAACAGACGGACAGTATCCATGCTCTTAATGGCTGCAATGAGGACTTCAAAAAAAGGATGGGTGGAATGCTTGATTTAATCTCAGTCACAGGTAATTATTAGAGCCGCTACCCATCCATTGTTTTTTTGCCCACCATGCCACCTCAGACAGGAACCAGGCATATGCAAATCACCTTTGATCCTGCTCCAATAGGAACAGTTCATCCTAAACTGTAAGGCCATGTCCTCGCTGAACCAGTTGCAGTGCCGATTGGCTGAGATGAAGAGTGTTCGAAAGTGTCTAAATGCTTGAAGAACTCCATTAAAGTGACTGACTGAGAAATATCTGTGCTTGATGATACTCCTAAAGCAGATGGCACAATAAGACACAGGAGAGTACTTCTTCATCTTTCTTCTTTTTTATTTTTTTTTAAAGATGGAGAATATTTGCTTAGATTAATCAAAATAGCTGCCCATGTCCACGAATAAGCAAGGCAACTAGTTTCTGTGGACTGAGAAAGCAATATGTAAATAGAATAAAAAAATAGAAAATAATTTCGGAGAATTTCAGTAATGGAAATCTAATGAGTGCAACAACAAATAGAAATACAATTTGGGACAAATAATAGGAAATAACAGAAAAATAAATTTATATTAGTTTTCTGAAGCCCTGTTTGTAAGAGAAAATGTATGTGGGCCCCATAAGGAACCCCTCTTTGAGTCTTAATATTAAAGTGGAACATAGCAATGGTAATGAATATATAAATGGTGGAGTACGAAAAAGGTTAAGAGGAAGAATGAATGTGTGAAAGTGGACTGCACAAAAAATATTAGAAAAAAAGAGGACCATGAGTGAGGAGTAAAAATGAATTTCCTTAAAAAATGGGTGAATGATGATTGGGAGATGGCACGCTCAATAATATAAACTGTGATGTGAGAAAATAGAAGGGACAAGGTAAGTGGGTAGTAAAAACAACAGTAGGAAGAAATAATAGTAGTTCAAGGGTACATCCCCAGAACAGCACCCAGTGGCAGGATGTGTGAAGGAAAGGAAGTGATAGAAAGGGAAAAGGATCTCAGCAAGCCTTACAAAAAAACTGAAAAATGAAGCTGCTTTTGGGATTAATTCCTTAAAAGGGCTTGCAAAAAGCAGTTTAGAAGTCAGCCTTATATTGTTTCTTACAGAATGATAAAGGCCATTCATCTTGAAAATGTCAAATGAACTGTTTCATGAAATGGTTTGTCAGAATTGGTACCCTATGAACTTGGTTTCACTTAAAAACATCTGTGATGGCTACCATCTCTATAGGATACAAATGTTCCCCATTAGTTGTAAATATGTGCTTAAAGGAAGGTGCCATGGATTTACTGAATTTGCACTTTGATGTTTGTGTTAATGCCATTTTGTTCTTGTTGTAAGAGCAAAATCATGTTTCAAAAAGAAAATATATAGACATGTCAGTGATCTAGTTGAATTTTTCTGACTGCCTCTCAAAAGATTTCTCTTTGGTTATACTTTGAAACCTGGCCTTTCTTAAGGAAACACATTCCAGTATACAATGGTTGTAGTAATGATCATTGAGTGTGGAGTGAGAACATGTTACTTGTATCCCGCCCTGTTATACCGTTTTGAACTCATCATGACCTCTGCAGTGGTTCACTGATGTAATATCGTTGTTCTAAATATCGAAGTAAAAATATAGAATGCAAAAATATCGACTCCCTATACAGGTAAGTACAAAAATATTGATTCAAAAATATCGAAGCAAAAAATATAGATGTAATAAATATCGAATTAAAAATATATAAAATCTAATAAAATATATTAAATATATTAAATAATAATATTATTTTTAACAAACTAAATAAAATTTAATGTAAATTTTAACTAAATGTAACAAATAAACTTAATTAAAAAAATATAAACCCAAAAATATAATAATTTATACATATACATATATCTTACTATGCTTAGTTAATTTGTAAACTTTACAGTTATGTAAAAATAAAATCTATATCAACATTTTAAAATAAACAAATCATTCTATAATAATTTAAAATATTACATTATTTAAAAAGTTAAAACTTAGATTTCACTTTACAGTAAATGCAACAGTAGGGAAAATATTGGATAGCGGAGGGGTAAAAATTACTATTCCCACTCCAATGAGTTTAACAGTAGGAAAATGCTGGATGGCGGAGGAGTAAAAATTAATATTCCCACTCCAGTAAGAAAAACAGTAGGGAAAGTGTTGGTTAGCGGAGAGGAAAACTTTACTATTCCCACGCCAATGAATGCACCAGTAGGCAAAGTGCTGGATAGCGGAGGGGTGTGCAACAGTAGAGAAAGTGTTGCATAGTGGAAGGGTAAAAATTACTAGTCCCACTCCAGTGAGTTTAACAGTAGGGAAAGTGCTGGATAAGGAGGAGTCAAAAATACTATTCCCACTCCAGTGAGTGCAACAGTAGGGAAAGTGCTGGATAGCAAAAGGATACAAAATACTATTTCCACTCCATTGAGTGCATCAATTAAAAATAAATTACTTCCCACCATTTACACCAATAAACACCACAACACACACCTAAAATCAATTGCACAATTATCATAATTAATTATTCATTAACAACTAATTATTGAATCATCAATTAAAAATAAATTACTTCCCACCCTTCCCACCATTTACACCTATACATACCAAAACACACACCTAAAATTATTTACACAATTACCATAATTAATTGCCAATTAGTTAAAAATTATTAACAACAAATTATTAATTCATTCATAAAAAAATACTTTCCACATTTAAAACTATAACTTCTCAAATAAACAAATGTGAAAACATATAAAATATTCAATAAACGTAATATAATTAAATTACTTCCTACCCTATTCCCCTATAAACCCACAACCCCCTACGGTACTAAAAACGCAAAATTCAAATTAAAAAAATAACTACTAAAAATAATCAATACATTTAATATGATTAAATTACTTCCCACCCTATTCCCCTATAATCCCATAACCCGATACGGTACTAAAAACGCAAAATTCAAAGAATATTTTTTTTTAATAACTACTAAAAATAATCAACACATTTAATATGATTAAATTACTTCCCACCCTATTCCCCTATAAAACCCACAACCCGCTACAGTGCTAAAAATGCAAAAGTCTAATTAAAAAAAGTTTTAACACATATAATAAAAATACAAACAATTCTTTTACAAAAAATATACATCACATACATATACAATATATACTAAAATACATAACATTAATACAAAATTAATATTTTTAACACTATATTTTTGCAAATGATTTTAAACAGTTCGATATTTTAAACATCGATATTACTTACCTGAAATCGATATTCTTGACCACAATATTTTTTCTGACGATATTTCTGACCCACATTATTTTTACATCCACATTTGTGCAAGTCGATATTTTTACATCGATATTCTGTCTCTGCACCCTCTGCAGTACATATATTATGCTGTGCATTTTGGGAGGCGATTGATGTTTGCTCTGGATGACTTCATTCAAGTGTTTTTATTCACACATATTCATAGCTGGCCTCCGAATTGTTGCTTTGTAACTCATACAATCTGAGATATCCACGACAGGGGTCCTATTGCAAGTTTAAGGGTTTCCTGGTGCACAAATACTGTGAGCGCTACTTGTATTTTATGTTGTAAGTAAAATTTTACAGTTCTTTTGATTTGTCATTGTAGTTGCAGATTCATCTTCAAGAAGTGCATTTAGTATGCATGTTTGTTTTGCTAATACATTGAATTGAATTGTGTTGTGCAGGCTCATCTCTATGAGCCATCCAAGCTCACTGCACCGTTTTATGTGACTGCTAGAAGTGATAGGGATTGTGCGGCACAGACTCTAGGAAACCAGGGCAAGCTTTAGGGAAGTGTGATGACCTGTGCAGCCACACCGGGTGCTGAGTTCGGGGTTGGGGGGGAGGGTGAAGATCTCTGAGTTTTGAGGGGCGCTGTCTTAAGAGCAGCTGCTGCAAAGTTCCTAGTGTGCCCAACAGGTTTCAGACAACAATAAAAATGTCAAGCTAACGCTGGTGATTAATGTTCCTGCTAGAAACAGATGGAAGTTTTGTCTAATTGCAGTTTTGACTCATCATAAAAGTAGTCCAGAAGGTTAATATACCTGCTGCAATTAACATGTTCAATGCAGATCACAAAACTGTATTTATTCGGATAGCTCAGTGGGTTACTGCTTTTGTCACAGAGATCATTTTTTTACTTGCATGTTCTTAAGTTACAATCCTAGTATAGCTCAGTGACCTATGAATTGTCATCAAGGAGCTGCATGCAGACAGCAGCGTATAGGTTAGAATGTTATGTTTTTCCCCAGTTTTTCATTATCCATATGTTACTAAAAGAGAGTTGATTTGGATATAAATACATTCTTATTAGTAAAGCCAACCACTATGGTATATTTTAAATCCCAGGCTTGTGCCTCTTCTGACCAATTACTCTGAAAATATACTATCTGTTAGTATGGATGATAAGTGATCCCTTCACCATGCAATCTTCATTGTTTTATGTACCATTTCCTATAGACTGATGTACACATGTATGTTTCATTGTCTCTGTTTAGTTTTTGTGTGATGCAACGTGCTCTGAAACCCTACACTTGTATGAATAGCGCTATAAAAGAAATGAAGTGCATTTGCAGGAGGAGCTGTGTATAGATATGGGGCAGTGTTGAAAGGTGGTACTGAGGGAATAGGTGGCAAATGAGGTAATTGGAGGGACGCCGAAAAAAATTGTTGCACCAGGTGCCACCAGTGCTAAAGCTGACCCTGCAACAAAATACACAGAGGTTTCATTCATATTCTTTTCTGTATGAGTGGAGTGGCCAGGTCCTTGTATTCAATTATGACAGGATAATGGTTAAGTAAGGGTCATTTTTTTACATTCATTACTAAGTGCACATGGATCACAGTAAGTAATCGCAATATTTTGCTAATCCAATTCCACCCAGCACGAATGGAAACAGCCAACCTACTGTCCTTAAACCCCAAACTGTATAGTCATGAGCTGATTTTGAAATTCGCTGTTCAAGTCATTATTCCGGGATCATGTTTTGCCTGGCCAGCGCGAACCACGTCACCTAAAATCTGCCTGTTTCTCTGATTTACTTTTAGAATGGATTAGGGAAGAGTTTTTTTTAAACAACTTTCTTACGGTTGTGGATTGAGAAAAAGGGTTCATTTTGAACATTTTCCATGAGTTAACATTTCTCTACTCACCCCTATTAGTGGTATGTCTGATCCATATGCACATATTATTTTAATCAATAATACCACCTTGAAAGTGATTTTTTACACTGTCAAATGCCTAGTCGCCAATGCCATTTAGTGGGGTATCTGATTCAGACTCAAAAGAGTTTTCTGTGATGATATTGATGGAGATATTAATAAGGGTATCTGTGGCATCATTAATAATGTCCTGTGTAACAATATTCAGAACACAATGCAGAGCTAAGGTTAGCTTGGGTTGTACCCTCTGTGCACACTGTATACCCTTTACAGGTATAAGACAAAACTAGGCCCTGGCAAAATTTAAATTACGACAACATAATTCACGTAATTTGAGAATTTAATATTACGCTTCTAAGTAGAATTCCCTTAACTATGTCATTATGCCACGTCATGTAAATAAAGCTCATTTGCGTCAAATTGTTTCTGCAAATGCACAGGAATACTGCCAACGGCCGTAATGCAGGTACCTGTTGCAAACGCCACTTGTGGTTTGCATGCTGCTTTTTATTCTATGGGATGCATCAGTGCAACAAAAATGTACTTGAGGGTGCATTTTGTGATAAAATATAGTGCTAAAATATGGAATTTCACATAATTTTTCTGAAATGTAACACAATTACATTAACACAAATTACACAAATTTCTCACACACATTAAAACTTTTACGCTTTCAATGACATCAAGGTTGTACCCCTCCCAGTGCACACAAAACAATATAGTTTGTGGGTAATTAATTGGTGCTATCAACGCATCGATACCTGTTTACTCTCTGTACATATGCATGGAAATGTAAGATATTTTTACTAATAATAATAATAATAATAATAATAATAATAATCCATATTTATAAAGCGTGAACATATCACCCCTTAAGGTTTCAAGGCACTGGGGGCCATCGGGGAGATTAAGTGAGCTATTGCCGAGAGTCACATGGTGCTGAGTGAGCTGCCCTCTGCAGCTCTGCTGAACTTCTTTGTAAGCCGCAGCTGAGCCCCGTGCTCCGAAGTTAGTCACTTTGGCCGCAGTGCCACACCTCTCTCACAGAGGAGATTTTAAATTTCTCATTAGCTTAACAACCAAGGAAGAGCAGAGCCTGGTAATCAGAAAGTACTGTATATTATATCTTCTAAATGTAACACATTCTATCATATTCTCAAGGTGATAGTCATACAAAATTTCAACATTCAGTCCATTAATCACTTTAAAGAGGCCATGTATGAATGATACAACTTGGACGGCCCTATTGGTTAATCCTTGAAAAACTTCCGACTTGATAGTATGTACTAAAGTGCAAGAAACCATTCAAGTTATTAAAAGAGCCCTCACCCACCAACCTAGTTGGTGGCATGCTTTATCATAGGGTTCCCAGCTAGGCTCCCGAATGGAACCCAGCTGTGCTGCAACACCTGATTATAGTGGAGCGGGTTTTTTGGGTTGAAGTGTGAGTGTGAAAAAGTGTCTTGGTAAGAAGTGGTGTGGTTAAAAATGTCTCTAAGGTGTCCAGACAAGTAATGATTTATTTATAGGGGCTTAGGACATATTACAATCAAAGTGAGATATTGTGAAGGTACAATGATCTTCTATATCTCTGTTTAAAAGGAGGTCGACATGTTTCAGCCTCTCGATACTTTAAACAAGGTTTTCTTCAGGACCGTGAAAGTGTGTATCGTGATATGACAGAAAAAATTATTTTGGTGCCACGTGAGTGAAATTGGTGATTTTCAGCACACACGCGAAGGGTGAGGGTTCATTTAATAACCTGAATGGTTCCCTGCACTTTAGTATGTACTATCAAGTCGGAAGTTTTTCAAGGATTAACCAAGTTGTTTTATTCTATTATAGTTTGGGGAAGAGGACGTACTCCCTTACCTTCCTTGCTCTCTCCCTTGCTCATAGCATGTATGAATGATGCCTGGAAATAACAAGTGATGTTCGTTCTGAAACTTTTCTATTCATTTTTCTTTAATGATGTCCAATGTTAGGGACGAAACACGTTGGCTTGGCCAACATCTCTTATGATCACAAGTTAAGAGAAGATGGAAGAATATGATAAAATGTGTCAATTTTAGAAGATATCAAATATAGTAAAATATTGTATCCGGCTGTACTCTCCCCTGTTTATTTTGTCAACTATGCTTCAATGAGGAGGTTTTTGTTGGCAGTTGGGCCACTATGACCCTTAGGTATAGGAATTCACAAATAAACCAATACGGTGAAATGCAATCTTTATTGCCAATCATATTTAGTATTTACAATTTCTCATTATTTTGTTTTCTTTCAAGTTACAAAAATGTTATTAGAAATTGTTTATGATTTCACTGCCATACAATTTCACCCAAAATAACATTGAGCCATATAAAATATATGCTGCATACAAAATGCATTAAATATCATCTATGGATTTTACATTATTAAATTCAGTTAACCATAATTTCACATAGACATTTCTTTTTCTAAAATATGTCCGTGTCACAGCACAAATAGCCATCTCAGTGAATTAGATGTGAAGCAAGCCTTAGACACCCCTTGTAGGCAGGTATTCTACAGGGGTATTCTCCATAGTTTCACTCGACTGCGTACAGCATCTATATTAATACTTTTTAAATCAATCATCACCCAATATTTAGATTGTATGAAAAAGTGTCGCTTGGCCCAATCTGTATCAAAACATCTAGTAGAGATTCCTGGCAAACCATAAGCTTCAAATAATGTTTCATGTCACAGTTCTTAGAGGAATCCATACAACTTGCAAAAGTTTTACTTAGTTCTACAAAAGCTCAAACACAATTTCAAAAAGTAGATAAAATAAGGCTATTTTATTCATTTTAATAAAACTGATCAGTTTGCATTCACTAAGTCAATAAACATATTCTCAAAGCACAATGATGGTGCTTGACCCGAAGACTCTGGTTTTCTGGGCAATTAAATCTTCCCTTATGTTCACAAGACCCTTTTTCATAGAGCTACGGTATTCCAATAGGACTTCTGTCACACTAACAGTCCATTGTAACCTCTGGCATTGTAACCTTGATTCCAAGGTGCCAATTCCCAGTTGCACTGTACTGATGGGGTTTGAACTTCTCACCCGTAATTGCTGATACTCTGTGGTAACACCCCGCTAGTACCATTCAATTACAAGTCAGACCCGTCAGAATATGGAATAATTGTGTCAGCATAGAATTATTGTACATAATTTTAGTTGGTATTTTCTGTTCCAAGGGATTTAATGCTCCCATTTACCACTTGCTCTGAGCAGGTAATAAATGGGAGCAAGGATTTCTCTGTTGGTGGGGGGTGAGGGGAGAGCATTAAGGAGGGAGAGGTAAAGAAATGGAAAAAGTGGCCTGGCCATGAGAAGAGGTTCAGTTGGAACATGGAGAGGGGCCTGACTGTTGTTGCTGCCAAAGCTTCACGTGATTTGGTATTCCCACACTCAGTAAACCTTGTTGCAGTAACACTAGTTTAGTCTTGATTGAATGTAGCAGAATTCCATGCGGGAATTCCACTCTGCCCGGCTCTCCCAATTTGAAACAAGGTCTAAATGACCAATATGCCTACTCGGCATTAAAATTTAACTTTCAATCTATGTTTTTGGTATTCTTAAACAAACTCAATAATTCACAGAAGAAATTCCCTTTAAATGACCAAGGGATCCAAGATGGATCAATATCACGTTATACAGAAGAATAACATATGTCCCCATAGTTACAATGAAAACACGCAGTACACTCAACAAGATGTCATACTGAGTTTAGAGTTTAGTTGACCAACAACCGCACCTACTACAGTACACCCCAAATAGTTAAAACGTGTAACCTTGCTGAGGTGCTTGTCCTTCATATACCACTTATATTTTACAAATAAAATCTGTCAAATGCTTTAAATCTAGTTTACTTAAGTAGAGTCTCAGGTCTTCCAGGAGTACTAACCTTGGATATAAACAAGGATTTGGAGTTCAATATGAGGCTAGGGTGGTAAGGTAACGTCAGGTCTATGCATAAAAAAAGGTAATAGACGAGTGCCAAATTTTGGTTGGAATGAGTGTACTGTGCCCAAAACGTGTCACATATCTGATACCTACTTGGGAAACTGAAGTGTTCTCGGTATATAAACTTGCCTCAGCCATCTTGAATACTGACTGTCTTTGTTCTTGAACCATGACACTGGTTTCCTGCCTGTGACCTTGTTCCAACATGTACTTAATTGCTAGATGAGTGAAGCCTTTACCAAGGTTTCTCCAAAACACAGTCACACTCGAAAAACCGATGTAGCACATGCACAATTGTTGCTCTGAAATGGCAGAGTTTTCATCAAATGAGATCAAATGAGGCTACTCCTACCCTTTCACAGCTGTTCACCTTTGTCCGAGACACATCATTTGGTATTGTCTGTTACAGTGTGCTCACTCCTCCAGTGACTTTAGAAAAAGTTTTGAAAACAATTTCCCAATATTGTATTGTATTGTAATTGCATTTGTATAGCGCTAACTACCCCTGACGAGGCGTCAAAGCGCTTTTTCAGCGAGTAGCATGCTACTTCGGGACCCATGGAGGATTAGTGTTGAATTAGTATAGTGAAACATGCAGGTACATTTTAAGTGGTGGATATGTTAGTCAGGTATTTGGATTTGGAAGGATAACAGAAGGATAGAAGAGGAAAGAAGGTTTGTATTTATATAGCGCTTCTAACCCCTGGTGGGGTGTTGAAGAGCTTTTTTTGGCAAGCAGCACTCTACTCCGGAAACCCATAAAGGATTAGTGGTGAATTAGTATGGTGAAATATGAAAGTAATTTGAGTGGTGGATATTAGTCAGGTATTTGGAGTGAGAAGGATAGCGGAGGGATAGAAGGGAAAGAAAGGTTTGCATTCATATACCGCCTGTTACCCCTGATGGGGTGTTGAAGCGCTTTTCTGGCAAGTAACAGGCTACTACGGAACCCATAAAGGATTAGTGTTGAAGATTAGTATAGTGAAATATGAAGTATTTGGAGTGGTGGATATGTTAGTCAGTTATTTGGATTGAAAAGGGTTGGGGAGGGGTAAAAAAGGAAAAAAGGTTTGCATTTGTATAGCGCTTGTAACCCTAATGAGGTGTTAAAACGCTTTGTTGGCGAGTAGCACGCTACTCTGGAACCCATAAAGGATCAGTGGTTCATTAATATAGTGGAATATGGAGTTAGAGAAGTGAACATGTTAGTCTGTTATTTTGATTGAAATGAATAGTGGAGGGATAGAAGAGTGAAGGACTTTTTTTTAGGTCATATCAGTAGGAGGAGGCTTTTGGGTGAATAAAAGGGGTTTTTGGAGGGGAAGAGTCAGAGGGAAGAGTTTAGAAAGGTTTGTTTTTGGGATTGGTATAGTAAAAGAGGTGTCAGATGATGCATAGTGGGGTAGAGTAGAGGGAGTCAAGAAAGGGTTATTTTGGGGAACATAGTAGTGGTATGGGGTTTGGGATAAACGAGAGAGTGGGTGTAGAGGATATAATGATAGATGTATAGGGTGAAAGATAGGGTAGTGAATTGGAAAGAGTAGTAGAAAGAAGTTTGAGATGAGTCAGAAAGTTGGGCTAGAATATATATTGAGAGAAGTATAGGCTGAGAAATAGGGTAGTGCATTGGAAATGCTAAATTAGAAGAAAGTGATAAATATATAGATCCACAAGTACATTGAAAGTATGTAGACGCATAAAAGAGGTAAGTATATGGAGATTAAAGATATTGATAGAGGTACAGGATGAGAAATAGGGTAGTGCATTGGATATGCTTTTTCAGGAGAAAAGTAACAGACACACAAATCCAAGTACATGGAGGTACATATGTGTATAATGGAAGCAAGTACATGTAGACCAAAGATGATTTTTTTTGTTTTTATAACAACATAATAATTGTACATGTTTATACAAAGCAATACACAAAGAAAGGCACATATCTATAGTGAAAATAAATGCTTATATACAGAGAGACAAATACATAGAGTGGGTATTAATGAATGGGAATACGGGCAGCATTCCTGTCCCTGGTCCCGACCAGTCTCAAAGAGGCTCAAACAGGCACTCTCCCTTGTCCTCTCCACCCTTAGCTTCAACGCCCAGGCTGAGATGGCCTAAACCTTCGGCGTTTATAGCCCTAGTAGTCAGGTGACCCCTTCAGCCAATGGGAACTCTAGCCCTAACACTATCCAATCACAACATTAGCCCTAAAATCTAGAACCAATAGGAGACCAGGACCTTACAGCCAATCTTAGCCCTAGTCCAAACACCCAATCAGTTTCAAAAACCCTGATCTCCACGTCCAATAGAGGCCCTAGCCCTACCAGTAGTCTCCACCCTAGTCCAAGCAACCAATGGCACAGAAAGCCCCAGTCCCTACTTCCAATAGAAAGCCTAAACCTACTAATATCAATCAATGAAAATATACAACCTCTTTCTCGGATTGGTACATGGTTCCTCTTTTCCAAATGTGCATATTTTACTTTCCTCCTGGACTTAGTATATATTAAGTAGATTTATTCCAGCATAAGCTTTTAAGAATGCTGGTAGATGGCCCTCATAAGTAACAACAATGTAAACAATTTGGCCTGAGCAAGCTAGTTTGCAAAATACCTGTCTCGAGTGCCAAGAAACTTCTTACGTCGTCCTCAAGAAGAACACATCCGGTGAGTAGAGCTAGCATGAGCGAACTACTAACTGAACATGTATTTGAGATATGACGCCAAACCCACCTGAGGCCCGTTTGCAAGGTTCCCGTAAATATTCAGTCATACCTGTGCCCTGGACCATGTGACAGCTGTCAAGAATTCACCTCATGCTCTTGGCTACTGAACTAGCAACCAATGAATCGTCTAACCTCATGTTACTCCTTTCTTTTGGCTAATTTTCAACAAACGTCAACGGCCACTTGGACAATCCACTGTGTTAGTTCATTTAAAGTGGACTAACCTTTAAGGAAAAAGTTGCCACTACAGCTCGCAAATGCTTATACCTCATATAGTAAAGTGGACCTGCCCACAGCCATCTACCTCACGGTTTATAATCATTTAAAGAGACCTTTTTTAGCACCCACAGAGCACAGCTAACAAGACCCAATTTAATGGCAACCCACAAAATGATAACGTATATGCCTCATTGGCAAAAATACCTTTTTAGTGCAACCATCGATGTGCGACAGTAGGACGAAATTAAACATTTCTGTACGATGACATATGGTTCATTACCTCGAAAACTTCTCTTCTTACGGACTTTCTTATTTTTCCATAATGCCCAGCACCTTGATTCATTATAAAATCGTTTTGTTAAGTCCCTTTATTTGTCAACACACCCCATACTCATTCAGTTGGAGGTGCATTAAGAGGAGACACACTTTAAAAACCTGCTCCATGGAAAAAACACATAATGCTTCGCGTAATTAAAAGCCAACTAGAAACAAACCATAAAGAAACGAGCTGAGAATACCCCGCCAAATACCCCTTCACCCCACATGTATACCACCGTCTCCAGACTGCCCATCAGAGATGAGTCATGACACTGTCCCATGTATACCCATGTCCGGACTGCCCAGGTGGGATAACTCATGAAAGTGTCCCTTGTACACAACCGTCTCCGGACTGCCCAACTGAGATAACTCATGAAAGGGTCCCCTGTATACAACCGTCTCCGGACTGCCCAACTGAGATGGCTCATGACTGGGTCCCAAGAATACCACTGTCTCCAAACTGCCCATCTGAGGTGACGTGACAAGGTCCCCTGTATTCCACAATCTCCATAATGCCCAGTTCAGATAACTCATGACAGGATCCACTGCTACCAATATTACCCTCTGACACTAAGCTCTCTTCCCTCCCAGCTGCTCTGCAACCCTAATGCAGAATCCCATGATATATATGGGTTAGCACTACATTTAGCTTCACCTCGAGCCAGGGCTCTTTGAGTTCCAATGGCTGCGTCTTACTGTTCTCCTACTCATAATTTTTTCTGCAGGTGAACATCTGTGAAAGTCAGTGGCACTAAGCACAGGTTTTTACTTGTTTGTCATCGGGATTGCTGTTCTCACAGGTCTGACTGTTCAATTGTGGATGTTACTCCTCTGTAGGGTCTTCATTCGGAGCGTTTCTGATGCTATGGGGCACTGTGTACCATACCAAAGACTCCAGACAATCCAGAACGCAGAAGCCAGACTGATCCTCAACCTGCCCAAGGGGACACTCATCACCCAGCACCTAAAAACCTCCACTGGCTCCCCGTCCCGAAGAGATGCCATTTCAAGCTCATAGCCCAAGCCTACAAAGCCCTCCACAACAAAGGACTAGAATACATGAACCACCACCTGATCTTCCACCAACCGACCAGAAACCTCCCCTCTGCACAGCTCGCCCTCGCTCAGACACCACGTATCCGCTGCAGCCGCTCCAGAGGATACTCCTTCCCCCACCTCACCGCCAAAGCCTGGAACACCCTCCCCTCCTCCCTGCAATCTTGTTGAACAACTTCAGAAAGGAACTCAAGACCTGACGCTACTCGGCTGCGTTAAAATCCATCACTTTTTGTTGGAAGGATGCTACTTCCCTTTCAGTCCATGCTTGGTGGTCTTGGATTATCTTTACAAGAAGAGGTGCTCAATTGTCATTACAAGGTGTTCATCATAATTCTTCAACTTTTCAATCTTTCTGGTCTCCTATAGATTCTTATGTACAGTTATAACTATTGTTGTTTTATTGCTCATATCGTATTGGTAACTCTACTTATTTAAGTATTTATGCTAGGAAATGTATATTTCCCTTTCCCTTCCCTTCCCTTCCTTTCTCCTTCTTATGTTTCCCTTTGAATGACAATTTTTTTTTCTTGCGATTAATTTTATTGATGACTGTATTTTTATGATTATTCTTTTTTCGCTGCTTTGTATTTTAATGAATTCCTTCTTCAATTTTTTGTATGTATTTATGTACTTCTCCATTCCTAAAAATTCAATAAAATCTTACTGAACTAAAAAAAAAAAAAAAAAAAGACCTGACGCTACAACTGATACCTGCAGCACTGCACCTGGATTAGCCGCACTATACAAATACAACTTGATTGATCGATTGTGTCATGGGCCGCTTCTTGCCACGGCTCTACTGATGGTCTGGAACTTTATTCTGAAATCTGTCATCTTGGTATGGTGTTGCTTGTTCTTGAGTAAGTCGTTCCACTTTGTGGCTGATCATCTGTGGACCTGGGTATAGCTCAGCATATGGTTTAGGGTTGAGAGCCTCTCTTTCATTGCCGTTAACTTGTTGGTTTTCAGATAGCTGACAGAGGTTGGGAGCTGTCTGTTTAGTCTTCTACCCACTTGAACGCTGCACTGTTTCTGTTTAACACACAAGCACTTTCCGAGTTGTGGCGCCTTGGAACTGCTTTCTTATAATTACATACTGTAAGAACAGACATTCCCTCATTTCGAAATCTAGAAAAATTATATTAATTCAAGTTAAAAACAATAATGGTGCCACTATAAGTTAATGGCTAAGACTATCAATATGCAACCAGCGTACGCATATATTGGGGAGTTTAAATGTAGTATTGTTAATTCCACATTTGCTTAACTTGACAATATGTGTAGTCAATATTGAGGCATCGATATAAATACTGGACCTTATATAAAACATAATATTTTGTGACCATGCATCCTGCTATTTTGCTCCATATTTACGGCAATCTTGATTTCTTCACAACGACCCAGTAGCATGGCCTTGTAACGTTTAACACCTGTGAAGTACACTCCGCAGCCCTACCCCATGGAAACTGCAGTAAATAAATTCCAACAGACATCCGTGCTGCCAGCCTCCTTCATGGCTGTCACGGGGCCAGCTAGAGCATCTTCACTTGAAAGATGTTTACGACTGGGGTTCTACAGGGTTGTGGGTGAGTGTGGAAGCAATGGGGCACATTGTGTTTAACTGTGGCAATTTGTTTCTGCTCTGTCACGGGTGATTTCATCATTTCCGTCTTGTTTCTCCTCAGGCGCTGGAGCTGGGCGTGCAGTCCATGCAGCTGGGAGAGGAATCCTTTTTGCTCACAGACGCCCTTTATGCCTTCGGTCTCCTAGGCAGGTAACAGGTGGCACAATGTGTTTTTCAGTTCATCCTGGCAAGAACTAAGAATACGAATGTCAATGTAGTGGATATAGGGATATGGTGCAATGGGTGCCTAGACTGAATATGCCTTTTAAATTAAATTGCTATTCGAATATTAATTTTAAACGCGAGCAGTCAGTCTCTTGTCGTGTACACAAGTTAAACGTCAACGTATGAATGTAATTTATTCTATAGTCCTGCACCCTGAAAGTTATGTTTGATACCAGTCACAATAAGATATGTATATCATTCAATCAGTCAGGGGAATTGTAAGCGCACTACTCACCCGTGAGGGTCTTAAGGCGCTAAATCTGAAATTTGTTAGCTGAGACGAAAAATGTCTGTGAATGAGAAAAAAATTATACGGAGAAAGAGAGGAGAGAAAAGCAAGATCAGGTGACCAAGGGAAAAAGAAATAAAGGAGTAAGGGAGATTATAAATGATTGTATTGAGTCTTCTCAACTCAACTCAAGACCTGGTTGTTCGAGCAGTAGCGACCCCCCCTCAGCGCCTTAAGACCCTAACGGGTGAGTAGCGCGCTCTACAAATTCCTTGATTGATTGATTGATTGATTCAAGAAAACTGAAATCTATCAATCCTTGCACATACATGTCCATGTGTCAACCGAACATGTAGCACATTGTGGAGAAGTGTGGCTCAATGTTGGAGAAGTGTGGCTCAATGATTAGAGCAGCAGCCCCTGATGCAGAGGTCTAGCCCGGGACCAGGGTTCAATTCCCGGTCTTGGGCTCAAAATTCCATGGACCTGATCATTCTCGCTTCGGTGCCTATTCCAATCATGGAGTCCCACTCTGCAACTCTGGGCAAAAGCTTGCTTAATCTCCACAATGGCCCCCACAACGCTAAGGATGCCTGGCCTCCACCTTGGGGGTGCCCAGGAGTGGACGCCTCACAGGGAATGCCAGGATGGGTTCCACAGCGGTATTCGTACAAGCGCCTTGAGACCCTTGCGGGTGAGTAGTGCGCTATACAAGTATACATGTACATTGTAGACAAAAATTGCTCAAAATTGCGAGGTCACTTGTGCTGGTGAAATTGTGAATCCAATGTATAGGATAAACTAGAACTTAAAAGCCAGAACAGAGTATTTAAAAGCAATTTATGACTAACCTATCAATTGCCAAATCACCTGATGTGAAGGGCGGCGAAATAAAGATTGTAATTCAGAGCAAGCTCAAGCCAAGGGCTTCGCTTATCCTGTAACATAATAATAGTGGGTCGCAGATGGTGGATGAATGACTGGACGCGTCAATGCCGCGTTTTAGATAAAGAGAGCGGTGCGCATGGGTCTCTAGTGAGAGAACAGAGTGAAGAGGGGTTGAAAGCATAGATTGGCAGTCAATCAATTCCTCTTGTGCAATCTTCTCATTCTCTGTGTAATGCTCATCTTCTCTCATTTCTGTATTGTTCTTGCTCCACTCAGGGACCCTGATATCCCAGCCGAGGCCGCGCTATTGTACGAAATAACCCTTCTAAGCATCCAGGACCGGCCGAGCCTCGGAGACCTCTCAGCTGCAGACTGCATCAGCCTTGGCAACCAGAAGCGCGAATGTGGCAATTTCCACTTCGAGCGTGAGGAGTACAGGAGTGCCATGCGGTCCTACAACCGGGCTCTCAGCATCCTGGAGTCCCCTGAGACAGGTATGGAGAGGGTCACCCACCTTTAACAAACCAAGGGCAGTGTCAATGTGCTGTATGTAAATGAGAGCCTAATGTCATACAGCCTCACATCCTAGCACAGTCCGCTCCTTTGCTGTACACAATTAGCACTTAGTTCAAAATTAGTGGTTGTTTTTAACCAACGTTGGTGCATATAGTGCTGCATATCTCTAGACACTTGGGTGATTCTGGATTGCGTCCTTAATCAACAGAGAGCAGCGAAATTTCATCAGGGATTGCTGGGAATGTTGCCGAAATCTGCACAGATCTCTGTATAACTCACAGGCCCACAGGTGCGTCTCCAAAACATGTCAGCTTTCTGGTCCAAGGGAGCTTTGAAAACACTGCCTCACATCCCAGCACAGTTCTGAAAACACTGCCTCACATCCCAGCACAGTTCGTCACTTGAAACTGGTACAGAGTGGGTCTCCCACGATTAACAAACCATTCCTTACATAATGCCACTACACAACTGCACCTCTACTACTACATCTCAAACAAACAGACAGAGAAATGCCAAGGGAAGTGCAAAGATGCTGTATGTAGATGAGGGCCTAATGTCAAAAAACCTCCCAATAAGCAGTCGTGCTTTGCACCACCACTTGTGCATGTTTCAACCAATCAGCCAGGATTTATAAAGCGCAGATAATCACCTGATAGAGTATCCAGGTACTCGCAGGCCCCAGAAGCTCTTTCGAACAGCCAGGTCTTGAAGGCCATTTGGTATTCCAGAAGTGAGGTGATGGTCTGGAGGTGTGTGGGAAGGCTGTTCCAGGTCTTTACTGCGATGTGGGAGAAGGAGCATCCTCCACCTCTGCTTCGGTAGATGTGGGGAGTATGAACAATTGAAAGGGAGGCAGATCTTAGTGTGCTCGATGGATGTTGACCAACTCTCTCTGTTCAACCCTTGCTATGTCTTGTGCACCTACATTGCTCACTCTACAGGGTTCGGTTTAGCAGTTCCACACAACTCATACCCTTTGTTGCAATGAGAGAATCAGAAGTACCTTACGAGTACCCCTGTACTTCATATGGAGCCAATATTAGCTGTTCCTGACCCCACTAGTACTAGATGATCTGAAGGTGCACTGCAGGGCCATAGATTTTCACCAGAATGCTTTGCCTGCTAAATCCAGGGGTGTAGATATTCGTAGTGCTGCAGGTGCAATGGCAGTAGATCCAAGGGTTGTGAGAGGGCCAGTGCACCAAAATTATAGCTGCTTTTACTACCGAAATAGGGGAAAGGGAAGCCTGAATGATATATATTTTGTGTTTCTCGTGCCACTTCTACAAGTCAAGAGCCATTACAAAATTCTTATCAGTCGTGGCAGTGAGAGTGGAGGGCAAACAGTTCTTCTGAACAGTTCAGCTCCTCCAGTGACACTGCATCAGAAAAAGAAAGACATTCCCCTGGTTTTGACACCGGTCTCTGCACAGAGCTCAGTGTGCATGCCTTGTATCTTTAAATGTGAACACAGTGCAATTATGTCATTTTGAATATATTGAAAAAAGGGGTTTCCTGTCTAAACAAATTGAATTCCAATATTGGAAAATGATGAATAAATCTACAATCGGTTTCATGCAAGGGATCATGGCTTAGCAGTTAAGTCTAAACGTTTCCAATGGTGGTGGTGGTGGGGGTGGGAGGGGTGTCATCGAGGTAGCGCTACATTTGAAGGTTTATTTATTTTTATTTTATTTATTTATTTATTTACGTTCAGCAAATGTAACATTGCGATCAGAAATGTACCTTTGCAATTGACATACCAAACAGAATGACCGTGACAAAATACTTCAGTGTCTGAGTATAATTAGCAAGGACAGCATGTAGCAGCACAAGGCCCCAATGGGACACCACAACTGTGTCAGCACGTTTCTAGCGCCCAGAATGCCTATTTTATTCAGATACACTATATACAGATAAACTGTCCCGTATATGTTTCTCCTAGTGCAACCGAGGCTCTTTCAGTGCGGTTTTCAGGTTCTGGAGTGGGCCGGGGGCGAAGGACAGATGGTAGGGCGTTCCAATGAAATGGGCATTCAGGTTAAAGTCACAAAGCCTGGAGCAGGCGCCTGCTGTTTAGGTGTAGTCAGATGGTCGAAGGTCGTGCGGCGGTGCTTAACTTGATATCCTGCAGCAAGATTGCGGAGGGCCGGACTGCGTACCTATTATTACATCGACATCCAGTGCTTAATTTGAAAAATAAAAGTGTCTGGGCCTCGTCAGCAGGCAACTGCAGCATGTGGCACCCATTGACCCCGCCAGCGCAGCCAATGACAGTACCAATGTAGCTAATAGTCACCACACTCGTACAAGTGTGACGATTCAGACTATCACAAGCCCCCAGTGCTATAGGAAGGCGTGGGCAGTATGTATTAGTCGGTATTACTGTATATTGAACGAATAAACAACTGTTGTTGCCTTCATCTGTAAAATAGAAATACACCGCCACCATGTGGCAGGCGGTCATAGTCCCGGTGTTAATAATCAAGTGCCAGTGCCATGCACCGGAAACCATTGGCTCAAGTTAAGCACTGCTGACAGCTGTTACTTACATTCTGTCCTGTTTTTGACATTTAGCCGTCCTATTTGGAAGGGATAGGTGGAGGCAGTAGCATGCCACGGGAGATAAAATAAAGTCTGTGTTGCAAAGTTCAGAACCTCATCTAGTGAAGTTCAAGAGTGACTAGCTAGGCTGATCAGGAGGCTATGGTAGTAACCCCGTCTGATGAAACCAGTGTGTGGATGAGTGACAAGTGATTTGGCAGTGTTAAATTGAATCCCTGAGCAGAAGTGTCACATGCTAAGTAAACAGAAGCATGCTCCAGTGGCTGAATTGGGGATGAAGTCTTCCATCTTTGAAGATTGGGTGAAAAGAACATAACGATTCTTGGCTGATAAGGTGATTTTTGATGAATCAGGAGAGAATAGGTCAGCAGTGGATGGGGGAAGGGGCAAAGGAGGATGGAAAGATGGCAATTCCCTTTTTTGGCAGAATTTTGAATCAATGACCATTGTACCATCCAGTTATAGATGGTTGTGACATGTGCATCATGTGTGTCAGAGACATGTGCATAGAGGTCACTGTGAAATTTGGAAATGAGAGAAAACCTTGTTTTTTTCATCAAAAAGGTGGTTTGAGGAGTTAAAAGAGGTAATGACGTTACCAAGCAACATGGTGTAAAGAGATAAAAAGAAATAGTCCAAGAACTGATCCTTGTTGAACTACCACTGGGGAGAGGAGTAGACACAGCTATCTTTCAGGCCCAGATTACCGGAAATTAGTGGACCGAGAAGTAGGAGGCAATCCATGTGCGTGCTTGTTCGACCCGTCAGTCTTAGCGTGGTCTTCCATCAAACTTTTTGCCTTCCTCCTCCATTGTTTTGCTGATCTCGTTTTAGGTGGCCTTAGGACTCTGCTCATTTTACCACTGCCACCTTGTGTGCACAGTCTTGCTCCTTAAAAAGTGGTAGCATAGGCTTATACCCAATTGACATATTTAATTTACTTATCAGATCCTAGTAAAGTGGTGCTACATGTACCCAAGATCTGTCAATTAAATGCTACCAATGGGCCGACAGTACATATTGTGTAGACCTGTAGACATGTTTCAGGCCTGCCATTGCAGCCTATACATGCAGTTTGTAAACCTTTTCCAGGCCCAAACCTTCCTTTTTAATACGTATAAGTCACCCCTAGGGTAGGCCCTAAATGGCTCACAGGGCAGGGTTCACTGTATTTTAAAATTAGAACATTTCATTTTAGGTTTCACATGTCCTGGTAGTGAAACACTCTTAAATTAGTTTCACTACAGCAAGGCCTATCTCTCCCATATGATAACATTGGAGTTACCTTAATACATATAATAAACTGTCATTTCCAAACGGGAACATGTGACCAGTTTGTGTTTGGTATCTCTGGAATCGTATTGAGAAGTCCTCTCTCATGGTAAAGTCCGATTTTAAATTATAATTTTAAATGCCTATTTTAGAAAGTGGGCAATTGCTGCCTTAACCATTTAATGCTTGAGCTTGTCCCTCGGACTTAGTGTAACTGATTGCCAGTTTGGCTTTGTGTATTCCTCCTAGACAGCCACAAGCAATAGAGAGCTTAGGTGTGCCTGGATGGGTGATCACTGGTAGGATGGGAGGGCAGAGGTGAGGGCAGAGGTGAGCACAGGCCTACTTACACCTAAATAGGCCATGTCCTCCCTCCGCACAAACAGCTGCATACCCCCTGTTGTTAGTCTGGAGCCAGGACAGGGAAGGTAGGATGCCTGTGAACTTTAAAGGGAAACCTTAAGAAGCTTCTCCCAACGGTCAGAGGAAGGACACCAGGTATAAATGTTGGACCTCTGACACCACCTCTTCTGTAAACTGCTGGACTTGTGGATACCCTGCCAGGAAGAAGGACCGATGTGTAGCTGAAAGGACTGCCACTCTGCTGGACTGCTGTTCTGAAGGAACTGATCTATTGTTGAGCCGATCTGTTGACTGCTACCCTCTTGCCTGGGTAAAGGACTGAGCCTTCATCTGTTAATCCCAGGACCCCAAAGTGACTCCAGGGGCTAGTTGGGTGGACTACTGAATATAGCCTAAGGAATCAAAGGCTCCAACAACCTTGAACTCAGCACCTGTATTCTTACATCTATGTGTCCTACCCTGCCAAGTGGTGCCACCACAGTCTTAGATCCCCGGAAGGTGGCCTGAAGGTTCTTTGTCAGCCCATCTGTGGACTCAGCAGAATTGATGCATCACCTCTACTCCAAGGGTTCCCCCAATGCAAAGGACTCCTCATCAACCTCGCATCCCACATTGGAACCACCACCTGTGTGAAGCTTTCCAAACACAGGCCCTAGGATCACAAAATCTCTTGTCCACGCTAGCCTCATCTACAATGCAGGTTTTTGCATCACAACCTCGCAGCTCCTTGACTAGATGTTAAATTTAACCCACTGTGGGAATGAACTCCGTCACTAAAGAATCCAGTTTTGTCCTGCTCTAAGTTTTTGGTTCCAAAGGAAAAAGGTTACCTTTCCAAGTGAAACCTTTTACCAAAGTGACCCTCTAGGCATACAGAATTCCCGCTCCATTGCCATCAGCTTGAAATTGCAGCTTGGTCCTCGTCATGCACACCTTTGATTTTTTGTATTTTTTTAGGTAAACGATTAGTAATGCATAATACCGTTCCATAAAATCTTATTTTGATAATTTTGTGTCATTTTGAAATTATTCTCCTCCTTACAGTGGCTGAATGGCCTGGCCGGTGACCAAGATACGTTGCAGAAAGGAGCCTATTCCCAAAGTAGTCGCTGGGACCTGGGTGAGTGTACAGTACAAGAGAGAGGGGTCCCAGAACATATTATTCGCACACAAACAAAAAAGGATTGAGTTTAAAGAAAAATAAAAGTAAATGCAACTTTATGAGCAGACATTGTTATTTGATCACAATGTGGACACACAAATTGTAGTGCAAAACAATCAGATCAGAATTAACGCAATTGGTGCCCCAAAAGAGGAGGGGTAGGGGGGGTGGTGGTGATGGGAAAGGTGCAAGATATTAGGGTAGTGACATGGTAATGGTCAAAAGACCTTATTAAACAGTTGAATAGATATGACTTGTGAAAAGACACAAAAGTAAATTACAAAAGCAACTAAAAAATAATCATGTTTCCAGGGTTTACAATAAATGGTAAATTTTGGAAGGAAGCTGATACATTGACTATTAGTCACATGGATAGACTGTTGACGTTTCGACCCACGGAATATGTAGGCAATGCTGGCGCCATACTGGGGGGTCTTCTTCAGGACGGGGTGGGCGTGGTGCCTAAAGTAAGTTCAAACGGAATATGAATTAGGATGAGTCCCGAAGGATCAGGTATAGTCATACATGTAGTGGGCATCAAAGGGGTGGAAGAGGGGTGCAACAATTAAAGTGAAACTTCGAATGTAATCACGGAGCATCTAATCAGTGCAGATCCGGCATCATTGAAAAGTAATCATCAGATTAGGTACATCTGGAAAAAGAAGTCGATAATAAAAGAACAAGGCCCGCATCAAGAGGGTAATTAAAATAGTTAACATGAGCACAGTGGAAGTTAAAAGAGGCTGAGACTCACGGAGGATGTGCAGAGTCACCTTCCTCGGGATGTTGTAATGGAAAAACAAAGTCGCCGCGGTCGGACGGTTGTGAATCTAGGATCAACAAGGGGAGAGGGAGCACACGAATGAGCACACAGCAAAAACGGAGTGATGCCAAATGATGGTAACTGAGTGCATGGTTAGGGGGGGCTGCACATGAACAAGCCATGCAGGGCACGAGTCCTAAAAAGAGAAGTGGGGGGACGCTGTCACCGGAAGTGACGTCACGACAGGAAGTGATGTCACGGAAGGTGCGCTCCGATCTCGTCCCAGTGGCCTGAGAGTGAAGTCCAGCTGTTTGGCAGGGGGGACAGCGTCCCCCTGGTAAAATAAGTGGGGGGACGCCGTCCACCATGCTTGCAGCCATTTGGTCACCCAGCTCATTTGCACACTGCCCTCTCTGCACTTCAGCTGAGACACTGCTGCTGCTAGGGGAGGGGGGGGGGCATGTCTGGGGGTCGGTGGTTCCCTCAGCTGAAACATCATGGGCGCTCGGGACCGAGGACCCAGGGCGGTACATAAGTTGGTACCTATGTCTAAAGAGCTGCTTCGGTGCGCTTTGTCCGGCTGCCTCGGAGTGACAGCGAGTCTCGTGAGGAATCGAAACTAACAAGTAGGTCTTGTGACGCATAAGGGTAAACTCGCGGGCAGAAACGCCTTGCTTCCAAGGAAACTAAACCGGGAGATGGCCCAGGGGAGTGTATTGAGGAAAAGGAGGAGGAGGCGTTATTAAGGATGTGAGGAACGACTGACTTTAACCTTCCTCCCTTGCTGCTGTGTAAAGTGTCTTAAGGAAGGGCGATATTTGGATTGTAAACTGAGAGGACTTTAGGCTGGAAAGGCATGTTGCAGGTGGGCGGGACTACCGAGTTGCAGAACCACCCATTCATTGGTTGAGGTCGGATCTTGGCGTCTATTGGGTACCCTGGCAACGGTGCACCTGGTAGGTGCAGGGGCGTGGTGACCGGCGTGCTTGGTAACTTCCGGATTCAGCCAGCAACTCGCCCACCCGGCTTTGCTTTGTCTACTTTGTGCGCGCCGCGCTCCCATTTTGTAATGGTGGACGCGGTTTTGATTTAGCAGGGTGGACGGCGTCCACCCTGAAAAACCCTCGGAAATAAGTGGGGGGACGCCGTCCACCAGCGTGGTACCCCGACTCGTGCCCTGAAGCCATGAGCCAAGTACATACCTGACGGTTGTAGGAATCACGTCTGGAGCTTCAAACGAGAAACGCAGAGAGGCTCCAGCGGACAGGGCAGAGCTTAAGAGCTACTGGGGAATCGTGACGCAGCCGTGTGCACGTAGTCTCACGCGAAATGCATGGACAGCAACAAAGGAAAGACTATGAAGTTAGCTGTCTTCCATAATTGTGGTAGTGTGATCTGGATAACAAATCAAGTACCTAGCACACAGGACGGTGAGATGCCTGGTCAAGTATTGTGGGTATTCTTATAAAAACAATCGGTTGTTGGCATTTGATGAAACACCCATATTAGAGAATAAATGTAGAGAGTGCGTACCTGTCACACAGGACGGTAATGCACTTCGAAAAGTACTGTGATGTAATTAGACACACATAAATGTAAAAAAGTTGATTCTGTGTATTCGTAAATCAAAGTGGCACAGTTATTGACACAACAGTTGCTGAATAGTATGAGAGCCTATGTTGGAGAATACATATAGGGAGTGCCTACCAGTCACACAGGACAGCAAAATCACTTCGAAAAGTACTGTGATGTAATTCGACACAGACAAATGTGAACATATTCATACTGGACATTGGTCAAATAACGTGGCACAATAATTGAGATACCAGTAAAGATGAAAATAGAACCCTTGGTGGAAAGTGTGACCATTGCTGGGATGGTCAGTTGACAGGAAAAGATGGAAGAGAAGCAGTAAGTCATACAGTCTGGCAATCGCCTGCGAGAGAGTGTGTGTCCGCAGGAGAAGGGACAGAGCTGGTCACCAGAGCGTGGATAAGTCATTATGACACTAGTGTGGCTAGTTGGGCAAAACTGCTATCATTCTCATTGAGACCTTGCTTTATTGAGTCAAAAAAGAGCATCCATTTGGACACGCGGATATCCAGCACATGTCCAATGTTGCCGCCCCTTAGACCTAGGGTGGCCTTTTCAAGGACAAGCCATTTAAAACTGTCTGGTGGATGGCCTACCTTTCTGAAATGTTTGACCAAAGGGGCACCAGCTACTTCACAGCGAATACGACTGGAATGTTGTAGCATCCTTGCTTTCACTTTTTGCTGAGTCTGACCTACATAGATAAGATCACAAGGGCACACGATCGCATAAATGACGTTGCTGGTATTGCAATTCCCTGGTTTGAATGGTGGTGGGACAGGTCTTACATTGCCCGCATCTGTGATGTTCAATGACGGGAGGTAGGTTCCCCAAGGATAGGACAGTGTTTGGTGATGGCGGTTCCAGAAAAGATCGAACAATGTGTCCCTTGATACTTTTGGCCCTTTTAAAGGCATGCATAGGTGGCGTATCTTGTGCTATATCGTCTGATATGAGTCTCCAATGTTTGTTGACGATTTTCTTTATAGCGTTGCACTGAGTAGAACAAGTTTTGACACAGATTATTCTTTGTTCCTGCAAATTAGGCTGTTCCCTTGGCTGGAGTAAGACCTCACAGTGGTTGAACCATGCACGTTTCATGGCTCTCCTGATCAATCTCCCCGGACAGCCACATTTAAAAAGGCGGTCGGCAAGATCTTCAGATTGTTCCATGTAATTTTGTTTTAGGGAGCAGTTCCTACAAATGCGTAAGAACTGGCCATATGGCAAGTTATCCTTTCGGCCTCTGGGGTGGTGGCTATTGTATTAAAGAAGAGAATTGCGTTCTGCCGGTTTCCGGTATAACGTTGTCCTCAACACTCCCCCATCATCATAGATGGTCAGTTCCAGAAAATCAATGCTCTTGGCATCCAATTGTAGTGTGAATTTGATGTCAGGTGACCGCAGATTGAGCCAAGTGTGGAAGGACGTCAGTTGTGAATGATCCCCATTCCATATCAGGAGGATGTCATCTATTCAGCACATCCAAAGGCCCACATTGTTGGAATAAGGATTCAAGTTGTTGAAGATGAATTCATCTTCAAAGGCTGCCATGAAGATAATGGCCAGATCCGGGGCAAAGGTAGCTCCCATCACCACTCCTTTGGTTCTGAAAAATGAAGAAATTCTGCATTATGGCAATTTTCAAAAGAGAAATGATGAAATTTGTGGGTACTCCCACAGGAGTGGTTCTCAGATCAAGGAATCTGGATGCAACCCCAGGGCCGCCTCTTGTGAAGTGCTGGTGTAAAGTGAAACAACGTCACAAGTGACCAATAATTGTTTGGTTGGGTCAAAGGGGCGTCCGTCCACAATATTGATGGTGTGCATAGTGTCACGTAGGTATGTTTTTGTGTCTTCTGCCAAGGGTTTCAGGAAAAATTCAATATACCTACAGAGTGGCTCCAGCATTGAGCCACACCCAGAGACAATGGGGCATCCGGGTGGGTCCTCCATGTTTTTGTGTATTTTTGGCAAGGTATATATAGTAGGAAGTCTAGGATTCTTCTGGTTGAGGTAGTGGAATTCTTGGTCTGAAAGAAAACCCTGGTCCAAACCTTTTTGGGTGACTTTCAGTATTTCCAGAGCCAACGCTTTGGAGGGATCCGTTGGGAGCTTCTTGTAGCTAACTCCATTATTCAATTGTCTGAAGATCTCAGCTTTGTACTTGGATGCATCTTGTACAACGATGGCGCCCCCTTTGTCAGCCGGTTTGATGATAACTTCCTTGTTATTGCTGAGTGACTGTAATGCCAACTTCTCCGTTCTACTGATGTTGAATTTGTAATATTTCTTGGTATCTAGAATTTGGTCGACATCACGCAGAACCACACTCTCGTAGTCCAAGATTTCAGGTAGGCGGAACAAAAGTGGAAGGAATCCTCAGTCCTGTTTAGAGTGAGTGGGTAAATCGTAGAGTGCCTAAAGTAGTTCTTGAGTCGTATTTTTCTGAAGAACTTGTGTAGTTAATTTCTGATGGTAAATGTATTGGGGATTGCCGTTGGGACATAAGAAAGTCGTTTACTGAGCACTTTGACTTCGTCATCCTTCAGGGTGTAGTTTGAGATTTTTACCACGGGGTTGGGTGGAGAACTCACCATCTGTAGACCTTCAGTCAGGTTGAGATTTCGCCATGTTCCTCCTGTGGGAAACAGATTTGTTTCTGAGCTCTTCCCCTTCCTCCATCCCAGGTCATGTTGTTTAGTTGCTGGCCTCTTTGTTGGCCCCTGAACCAATTGTTGCCGCGTCCCCCGGGCAGTCTCCATTGGCCTTGGCCTAAAAAAAGAAGGTTCTGTGGTGGGTAGTTGTAATCTTGATAGCCGTAGGCACTGCTCACACCAGCCTGTTCAACGTCACTTTCTGAGCTATATGAAGAGTCAAAAAAGTTGTGTAGTTGCGTCTTCCACAGAAACCTCTGCGCCCTTGGTTGTGAATCTTCCCTGGTTATCCTGGCGATAGTAATCTTCCTGTAAGTAAGGATAGGTCTTCTTTTTATCATAGAAACAAATGTCACAGGCCTATTTTTCAAGCTTCTTGGTCTGTATCGTTACTTCAAAATCCTTAAGGGTGGCGTTGAGGCGTGTCAAAGCTTCCTTAGCGTTAGCAAGTGCTGAATCCCCCGCAATCTCTGCCTTGAAAGATGCAATTTCTCTGGTTATAATTTGTACTTGTTCCACTGCTGTTTCAACCCCTAACATCATCCAGTTCCGGGAGCAATTTTTTGCCACAAAGCTAAACCCCTCCTTGAATTTAGGGATATTTACAAACAACGCTGGTTCAATTTTAATTTGGAGTCCCACTAGAATGATGTTCTCTTGAAGATATTTAGTAAGCAGATGGCCGTGCCATCTAGTTCTAATGAGTTTTTTCTCTAGGCGTTCCAAACAGGCTATTTTATCGTTAAGTGTGAAATCTATTGTGGGGATGTTTGGAGAGGGGAAATTGTTAGCTGGATCAAGCAAAAGTCGATTAATGTATTCTTCTGAGTAAGATAGAAGTTCCATATCCACCATGATGCAAGGTATGAATTAATCAAGCAAGAAACCTTGCAGGCATGCGCCTGCTCAAGATACGTTGCAGAAAGGGGGGTATACCTAAAGTAGTCGCTGGGACCTGGGTGAGTGTACAGTACAAGAGAGATGGGTCCCAGAAGGAGCCCTAATGGGGCAGTATGGTGGGACCAGACCTGACTAGGAGGCCCCACAGTGACAAGGGGCACAGGTGTGCCTGAGACCGGGGCTATCGAGCCCCGCCGGGTCCTCCAACTCCGGGCTTCACTTGCTTTCTCCTGGTGCTGGCAGCACCCATCGGACTCACATCTGCCTGGCTGCTGGGTCATGGCCTAGCTTTGCTGCTGGACGCAGCGCAGCCTCGCAGCCTACGTAGGATGGTCTTGGTGGCCAATCGGGCTGTGGGGCTATGTACGGCTAATGCTGGGCCTGACCTAGCAGCTTGACTACATCGAAGTCCATTTTGGTGACCTCCAGTGGAGGCTTGGTTGCGGACTGGTACCGCTGCTCGGGGGATGGACAGTTAGTGGCCGCTTCCAGGGAAGACATGGCTTGGCAGTTCGGGCTGGACTGTTCCCATGAGGCCCAGGGTCAGACTGATTTGCATATAGCCATGTCTGAACTGGGGTGGCAGAGTGGGCTAAAGAACGGGGATGGATTAAACCCCGATCTTTTGAGTGGGTGTGAGTGTTTGATTGATTCAGATGCTCCGTACATCACCACCCCCTTTTGTACCGCTTTTGGCCGCCATAAGTGTGGCAGGGTATGCTCAGACGGGAGTCCCTTGCTCACTTTGCCACTGGATTCAAGCAAGCCGGGCTGAAGACGGCTGGAATGCCAGAAACCGGTCCTCGGAAGCTTGTTTCCGGTCCAGGAAAGACATGGCTTGGCAGTTCGGGCTGGACTGTTCCCATGAGGCACAGGGTCAGACTGATTTGCATATAGCCATGTCTGAACTGGGGTGGCAGAGTGGGCTAAAGAACAGTGATGGATTAAACCCAGATCTTTTGACTGGGTGTGAGTGTTTGATTGATTCAGATGCTGCATCCATCACCACCCCCTTTTGTACCGCTTTTGGCCGCCATAAGTGTGGCAGGGTATGCTCAGACGTGAGTCCCTTGCTCACTTTGCCACTGGATTCAAGTAAGCCGGGATGAAGACGGCTGGAATGCCAAAAACCGGTCCTCGGAAGCTTGTTTCCGGTCCAGGGAAGACATGGCTTGGCAGTTCGGGCTGGACTGTTCCCATGAGGCACAGGGTCAGACTGATTTGCATATAGCCATGTCTGAACTGGGGTGGCAGAGTGGGCTAAAGAACGGTGATGGATTAAACCCAGATCTTTTGACTGGGTGTGAGTGTTTGATTGATTCAGATGCTCCGTCCATCGCCACCCCCTTTTGTACGGCTATGAGGCGGGTGCATTTGGGACGGTGCAGCCTGACACCTTAGCCATAGGAGCTGTACTAGTGCCTTATTGAAGCCATTGGACTGCAGGTGCCCGTCTGCCTGCCCTCCTCCCTCCTCTTACTTTTTAGGGTGCTGGTTGATGTTTGGATGTGTGGATTAGATCCCCTCTACTCGGCCCCCCTGCACTGTGGGGTGGTCTTCTGGCCTGCTGCCCTGCCACATACCTCTCCATACTACAGACTTGGTCAGCCTGACAACACCTGGCAGCTCCGGGCACGACAAAGCTGGCTATTTTTCTCCCTGCTCCAGGCCTGCTCTAGTGATCCTGCTGCACCTTGGGACCCCCGGTACACTACATAGGAACTCATACCTGCTGTCCTGCTTACTGTTGTAGTTCTGGGTTCTCTCACCCTGCTATGCCCTTCTCACAGCACTCTCAGCATGGGTCGCCCAGACCCAAAACAGCGTAAACTTCAATTTGAGTGTGCTGGGGAGCGGGAGGAGGTTGCAACACTGCTTAAGATGGCATAGGCCTTTGGGGGCCCTTCAGATCTGGCACAGCCTTCTACTGTTGAGATCCTAATGTCTGAAATCCGGGTGGGATTTAGGGCTATGGATGCAAGATTTTGATGTTCTGTCGGGCAGACTGGATGGTGTGGCTGAACGTCTGCATCATCAGCAGACTTGAACTGAGTGGCCGAGGAGTCAGTTTATTGTTGGAGGATGGATCCACCGCCATATTCAAATGATAATCACTCTAAAAAAAAGGATTTAGAGGCTAGAATATGCCAAAATATCCTCTGTATCACTGGAATTGCAGAGTCCACGGCCACGGGTAAAATGGACACTTTTGTGGAACAACTGCTGGTGGAACTGTTTGGCTGTGAAGCCTTTTCCACTGCCTTCCTGGTGGAGTATGCACATAGATCCCTGGGGCCCAGCCCCCTCCCGGGGCAACACCACGTCCCATAATTGCCCGAATACTGAACTTTAGAGATACTGCATTAAGACTGGCGTGTGAGCAAGTTTAGGTTCATTACCAGGGTCCTCCATTTCGTTATACCCTGACTTTAGTTTGATGGTCCAACAAGCTTGTTGTAAATACACTGAGGACAAGGCCTCCCTCAGAGAGCTGGCACTGTGCTACAGTATGTTATATCCAGCGTGATTTTATGTGGATGTGCATGGGAAATCCCGTATATTCGACACTCCTGCAAATGTGCCAACATTCTGCAAGAAATACACCAAGGAACATCGGAACAACGCTGGCGGATCCCCTGGACAATCTCCTCCTAACTCACAGGCCATATAATCTTTTCACGACGGAATAGCTAACACCACTGTCCACTATTGTTCCAAATGCCGCTGCTGTAACCTGCCAATTCTCTTTTTTCACTTTTGATTGTGAGGGTTTTCTCTTTCAGAGGGGGGTGGCGAGCCGCTGCTTGAGCTTGGTATGTTGCTGACTTGGTTGTGACGTGAGGCGGTCCTCTCTCTATTGTGCACTTTAGTTCAGAGGGCACTTGCTTACCAGGCCGTACAGCTTGTTGAGACAAGAATTTAGTGATGGCCTGACATATTCGAGACTGCCCTCTTGCACTGTGTTATCCTGTCTTATATTTGTTGCTCAATATTTTACAAATGGAAGCCAGTTGTCGGAGAGTTGCTCACTCTCATGGTGTACACCACTATGGTTCTCTTTCACTCTGGAGTATTCTTACTTTTTTGTTCATTTGTGGGATGACGTCAGGCACTGTTTTGCCTGGAATGGGTGGCGGGAGTAGGGTTGGAGGGAGTTGTTTTCTGTATTTTGGTTTCTGCACCACTTTGTGAGACTTATTGTGACTACACATTTTCCAGGACCAACATGACTTCTCCAGAACATGCCTATAGCTAGGACAGCTGCGACTAGCGAACTTGGTTTTATTCATGATGTGGATTATTAGGGGCTTAAATAACCCTGTAAAGGCAAACAGGTTTTACAGTACTTCGTAATGGCATGGGGTTTAGGTAGCATTCCTTCAAAAGATAGACTTCCCCCCCAGACTTATGCCTAGGCCTGGAGCCTCCATAGATATTTCTTTACTTATAGCACATACTCCCAGGGGCTGTACATCCTGATACATCATTCGGTACCCTTTGTCGCAGCTGGGAGATACGTGAGTGTCGTGGGCCGCTTGGTGGGTTGGTCCATGCAACTGCTCAACATCTAATCAACTAATACAGATTCCCCTGACTTTTTCCTCGCCCTGGTGGGGATTCTCGACAGGGCGGATACGGACCACATTGTGGTCGGTGGGGTTTAAATCTGTGTATCAACCTGGCGCTAGACTCAACATCAACTGGTCTGAGTACGAAACCATGCGCCACCCAGGTCTTGTACGACATGTGCGTCTCACTCACTTAGAGATGCATGGCATCACCGACATGCTGATTCTCCCAGCCACACCTTTTATTCTGCACCTCATGCCACTTGGTCGCGTCTTGACTATTGGTTTCTTTCGCTTTCTGTGCTCCCTTGGTTGGAAAAGGTGCAATGTCAAAGTCGCACGTTGTCGGACCAGGTTCTGGTTTGTAGGACCCTGTGCATCCCATTTCCGGCTGAGTGACAAGACTATGGCGTTTTTCAAATTTGGCCCTCCTGGATCCAGTATTTCATGATGAACTGCATACTGCCAACATAGACTACTTCGAATTAAAGGAGGGGTTGGTAGCTACCCAGGCATCTTTTTATGAGGCCTGTAAAGCATACATCAAAGGAAAAGCTATAACTAAACAATGCAGCATATTGTGTGACAGTCGTCGCTCCTTGGAGCATGTAGAGTCTACCCATTGATGCCTAGTGACCACCTCCTCAGGGACTTTTGAAGCATAACATCTGCAGCACTGAGTAGTGGAGGACTTTCGAGAGCTTTTTGAACATGAGATTTGTTTTCTATGGAAATTTGGAAGGGCCCACCAGTACAGTGAGGGGGAACTCATGGGCCGTACATTGGCTCGACTTCTCTGACCGTAGAGGGGGGAGTGAATTTATTCCCAAGCTTATATTTGAAGATGACACTCGGACCTCTGATAACGGCGCGGTCTTGGAAGAATCGGTGCATTACTACACTCAGCTTTACACCTCTTGCTGTACTGGGGAGGGAGCTGAGTATGGGAATTACCTATCTGAGGTGGCCATGGTTTGGCTGTCCTCCCCACAGCAGCACTTCTTTAGTGAACCTATTGTGGTTGAGGAAATTATGCCTGCTACAGGATTATTGTACAAAGCATATAAGTATCTCGTAGATCCTCACCTGTTGGACCTTTATGCTGAATCTCTTGAAACTGGTATACTCCCCACAACACTGCGCGAGGCAATTATAGTTCTTTTGCTTAAACCTGGCAAAGACCCATTGTGATGCCAATCGTATAGGCCATTGTCTTTATTAAACTTCGATAATAAAACCCTTGCAAGGGTGTTGGCAACCAGACTGTCTCTTCTTCTGGAAACTATCATTTCCCCTCTCCAATGGGGCTTTATTCCTCATCGGTCCATCTCTATAAAATTGTGTACACTCTTTGTGATGTTAAACAGGATTTCTCGGGGAATCCCTTGCAGCAGTGACCTTCCTTGATGCGAAAATGACTGTGACTCTCTCAAATGGCCCTTCTTATACGCTACTCTCCAAACACGTATTTGTCTGTGTGGGTCCACGTCTTTATAACAGCTTCTATATTGTCAGCCAACTGCCTGCATTCCTACTAATGGTTCTCTGACGGCCACATTTATGCTGGTAAGGGGCACACGGCAAGGATGCCCACACTCACCAATCATAGCAATGGACCCATTAATTCGTAATTTGCAGATAACACACCTCTGGCAGGGGATGCAGTTTGTCATTGGCCTGCTGTTAGTATCACTCTAAGCAGATTATATATTGCATTTTCTCAGGCAACCGGCGGCAAACTGGTCCCCAATTTTACGGAAGATCCAAAGCAATAGTCTTTTCTCTGAGCTTCGAATCAACTGGGGCAAATTCGAAAAGTTCCCATTGTCAAATGCCACTCAGCCCTTTCAATGTGACTTTCCTCTACAGTGGCAGGAAGAGACAGGTAAATACCATGGTATTCATGTTGACATTGACAAAGAGCAAATCCTTCGCCTGAATTGAGGTCCTGCCATCAGTAAACTACCTTCACAAGTTGAGCGTTTGATTAAATTACCATTATCGATAGCAGGATATATTGGCATCATTAAAATGGTTTCCCTACCTACATTTCTTTATTTGTTTTAAAATATACTGTTGCGTGTTTATCTAGGATCCTGATCGATACTGTGACCTTATGCCCCTATTCGGCTATAAATCCATTTATTCCCTATATTGGCATAACCGTTCAAGTGCGATATTCAGAAAGTCATCTCTGGCCTCACACGAACAGAGCCACATTCCAGAATAGTTCTCTGCCACTTCCTTTGCAACCAATTAGTGCAATGACAGAGCAGAAGTCACTATCTGATATTCCTAGATTAACACTCCGAGTTCTTCAACAAGATAAAAACTCAGCAAACCTGGAAATCCCCGCTTGCTGTGTTTTGATTAGTAATGGAACTCTAATGAGCAACTGATAGCTATCACTTTCTAGTGACATCTTTAATTGACGTCTTATGTCCAGCAAACTTGCGTCAAACCAGGCACCTGTCAGGTATAAATACTACCAACGTTGCCTTAAGCAATTGCTGGTGTCCCATTGCTGTTGTATGCTGTATGCAGTACGCTGATGCTGCTGCTGTCCCTTTGGTGGTGAAGCTACTGATACCATTATCGCTGCTAAAGCACGAACGATGGTGTGGTGAGCTTAGGAGCTGAACAGCCGTCCCTCTGCGAAGAGCCCAGCAGATGCCAAGCTGCCCGCGGACGCTGTCCCCCCTCCTCCTCCTCGACGCGCTGAAGAGAGACGCTGCCTTTCTCCCGCAGAGAAATCCAGCTCCAGCGTTTCTAGTCTGCCCTCGCAGGTGACTGGGATACCGAGTGCATCCTGAAGGAGATACCAGACCTCCATCATTCTATTCAGAGGTATGGTGTTGACTAAACCCTTAGATGAGAATTCTTGAAGCAAACCTTGGCAAAACCAACTTAACTTAAAGCTACTTACTTACTCCCCTTCCACGTGTTAGGCTTAGGTCAGGCACACTGGGGTAGGCGTAGTTAGAAGCACCAGTTGAGTATTTTAGCCTAATGTATATATGACTGTATATATGTTTTATTACTTTTAAATCATTGTATGGCTAAGAAACCATATCAATGCTTTTACAGTATTATTTTGCAATACTTATC
Organism: Lissotriton vulgaris; assembly: GCF_964263255.1. Lineage (NCBI taxonomy): Eukaryota > Metazoa > Chordata > Amphibia > Caudata > Salamandridae > Lissotriton > Lissotriton vulgaris. The sequence goes on along the minus strand of NC_141687.1, from coordinate 1,979,185,782 downwards.
TTACTGTACGTACTTTTTATCATAACAAGTCTTGCAATTGTGGCGATACATTTCTCTTGTACGAGAAGAAAGACTGTTCAATAAATGTTAACCTTTTATTGACAAACGCCCGTCTCTCTATTCTCTACATATTGTGAAAGTAATCTGCACTAATCTGACTGAGTGAAATACCTGTCTATTGTTTCACACGACCCTAGAGATTGACTCTTGATCTGAGGAGCAAAGTTGTCATGTTGCACGGTTGTTGGAAAACTGAATCCCTTCTTGTCTGTGCCAGGGAAGCTGATCACTTCCTATACAGAGAAGAAAGTTTCCAGTGACCTCTGAGCTAGTTGGTAACAAACCCAATTAAGTTTAGCATAGTCAGTAGAGGCCTGGAAGATCCGCACTTCTACGTCGATACTACTGTTTATGTTATTCCAATGCGCAGGGCCTAGTGGGAAACTAGGAACTACACTACATGGCGCCCAAACGTTTGGTAAGGCGATAAACTAACGCAAGACGTTAGAGTAACTCAGTCGTGCATATTTCACACAGACCCCTTTCTCCCGTAAATACTCCAATAGACGTCTGGAGTGGGTGAAAGGGTAAAATCCGCACGACCTTAGTAGGAAGAGATTCCTATGTAAAGCTCTGGTTTATTCAACGTTGAAGGATACAGTGTTCCAAAATATTGTGCACCTAATCTTTGTCTCCTTGGAGACCTACTCTGCAAAACCTGCATTTATACAATGCCAGGAGAAAACTGAACCACTGGGGGCGCAGCAGATGCGACTCAGCAGGGTCCCGAACACACAGACCCGGAGGCAATTATCATCCCGGTCCACTTAAGAAAATCTATAACGTTAAAACTTATAGAAAACGGACTGACACCTCAAGGTGGTACAGTAATTTTCGTGATAGAGGCTCACAAGTATCGGCAGACAGAGGTATTCTATTCATGGATAAACTTTCCAGCGGCAAACGCTACAACAAAAGAGTTTCACTATTACAAAATAGAGGAACCTCCGGAAGAGTACGCTCCTTTCGAGGAGATTGAAATTCCACTTAAATTTCAAGAGCACCTGCTCTGGTTTAATGGCGCCCTAAAACACAATGATCATATTACCAGGCTCGGTCCACTAGGTAGACCAGGAGCAACGTGGCCGGTTCTAGCCAGCTACACACCACATCCGGACATTGCAAGAATGTCTAAAGAAGAGCTGTTAGTACAGCTAAAAACATTAATAAAAATACACAGGCAATTAGTCCAATATGTAATGCGGACTGCAACAGTCCAGCCAGCTGTTAATTTACCACAGCTGACCCCTCATCAGGGGAACACTAATAAAATTACACCACAGAACATACAGTCATGTCTTGGTAAAACACCCGTAAAACGGGAACAAATTCCTTTCTGGTTAGCACAGAAAATCACTCAAATAGAGGCAGTATTTCCTGATACTACCCCTATTGAGAAACACAGAATCTTGGCAATCTGCCTTCCTATGGGAATCGCACCACACGTGGAGGACTGCGACACTTGGGGTACAGTCTTTGCTTCCATTTACACAAAAACACACGGTGTTCCGTCTATGGCGGTAATACCAGAAGTGCTAAAACAGATTCAAAATGAATACGGTCCAGAGCCCGCTTTAAATCTTGGTATGAAATGACTGAAAGACTTTAAGCAGGTCTCGGCTATATTATTAGCCAACATAAAAGGAGAAGCAGCATCTGTGGCGATCCGCCAGAAGTTGAAGGAAACAGATATAAAAGATCCTGTTGAGCTTGCAAAAATCATAGAAAAATGCTATGAAGAATTAGGTAGAGACAGCTTTGGTGGAAAACCAGTTAAGCCCCAACTGCTCGAAAATCCTGAAAAATTATTTATTTAAAATAATTCAAACACTCCTAAAAAGAGCTGGGATGGAAATAAACAATCCACTCCCAAGGAAAAAGTTTTCCAGTCCAGGGGAAGGTCTCCTCGACGGAGGGAAAGAACTCCGACTCGAGAACGCCAGTCTCCCCAGAGGGAGGCCTCTGAGAAAAGATATAACCTTAGAAATAGGGATAATCTGAAAAAACCTGATAGATACCAAAGTATTGATACACGTCCCTCTCGATCTTTTCCACAGAATTGGGAAAGAAGAGGACGGTCAGACCCAGGAGAGCACACCAAGTCCAAAGACAAGGAACCTGCTCAGAGTAAAAAATCTCAATTTTCAAAAAAGAAGGTAGCCAGTATTAGAGTAATCAACCATGCCGAGAATACTGAGGACACAGTTGAAAAACGGGGAGTGGGCATTGACAATGTTGGACAGTGCAGCAGAAATCAGTATAGCGCGCAAGATCTTGATGAGTCATCTGGAGACAGTGGACACGAATGAATACATTCAGGTAGAAACTGCCGACACCAGACTTAGCGAGCCCCATAAAATATACGAAATAACATTGCGTATAGAGGGTGATAAGACTAGGAAAATAAAGGGTCTATTTTGGGATAAACTCTCAAAAGGCTATGATATTCTGTTAGCTGAAAAAGATTGGCCCCCAGAGTTTGTCAGGGAGTGCCCTCGTGGCGAAGAAGTGATTATGCCTGCCTTCTCGAATCACATTCCGATTCACAAAAAATATACATATGCAAGGAAATGGGCAGTGGCCCAGGCACCTGCATTATATAAAAATCATGTAGGATGGGATGAGGACTCACCTCCTCACAAAATCCAGTTAAAAAATGAACCAACTGCCCAATGGCAGTATCCCATTACGCAAGAAGCTAAAAAACAAGTCAGGGAGATTTTAGATCAACTTGAATACCAGGGGGTGATTGAAACATGCACCTCTCAAATGAACAATCCTTTGTTTCCTGTCTCCAAGCCAGACAATTCAAATCGTCTAGTTTTGGACTACAGACATCTTAATGCATGTTGCAAAACTTTTGCAGTACAAAACTCGCATAGTGCAGCCCTAATGAATAACATAGTTAGGAAAAAATATAAAACGACATTAGACATATCTAATGGTTTCTTTTGTCAAAACATTGCACCAGAAAGCAGATATTTGACCGCTTTCTCTGCATTTGGGTCGCAGAAAAAATTCTGTCGACTCCCACAGGGGTTCAAGAACAGCCCAGGACTATTCTCAGCTAGGGTAACAGAGTTACTACAAATATATGATGATGAGGCATTATCTTACGTAGATGATATCTATCTCACAGACGACGAATTGGATACTCACTTGAAAAGAGTGAACACCATTATACTTGGGTTCGCAGCAGAGGGTTACAAATTCAACTTTAAAAAGTCTCGAATTGCTCATCTGACGGTACTATTTTTAGGGTACGAATTATCAAGTGAAGGGAAAAGCCTAGCGGACAACTTCTTAGAGAAGTGCGCTGTACTCCAAGCTCCAAAAACGCTGAAGAATTTACAATCCATTCTAGGTTTTCTGAATTTCGGAAGAACTTACATTCTAAATTACGCAGAGAGGGTTAAACCTCTCTACGAACTAATTAAACCTGATTTTAAACAAATCAATTGGACTCAAAAACACACAGAAATTTTGAGATAACTGCAAACAGACATGTTAGCAAAAACAAAATTAGATACACGTGACAACACACGTGATCTTGTAATCCGAGTCATCCCAGGAAGATGCGGATTCACATACCTAACCTCAAATGAGGGAGAAAAGGTACCAATTTCAATTAAATCTCACTTGTACACACAATCAGAAAAAACATTCAGTCATACAGAAAGAACTGTGAAAGCAGTGCAAATTGCATTAGCAAATGAACGAGAACTAGCACACGGCAAACGGATTAATATCCTCACAGCGGAATCCGCCTTCGAGGCGCTATCAGCCCAGTAAACCTGCCTACAGTGGCACTGGATCCGAAATGGATACAGTGTGTAGATTCTCTAGGAGCGGAAGATGTGAAATACTATTTCGCCCCGCAATTCGAAGAACTGAATGATTTAGAGTATGAAGAAGAATATCCTCTGCCAATCGAACTTCTGCCTCTCCCACAATACGCCTGTATAATCTATACAGATGGATTTGTACAGCATTTCAACGTAGAGAGAAAATCCTACGATGCAGCATGTGCGATCATTAAAGGTCGTTGGCTGTGCGGTAAATTCAGACCGAAAGTAACAAAAACTGAATCTGTAACAAACTGTTCGGTTCAGAGAACTGAAATCAGATGTTTAAAGATGGCGCTCGAAAATGCAGAACGTGAATTCCCCACACTTATCGTGTGCGATTCTCATTTTTGCGTTAACTCTTACAACAATAAGCTGCAGAGGTGGATTGAAAACGACTACAAAGATGACACAGGTGCCACAATAAAGCATAAATTGCTCTGGAAACAAGTAGCTCTTTTACACAAAGAACTACAAAAGACTCACGTGATTCACGCACAGAGTCTTCGACGTGATGGCGTTCACGTTGCAGGGAATTCATTGGCTAATACAGCCATAGCGGAAGCAACTAAACCGGCTTCCGTAGCCACAAAAAAGCGTACAGAAAAATACATAGACGGGGAAACCATGCTGGCAGTAAAAACGACCATAAAAGGCGACTGTGCAGCACTACCCGTGAACTATCCACTCAATTATGCATACATAATCGATGCAAACTCCGTTCCTTTTGCTCGAATCCCTGGCGTCGGGGGACAGAGTAATTCCAAACAGGAGCAGGAGGGGCTTCCTCTTACTGGAAGCACACATGGGGTTGGGTCTGAGACACCAAACAATCAAGGTTTCTCTGAAAGAATTACTATCAGAGTACTGGTGGCCAGGAATGAGTATAGATATTCAATGTTTTGCTCAAAATTGTGAAAACTGCAACAGAGATCGCAGTAATGAACAGGCCAGTGTAGTTTCAGGATCCCTGCTAGACAGCATAAGGCGGTCTATCTGCGCAATCAAAGAAGAGAAGCGCGTCCCATTGTACACAGTTAAGGCTAAACACACTTAAATAATGTAGCCTCCTGCGCTCGGCTGACGCTAGAACTGTTATAAAAGATTTGCGAGTCCATATCGGCATATACGCAATTACCACGTTCCATTCTGACCAGGGTCCTGCTTTTAGCTCTCGAGCTTATAAGGAGGCCATGGCCAGCATGGGAATTGGGTTGCAGTATTCTTCTCCGTCGCACCCCGAAGGGAATAGTGTGGTAGAAAGAAAAAACCGGGACATAAAGCGATCTATAACAGCGAAGGTATTAGGTTCAGGCGCTGGGTGGGTCAAACATTTAATAAGTGTCCAGACTAGTCTTAATAACTTGCCAAGAAATTCTCTAAAAGGTTTCAGCCCATACGAACTATTGTTCGGAATTAGAATGAACATTCAGGACCTCGATAGTCAGATGTCAGTGGTACAAGAAAAAACAACAGACTTTGGCATCAAAGATCGTTTGGCTGTTTTACAGGAACTGAATGAAACAAGAAAATCCTTAAGCAACACAAAGTTAAAGCAACAGCCATCTACCACTGACGAGGCACCACAAGCAACAGCCCCAGCAAGGCCTGTCTGGATTCCAAAGATTGGGGATCTAGTCAGAGAAAAGATCGCGGTGAAGAAGGAATTTGGGCCTTCTTACAGAAAAGCAGTACCTGTCTTGGCAGTCACTGGAACAAGATCAGTTGTACTACCTCCCCTTGCTGGTAAAAAGGAGAACAGAGTTGTGTCTATCGACCTGGTAAAACCACAAGCATGTGGCCTATAATCAACAGTAGGCCCAGTGGACTCCCAAGAAACAACAGAATACCCAAACTTGCAACAATCCAAGAGGTTCAAACTGAAAGACTAATCACATTCGATCAGCCTGCAGTGCACGGTGAAGGACTATGCAATAATGCCATGGAACTCGTGCCTCTTGAAACACAGATTGAAACAGTTCGTCAAGAAACAACACCAGTCTACACTAATGTGGCATCAGAAAATGCTACCGAGAGACAGATTGAAAGAACAATCCCATCAATTGACAGAACTGCCTCTGGTTATTTCATCAACTTCGACAACTTCTCTGAAGATCAAAACGACCCCGAAGTGATGCCAGAAACAAAAAAGACTTTTAAAGAAAAAGCAAAGGAACTCTTTCATCAACTGAAGGAAATCTACCTTGTTTCCCCATGGTTAGAGTTCTGGTTCGGTCTAGGTGTATTTTTCCTCCTGCTTTGGCTCATCATGGTACTGTGTTTGGGAAAATTCATTGAGGGAAAATATAGTACAATGGACACAGCAAGTCAGAACATCAACCTAGTCCTGAAACCACACAGATCATCCCATGTGAAGAAAAGAGAACTGTCAACAGTAAATGTCTCAGCAATTCCAATACCTGATGGGGTAGTATGGGAGAAAACAGACTATGAGATCTATGGTCCGGTCGAAATCCTGAAGTATCCTCATCAACTGAAGGTTTCCTTAAGTGACTTTGTAAAACCTAGTACATTCTCTGATGATTGGGACTTTAACAGTATTAATGAAATGATGTCTGATTTAGTAATGTCAGCTAGATTCACAGATCATGATTATTTACAAGGTTCATCTAGTTATGAGCAGACATTCTGTTACACACATTATGGTGATCATTACTTGCATAAATCTGCACAGCCTAGAAATGTTTTTATGTATAATCAATGGGAGCATTGTGCTACACCACCTAAAAGCAGTTCTAAAGCATTTTTTGAGAAATTCAAATACTTCTCAGGGTTTAACACCAGTAATGCAGAAACGTTTTATTACAAACTGTTAGATAAAACAGGAATGAAAACAATGCTGACAAATTCTAAATTGATATATTCAGAAGCATTTTATGATAAAATGATGACATTTGGTTTTGATTATTGGAAAGATAACATTGTAACGAAAACCATTTGGGGTACAAAAGATTGGCAGGTACAAGGCCTTGAAGCACTATTCAGAACCTGCATGATACCAGAACAAATGATGTTTTTAAATGACACAATACACCAAACATCCTGTCTTGGCCTAGCTAAGATCAAAGACCTTAAAACACCGTCTATTCCAAAGCCAATACCTGAAAATATAACTGCAGATATTGAGTTAGACGTATCACAAATTTTACATTTTAACAGAACACATCCTGATTGGAAAAAGTGGTTAATCTGGCCTACTGACACAAACAACTGTCAAGATAGATTCCTGAATAAAACACAGGGGTTAAAAATGACCAGACTAGACCCTAGATACTCCCAGAGACAACATCCAGGGATAATAACAACATACAGTGTAGGGAAACTCTGCCTTGAATGGCTAACATCATCCACACTGGCTGAAATTAAGCAACACTTGTCTTTACTAAAGGATAGTGCTGATTTGCGCGATTTCATTCTTGGACCACGCAAACAGCGTCAAAAGCGTTTCATAGCGACCAGTATCTATGCTGCGTACAACGAGGCTTGGAAAGTCACACAAATTGAAACAGCAGAAAAAATACGAGAAATTGATCGTATTAATTTGGAAAAATCACTTTCTGTAGTGGACAATGGGTTAATGACTCTGTCTTCCAGAATATATTCGTTGGACAATATTGTATCCTCTGCCTTTGATGTGATAGATAGAGACTTGCTAATGTTACAACATGGCCAATCTCAATTACGTTCTATTATACAATTGGGCTGGACGCTGCAAAATCTTCGTTCAGGCTATGTGCCTTGGCGTTTAATCAACACAACGTCATTATTTTCCATTTTTAACCTTACTGATAAACAGATCAGTTTGGCACAGAAAGGAGCAGACTATACAATCCTGAGCATCGAAAAACTTGAGAGATTACCATTGACAATGTCAGAGAGTCCTGTCATTGAATGGATAATACACGGAATTATCACAATTCCGATAACAACTTTCCGATTTAAAAAGTGCCTTGAATACATACCTGCTGGCCAGTATGAACGATTGGGTAAAGGATATGTAAAATCAGAATGGAAAATACCATACACACATTCTTGCTATAGTGACAGCGACAAAAATGTATTTCTTAGTGGTGACAACTGTAAACATTCACTGAGCGGTACACTTTTGTGTCAAGGTATTAATTTACACGGAGCATGTGATGGAAATTCTAACAACCTTTCATGCCACCAGCTAGTCACACCTGCAACTCAGATAGAGCCCTTCTTTATGCAACTTGCAAACGGGAGTTACATTCTTAGAACGGATCACAGATGTTGTGGCCTTGTGCCAGGGAAAAGTTATCTAGTAAGCGTAACATCCATGGTCAAATGCTGTATGCAGGCATTGTTCCCGAGTGGGCCTGCAGACACAGTGACTCCCATCTGGCCTCGCCTGAATCTCTATTCTATACGAATTGATACTTTAAGCAAAATGAAGTCTGTGCTTTTGCAGACAACAGTGCCCATAACGTCATCAAAAGAGACGTATGATCTTCTAGTTGCAAGGACAGCTACTGAAGTTCATGAACTTTTATCAACAAATTGCCCCGTGCATTTCGTAGAAATGCTCAGCCAACTCCTTAACATGTCTAGTGCCACAGGCATCCCAGGCATATTTAAGACGATTTTTACGGGACTGCTAACACCTTTTCAGGCAATTTTGGGAATCGTTCCTAATTTTGTTCACTCTGTTTTTGGCGGCATACCACTATTTTTGGGACTCGTTGCAGGGATTTTTTTTTTGACCCTCCTGCTTCGTTATGGCAAGCCGAAACTCAGACATAGCTCCCATGGGAATGGAACAGACAATCCTAGCAATGCGCTACCTGGACAGGATAACTAACGTCCTTGGATTGGCCAGGCTGAGAGATCTAAACATGACCTGGTTCCTTTCATTCAGACCTATATGGCAGAACTGTTTCTTACCGGTACTTCGATGTATGCTATGCGGAGATGAGTGCGTGTTGGACATCTGTCTTTCACTTCCATCAGCAGTACCAATGGACGTCGATACTTTGCTCAGTCTGATAACACTCACACATTGTGTTGTCCCCAGCGGCTACCAATCCTGATGACGGCATTCGTTGAGACTCCTGTACTACGACTAGGTGGTAACAGTGGAGCGAGTGACAAAAGCAACATCACCCAGGTAAATGAAATGAAATGAAATGAAATGAAATGAAAATTGCACTTGTATAGCGCATAGCTACCCGGAGGCCTCGCAGCGCTTGTGAATGATTACTTAGTGCGGGCTTGGGGTAGATTAGCAGGTGTTAGCAAACAGGTGCGTTTTCAGGGCCTTCCTGAAGGACATGTGATTGTTGTGTTCCCGAAGAGAGAGCGGGAGAGAGTTCCAAAGTCTCGCCGCCGTATGAGAGAAAGAGCGGCCTCCCCAGCGAGCTTTCTTGATTTTGACGGACGTTGCCAGCTGGAGGGTGCAGGAGCGAAGGGAACGGGACGGAACATATGGCGTGACCATAGGGTGTAGAATTACAGGGCCCGTTCGATGGAACGATTTGTGTAAAATACACATGGCTTTAAATTGCACTCTTGCCGCCACAGGGAGCCAATGGAGCTCCCTCAGGGCGTTCTTAGCTGACTGCCAGCGGGGGATGTTGTAGAGTAGGCGCGCCGCACTGTTTTGTGTGATTTGGAGCTTCTGAGTAACGGAGATGGGGGCTCCCATATAAAGAGCATTCCCATAGTCCAGGCGGGAGAGTATCAGGGCCTGGACCATAACCCTCCTCGCCTGGAATGGGAGCAAAGGGAGCACCTTCCGCAGCATCCTCATTAGCCCAAAACAGGTGGCGGCCGTCTTGGTAGCCTGGACTGAAAAATCGAGTGCTCTATCGAACCAGATCCCAAGGCTCTTTATCTGGGACTTGGGGACGGGGAAGGAGCCTAAACATGGAGGCCAGATGGATGCAAGGGCAGAGGGAGAAGGGTTGCCCAGTAAGATGATGTCTGTCTTCTCCCCATTAAGCTTTAAGCAGGAAGATTGCATCCATCTGGCGACAGCCTCTAGACAGGGCCTAAGGTGGGGGACGATCCCTCAGAGTGGTCTAGAGAGACCACCAATTGGGTATCGTCTGCGTAGGTGACGATACGCACACCAAAGGGATGGACTATCCTGTCTAGAGGTTCCATGTAGGCATTAAAAAGGGTAGGACTTAGGGAAGAGCCCTGGGGAACCCCGCACCTAAGTGGGTGTTTGGGAGACACCACTTCACCCTCAAAGACTTGAAAAAAATGCTCATCCAGGAAGGATGTCAGCCACTCTAGGGCCACGCCCGACACGCCCATGCCCGCCAAACGATGTAATAACGTGGCATGGTTAACCGTGTCGAACGCGGCGCTGAGGTCTAGTAGAATGATGGCGACTTTTCCTCCCCGATCCAGCACGGCTCTCGCTTCTTCCGTTACCGCAAGGAGGGCGGTTTCGGTTCCGTGCTGAAGACGGAAGCCTGTCTGAGAGGCACGCAATAGACTATTGGACTCTAAATAGTCCATTAGGATGTTATTCACGTGCCTCTCAAGCAATTTACTCAGCCACGGAAGAAGAGAGATGGGGCGATAGTTTGCCCAATTGCTCTGGTCGAGGTTGGTTTTTTTTAACAAAGCCTTCACCATCGCACATTTCCAAGATGGTGGAACAGATTTGGAAGCAATGGACGCGTTAAGAACGTCTAAGATGACTGGACGAACGACGTCCAAGACCTTGATGAGGGTCTGAGGAGGTGCTGGGTCATTGGGAGAGCCAGAAGTGATCTTAGGGATCAGTTTGTCTAGTCCAGGGGTGTCGAGAAGTGGGATTTCCTCCAGCTTACAAGGAGCAGAGGAATCAGAGGTGATGAGGAATTTTGGATCGTCCGTGGTGTTGTTAAATGAGGAGTATATGGCCTGAATTTTTTGAGAAAAAAAGACGGCCAGATCATTACCACGGTTTTGGGCGCCTTCAGCAGAGGGACGCTCAACCGGAGGCGAAATAAGGGATTTAGCGATTTTTAAAATTTCCCTGGGGGCATTCGCCGCCGCATTGATTTTCCCTTCATAAAAAAGAATTTGTGCTGTTTTCATCTCCATTTTGTAGATTTTTATGGCAGCCCTATACTCAGCTTTTTTTGGTTGAGAATAGTCCTGCCTCCAGGCTCTCTCAAGTTTTCGGCAGGTACGACCTTCTGTGAGCATTGCTGCTCCCGACTATGATGACAGCAATCATTCTCACACCTGCCAAGTTACAGCACTATTGAATTTGGTTGAACTGTCACCTGATTTTGTAGACCAATTCTTTGAGAGCCTGTCTGATACGATGTTCTCACCCGTACAGAAACAATAACTTTAGAGAAGCTTTCCGACACACAGCGTTCCCATGAACTCTGAATTCGGCCTTCAGTTTTGATCAACAAAAACTGCTAACAGCGTTGGAACTCTATTTCCCCGTTCGAGCATTAATTCTTTTGAATTGGACATTTTTTAATACTGACCTTTTTTTGGCACAAACAATTCTTTGCTTAACGTAAAAACTATTCTTAGAGAACAGAAGTTTCAACTTCTATTTCTAAACACATCTAGAGAGACATAACAAACTTACATCAGCCTCTAGCACATGTTATTGCAATGCATTTATATGTGACTAGCAGCCCGTCCCGACGTTGTCCGGGGATGGCCGATGTTCAGTGTTGCCATTACTTTTTGTTTGCGTAGTAATGTGTGTTTAATTCATCCGCAGGTTTTCATTGAGCCACACCTAATTTTGTTTTGCTGTCCTTGTTGAGAGTGTCCCCCTGTGTGCGAATGTTGTTGTTTCCCAAATGTTGTAATTTGCGCCACAAGTGCAGCAAGTGTTACAGTGGTCGCTCAGATGTTTTGGCCTGAAATTGCTTGTTTGTGAAAGGGGCTTTCCTTGTTTACGTTTCCGATCCCTTTACTAATGTTTTTTTTGTTTTTTTTATCGGCACAAGTACTGGCAATGTTCCACTGATAACGCAGAGTGTTTGAAATTCGAAAGTGTTTGTGTAAGTTTTAATTTTGTCCGCAGCATACGTAATTATTCGGAGCCTTGTGAATAAAGTCTCGTTCATGTTCCGTCGATTGCTTTCTTGTCTAAGAAATGGGCACCTATTTGTTTACGTTCCTCCCCCTGTGACAACGTTGTAATTTGTCAAATGGTTAAACATTTGTTATATTTTTGTATCGTAACTCGTGTGTGTGTTAATCATTGTGTGTCGTGATTGGTGGGCTGTGCGAAGCAACGCAAATGATAGGCGGCCCTTTTTGTAAGCCTGCCCCCTGTGGCACTGTATTATTATGGAAGGCACGCCCCTTTTTGGATGTCATCCCACGAAGGCGTTAATGTTTGAAGGGTAACGCCGACGAGTGCGCGAATGTCGAGGCGAGTGATAGGCGGCCCTTTGCAAATGCGCGGGATGCACAGTTAAGTGTGTGCCTTGCACAGTGAAATCATTGAAATCGCATTTGCGCTATGCACATTGAAGTGTGTGGTGAAGTGTGTGCCTTGCACAGTGAAACAGTGAAATCGTTTGGCATATGTTTATTGTTTGTACTTTGGGCCATGCCCCTTTAAACGCCCACATCAATTGTTTGACACGCCCTTCTAAACGCCCACATCTTTTCTTTGACACGCCCACGCTAACGCCCACAAGGGACTACTTTCCCACTTTTGGCGTTTTTGCTTTTTTAATGTATATGGTGTCCACATCTATAGCCTATGTCCTTCTGCTACATCTCCCCTTTCAAATGGTGTATTGGGTGTAGTGATTGGTGCAGTACTTTTTGAGTTTACCTGGCTCAAAGGTTTGTGTTCTCTCTTTATAATAGTAGTATAGATGATTTATCTCGCCCTTCTTCTGTCAGAGATATTTCATGTGTAATTCTTTATGCATAATCGTTCATTGATTTCATATGCAATAATTTTTGAATGATTTCTATGCTTCAAAAACGTACAGTACCTAAATTTCACGTATTACAATATACGCCTATTTCGAATGCATTTATGTATTTTGGGGTGGGCAATGTTACACATGCATCCTATTGCTCTAGTTTTAGTAATTTGATGGACATGAAAACGTGGAGTGGGTGTTGCGTGTTTATCTAGGTTCCTGATCGATACTGTGACCTTATGCCCCTATTCGGCTATAAATCCATTTATTCCCTATATTGGCATAACCGTTCAAGCGCGATATTCAGAAAGTCATCTCTGGCCTCACACGAACAGAGCCACATTCCAGAATAGTTCTCTGCCACTTCCTTTGCAACCAATTAGTGCAATGACAGAGCAGAAGTCACTATCTGATATTCCTAGATTAACACTCCGAGTTCTTCAACAAGATAAAAACTCAGCAAACCTGGAAATCCCCGCTTGCTGTGTTTTGATTAGTAATGGAACTCTAATGAGCAACTGATAGCTATCACTTCCTAGTGACATCTTTAATTGACGTCTTATGTCCAGCAAACTTGCGTCAAACCAGGCACCTGTCAGGTATAAATACTACCAACGTTGCCTTAAGCAATTGCTGGTGTCCCATTGCTGTTGTATGCTGTATGCAGTACGCTGATGCTGCTGCTGTCCCTTTGGTGGTGAAGCTACTGATACCATTATCGCTGCTAAAGCACGAACGTTGGTGTGGTGAGCTTAGGAGCTGAACAGCCGTCCCTCTGCGAAGAGCCCAGCAGATGCCAAGCTGCCCGCGGACGCTGTCCCCCCTCCTCCTCCTCGACGCGCTGAAGAGAGACGCTGCCTTTCTCCCGCAGAGAAATCCAGCTCCAGCGTTTCTAGTCTGCCCTCACGGGTGACTGGGATACCGAGTGCCTCCTGAAGGAGATACCAGACCTCCATCATTCTATTCAGAGGTATGGTGTTGACTAAACCCTTAGATGAGAATTCTTGAAGCAAACCTTGGCAAAACCAACTTAACTTAAAGCTACTTACTTACTCCCCTTCCACGTGTTAGGCTTAGGTCAGGGACACTGGGGTAGGCGTAGTTAGAAGCACCAGTTGAGTATTTTAGCCTAATGTATATATGACTGTATATATGTTTTATTACTTTTAAATCATTGTATGGCTAGGAAACCATATCAATGCTTTTACAGTATTATTTTGCAATACTTATCTTACTGTACGTACTTTTTATCATAACAAGTCTTGCAATTGTGGCAATACATTTCTCTTGTACGAGAAGAAAGACTGTTCAATAAATGTTAACCTTTTATTGACAAACGCCCGTCTCTCTATTCTCTACATATTGTGAAAGTAATCTTCACTAATCTGACTGAGTGAAATACCTGTCTATTGTTTCACACGACCCTAGAGATTGACTCTTGATCTGAGGAGCAAAGTTGTCATGTTGCACGGTTGTTGGAAAACTGAATCCCTTCTTGTCTGTGCCAGGGAAGCTGATCACTTCCTATGCAGAGAAGAAAGTTTCCAGTGACCTCTGAGCTAGTTGGTAACAAACCCAATTAAGTTTAGCATAGTCAGTAGAGGCCTGGAAGATCCGCACTTCTACGTCAATACTACTGTTTATGTTATTCCAATGCGCAGGGCCTAGTGGGAAACTAGGAACTACACTACAATACCTATCCCCCTCATTTAGGCTTTCTTTGCCACACTGAGGGGGTCTCCTGCTACGGTTCGTTTGGGCCAGTCGTAGACTATGGGTGAGCTGTTGTGCATTCGCTCTTCAGTATGCATGCAGCGGTTTTGGTGTGCTCCACTTCCAACTGTATTATTTAACAGCACAATGCCAGTATCTGTACCATTGGTACCACAAAGATGCCTACCTTATGTATGATTGTCTCGGCTGGGACATGACTGGTGCTACACCCCTGAATGTTCTTTTACCCATTGGTCTCCCGCTTGATCCTTGGAATATACAGCAGCTTTCCACCAGATGTTGGGCCTGTCACTGGTAATTGCAGATGTTGAGGAAGGAGCACTTGTACTTCTCTGCTCCACTGCTTGCTGACAATTGCTGGCTTCCCCCGATGACGGAGGTTATCCCAAAACTTAAACTCAACTGATTTGCTCTTTGTACTGTTGGTGATCTGTTTCCGGGTGGCTATGCTAGCTCCTGGCCTGAGGATGGCTGCTACTCTGACGCCACGCTACTCGACAAGTTTTTATTACACCGCATTCATAGTGCCTTAAGGGCCCAAATCCCCACATACACTATTGCTCCTGATGACTTTACTCCCTTCAAAAGCCTCTTTAATAATGATTCTGGGGAGCACTTGGTCTTTAGGCTTTATCGCGCCTGCCTTGACTTGCTTCCTTCTACGGACTAACGATTGCGAGAGGCATGGCGGGAAGACCTTTAGCACCCTTTACTGGACGACATCTGGTCCTAAACCTGTTTACAGACTAAACTGGTTTCCCACAAGCACAAACTGTGTTATTCCCTGTGTGTCTGAGTGTCACTCTGTTCTTACCTCAGTCTGTCCCATAAGCAATTGATTCATGTCTTCTAGATATGATGCATGACATTAGCTAAACCTCTATTACACTAGATGTGCACATCCATTTCATGTTTATTGTTGCCTGTACATCCTAAGCCTTTCTGTGTAAATTGGAATGTTCTCCTTTGTGAAATCTTTGGGTTATAGTGCTGTCCCAGTACTGTACATTGAGCGCTGTGGGACAGTAGTGTGCACTGAATGAACCTCACTATACTTGTATTCCTCTTGTGGGCCCATTTTGCTGATGAAATAATGTCATACACATTAGGATCAAATCAACTAAAGATCAACTCCAGATTACTGTTTCCTTTGACTTGAGTTGGCTTCCACAACAGTACATCCATTTGGTGACAACTACTCTAAGGTACTATTAAATCATGATTTTCAAGCTACAAAGATATAGACAATATTTTGGGGTGCAACTGATTTCTGCCTCCATACAACTTTTCATCTGTTTGGAATGTGGCCACCAATCGTAACTAAAAGGCATTTTCACACACTACCTCCTCATTTGTCTAGCAACCTGAACTGAATGTATGCGCATTCATCATCCTTAGTGTTGTCACATTAATGTGCCCATCTTCATGCATCGCACTCATCAACGCTACGCGAGCACTATTATTGCTAAGACAATCTTCAGCTCAACGATGCAGTTCTGCTATGTCCTCTCAGATTTTTTCGTTGCATAGCATCTGTTGTATTCTGTATTAGGTAGTACTAAGCATGTGCTGTGTTTACTTTTGTACAATGTTCTGTATTCTGTTAGAGGGTTGATGTAAGAATGCAGAACAGTCTCCCGTTGACCTGGAGCCGTCGTTGTTGTAGACGTATTGCTGTGCTGCAGAAATAAACATCTAAAACTTCTACATGGGGCCATGAGGTGGATGAGGGGTCCTTTGCCTACCATTACAGAGTGGAAAACGGATTAGACATATTGTTCCACTCAATCCGAAAGCTAAAACGTGCTGATGTCCGTTAGATGTGCACCTAAGGATATCAGGGGTACATATCGACAGTACTTGTTGGAGATAGCGGATTCAGATGAATCTCAGGCAGAACTTGATCGTACTGGGGTGGGTTGAGCAGTACATGGCTGTGGGACATACATTGCTGTCCTGAAGAAACTATCACAGGGCAATGTTTTACTATTCCGATCATCTGTAGGAATAGCCAGGAAACAGTCATTTTTAGTTTTTAAAGATGTAAATTTGATGTATTGCAGAATTAATATAATCAAAGACACGTTTAAGCCGGTATATATTTGTACCAATTGGTGTTCATGTGACGACAATCTTTTGGTGTGTACTTTGTAACTTCAGTTGAAATGCCTTTTACTTTTGTTTGTTTGTTTTCTGTAATGTGGAAAATGATATATAAAGTTTAAAAAAAACCTTCTTCATGGATTAGCATTCTTTTACGGCTGATTCTGGATCGCAAAATTACTATAATTGCATATGTTATATGTGGTTGCGAGTTTTCGTATAGGGTGTTATTTAATACAGATACCAATCCAAAGGCATTTGGAGAACAGGTTCGAATATTTATATTACTTGGAGGATGTGAAACAATGATCTAAGTATAATTTGCAGAAAAAGGCAGAGGCATTTTTGGATGGTGTGATTTGGACTGTCTCTGTGTAAACTTGAAACCAGGCAGCAATTATCAGATAGTACTTGGTGAAATGGTTGTTCTGCATGTTGATGAGTAAAGTACAGAGAAATTTATTGAAAAAAAGTTTCTGATTCCGAATTTGGGTGTGTGAAATGATGTGAGCCCCTTAAAGAAGATGCCATTCATGTAAAACATAAAGTCAGACAAATACCATTGAGTTACGGAGAAGACTTAACAAAATTGTTAGACGATTTGTGTGCTGATGGTACTATGGTGTCAGCTGATTCACCAGAGTGGGTATCAGCTGGGGTAATTGCCAGGAAAAAATATGCAGACATCAGTTTCTGTGTAGATATAAGATGCCGCAATATAAAACTTAGTTGTGGATTGCCATTTTCTACCATGTATTCATTAAATGCTGGCTGTCATTGGATGATCATCTTATTTTCCCTTATTGATGTGAAATCAGCCTATCATCCGGTGGCTTTGTCTGTTGAGTTCATAGACTTGACCACCTTTGTAACACACTTAAGTGCCTTTAAATATTCCTGCCCTCCGGACTGAAATCAGCGCCCAGTGCATTCCACAATCTAAAGAATGTTTTATTTAAAAGCATAAAAAGAGTTCAGGTGTGTGTTTGATCTTCCATACTGATTTGTATTCCTGTTAAATATCCATTTTGAAGCCAGGTGCTTAAGTTAAATTCTTTCCAAACCAGGGTGAACCACCATTCATTGAACCATGTTTTTTCATCCACCGAAGTTTACTATGGTTTGATTTATGGTACTCAATTTACTGACCTCAGAAGGATGGCAAGCTGAGGTGGCCTTACTTAAACTCACATGTGTGACCTTTAGATCACCACATTTGGCAGCAATAGATATTTAACTAACCAAACCATGCTGCTGCCCTTTAAGTGTGAAGTGAAACTTTCCAAACGCATCCATTTACTTTCACTGGGCTGAACTGTGAAGTTATACTGATGATGATAGCTTAATACCCATGAATGTCACTAGTGTGTTAATTACATTATCAGCAGACATTTAAAGCCCCATAGTTCTTAAAAAAAAAACTTTTCATAACTTTACAAATGTTGTATGGATCAAAGTTTAAAAACAAACAGCAGATTTAGTATCCTTTCATGGCACGGCAGCGGCAAGCTGATCTCCAAACAGCAGCAGATAGACTGTTTTCTTTAGAATCTGCCACCCATCGGAGCCTCCACACCTGCAAATACGTGGCCCTTTGTTTGTCTTCGCCCCAGCACAAATTTGGTCCATCACAGCCCTCCACCCCAGCGCATAATCGGCCGTCTTGCACTAGCTCCGTGAGCATCCCTCCCTCTCAGCAGCCTCTGACACCATGTATCAGTCTTGTCCTGTAACTCCATGGGCCATTTTCAAGCCGCAGGAAGTCACTCCCTTCATTTATAGGATATCTTGAGGCCGGAAATCAGCAGAGTGCTGGGCCAGTTACTCTTTGGCTCGGTCGAAGCCTACCAAATACATAAGCAAAGCTAAACCTATATATACCCCTAATGTTTGCTTCACACAGTGCCACTCTGTTTGGTAATCTCACTCTCCTTCTATCTCTCTCTAGCCCCTCCCCCTCCCTCTTTCTCTCTCTCTCTCTCTCTCTCTCTCTCGTTCCAGCTGTATCTCTTTATATATCTCTCTTTTTGCTTTAATGATTTGAATGCAATGATATTCTCCATACCATGCAAACTATATTTTTGTGAGTTCGGGAAACGTTTAATCCGTACCCGGTTCAGACAAATAGCATGGAAAATATTATGGCTGCAGATTCTGCATAATGATTCCTGCAAGGTAGAGTGAAGGCAGTTGTGGGAATGCTTTGTGTGGTGTATCTGCATGGTATTTACATCTGCATTGTTTCATTTTACAGCATCTCTGAGCACGGAAGAAAAACAGGAGCTTTGCGAACATCGAATAAAATGTATGAATAATTTAGCCGCTACCCAGCTGAAGTTACATCTTTTTGAGCAGGTCCTCGTGTCCTGCAATGCTGTACTGGAGCTGGACATGGACAACGTCAAAGCGCTTTACAGGAAAGGAAAGGTATACAGCTGGAATTGTGCCATAGACCATGCTGATGTAGATCAGATTAGCTGCATTGTTTAACTGAATGATTTTTATGTTATATACTCAATAGATTTCAGTATCTTCACTTTGTGTGATGTAGAAAACAGAGAATCTGACAATTTATAGTCCTGTCTCCTCCCAGAGTTTAAGGATGTTAGCACCTAGGAGGTGTCACACACTCCAATATGTTGCCAAGGCACAGTTATGGTGCAAGGGTGTCTGCGTGCCAGCATAAAGTGTGCCTGCACAGGGAGAGAGTAAAACAGAATGTCTCTGTATAGCAGAACGGGCCATTGTATACCAGGCATGTTCATTAGAATTGTCACCAGAGAGCCGCTTTTCTCAAGAACATTGTTAATGAATGAGGGCGAATGGTACACCCTAGAGCACACATTTTGAAAGATATTGGTTAAAAACAGATTTTACTGGCAGTTGAGAAGATGGACTATTACTTCAGTCTCAGAGTCTGCCACAGCACACAGGTGCTCTATTTCTCCATAGCAGTAAATAATTAATGTGCAAATGAAAAAATTGTCCTGCTGACATAAAATGCTTACTGCTGAGCACACAAATATAGATATGCAACAGGTATATCAGTGCCTGTCTCTTATCCCAGTAGAAAGAATGACAATCAACTCGAGAAACACCACCAGCTTTAAACACTGTACAAAGAAAACTGACAGTGTTCCTTGGCTGCTGAATAATCCATCAAAATGTCTGTGCCAGAAAAAAAAACACATGGCATCAGAAGTGATGCTATCATTTCTGGTTGATTACTCCTTTTACCAGTGCATACCTGACACATATGAGGGTTGCTCAAATATTCCAGGATGCTAACAAATATATTTAAGGGTTTTGTTAATTAATCTGAAGTGATGCTCACCAAGTTCCATTTAAATGTGCAAGAGTATTGCTACATGCACCATCAGGCCCTGTTTGATCGCTGATGCTCAAAAAGGCCAAGGTTCCTCTTTGTTCCTTGTGCCTACTGATTGTGCGTTTAGGAGGCCAGGGCTGTTGCTCAGAGTGCTGGGACATTTATACATTATTTTTCATGTTCCGAGTACTGATTTTACAGATCCATTGACTCACATGTAAGGCATTTATTGAAATTACAGTTTCCAGAAGTGCTGAATGTATGTAAAACATATATTGCCACATGGGTTCTATTATGCCCTGTAAGTAAATCAAGCATTTCCATGACAGTTATCGTGGTTTTATTTTAGCTAAAACTTACATTTCTTCCACATATTCAAGTATTCTCATATCTGTAAACCAAACTGGGATGTGATCTTCCACATTGCCGTTTATGTAAAGCACACATTGCACTTAAACCTTACTATAAATTGGCATGCAAACGAGTGCTGTACATGTTGGTACATTGAAATGGGCAGGTAATTGCACAGGGGGCATTATGTACATGTTTCCCTATATGTAATCCACACAGCTATCATTGGATCCTGCTAATTGTCCGACTAACTCCCTGCATCCAGCAGCCAAAAAGTAATTGAATCAAGCAATATTCTGTAAGAATATCAGGCAGGTCTCAGTCAAACTGGGGCGTGGAGTGCATCCTGCTAGCAATGTTAGTCAATGTCAGGATGGGCTGAATGCTGGCGGAGTCACTGTCTTGGTACTTCCTCTTCTATATATGATATTTCATACCATCAACCCCACCATTCTATTGAACCATAGTCAAGAAATTGGCTTGGTTGGGTCAGACCTTTACCTTTGCAGCAGGAACCATAGAGTTTCCATTCAGAGAGGAGCAGGAAACAGATGGGATAGAGTTTTATAGTACACAGAGAGCCCCCAGCACACAGATTGAGCAATAGGGGCCTCAATGAAAATAACGTTGCTTGAACAAACATTCCAATATGGATGCCATGGGTGATTCTAAAGTAAACAAGACAGGAGGAAACAGAGGGCACAGCAGCACGACACGGAACAATTACAGTACAAGGGAAAGACACGAGGATACATTCAAAGTACCTCCACAGAAGGAGTGAGACACAGGCAGGAAACAGAGGCTGACATCAAATATTGAATACAACGCATCTCCTCCATGAAATATGATGCAAAACAAATTAACTTACAAGAACTATGTATCATTGAGTGAGAGACAAGAGAAAAAACTATCCAAAACAATATTAATAAATATACTTCATAAGCATAGTCATCATAATAACCACCATTGTCTTCTGTAAACTCTAATTCCCTGCTGCTGTTTCGAAAGTTCATTTTCACAATCCTGGCTAGATTGCATCAATTACCATCATCCAACTTGATTTAAAGATCTTCCCACATTTATTACTTTGTGAACAGGAGATTATTTGGAGAAACATTTGATATATTATCTGCGATTTTTAATCTTCACCAAATTGCCCTACCAGATGATAACCTCTTTAATATACCGTTTAGCATCATGCTAGGACTTAATCTTCATTTGTTTAGTTGTAACATTTCCGTGTCATCTCATGCACCCTGGGATCTGCAGGTATTTTGCTGAACAGTGTTAACCAGGATGAAAATAATTAAAGAGTGTGGTATGCGATTGTTTAACATGGCAAAAGGTGAGTGCCCTCTCGTGGAATAAGAGTTTTTGTGGTATACCCAAATCCGCTCCTGTAAAGAATTCTGTGTTGAAACATTAATTTTAGTAGCCTTTTGTAAAGCTTCAACAGTGTTTCCATTAAGTCTTTCAGCATTACGATTGCTAAATGGATAGTACAAAAAGCACATTTGGTTCTTTGTTTGTAAAAACATATGAATGCCCTCTGATAAAAATTGAACAGCTTTATCAGTAGTAATGGAAAATGGGAAACCTCTGAAAAACAGTCACTTCATCTGTAGTGCGTTCCTTCATCAATTTCCATACAACCCACTTTGAAAATTGGTTAACTATCAAAACGATATATTTGCAGTTAGCCAGAATGTAACAGGCAACACAAAATCTAAAACCAGAAATTGCCATTGTCATCTGCAAATTGCATAGAAGTCAGAGGTGCATGGTGATCGACTTCTGACAGATCTCTTGATAAAGAATCACAAAGGCATCTGATAACGCCAGAATCTTACTATACTACAGCTATGGTCTCTGTTGTGATGCTGTATTTCATTTATTTTTTGCATATTTTATATAGCGCAAACTCGACCCGAAGGTATTGGAGCGCTTTACATGAGCACCGTATTTACATTACACATTCAGGCACGGGGAGATTAAGTGATTTGCCCAGAATCACAGGATGTGGACGCAACCTTGAGGCTCGAACCCTGGTTGCCAGCACCAGCGTCGGGCGTTTATATTAGTGCTCAGTCAGGCCTAACTGCTTCTAAAAGGAACAGCAATGTAACAACCTGCATCCCAATATTCCCTTACGAATTGATCCATCCTGTGTACCTATCTAGGAGCGTATTATGGTAAACGCGCATTTTAATTGTTTGCATCGGGCGCACCTTTAAAAAGGTGCGGCGGACGCAAACAGTGAAAATGTACCCTATTACTATGAATGCGGTGACCCCAGGGCAGCCGCGAACTTGTGCTGCCCTGGGGGCAGCGCATTCCTGTGAAAAACTGAGCAGCTGCTTTAGTGCCGCTCCGTGTTTTCACAGTGCAGGCGGCACCCACCTTCACTTTTGAAGGGGATTAGTGATCCCCTTGCAGGCTGGTGCAGTCAGTGACTGCACCTGCCTGCAAGGGGATGTCTGGGGGGGTCCATGGAACCCCCGTTCCGCCCTCCAGAGGACTGCCTTCAGGGGGTGCACTGACAATGCACCACCTTTTAGATTTCACACCCAGTGCCTCTCCTGAATGCTTCTTTGACTCTGCTCCCACGTCTGTAATACGGCTCTGGTGTAAAGTGATTCCCTCATTTGCATGGGTAATGCCCCCATACAAATGAGGGAACGCCTCCTGCAGATAGCACTGGAGCTTTATGTGCACCAGTGCTTTCAGTATTAAACAACGGGCCACAAAAACGTCTGTGTCCCCTTCTTTAATACCAAATTGCCCTGGGAGCGCACAAAGTGGGCGCAAACGCCTGTTGCGCCCCTGGGGCACTTTATGTAACACAGCCCCTGGTGGTTGGTGCTGCCAATATTCTAGGTGCTTTACACTTCGACAGATTTTCTATTCAGGTAGCATGAAACACCTGACATGATCATGTTCTATTTAGGCAGTAAGTGCGCAAGAATAACACTCTTCCCACAACCTACAGTGTTTATAGAGGGCTAATGCTATCATAGTAACCCTATATATAGATAGCACTAATTAGTTGGTGTTTCCTGGGGGAGAATGCCATAGTGGTCTTAGGCAGGACTGCAGGTTCAGAAGAGTGTGCAAGTCAACCTGTGACTCTGAAAAGGCAGCTGCATCTGTGGGCGCATAGAGATATGCACTGGAGTCAGACTGCTGTGCTTCTTGAAATATATCGGTCCTCCATGCATATAAGGAAGAAGATGGCACCATGTGCCCAAGGAGAAAGAGTGGTCGCCTTGCCAATTGAGTACAAGTGAACCATGGCCAAGGGTCCGGTAGTTGAGTGGCTGTACAAGTGAACAAAGCACAAACATTACAACTTGATTAAAACCATCACATCTGTTAAATGCATGATTTTCTCTGAGGGTTATTGCTTTGTTGGGGGGCTAAGTGAGGGTATGGTGTTGTCCCTGTGAGGGTCTGTTGGAGGCTGTGTGAGGCTGTTTCTACACACAAGTGTAACAGGTGGAGTTACCTCATCAAGGAGACCCTCGGGATGAAGGAAAATACAGGGATGGCATATCAGAGAGGCAATACGCATACTCAGAACTTGATCATCACTTAAAAGACGTACATTAAAACCTCGCGATTAATGCTAACTTTGGAATGGCTGCATGGAAACATGTCTTGTTTGGTGTCAAACACTTTGGAATCCTACCCCCACCTCCCCCCCCCCCCCCCCCGCCAGTTCTGGTAGTGGGGGTAGAATTCTACCCTTCTAGAGGGAGAGACATGTTCACACTGACCTAACCGGTAGTTTAAAAGAGCCCCAGCATCACAAAATGGATTCTGCAGCCACAGACAGGAGTCTGAACTCCTGCTGCTTGATGAAACTCCGGAAGGGAAGGCCTGGACAATAGGTTTCCTGTCACAGGGAGTTGTAACCACCTCCCAGACAGGCTTTAGTGTATTGGGACTGGGTGGGTGCATTCATAGCATGCTTTTCAGACAGTGCTGGGGACAAACTTGGTGTCCCTGTGCATATTCTAGTTCAAACCGGTTGCAGGGGCACTCAGCCCCTACTCTTGCGTGAAACTGGACAGAGGGAAAGGAGTGTAGCCACCCCCTCCCTCGATCCTCCCATAGGTGGGTCCCCAGAGTATGTCCAACCCCCTAATTTAGTACAAGTATGGGAACCTAGTCCTTAGGACTTCAGATTACACCTGGACGAAACTCTGCAACATATATCCTTGAACTTCGACATTCTATATCGACTAAAAGACAGAATAATCTCCCTTGGAGTCAAGGAGTGACTCCCCTGTTCAAACAGGCACCAACGAAGCATCTTGCTGGTCTGCATTTCCAAGGCTCCCAACGGATTTGTAATCTGTAATTTTCCAACCGCAGCTTTCCCCATAGAAGTTATTGGTAATTCGTGGCTGTGCCTAGACACTGCACGCTTCCTCCGTGGGTCCCCTGTGTCACTACCTTGGGTGGTTCCTGGTGGCCCCAGCAGTTCTAAAGGCTCTAGGCCTTGTATCTATGTCAGTTGTGGTTCTTATACCACTTTCTTAATATATGGTTTGGTACGCCCATAGGTCTCAACATATATTATGCTAGTCTACTGTGTGTTAAATAAGTTTACTGAATATACTTTTGCCTCTAGACTCACAAAGAGACTAGAGGGATGTATTTAGAATAAATACATATATTTTATATATATATCTGGTGTGGTTCTCCTTCCATTTGGTCATTCATGAGATTATAGACTGGTAAAACAAGCTGCTTTACATTCCTTCAAGAATTAGCCTGAAGGCTGCTCTCCAGAGCTACCAAAAGGATAGCTTTCTATATAGGTTGTCTTTAAACCTACCATCAATAAGGGTTGTTTGGACTGGTACAGGATGCTCACTAGAATAGTTGACAGTATATGCCAGATCAACTTCTCACAACCATCTGTTAGAAAGAGCCCTGGAAGTGGTCTAAGGTACATGACAGAGAGTGGGGATGAGCAAGCAATCCAGAGGTGATAGTGAAAGTACTAGGTGTTGGACTTGGCCCTTTTTGCAGGGTCAGTCCTGAACTTTTTGACTTCCTCCTCTATTTTTTCTGACCTGTTGTTGGCTGTTTTATGACTCTGGACACTTTACCACTGCTAATTAGTGCTAAAGTGCATATGCTCTCCCTATTGTAAATTAATGTATGGATTAGTGACTCCATGATTGGCTTGTTTGGTTTACCTGTCAGACCCTAGTACAGTGCACTGAGTGTGCCCAGGGCTTGTAAACCAAATGATGTCAGTGGACTTGCAGCACTGGTTGTGACACCCTCAGAAGCAGCCTGTAAATGTGTGTCTCAGGTCTGCCATTGCAGACCCTGTGTGCAGTCTGGTACTGCCATGCTGACTGGGCAAGTGCACCCACTTGCCAGTCCCTAAACCTTCCCTTTTCTTCATATCAGACACCCCTATGATAGGCCCAAGGGCAGGGTGCATTGTAAGTATAAGGTAGGACATGACTTGGTGTGTGTGGCATGTCCTAATAGTGAATTACAGCCATTTTCGTTTTTCACTATTGCAAGGCTACTTGTTCTCCATAGGCCAGAATGGGCAGTTAGATTATTACATTTTATAAACCTAACTGACTCAGAACATGGTAGAAATTCGAGTTTACTATGCCTGAACTCAGAATTATAAAATACATCTTTTAGTGAAGTTGATTTTAAAATACCACTTTTAGAAGGTAGGTATTTTCTTGTCTAACTATCCAAGCCTGCCTCTGCTAGGTTGTGTATTCCTTGTCTGGAGTTTGAGTGACAGGGCTGGGGGATACCAGGAGACAGAATGAGTCAGCCCAGTGGTGAATAGAGAGATCTGCATCTAGATGGGTGGGAGGAGTTGCACCTGGGACCTGAATAGGGCTTTGCCTTTCCTCCACCGTGCTGGATCCTCCTGTGGTGCGGCTGATGTCTCTGCCCTGCACTGTGAAAGAAGAGAAGGAATCATGTCAACAAAGTGCTCCAGGGCTGTGCTTTCCCTCCACAATGCTGACTCCGCCTCCTGTGTGACGTCTGATGTTTCTGCCCTGCACTGTGAAGGGAAAGGAGTATTGTCCACAAAGTGCTCTAGAATTGGTTTGGACTAGGCAAAGGCCCATCTGCCCTCAGAGGACAAAGGATTTTGGGGTATAAATAGTGGGTCCCTGATCCCAAGAAATTAGATCACTTTTGGATAAACAAGAAGAAACCTTTGCTGAGGAGAGGAACCTGAAGAAACTGAGGAGAGACTATCCCTAAGCTGAAGTGCTGCCTGGGGGATTGGCCTGCAGTGGTTACCTGACTGCCAAAGAGAGGAGAAAGGGACTTTATGTACTTTCATCAACTTGTAAGGATCACCAAGGGCTTGGAACAGAGCTTGCCTCCTGCTGAAGTCTCAGGGACAACAGACTTCAACCCCCAGCTCCTCAGAGTTCCTTGGGAAGTGCCTGCTGCTGTTTTGGGCCTTCTGAGGGACTGCGTGTGGCAAGGAGCTGGAAGCGTGACTCAAGAGGAAGAAGCATGTCACCGACGCTGCAATTGCATCTTAGATGTCGCCGCTGTAGCTGTCGTATTGCACCGCATCGAGAGAAGCATCTTGCAACGAAGAGGAAGCGGTTCGCCGTCGCTGCTGCTGCCGTCACATCTTGAATGTCGCTGCTGTAGCTGCCGTATTGCACCGCATTGAGAAAAGCGCCTCGCATCCACAGAAAAGCGTGCCGCCGTCGGGGCTGCTGTCGTCGCATCTTGGATGTCGCCGCTGTAGTTGTCATATTGTGCGGAAGCGGCTCTCAACGTCAGAGAAGAGTGTTGCAGCCGAAGCTGCTGTCGTCTCATTGCAGAACAAGGGTGTCGCCGCTGCAGCTGACGCATCGAATCGAGACTTCTCGCATCGGAGAAGCGTGCCGCATCTGGAAGATCTTCACGTCTATATTTCTTTGCACTGGAACTTTGCAGTTTTTCCATCGCTGCAACACTTTTGTTGTGGAAGCATATCGCATCGTAACGTATATTGACTCAAAGTGTCGCATTTTAAGAACTGAACAGAACTAAGCTAAAACTACCATTTTAAGTACAGTATTGTGGATTTTTGTCGTTTGTGGTCTTGTGATAAGTCTATATAAAGAATACTTATTTTTTTATGTAAAACCTGTGTGGTGTGTGAAATCAATAAGGACTAGCCTATTTGTGAATTTGCATAGACTCAAGACCGTAAGACCGGGTACAAACCCTTTTGTTTGTTCATGAAGCCGCAGAGACAGCAAGAGGTTCAACGCAGACACTGACCGAAGGTTTCGGTCCACTCCTCTGCCGGACTACTCCATGGGGCTAATTTGGAAACAAGCCAACTAATGCATTAAGAGGGAATCCCCCTCACACATGTCAAGCACCTTAGCGCGTGCTACACATTTTCAGAATTACACAATCACTTAAAATTAAGTAATCTGCACATACACACTTTGGTCCTGAGGAAAGCCAGTTTTAATCATAAAGGCTTGCCTGGAACATGTAGACCACACCTGGATTTTCACATATAAAACTCTGGGGATACGGACTAGCTACCTAGTCCTCTCTCTCTCCTTTGATAGTGATATAAACCTGTGTAGTGTCCATCTGTTGTGTTGTCACTTGATTACTGTATGGGGTCACAAATGCTTTACACACTGCCTCTGAGATAAGCCTGTCTGCTCGTGCCAAGCTACCAAGGGGGTGAGCAGGGGCTATTTTAGGAGTGTACCCCCTTACCCTGACTAGAGGCAAGGGCCCCTATTTGTCACAAGTACCTACTGCGTGCCAACTAGAGCCCCCAAATCTAACACTAGGACATTAGGAGTAAAAGATATTTTCAAAGGTATAACATGAAAATACTGAAATAAAAGTGAAATAACGTTTTTTGTAAGGCAAGAGATTTCCATTTAAAAATAAAAGTTAGGAGTTTAGGTCTAGGCCTGAGCGGAGTTTTTAGAGTTCCGCTACGTGGAACTCCGCGTAGTAACCAAAAAAGTCCACCGCACTACATGGAGTTCTACAAGTGCGTTTGGTCATGCCGTTCGTGTTGATTTTCAGTGCAGAATTTTTGTCCCGCGCAGTTAAATTTGCACAAATGGCACCATGCACAGCACAAGAGGTCGCTTCTTCTTTCCTTGCCTCTCGAGTAGATTTTCTATCCCATTAGCAGGTTTCTCAACGCGAAGGGAAGGTTGCTCAAGGCGAGCGGCCCGCTTTGAGAAATCTGACCGCCCGCGTTGAGAAATCTTGCCAGTAGGTGGATTTTCCTTGCTCACGTATTTCACGTAGGCGAGCGAAAGCTTTTTCTTTCACTTTCTATCTTTCCTTGCTTAACACTTTTGTTTGGTTTGTCACCCTTCCCAACCTGTCTTTTTTTTGTCCACCCTTCTTTCTTCTCGATTTCTTTTCTATCTTTTGCCTTTAATTCTCTTTCTTTTCTGCAACTGCTTTTCTCCTTTCTTTTTCATTCTTTCTTTTTTCTTCTCTTATGTCATTTGTCTATGATTCCCACTATTGTAAGGTACAACAAAAGCAGTTGACCTAACATATTTCGTTTGAAATGCATATGTAAACTCCAAAAGACCTGTGAGGTTGAATTTTTATTACATTACTTTAAAAATATAGAGAGTTATTTTGTTACATGGAATCTCACAGATTACCATAGTAGGTGTGAGTTTTGGTGCTGGTCACCCCTTTTATAAACTATAGTGGTAGATTTGCACTTTAATATCCATGTTAACTACTCTTAGCAGCAGATGTATATTATTTTAACAGCTATATTTGTGTATCTATTTCTAATTTTAATACTGTATGCCTGAAGGTTGTCTTGTGAGAAATTGTACGCTCATTACCGTAGATCTGAGTCAGTTATGGTGACAAGCCAATGAAAAGTGGTGTAGACCTGATTGGTTCATTGGGAAAAGCAACAATTCAAACCATGACTTGCACACCAACGCAATGCTTATGGCCTCACTCTTAAGGTGACTGCTTCAATTACAAATCTTGCATGTAATTTTATTGATCAGATTAGATATAACAATACCCTAATCACTTTGAAAGAGATGGCAGTGAGTAAAGTATTATTTATTGGTTTCAGTTTGTGTTTTTTAATTATATTTTCTAATAGGTGTTGCTATCCGTATACATTTTGCAAGTTCATGAGCATTGCATTTGTTGTTTTCTTCTCCTAAACCCATATATTTTCAAATTATGTGTTTGGGTACATCTATATACTTTCTTTACATAATTTTTTTTATTTGTAATCTATTCCTAGATATGTTTATGTTTTACTTCAGTATTGACATTTGTTATTGTTTTCTAGAATTGCTAAATTAAATATTCTTATATAGCCTTTATTTTTAATGTACTCACAGTTTTTGGGTTTTTCCTTACTTAATATAAATTTACATATATTTACTTTTATACACATTCATTTTTAGTTGAGATCCAGACCAGCCCATGCTTTAAGACTGTGCCATGCAAACAGCTTGTGTCATTAATCTTGTTCATTCTTTCTTTTTCAATTAATTTTGTTTAGCATGTCTCCATGCATACCGCAGTAGTTACATCATGAGTTCTTGATGTAAGTGTACAAATGTAGACAAAGTATTTTCGTCTTTACTGTGAAGCGCTCTGATACCCTACGGGGTCAAGTTGGCGCTATATAAAACACTGAATAAATACATAAATACATAAAAGTTATGTCTTATGCCATAGGTCTGATCTGTTTAGCAAAGGTAGCAGACCTGACATATTTATCATGAAGAACATTTGTTAAAGCCAATAGGCCTTAAGGGCAGACTATTATTACACTGTTTTAAAGCACAGAGACATGTATTTGTTACATGGAATCTCACAGATTGTTGTAGCAGGGAAGGGGTTTGGTGTTGGTTACCCTCTCTTCCAATCTCTGGAGGGTGGATGGTTTGCACTGTGATTTACCTTTTAGGCCTTCCTAACTGGGTTGTATATTGTTGTGCACATATTTTTAAATGTACGACTGTAAGCCTAATGGTTGCTGTGGGGAAAAGCCTGCTTTTGTTACAGTAGGCCTGAGTCAGTAATGGTGACAAGCTAATAAAAAAAGTTTATATGCTTGATTGGTTCACTGCAACAAGTTATCTGATGCCACAGGACTGACCTTTTTATTATAAACATCTATCACAAAGTCAGTAGGCCTGACTTATTTATAATTAAAAGTGTATATTAAAGGCAAAATGGTGGATAGGCCTTACCCTGGTATTGTATTATCACACTGTGTTTAACCATGTCACAGTCCTGGAGTAGGAGTAGTGCAGTGACATAATCCTTGTTAAGCCGTTTTAGGAGGGTTTCATATTGCTATGCCATCTGCAGTTTTGAACATATTTATAATGTTATTGCTGTATGCCTCACTATTGCCTTATGGGAAACCTTAGACTCATTAGAGAAGGCCTGAGTTGGTTATGGTGACAAGCCAATTTCAACGGCTATATTGTATGATTTGTTTATTGGGAAATGGAATGTGCAGTGCCATTGGTCTACTCTGTTTATTATGTAACATTATGACAAAGGCAGTAGGTCTTATATTTTTTACAAAAAGTATCATTTGAAGCTCATGGGCGTTTAAGGGTGTATTGTATTAAAGCCTGTAGACTAGTATTGTGTTCTATGGAATCTTACAGACTGCTGAAGGCAAGGATTTTGTCGTTGGCATCCTCCTTTGACAAACTCTGGGGGTAGAAGATTTACATTGTGATATTCGTTGCTAGATTCTTAGGCAGGCCTGACGGATCGGTAGTATTCCAGGCTCTTGTAATTCAAGAATATCATAAAAACACATGTATGCAGTAATATAGTTTCTTAGAGGGGTTTGTGTCAGCCCTTTTCTGCCTTTGGTCTTTGTGGATGTCATTCATATATGGCTTATGCTGCTCATGATGGCATACAGCTTGTGTAAAACAACAGGAGAGAGAAAGAGATTTCCACTATGTGGAGGGGAATACTCCTGGTCCCCTTAATGGTCAAATAAACAAACAATTGGAGGAGTACCACAACAAGACCTGTCAAGGTCTCAGAATGTGGGGAGAGAAACTGCACAAAAAAGGAAATTATCCTTTTTTTAAGAAGACCCCTCATTCACCAACCGTAGGCGGAATGGCAGATGTCTAACCAGGGCAGAGTGATACTCTGAATGCATGCGGGTGGGCTCCGCTCGCAATCTAGATGCGGGTGGGCTCCGCGTGTACTGTGAGTACTCTAAATACATGCGGGTGGGCTCCGCTCGTAATCTAGATGCGGGTGGGCTCCGCTTGTACTGTGGCATCCTCGCCCCATTATCCCGAGTCCCATTCTTGTGATACCCCTATTTACCAAGCTCTCTATAATCTAGATCGTGCCAATGGACATAGCATCATGACCCCGACTCCCATGAGGCACACAACGCTGTATATCCGAGTAAGCATCCCGTTTTTATCCCCTATGATCTTTGGTACCTCAACTACGATGCTCTGTTGACTGGCATGCAAGCAATGTTAATTACGCCCTCACCTACATTTTGAGAGTGTAATCACCCACTTTAAAAATTGTATGAAAGTGGTGTGGTAAAAATATACTCACAGGTTTGTTTTGATATCGTGTGAGTAGTTAATTGCAACTGCAGTTCACGGCAAGACTTACCCTTTATGCACCATCACCCACTATAACCAATTAAAGAGTGGATGTTCTGCTATTCCTGAAGTGACTTATTCGGTCACATGGAAGAATATGCACAAATTGTAAATTGAAGCTGTCTCTCTTCTGAGAAGACAGACACTGTGAAATGTGTAGTTGTCACCTTTACGTACTACTTAACACTGGGAGAGCAAGGAGCACTTGACCATCCAGACACTTCGTTACAAGCACGTAATTTGTTTGCTTGTTATTGTATTTTTTGTCTTTGCAGGTTTTTTTCCTTACTCACACTGGATGAAAGGACACCAACTGTAAGTACACGGTTGGGTTCCTGTGATCAAGGGTTGGGTACACCTTAGCGTGTGTACACCGCCCAGGTCACGCACACTTGGTCCTGACAAAAACCTGGCAATTCCTTACACAGGTTGAAACATGTAGACCTTTTTTGCACTATTCCTCCACCGTTTACAGATACTAATGGTCAATTAAACTGATACAAGTATCTTAGCAACTTTTTAACATTGTCCAGTAGCTCCAGAATATTTATTTTTTTAGCGAGTTATAGCTGGACAATTTTTAACTCACTTTTTCACCTACACTCACAAAAAAACAACCCGCTTCACTGTAGTCAGGTGTCGCAGCACACCCGGATGGCATTCGGCTGTTCGGGTGGGACTCGATGATGAAGCATGTCACCAACTAGGTTGGTGAGTGAGGGGTCTTCTTAAAAAAGGAACATTTCCTTTTTTGTGCAGTTTATCTCCCCACATTCTGAGACCTTGACAGGTCTTGTGTAGTACTTGGCACACAGCTTGTGGCAAAAAGGTCAGCCTACGTCAGCCATTGGCACTGTTGCCCTGTGAGTTATTCCCTCTTCGAGAAAATTATTGTGCTTCAGTGCCAGGGCTTGCGGGCCAGCTCTTTTTTCCATTTACTCCTTTTTAGGTCTCCTTTTGCTTCTTTCCGTCTTTTTTTTATTTTGTTTGTGTTTTTTAGAGCATCCTTAGCTCACCAGATCCCCAGCCAGCAATACCGGGCTACTAACTTGACACTAATTTTATCTGCAGTGCTCCAAATACCTTGTGGCCATTACTTCTATGTAGGGCGGCCATGTTGCAATGTTATTGCCCATAGTGTAATCTTGTTTTTTTGTTTCAAGATGACAACCACATTTAGAGGCATTGTGTCAGCCATCTTGGATCAGTGCAACGATTATAGTCTATAAACAATGCCCGCCAAACACAATGTTTACTGAGTGACCATCTTGAAAGTTAGAATGGTATTGTGCATAGTGTATCATTGTTTTACCACTCAAGATGGTCAGTGTGCTACTTCTGAACATGGTGGCCATTTTGGAACTTTAAAACAATGAAGCACTATGCAAAATACTATTGGAAAACAGTTTATTTAATGTCTTTATTTATTTTGGGGATTTTTAGAGTGCAACGGCTACTCAATGAGTGTACTGGTGATAGCTGTAGGACTAATCTCATTGTGACTTGTAGTTTAGAAAGAGACTTAAAAAGCCAAGTTTTGAGGAATCACTTAAAGGCCTGGATGTTCTCTATGGCCCAGAGCTGTTGCGGGAGGCCATTCCAAACCCTTGCAGCGAGGTATTAGTAGGTGCTGCCGCCCATTTTTTCTTTCTGAATTGAAGAATCACCACCAACAGGGAGTTGAAGGACCGAAGTGACCTGGAAAGTTGATAGGGAATAAATCTGTTGGATAGGTACTGAGGGCTAGTGTGATAGAAAGCTCTGTGTGTCAGGACCACACACTCCTTGTTTCAGAATCACACTTTTCTTTATAGGAAGCTAGTGAAACTATTTCAGGTAAGGTTGGAAGTAGACTCTTCTAGAGAGTTGCAACAGGAGCCAAGCAGCAGCGTTAGGAGACCCCAATATAGTGAATTGGTATAGTCAAGCCTTCAGGTGATTAGGGCCTGAATCACAGTTTTTTGCTGCGGTAGTGGAAGAACATAAATAAACTTTTTTAACAATTTGAAAAGTCTGTTAGACCTGGCATCTTTTGGCGTGGTTGCCCCAGTCTTTTTGCTTCTAGCTTCCTGGTTTTGACTGTGGACATTTTCCCACTTCTGAGCAGTGCTAAAACACATGTGCTCTGTGCCTAAAATGTAATGGCATTTGATTTCTCCATGATTGGCATATTTTATTTACTAGTAAGTCCCTCATACAGTGCACTGCATGTGCCCAGGGCCTTTAATCAAATACTACTGGTGGGCTGCAACACTGATAATGCTACCCACATGAGTATCCACTACAGAGATTGTGTGCACAGTTTTTAACTGTCATGTCCACCTAGCAAGTATACATGCTTTCCAGATCCAAACCTTCCCTTTTACTACATGTAAGCGAACCCTAACATAAAACATGTAAAAGGTGGACATGTGCTTTTAGGTTTTACATGTCCTGGTAGTGAACAGCGCTAAATTCACTTTTAACTACAGCAAGACCTGTCTCTTCCATAGCTTAGCATTGGAGGTGCCATGTAGCATTTTACATGGGTATCTTCCAATTGGGAGCTGATAGAACACTGGAGTTTGCTGTTGCTGGACTCACAGTTTAAAAACACTTATTATAGTGAAGTTGTTTTTTAAATTGCAGATCTGAAATTGCCACGTTTAGAAAGTTGCCATTTTCTTACTTTAACCATTTGGTGCCTCTGTCTGTCCTAGAATACAAGTCTGGGTTTGATGACAGTTGGGCATGTGAATTCCCTCTAGACAGTCACACACAAAGGGAGCTGAGGTGTGCCCTGCATATCCCGATGGCCCATCACCAGGCTGATGGGTCTTCCTAAGCCTGGTGATAGAAGAAGTTGACACCTGCACCTGAGAAGGACTGTTCCTGTCCCCACATAAAGAACTGCTTACCCCCCTGTAGTGTGTCTGGAGACCTTTCTTTGAAGTCTCCCTACTTTAAAGGCCAAAATGGGTAGAAGTACTGGATCTCAGACCCCATAGCGGTAGAAACACTTCTGGACTGAGGACATTCTGCCAGGTAAAAGAGCTGTTGGACCGCCAGGAGGGACTGCCACTTTCCTGCTTGCC
This sequence comes from Lissotriton vulgaris, assembly GCF_964263255.1. Taxonomy (NCBI): domain Eukaryota; kingdom Metazoa; phylum Chordata; class Amphibia; order Caudata; family Salamandridae; genus Lissotriton; species Lissotriton vulgaris. The sequence continues at coordinate 1,979,150,727 of NC_141687.1, read as the reverse complement.
TTGCTGTGTTTTGCCTGCTTCTTGCCTGGGTGTGTGAGGACTGGACTTCTCTTTCTGCACCCTGCTTTCTGAAGTTTCTCCAAGGGCTTAAGTTCATCTTGCCTCCTGTTGGAAGTCTCAGAGCTATCAAAGACTTCACCTGCATCTTGCTACTAGCACCTGGGCGCCTCCGCTATGAGTCCTGACCTGCCAAGTGGTGCCAAACCCAGTCCTGGTCCCTTGGAGGGAATTCTGGTGCTGTAACGAAGAAATCAACGTATTGACTCCAACCGTCACCTCGAAACCAGCTCATCCCTGCCAAATCAATGCATCGCCGCTGCTGCCCTGAAGCGGTGATCCTCGCTCGCTGAGTGTGCAACGCAACGACCGTGACTTTCAACTCAAGCCCAGACGGAGCAGCAGCACGTCTGAAGTACGGATGCTGCGTGGGTATCAAGCACCGCTTCATCGAAGTCTGTGATGCACCGCTCCGACTCCGACTCAGCATCTGCAACCTGGTGGTTCGACATTTACACCGTGGAATCGACGCACCACACTATGACATTGACACATCATCAACACCCTGTTGCCTTCAGGACTAAATGCCTCACACCCGCAACCAATGCATTACCTCCCCTGCGCCTCACATCGTCTTTTTGGCGTTAGTGGCTCAACAAACCTGCACTGGCTCCTAGAACCAATGTATCACTTTGCTACAGGTACGCCTCACCTCCTTGTGCATCGCATCGTCCCCGCGCACCAATGTGCCAGTGACCTGCCTACCACTAAGGAACCGACGGATCACCTGTCTTTGCAGCACCTCACCTCCTCTGTGCATCACACCATCTTTGACTTTGTGATGAATCCAAGGTACTGTACTGGGGTCTATGCGACTCCTGTAGCCGGCCTACTTGCCATTGTGCTCAGACTGAACTTGTGGATTTGTCTTGATCAAGCATGACCAAATAGCCCCAGTTGAAGCTATTGTTATCTAAACGCTATAACTGCATTTAATATTTGAAGGATTCATAACTTGATTTGTGCATGTTGGCTTTTTATCATGTTGGTCTTCAGAACAGGAACCTACTACTCCAGCCGCCTGGGGGACGAAGGAGGCACAGTTATCAAATGTTACGTCCAAGTTACCAGCCACCATGGTGGGAGCTGGTGGGGGTGGGACACCATATGGCCAGATGTCACTGACCCAGCTGGGCGGGGGAATCCCAAAGAGCAAGATTTCAGTTTTGCTGGCATTTCATTGTGGGCAGCTATTTCGCATCCTTTGAAACACTGCCAACATGCATGCCTTAAAATTGGTTAATGCATTTGGGGTGTTTTTATCCAAGGCAAGGAGCAATTGAGTATCATCAAGGGGGGGTGGGGAGGGGGGTCATATACAAATTGCATAATGTAGGGCTCAATGCGGATACCTGGGAAACCCTGAAGCCCAGAAGGTTTGGTTCAGAGAACAACAAAGCCTAGGGGTTTAGGTTCAGAGGTAAATGGGACCATCCATACAGACTGATATCTCCCTGGCACAATAGAGCGTAACCAGGCCAATGCTGTGCTCCATACACCAATGTCACCAAGACGCTTTAGAAGCGTGGTGTGTTAGACCGTGTCGAAAGCTGCAGATAGATCAAGGAGCATCAGGGACACCTGCTTCAGCCGATCCACTCTGTTGGAGTTGGCAGATACCATTAAACTAGAGTAGTATATGTGCTAAGGTCTGGGCGAGAGCCCGACAGAGAGGGATGTAGCAACGTATTCTGCTGTAAGTAAGCGTAAAATTGCTGATTAGCCAGCTTCTCTAGTATCCTGGCAAAGGCCGGCAGCAGAGTATTTGTCGAAAGTTAGAAAGGTTGGTTTTACTTGCTGATTGGTTTTTAAGGAGGGGAATTCGTTTGGCTTGTTTCCAGCTACTGAAGACAAACTGCAAAATGCAATTCTTTTTATTTTTCATTTTTATGTATTTTATTGCAAGCACATGCCTTTCACTTTTAGGTGGTACCATGTTTTCTTTCTTCAACTTTTACTCTTTCATTTTATATTGCTTATATTTGTTGAGTTTATGAGTGTATTTTCTTTGTCGATGGGTATGTCGATGAAAGCAAAAACGAGTCAGTAGGTGAATGAAGGATGAACGAATGCAAGGATGCGTAACAGAGGGATGATGACTTTTTGAGTGCCTAAACCCACTGGTAACTGCAGACATATTGACTTTCCAAATTCATGTTTCAAGTTCTGAAGGACACAGTCTGAAGGCTCTCTGTGGGCCAGTGGCAATAAGGAAGTAAAAGCCAGCAACCTTTCAAGACGTTAATGCACATTAGATAATCTGCATAACAGGTTTTACATTTAGTAATGCCAATACATATCCCATGGAGATTCAGCATTGCCTGATGGGTGTGGTATTGTAACATGCATCCCGTTCTCCTTCCTGGCTGAAGTTCTTAATTTATGCTTGTGCATAGTGGTTTCGGTTGCTGTTGCTTATTTTGGTATTGTAATCATTACCTTGTGGTATTGTTAGACTGGAACGAAACTACAATCCTTCGCCCCATACTGTTTATGCTCTGGATAAACCACACAACCTTCTCCTGCTTCCGCGCCCCTACAAGGTAGAAAGGGACACTAAAAGCACCACAATTCGGAAACTCCTTTGTGAAAGTTTGGACAGAGTCTTTTTGTGACAGTGTTGACTTGATCATATCCATCAGTGTTCTCCTCAGTTGCACCTTGTCTTTCTGCACTGTGCTGCCCGGATAGATTCATGGGTAAATTAGCAGGTTTACCTCCTATCCAGTCTCCCATTCCGAAAGCATTTGCCATTCCACTGCACAGTGATGGACACAGGCGGTGCTTAATTTGAGCCGTTGGGCCCTCAAGCACTCATTCTGGGGACCAGCACTTATTTTTCCTCACCACACTTTGACCCAGAAGAAAAGGGAGAAAAACTCGAAAGGAGGAAGAGAAAGACTAAAAAACAGTGACAAAGGGAGAAAGTGTAAATGACAAAGAACACGCAGAAATGGTACAGAGAAGCAGGGAGTGTCTCGTGATGGGATACAGGTACATGAAGGGGGTCAAGACTACGCAACCTTGGAGTTCGGCACCACGACGTTCTGCAGCGCCGGTGGCAGCTTTCGAACAAACCTTTGGACACTGGAACTTACTACTTTATATATCAGGCAGTAGATAGCACTTAGATGGTTTCAGATAGTAGGTTTCTGTACACGTCACATCAATTTTGGGACTATTTACATTTCTTCTGTGGTACAAACTGCTTCTTTTCACCTGGTCAATTATAGTGTGTTCAGCTGTGAAAGCTACTACAGCCTGCCAGAACTCTTTTCAATGTCCTCATTTTCAAAAATAAGTTGCCCTTACTTTGGTTTCGATGCCATCTTCTATAGCGGTCTCCACATTTGTGGGTGAAGAAGCATGCTGCAGTTGAACAACTGAGTCATCAAGATTTGACTCACTGGTGGTATAAGAAGCAAATATGGTCAAGCAATGGGGGCGAACTAGTCGAAGAGTGTTGGAAAATGGAAAGACGACCTAGACTGGTTTTGCAGTGCCGAAAAGGTGGTGTTCCAGGGTAGAGGTTGCCCTAAGAAAAGGGATAAAATATATGGGGGAGAAGGACTCAATATAGAGGAACTTGAAACAATGGCTGGACACAAGAGTAAAGAAGCAAAAGGGGGAAATATATAATGTATCGTGTTGTGATGTTCTCGAGGTTGGATTTAGGGCTATGCCTTGTAAGATATGCAATTAGATATTTGATTGTAAAAAGATTATAGCAATGTATGGTAAATGGTAGCGGATTGCCACACTGTCAGGACCCGTTTATTTAATAAAAATAATTTAAAAAAAAATACATGGTCAAGCAGTGGCAACAGGTCTACTAATAGTTTTGAGAGTCATCCTTTTTTCAGTTTTATATAATGTGAACGTGACCCAAAGGTGTTAGAGTACTTTACACAAGCACGTTACCTTACACATGGTCACATTTTTTTTTAGGTACGAGGGGAATTAAAGTATTTTGCCTAGAATAACAGGATGTTGAGCTGCCACTGAGACTCGAACCTGGATCCCCAGTTGCAAAGTCAGCAGCTCTGGCCATAGCGCTACATCCTCACCCTCTCCCTTACACTGGTATGGCGTGCTATAGACTTTAGACTATGACATAGGCTCAGATGGTGTTACCACACACTTCACTTCCTGTTGGCATACATTAATTTACGCAACATACCTCTAGCCGTCTTGACTAGTGCACCTTCATGGGGAAATGCTCTCTCTGGTTCTTTCATAGATGGAATAAGGTTTTTTCATCTTCTCTGAGGCAGCTTTCTGTGTGGGCGTTATCATATAGCACAGGCACAGTGAGTGTTGCTATGATAAGACTGTGATGCTCTAATATAATGATATCCAGGGTCAGTGGTGGAGTGGGCGTGGATAGTGTCTCATTCGCATTTGCGTCTACCACCGGCCCCTCAGCTGCATTCTCTGGTACACGGCAGTCTCATCAGATTGAACCATGGCACATCTTTTAGTGTGACTTGAACCAAACAAAAAAGGTGGCCATGTTTGTGAAAAGTCTCTGCCATAATTGCCTCAGTAGGGATAGAATCTTCG